>NW_026988443.1:12929166-14213750 GCF_030222135.1 Aotus nancymaae
CTTCAGGATTCTTCTGGGCCTCTCCTTGGTTCCTGCTCTACGTTGGCAGTCAGGCAGCAGCCATGGGCCACACCTGCACAGCGGTGTGTTCCCTTTGCTCAAGAACAGGGGTCTTTCTGTGTGGGTGGCACTCAGTAAAGATGCGCCCCAGGCCTCTTCAGTGATGCTTGCCTGCTTGGTGCTGGTCAGTTTAAGAAAGAGCCCAAGGACCTCCTTGATAACAAACAGGCCTGCAGGCTTTGCATCTTGGCGCGTGATCTCGCTGCCTGGCCACACCGGGGCATCTGTGCTTGGGCATCACTGAATGCAAGCGGGCCGGGGAGGAGCAAGGCCAGCATGGCTAGGCACTAATGGAGAAGGTGGGACGCTCAGGCAGAAGGCGGACAGCTCCCTGGACCTGAATCCCAGTGTGTGGCCACCAGCCATTCAGTAGTCACTGAAGAGCAAGAGACAGAAGAGAGAAGCCAAGGCACTCTGCCTGCCGTCCAGGCTTTCTCAGCCTCGGCTGTTTTGCTCATAAGGGAAATGTGAGGAATTCCTTGAGAGTGGCTGAGAAATGAAAACTGAAGACTGCTGGATTCCTGAGCCCTGGACAGCCAGGCCTGGCTGCTCCACAAGGAGTTCACTGCACACGCACGGCCCAGACCCCACCTCCAGAAAACCCGATTCAGTACTGGGATGGGCCCAGAATCTGGATTTTAATAAGCTTCCAGGTGATTCTGACGGACAGCCAAGTTTACAGGTGGGCAAATGGAGGCCCAGGGAGAGCAGCGAGCTTAGGAAAGTGTGGTAGCTACAGGTGGCAGAGCCTGTGACTTTAATCCGGTGTCCGGGCTCCCATCCCAGCGCTCTCTGTTCTGTCATTGGATGGAAGAGAAACTTGCCTTTCAGCAGATAGAGCTAAGACCTCCGGCCCCCACCCTCACCCCTACCCCCACCCGCCAGAGCATAGGCGACAGTGACAGACAGACTGAGGCCCCAGGTATAGAAAGGTTCTAAAGAGAGCTGCCCCACTGACATGGTGGCTCACACCTGTAATCTCTGTACTTACGGAGGCCGAGGCAGGAGGATCACTTGAGGCCAGGAGTTTAAGACTAACCTGGGCAACAAAAGGAGACCCCGTCTCTATTTAAAAAAAAAGAGAGAGAGAGCGCGAGAAAGAGAACACTGCCTATCCTATCGGTTGCCTTGGAAGGCCACCCATCACTGGAGGACTCAGATGTGGGCTGAGCAGCTGCTCAGCTGGGAGCGCTTGGGGGTTCCTGCAGCGGGTAGACAGACCCTGGAGGCCCCTCCACTCTGCAGTTCCTGGATCCTGTGACTGAATGGGCATCAGAGGCCTTTGTGGGACAGAAGAGCAAGGGCAGGAGTCAGGCCAGAAAAATGTGGTCCTGCCTGCTTTCCACAGCGCAGCCAGAGGGCGAGGGTGGCTCAGCCCAGGGGATCCCACAGGATCCCACAGGAGGGCGGCCGGTGCTCCATGCAGCCAGCCCACACAGGGCAGGGCCCTGCCACATCCTCTCCGGGTGGGGCAGGATTTTGGAAGCCTTGACATGGGATCCAAGCTGAGTGGGCTGGGAGCGGGTGTGGACTGGAGCAGGAGCCAGCGTGGCCTCCTTGGCCAGGAGGCAATGCCCAGCCCCCAGCAGCACCTGATAGCTACACGCAGCAAGGAGGGACAGCTGCAGAGATTCTGGTGCAGGCGAACTGGATATGCATTCCACAGACTCCAGAGGGATGTGGAAGTGCCCAGACCCAGCTCCAGCGCCAGACAGGGCCAGCTGCAGAGGGGCACTGAGGCCTGGGAAGGAGGAGAGAAGGCCCAGCTTGTGGGACAGCCAGGAGCAGAAGGCAGGCCTCCTGCAGGAAGAAGTGTGAACGGGACTAATTACGGCTGCCATTTACTGAGCACTTACCATATGCTGAGACCCTGCTAAGCGCTTTATGTCCATTTGTTTTCTCCATTCTGTGACCCAACATGAGGCTCAGAGAGGGTAAGTGATTGCCAGGGTCACACCGCCAGTGAGGGAGGAGCCAAGGCTGATCCCAGTACTGTCTGATGCTGGAGCCCACATCCTGACATTGGGGTAGAGAAGATCATACAGTAGAGTTCATTTCATTCACCCAGTGCTTGGATCTCGACTCTGCAGTAAAGTGTTTTATACGGAAGCTTGAACACCTCCTCCGACAGCTCACAAGGCACCCTATTTATTGTACCTTGGCTCAAACCTAAGAATGGCTGGACGCCCACATTTCCTGGCCCCAGCACTCATGGGATGATGGGTTTCATTCAGACAGTGAATTATAAATTTTTCCAAAAGCAGGACACATGAGACAAATTTGAGTGGTGCTGGAGGACACCCTGAAACACACAAGGTTTCCCTCCAGGCTGGGCCACGCCTGGCCATGGAGCTGCCTGCTAAACCTTCAAGGAAAGGATGGGAGATGCAGTTCCTAGGGCAGCAGGAGGCGATCAGGCCCCACTCTGGTCCTCGCATGTCCTCCCGGTGTCCTCTCAGTTCTCATAGCTCCTCAGTGTGTCTTCACAGCCACCCTCAAAATCCCCTGGACGGGATCACCCAAGAAGACATGTGTGCACCAGGCCACCCCAGCCACACCCTCTATTGCACTCCTTAGGGCCTTTGCCCATCCCCTCCATCTACCTAACTGAGCATCCCTCATCCTCCACCCACTGACACCTACTCAAATACCACCACCTCCATAAAGCCTTCCTGGATTTCTCTTTCCAGCCAAGCAGTTTCTCTCCCAGCTTGAACCTCTCCTGGTCTCTCTCCTTGCACTGTCTTGGGTGGGGTTGGGCCCCCTGCACACCATCAGTTCCACGTCTACAGGGTCTGAACTGAGTGCAGCAGTTCCCTGGCTCTGCTGCCGCTGGGGCACAGTCTGTGGGGAGTGCGGTAGGATTTATGCAGACTTGAGGTGACCCAGGGGTGTCATCCCTTAAGAGAAATGGAAAATTAGTTGTCAGATGGGCGTGGTAGCTCACGCCTGTAATCCCAGCACTTTGAGAGGCCGAAGCAAGTGTATCACTTGAGGTCAGGAGACCAGCCCGGCCAACATGGTGAAACCCCATCTCTACCAAAAATATTTAAAAATTAGCCAGGTGTGATGGCACGTGCTTGTAATCCCAGCTACTTGGGAGGCTGAGGCAGGAGAATTGCTTGAACCCAGGAGGCAGAGTTTGTAGTGAGCTTAGATCGTGCCACTGCACTCCAGCCTGGAGACAGAGCAAGACTCCATCTCAAAAGAAAAAAAAATTAGTTGTTAGGGGGGAGGGACCCTCAATGGTTTCCCCATTTTAAAAATATGTGTTACTCTCTTTTCTGTGCAGTCAATATGAAAGCACACACACACGCCCACCGTAGCCCTCCCTCTGTCAGCCTTCCCACGTGCCTCTCAGCCACTGTCTCTGCTTTCCTTCTTTTTAGTTCTTCGCACACTCATGGGACACAAAGCCAACATCTGCAGCCTAGATTTCCACCCGTACGGCGAATTCGTAGCCTCCGGTTCCCAGGACACGAACATCAAGGTGAGAGGCCGCTCCACGCCCTGTGTCTCCTGCTGGGACTGCGGCAGGACCGGTCCGGCCCTCAGTGCTGGGTGCCCACTGAGGGGACCTCTTCCCTCTCTGCAGCCACATCCACACCATCCTAGGTAAGGCCTGCCGCCCAGCAGGCACCTGCCAGATGCTTCTGCTCAGAATGCCAGCTTTAGTGAGCAGTTTCTGTCCTTGTCACCATGAAGAGTAACGACCTAGAGGAGCCTGGGCCCCGCCCTCTGCTCACGGCTACACACTGTCCTCTGACTGTGGCTCCGGGCCTCGTTCATGACCTCTCCTGACTCTGCCCCTCTGCTTCTCTCTCCCCCACAGCTCTGGGACATCAGGAGGAAAGGCTGTGTCTTCCGATACAGGGTAAGGATGGCACTCTGTTGGTGACTCCATCAGCACCTTGCAGGCACTGAGTGTGGCATGGTGCCCAGACCCAGGCAGGGGGTGGAGGGGATGGGTGAGAACACGAAACATGGATCTGGAGCCCAGCAGGAGCACCATGGGTGGCCCACCTGGACCCCCTGCTCTCCATGGATCCCATAGAGCCACATTCATCAAACTGCCCCAAGCAGAACCAGGCGGGTCACCTGTGTGGTCAGATGGAAAGGGTTCCACGGGAGTGAGGAGGCAGGGAGAGGTCTGTGGGCCCAGGATCCCAGGGTGAGCTTGTGCTGTTCCTCCGTCAGGGGCACAGCCAGGCCGTGCGGTGTCTCCGGTTCAGCCCCGATGGGAAGTGGTTGGCGTCGGCCGCAGATGACCACACTGTGAAGGTAGCTCCCCCGAGCCTGACCTGGGCAGGGGCCTGGGGTCTGCTGATCACAACAGACTGAGTCCTCACCTCCCTCCTGATCGGGCCCACATGCCCCACGCCTGTCCCGAGTGGAAGGTGCTTTATGGATAAAGAGCTTGGCCTGGTTTAGAGGGAGGGTGGGCAGCCAAGGTGCCTGGCCCTGACCTCCCTGTCCTGCCTCCAGCTCTGGGATCTAACTGCTGGCAAGATGATGTCCGAGTTCCCGGGTCACACGGGGCCTGTCAACGTGGTTGAGTTTCACCCCAACGAGTACCTCCTGGCCTCCGGCAGCTCTGACAGGTGAGGAAGAGGTGCAGGCGAGTCGCTCGTGTCTGCAGTTCTTTACCACCGTGTCCTCTGCGTGTCTCCGCTCCCGCTCTGTGACTGTCTGGGGTGTCATACACTTGATGATCCTTTGGATTTCAGCCAAGCCAGGATGGGACCCTGTTCTATCTCCCCTGCTGGTTCCCTGGCCCCAATGTCCCAGGTCTGGGGTTTCATGGGCAGGTTTAGACCCAAGGCACCTAGTGGGGCCCTATAGGGCAGGAGGCTTACAGCTATTGGGGCCAGCCCAGGGGCCAGGGCCATCGGACTCAGCCTCCCCCTTGCAAAGTCAGGGCCAACCCTGCCCCAGCCGTTGTTCCTGGTGGCTGTGCCCTGGGGCGAGCTTTCTAGAGAGAAGCTGGTTCCCAGGGGCCTGTGGAGGCCAGGACGTGGGGAGAGGCTTCGCAGCACAGCCTGGCTGCCTTTGCAGGACCATCCGCTTCTGGGACCTGGAGAAGTTCCAGGTGGTGAGCTGCATCGAAGGGGAGCCTGGGCCTGTCAGGTATGCAGGCCGGGGGTGGGTAGCACAGCGCTCCTCTGGGCAGCAGGGCGTGGCTGCAGGTGGGCCTTTCCCTTATCTGCTCTGCACCCTCCCTGCCCCGGGCTTTCTGGGTTCCTTGGAGTGGGGACCAGGCTGGGTGCCTCAGGACCCAGAGCCATCTCTCGCCTGGCCCAGGAGCGTCCTCTTCAACCCGGATGGCTGTTGCCTGTACAGCGGCTGCCAGGACTCACTGCGCGTCTATGGCTGGGAGCCTGAGCGCTGCTTTGATGTCGTCCTCGTCAACTGGGGCAAGGTGGCTGACCTGGCCATCTGCAATGACCAGCTGGTGAGAGAGCCATGGCGCCCACCACCCCCCACTCCCATGGGGCCACCCGCCTTCCTCCACCCCAGACCCCTTCTCCTACCCCGCCCTGGGGCTGGGATTTTGCCCCCTCAGCTTGCAGGTCCAGCCCTGACTTTCCACTTCCTGCAGATTGGCGTGGCCTTCTCCCAGAGCAACGTCTCCTCCTATGTGGTGGATCTGACTCGTGTCACCAGGACTGGCACGGTGGCCCAGGACCCTGTGCAGGACCACCGGCCCCTGGCGCAGCCGCCGCCGAACCCCAGTGCCCCGCTGCGGCGCATCTACGAGCGGCCCAGCACAACCTGCAGCAGGCCCCAGAGGTGGGCACAGGGGTGGGCCTGTCATACATAGGGGAAGCCTCGGGGTTCCAGCACTGGGCCTCACAGGGCGCCTGCTCCCTTTGGGCCTGGCCTCTCGACCCCAGGGTGAAGCAGAACTCAGAGAGCGAGCGCCGCAGCCCCAGCAGCGAGGATGACCGGGACGAGCGCGAGTCCCGAGCCGAGATCCAGAACGCCGAGGACTACAACGAGATCTTCCAGCCCAAGAACAGCATCAGTGAGGCTGGGCTCCCGCCCCCAGCCCAGCATCCCTATCTGTGAAAGGGAGGCTGTGGGTCCTTCCAGGATGGCCTGCCGTGGCTCCACGTCCCTTTAGCTTCCTTCTAACCCACACCTGGGCTCCGTGCCCTGTCCTCACGTTCCCTGGGACTCACCAGGCCATGCTCTGATGGGGGCCTGGACACTCCCCAGCAGCAGCCCAGCAGCTGCTCAGTGTCCCATTCTCTACCCTGCCAGGGACAAGTGGGCTGGGAGGAGGCTGAGGAGAGGGGCAGAAACACACACACACATGCACGCACACACGTTCTCCCAGGACTGAGGCTTCCTGGGACCGGAGCAGGGTCCAGGGTCTTCAGCCACATGCCTGGTGGCCACCCTCCACCTCCCACACTCTGATAGTTCCCTGGGTGCCAGGTGGCCCAGCCAGGAGTGCTCATAGCCAGGGGCCTCTTTCCCCTGCAGGTCGGACACCACCTCGGAGAAGTGAGCCCTTCCCTGCACCCCCAGAGGATGGTGAGTTGGGTGAACCTGGCTTCCCAGGGTCTCTGATGCCCCACACCCCACACCCCACACCCCACACCCCATCCCCCATCCCTTACCTCTCCCTATGAGTTCTCCCGACAAGCCCCTTTCTGGGCCCTCCTCTCTCAGGACACGACCTGCAGCCTCTCCTGAGGGGTCTCTGCCCTCCCCTCTCAGGACATGACCCGAAGCCTCTCCTGAGGGGTCTCTGCCCTCCCCTCTCAGGACATGACCCGAAGCCTCTCCTGAGGGGTCTCTGCCCTCCCCTGGGAGCCTGTGCCCCTGTGTGTGGGGGACAGACGTAGACACCGCCACATGCACAGGCCCGCCAGGGGCACTCGGGCTGTGGAGGACAGAGGACTCCCTGGGGGCCCACCTTAGACAGGGTCAGCTGTAGATGGGATGATCGGAGGCTCTCAGGAGGTCGAACAGCTGCTGAGGCCTGGGGTCCGGCGACAAGAGGGAGAGGGGAGCACTTCCTGCAGGAAGAGAGCTGAGAGGAGGGAGCTGGGGTGAGTCCCAGCAGGTCAGGCCCACGAGGCCTCAGCTGGGGGTTTGGATTAAGAAGGGAGAAAACGTCTGCACTGTGGGTGAAGGGGCAGACATGGGGACCCCTGTCCTACAGTGTCCCCTGCCCTCCTCCTAGCATCCCCTCAGGGACCATCCTCGCCCCTTCTGGAGGCTGGGTGGTTTCCTAGGAGCCTCCCCTTCCTCTTTGCCAGTCACTCATCCCAGTTCCCCTCCATATACACGCCAGTGAAGGGACAGGACAGCCATATCCTGGAGCCCCCTCGGTCCCACCCACAGGCAGACCTAAGGTTGAGTTGGGGGAGAGGGAGGAGGCAGGCCCAGGCTTGCACCCAGGTCCTCTGGAACCCCCATGCTACTGAACTGCTGCCACCTCACCCCCGCTGCTGATCTGTACCCCCAATACAGATGCTGCCCCAAGCCCCGCCCCGAGCCCTGCCCTTCCTGCCAGGCCCTTCTGGCCGGACCCAGTCATCTCCTTCTGCGTCTTTTCCAGACGTGGCCACAGCAAAGGAGGCAGCAAAGCCCAGCCCTGCCATGGATGTGCAGTTCCCGGTGCCAAATGTACGTCCATGGAGGGGCATGAGGAGGGGGCCTAGAGAGGGTCCTGACTCAGGGTTGGGGGGTCCCTCATGTTGGGAGGCATAGAGGGAGGCCCCAGGCTGGCACCCGCTGAGCTTCAGACCCCTTCAGCTGGAGGTCCTGCCCCGGCCCCCGGTCGTCGCTTCCACACCTGCACCTGCACCCAAGGCTGAGCCTGCCATCATCCCTGCCACCCGCAACGAGCCCATCGGCCTGAAAGCCTCCGACTTCCTGCCCGTGAGTGGGAGCCCAGGGCGAGGAGTGGGTGGAGGTCTGTGGGTGGAGGGCAGAGCGTCGCTGCCGGCTCCTCCCATGCCAGCATCTGGGTGCCCATCCCACGCAGGCGGTGAAGATCCCCCAGCAGGCCGAGCTGGTGGACGACGATGCCATGTCACAGATCCGCAAAGGCCATGACACCATGTGTGTGGTGCTCACCAGCCGCCACAAGAACCTGGACACCGTGCGAGCTGTGTGGACCACGAGCGACATCAAGGCAAGCACCCACCCTTGCCCAGGGCTTCGCCTCACCCCTGCCCCTGCCACCTGCCTGTGCCGAGAGGCCACCCATGGGGGACAGTGTGAGATACGCCGTACCTGTCATGACACCATCTGTTTCTCCCATCATGGTCATCACAGGCTGCCATCTCTTCAGCACCTGTTGACAGGCCTGGCCTCACACTGAGCGTGTCAGGTGCGGCGCTGTGAACACCCCACAGCCCCATCAGCACACCGACACTCACATTCGTGCCCCCACCCTCACCTTCGAGGGGTCACACTGCACTCCACTGCCCCACCTCCTGACGGTGCTCTGTTTGCACAGACGTCGGTGGACTCTGCTGTGGCCATCAACGACCTGTCGGTGGTGGTGGACCTCCTGAACATCGTCAACCAGAAGGCGTAAGTGGCTGCCAAGGGGGAGGGGCGGAGGGGCAGGGCAGGGCTGACGGCAACGTGTCCTGGCCTTTCCTAGCTCCCTGTGGAAGCTGGACCTGTGCACCACGGTCCTGCCACAGATCGAGAAGCTTCTGCAGAGCAAGTATGAGAGGTGCGTGTGGGGAAGCCACACCTGCCTTGAGGAGGTGGAGGGGAGAGGCAAGAAGCCTCCTCCAGGACCATGGGAAGGGCCCCCAAGGGCTTGGGTGTTCCTGTGAACTGGCTGTGAAGCATCGCTGTCCCCTCAACAGTCCAGAGGTGGGAGTGGAAAAAGGCGTGTGTGTGTGTGTGTGTGTGTGTGTGTGTGTGTGTGTGTGTTTCTGCCCCTCTCCTGTGTTCCTTGCTGTTTCTCTGTCTGTGGCCCTGGGTCCGTCTGTGACTTCATCCATCCGCCCTTGAAGCTACGTCCAGACGGGCTGCACCTCCCTGAAGCTGATCCTGCAGCGGTTTCTGCCCCTCATCACGGACATGTTGGCCGCCCCGCCCTCTGTGGGTGTGGATATCAGCAGGGAGGAGAGGTGAGGGCCAGGCAGTGCCTGTGTCAGGGGCCGGGGTGCCACAATAGGTGAGGGACAAAGGCCCGGGCCCTTCTTACTGACTGCTGGGACAGTGTCTAGAGGAGGCCCTGGTCTGGGGCCGTGGCTCAGGGCGTGGTGGGCATAGCCAGAGCTGGGTTCCTCCCTGGCTTGGCTGCGCCCCACAATCGCTAGCAGGGCTGGGTAGTTCTGCTCTGGGCCTCCCCCTTCCCCTAGGAGGAGGGGCTGGAGCAGTTAGGACAGCAAAGGCCCTGGAGTTGGGGGTGGTGGCAGTGCCAGCTGGCCCTCAGGCACTGCCCTCTCTACAGGCTGCACAAGTGCCGGCTCTGCTACAAGCAGCTCAAGAGCATCAGCGGCCTGGTCAAGAGCAAGTCGGGCCTGAGCGGCCGCCACGGCAGCACCTTCCGCGAGCTGCACCTGCTCATGGCCAGTCTGGACTGAGGAACGCAGTGGGCGGGGCGCCCGGCAGCCCACAGGGCCTGGCCTCAGCCCCCACTCCCGTTCCTTCTGCGTCCACCGGCCCATGAGCCTCTGCCTGGCCCGTGCTGCTGCCCTGTGGCCGTCCTGGAGAAGGTGACGCTGGTCCCTGGCCACCTCTACAGCCCCAAACTCTGAGACAACTCTCTCCAGCAGCAGCTGCCCAGCTTGGCCCACCTGTTGCTTCTTGGGGCAGCGAACTGAGCTCTGGGGCTGCTGCTGTAATTTATAAGGCAAATTTTATTAAATTTGTAACTATTCCCAGGTTTCCACGCGGGGGATGTTTTCCGCTGGCCATAAGGCTCCCCCAGGCCCAGGAGTGCCTGCCCCACCTCTTCTGAGGTGAGACCACGCCCCCTCCAAGCCCTGGGGCGGGGCTCCGGGCTGTGTGGCCAGCAGGGGGCAGCAGAGAGCCGGGCCTGTGGGACAGCGCTGGTTCAGACTGGGAAGGAAGGGGAGGTGGCAACCACCCTTCCACACTGGGTGGTGAGGTGAGGGCTGGGCCCCACCAGCCCGTCCTTCCCGACCTCAGCCACACTCAAGCTGTCTATGGATACCGCCAGGCTTGCCCAGAGCCCAACACCCTTCCTTGTCCCCCAGGATGCCTCCAGGGGCAGGACTGGAAGGGTAGCTGCTCCTTCCCCTGAGCAGGGCTCTGATCAGCTGTCAGTCATTCCCAGGGGGAGCCCCCAGCACTGGCTGGTGGGAAAGGGCCCCCGCTCCGTGGTCACTGCGACAGGTGCGCCCCCTCCTGCTCCCAAGGCAGTGACCAGGTGCAGCCCTGCTCCGGGGTGGTCAGGGTCCTCTGGGCACTGGAGGAAGGTGGTGTGGACCAGTTGACTGAAGAGGGAAAAGGCCAGGGCAGTGGGTGGCACCCAGCAGTGACCCGGAAGCCCAGCATGGTTTAGGCAAGGCTTTGATGAGCCTTTAAGCTCTCTCCAGCCTTCATTTCCTTCCCATCAGGGACATGGAGGGATGCCCCCGGCGGGAACTCGGTCAGTTATCGTGGGCACGCTTTAGGCACTGCTTGAGGCGACTGTGACCACAAACAACAACAGAAAAAGTGACCCAGGGTGGGACAGCACGGGCTCCCCTGAGTCGTTAAGGATGTGTATCCCTAACTAACTAACTGACCTAGAGGACAGATCCTGAGGTGCTGTGGGGTGACAGCCAGCGGGCAAGTCCACAGGAACTGCCAGTGCCCCCATTCCCCTGATCAGACCAAGAGGTGCTCACAGACCAACTCTTTCAGACCACACTTGTGTAAAAAGGCTTTTAATAAGTAAAAATGGCTAAGCTTCCAAAAGTTCTTAAATAGGATTTCAGAGGGAAGAAAATTCAAGAGGCCAGTGAGCCAGGCAGGTGAGGGAGCAGCAGAATCCCCCACCCGCCAGCTGCCTCTGCTAGCCATAAATACGGCACGGCCCGGTGGCAGGAGACCGTGTGCTTCTGTCACACCCCAGCTGCGGGACCCCTCCTTGGAGGAGAGGGGCAGGCAGGGCTTCCCTTAGTGCCACCAACGTACCACAGTCTCCATGGTTCCTGGGCCTGCCGGAGGCTCCTCGCTCACCTGCTAAGGAGGGGGCTGGCCAGCCCTGCAAGCTGAGGAGCTGGGGCAGCCTGGGGGAGAACCCTTGTCAGCCCCTGGCCAGGCAAGAGGCTTGCCCTCCTTCACACTCCTGCCCTCCTCACGGGCCCAGCTTGCTGATGGCCCAGGCCTGCCAAGAAGAGCAGCCACCCCCGCCTTTCCACCCATGCAGTTTGTGCTCAGAGCCACAGCCGACACACACCATTTCTTTCTGAGCATGTTTCTCATCTCTGAGGGGAGACGGGGCAGAAGAGGAGCCTCCGTTCGCCTCCACCTCCAGGGTCCTGACGCTGCAGCAGGAACAGGCCAGTGAGGCCTCAGGCCCAGCTCCAGGCCCAATGGGGTGGGCACCTCCGTCACACAGGCAGCGGCCGCAACCTCCCTGCAGAGGCACCAGAATCATCAGCCTCTTGTCCACTTGCCCACTGGCAGCCCACAGCAGGTGCCGCTGAGAGCCGGAGGGAACCCAGCAGAAGCACACAGACAAGCGACAGCAGAGACTAGACCCAGCCCTGAGCAGCAGAATGTCCCAGCGCAGCCCTGCAACCCATGGCGGGCAGGCGGGCGGGCAGCCCTGAGCCACTGGCCCCACACTCACCTAGAGACTTTGCAGCCCCAGCCGTCAGGCTGAAATCAAAGCGACAGGTGTCTCACTGGTGGGCTTGCCTCAGGCCAGGACCTCACAGGACCCTGCTGCTGCTAACCCTTTGGACCCGAGGATGGGTCCAGCCCCTCCCATGACCTGGGCTAAGCAGGGGTTGGAGCCCTGGGTCTGGGTCCTGGGGCAGGCTCACTCCTCACCTGGGACACAGGCAAGGCCTGCCCTTTCCACCCCCAGGGCAGGGAGAGGACTTACTGCACAGGCTCGTAGCCCACCCCCAGGGAGCAGGGTCCTGGGGTAGAGGCAGCACCCCGAGCTGGGAGGCTGGGGTCTCCTTACACTGCCTCCTCCCCACAGACTTTCTGTTTCCCACCTGCAGAACGGACATAGCATGGTCCACCCTGACTCCTCCCTAGGGGGCACAGGAGGTTGTAAAACAGGTTCTGGAAAAGTCATAACAACTTTTTTAAAAGGAAAGGGGAAAAAAAAGCCCATCAGGTAAAGGCAGCCTGGTGACTATAATCCTGGGGGAGACTCCCCCTCCCACCCTGCCACTCCCTCCAGACTCACCCGAGGGCTGCAGCTTCCTCCGGATGGAGCCAGGGCGGCTACTGGTCCCGGAGCTAGGGGCTGAGTGGGCCCGTGCCGAGGGCTGTGGCATCTGACAAGCCGGCTCCCACTGTGGATAGGGAAGGGCAGGTGGATGGGGGCCATAGCTGCCCTGGCCCCCAACCCACTGTGCTTCTCTCTACTCCCCTGCCCTGCCTCCTAACCTCTGAACACTCAGCTTCCTCATCTGCAAAATGGGCATGATGCTCATGCCCCGGCCTCACGTTATGGCAAAAATTAAATGAGATAATACATGTAAAGAAGTCAACTAGTTATCACTTAGCACCTACTGTGTGCCACCCCCATGGCCAGCTGGTCACCCCACAGGAGCCTTGGAGGCCAAGAATAAATACCTGCACTGAAGAGGCTTCTGGCTGTGGGTTCCAGCTGTAGCTCCACCCACCTCCAGCAGCTTCCTGCCCCAACCCCTACCCACCCCCCCCACCCCCGCCCCCCACCTCACCCTGCTGCTTCAGGACGTTCCCGCCCAGCTCCCTGCTCCTGCCATGATCCAAAGTCTCTGACCCAGGGCTACCTAAACCAGGTCTCTGGCAGTCCCCGTACCTCTAGATGCTCCTGGCTTGACCAGGACCCAAGCTCTGCCCTGCGTAGCCCGGGCCCCAGCTCCACAGAGCGCACCCGCTCAGCAAACTTGAGGGAATAGAGTGTCTCACTGGTGTTCTTCTCCACTGGGGACACCTAGAGGACACAAGAGCTCACTGCCCACCTGGGCCAGCTGGAGGGGCAGCAGGGTCACCAGAGGGAGCTCACAGCTGGAGACGTCGGAAGGCCTCCTGGAGAGGACCAAGGGACGGGGTTGGAGGGCAGGCAAGGTGGCAGAGGTGGCGTGGTCACAGGTGGAAAGGAGGGACTGGGAGTTACACCAGGTGTGTGTGGCCAGGTCTGGGGCAGGGGGGCTGTTGCTGACTCCGGAGCTGCTGAGACAAGGGTCCCTCTGCACAGCCTGGGGTACCTGGGTCTTGCTGCCAGCCAACTGCACGCTAGGGACTGCCCCGCCCCAACCCAAGGCCCTCACCTGTACCACCATGAGGGTCTTGCTGTCACCACTAAGCGAATCCTGCAGCAGGTAAGTGAGCTTGGAGTTGCGGAAGGGCACGTGGCCCTGGCGGGAGCGCAGGGCAGCAATAACGTCCCCCAGAGCTGACAGTGACTTGTTGATGTGCTGCGCCTCCCGCAGACGGCTGCCCTCGGCCCCAGACTTTCCCACGCGCTCGGAGCCAGCCAAGTCCACCAGGTTCAGCTTCCCTGCAGGGAAGGCACCAAGCAGATCAGGCCTGCCCTGCCCCTGGGGGCGTGGGGCTCCTCAGGCCAGGCTGCCCGCCCCCTCACCCGTGGTGCGGAGGCCCGTGCTGCAGTCCACGCCTCGCACCGTCACGATGAGCAGCGCATGTGAGCGGGAGCTGTGCTCGTTCAGGTTGGTGAACTCCGTCGTGCGGTTGGTGTGGCCAAACTCAAACACCTGGGGGATGGGGAGCAGGAGGGCGAGGCACGGCGTTGAGAATGTGGTCCTCAGAGTCACCTGGCCCCGAGCACCCCAGAGGAGTGGCACCACCCCCCACAGTTTAGACAAGGAAATAGGCTCAGAGGCATGGGCACTTGCCCGAAGGTGCATGCTTAGGACACAGTAGAGCCTCCATTCAAACCCAGTTCTGTCCTCTAGAGCAGCGTGGCTGTGGCCAGGGGCCCCCCCCTCCACACCTTGTTGATGTCGTCCACGCTCTGCACCTGGAACTCGGTCAGCCCTGGCACATACAGCTGCCCACTGCCGTCTGGGCACAGCCGGATCTCCAGTTTTTCCTGAGGCTCTTTCCCCAGCAGGTCCCTGGAGGGGCAGGTGAGACAGTCACCCCCTCCTCCCATTTCTGGCTGCTGCTTGTACTGCACCCAGACCCCGAGTCAGAAGTGCTCCCCCAACCCACGAAGCCTTCTTCAGCCATCAGCTGAGCGAATCTCCTCCTCCAGCTCCTCCCCGGCACTCGGCTGAACAGGTGGAGACCTCACTGTTGCCAAGAAGGCCTGTGGATGGTGCTACTCCTGCCCCCACAATGCAATGAGCCCCTGCGGGCACGGCCCCCTGCTGCCCACTCCCACCCATGGCCACCTGCTGCAGCCCACAGGGAAGAGAGTCACAACTTGCAGCTAGGTCCCTTGACAGCCTCATCTGGTCCCTACACTCCCTTCAGGAAGACCCCACTTCCTATCTCCCGTTACTCCAGCACCACCACATCTGAGGACCCCAAAGCTGCCTGAGGCCTGCTCCCCTCACGCTGGGGCTCCCACCTGAGGACCTCGTTGTAGATCTCGGCGGCGCTGACGGTGATGGTGTACTCCCAGTCGGATGCCTTCTCCTGCACCTCGGAGAAGAGCAGCTGCAGGGCCCGCTGGTTGATACCTGGGTTCTCGGGGGTCCCCTGGGGGCAGAAGGAAAGGCCCCAGTGAGCCAGGCCTGTCCCCGAAGATGTTCGTGTGGCATCTGTCCCCCAGGCTCCTTGGCTACCCCTCACAGGCAAGCCTCCTTGCCCAAACCTCCCACCTACATGCCACTGTCCCCCAAAATGCCCTCTGCCAGCTGCAGACTACTGTGCCTCTATTTCCCCACCATTAAAATGGCATCACCCTGCCAGGACTGCCCTGAGACTTAGGGTACAGTACTGGGGTGAGGGGCCTGGCCAGACCACACAGGGCAGCTGAGGGACAGGCGCATACCTGGCCCTGTAGGGCCACCTAGAAGAGGCACTAGAAATGAATGACCCCACCACTGCCCAGAAAGGGGCTCAGTCTCAGGGAGGCTGTGACCTGGGTTCTGTGGGTGATGGAAAGGAGGCACAGGTGGAGCAGGACAGGGTCCTGGGGCAGGAGGGGTGGGCTGGCCTTTCTAGAAGGAAACCTGGAGTTCCCACCTGGGCCCTCAAGGCCCTGGGAGTCTGACCCTCACCCCTCCTCTGACAGCACCTCCCCGTGCTCTATTCCTGCCGCAGGGGCCTCCTGGCCAGGCCTCAGGTGCGGCTGGTGTGCTCTGGCCTCTTGGCCCTGGCCCTGCAGCTCCCTCTGCCCCGGGTGCTCCTGTTTGCCCCTCGGCCGACTCAGTCATCTCCCTCACGGAGGCTGCTCCCAAGATGCCCCCTCAGGGAGGCTGTTCCTTCGCCCAGCACCCCCAAACACCCTGTCCCTTCCCCCTTGTCAGTTCCACATCCCTGGCTTTATTTTTGTCCCTGGCCTGACAGGACACTCGCTGATTTGTGTGGACCCTGCTGTCTCCCCACAGCCAGCTTGGTCCTGTGGGGCCAGGGACTGTTTGGGTCACAGCCATGCCTGGAACAGTGCCTGATACGCTTCAGGACTCAGCAGATATGCTTGAGGACAGACGCTCTGATGTTCCCGGGGGGTCATGTCAACTCTAAGCAACTCCAAAACAGAACTGGGAACCCAGGGGGTGCTGCACACACCCCCTTCCTCCTCCCACCTGGCCTGGCCTACCCCAACTAATGAGTCTCACCAGTCCCAGAATCGAGGGAACAGCAGAGTCCAGATGGGAAACGGAGGGCCGCCATGGCAGGCCCCCACCCAGCAGGCAAACCCAGCCCTTACCCCTGTCTAGACGCCGGGCACCTGGTGTCCCCCCCACCTGGGGAATCCCACTGCACCCCTCAAGAGCCAGGGCTAGCTTTCCACTGCCCTCTACCCACAGTCAAGCACCTTCCTAGTCTTAACACCCTCCTCCCTGGCCGGCCACCTGTTTCACTACACCGGGGAGGGCGAAGGTGACCAGCAGGGAGAGGAAGGTGTGGCCTGGCCCCAGGGGCCACCGGCAAGAGCCGGGCTCCCCACAACAGCCTTCACATGCCAGTCTTGCCCTGGGATCTCCTTGAGGACTGAGACCCACCCCTCATCTCAGAGTCCCCAGGCCCGGCCCAAGGCAGCTGTAAAGCAGGAGGGTGCAGTGCACACTCGTGAAATGTAGCCCAGTGGTGAGAGGCAGGTACCGTGCCCTGGTCTCTGTCCCCAGGCCAAGATCCCTGTGATGAAAGTCCCCCCTTGCTTCTCTCCCAGTCCTGCTGGGTGCATCGCAGGTGCCCTTGGGCAAGGGGGCCCCCTCTTCAGGCCTGGTGCCTCGGGGCTAACATGGATAATGACAGTCTCTGCTTCTGGGTTGTGAGGACCAAATGAGGCAAAATACACATTGCACAAAACCCCAAGACCAATGAGGGAGCCTGCATTCCCTCCACACTTCACTGTGAACCCCATCCCGTCGGGCAGGCACCTACCTCCATTGTGTATGTCTTGCCGGCCCCTGTCTGGCCATATGCGAAGATGCAGACATTGAAACCATCGATGCAAGAGGTGATCAGGGCCTGCACCTCCTGGAACACCTGGGAGGGTAGTGGGAGGGAGGCTGGGGGACTTCCAGGGCCGGGGAGACCAGGGCCCCCCACCAGCTGCAAGTCCAGCCACCTCCCCAACAATGCTGCCCTTCAGCAATACCACAGCATGTGTTACTGCAGTCACTCAGCTCAATGATTCGTGACTCATGAGTCACACATTAGACATCAGTGGGCAACCGGGCTGCCCAAAGATTACAGGGAAGAAGACAGGCCAGCGCCTGCTGCCCTTCCCCCAGCTCCTCCTGCTCCCTCTCTCAAAGAGTGCTCAGCACAAGGAAGGCAGAGGTCAGCACATGCCTGGTGCCTCTCTGGCCTGGGCCAGCCTGCCAGCCACCAGAGAATCGGGGCAAAGGTAGAACCAGACATGAGCACAGGAGGGTACAGGCATGGCAGGTTGGCCTGGGCAGATAAGGGAAGAGTGGATGCTGAGAACACATGGTTCTTATACAGTCTGGGGGGTTAGGGGGATCCCTAGGAAGGCCCAGGGGACTGATACGGGAGGGTACTCCTGCATGGAGATGGGCAGGGTCATGAAGATGGATGGGGCCATGTGGGTGGGCAGTCACAGGCATGAGAGGGGGAGGGGCTGTGATGGTAGGAGGGGCTTGAAGGTGGGTGAGGCCATATGGTGGGAGGGTGGGAGAGGCACAAGGTAGGAGGGGTGGGAGGGGCCATGCAGATGAGAGGAGTCACAGCCATGAGGGTGGGATGGGTTGTGATGGTAGGAGGGGCCTTGAGAGTACATAGGGCCACACAATAGAAGAGGCCATGTGGATGGGAGGAACCACAGCCATAGTGGTGGGAGGGACTGTGGGTGGAGCCATGTGGTAGAAGGGGGTGTGGATATAGGAGGGGCCACATGGTAGGAGGAGCCACAGCCAAGAGAATGGGATGGCTTATGATAGTGGGAAGGGCCTTGAGGGTGGGTAGGGCCACACAGTGGAAGGGGCCATAGGGATAGGAGGAACCACAGCCATGGGAAGAGTTGGGCTGTATCTGGAGCTCTCCTTCCTAAGCAGGCTTCCAAGGCCTTCAGTCTTAACTTCCCACCCTCTTCTGTCCTCCAGAGGAAGGAGCCAGACCCTGGCTCCCCACTTCGTATTCCTGCACCCCCGACTCTTGCACTTCTTCCTGCCCAGCCCCTCTCCCTCCATGTGAGTCCATCTTTCCCTCCCTCCACTGCTTTCCCTTTCCCTCACGGGGCTACACTCACATCCTGCTGCGAGGCCTGTGGGGAGAAGACCTTGTCCAGCTCGAAGGACACAGGCTTGCCCTTGTGCTGCAGGTGGATAATGGAGTCATCGTCAGCATCGAAAGTCACAGCATTGGTGGCCTCAGGTCCTTCCCCGTCCTCTTTGGTGACTGGCCGGACACGAGCAATCACTCGGATGTTCCCTGGGTTGGTTGGGGATGGATGGAGAGATGGGCCCAGGCCATGTCAAGACCAGTCTCCACTCTGGTCCACTGGTCTGTCCCAGGCAGACTCGTTAGCCTAGGAGTCTCCCAACTTTTAAGTATAGTCCCCTAGGGGAAGGAGGCCCACAAAGCTGTTTTCAGTCACTCACACTATAGTATGAATTCACTTAGTACATTTTCTTCCTGAACAGACCAGGTGACAGGGGTAGCACTCTGCCTTGGGGATGGGGTGGAAAAGTCAGTTGTGGGGCTCAGGCACTGTGCCCAGTCAGGGTGAGACACCAGAACGGACACTCTCTTTTTCTCCGGGGACTTCAGTTTCTTCCTCTAGACAATGAGGGGCTTGGGCCCCAAAGAGCAAAGACCCTTGTCCTGAATGGCAGGACAGGGCTTGGGAATCAGATGGGCATAGAGGCCTAGGCAGCATGTGATGACTGGAAGAGTGTCTGAGGACCCAGATAGTGGGGCAGCCACAGGGGTACCTGGTGGCACGAGCTAGTCATGCCACCATCTACTTCCAGCCTTCGTTGGGATCCCTGTGCTCCTGGAATGAAGAGGAAATGCCCCCACCACCAGCATGGTCTACCTGCCCTCCCGCTTCACCTATCCATTCCAGCTCACAGTCCAGGTCTCAGCTCTAACTTTGCCTTCTCTGGGAAGCCCCTCAACATACGTGACTGTCACATACCCAGGAGCCTGTCTCAGCCCTGGAAGCGGGCAGGGTTAGGGTTCCTGACAATCATCATTGTCCATTCTCGCACTAAAGTGAGCATGGGGAAGCACTCTGTGGGGTTATGACTGTAGCCTTGACTGTAGCCTTGGGCTGGAATGGCCCCTGGCTCAGAGCAGGTGCGCTAGAGCTCCATGCAGTGAATGGTGGAGTCTCAAGCTTCACCAGGCCCCAGGTCAGAACAAGTAGCATTCCAGCCGCCCCTAACCCAGTGCTGCAGTACCACACCCCTTGGCCACCCAGGGCCTGGGGAGTCACCTGCTCGGGCATTGGGGCCGGGGCTTTTGAGCTGGACAGACCCAAGTTCAAATCCAAGGCAGAACATTTACTAGCCATGTGGCTTCAAGCAAGTTCCCTGCCTTCTCTGTGCCTCCATTTCCTTATCTACAGAGACAGGATCAGAATAGTGCCTAAGTGGCGGGGTGAGCTCCAAGCATGACTGCCAAGCCAGGTCGAGGACCCCAAGACCGGCACCCACCCCCAGCCCTCCCCAGTCACCTTTCAGCCGCACGAGCTCATTGTGGCATTTCTTGCGCAGCTGCAGCTCGCGGCGGTACTTGCGCAGCAGCTCCTGGTTGTTGCTGTTGACCTCCTCGATGGCCTGGCCTATCTGGTGGGGGGGTGGGGGTGCACACCGCCTTCAGGGGGCTGGCTCCAGCAGCCTTGCCAGCTCAACTGCCCACCTGCGAGGAGTGCTCACTGCCTCCCACCCCTGGCTGAGAACCTGACACCCACTGTCACATATCAGACGGTCCCAATCACCCCTCTGGGTAGGTACTACTTCCATCCCCATTTTACAGATAAAGAAACTGAGCCCCAGAGAGGCTAAGCTGACAGCTCGAGGCTGCTGTAGCGCTTGACTATGTGATTCAGCCAGACTCAAATTCCAGCTCTGCCCCTGAGTAGCTGGGGACCTGAGACCACTGGCTCAATGTCTTCAAGCCTCAGTTTTCTCATGGGGAAGACAGGGATAATACCATCTAACTCATAAATCTGTAAAGATCTCCCAGTTACATTTCACAGGGAAAAAAGATGCAAAATCACACATACGGTATCACACTGTATGCAAATCACACATCCCCTTTCTGGGGTAGAAGGGAAGTCATCCTTGCTAACTGTGGAGGACTGCTTCCATGACCACCCCCATCCCGGGATATCAGAATCCGCAGATGCTCAAGCACCTGATATAAAATGATATCGTGTTTGCCTGTAACCTACACACATCCTCCCGTATACTTTTTTGTTTTTTTTTGAGACAGAGTCTTGCTCTGTTGCCCAGGCTGGAGTGTAATCACAGGTCCATGGACATGGTGGAAACTCATTGTGAGTGGTGTGATCTTGGCTCACTGCAGCTTCAACCTCCCAGGCTCAAGCAATCCTCCTACCTCAGCCTCCTGAGTGGCTGGGACTATAGGTGCAAGCCACCGCACTCAGCTAGTTTTTAAATATTTTTTGTAGAGATGGGGGGTCTCACTATGTTGCCCAGGCTGGTCTTGAACTCCTGGGCTTAAGTGCTCCTCCTGCCTCAGCCTCCCAAAGTGTTGAGATTACAGGCGTGAGCCACTGTACCCAGCCCCTCCCGTGTACTTTAAATCATCTTCGGGTTACTTACAATACCTAATACAATGAATATGCTGTGTAGGGGCTAGGTGTTGTGGAGTTCAAGACTAGCCTGGGCAACATAATGAACCATGTCTCTAATAAATATTTTTTTAAAAATATGTATGTAGCCAGGCGCAGTGGCTCACACCTGTAATCCCAGCACTTTTGGAGTCCGAGGCGGGCAGATCATGAAGTCAAGAGATCGAGACCATCCTGGCCAACATGGTGAAACCCCATCTCTACTAAAAGTACAAAAAATTAGCTGGGCATGGTGGTGTGCGCCTGTAGTCCCAGCTACTCGGGAGGCTGAGGCAGGAGAATCACTTGAACCCACGAGGCGGAGGTTGCAGTGAGCCAGGATCGTGCCACTGCACTCCAGCCTGGTGATAGAGTGAGACTCTGTTAAAAAAAAAAAAAATATGTATGTAACATGTTTTTTGTTTGTTTTTGAGATAAGAGTCTTGCTCTGTCACCCAGGCTAGAGTGCAGTGTCACAATCTTGGCTCACTGCAACCTCCGCCTCCTGGGTTCAAGTGATTCTCCTGCCTCAGCCTCCCGAGTTGCTGGGATTACAGGCACCTGCCACCATGCCCGGCTAATTTTTATATTTTCAGTACAGACAGAGTTTCGCCATGTTGGCCAGGCTGGTCTCAAACTCCTGACCTCGTGATCTGTTCGCCTCAGCCTCTCAAAGTGCTGGGATTACAGGTGTGAGCCACCTTGCCTCGCCTGCATGTTTGAAATATGAAGTTAACTGTAACATGTTTGGTTAAAAGAATCATAGTAAAGGCCGGGCGCAGTGGCTTACGCCTGTAATCCCAGCACTTTGGGAGGCCGAGGCGGGTGGATTACGAGGTCAGGAGTTTGAGATCAGCCTAGCCAATGTGGTGAAACCCCATCTCTACTAAAAATACAAAAAAATTAGCTGGGCGTGGTGATGTGTGCCTATAGTCCCAGCTGCTTGGGAGACTGAGGCAGGAGAATCGCTTGAACCCGAGAGGCGGAGGTTGCAGTGAGCCGAGATCATGCCTCTGCACTCCAGCCTGGGTGACAGAGCAAGACTTTGTCTCAAAAAAAATAAAAAAGAATCATAGTAAGACAAATATCCAAATACCTGCCCTGAGCAGTCTAGTTTCAAAGAGGGCCTCTAAGGGTAGCAGTAAATGTCATGGTGGGTGAGGCGAGGCTGCTGTCTGAGGGGCTTTGTCTGAGCTTTGGAGGGAATTCCTGGGTGGATGTCGTGCCTCTCCCAGTGCACCCCTCAGCCTGCACCCTCCCACCTGCTGCCCTCACTCACCTCGGCCTTGACGCTCCTGAGTGCCTCCTGCAGCAGCAGCGGGAAGCCACGCACCTGCCGCTTGAGCCCGTTGTAGTCGTTGGTGAGGGTCCGCAGAGCCGGCTGCAGCGTCAGCAGGTTGGTCCGAACACCTGTGGGGACACTCGGGGTGTGAGGCTGGAGGGGATGAGGGGCTGCGGCGTGGGACAGACAGGGCCCAGCTGGCTAGCTCACCTGCCAGATTCTCGTGCACAGCCTTCATCTCCACCTGGGCTCTGGTGAAGGCCTCCTCAATGGCCCGGTTCTTGTCCTCCTCCAGGGACTGCATCTCCTCCAGCATCTGCCCATGCGCCCGCTCCAGCTCCGACTCGTACATGGCAATCTGGCAGCCACACCAGGAAAAGGATCAGTAACTCAGGGTGCGGGAGGGAGAGGGGCAGGGGCCATACCGAGAAAGAAGCCCCACTGCTCACTTCCCATGCATGTGAACACGCGTGTGCACACACACAGAGCAGAGGGGTGGGCTGGCCTTCTCTCCCTCCCTCCATAGGGCTGTGAGCTCTGTGCACTCGCCCCGGCACCAACCCAGTGCTGACCACACATCAGGTGCCCAAGCCACGTGCCCTCAGGAAGGTAGGAGAGGACCTCTGTGATGACAGCAACAGGTGCCACTGTCGAGCTTACTGAGCACAGCCTGTGTGCTGAGCCCTTGGCAAAAACCTTCTTGGGATCACGTTCCTGAGTCCCCACTGTACAGTGGGTTCTGGGACCAGATAGTGTTGTAAGAGATGAAGAAATGGTCTCTGGACAAAACTCGCCCCGGGTCCCATGGCCATCAGGGAGAGGAGGGACTGGACCCCATGTCTGTGGGTTGCCGAATGTTTAACCGATGCATTGGCTCAGGGCCTGCCTCTGGCTTCCTGGCTGGGTGTGAGCCCCCACACGGCCTGCGTACCTGTGCCCGGAGTCTCGCAGTCAGCTGGTGTGAGCTCTGCAGCTGCTGCTCCATCTCCTTCAGCACCTGCCTCTGCATGGCCACCTGCTCCTGCAGGTGCTGGTTCCGGGCCTGGGACTCGCTGAGGGCCTGCTTGGTCTTGGGCGACTCCACCTCCACTGTCTTGATGACATACTGCGGGGCAAGGGAGGAATGGCACATGGAGCTCAGCGGGTACTGGACTCACCCCAGACCCTGAGACACAGCCGGCCAGGGGCAGGAACCCTCAGGAACACCCCGCTCAGAAATGCGGGAAAACCTAGAGGAGCCTTGAGGTCCTGGCTTTCCAGAAAGCTGTGGGGTCTCCTGGAACCTTCTCATCTTAACAAGAGGCTACTGTGAGCCTGGCTGGGGCCCCATCCTGAGACAAACAAGAAAGACAAAGGTGAGGGCAGAATCCAGGGGCTGTGCTGCATCTGTGCCTGGCACCTCGGCTGCTGGATGCCTACTCAGTGCCTGGCCCTGGATAGCAGGAATGTGGGGCAGGACCAAGCACAGAACAGGAATGATTCCTCCACCCGCTCGCACCTACCTATTCACCAGGACAAGCCCCTCTTATGGGCTGGCCACCAGGGGCCTTGGGTGGAGGCACAGATCAGGTGGGCCAGGGCTCACCTTGACAGGTGGGGACTGGGCCCGCAGGCTGGCGATGGTCTCGTGGCTGTCACGCAGGCGCCGGCTGAGCCGCTCCTCCTCCTGCGCCTTCTCAGCCAGGCAGTCCTTGAGCCGCAGCTCCACCTCGGCCAGCCGGTCGGTCTTCTGCTGCACCTCCAGGTTCAGCTCTGACAGCATGCCTTTGCTTTCCGCCATCTCCAGCTGCAGCTGGGACAGTTTGTCACGGAGCTGGGCGCTCTCCTGCAGCCATTGGGAGGCACTGGATGAGTGCAAGGGACAGGCTCACGGTGAGGAGCCGGGGTGGCCCTCCAGGACCAGCATGGGGGCCTCGGCCATTCTGCTCACCTGGCTGTGCTCACAGCCCGGGCAGGGGCCCGGTGGCTTTGCACGAAGCTCCTGCAGCTCGGCCTCGCAGCGCCGCATCTCCTGCCTCAGTCGCTCATTCTCCACCATCAGCAGGTCCCGGTGCTTCTCCAAGTCGGTGCTCCCCTGCAGAGAGCCAGGGCCGAGGGGGCACATGTGGCAAGGGCAGAGGGTGGGGAAAGGAAGAGGGGCCGGTGGAGATGGCATAAAGGCAGGAGAGAGAGGAGAGGTGTGGAGAAAGGCACAGAGAAGGAGAAAAAGAAAACGACAAGGGACGGAGAGGAGGGAATGAGCTCAAGAGAGAAACCAAGGAAAAGACAGTGGAGGGCCGAGTCCAGAGGGTGGCAACCCAGGGCCTGCTCTCCCTGCTGCCCCCATCCTATTCTAAGTGTGAAAGTCACAAGCAGAGGCATATTTATACCAGGGTTCACACTCCTGCTTAACGTCAGCAACGGAGAAGGAACCTCCCACCCCTTGGAGCCTCGAGGCCTCTGAGGGCCCTAGGAGGTGGGGATAAGCGCTCTTGGTGTGTTCCTGAGACACGGTGAGATATGTGGGCTCAGGAGAGAGAGGGTCGCGTCCCCCGCCCCTGGCAGGGCCCATCTGCACAGGGCCGGGCCAGCCCCCTGAACTGCCCCAGGACAGCCTTGTGGCCTCACCAGCTCGGATCGCAGTCGGCTCACTTCCTGGGCCTGGCTAATGAGCTTCTCCTTCAGGTGTTCCACCTGTGGGCACAAAGTCGGGAGTGAGGTGAGCCTCGGTCCTCAGCTGCAGCTCACACCCAGGCCTCCTGCCCAGCAGCAGGGATGATTGATGTGGCTGTGGCTTCTTCTAGGGCTGTGGCCTTAGGTTCCGCTGTGTTCAAGCATCCTGTCACACCTGGGACCTCAGGTGACAGAAACCTGGGCTGGTGCTGACAGCCTCCAGTGCCCTCTCCCTCCACAGAACAGAGCCAGCCCCGGTTCTTCAGGAAAGCCCAGAGAGCAAGTGCAACCAAAGTCGCCCCAACGCCACCCGGGCCCACCCTCGGGACCCCTCCCAACGCAAGCCCCCCCCGAAGCCTGTACCTGCCTGTGTATATGTAACTTTATGTTCTCTCTCCTTGAAGGGGCCCCAGATTGTACATACTCCAGGCCCTCCAAGCCCTGGACCCACCCTGGCCTAGCCCCCAGAATTTTCCACTTGGGGTGGTCTCTGGCAAGTAGGCCCGTGGAGATGGGTCTGCCAGTGCCCAGGGCACACTTGGAACCTGTGTCTACCCTGCTCCCACTGCCTTGCAGGAGAGCTGTGGCGGCCACAGCTGTTAAAGGGAGAAGGGGGTATGCGCCCCATGAGGAAGCCATGGCTACCTGGCTTATCTGGACCCCAGAGGAGGGGACACCATCATGGTGCCAGTCCCATGAGGGCAGATCCCAGGGGGCAGCCCTTTCCTGGAGCTGTCCTCCAGCTGGCCATCCCCTCCCAAGGCACCCAACCCTGGTCTCACATCAGCCCACCCCCAGCAACCTCTCCTCGGGAAACAATCCGCAGACACCGACTTTGGCTCCAGCTTCCATCAGGGCCTGTTTAGGACTTTTCTTGCAGAACGTCTCGTGGTGAGCACCCCTCAGCTCGGGAAAGGTGTGCTTAGAGCCAGATTACTATGTGGTGGTTTAGGAGGTTAACGCGTCTGGGTTCTCATTACTAAAAACAGGCAACAACATCCACTGACTACGGGGGACAGCCAGGTAAGGCAGGTAAGGGGCTGTGCAAGGCTGGGCCCCCAAGAATCCCCTAAGAAGGCAGCCACCATGTGCTCCCCTCGGACCACGGGAGGTGGGAACGCACACCCAGCATCGCCAAACTTCTCATCTTTCAAGAGATGCCAAGGCCGGCCTGGGCAACATAGCAAGACCCCATCTCTACAAAAAGTTTCAAAACAGCCAAGTGTGCCGGTGCCCGCCTATAATCCCAGGTGTAATCCGGAGGCTTAGGTGGGAGGATCACCTGAGCCCAGGAATACGAAGCTGCAGTAAGCTATGACAGCGCCACTGCACTCCAGGGTGACAGAGCGAGACTGTCACTTACACACACAACAAAAGAGGCTTAGGGTCTGCTCCCTTAGCACAGCCAGCAGCATGCATCAGCCATAGGGAAGACAGGCCAGACATTTGGATTTTGCGGGTGTGTGTGTCTAAAATCTCCCTACTTTACATGGTTGAGATGTCATCAAACAACTCTGTGTCATCAAACAAGGTAGCGTTCGGCCTCGGAGGTCCGTGTCTCCCGGGGCTAGGGAGAGTGGCTGACCCACTGCATCCAGGCCAGCTCTGAGGTCAGGGAGGAAGTGAGCCAAGGCATCCACCCCATCTCTGAGGAAAAGTCCAGGGAGCTGGCACTGCCTGCTCGCGGTGAGGCAAGGGGATTCCAAGACGCAACACCCAACTGAAAGACTGAGGGCCCAGCCAGGCCTCCTGGGGCACAAGCAGGTGACTCAAGGGCCAGGCCCCAGGAGGTCAGCTCTGCCACCACCCGCACAAGCACATTCCTTCCTAGCAACACGCTGGGCCACAGGTCAGGCAGAGAGGCAGAGCTCATGCCACTTCCCTGCCCGCTCAGTGCCCGATGAGAGGACGGCTCAAGTCCTTCGGCCCCAGGTGCCAGCAGGGACAGTTTGCATGAGGCAGCCTTTCTGCTTTAGTCCTAAAATTGAGAATACCCTGAATACCCGGCATTAGAGGAGTGGGCAGGTGAATTACAATGTGAATATACGTTACATAAACTATTAGGTCCTCATTACATTCATGTTTATCAGGAGTTTTAAGGGCTCATCAACATATTAAGTCAAAGAAAAATCTGAAAAACGAGTGTACAGTACTAAAAGTGGGGGTCTCTGGACTGTGGAATTATAGTTGACAAAATCTTCATGCTTTTCAGTAATTTTTTTTTGAGACAGGGTCTCACTCTGTCACCCAGGCTGGAATGCAGTGGCACGTCTAGGCTCCCTGCAGCCTAGACCTCCTGGACTCAAGCCGTCCTCCCACCTCAGCCTCCCAAGTGGCTGGGACTACAGGCACATGCTACCATGCCCAGATAATTTTTTTTTTAATGTATAAACAGGGTCTTGCCATATTACCCAAGGTGGCCTTGAATTCCTGGCCTCAAGCAATCTTCCCCACCTCAGCCTCCCAAAGTGCGGGGATTACAGGTGCGAGCCACTGTGCCCAGTCAGTAACTGTTATGTCTCAAAGAGTATGTATTCCTACTCTCCCCACCCTGACATAAGTGAATTGACTTCCTTTTCAAAAGGTTGGCATCTCCTCCCACCCTGCTCCCCTCCCCACATAGGCTGCTGCCTCAGCACGGGGCTGGGCGTGCTGACCTTGATCTTCTCCACTGCCGCCACTGCCAGGCACTCAGACCCCGATGCAGGGAGAGTGGGGTGCGGCAGTGTTTGCTGGGGGTGGGAGGAGGGTTACTGACAGGCCACCTGCCTGCAGCCCAGGGTCCTGTTCTGTTCTTGCATCACAATGGGAAGCTGGGGGCTCCTGAGCTCTGTCTGGAATCTCAGAGGGGCACCCAGAAGGAGGTGACTGCAACGGGGGCAGGCTCGGGAGCATGGGGGATGATGAGGGAGTTGAGGGAGGGCCTGTAAAAAGCCCCTTTGTTCAGAGATGTCTGACAGTAGGTCATCTCGGGCTTGTCGTGGGCAGCAGAGAAGGGGAACGTGGCTGAGATGGTGGACTGGCACCACAAGCACCCTGGCCCCTTAAGGCACCAGTCGCCTGCTCTGTGGCAGGTGACTGGCCAGCTCTATTGGGGGCTGGGGGTCGAGTCTGTGGGGAGATGCCCGCTTTCTCCTGCATTTGAAGGCAGGCAATCTCTCACAGTTGGGGAAACCGGGCAAAAAGTCAGAGAGAAACGGAGTCACCTGAGGAAAAGAGATGGGCGACGGCCTGGTAGAAGTGAGAGCCAAGAGTGGGCAGGGCCGGAGGGCAGAGCCTTCCTCGGGGGAGACCAAGGGCCCTTCACACACTCACCTCGGCTCCCAGCCAGCGAAGGCTGTCCGTGTCTCTACGCCCAACCGGAGAGGGTCCCGAGTGCCAGCCTGGGGCCAGCACACAGTAGGGGTCTGATACATATTTGAAGTAGCCCCAAAGGGGCAGCAGCCACATGCCTGAGCCCGAGATAGGACAGAGGAGAAAGCAGGCTCCCCACCAGGCCGCTGAGATGGTCCCAGGGCAGTGTGGACGTCAATCTAGGGCTGAGGATGGACCAGGCTGGGACTTTGGGACACCTTTCCCAGACCCAAGCTCCTCATCAGCCAGAGCAACTGAGTCACGGGCCTGGTGCAGGGGTCCTGAAGGGGCCTCCACCCTGCCTGCTCAAGGGGAAAAGGGAGCTGGGCCTGTCTGCTGACTTGACGACACCTGCATTTACACATCGCAGGCTCAGCTGAGGGTGGGGCCGGCCAGCCCAGGTCTGTGTTTTCTCAGCTGTCTGCTCCCAAGGCGGCCTCTCACCATCGCAGAAAGAAAACTGCTGGTTACCTCCTTACCTCCCACCAAGCCCAGTCAACGATCATCAGCTGTCGGCTGAGGAAAAGAGGGCTCTCCCAGGCCGAAGTTGTTGAGCTTGGAAGGCCAGAGGGCCTGGGATCCAGATGACCTCAAGGGAACTCAGTGCAGAGGCCAGCAGGCAGACGCCCTGTGGAACCCGCAGAAGGCCTGATCCTGGCTCTGTGACCACCCGCCAGGCCTGTCTGTCCCCTGCCCATGCCACCCTGCCTCTGTTGCCAAGTCTTCACCTCTGGGTCCTTCTGCCACTGACGGGCAGTAACAGCAGCTGACAATTCAAATTCTCAAGCCAGGCTGCCCAGGTTCTAATCTAGACATTCCCTTACCTGCTGGGTAACCTTGGACACGCCTCTTACGTTCTCTCTGTCTGTTGGTTTCCTTATTCATATAATAACGCTACCTCATCAAGGCTGTCTCAAGGATTAAATGAGATGATATATGTGAATGAAAGGTCTGTGAAGGCAGGGATTTCTGTCTGTTGTGTTCAGCACTGTACTCCCAGTGCCTGGAACAGTGCCTGGTACGCAGTAGGTGTTCAGTATGTACATGTAGGAAGAATGCTGAATGCACGAGGGGCTAGCCAGCGCAGGGCTTGTGGAGGAGGTTGGCAAGCAGAGGCAGAAGGGGCAGTGGGGCTGGCGTGTGCTACAGAATGCTCACCTCCACTGAAGGCAGAAGCTGCCACTCAACGTCAAGCAGCAGGTGCCATGTGGGAATGTCAGCCCAGAGGTGCTGCCACATCTTTTGATATTTTATGACAAAAAGGAAGTCCAGAGTTTTATGTGAATTTAATTAAGATTTAAATGTTGGAATTAATTTGATTTTAAAAGCAACGCAATTAGAACTAACAAATTCAAAGTTGAAGGATATAAAATCAACACACAAAAAAATCAGTTGGATTTCTACAACTAACAATAAACAATCCAAAAAGGAAATTAAGAAAATAATTACATTTACAATAGCAGCAAAAAGAATAAGGTACTGGGGAATAAACTTAACAAAGGTTAAATATTGTATGCTAAAAACTACAAAATACTGCTGAAAGAAACGAAAGATGACACCAGTAAATGGAAAGACAGTCCATGTTCATGGATTAGCAGACTTAACATTAAGGTGTCAACACTACCCAAAGTGATCTACAGATTCAATGCAATGCCTAACAAAATCCCAAAGGCATTTCCAGGAGAAATGGAAAGATCCATGTCAAGGGACACCATATAGCCAAAACAGTCTTGAAGGACTGAAGGTCTTAACACTTCCTGATTTCAAAAGTCACTGAAAAGCTACAGCAATCGGCTGGGTGTGGTGGCTCATACCTGCAATCCCAGCACTTTGGGAAGCCAAGGCAGGCAGATCACCTAACGTCAGGAATTCGAGACCAGCCTGACCAATATGGTAAAAACCAGTCTCTACTAAAAATACAAACATTAACCAGGTCTGGTGGCAGGTGCCTGTAATCCCAGCTACTCAGGAGGCTGAGGCAGGAGAATCGCTTGAACCCGAGAGGCGGAGGTTACAGTGAGCTGAGATTGCGCCACTGCACTCCAGCCTGGGTGGCAGAGCGAGACTCCATCTCGAAAAAAGAAAAAAAAAAAAAGCTACAGCAATCAAAGCGTGGTATTGTATTAAAACAGACATAAAGACCAATGGAATGGAATACAATGGAATACAGAGTCCAGAAATAAACCCTCACATACATGGCCAAATGATTTTTGACAAGGTTGCCAGGACCATTTAATGTGGCAAAGGATAATCTTTTCAAGAAATGTTGCTGAGAAAACTAGATATCCACAGGCAGAATGGAGTTGGATCCTTATCTTATGCCATATACAAAAATTAACTCAAAATAGATCAAAGAGGGCTAGGCGTGGTGTAATCCCAACACTTTGGGAGGCCAACGTAGGAGGGTTGCTTGAGCCCAGGAGTTCAAGACCCCAAGGCAACATAGGGAGACCCTGTCTCTACCACAATTAAACAAAATTAGCTGGGCATGGTGGCACACGCCTGTGGTCCCAGCTACTAGGGAGGCTGAGTTTGGAGGATCACTTGAGCCACAGTGAGCCTGGATCATATCACCACACTGCAGCCTGGGCAACAGAGCAAGATCCTGTGTCAAAACAAAAAACCCCAGAGACCTAAATGTGACAGCTGAAACTATGAAACTCGAAAGAAAATATAGGAGAAAATATCACAACATTAAATTTGGCAATGGCTTCCTGGATATAACACCAAAAGAAGAGGCAATAAAAGAAAAAGATAAGTCGGACTTCATCAAAATTAAAAACTTTGTATAACAAAGGACATGATAGACAGAGTAAAAAGGCAACACGTGGAAAATACTCGAAAGTTTTTCACTGCTAAGGAGTTATTATCCTGGATATACAAAGAACTACAACTCAACAACAAAATATCCAATTAAAGAATGAGCAAAGAACTTGAATAGAAATTTATCCAGAGAAGACACACAAAAAGCCAAAACACATGTGAAAAGATATATATCACTAGTCATTAGGGAAATGCAAATCAGAACCACAATGAGATACACTAGTCATTAGAGAAGTGCAAATCAAAACCACAATGTGAAAATAAAAATAAGCAGGAGCGAGTCCCAGCTACTCCAGGAGGCTGAGGCATGAAGATTGCCTGAGGCCAGGAGTTCAGAGGCTGCAGTGAGATACAACCATGAATAGCCACTACACTCTAGCCTGGGCAACGTAGTGAGACTTCGTCTCTACAAATAAAGAGAACAAAAAACAAGTGCCGATGAGGATATGGAGAAATTAAACCCTCGTGCACTGTTGGTAGGAGTGTAAAATGCTGCGGCCACTATGGAAAACAGTATGATGGTTCCTGAAAAAATTAAAAATAGAACTATCATATGATCCAGCAATTCCATTTCTGGGTATACACCCAAAAGAGTTTAAAGGAGGGACTCAAAGAGATATTTGTACACTCAAGTTTATAGCAGCATTATTCACAGTAGCCAAAAGGTGGAAGCAACCCATGGATGGATGAATGGAAAAACAAAACAAAATGGAGCATAGCCATACAATAAAATATTATTCAGCCTTAAAAGAAAATTCTTCTCCAGGCTTAACTTGCTGAACAAAAAAAAAAAGAAAGAAAGAAAAGAAAAGAAAATTCTGACCCATGCTACATGGATGAACTTTGAGGACATTATACTAAGGGAAATAACCCAGTCACAGAAGGACAAATATTGTATGATTCACTTACATGAGGTCCTAGAGTAGTCAAACCCATGAAGACATGAAGAATGAAGAGTTACTGTTCAATGGCGCCCAAGTTTCAGTAGGGGAAGATGAAAAGAGTTCTGGAGATGGATGGTGTATTAGTCAGTTTTCACACAGCTATAAAGAAATACCTGAGACTGGGTAATTTACAAAGAAAAGAGGTTTCATCCGGCATGGTGGCTCACACCTGTAATACCAGCACTTTGGGTGGCTGAAGCAGGTGGATCACTTGAGATCAGGCGTTCGAGACCAGCCTGGCCAACATGGTGAAACCCCCTCTCTACTAAAAACACAAAAGCCGGGCATGGTGGCATACACCTGTAGTCCCAGCTACTTGGAGGCTAAGGCAGGAGAATCACTTGAACCCAGGAGGAGGAGGTCGCCGTGAGTTGAGATCATGCCACTGCACTCCAGCCTGGGAGACAGAGACTACGTCTCAAAAAATAAAAATTAAGGCCAGGCGCAGTGGCTCATGACTGTAATCCCAGCACTTTGGGAGGCCGAGGCGGGTGGATCACAAGGTCAAGAGATCGAGACCATCCTGGTCAACATGGTGAAACCCCGTCTCTACTAAAAATACAAAACATCAGCTGGGCATGGTGGCACGTGCCTGTAATCCCAGCTACTCAGGAGGCTGAGGCAGGAGAATTGCCTGAACCCAGGAGGCGGAGGTTGCAGTGAGCCGAGATTGTGCCATTGCACTCCAGCCTGGGTAACAAGAGCAAAACTCCATCTCAAAAAAATAAAATAAAGTAAAATAAAAATAAAAATAAAAATAAAATAAACAAACAAATAAAAGAAAAGAGGTTTAATTGACTCACAGTTCCACATGGCTAGGGAGGCCTCAGGAAACTTACAATCCTAGCAGAAAGAGACACAAAGCATGTCTTCATGGCATCAGGAGAGGGAGAGCAAGCTTATGAAGGGCAACCTTGCTGGGTAACCTTGGACACGCCTCTTACGTTCTCTGTCCGTTGGTTTCCTTATCTGTGTAATGAGGCTACCTCATCAAGGCTGCCTCGAGGATTAAATGAGATGATATATGCAAATGAAAGGTCTGTGAAGTCAGGGGTTTTTGTCTGTTGTGTTCGGCACTGTACTCCCCAGTGCCTGGAGCAGTGCGCAGTACACAGTAGGTGTTCAGTATGTACATGTAGGAAGAATGCTGAATGCATTCTTGCCACTTTTACACCATCAGACCTCATGAGAACTCACTATGACAAGAACTGCATGGAGCTCATTCACCTCTCATCAAGTACCTCCCTGGACATGTGGGGATTACAATTAGAGATGAGATTTGGGTGGCGACAGAGCGCCAAAGCATATCAGATGGAGATGGTGGCTGCACAACAATGAGAATGCATTGCTCTTAAAAATGCTTCAGATCAGCCGGGGGCGGTGGCTCACACCTGTAATCCCAGCACTTTGGGAGACTGAGGCAGGTGGATCACCTGAGGTAGGAGTTCAAGACCAGCCTGGCCAACATGGTGAAACCCCATCTCCACTAAAAACACAAAAATTAGCCAGGTGTGGTGGTGCACGCCTGTAGTCTCAGCTACTCAGGAGGCTGAGATGGGAGAATTCCATGAACCCAGGAGGCAGAGGTTGCAGTGAGCTGAGATTGTGCCACTGCACTCCAGCCTGGGCAACAGAGCAAGACTCGGTCATAAAAAAAAAAATGCTTAAGATGGTAAATTTTATGTTACATCTATTTAAACAAATTTTTTTTTTTTGTTAAAAAAAAGAAGGTGGCCAAACAAGACACATTTGAGGGTAAGATCTAGTTTTTCAGCCTGTGGCCCCTGAAAACAACTTTTTAAGGTTCACTCTTGAGGTGCAGGGGGCAGGTAAGGAGTGTGGTGAGTCAGGCACAGTGGCTCATGCCTGTAATCCCAGCACTTTAGGAGGCTGAGGCAGGCAGATCTCTTGAGCCCAGGAATTCAAGATCTGCCTGGGCAACATAGCAAGACTCCATCTGGACAGAAAATAGAAAAGTTGACTGGGTGTGGTGGGCACCTGTGGTCCCAGTTATTCAGGAGGCTGAGGTGGGAGGATGGCTTGCGCCTGTGAGGCAGGGGCTGCAGTGAGCTGAGATCGTGCCCTGCACTCCAGCCTGGGTGACAGAGTGAGACCCTGTCTCAAAATTAAAAAAAGGTTTAGTGAGATCTGGGCAGCATGTCATATTATTGGGAACTTCAGGGATCTTGAGGCCATGGCTCTAGGGACATCCACAAGAGGACAGGGGAACTCGAGCCAGCAGGACATGGCCTGGGACTGCTGTTGCCAATGGTGGGGAGGGTCATCCCAACAGCCACAGCCTCCTGTGGTCACCAAACCAAGACGAGTGGCCTCTGTGGCCTGGGTCAGCTGGTGCTCAAGTACTATGGACCTTTCGCCCACATGCTCTCAGTAATACAAATACCTCCTCCTCCTCCTGACGAAGCAATGCGGAGTCTGAAAAGACTCCTGCAGCCCCACAAGCCCAGATCCCAGCAGTGATCATGGAGCCCCACTAACTGAGTTGGCTTTGCCAGTAGGGCAGGGGCATTTCATAAGATCATTTTTCAACCCCTGTTCCCCTGAGGCAGGTACTATTATTATCCCCATTTTACAGGAAGAAAAACTGAGCTCCTAAGAGGGTAAGCCTTGGTTGGCAACTTACTTGAGGTCACCTCACCAGTAAGTGGTGGACCTAGGGCTGGAACTCGCATCTGACTGACCCTTGCAGATCCCTCACCCTTAACTATGAAGCCACACAGCCTTGTAGGAACGGAGTGTGAGGAAGCAGCTGGTCAGAAGCCAGTGTGGACAGGGCTGGGAACACAGCATCATGGAAAAGAAGACTCCACGGAAACCCCTGGTGGGCTTTGCTTAGAGAGGCAACGTTCAGAATTCCAGGAAAGTCAAGTCTGCGTCGAACCACAGCGAGGCTAGCAGGATACCAGGGCAGACCAGGGGTGACAGCCCACAATGCACCACACGTACCAGTTGACCATCCTTTTTTCTGTCCACTCTTACAACAGATCCACCCCCAAACTGCAATGCAACATGTGTGAGCCCTGGTTTAGAGAGTGGGAAGTGAAGGCTCAGAGAGGAAGTGACTTCCTACAGCTGCACAGCTGGCGCGTGGCTCAGCCAGAATAGAATCCTGCTCACGGGATTCCAAATCCCAAACTCTCCCAGTAACAACAATGGCGGTGGCCACAGCAACACCAATGACTCACTAGGGATCATCTCATCAGGTCTATTATTATATCCACTTCACACATGAGGAAACTGACCTGCAGAGTGGTAATTGACTAGCCCAAAGTCACATAGCTAATGAGTAGTGCCAAAGTCAGGGTTTGAACCCGGCTCCAGGCCCATGTGGTTGGCCACGTCTCCACAAGGTTGGGCCCTCCAGAGAGCATCTCAGAGACCTGGAGCTTCAGGCGCGTCCCCTGAGAAATTTCCAGAAAACAGCTGCAGTCAGAAAGTTCAAGGACAGGCCGGGCATGGTGGCTCACACCAGTAATTCCGGCACTTAGGGAGGCTGAGGCAGGCAGATCACCTGAGGTCAGGAGTTCAAGATCAGCCTGACCAACATGGTGAAACCCCATCCCTACTAAAAATACAAAAGTAGCTGGGTGTGGTGGCACAAGCCCGTAATCACAGCTACTCGAGAGGCTGACGCGTGAGAATCACTTGAACCCAGGAGGCAGAGATTGCAGTGAGCTGAGATGGTGCCATTGCATTCCAGCCTGGGCAATAGGAGTGAAAAGAATGAACGAATGAACGAACGAAAGGAAGAAGGAAGGAAGAAGGAAGGAAGAAAGGAAGGGAGGGAGGGAGGGAAGGAGGGAGAGAAGGAGGAAGGAAGGAAGGGAGGGAGGGAGGGAGGGAGGGAGGGAAGGAGGGAGAGAAGGAGGAAGGAAGGAAGGAAGGAAGGAAGGAAGGAAGGAAGGAAGGAAGGAAGGAAGGAAGGAAGGAGAAAGTTAGTTTTAGTTCAAGGACAAACTGAGAACAAAGACCAGGAACCATTCCGAATTCTTAAGTAACTTGAGGGAATGGGGTAGGCTCATGCGTTCTCCTAAGAGAGGCTGGAGAGCTAGGGTTCAAAGAACTAAAAAGGCTGGAATGTTTCACCCTCAGTTTCCCTTCTTAAAAAGTAAGCTGATTCTGGCCGGGGGCAGTGGCTCACACCTGTAATCCCAGCACTTTGGGAGGCGAAGGCGGGTGGATCACAAGATCAGGAGTTTGAGACCAGCCTGGCCAAGATGGTAAAACCCCATCTCTACTAAAAACACACAAAAATTAGCCGGGCATGGTGGCACACAGCTGTAGTCCCAGCTACTCAGGAGGCTAAGGCAGAAGAATGGCCTGAACCCAGGAGGCGGAGGTTGCAGTGAGCTGAGATTGTGCCACTGCACTCCAGCCTGGGTGACATAGTGAGACTCCGTCTCAAAAAAAAAAAAAAAAAGTAAGCTGATTTTGTTAATTAAAGGAAAAAATGTTTTCAAAACCTCTTTATAGTCACAAAAGGTTAGATATTATGATTTCACATGTATGAAATGTTCAGAAAAGATAAATCCATAAAACCAGAAAGCAGATTAGTTGCCAGGGGCCGCAGGGCAAGGAGCATGGGAATGACTGTTAATAGGTGATCGGAGGATTGAAGATGTTTGTCAGTGACACACTGGGGACGGGTGCGCTGCCATCTTAATATACTTACCACTGACCACTGAACTGTACACCTTCAAGGGGAGAATTTTAAGGCATGTGAATTATATCTCAACAAAGCCCTTTATCTATCTTTCTTTCTCTCTTTCTTTCTTTTTTTTTTCTCTCTCTCTCACCCTCTCTCTCTTTCTGTCTTTCTTTCTTTCTTTTTTAATATACGTGGTATAGAGTTTTGCTATTGCTGTCCAGGCTGGACTGTAATGGTGGGATCTCAACTCACTGCAACCTTCACCTCCCAGGTTCAAGAGATTCTCCTGCCTCAGTCTCCCAAGTAGCTGGGATTATAGGCGCCTGCCACCATGCCCAGCTAATTTTTTGTATTTTTAGTAGAGACGGGGTTTCACTATGTTGGCCAGGCTGGTCTCGAACTCCTGACCTCAGGCGATCCACCTACTTCGGCCTCCCAAAGTGCTGGGATTACAGGTGTGAGCCACTGGGCCTGGCTCACAAAGCCCTTTAAAAAACACTTGTTTGCAAAATGAAGTTTCTGAACAGCCTAACTGGGGAAGGCCAGGGAAGGAAGAGCGGCTGCTTAGCCTCTGCCTGAGGCCAGACACACATCCTGCAGGGTGGGCCCTGGAGCCCCTGCCACCTCCAAGGCTCTTGAGCCACTCCCCTCCTAACAGTCCCTTTGCACTGGCGGGAGCTCAGCTCAGAGTGCGCTTCCCTCTGCTCTGTCCCAGAGCTCAACTCAAGACGCCCAGGGACAAGCCCTCAAGGCCATGCGTGTGCCCATCCACTGAGCCCTTCCTACTTTATGTGGGCATGTGAAGCAAATGTCCGTCTTCCCCCAGGCAGAGCCTCCACGGGTGGGAGCCTGCTGTCCACTGGGGTATCCCCCATGCCTAGCTCAGTGCCAGTACAAAAGAGGGGTGCACAAATACTCGAGGAAGCAGGCAGGCACACAGCAGGCAAGAGGATACAGAGCTGGCCTAGAGGAGCCCCCAGTTAGTGAGGAAGGCAGGCCCAGACAGTCAAGTTGTGGGGTAAGTGTATAACAGGAAGACACAGAGCATGAGGGGTGCTCCAAGGAGGCCCACCCAACTCAGCAAGGGGCAGGTGGGCAGGCCAGGCCATTCTTGAGAAGAGGACACGCCTGCAAGCTGGAAGAAATGCTGCATCTCAAAAGTGCGCATACTATGCTGCCCCCAGAACTGAGGGAGCAAGTTACAGCATCACATGATGTGCAATAAGCAGACGTCAGCATGTCCAGGCCCTCTTTCCTGGCTCGTGGGACACAGTAAGAACTTAGCTCTTCCTGAAGGCCAGGCTGTCAACAGAGAGCCCTGGGCCCGGAGCTCAGGGGCCCCACAGTTGGGCCAGGGCACTGGATCAGAAGTGGGGACAATATGGCAGACGGGCTTGGGGACCTTGGGGAAGTGGGCAAGGCTCAGACACAGCCATGGAGACAGACGCTGAGGATGAGTGAGGAAAGAGGCTGGGAGCCCGCGTGGAGAAGGAGAAGGAAGTGACGCAGCCGCACATACAGAAGAGGGCAGGTGGTCAGCCCCACGGGATGTGCAGCTCACCAGCCAAGGGTCCCCAAATGTCCTGCCCAGACAACGAAGGAGACGATGCTGACCAGCATGAACCCTGGCTCTCCCTGGCTTCCAGAGGTTTGAGACATCCCTTCCCCAACATGCACTCAAACTAGCATCCACGTTTAATGAGAAATCAAAAGAACCAGAAACGTCCTGCCAGTCTCCTGCGGGGTGACCGTCTGATGAGTTTTGTCTGCTCAGGCTGCCCAGTGCAGGGCACCGGGGAAGATGGGGCAGACTCGGTAGGAAGCACCCCTGCACCATCCTGCTTCACTCACGTCTACATTACCTCCTAGGGGGGCAGGTCCTGGCCCCCAGTAACTGTGAGGAGATGGGGGCACAAGGAGGACCCGGATGGGAGGCTTCTGTGAGCTGGAAGAAATGCTGCATCTCAAAAGCTCATCCTCCAGGATGGGAGGCCTCTGACTCTGGCCACCCTACCCAGGTGTCTCCTCTTACACCAGCGGCCTGGTGGGGTCAGATGTCCCAAGTGATGTCCTCTGACCTGCTCCACAGTGGGCAGTGGCCTCTGCCCATCCCAGCCTCCCCAGGTACCTGGTTCTGCCGCTGAGTGGATGTTGCCTGTTGGTCACTGTCACGGAGGGCCAGGCTCTCCCGTAGGACCACCAGCTCCTCCTGGAGCTGGGCCTTCTCCTCCTGGAGCTGGGACATGGCCTCCACCATCCTATGCACCACGGGGGCCGCACCAGGTGGCCCTGACAGGCTCAAGCACCTCCCGCTGCCAAAGAGATGCCCACCTACGAGCAAAGTAGTGGCTGATGAGAGGGCAGTAGAGGTCCCATGCTAGCAGAGGAGGGGGTCCATCACTGCAGGGCAGGCCATCAGGGATGACAGGGGGTGAGCAGAGGGCGTAAGCAACTGGGCGAGGCTGGGGTGGCAGCGGCATAGGCTAGCCGGGGCCTGTCTCAGAAGAAGACACCCCCAGGCAGCGTCTAGGGAATGAAATTGCCTGGATCAGGACTTAAGAAAGCAACTTTAACTGAACACAGCTCTCAGAGCACGTGTCCGAGGTCTGCTGGGCTAGCCCCTCTCCGTGGCCAGCCTGCAAGGAACTGCTGCTGGGAAAGACAAAGGATTCTCACCCTAGAAAACTCTACTCTCGTAGGAACATTATTTAAGTCTGAAACCCTCTCAAGAGTACAGAAGATCGGAACTGGGCTCCCCAGCCTCCCCCTGTGGCAAATGGTCCCCTGTGCGGAGAGAGGGGAGCCAGCGGAGCCAGGGGAGCCGTGTGCACGTGTGAGGGACAGGCAGACCCAGCACCACACATGGGGCAGGAACTCAGCCAGCTGGCATCTGGCGACGATGGCACGCAGGGACCCCCCAGGCAAGACAGAGGGAAAGATCTGGCCGGGTGGAACACTGCCCGAGTCCTCCTCCTCCAAAGGCCTCCCACTGTCCTGTCACCAGGAGCAAGAGAGATGGACAGACGGATGAAGGACAAGAACAGAGAATCAGGGCCCGTGACCTGCGCACAGGGCCTGGGATGCTTGTCATAGCTTGCTTCCAGGGCGCCAAGATTGGCCGTGGTCTCTGCAGGTAGGGAGCAAAGTGTTTGTGGGGGGGAGAGAGAAGAATGGGGGACTGGGGAGGAGGGGCAGGGGATTTGCCTCCTCCCCTCAGGGAGCATAAATGGGACCTGGCAGAGCACAGCAGAGCGAAGAGTGAAGAGGGACCTCTGCTGGCCAGAGAGCGCTGCCTTCCGCCTGGGAGCCCTGGCCTCTAGGCGTTCCCACACTAGTTCCCCAGAAATCCCAGCCCTCGGCAGGCTGGGGTTGGGGGGCTCCTAAACTCTGGGAAGGAAGCCACCTGCACCTGAAGTCACACATCCCTCTGACAGCCTGGCCTGGGCAAAGCCGAACAAATGGACTCGGGCTGGACAGGGGAGTGGGGAGGGTGTGTCTTGCAGCTGGGCGGGGACATCGCAGCACAGCCCCAGGGGGTGGGGCAGATGGCTAGAGGCCCCCTCCACGCTCTAGGAGAGCAGGAGGAGCACACACAGGCTGGCTCTTCCCTCCTCCACCCGAGCTCTCCGGAGAGCTGGAGCTGGGCATCCCTGGTTGGGTGGTGACCTTGGCTGTGTGGCCTGCACGTGACGCAGCACGCGTGTCACACAGAGCTGGCCGAGCTCCGGTGATCTGTTCTAGAGCGAGTGAGGTCAGACGGATGCTTCCAGGCCTGCACACGGGGCGGCATGAGCGGCATGTGACAGCGTGGCCCTCAGCCCTTTGCAGGCTGCCGCAGTGAGGCAGGGAACGCACTGGACTCCGGGCCCGAGAGCTGGTTCTGCCACTCGAGAGACCTGTGGGAGGGGCCCGGCAGGAGCTTCGAGGAGAAATGGGGACCAGGGGCCTTGCCCGGAAGGAGCCCGGCACTGTGGAGATGCACAGGCGTGGGTGGCTGTCACACAACAGCCCATGGGGCAGGAGTGAGGTCTCGGACAGCTCATCTCAGCCAGAACACTGCTCAGGTCACGGGGTGCCACCCCTGGAGGGAGTCCCCGCATCTCAGCGCTGCAGCAGGGGAGTGGGAAGGGGGCCTGGAGAGGGCTCGTGGGAGAGAAAAGATCTCCAAGAAGCTCAGGGAGGTCCCAGGAAGGGGAGGACGGGAGGACGAGGTGACATCAAAGGGGTCCCTGTGCTGGGGAGGCTGCATTCAGGGCTTAAAGGTGCAGTGCAGGCGCGGCCTGGCCCCACTGACGGGTCCCCCTTGCTGTTCCCTGGAATCAGCCTTCCTCTCCTTGGTGCACAATCGGCGGGGCAATGTCCCCTGCTTGAGGCTGGCCTGCCACACTCAGCCAGACCCCAAGCCCTGCCGCTCCTTCCACCACGTGGCAAGTTCAGACATACAAGTTAACCTTTTGGTGACAGAGGAGGAAGACGACAGCAAGGCCAGCTCCTCTTTCCTCCACATGCTCTTGGCCTTCCCCCCAGCTCCTGAAGGATGCTCCTTCTCCATTCTTGCCAGGCTCTCACTTACTGCCAGGGGCCCCCAGCACAGACCCGTGAGACTACAAGGGAGGGCCTGTGGAATGTTCCAGAACCAGCCAGCCCTGGACACCATGGCAGGCCCTGCCAGAGAAGAGCTGAGCTACCAGGTCCTATATCTCAGCCTCTGGCCAGGAGAATCAGAGTCCTGTCCTAGGAGCCTCTAGACCCTGGGAGCCCGTGGATAGGAGGGAGAAAGCTGAGTCTCTGTCTGCCTGTGGTGGCGTCTGTGAGGCTGCCACCCTCGCCCTGCTTTAGAGAGGCACTGGAAGAAGACAAAAAGCAGGGAAATTCAACCCCAGCCCACGCTGGCCAAGGCCTCTTATCACTGGGTAGGGCCCTGGACACCGTGGGAGGCAGGTGGTGAGATGAAGGTTCTATACACACCACTGTCCCTGAATCCAGGAGAGGCAGGCTGGGGTCTCAGAGCTTCGAGTCAGGCTGCCGGAGTCTATCTGAGCCACCTCCAGCTGGGGAGCGGGGAGGATAGGGCATGGGGATAGCAGCAACCACACAAGAGCCTCCCTCCTGCACTGGCTTCACCAGGGAGTGCCAGGTGGGCGGGCACACCTGCTTTACCTGTGTTCTCTACATTCATGGTGCCACCAGCTTCCCGGGCCTCCCAGGCCCGCCTGGGGGCTGGCAACTGCTTCTTTCGAAGCTTCTCTTCCTTCTTCCCCTGACTCTGGCTCTTGCACCCCTTGTCCTGCAGGGCCTGCTGCCAAGACACAACCAGAATCCTCACATGAAGGGGACAGCGCCGGGGAGGGACCCTCAAGCCAGAGGATGGTGTATTCTCAGAGCTGGCACCCCGGGGCCCAGTGGGTCCAGTCCCACACTGTGTGGGTGGGTGGGGACGTTGAGGCCCAGGCTCTGGAAGAGGATGTGCCAGATCCCACAGCAAGACAGTGGCAGTGCCATCTCCTGGCCTCCCTCAGCAGCTGGCCTTCTGCACCAGCAAGGAAGGTTCTTAGGCACTTTGAGTCCTCAGGCAAAACTCATGCCATCCCTGCAGAGTCTATGGGGTGTGCCTCAGGTGCACCAGCCCCACAGGCAGCCATTCAGCCCTACCACGCACACACCAACCTCAGGTCAGCTGCTCCCGTGCCAGCTGCTGCCGCCCCAAGCATACAGCCCCCACCTCCAGATGGGACCCCCAGGACTGCCAAGGAGGCTGCACACGAGTCCATCCGAGCAGGGGAAGGACCATGGCCCTGCCTCCTTCACTCTTCCCACCCCACAGGGCTATTAAGAGGCCGTGGGAAGCTGTCTCCTCTTCCAGTGGGACCACAGGCAAAGGACTCGAGACAGAGAGGGCCAGTGCACAGGCACAGGGAGAGAGGGGGAGGCACGAAGAAGTGTTTCATCTAGAGAACATCGCCTGCCACTCACGCAGAAAGACGCCCAAGGCAGGCGGCAGGGCCACATGCAAAGCGTGATCCCGTTTGAGGATAATAAAAATACAACAGGCATAGAGACAGATCTAGAGAACTATATAGACAGTGGTCCTCCCTGGAAGGCTGCAGGGATAGCGTAGTGGCTGAGAGTAGAAACAAGCTTCATTTCAATTTGTGGGGAACAAAAAGTTCACAACAGAGAGAATGTGGAAGAGGGAAGGAGGCGGCCTTCCATTTCATTTTCAATCTCTTTGGCATTTGAATTCTTAACCTTATAAACACTGACTGTGTATTTTTTCTTTTCTTTTTTTAAACAGAGTCTCACTTTGTCGCCCAGGCTGGAGTTCAGTGGCATGATCTCAGTTCACTACAACCTCCGCCTCCCAGGTTCAAATAATTCTCTTGCCCCAGCCTCCTGAGTAGCTGGGATTGCAGGTGTGTACCACCACACCTGGCTAATATTTGTATTTTTAGTAGAGACAGGGTTTTACCACGTTGGATAGGCTGGTCTCAAACTCCTGACTTCAAGTAATCCACCAGCCTCGGCCTCCCAAAGTGCTAGGATTACAGGCACGAGCCACTGCGCCTGGCTGTTTTTTGTTTTTTGGGTTTTTTTTCTTTTTTAAGACAGAGTCTCACCCTGTGGCCCAAGCTGGAGTGCAATAGCACAGTCTCGGCTCACTGCAACCTTCATCTCCTGGGCTCAAGCAATCCTCCTACCTCAGCCTCCCAGTAGCTGGGGCTACAGGCACACACCACCATGACTGGCTGATTTTTGTATTTTTTGTTTAGAGATGAGATTTGCCATGTTTCCCAGGCTGGTCTCAAACTCCTAGGCTCAAGCCATCCTCCTGCCTCAGCCTCCCAAAGTGTTGTGACCACAGGCATGAGCCACCATGCTCAGCTTTTCTTTTTATTTTTTCCTAAATATCAACAGAGGTTATCTTGGAAGAGAGATGGCAGACGATTTTTGTGTGTCTTTGTGACCTTTACATTCAAGACAAAAAAATAAGTTACTCTTTTAAAAGTGCTCAGTCTAAGAAATACACTCACGGTCTAGAGGCGGCAAGGCCTGTGTGTGAAGCCTGGCTCTGCCTCGGCTAAGCTGTGTGACAGTGGGCAAGTTACTTACCTTCCTGAAGCTGCGCCCTCCTCATTCTTAAAATAGAAATGGTAATAACAGGAACGTGTCACTGAGCTTGTGTGAAGAGTAAGAGACAAACGCAGCCAAGTCCCCAGAAGGCGCCTGGCGCATAGCGAGGGCTTGATATGAGGTAGCTATTATCAGGACATGAGTCCCGTAATCTTCACTTTTTTTTACTTTGACAATCAAAAAGCCAATACAGATCATTGAAAAGACAAGAAAAGTGACATCAGCAGGCTCCTTAGCCCAAAATCAGCCCCGAGTTCTGCTTGCGAAGGGCAGGTGGGGAGCACACCTCTCATATTTAGGAATATTCCCACTGGGCACAGTGGCTCATGCCTGTAACCCCAGCACTGTGAGAGGCCAGGGCGAGTGGATCACCTGAGGTCAGGAGTTTGAGACCAGCCTGGCCAGCATGGTAAAACCCGGTCTCTACTAAAAATAGAAAAAAAAAAATTAGCTGGGTGTGGTGGCAGGCACCTGTAATTGCAGATACTCGGGAAGCTGAGGTAGGAGAATCGCTTGAACTGGGGAGGTGGAGGTTGCAGTGAGCCAAGATTGCACCACTCCACTCCAGCCTGGGTGACAGGGCGAGACTCCATCTCAAAAAGAAAAAAGGAAATGCCCTCCAACTCAATTTTGTCTCCACCCTGTGACCAACTGCCACACCATCGTGAACAGGTCTGTCAACCATGGCGGCTAGGACAGCAGCTGGAAGTTTCCATTTGCCAGCCAGGGCAAAGGTTATACTATTTCTGGCCTGTTGGCCAAGCCACAGAAAGGGCAGACAGGGCCCTGGGGGGTTGGGAATGTCTGCAGTGCCTCTGTGGGGTGCATCTCAGGTTTTAACTGCTGGAAAGAGGCTAGGGAGGGGTGGTGTCACTAAGCCTACCAGGTTGCTGCACCGAGCTTGGGACCCACTCTGGTCCCACTTTTTGACCCTGAAACACCTACCGCGTATTAGAGCTTTGTGGGGGCCCAGCAGGATGTGAACGTGGAAGCCGGTTGCTGGTGCCAGCTTCCCAGAGATCTTCAGCAGATCTGCTGACCCCAGGACTCAGCTGCAACCACAGCTCAACACCCCATAATCAGAACTCAAGAACAGAGCCACCACCCAACTGGAAGCTGTGGGTTTCTGACCGCCGCCTTCCAATTTCACTACCGATGGCTCAAGACAGAGCAAAGAGCGGGTCCTCGGGTTTCTTTTAACTGTTCTCTCACCAGACCTGCTTTTCTTGCAGATTTGTACAGATAAAAGACGAAACTTTTGGTTCAGTTTTCAGATGAATCACATGAGAACGGACAAGAAACACCTCAGAACACAAGACTGTCCCTGAAGCCACAAAAGCCAGCATACCCATGTTCAGATCAGGGGCTGGGACAAGCTCCCGGGGCTCAGACTTCCATTTGTAGCAGGGATATGTCCCCTTGAAGGGTATGTGTTTCCCACATACCATCCTGCCCACCATTTGTACTCATTCCTTCAAGGCTCTGTGGAAGTGTAAGTTCCAGAAAGGGCAGAATCAGTGTAAGTGGATGGTCAGGAGAAGGTGGGGGAGTGGTGGGCCCTCTCGTGTACCGGCTTCCTTGCAGGGGGTGGGCCTTGGCAACGTACCCAGATAACCCTGGTGTCCATCCTCTGCCACTGCCTTTATGGCCCCTGCCTGGTTTGCCTTCATCCCTTTGTGATTATTTAATTACGCTCTGGCACCTCTGCTAAACTCTCTCCTCTCTCTGCACTGTACCTCTGACTCTAGCACAGACTGGCACATTCTAAATAATCTGTTGAACGAATGCATTCATTAAAAACGGGCAGAGCTTGTGCTGCCCTGAAAATACTCAAAGCTATCACTGCATGAACACAACACAGATATTTATTTAAGGAGCTCACTGCAATCAGAAACAATAGAGGATCCATTATAAATGATTAATGGTAAGCCCTGAAGTAGACTATTATGCAGCAGTATAAAAGAAAGACAGAGGGCTGGGTGTGATGGCTCACACCTGGAATCTCAGCACTTTGGAAAGCCAAGGCAGAGCTCACAAATTCAGGACCAGCCTAGGCAACATGGTGAAACCTCCATCTCTTGAAAAAATACAAAAATTAGCCAGGCACAGTAGCACATGCCTGTAGTCCCAGCTACCCGGGAGGCTGAGATGGGATGACTTAGCTGGAGGTTGCGGTGAGATTGTACCACTGTACTCCAGCCTGGGCAACAGAGCCAGACCTTGTTCCAAAAAAAAAAATAGTTCTCTATGTGTTGATAAACATCAAGAGATTACCAGGACTTACTTCAGAAAAAGAGCTAGTCACAGAATAACATCTAAAATAAATAATAAAAATCATATAAATACGTGCTGGGCACTGTGGCTCATGCCTGTAATCCCAGCAGTTTGGGAGGCTGAGGCAGGCAGATCACTTGAAGTCAGGAGTTCAAGACCAGCCTGGCCAATATGGTGAAACCCCATCTACACTAAAAGTAAAAGAATTAGCTGGGTGTGGTGGTGCACACCTGTAGTCCCAGCTACTCAGGAGGCTGACGCAAAAGAATCACTTGAACCCAGGAGGTGAAGGTTGCAGTGAGCTGAGATCATGCCACTGCACTCCAACCTGGGCAACAGAGTGAGACTCTGTCTCAAAAAAAAAAAAAAATCATATAAATATGGCCAGGCACTGTGGCTCAAACCTGTAATCCCAGCACTTTGGGAGGCTAAGGTAGGCAGATCACTTGAGGCCAGGAGTTCAAGACCAGCCTGGCCAACATGGTGAAACCCCATCTCTACTAAAAATACAAAAATTAGCTGGGCATGGTGGCACACACCTGTAATCCCAGCTATTCGGGAGGCTGAGGCAGGAGAATTGCTTGAATCCAGGAGGCGGAGGTTGCAGCCAAGATCACACCACTGCACTCCCGCCTGGGCAACAGAGTGAATGAGACTCCATCTCAAAAAATAAAAATCATATAAATATAATTAAGTGGTTCTATATAGAAAAGATAAATAAATAAACACCAAATACTTAATAGTGGATTTCTCAAAGATAGAGGACTACAAGAGGCCGTTTCTGGGTAACCGTATCTCTGCCCTGTGTAAATTCTTTACAAATGTTATAAGGCTAGTTGTGTTGAATGGTCGAATGTGTGACCAGCAGCGAGTGACTTAACCTCTCTGAGCCTCCACATCCTCATCTACAAAGTTCAGATCAAATATTGTTTCCTGAGGCTGTTATGAGTATTATGAGGACTGATATGAGATCTATCATGCCTGGCACAAAGTTCGTGTTTGATAAATAGTAGCTATTATTACTATTATCATTGTCTATTATTTCTATAGCCAAATATACACATATATGTAAAGTTTGCCTTTTTTTTTTTTTTGAGACAGGGTCTCACTCTGTCACCCAGGCTAGAGTGCAGTGGTACAATCACAGCTTATTGCAGCCTCAACCTCCTGGGCTCAAGCGATCCTCCCACCCCAGCCTCCTGAGTAGCAGGAACTATAGGAACCATCGTGCCTGGCTAATTTTTTATTTTTGTTTTTTGTAGAGATGGGGTATCACTATATTGTCCAGGCTGGTTGTGAACTCCTGGGCTTAAGTATCCTCCTACCTCAGCCTCCCAAAGTGCTGAGATTACAGGCCTGAGCCACCACGCCCAGTCTTACTTTGTCTTTTTACAGTCACTTGGTAATAACTGCAAGGGAGAAGACCCCAAGTTTTAGTGAATCCCCCATCTAGCTTTGAATTCCCACTTCAAACAAGGAAATACTCACATAACCATGTTTGAGAATAATCAACCACACAAACCTGCCTGTTTTCCCAACACCTTCTTCAGGCTCTGCCCATCTCAGCGAAGGCCCCATGCTTCCCACTTTAACACCTCAGCCAGGGTGTGGCTGAAAAGCTCTGTCAGCTCCTGTGAAATTTCCTCTAGCTGACTTAATAAAGCTGCTCACAGGCAGATGGGTCACCAGGGGCCTGGCAGAGAGGTGTGAGGCGGGTCCCCAGGTCTCCCCTGGTGCTTCCTACCCCCAGGAGCCTGGCAGGAACCCAGCCACTGGAGGCCAAGGTACCCCCAGCCCGGAAGGCTCTGGTGCTTACCTGCAGGGTCAGGTAGAGCCCGTGGGGGCTCCCGGGGCCAGCCCAGTCCACACTAAGGGCTCGGCACTGAGCTAGGGCTGGGCGAGCTGCACTTCGGGCACTGGAGTCCTCGTCACCGCAGACTGGGGTATCTTTTCCACGCCCTGTCCCAAGACAGAGAGATAGATGAGATGCTCCGACTGCTGGCTGAAGACTGCTAGCCATGGACCACTGGCCAGGGCTGCAGCCGAGCTCAGCTTTCACACACCCCCGGCTGGCCCACATGTGGCCAGGAGGGGCTCACATGCCCTCACACACCTGCCCCACACAGCAGAGGGAAAGACCTGGCTCAGGGCAGGGGCGACGCTCCTTCTTTACCAAAAGCTGCCCCAAGATTCTCTTCTGGAGGGGACTCAATACCCTACCACAGGCTCCCCTATTCCCACAGTGGCTTTTTTGTTGGTGGGGGCAGGCATTTGCTCAACAAGGCAGTGGAAGGAAGCCGATGCCAGCCAGCCTGCCCAAAGCTTAGAGGACTTGCACAGAGGCTATGGCTTTATTACCCTGGCTGCCTCTAGGTGGCAATTTCTCCCCTCACTTCATTAAGACCAAATCCACACCAGGTGGCCCAGTCTCCATTGCCTCCGCAAGCAAATTCAGAACCAGCTAGCGTGTATCCCCTCGAGCCTCTGACACACTGCCTCCCTTACCGGTGGGAGAGAGGGCAGGCTGCGACAGCAATGTGCCAGCCACCCACCTCCACCTGCAGGGCTGAGCAGGATGGGATGGGGGCTGGCCTCACGAGGCAAATGCAGAGCCTCTACCCTGAGATGTAACAATATCCCGACTGCCAGCCACTGGGCCAAGTGCTTTTCAGGCCTTACACACAGCCTTTTTTTGTTTGTTTTTTGAGACAGGGTCTCTATCTGTCGCCCAGGCTGGAGGGCAGTAGCGTGATCTTGGCTCACTGCACCCTCCGCCTCCTGGGTTCAAGCGATTCTCATACCTCAGCCTCTCAAGTAGCTGGGACTACAGGTGTGCACCACCATACCCAGCTAATTTTTGTATTTTTAGTAGAGATGGGATTTCACCATGTTGGCCAGGCTGTTCTCGAACTCCTGACCTCAAGTGATCTGCCTGCCTTGGCCTCCTAAAGTGCTGGGATTACAGGGTGAGCTACTGCACCCGGCCTTTACACACCTTCTTGATCCTCAGTTTGCTTGTTAATAAAATGGGGACAACTTCACAAGGATCAAATGGCATGAGATACATGGGGTACCCATGTAGTGCCAGGCACACAGAAAGGGCCCTCAGTACAGGCCAATAGATTACAGTTGCCATCAATGCCTCACAACTCCCCAGGGAGGTAGGGGGGCATTCTCCCCACCTCACAGTCAAAGAACCGGAAGCCCGGGAGGGTTAACAATGTGCCCAGGGTCACATGGAGCCAGGATTGAAATCCCATGTGCTGACCAACCCTCTGCCAGCCAACTCTCAGGGTAGCAATATGGGGGTTGGTCGGGGGGCTCAAAGGGGCCTGGGGCAGCTGACCTGTCTGAGGCCCAGTGGCAGGCATGGCACTTCCATTTCATACACAGGATTTCATTCGACCTTTGTCTTAAATTTTTAAAGTGAATAAAAGTCTGTACGGTCATATCATCTTCACAATACCAAATTTTTTTCCTTCCGGTTGGAAAGCTGAGAGAACACAATATTTCAAAAACCTATATGCATACACACACACACACACACACACACACACACACAGGACTGGAAGGCACTACATAAAATATTCAGTGACTAGCTTGTGATTTTTATTTCCTTTTTGATATTTTTCTATGTGTTTTGAAGTTTTCCAAGGGAAAATGTTTCTGTTTTACCAGAAAAGCAATACTCATTCATACTATGTTTGTTATCCTTAGGACAACCTTATGGGGTAGAGGCCATCCTCTGGGTTACCTGGCCCAAATGCCCACGCTTTTCCCAAGCCCCCCCGAGGTCATCCCCAGCCTGGCTGTGCTGTTTGGGAGCAGCCAGCCCCAGACAACCACAGAAGCAGAGAGACCTCGGAAGGCATCAGTCCAGCTGCCACGGACAGCACAAATGTGGTGGGAGAGAGGGGTGAATAGGAGTTTGCTGTGTGCCTCTCTGGGCCTCAGTTTCCCCTTTTGTGCACCAAGGGGCTTGGACTTGATGGCCCAGAGGGACTCTGCTAGCTCTGACAGGCTGGCAGTCTAGATTCTGTCCCTGTAGGTCAGGAGGGACAGGCAGCAGACCCCTGAAGGCACCTTGCCTGGAGAGCCCTCTCGCCCCAACTCTACCAGGGCGACCTGCCCACGCCTTGGGAAAGGGTCACAGGCAGCTCCCCAGTCCCGACAATCCAGCCCCCGCCCGGAATCAGAGGAGCCGCTCACTTCTTGTTCACAGCACCGGGGGACATGACCCAGAAAGGGGAACTGGCACTGACAGCTCCCTGAGGGAACAGTGGGGGCCAAGACTCTGGGACCCCTGCCCACTTGCTGTCAGGGTCTCTACGGAAGCACCTGAAATTAGCACGTGGTCCCCAAGCCCCGCCAGGCCACGCTCCCAAGCAGCCTCAGTCCACTCCCCAGCCGTCCAGGGGCCAGTCCAGGCAGGATCAAGTGTCAGCGGCGCGCTCGGTGCCCGGGCAGCCGCTTCACCTACCTTGTTTACCAGCCTGGGCAGAGATCGGAGCGACCACAGGCTCTCAGGCAAGGACGGCAGCCCGCAGAGCTCTGACCAGCTCGGCCAGAGGAAAGGCGGCTGGTCCCCCTGCTCTGCGCCCGCCCATGTTAAAGTTTAACTCCAGGTCTCCTCTTTCCAGACAGGGGCGCAGGGAAGGAGCGCCCGGCGAGACTGACGCTCCGACTCCACGCCCGTCCGGCTCTGGGCTGTCGGTTACCCTGTAATTACCTGACAGCTCTGACTGGGCTTAGGAACCGGTGAGAAACCTCAGTCTCATCTCTGGTATCTGGAGGAAGGAAGGGAAATAAAGAGGCATTTTAAAAATGCGGACTCACCAGTTCTCAACCTCCCCGGGCCGGTGTGTGGGAAAGGGCGGGCAGCCGGGCTGGCTGGGGCTGGGGCGGGGCGGGCCATCCCCGGCTCGGGCTCTGGGGCCCGGCCCACTCTCCACAGGCCCCGCAGCGAGGGCGTGGCTCCCAGGTTCCACGTCCTGCGAGAGGGGACCATGGCCCGGGGCTCAGCAGCCTCCTCCGGGCACCGGGCAGCCTGCGGAGAGAACAAGGGAAGATAAGCTTGAAGATCGCAGACCAGCGCGAACGCACCTCGGGCAGAACCAGTCATCTGGAAGGGTCTACGCTCCACCGGTCGCTGGTTACCTAGGGCAGCAGCTCCAACTGCACTGTCCCCCAAAGACCCCAGGGCTCGCAGGATGAAATGGGGCCTGCTGCCTTTCCGGGGTGTTTCCGAATACAGAGGCTCCGAAGTGGGAAAGGCGCATGTCAGCTGTGTCTGAGACCCCACACCTGAGCCCTTCCACGCTGAGCCTGGCAGCCTAAGGACAAGCCAGGTCCTAGCCCCACACGGAGGAAACACCGCAAGTCAGCAGCATCTCCGTAAGTCTAATCCTTTTCCTCCAAGACATCTAATTTTCTAATTGCACTTAACCACATGCTTAACCCTTAGGCTTCAGGCTCCTCTGCCTAAGGCCTGTCAGCAGAGCAGTGAATGCTCTGAATATTCACATTTCACTGAGGAGGGAGAAAGGGCCCTGACTGTGGCTAGTGACAAGTGAAGTTTACATACAGCAAATTCTCATTCATGTATTCGACTAGCCTGTGCTCTGCGCCTAGCATGCAGCAGGCACCGTACGGGTGTTGAGATACAAAGATTCATTCAGTCTTCATTTAATAATGCCTACTGGGTGCCAGGCATCTGCCAGGGGTCCTTTTGGATCAGAAGTGATGAGGCCCGAAAGCTCCCAGTCAGAAGGGAGATAAACACTTCAAAAAATCCTCACAGTCTGAGCAGGCTACTGGAGGCTGCAGGTGCGGACCAGGCACCAGGTGGTGTGGGGAATGGATGGGGGTGGGGAGCATTGGTCAGGGACAGAAAACTTCAGTCAGGGACAGGTCCCTCATGAACTGGACAAATGAACAGAGCTCAGGCATTCCCTGCACAAGTCTTTATTGAGCACCTACTGTGTGCAAAGCAACAATCCCAGCACTTTGGGAGGCCGAGGCAGGAGGTTCACCTGAGGTTGGGATTTTGAGACCAGCCTGACCAACACGGAGAAACCCTACCTCTACTAAAAATACAAAATTAGCTGGATATGGTGGCACATGCCTGTAATCCCAGCTACTCGGGAGACTGAGGCAGGAGAATCACTTGAACCCAGGAGGTGGAGGTTGTGGTGAGCCAAGATCACACCATTGCACTCCAGCCTGGGCAACAAGAGCGAAACTCCATCTCAAAAAAAAAGATTGAACTGGGGGTAACTGAAGGACTTCCTAGTGGAGCTACCTGGGCTACTCTCCTCAGCCCTCACTGCAGTGGCCACTTCTTGCCAGGAAGTGAAGAAAGCTATTTGAAGGATGTCCACTTCCCCTGACCCACTATGGGTCCCAGAGCTCACACATATTCATATGTGCAGCCCCACTGCACCCTGCCTGCAGCTGCACCCACATTCAGCACTCTGGGATGTCCTGTGGGGTGAATGTTCTGAAATGAACACACGCAAAAGCTTGGACTGAAGCCTGGAAGAGAGGTCAGGGCTGGACACAGATTCAGAGCTAAACAGGGTCACCGATGCCACAGGTGAGCAGGCAATCATCAAAGCTTGGGCAAGAGGAGACAGCCATGTGATAACAGGGCTCACGGGGGGCTGGGAAGCTTCGGAAGGAAGGTGAGAGGGGGTGGGAGCTCCAGGCAACTATAGTGTCTTCAGAAGTGACCGAAGTGCAAGTGAGAAGGAGAGACTGGTCAGTGCCCAGCGCGTCATGCCACAGAGACATGGAGGACTGGAAGCCCAGACAGGCAGATAGCCTGGGCCCCTGGAGGGAGAAGGGCAGATGGCAAACTTGGGAGGGCTCAAAGAGTGGGGTGGGAGCTGGGGGAGGAAGCAGCTACTTCCTTCTCCTTGGGGATGTTTGGCTAGGATGGGAAGGACAGGATGTGGTGTCTAGAACACGGAAGAGTGAGCATGTTGAGGAGACAGAGGGACAAGGGTGACTAAAGCATTGAGAGACAAAGAAGGAAGGAAGGAAGGAAAGAAAAAAGAAAGAGAAAGAAAGGAAAGAAAAGAAAAAAAGAAAGAGAAAAAGTAAAGAGTCCAAGGGTGAGGGGCCTGAAGATCTGGTATCTGCTGTTTGCAGAGCCCACCTCTGGAAGAATGCCAGGCACCTGGCAAGGGAGCTATGGTCTCTTCCTTCCTTGACAGAGAACAACTAGGAGGCTCCTGGGTGCAGTCTTATTGGGAAGGGGACAGGAATGTGGGCCAAAGAACAGGGCAGAGGCTGATCTAAATACATGGGCTAGCTCCACTGAAGAAACTGAGATGGACCAGTGTGGCGTGGAAGAAACCAAGGGGAGCAGCCAAATGTCCCCTTCTCCAGGCTGCTTGGCACAGAGCTGGGCACACAACCAACCCCACAGACCAGCTGTCCAATGAGCAAGGGAAGGAGCAAGACAGGTCCATCTGCATGCCCGGCTGCTGGGAAGGTGAGATGGTGCCGGACATTGGAGGCTGACTCCTCAGTGGACAGAGAAGACTTTCAGGGAGATCAGCTCAGTCTGAGGGGCAGGGACAGGAGGATATAACATTTCTGTGGTTATCAGGAAGGGAAGCGGAGGAGGCAGCCAGGAAGATATCAGGAAGAAAGAGGAAGGGCGTGTGCTAGATCCCGAAGAGGAAAAAGCAGCTGAAGTTTGCAGCCTCAGGGGTGTGAAGGTCAAAAGTATCAAGGAATGTGAAGACCAGCATCCTGGACCAAGAAAGCAGCCCTCTCTCTCATTGACATGGGCATCTGAAATGAAACCTGGTGTCTAGGAACTTCTCCCAATCGAGGATTCGTCGGGGAGGGCAGTGGGACTGGTTCAGAACCTGGCTCAGTGTTTACTGGACGTGTGACTTGGGAGAATTACTTTGCCTGTCCATGCCCTCATTATCTCCATCTATAAAATGGGAAGAACTCTACCTTATAGGGTTGCCATAAAGATTAGACAAGGTAAAGTGTGCAGAACAATACCGGCATATATTAAGAGCTCTAAAGTTTTATTTTTCAGTGACTTTGCTCCAGTGGTCGGTGAATACAGAGGGGCTGGCTGGGGAAGAGGGTCTCTGCCTCTCTGGGTTTAGACCGGTGGGGCAGACCTGCAGTACTCCCCCTGCCCTAGATCAGGGACATTGCAAAGATTGGGTAGACAGGCTGGACAGCTGCCCAGAGACTGCAGTGGGCAGGACTTGGTCCCCCTGGGAGAGCAGGCAGAAGGTGAGGGATGTTGTACAAGGAATTCGACCTCCCTGCACACCATCATCTATCCTGGGCTTTCCAGGGCAACCCAGATTTCAAACCCTCTGCTCCCTTGTACCCCTATGAACAGCAGAACTCACCACCCTGTGCCCCTAAAGTCCAGTCACTGCAAATGCAAGGCTCCATTCTGAGGCTGCATTCCTAGCAAATGACTCTCCCTGGTCAAGGAGACGGCTACTTTAACAAGGGCATGGGGAATACATGAACGGGTGCTCATCGTGTTCAGGCAGAGGGACAGCCAGGGAAGGTGAAAGGCCAGAGGTGGCCACAACCTGCAATCTTGAGAGAGTGCTGGGGTATGGAGGTTGGCAGGAGGCAGTAAGTGGTACTCCAGAATTTAATTAAACACAGCTTCCTCTTTCATATCTCCCAGGACCAGGCCCTTCACTGCACCAGCCAGAGTTCTGCTCTAACTAGCAAAGCGGGGCTTAGGGGGTGGTTCTGGGATCGCCCTCCCTGCTGAGACCCCCACAACTGCAGCTGTCAAAGACCCAATTCCTCACTGCCCGGAGGGCACTGGCCAAGGCCCTTCTTCCTGACCTCTGGGCTGGCGCACCCCGCCCCTGGCCCTGCCAGGAAAAAGCGAACTCCCCAGGGTCGTGGTGGGAGGGACCCAACGGCAGCCTTCAAGGGAGCCCTGGGGGTGGGGGAGACCCCAGAAAGGGGAGGGGGCAGCACCGATTGACAAGCCGATCCCGAGTAGGGTCTGCGCTCTCCTCGTTCAGTGAAATCCAAACGGGATCCCGAGGCTGCTCAGATCCCGGGGGACACGCCGCCCCTATGCCCAGATCCCAGCAAGGTCCTCGACTGGGGCTGAACGGCGCTGGAGGGGAACCTCGCAGGGCTGGGTCTCCCGGGCCTTTCCCTCCCCGCGCCCCTAGCGGGTCCGGGCAGAGGGGTCCCGCAGGCAGGGCCGACTGAGACGCAGCGTCCCGAACGGTTGGCCGGGCGGAGCCCCAGCGCCTCGTCCGCCCCTAGCCCGCCTGGGTCCCCCACTCACCGGCCTGGCGGAGGCAGGATCCCGGTGTCGCCGCAGCGCCCGGGGCTCGGCCCGGCCCGACCCGCCTACGGGAGGCAGCTCCACGCCGCCGCCTCCGCGGCCCGCCCGCTTGCGCCCCTCCCGCACACTTTCCACAGGAAATGATTAACTCGGGCCGCGGCGAGTTCCCATGGCAACCAGCTCGGACCCCAGCGGGGGGCGGCGGCACGCACCCGCACTCACGCGCACTCGAGCGCACGCGCCGCCCGGGCGCGCCCCCGCACGGTCTCTAGCCGGCACTCCCACTCCCACGCGCACTCCCTCGCGGGGCTTCCCACTCGGGCTCTCCTGCCTCCCCGCGCCCCGCACCCGCACTGGCACACGTGCTCATGCGTTCCCTCAAGGCTCTCACAAAACATGCCTGCACATGGGCTGGCACACTCGAGGCGGCACACACAGCCCCACACCAGGTGAGCCATGTGCACAGCCTCACACCCGAGTGCAGAACTTCCACGCGAGTACTCACACATACACTCTTCACACAGGCTCTTCCTATCCCAGCAAACACACGCTCTTACGAGACAGTACATCACCCCTTACCATGTACATCACCCCTTACCGTGGCCTTGCACGCGCTGGCGCACACGCACTCACACTGTTTTATGGCGCACACGCTCTCACTCGCTCCACCACCTACTCGCTGGCCAGGCCACCTCCCCAGCCACAGCCCCACCTACCTCTGCACCCCAGCCCCACCCCAGCAAATGAATATCTTCCTGGCAAGTAAACTGCCTGGGGTCTCTTAAGGTAAAACATTCCTTCAGGCTCCAGTGAAAACACACCCATGGTGCAGCAGCTCCCAGCCTGGCCACAGAAGGCCCTGCTCATGGGGTGCATAGAGCCTCAGAAGAGGCCTGGGGGAGGCCACGGGCCTGCCAGCCGGGAGAGACAGCTGACCGGAGGAGCCACTCTGTTCTTTGTCTCCCAAACAGAGGCAGCATTTTATTCCAGAGCCAGCAGCAATATTCACCCTCACCCTCCACGCCCCGGGTGCGGAAGAGGAGAAAGCCAGTCACTCTGAAGCCAGCCCAGGCAGGCCGATGGTTCTGCAGATAATCCCAGGAGGGTGGGCACCCTGCCCCCTCCTGCTTGTCAAGGGATGGCCCAAGAAGAGCAAGGAGAAGACTGGAAGGGGTTGTGCCACTTCAGGTGGGTTCTGTCTCCTGCTGCTGCGCAGGCGCTGGGCTGCCAGTCAAGAATCTCGTCCAGAGACGGAGCCAAGGGCCTGGGCCTCAGATTGTTCTGGATGCCAGAGCAGGACAGTCACAGTCCCCCAGCTGGAAGCAGCCTAGTGCATGGTTTATTTGCCAACTGAGATTCCTCGGTGAAGGCCTGATAGACAGTGAATGTCACGCTCCTGGAATCATTCCCTAGAGAGTAAGAGTTCTACCTGAGACCACCACAGCAGAGAACCCCCTCCTCCTCACAATGAGAGAGAAAGCCTTATTTGGGGAGTTATGTTCTCTGAATTCTTCTGCCTGCCCTCCAAACAGCAGTGATCCAGGGGACTGCAAGGGTGGGTGAAGGCAAAATGTCTCTAGAATTCTGATTTAGTATCTATCTCCCTGATTATAAGCCCTAGGGCAGAATGTTCATCCTTAAAGTCCTGGTTCAAAACCGGAGGCTTTGTCTTCCTCAGGGATTGGGACATTGACAGTAACTGCAGGTTCCTTCCTACCAAAGCCAAAGCCAGATTTTTAGATTAATAATAACACTTATTGTTCTTTTTCACTGATTACAAAAGTAATAGGTGTTCATTGTAACCATATCCCACCCACTGGAGATAAATGCTGCCAACACTTTAGAAGCCTTTTTTTTTTCTGTGCACATAATAGATGCATTATTGAAGCTAACACTGTGTCAGGCATGGCACTAAGCTCTTGCTCAACAAAATCCCACCCATTTAACCCTGAACACCCTATGAACACCAGCACCGTCATATTCCCATTTTTCAGGAAAGGAAACTGAGCCTCAGCAAGTTTGTTCACAAATGCAACATATGATAGAGCTATGAGTCCAATAGGTGTGTGTGTGCCACTCCAGGTGGGTTCTGTCTTTTATTTATTTTTTTTTGAGACAGAGTTTTGCTCTTGTTGCCCAGTTTCACTTCCTTGTCTAAGTGTTTATGCAGATGCACAGGCACACATATCTGCACAGTACTGTCAGATGCATATGGGTATAAGAGCTTATTAAGATCAAAGCAGCAGGCCAGGCGTGGTGGCCCACACCTATAATCCCAGCACTTTGGGATCCCGAGGTGGGCAGATCACCTGAGGTTGGGAGTTCAAGACCAGCCTGACCAACATGGAGAAACCCCATCTCTACTAAAAATACAAAATTAGCCGGGCGTGGTGGTGCATACCTGTAATCTCAGCTACTCAGGAGGCTGAGGCAGGAGAATCGCTTGAAGCCAGGAGGCAGAGGTTGTGATGAGCCTAGATTGCACCATTGCACTCTAGCCTGGGCAACAAGAGGGGAATTCATCTCAAAAAAAAAAAAAAAAAAAAAATCAAAGAACCAGGGAAGGAAAAAGAAAATTGAAGTGTAAAGAGGATATATTTTTGGAATTCTAGCAAAACTCTGATTTGAAATGTACAAACTACTTGTTTCATGGTTGTTGCATTTTTGAGACAGGATCTTGATCTGTTGCCCAGGCTGGAGTGCAGTGATACAATCATAGCTCACTATAGCCCTGAACTCCAGGGATCAAGTGATCCTCCCACCTTAGCCTCTTGAGTAGCTGGAACTACAGACACACCACTATGCCTAGCTAACTTTTTTTTTTTTTAAGTAGAGATGGGAGTCTCACTGTGTTGCCCACACTGGTTTCAAACTCCTGGGCTCAAGGGATCCTTCTATCTCCACTTTCCCAAGTCCTAGGATTACAGATGTGAGTCTCTGTGCCTGACTCAATTTTTTTTTTTTTTTTTGAGACGGAGTCTCAGTCTGTTGCCCAGGCTGGAGTGCAGTGGGATTACAGGCACACACCACCAGACCCAAGTAATTTTTTTATATTTTTGGTAGAGACGGGGTTTCACCATGTTGGCCAGGCTGGTCTTGAACTCCTGACCTCAGTGATCTGCCCGCTTTGGCCTCCCAAAGTGTTGGGATTGCAGGCATGAGATACTGTACCCGGCACAAACTCAATTAAAAAAATATATATTGTGTAGAGTCAGGTCTAACTCTGTTGTCCTGGCTGGTCTCCGAATCTTAGCCTCAAGCGATCATCCTGCCTCAGCCTCCCAAAGTGCTGGGATTATACGCATGAGCCACCATACCATGCCCATCCCAACTGCTGGAATTTAAGAATGTACACTGTCACCAGGAACTACATACCAACTCCAAGGTTGTTTCTAACCCAGAAACTTTGCTGATGATTTATGTAACAAACTGCTAACTCTCCTGGCCACAGGGAAGGTGGAAGTTTTGCTGAAACCTGGCCACCCCAACACTGAAGTCCTAAACCCTTGAGGGAGGACTCTTGAGTTCAGCCTTGACCCTTCCTGCCCACCTCTGGCAGAGGCACAGCTGTCTCCAGGAGGGCCAGACAAAAGACAGTGTCCAGAACACTGCAGTTCCATGCCCACATCAGCCCATCCCCAGGCAGGGCTAGCAGCGCCATCTTTGTTGTGTTCAGATAAGATCAGGTATATTCAGGGTGGTATGGCCATAGACTTTTTTTCTTTTTTGGAGACAGAGTCTGGCTCTGTCACTCAGGCTGGAGTGCAGTGGCACAATCTCGGCTCACTGTGATCTCTGCCTCCTGGATTCAAGTGATTCTCCTACCTCAGCCCCCGTCCCCGAGTGGCTGGGATTACAGGCAGGTGCCACCACACCTGGCTAACTTTCATATTTTTAGTAGAGACCAGGTTTCGCCATGTTGGCCAGGCTGGTCTTGAACTCCTGATCTCAGGTGATCCACCCGCCTCAGCCTCTCAAAGTGCTGGGATTACAAGCATGAGTGAGCCACTGCCCCTGGCCCATCTTTGTGTTCAAAGGGCCCGAAACCCCTTACCACTCAAGCATTCGTCAGAGAAGCGGCCAAGAGCCCCAGAGTTTTGCTCCTCAAAGGGAAGGAAAGAAGGGGAATGAAAAGCCATATTGTGTTAAATCTGATTCTCATAGCAACCCAGAGTAAAGCACAGATAAGATTTACAGGATTTTCCCATTTTAAATGATTTAACCTGAGATCCAGGCTTCTCTGAGTCTGCAAACGTTCTCCCTGCCCAGAAGGCCTCTCTCCTTCACCCCATTCCCATCTGCCTCTACTAACCCTTACCTGGCCAGTTCCACACCTGCGTGTCCCTCCTTCAAGCTTAGAGGTCACCTTCCTTAACCCTCCCAGGCACCAGCAGGCAGGCTCACCCCCTGCAGCATCCCCCACCCTAAATCATGATGGCTTTCCTGTCTATACCATCTGCTCCTTGAGGACAGGGCTCTTTCCTGACTTGATCACAGGGAAAGCCTCAGCTGACCCCAGCTCAAGGCCTGGTATCACAGACGTGTTCGTTGAATAAATCCATAGATCCGGTAGAATTCAGAAGGGAAGAACAGGTGCATGGAATGTACCCAAACAGACTTTCTTCCCATGTAAAGTCATGATCATTCCTACCAAAAGGAAGTAAGAAGCCAGGTGCGGTGGCTCACACCTGTAATCCTAGCACTTTGGGAGGCTAAGGTGGGTGGATCACATGATCAGGAGATCGAGACCATCCTGGCTAACACAGTGAAACCCCATCTCTACTAAAAATAGAAAAATTAGCCAGGCATGGTGGCACACACCTGTAGTCCCAGCTACTAGGGAGGCTGAGGCAGAAGAATTGCTTGAACCCAGGAGGTGGAGGTTGCAGTGAACCAAGATCGCGCTACTGCACTCCAGCCTGGGTGACAGAGCAAGACTCTGTCTTAAAAAAAAGCAAGAGAAGGCTTCTTAGCAATTGTTTCCATGTGGCCAGGAAGGAGTGCCCTCCAGCTATGAAAAGTGTGTATCCTCTCATGCTTCTGGGTAACAGAAAGTTTCTTGAAATTGGAGAAACTCATTTTGGAGTGAGCTGCATATTAAGTAATCCTGACCCAGTTAGCTGCTTTTCTGAATCCACATCTTCTAAATACCTCTGAAATCATTCATCATGAGCACTACAGAAAGAACCGTGGAGGAGGCCAGACATGGTGGCTCACGTCTGTAATTCTAGCACTTTGGGAGGCTGAGGCGGGCAATCACCAGAGGTCAGGAGTTCGAGACCAGCCTGGCCAACATGGCGAAACCCCATTTCTACCAAAAATACAAAACTTAACCAGGCATGGTGGCGGGTGCCTGTAATCCCAGCTACTCGAGAGCCTGAGGCAGGAGAATCGCTTGAATCCAGGAGGTGGAGGTTGCAGTGAGCTGAGATCACACCACTGTACTCCAAAAAACAAAAAAAACTGTGGAGGAGCTCTTGGAGGCGAAAAGCCTGGCTCTGCACCCAGTCCCATAAGCATGAATTTGGTTTTCAGCTTTGCACCTCACCAACTGCAGGTCTTGGGCACATGACAACCTGAGCACATCAGGGGTCTGGCACAAGGCTCATAGCTGCAAGCTTTCAGGAAGCCAGGCTCCTCAGTGGGCATGGAGGGGTGGTGGTCTTAGATGACCCATGGCTGGACTGTAAATTCCTCTCATCCTTGTCTGCTCTAGACCCAGCTCAGCAGGCACTAGGTGTTTAAGTGATATTTAAGCAAATGGTATTTTTCTCACCTTTTTCTCTCCCTCTCACTTTCCTGCTCCCTGTATGCCTTCCTTTCTAGAAGCTGTTAAGAGGGGAAAACAGTTCTCCCATTTTCAGAGAACCAGACAATCTTCCCTCCAGGAAAACCACCTTGAGGGCCAGGCGCAGTGGCTCATGAGACAGGAGGATCGCTTGAGGCCAGGAGTTCTAGACCAGCCTGAACAACATACTGAGACTCTGTCTTTCCAAAACAACTAGCCGGGCATGATGGCACAGGCCTGTGGTCCCAGCTACTCAGGAGGCTGAGGTGGGAGGATGGCTTAGGCCCAGGAGTTTGAGGCTGCAGTGAGCTATGATCACGTCCCTGTACTCCAGCCTGGGCAACAGAGCAAGACCCCGTCTCAAAATTAAAAAAAAAACCCTTCAAAGGAGACTGGAAAATAAAAAGAAAACCACCTTGCTTTAAAATATCCAAATTGTGGCTGCCTTTCTGCATTGGCCAAAAAGACTGAACTCGACAGTGCTCCCCTAACTGTCGGATTAGAGGAACTCAAATTGTCTTTATGACTCAAGAAGAATTTGGCAGAGATTCCCTCCCTCCTTGCACTCCAAGGCTGAAAGCAAACCGAGGCTTTGTGGGTTTTTTTTCCCCCGTTTATCATTTCCTGTAGTCTGAAAAATGAGAGGAATGCAAACATTGAGGAGATAATGGAGGAATGCAAACATTGAGGAGATAATGGACGTAAGCACCAGGTAATAAATAGATTTAGGAATAGCGCCGGAGAGAAGCCCGGGCTAAATAAGCCCCGCCCTCGGCCCGCCTCCCAGCCCCAGGATCTCTCACCATCCTCAGAAGCCACCGGCTCCTCACTACAGGCTCCACTGCTTCACTCCTTGCTCCCCAGTGGTTGTAGCTCCGGGTTCTAAGCCAGTACATGCGTTATTAACGTCCTTCCCACTCTTCTCACTCTTCCCCACTTCCTTATTCGCTTCTCCCCACCTGCTGCAAATTCTTGGTGGCGGTTTTTGAACTCAAATTTTTTTTTCTGCACAAATCTAATAGAAATCAACAGAGAGAGGAAAAACACAAAAACAAAAACAGCAAATTCCACCACCCTTCATTTATTGTCATTGGTCCAGATTTTTCTTTCTGGCGTCTGACCTTGAGCTGATGTCATTTCTGTGTTAAGGAGAGACAGTATAGAGGGATGATTAAAGGTGGTTCAGGGACCAGGCAGGCCTGGGTTTGGGCTCAGTCACTGGCTCGGCACTTCCACTGTGCCTCAGTTTCCTCCTGTGAAAATGAGAGTAGGGCTAGTGTCTAAGCCATTGAGTTATGGTGAGATGTAAGTTAGAGCAAGCACATAGCACCCTCAGCCCAGCATCTGGCACACAATTGGCGTTTCTGCAAACACAAGCTGCAGTTATAGTGGGAGGCAAAGACTAGATAGAATTTTCTACTCTGCCTTTTCTTACTTTGAATCATGTTAAGTGCTGGGCGTGGTGGCTCACGCCTGTAGTCCCAGCTCCTTGGAGGGCAGAGGTGGGAGGACTGCTTGAGCCCAGGAGTTTGAGGTCAGCCTGGGCAACACAGCAAGACCTCCATCTCTAAAAAAAAATTTTTAATGATTATAATAAGCATTTTCCATGTCACCTTTTCCTGTTCTTTCCTCAAGAGCAGATGTCATAAGATAAGGCCAAAGCGGCCTTCAGAATGGAGGTCCCAGTGTCTGGGGCACACCTAGAATTCAATAAAAATGGCTGAAAAGTGTTATTTATTCACTTATTTAGAGTTGGGGTCTCACTCTCTCACCCAGGCTGGAGTGAGGTGGTATGATCAGAGCTCCCTGCAGCCTTAAACTCCTGAGCTGAAGCGATCCTCCCACCACAGCCTCCCATGTACTGGGATGACAGGTGTGAGCCACTGCACCCAGCAAAAAACTATTTTAAATGGCTGCATAATATTCCACTGCGAGCCTGTGCCCTGACTGAGCTGACCATTCTATGAGGTCTGATATTTGAGGAGCTCCCATTTCTGTCACTTTATAAACAGCTTTGCTGTCACCATTGCCACCCACACAGCCCGTTCATTCCATGGTGTGGGGAGAGGAGGGAGAAGAGAGGTTGTCAATTTCATAAAAAAGTCTTTCTGAATAAAGAGCCTGAGCATTATTTTTTCATTTTCTAAACATGTTGCCAGATTGCCCCTCAGAAGGCCTGTACCAAATTTACACTGTCGTTGGCAGCATTTTGGACGACAGCTACTTTTCACGCTAATTTACAGTTTTTCTCTTGGATCTGGAATTCTCGCCCTGGCTGGTTCTCCTGGGAGGCATGAGGCATATATATAAAGATATCTGAGTGATGGCTGTCACCAGAGGGGCGTGTCTGGTTCTTCTGCCAGGTGCTCAGTCTGGGAGTGTTTCTGTCTGCTGGGCCAGGCCAGGTGAGGCAGAGAGCACTGACTCAATGCTCCCAATCTCTGCCTGCTCTTAAGCCCCCAGACATCTCCCGAGGTCAGTCCTGGAACGCCTCAGGACCCCAAGGTCTAACACTCTGGCCCATCCTAGATGGATGAGTCTTATCAGGCACCACCACCATGATTCCTGCTCTCACACCCTGGCACTTCATTGGGGTTCCTTGCAATAAGTCAATCAGCTACTACTCCTGGGCCGGGCGCGGTGTCACCCCTGTAATCCCAGCACTCTGGGAAGTTGAGGTAGGCGGATCACGAGGTTAGCAGTTTGAGACCAGCTTGGACAACAAGGTGAAACCCCATCTCTACTAAAAATACAAAAATTAGCCAAGTGTGGTGGCCTGCACCTGCAATCCCAGCTACTCCAGAGACTGAGGCAGGAGAATCACTTGAACCCGGGAAGCAGAGGTTGCAGTGAGCTGAGATTGGGCCACTGCACTCCAGCCTGGACAACAGAGCGAGACTCCATCTCAAAAAAAAAAAAAAAAAAAAAAAAAAATCAGCTACTCCTGGAAAAAAAAAAAACCTCCTGGGTGGGGAGGTGGGGACAGGGGCCATAAGGGAAGCCATGTGCTCTTGGAAAACCACAGCCACAGCCCCAACCACCTGCCAAACCCTTAGCACCACTGCTGTTGCTGCCTGTGAACTGTAGCATCAATTTGCTGAGGTTCTGTGGGGCACAGCCTCTCCCCGAGCCCTGGTCCTCCTCCTCCAGGGCTGGCCCTTATTTGCAAACAGCAACAGGAAGTTTTGATGCTGCTGATTAACCAGACTCCCACAGCTCTCGGTGCTTAGTCATCACCACCAGTGTCAACCTCCTGCCAGCACCAGCGACACCACCAGCTTCCAGGTGACCGGGAAGAAGCAGCGAGGATCCCGCGCTTCCAATGGCTTCCTTCTGCCACCTTCCAGGGGAGGGGAAGGGACGAACTTCCATCCACCCCAATAGTAAGAATATGCAGGGCCCTAAATGCCAGGATGGGAACTGAATCTAATTCAACTTCAACAATGGGCTGAGGACAGCTTCATGCCAGGTACAGTGATAAACTCTTTACACACAGGATTGCCTTTGCTTTCATTCAATCCCCACAACAACATATGTAGTAGGTGTTATTATTCCCATTGTACAGATGGAGAGACCGAGGCCAGTGGGAGGCCCATGGGTTTGTAGGCACTGCTGTGGGAAGGCGGCTTGGAGTGCTGCAGATGGTGGGCACTATGGCAGGAGCTGCATCCCCAATCCACGATGTGACCTTGGTCAGATTTCCTCCCTGTTCTAGGTCTCATGCCCCTCCCTGGGTAAATGAGGAGGGTGGACTGGTGGCCTTCCCAGGGCTACAGCCACGAGGAAGTGAATGGGCAGCTGGAAGGGATGGCTTCCATTCTGGGATTCTGCTTGCTGAAAGCATGATCCAAGGGCAGGATCATCCCACCTCAGTCCCTGGGGCTGGCTTCACTCTTCACAGTGGGTCCACCAAGGAACTCCACTGAAAGAAAGTATTTGACGGGGTGCCAGGGCCTGGGAGGTGGGAGGGGGAATGAGGAGTGGCTATAAATGGGGCTTCTTTGGGGGGTGATAAAATGTTCCAAAGTTAGATTATGGTGACAGTTGCACAATTCTGTGAATATACTAAAAGCAATTGCATTGTACACTTTAAACAGGTGAATACTATGGTATGATAACTTTATCTCAATAAAGCTGTTTAAGAGAGAAAGGAGGAAGGAGGGAGGGAGGAAGGGTGGAAGGGAGGGAGGATAGGAAAGAGAGAGAGAGACCTACACAGAGGTCAGGCCAGGCTGAGTGCAATGGCTCACGCCTGTAATCCCAGCACTTTGGGAGGCAAAGCTGGGAGGATCACTTGAGGCCAGGAGTTTGAGACCAGCCTGGACAACATGGCAAGACCCCATTTCTACAAAAAAAATTTAAAAATTAGCTGGACATGCTGGTGCCTACCTGTGGTCCCAGCTACCTAGAAGACTGAGGTGGGCCGAGCGCAGTGGCTCACTCCTGTAATCCCAGCACTTTGGGAGGCTGAGGCAGGTGGATTATTTGAGGTCAGGAGTTTGAGGCCAGCCTAGCTAACATGGTGAAACGCTGTCCGTACTAAAAATATAAAATTTAGCCAAGCATGATGGCACACGCTTGTAATCCCAGCTACTTGGGAGGCTGAGATGGGAAAGTCACTTGAACCTGGGAGGCAGAGGTTGCAATGAGCCGAGATTGTGCCACTGCACTCCAGCCTGGGTAACAGAGTGAGACTGTGTCTCAAAAAAAAAGACTGAGGCCAGAGGACCACTTGAGCCCAGGAGTTCAAGGCTGCGATGAGCTATAATCACACCACTGCACTGCAGCCTGGGTGACAGAGCAAGACCCATCGCTTAAAAAAAAAAAAAAGAGGTCAGCTGGGCGTGGTGGCTCACCCTTGTAATCCCAGCACTTTGAGAGGCCAAGGCAGGCAGATCACGAGGTCAAGAGATCGAGACCATCCTGGCCAACATGATGAAACTTCATCTCTACTAAAAATACAAAGATTAGCCAGGCATGGTGGTACGTGCCTATATATAGTCCCAGCTACTTGGGAGCCTGAGGCAGGATAATCACTTGAACCCGGGAGGCAGAGGTTGCAGTGAGCCAAGATCACACCACTGCACTACAGCCTGGGTGACAAAGTGAGACTCCATCTCAAAAAAAAAAAAAAAGAGGTCAGGCCAGAGCTGCCTTTGGGATTTGCCTTCTGGGAATAGGGCACTCAGCACTCAGCCCCTCTCCAATCATCCCCCTCTAAGCAGCCTCACTCCAGAGCCCAGGAAAGGTGTGGGTGAAGACACCCAGTGGCAGGCAGTGGCCCCAGCTGCTGATTGAGGGTGATGGGAGCCCTGGCCTCTGGTGCTCGCCCTCCTCAGAGTGGAAAGAGCCATGAATCAAAGGGCAGGTGTGTGTGGACCTGGAGGAATGCGGGGAGGGTGGTAAGAAAACTGTTGGAGATGGAGCAGAAGAAACCCTGTGAGTCAGGGTGAGGTGTTGCTCAGACGGGGAGGGCCTGGAAACAAAGCCTGGACTGGAAACACCGAACACCGGGCTGACTGAGGTGCGCTCAGTTACCTGGAAACATCTTAACACTCCAGAAACTGTGAGTCAGGAATACTGGTTGCTCCTGAGGGGCCCCCACCAACTGGTCCAGCCATGTCTGCTTGGCAATCATGGGGCACAGGCAGATGCAGCTGCCCAAGAGGTAACCCCAGCCCAGACTTAACCCTGAGCCAGGGACACAGGTGCAAGGGACCATCATGAAAGCTAAACTGGCCAATAAGAGGCAGGAGCTCGTTCCACTTGCACTGTTTGGGCAACTTCCTGTTGAAAATGGAGAACCTGGCTGGGTGCAGTGCCTCACGCCTGTAATCCCAGCACTTTGGGAGACCGAGGTGGGTGGATCGCCTGAGGTCAAGAGTTCGAGACCAGCCTGCTCAACATGGTGAAACCTTGTCTCTACTAAAAATACAAAAATTAGCTCAGCATAGTGATGCACACCTGTGATCCCAGGTATTCAGGAGGCTGAGGCAGGAGAATCACTTGAACCCGGGAAGGGGAGGTTGCAGTAAGCCGAGATTGTGCCATCGCACTCCAGCCTGGACAACAAGACCTTGTCTCAAAAACAAAAAAAGGACAGAAAAAAAATGCAGGCACAGTGCTTCACACCTGTACTCCAAGCGAGACTCCAACTCGAAAAAAAAAAAAAAGGAGAATCCAGAGGGTCTTAGATTGGAGGCACAACATCCCTGTCAATATCTCCAGATAACCCAAAAAGCACTGCCCCGCCACTCCACCCCCTCCATGCCTCTCTGTCCATGAACTCCTGTGCTCTTCACGTCTACCTCCTGGGGCAAATGGCACCCATGGCCCTGTCTTAAGTGAACAAATGGAGACTCTAACCAGGAGAATCCCAGCCCTCGGGTCAAACCGGCATGCCTGCCGATTGCCAGCATGACCATAATTAGAATTTCCTATGCCCTCAAGCAGATCTCCCCCCGGCAATCTGCGTGTGTCCAGCAACTCCCTGCAGCCGGGCACCACTCACACAGGTGGGAGTGGCATCCCCACAGCCTCTGCAGCACATGCCTTCGGGGGAAGAGACCTGGGGCCTTGGAAGACTCAAGGCATCTCCAGAGTCACAGCCTGAAGCTGGAACCTCATGCTCTCCTGGGTGTAAAAGCCACGCAGCCCCTGGTAGACAGGTAGGCAGAGGTGAGAGGATCTACCCTGGCGCTGGGCGGGGGCTGTACTCTCACTCTTGCTTATTCTTCCTGTACACATTGCTACTGTCCCCATGCTATAGATTAGACCGGGGCAGGCTGGCTGCTGAGTCTAGGTCTCGAACCACTGCACCATACTGCCTCTCAAGGGCAAAGTCAGTGGGGTCCTAGTCACTGTGGCTCATTCCTCAGCATGCATTCAGGGCTCTTCATCATCTGCCTGCAGCCATCCTGCCCAGCCTTCTCTCCCACTGAGCCCCACAAGGCACCCTCTTTCTGGTCCTTGAGTTTTCCATATGCTCCGCCCCCACCCCCACATCTCCACCTGCAGCGACCTCCATGATGACAGTTCATTTACCTGTGAGGCCCAACGGAAGTAACACCTCCTCCATGGAGCCTTCCTGATACCACCTAGTCAGAAATCCCCCAGGACCACTTCACCTTCCTTTAGCTCACCTAGCACTGGATTCACAACTCTAGGGAACTGTCAGTCTCGTACATTAGATTGGCGGTCCCTGATTCAGATTCCCATGCTGTGTGACTGTGGGTAAGGCACTTAACCTCTTTGAGCCTCAGTGTCCTCATTAGCAGGTAATATTTATTGAACACATACTATGTGCCAGGTACTATGTGCTAAGTACTCTAAATGCACTATCCCATTTGATCCTTACAGCACCTATGAGTGGGTACTATAATTATCCCATGTTACAGATGAAGAAACTGTCACTATCGTTAGGACTACCACCATTATCATTATTGTCTTTTTTTTGAGACAGACGCTCCGTCACCCAGGCTAGAGTGCAGTGGTGTGATCTCAGCTCACTGCAATCTCTGCCTCCCAGGTTCAAGAAATTCAAGCAATTCTCATGCCTCAGCCTCCCAAGTAGCTGGGACTATAGGCGCACACCAACACACCCAATATAATATATTTTATATTTTAGTAGAGATGGGGTTTCACCATGTTGCCCAGGCTGGTCTTGAACTCCTGAGCTCAAGCAGTCCACCCACCTCGGCCTCCCAAAGTGCTACGATGAGAGGTGCGAGCCACCATTCCTGGCCTATTATGGCCATTATTTTGTCCACTACAAAGCCTAGTGCAGAGCAGACAGTCAAATTCAGCAAAATTCAAGTATGGCTGGAACTGGAACCAGCCTTGGATAGGAAGGAGTTTCCGAAACACAGCTCTGCGCATGCTGTAGAACACACAGGCCTGGCCCTGTCCTGGCTGGGGTGATACTATCTTTGGAGGCTGATGCTGGCAGTCTGTTGTGGCTGGAGACTTGGGGTGGCCTCCTTTCACTTCTCACATCAGCCCTGCCTCTCCCCACAGAAACAGACTCTGCCCAAACCTGTCTTGCAATGCACAGAGCCCGGTGGCAAACAAGCCACCTGGATAAATCATGCCCAAGGCTATGGGGGTCCCAGGAGGCTGACTGGATACAGTATCGTGCACATCTGTGACCAGAGTAGCTCGGGGCTGCTTGCGTTAGCTCACGGCCACAGGTACATCTCTGTGCTTCAAGATCAACACCCTACCCCCAGCCTGTGTTTCCTAGGATCCCCTCCAAGCATTTCCCAGAAGCCCCAGGGCTGCTTACAAGGTTCTCTGCCCATCACCCCCCACGTGGCTGAGCTGGGACCATATCAGCACCTGGCCTGACTCTTCTACCAGGATGCCCCCCAAGACCAACATGGATGCCTAAGCCCCCCTCACCAGGAAGGCTGGGGGTGCCCCCAACATGGCTGCTGCACCTGCTGTTGGAAACGGAGGCTCCAAAAACAGTTGGCTGGGTGCAATGGCTCACACCTGTAATCCCAACACTTTGGGAGGCCAAGGAGGGCAGATCACCTGAGGTCAGGAGTTCGCGACCAGCCTGGCCAACATGGTGAAACTCAATCTCTACTAAAAATAAAAAATTAGCCAGCCATGGTGGCGTGCACCCCTAGTCCCAGCTACTCAAGAGGCTAAGAGAGGAGAATTGCTTGAACCCAGGAGGCGGAGGTTGCAGTGAGCTGAGATCATGCCACTGCACTCCAGCCTGGGCAACAGAGCAAGACTCTATCTCAAAAAAAGAAAATAAAATAAACAAAAATAAAAGTGAAGTGGGTATTCCTGCTAAACACTCCACTTGGGGCCTGGGAGAAGGGAAGCAAATGTCTGTCTGCTCCCCCAACTGCACCCAGCCATGGCTTGTACCACGGCCAAGTTGCCTGGGTCCGTGGGATCACCAAGTTCTTCTGACTCACTCCACATACCCCCAGACATCCCCAGACTCCCTTCCTGCCACTCCCCCACCTCAGGCACACATAGAGCGCTTGGTGCCTGGGTTAAGTCTGTGCCTTGTGGTGAGTGCTGCCTGGAGGCCCCGGTGTCTGTTTGAGGATGGTCTCATCTGGGTCACCCCTGCTGCAAACAGGTTTTCATATTCTTGAACTTCTCCTGGGGTGAGGGGCTTCAGGAGTCCTGTCCCTTTTCCTCCTGAGGCCTCCTTTTTTTTTTTTTATTTTTTCAGTCCAAAGTTTTACTGATTTGTCAAATTATTATTTTTTTTTGAGACAGAGTCTCGCTCTGTCGCCCAGACTGGAGTGCAGTGGCACAATCTCAGCTCATTGCAACCTCTGGCTTCTGGTTCAAGTGATTCTCCTGCCTCAGCCTCCTGAGTAGCTGGGACTACAGGCATGCGCCACCACACTCAGCTAATTTTATATATATATATATCTTTAGTAGAGATGAGGTTTCACCATGTTGGCCAGGATAGTCTCCATCTCTTGACCTTATGATCCACCTGCCTCAGCCTCCTAAAGTGCTGGGATTACAGGTGTGAGCCACTGTGCCCGGCTGAGGTCTCCTGATGTTAGTGAGTGGCCATCCAGGTACCCACAGGCAAGGATGTGGTCAAATCGTCTTACCAGCGGCTCTGAACCATTTGACCGGCTACTGAGATGCTGGGGAAAGGAGGGGGAGGGCGCTCTCACTTCTAAGAGTTCAAGTTCTCACAACATCCCCATGCACAGGTGAGAAAACCGAGGCCTGAAAAGTGTCACCCTAAACCACGACACTCCTTGCCCCAAACCCAGAAGCAGGGCCAGGCCTGAGAAAGTAGGGAATGCAGTCAGATCTGTCCTCCCGTGTGTCTTCAGGACCCTGGGGCCTGCCCCTCCTGCTGCCTCTCGAGGAAGGCCTCAGAAGACCCACATTTGATCGCAGGACAGAAGCTGGGCTGAGAGGCAAGAGTTTTGGCTGCCACAGGGGAAACTCTGGGCTCAGAGCGGTCAAAGTGACTCACGGCCTCGCTGGGAAGCAGCTGAGGTCCTTGTCTTCGCCTTACAAAACCACAGCAGGCTGTGAGTGACAGCCGGCTACTCTGAGTGTCGGAGGAATGTTGTTGCCAGACAGGTTCCTGAGGCATCTGCTGAGCTGCGCTCCAGAAACCAGCCCAGGGCAGCTGCCACACCAGGCCGCCTCCACCCCGCCCCACAACCAGGACTGGAGGAAGGCACCCCCACCAACCTCAGCAGAACCCTCCCCTCAGGGATGCATGGAAGTCAGCCGCTGCCACAAAGGACAGCCACCCTTCCATGCAGGAGCTCACGGGAAACCACGACCAGGGAATCCATCCCTCACGACTCCCAGAGAGACTTGAGGCCAGGGAGGTGGGAGGGGTCTCCCTTCGACCTACTCTGTGGCAGTCACTACCGACCTTGAGCCATGATACTAAGAATGGTAACAATAATAACCACAGCTAACCTTTCTCGCTCACTACACGCTGGGTGGCATGGAGCACTTTTTCTGAATGATCACGTGTTCATTTCCTGGGGCTGCCATAGCAAATTGCCACAAATTGCATGGCTTAAAACAACAGAAATGTATTCTCTCAGTCAGGTAAGGTGGCTCACACCTGTAATCATAAAACTTTGGGAGGCTGAGGCAGGTGGATCACCTGAGGTTAGGAGTTCAAGACCAGCCTGGCCAACATGGCAAACCCCATCTCTACTAAAAATACAAAAGGTAGCCAGGTGTAGTGGTGGCAGCATGTAATCCCAGCTACTCAGGAGGCTAAGGCACAAGAATTGCTTGAACCTGGGAGGCAGAGGTTGCAATGAGCTGAGATCACACCATAGCACTCCAGCCTGGGTGATAGAAACTCTGCCTCAAAAATAAGAAAAAAAAAAAAAAAGAAAGAAAGAAAAACAAACGTATTCTCTCACAGCTCTAGAGGCCAGAAACCCAAACTCAAGGATGGAAGCAGGTGATCTTCAGTGCACCTTGGCTTATGGGCAGGTCACCTCAATCTCTGTTTCCAACTGCACATGGTGTTTTCTCTGTGTATCTATGTCTCTGTGTCCAAATCTCCCTCTTCTTAGAAAGACGCCAGTCATATTGGACTTAAGGCCGACGCTAATTCAGTATGACCTCTGCATATATCTGCAAAGGCCTTAGTTCCAAATAAGGTCATATTCCCAGGGTTCCACATGGATATAAATTTGGGGGGAACACTATTCATTTTCTTTTTCTTTTTCTTTTTTAGAGATGGAGTTTCTCCATGTTGGTCAAAGTGGTCTCAAACTCCCAACCTCAGGTGATCCGCCCACCTTGGCCTCCCAGAGAGCTGGGATTTCAGGTGTGAGTCACTGCGCCCAGCCTGGGGGAACACTATTCAACTCAATACACCTCATGTAATCCTATTCATAAGACCGATATTGCTTTTATCCTCAGAGGCTCAGAGAGGTTAAACAACTTGCCAGAAATCACCCAGCCTCTGACTCTAGAACCCACACAACGATGTTCCACCCATCACCATCATCATCATCACCATCTTCTCACAGAAGCTCAGCACTTCATCATTTACAGCACCATTTCACTTCTCACATCAGCTCTGCCTCTACCCACAGAAACGGACTCTGCCCAAACCAGTCCTGGTGGCACACAGCCCTGTGGCAAATGAGCCACCTGGATAAACGGTGGCCCATCTATCCATGGATAAGTGGTCCGCTTCATCATCTACAAAGCTTCTCCTGGCCATTGTCACATTTTCTTTTCTCTCTTTCTTTCTTTCTTTTTTTTTTTCCTGGCTTTTGTTTTGAGATGGATTCTCGCTCTTTTTGCCCAGGCTGGAGTGGAGTGGCGTAATCTCTGCTCACTGCAACCTCTGCCTCCTGAGTTCAAGTGATTCTCCTGCCTCAGCCTCCCAAATAGCTGGACTACAGGTGCGTGCCGCCATGCCTGGCTCATTTTTGTATTTTTAGTAAAGATGGGATTTCACCATGTTGGCCAGGCTGGTCTCGAACTCCTGACCCCAAGTGGTCTACCCGCCTCAGCCTCCCAAAGTGCTGGGGTTACAGGGATAAGCCACCATGCTTGGTCTATTGTTGCATTTTCTCGCATTTCCCAAGTCCCAACACAACCTTGAGGGGTTTGGGAAACAGTTGATAAAGGAAACAGTGGGCTCCATTAATTAACGTGGCCGTTGTCATATGGTTAATGAGAGGAAGATCTTTTTGATTTTCTTTCGAGACCAGGTCTCGCTCTGTTAGTCACCCAGGCTGGAGTACAGTGGCACAATTACAGCTCACTGTAGTGTTGACATCCCAGGCTCAAGTGATCCTCCCACCTCAGCCTCTCCAATAGCTGGGATTTTAGGCATGTGCTACCAAGACCAGATAATTTATTTTTTTATAGAGACTGGATCTCACTATGTTGCCCAGTCTGGTCTCAAACTCCTGGGCTCAAGGGATCCTCCTGCCTAGGCCTCCCAAAGTGCTGGGATTATAGGTGTGAACCACCCGCCCGGCTGAGTGGCAGGTCTTTTGACCCCAGATCCAGCATACTGCACTATGTAGGCTCCAAATGGAGACTTGATGGGAATATTCCAAGGCTTTATAAACCCCTCAAGGCTATTTGTCCAGTGAGATCAATGGCACTGCTATGTTTACTGATAACACACTTCAGCTACACCTGCCAAGCTCATAAAACATATTGTAAACCTTCTGCTTAAATTTACCTCCTCAAATATCAGTGCCTCATCCCCTGTCTGTTCTCTGCCAGCAGCAAGGCCAGCTATTTGAGCAGTGACAATGCGGAGAAAATCCAAGAATCCAGGGAGCCCTCACAGCTCACAGCTGAGCCACGGAGTCTGGGGAGACAGTAGCAGGTGTGGTGCGTGCTGATCCTCCAGTTGCTCCCAGCCAAGAAGGGTCCAGATCCAGGCACAGCCCCACTGTTAGCCCCACCCTAGACGTGGCTCCAGGATGGTCCAGCGTCTTCTCAATTAATGCTCACAGGGGTCCCATATTTTTTGAGAGACAGGATCTCACTCTGTCATCCAGGCTGGAGTGTAGTGCAGTGGTGTGATCATAACTCACAGCAGCCTCGAATCTCTGGGCTCAAGCGATTCCCCCACCTCAGCCTCCTGAGTAGATGGGACTATAGGTGCATGCCATAACACTCAGCTAATTTTTTAATTCTTTGTAGAGATGGGGTCTCACTGTGTCGCTCAGGCTCATCTTGAACTCCTGGACTCAAGTGATCCTCCCACCTCAGCCTCCCAAAGTGCTGGGATTACAGATGTGAGCCACTGTGCCTAGCCCAGAGTAATCTGAAAGTTGATAGCTCCCAGTTATTCTCTATCTTAACTTCCTGGTTTATTTCCTTCATTGCACTTACCAAAAGCTACAATTATCCTGTTTATTTACCATCTGCTTCTTAATTGTCTTTCTCTCATGAGGACAAGAGGCAAGGACTTTGTCTTGTTCCCTGCTGACTCTAGCACTCAGCACAGTGCTTTCATGTAGGTCTTCAGTGGCTATTTGTTGAATGAATAAATGAATGAATTCAATAGATAACACAGGTCGGGTGCAGTGGCTCCTGCCTATAATCCTAATGCTATGGGAGGCTGAGGCAGGAGCATCACTTGAACACAGGAGTTTGAGACCAGCCTGGACAACATAGCAAGACTCTGCATCTAAAAAAAAAAAAGTTTATTTAAAAAATTAGCAGGGAAGGGACTGGGGAAAAAAAAATTAGCCAGGCGTGGTAGCACACACCTATAGTCCCAACTACTCAGGAAGGTGAGGCAGGAGGAGTCCTTGAACCCAGGAGTTCGAGGCTGCAGTGAGCAAAGATTATGCCATTGTACTCCAACCTGAGTGACACAGTGAGCCTCTGTTTCAAAAAAAGAAAAAAAAAATGGAGGATCGCAGCGTCACAATAAATAACCCAAAGCCTGGGGAAGAATGGGCTGGCTGGTGGGTGTAGCAAGGAGAGTGGCCTGGGAGATGGAGGCCCAGGCAGAAGCTGGGGAAATACTGAAAGAGCAGAGAGAGGTAGTTGGGCCTTAAGCCAAGAGGACTTCCTGGAGGAGAGTGAGCAGACCTTGTGAAAGGAAGCTCTGAGGCTAGGCATGGTGGCTCACGCTTGTAATCCCAGCACTTTGGGAGGCTGAGACAGGCAGAACATGAGGTCAGGAGTTCAAGACCAGTCTGCCCAACACAGTCAAACCCTGTCTCTACTAAAAATACAAAACTTAGCTAGGCATGGTGACAGGCACCTGTATCCCAACTACTTGGGAGGCTGAGGCAGGATAATCGCTTGAACCTGGGAGGTGGAGGTTATAGTGAGCTGAAATCACTCCACTGCACTCCAGCCTGGGTGACAGAGATAGACTCTTCCCCGCCGCCACCCCCACCCAAAAAAAGGATGTTCTGCCTCTGGCTGTAGCTTTGGGCAGGTACAGGAAATAAGAAGAGAAACAAGGTAACTCTGCTGCTTCAGCCACAGCTACCACCACAGAGACCAGAACAGGGAAGACTTTCTTAGTCCATCTCTGCCCCAGCCTAGATGGGGACTTAATTTAGGAGGCAGTGATTTCTAGACTCAACGGTGAACTTTCATCCTACAATCCTCTGTGCCCATTTGCTGGCAATCTTTCCACTGTGCTGAAGACTAATTGCCCCCTTGTTTCTTGTAGGCCTGCGGAAAGTATAAAGGTCAACTTTCTTATCTCTACTGGTACATGGTGGGGGAGGGGGTGCTATGATAGGTAGGAGATAGCTGAGGACCTTGAAAACACTTTGCTGACCTCAGAATTCCAGAAGTTAAAAGAACAAAACAAAACGGGGCCGGGCGGGTGGCTCACGCCTGTAATCCCAGCACTTTGGGAGGCCGAGGCAGGCGGATCACCTGAGGTTCAGAGTTCAAGACCAGCCTGACCAATATGGTGAAACCCTGTCTCTAAAATAAAAACAAACAGGCCAGGCACGGTGGCTCATGTCTGTAATCCCAGTAATTTGGGAGGCTGAGGTGGGCGGATCACCAGAGGTTGGGAATTTGAGACCAGCCTGACCAACATGGAGAAACCCCATCTCTACTAAAAATACAAAATTAGCCGGGCGTGGTGATGCCTGTAGTCCCAGCTACTCAGGAGGCTGAGACAGGAGAATCACTTAATCCCGGGAGGCAGAGGTTGCAGTGAGCTGAGATCGCGTCATTGCACTCCAGCCTGGGGAACAAGAGTGAAACTCTGTCTCAAACAACAACAACACTTGTGTGGGCACGGTTCATACCTGTAGTCCCAGCACTCTGGGAGGCTGAGGTGAGAGGATGGCTTGAGCCCAGGAGTTCAAGGCTGCAGTGAGTCTTGTTCCCATCACTGCACTCCAGCCTGGATGACAGAGTGAGGTTCATCTCTACCAAAAACAAAAATTAGCCAGATGTGGTGGTAGGCCTGTGGTCCCAGCTATTCGGGTGGCTCAGGCGAGAGGATCATTTGAGCCTGGGAGGTCAAGGCTGCAGTGAGCTGTGATGGAGCCGCTGCACTCAGCCTGGTTCTCAAAACAAAAACAACCAAAAAACTATAAGTAAAACGGGAAACTTCCCCAAGGCACAATGGCCATGTGGTTAAGAAAATGGCCTCTGGAATAAAGCTTGGAGCCACCTCTGGGGCTGAGCCCCCTCAGGCAAGCCTCTTAACTTCCCTGACTCTGTTTCCTCCTGTGCAAAAGTAATCACGTCACTCGACCCTCAAAGAGTTGTTGAAGAGATGAATGTGATCATGTACAGGAAGAGCCTGGAACACAGTAGCTGCTTAATACACGGGAGCACTTCTGTGCCAAGCCCTGCCGGAGGGTCCTTCCTTCTACAAAATAACCGGCCTGCCCTCTTTTAAAATGCCTATGTGACCGGGCACAGCGGCTCACACCTGTAATCCCAGCACTTTGGGAGGCCAAGCCAGGTGGATCACTTGAGGTCAGGAGTTTGAGACCAGCCTGACCAACATGGTGAAACCCCATCTCTACTAAAAATACAAAAATTAGCCGGGCGTGGTGGCATTCATCTGTAATCCCAGCTACTTGGGAGGCTGAGGCAGGAGAATTGCTTGAGCCCCGGAGACTGAGGTTGCAGTGAGCCGAGATCATGCCATTGCACTCTGGGCAACAGAGCAAGACTCCATCTCAAAAAAATAAAAGATAAATAAATTAAAAAAAAAATAAATAAAATGCCAATGTCATGAAATACAAAGAAAAACTCAGAGACTGTTCCAGATTGAAGGCAACACGGAGCTTGGATTTCCTTTTGCCATGAAGGACAGTCTTTTTTTTTTTCTTTTTTTTTTGAGTCAGAATTTCACTCTGTTGCCCAGGCTGGAGTGCAGAATGCAATGGTGCAATCTCGGCTCACTGCAACCTCCGTCTCCCAGGTCCAAGCAATTCTCCAGCCTCAGCCTCCAGAGTAGCTGGGATTACAGGCACGCGCCACCATGCCTGGCTAATATTTGTATTTTTAGTGGAGACGGGGTTTCACCATGTTGGCCAGGCTGGTCTTGAACTCCTGACCTCAAGTGATCCACCTGCCTTGGCCTCCCAAAGTGCTGGGATTACAGGCATGAGCCACCGTGTCCAGCCTGCCATGAAGGACGTTCTTAAAGCAATTGACAAAATCCCAATACAGCCCGTAGATTAGGTAGCAGTATTGTTTTCATGCTAATTTCCTGAGTGCGATCATTGTATATTGGTTATGTAAACCAAAAATAAAATTATAAGGACCCCCCACCCATCTGAATAAATCCCTCCTCTCAGTCAAGGGCATTCCAGCATTAACTTGAAAAACTAGTCCAGTCCATGAAGGAAGAGGGGTTTCTCACAAGCCTCACTATACTCTCCTCCCTTTTGGAATTCAGGAAAAGTCACCAGCATTAACATCAACACAGACCTTATGTCTGATAAGAAATATTTACAATGTAGTCTCTCAGAAGCTTCATCTGCATGATAAAACCATGGTCTCTACAACCTCTTATCATAACCCAGACATTTCTTCCTATTGATAATAACTCTTTCAACCAATTACCAAGCAGAAAATTTTTAAATCAACCTATGACCTGGAAGCCCCTGCTCTGAGTTGCCCCACCCTTCCAGATGGAACCAATGTACATCTTATATGTATGGACTTCCTAAAATGTATATAAGCGAGCTGTAACCTGACCACCTTGGGCAAATGTCATCAGGATCTCCTGAGGCTGTGTCACCAGCGGGTCCTTAACCTTGGCAAAATAAACCTTGGAAATAGATTGAGACCTGTCTCAGATACTTTGGGTTCATAAAAGAGAATTTCTTGTTTTTAGGAAATATACACCGAAGTATTCAAGGGTGAAGAGGCACTATGCATGAACCTTGCTCCTTTTTTTTTTTTTTTTTTTTTGAGTTGGAGTGTCACTCTGTCGCCCAGGCTGGAGTACAGTGGTGTGATCTCAGCTCACTGCAACCTCCACCTCCAGGGTTCAAGTGGTCCTCCTGCCTCTGCCTCCTGAGTAGCTGGGATTATAGGCACGTGCCACCACGCCCGGCTAAGTTTTGTATTTTTAATAGAGACGGGGTTTCACCATGTTGGTCAGGCTGATCTCAAACTCCTGACCTCATGATCCACCCACCTCAGCCTCCCAAAGTGCTGGGATTACAGGCATGAGCCATCACTCCCAGCCTGTACCGTACTCTTAAACAATTTCAGATACAGAGTCTCACTCTATTGCCCAGGCTGGAGTGCAGTGATGCGATTTCAGCTCCGCAATCTCTGCCTCCTGGGTTCAAGTGATTCTCCTGCCTCAGCCTCCTGAGTAGCTGGGGTTACAGGTGTGTACCACCACGCCCACCTATTTTGTTGTTGTTGTTGTTGTTGTTGTTGTTGTTTATTTTTAGTAGAAACAGGGTTTCAACATGTTGGCCAGGTTGGTCTGAAACTCCTGACCTCAAATGATCTTCCTGCCTAGGCCTTGCAAAGTTCTGGGATTACAGGCGTGAGCCACCACACCCGGCCTAAACTGTTAATACTTGAGGAATTTATAGAAAAATTACGAGAATAAAGTCTGCAATTATGAAAGAAAAAAAACAAAAGAAATGCATGGTTCCTGCCCCTTCGGAGTCCTGGCAGGGAGAGCACGTCATGCTGGTGGCAGGCTTCCAGGGAGGGTGATCAACCGTCCAGGTTTGCCTGGGACTGTCCTGGTCTTGGCACTAAACGTCCTGCATGCTGGAAAGCCCCCAGGATAGTCGGTCAGCCTACTGCCAGGCAAGCTTTGCAGATGGAGATCGTGGGTGCATATGAGCCTCTGTTGGTTCAGTGAAGCTCCCTGCCATGGGGGAACAACTGAGGCTGTCCCACCAGCCAGAGGCAGCGTTGTAGTGAGTAGGCTAAGGGCAGACCAGACATCTCAGCCCACCCAACAAGAGCTGAGCCAGCGGCTTTCTGGAAAAATGAGATGTTCACTGCAGAGAACAAGATTCCAAAGCAGGTGGATCACTTGAGGTCAGGAGTTTGAGACCAGCCTAACCAATATGGTGAAACCTCATCTCCATTAAAAATACAAAAATTAGCTAGGCATCGTGGTGCGCACCTGTAATCCCACACCTGTAATCCCAGCACTTTGGGAGGCCAAGGCAGGCGGATCACTTCAGGTCAGGAGTTCATAACGAGCCTGGGCAACATAATGAAACCCTGTCCCTACAAAAAATACAAAAATTAGCTAGGCATGGTGGTGCATGCTTGTAGTTCAAGCTGCTTGGGAGACTGAGGTGGGAAGATTGCTTGAGTCCAGGAGGTGGAGGTTGCAGTGAATCAAGATTGTGCCACTACACTCTAGCCTGGGTAGAGCAAGTACCTGTCTCAAAACAAAAAGCAAAAACATTCCATGTATAGTCCTTTGCCTGAAATCACTACTGAGGCCCTATGGGTGCAATGAACAAGGCGGTGAGGCCAGTCCCGCCCAGCACCCCAGCACCTTTTCCTAAACATTTTTTGGAGAGATGGGGGTCTTGCTGTATTCCCAGGTTGGTCCCATCTCATGGCCTCAGTGATCCTCCCATCTTGGCCTCCCAAAGGGCTGGAATGACCAGTGTGACCCAGCACCAGCGGCACCTCTCGACCAGGCCCTCACTTAGCAAATAGTTAACCTGCCTCCCAAGCCTACTCAGCAATCACTGCAGCCAGAACCAATGAGACGGATGGATGGATGTCAACAGGGCACTACACGACCACGGAATGTGGCCACAGCACAACTCGTTCCAGTCCAGCCCGCCCAGCAGGTGCACTGTCCAGCCCTTGGGCAATCCCAGGCTGCTGTGCAACACAGATGACCTCCTGATGGACTTGCCTCCTGTTACCTGCTGAGGGGTGAGTCCCATACCTAAGTGAGGCCAGGGAGAGGGACCACCATCAATCCTCAGGAGTCACTGGCCAGGCTCCTCCTCTTTGTCCCTCCCCAATAAATGCCAAGCATCTGTGCTAAAGCAAGACTCTGGCTTGACCCCAGCCTCAAAGGGAAAATGGGGTTTGCACATGGGCTTTGGGCTCCACTCATGAAAGCATAGACACATGTGATTATAACAAGGATATGAGCTTGCATGCAGCAGGCTGTTAAACACCATGCCAGGAGGACGCCACTCCATTTAACCCCTGAGGCCACCATGGGGCCAGCTGTGAGTCAGGCTTTGACCTCGGCCGCCTTCCTAATTTAGAATGGCAGCTGCCCACCCAAATTAGCCACTCCACGTTTGGCCTCCGTTCTGCTGTTCAAATGCCTCTATCTGCTTAGGTTCTTTGGAAAACAATTCTGAAGTTCTTTTTCTTCTTTCTTTCTTTCTTTTTTCTTTCTTTCTTTCTTTTTCTTTCTTTTTGTTTTAGACAGGGTCTCACTCTGTCACCCAGGCTGGAGTACAGTGGCACAATCTCGACTCATTGCAGCCTTGACCTCCCAGTCTCCAGCGATCCTTCCCCGCTCAGCCTCCCAAGTAGCTGGGGACTACAGTGCACATCACCATGATCGGCTAATTTTTTCATTTTTTGTAGAGACAGGGTTTTGCCATGTTGCTTAGGCTGGTCTCAAACTCCTAGACTCAAGCTATCAATCCACCCACCTTGGTCTCCCAAAGGGCTGGGATTACAGATGTGAGCCACTGCACCCGGCTTGTTTTCTTGTTTAACTGTTTTTAAGCCATACGTTCAAATAGTACAAACAGTGAAAAGTAAGTCTTCTTCTTACCCTTTACCTCTGTCCTCTGCCCTGCTCTGAGCAGAGGTAATCATTGCCACCAGTGGCTGGAGGGTCTTTTCCTGGAATAGCCCCCACATACAAACCCACACCCCAAAATGCCCACTCCCCGCATCATGAGAGCCCAGAGCACAGTTCACGTGCTCTCCTGTGCTCCGCTTGCCACACTTCACCCTGTTGGAAAGCTCCCCATATCGCACACACAGACTTGTCCTTCTGTGGTTATGCTTTTTCAGAGTGGACCCAGTTGATTGAACCAGTTCCCTGTTAACAAGTAATCAAGTTGTTTCTAGTCTTTTGCAACCACCATGCTTCCAGGAACATCCTCGTACCTAGATCTTTGATCTCACTTACAGGTGGTAGTGGCTATTCCTAAAAGTGGAACCGCTAGTGTTTTTAAGTGTTTAAATTTAAATTTAAACATTAAAAAATATTGGGTTAGGAACCACCACTCTTTTGAAAATCATGCAAAATACCAGTTCTATCTCCAGAAAAAAACAAAGCCAAACAAAACAAAACAAAAAACGATGTGATGATTTTGCATTCCAGTTTCTAGAGGGAGGCTCACAGATGCCACAATAGCAAGTCTTGTTAGAGGGGAAGAGAACAGGTGCAGGAAAATTGTATCAAACCATGACTTTCCCGTGGGTGTGTGCCCAAGTGTGTGAGTGTTTTGACTTGGTCATCGTAGAGGAAGCTGCCAATTTCTTCTGCTGATGGTGACAGAGACACGCAGTGGAGTTCAGTTCTGACTCCGAAAGTTAGATTCCTAATCACGTTCCGCCGCCAGGGTACATACCTCTCACCGTGGTCATGCTCTGGACCGCAGGCTCCCAGAATGTGACTGCTGAGCAGAAGCACGTGTGAGGCTGCTCCCCACAGCAATGTGCCGGGACGCTGGGGCCCGCGGCAAACCCTCCCTGCTGCTGCTGCCTCGGGACTGTGAAACCAGACCCTGCTAGCAAGGCTCTGCAGCTCACACACTCAGCTAGGCTTTAATATTTTATGCCAGCTGCCAATAAGGGCTCAGGTGACAAGAGTCACTTCAGGAAAGTAGCATGCAGAAAGCACAGACCCCACTGTCTCTCATTCCGTGTCCACATCAGACTAAAGTGATCCCACAAGAGAAAAGCTAAAAGGAAGCAGAGCTGCGAACAGCCTGTGGCAGGTGGGAGCCTGCCATCAGTGAGCTCGGGGTCTCACTTCAGTGGCTTAGCAGCCAGTCACTTCCCTTGGGCCATGGCCACAGGCCACATCTCAGGGTCTGGCTGGCTCTACGTCCAAGGGCACTGCCCATGGTGAAGACGTGGCGAGGGCTGAAGCCAGACAGCCGAGGGCCCTAGCTGACCCTCCACTGGGCCAGTCACTGGAACGAGCGTCACCCAGGGCAGTTTGTACAAATTTGGAGCGAAGCCAGAGAGCCGGCCCGTGCCTGGCACGGAAGAGATACCCAACACCCTTTCCATCAGAGTTCCTGGAGCTTCCACTCTCCCGAGCCTCACGCTGCCTATGCCACACATCACGGCCATTTTCAGGACCACAGCCTCCCTGTCCCGTGGCCATTTTCGGGGGTCCAGAAGTCACCCCCTTGGGCTTGAACAACCATGCGGCCATGGATGGTCAGAAACTTCCCTGGGCTACGCGCCACAAACCTTCCAGTGGGCATGGCACGTGTCTCTCATACTTTGGAGAGGAAGGAACTGAGAACTCCCATTTCTGGAACCCCATGCTCTAGAAGGTTCCATCCTGAAGACGAAAGCCAATTTGTCAGCTGTGGCTTGTCCCAAGAAGAGAAAAATATCTCACCTCGTACTGAGCACTAACCACACACCAGGTGTCAGTTGAAGCCTCTAAGGTGTGTCAGTTACTTATTTCTCCCAACAACCCCTTGAGGGGAGTTCTATCATTGCACCCTCTCTTCATGTGAGGAAACTGAGGCACGGAAAGGTGAAGCGCTTGCCTAAAGTCATGCCACCGGTAAGGAGCAGGCTGGGATTTGTAACGCAGGCAGCCTGCCTGCCCCCTGGCCCTCTTGGGGGCGCTTCCTGAGCTGCCTCCAGAAGACAGAATGGAAGATGCCGGTCTGTGCCCCTCCTCCTCCTCCTCGCCTTCCTTCTCATGAGGGAGGGAGCCCCTGCCCATGCCTGTCGCTGTGCAAGTGTTTGACCAGCATCATCTAATGTCACCTTTGCAACAGTCCTGTGAGGTGGGAAGTGTGCTTAGGTCTCTTTCTCAGGTGAGGACGCCAACGTGAGGCCACCTGCCTGGTAAGGCAGTGGTAGACTGGGACTCGGCCTGGGGCTGTGCCGCCACTGAAGCGCAAGCCCTCTCTGGGCGCTGCACGTGGAGGCCCGTGTGCAGACGTGCCCATGAGGAAATGGCCTGAGTGGCAGAAAGGTCAAGAAGCCAACGTGGGTGTCGGGAGGGAGAGAGGGAGGATGTGGCAAGGTCTCGTTTACATCTTGCCAAGGAGCTCTGCTTGTCATAATCTACCTGAGGGTGGCACCTCGGAAGACAGCCTGGGTGGGGCCCTGAGGCACTGGGCCAGGGTCCCAGCGTGGGTTCTTGTCCCAACTCTGTCCTGATGGATCCCGTCTCTCTCGGGCCTGGGCAGAGGACAGGCCCTGACAACCCTTCTGGCCCTAATGCTTTATGGTACTGGAGCAGGAAGCAGGGCTGACAGCAGACACCTTTGCCCTTAGTGGCCTTTTAGTTAAGTGCCTGAGGAACCGCCCACTCCTCACAGGAGGCACTTAGCCCCTCTCCACCACAAGCCCAGCCCCCTCCATGCACAAGCCTCTCATCCCCTAGCAGAGGGCAGCGCTGATAGCATTACTGATTGAGCCCTAACTGTATACTAGGAGTCACAAAGCTGCCTCTCTGCTAGTCACTTGCTATGGATTAAAACAGACGCTGTTGCTATACCTATTTTACAGATGAGAAAACTGAGGCCCAAAAAGTCAGTCAACTTACTCAAGGTCACCACAAATCCAAGCACAAGGCCAGCATCTCTAGTAGGTCTAATAGGCACAGTGATTAGAGCCCATAATACTTTTAGGGACTCATGAAAACGAAGGTGGGAAATGAACTTTTAGGGTAAAGAAAATGATTTTATATGTAAAATCAACATTTTTACCTTTATACCATTGTAGCAGGAAAATCTATTTTTATTTTTTATTTTAATTTATTTTTTAAAATTAATAACCTCCGCCGGGCACGGTGGCTCATGCCTATAATCCGAGCACTTTGGGAGGCCACGGTGGGTGGATCATCTGAGGTCAGGAGTTCGACACTAGCCTGACCAACATGGTGAAACCCCGTCTCTACTAAAAATACAAAATTAGCTGGGCATGGTGGTGCATGCCTGTAATCTCAGCTACTCAGGAGGCTGAGGCAGGAGAATCTCTTGAACCCAGGAGGCAGAGGTTGCAGTGAGCTGAGATTGCGCCATGGCACACCAGCCTGGGCAACAAGAGTGAAACTCTATCATAAAACAAAACAAAAAAGAATAACCTTTGACTTTTTTTTTTTTTTTTTTTTTTGAGACAGGGTCTCACTCTGTTGCCCAGGCTGGAGTGCAGTGGTGCAATCAGGGCTTACTGCAGCCTTGACCTCCTGGGCTCAAGCAATCCTCCCACCCCAAGCCCCTGAGTAGCTGAGACCACAGGCGTATGCCACCGTAACTAGCTAATTTTTAAAAACTTTTAGTAGAGATGAGGTCTCACTATGTTACCCAGGCTGGTCTTAACTCCTGGGCTCAAGTGGAACTTCTGCCTCAGCCTCCCAAAGTGCTGGGATTACAGGTGTGAGCCACCATGCCTGGCCAAAAATCTATTTTTTAAATGTTCATTTTAGTGGCAAAACGAACTCATCAAGGCAAAAGTGCCTGGGTCTCAGGAAAGTCACCATGCAGCCCTGAATAGGCAGACCTTGAACTTGGCTGTTTCCCTCCCAGGGTCATTTCCATCAGAGAACCCTCCAGCCTCTTCCCCAGTATTAAAGCAATTACTCAGGGTAATCTTATGGAGCTGCAGAGTTGACGTCTGTCCTTGGAAGGGTCATGGCCAGATGGCCAGTCGGCCACGGGCATTTGCCCAGCTGGCCACAATCCCTGTGGGCAAGTGGCCCAGGCTCAATTTTTGGCCTTCCAAGAAGCCATTGGAGCAGAGAAGCCACATTTCTAGGGCCAGGTCATTCATAAGAGAAGAGGAACAAGGCAAGCTGGGAAACATGCTTGCCTCTGAGCTGGGAGAGGCAAGAGAAGATGACCACGATCACCCAAAAGAACATTCCGGCTTTTCTTATTCACCCGAAAGAAAACAATTGACAGCTCCAGCAGGGGAATTCTGTCCTCAGAAGTCCAGGTATAGCCAGGGAGGACAGAGGGCACTGGCTTTGGTGACAGGGAGATCTGGGTTTGGGTCCCCACTCAGCCATTTAATTTGCTCTGTGACCTTGAAAAAGTGACTTTACCTCTCTGTTTTCCTTCCTTCCTTCCCTCCCTCCCTCCTTTCTTTCTCTCTCTTTCTTCCTTTCTTTCTTTTTTGAGACAGAGTCTCACACTGTCACCAGGCTGGAGTGCAATGGCGCGATCTCAGCTCACTGCAACCTCTCCCTCCCGGGTTCAAGTGATTCTCCTGCCTCAGCCTCCTGAGTAGCTGGGATTACAGATGCTCGCCACCACGCCTGGCTAATTTTTTGTATTTTTTTTTCTTTTTTTTGAGACGGAATTTCACTCTTGCTACCCAGGCTGGAGTGCAATGGCGCAATCTCGGTTCACCGCAACCTCCGCCTCCTGGGTTCAGGCAATTCTCCTGCCTCAGCCTCCTGAGTAGCTGGATTACAGGCATGCGCCACCATGCCCAGCTAATTTTTTTTTTTTTTTGTATTTTTAGTGGAGACGGGGTTTCACTATTTTGGCCAGGCTGGTCTCAAACTCCTAACCTTGTGGTCCACCCACCTCGGCCTCCCAAAGTGCTGGGATTACAGGCATGAGCCATCACGCCAGCAAAAATATGGAACGCTTCATGAATTTGCATGTCATCTTCCGCAGGGGCCATGCTAATCTTCTCTGTCTCATTCCAATTTTAGTATATGTGCTGCCGAAGCGAACAGTTTTCCTTTCTGTAAACTGGGAATAATAGCAACCCCCTTCCCCCAAAGGATGGTAGTGAGAATTGGCTGAAATAAAATGCTTTTTTCTGTAGTAAAGCAGTTGCAAGGAATAAGAGCCAGGAAAATATTTATTCATTGGTTTGAGAAACAAAATCCTCGATGCCAACATTCCCAAGGTCTTGAGTAATTATGCCACAGGCTTGCCTGAGACGTTGATAGATTTAGAGAAGCCATCAAACCCACAGTAACTGAGGGCACACCATGAGGTCAGCCTCTCTCTTTCCCCAGGTCTTTGAGGTGACAGTTTAGACAGGAGCTGGGAATCTTGCTAATGAAAGGAGAGCCTCACCTTCAATTAAGGCGTCACCAGAATGTGAAATTCATCAGCCCTGGTGACGGTGACTTACGCCACACTTAAGCCTTGCAAGTCCAGGATGACACAACCCAAGGCAGAAACCATGAAATTAGAACAAAGGTCTAAGTAATAAGCAGAGCTGGGAGTTCCATCCCGGTGAGCAGTGCTGTTGCTCAGCAGGTGAGCCTGCCCCGTCATGGAGTCTCAGCGACTCAGCGCTAGAGTGAGAACCACATCTGCTCACACCAGGGGCCTGAACCCTGCTAACCCTACAGGGGACTTTCTCACAGCCAAAATCTCTTGCAACTCTTCCAACAATAGCTACTCCCACCCAGCCCCTTCTTTCCAAGAGCAGTGCTTTTCAAACCGCACTGTGCACACAAATCAGCTGGGATATTATCAGAATGCATCTTGGCCAGGCACAGTGGTTCATGCCTGTAATACCAGCACTTTGGGAAGCCAAGGCAGGTGAATCATGAGGTCAGGAGTTCGAGACCAGCCTGATCAACATGGTGAAACCCTGTCTCTACTAAAAATACAAAAATTAGCCGGGTGTGGTGGTGCGCATCTGTAATCCCAGCTACTTGGGAGGCTGAGGCAGGAGAATTGTTTGAACCTGGGAGGCGAAGGTTGTAGTGAGCTGAGACCACGCCATTGCACTCTAGGCTGGGTGACAGAGCGAAACTCCATCTCAAAAAAAAAAATGCATCTTAAGGCTCATGTCTGTAATCCCAACATTTTAGGAAGCCAAGGCAGGAGGATCACTTGAGGCTAGGAGTTCAAGACCAACCTGGGCAACGTGGGCACAAGACTCCAGTTTCTATATAAAAATAATTGTTTTTTAATTAGCCAGGCATGGTGGTATGTGCCTGTAGTCCCAATTATGCAGGTGGCTGAGGCAGGAGGATCGCTTGAACCCAAGAGGTCCAGGCTGCTGTGAGCTATGATCATACCACTGCACTCCAACCTCGGCAACAGGAAAGAAAGAAAAGAAAGAAATACAGCTTAAGCTTTAGAGGGCCTTGAGATTCTACATGTCTGACAAGCTCTCTGTGGATACACCTGGTGAACAATGAAGGCCTAGACTTTCCTTGGGCTCCATGGACACCTTGGGTTGCCCTTCACCAGGCAGACCCAGGAACCCTGATCAGTTTGTACCCAACATTTTGGGATTCAAGCCACCAACAGCACAAATATAAACTGGATCCCTCTTGATTTCTTTGGGGGTTGACAGGAAAGGGATGGGATACAAAATGAATTAAACATAAACATTTGCAGCAGGATAATTTATTGCAAGGTGAATTTTTTTTTCTTTTTTTTTTTTTTTTGAGACGGAGTCTCATTCTGTCACCCAGGCTGGAGTGCAATGGCGCAATCTCAGCTCACTGCAACCTGTGCCTCCTGGGTTCAAGCAATTCTCCTGCCTCAGACTCCCAAGTAGCTGGGACTATAAGCATGGGCCACCACGCCCAGCTAATTTCTTGATTTTTTAGTAGAGACGGGGTTACACTATGTTATCCAGGCTGCTCTCAAACTCCTGACCTCAAGTGATCCACCTGCCTTGGCCTCCCAGAGTGCTGGGATTACAGGTGTGAGCCACCACGCCTGACTGACCTTTTTCTCTTGACAAAGTCTTGCTCTGTTGCCCAGGCTAGAATGCAGTGGCGCTATCTTGGCTCATTTCAATCTCTACTGCCCAGTTTCAAGCGATTCTCATACCTCAGCCTCCCAAGTAACTGGGATGCGCCACCACATCTGGCTAATTTTTGTATTTTTAGTAAGGACGAGATTTCACCACGTTGGCCAAGCTGGTCTAGAACTCCTACCTATCAGGTGATCTGCCCACCTTGGCTTCCCAAAGTGCTGGGATTACAGACATAAGCCACTGCTCCTGGCCGCAAGGTGGTTTTTTCTCTCCCAGCATACCACCCTTCCCTTAATACACACATACCCTCTTCAGATAGCAAGACCCTTTGATGCCTTCTTGCCATGGAGATTTTAAAATTTCAACTAATTTCAGAAGTCAGGCACTTTCCTTTAAAAACAGAGGGCTCTGGGTAAAGTCCATCCTCTCCCATCACCCCTACTCCTCACCCCCTCCCCACCTTAGAACATCCCTACTGATATTTAGGCAAAGATATCTTAAAAGAGGGATGCTCGAAGGATCATGTTGAGCTGGCTCTTCTTGTCTTTTATTAAAAATGTATAAACCAGCCGGGCTCAGTGGCTCACGCCTGTAATCCTAGAACTTTGGGAGGCCCGGGCGGGTGGATCACCTGAGGTCAGGAGTTCGAGGCCCATCTGGCCAACAAGGGGAAACCCCGTCTCTACTAAAAATACAAAAATTAGCCAGGGTTGGTGGCAGGTGCCTGTAATCCCAGCTACTCAGGAGGCTGAGGCAGAAGAATCGCTTGAAGCTGGGAGGCAGAGGTTGTAGTGAGCCGTGTGTGCTCACTATATACACACACACACTTTTTTTACATATTATATACACACACACACATTTTTTTACATATTATATATATATATTTTGAAACAGTCTTACTCTGTCAACTATATATATATATATTATATATATAAATATATTTATATATATGTATAAATAAAATTCACTTTGGGTGAGTTTCCCATTGTGATGAGTTTCTCATTGTGGTGACACCTAGGGAGGGGAGAGGTCCTAAAATTACTGAAGAGGAATTTATGGCCATCTCTCTTTAAAGGAGCTTGGGCTCAGACCTAGGGAGTATCGGTAGCATTTTTAAAAGTGATATCATACTTCCTACATATACTTAGTTTAGTAATATTTAATATTTAGCAATGCATTTACTTTTAAAGTAATATATGTACTATAGCAACATCTTATCAAATAAATTATTTAATGAAAAATTCCAAAAGGTTACCATCTATGAAAATAATCTCCCAGCACTGTTTCTTTTCTTTCTTTCTTTCTTTCTTTCTTTCTTTCTTTTTTTTTTTAAAGACAGGGTTTCACCATGTTGGCCAGGCTGGTCTTGAACTCCTACTCCTGACCTCAGGTGATCCGCCTGCCTCGGCCTCCCAAAGTGCTGGGATTATAGGCATGAGCCACTGCGCCCAGCCAGTACTGTTTCTTAGTGGAGCTCTCCTGGTCTTAAATATTCTAGGCTGGGAAACATTGGTTTGTCCCTGAGCAAACTGCACTCCTGACTTTTCTTTTTTATTGAGATGGAGTCTCACTCTGTTGCCCAGGCTGGAGGGCAATGGCGTGATCTTGGCTCACTGCAACCTCTGCCTCCCAGGTTCAAGCGATTCTCCTGCCTCAGCCTTCTGAGTAGCTGGGATTACAGGCATGTGCCACCACGTCTGGCTAATTTTTTCTGTAGTTTTAGTAGAGACAGGGTTTCACCATGTTAGTTAGGCTGGTCTCAAACTGCTGACCTCATGATCTGCCTGCCTCAACCTCCCAAAGTGCTGGGATTACAGACGTGAGCTCCCTGCCCAGCCCACCTGACATTTTTAAAACATTAAAAAAAAATTATCTCAAAAGTTTTACACATTATACAATTCATTCATTATTCAGTAAACATTTCACCTTGATCCTTTTTTCTTTTTCTTTTTCTTTTTTTTTTTAAAAGACGGGGTTTCACCATGTTGGTCAGGCTGGTCTTGAACTCCCAACCTCAGGTGATCCGCCTGCCTTGGCCTCCAAAGTGCTTGGATTACAGGCGTGAGCCACTATGCTTGGCCAATCCTTTTTTCAAAGTGTTAAAATTCTGAAGTCTCTGTAAAATAAAAATATCTTTAAATTTTTATTTATTTATAATTTTATTATTTTTAGAGACAGGTTCTTGCTCTGTTGCCCAGGCTGCAGTGCAGTGGTACCATCATGGTTCACTGTAGCCTCAATCCCCTGGCTCAAGCCATCCTCCCTCCTCAGCCTCCTGAATAGCTGGGACTACAGGCACATGTCACACGCCTGGCTAATTTTTTTTATTTTTGTAGAGACTGGGTCTCACTATGTTGCCCAGATTGCTCTTGAACTCCTGGCCTCAAGCAATCCTCTTGCCTCAGCCTGCCAAAGTGCTGGGATTACAGACATGAGCCACTGTGCCCTGCAAAAATACCTTTAGGTACCATCTAGATTGGGTGTTACCTGTTGGTGTCTAAACTGCATGCAACTCTGCAGAGGCAGCGATTCATGAGCTGTGCTCAAACCTTTGCCATCACTGCCACCAATATCCTTTCCCAAGGAGGTAGATCTGAGAAACAGAGGGAGATCCTTGGACATGATAGTAAAATTTGGGAGGAAAAAAAATGCAACAGAAAAGCTGCTTTCTTGTGCTTTCATCTTTGCTAAGACTGGCTCTCTGCAGGCCCCTCCTTCCATGAGTAAGAACAGAGGCGGGTTCTATCTTTTATTCTAGTTACAGTCATGGGAGAGATGCAGCCTCTTCCACCAAGGCACAATAGCACCGATATTTGAAGAGTCAGTGATAGATGATTTCATCAGAAGGTTTTGGCAACAGAAACTAGCAAACGACTTATTTAAAAACAAGACAAAATGGAAAATATCAAAATCCAATGAGCTCATTGATCACCAGGGAGAAAAAAATGAATGTGTGTTTCTCGTGTCTCAGCCTGCTCTAAAAGATGAAACTGGAATGCATTTCAGAAAGCAGCAAAGATGCGAGTATAGGACGTTAAAGCACTATGATCACTTGACAGTACAGTTTTCCTTTGTGGATTTCTCGTGGCGACCAGTACTAATATAATAGGAGTTAACATCTACTGGGTACTTATTACATGTTAGCATTTTCTTTGGTATTTTATTAGGTTACCAGAACAACCCAATGAGGTAAGTACTACTCTTGTCAGCCCTGTTTCATAGACTAGGAACAGAGGAACTGTGATTCACCCAGTTTTGAGTGATTCACCCAAAGTTTTGTGGCTAATAAAACTCCATTCCAGCCCAGGCGCGGTGGCTCACACCTGTAATCCCAACACTTTGGGAGGCCGAGGCAGGTGGATCACTTGAGGTCAGGAGTTCCAGACCAGCCTGGCCAACATGGAGAAACTCTGTCTCTACTGAAAATACAAAAATTAGCCTGACATAGTGGTGTGTGCCATAAAAATGGCTTGAACCTGGGAAGCAGAGGTTGCAGTGAGCTGAGATCGCACCATTGCACTCCAGCCTGGGCAACAGAGGAGACTCCGTCTCAAAAAAGAAAAAAGAGAGAAAAAACAAAAACTCCATCCAGCCGGGGAACCTGTCTCCAGGCCCTCATTTCCAGCCCAGAACACACTAGATTCCAGAGTGAAACCCAGTCACCAGCCTGAAGCTGGCATTTGGGTTGCACTTCTCAGGGAACTCAGATTGGTGCAGGAATTTTCTGCTTTGTTTTGAGTCAAGGCCTCTGTCACCCAGGCTGGAATGCAGTATCAAGGTCATGGGCTCATTGTAGACTTTACCTTCCTGGGGTTTAGAGATCCTCCCACCTCAGGCTTCCAAGTAGGTGGGACTACAGGCATTCCACCATGCCTGGCTAATTTTTGTATTTTTGTTAGAGACAAGGTTTCACCATGCTGCCCAGGCTGGTCTGGAACTCCTGGGCTCAAGAGATCCTCCCTGCTCAGCCTTCCAAAGTGCTGGGATTACAGGTGTGAGCCACTGTGCCTGGCCAGTGCAGGCATTTTCTCCTTGGCCCTTATCAGCGTGGTGGAGCTAAGAGCATTATTTTCTCTTGATGAAGAGCTAAGCCTCTGGGCAGAAGTTGAGCAGCTCTGGCCAAGGTCAAGAAGAGAATTAATGGTAGAGATTTTCTGGTCTAAGGTTGCAAATGTCCTCTGTCTAATTGAACTACCCAAAAAGGCACAAAAAGAAAAAAAAAATGTACCGTCTTGCTCCAAAACCATTCTCCTGGCTTTCATCTCAGCCATTTGTGTATTTTTGTTCTTATTTTTTTTTTGAGACAGGGTCTTGCTCTGTTGCCCAGGCTGGAGTATAGTGGTGCCATCATAGCTCACTGCAGCCTCTAACTCCTGGGCTGATGCAATCCTTCCACCTCAGCCTCCTGAGTAGCTGAGACTACAGGCACACACCATCATATCCCACAATTTTTTTAAAAATTTTTGTAGAGATGGGTTCTTGTGGTATAGCCCAGGCTGGTCTCAAACTCCTGGTATAAAGTGATCGATCCTTCTGCTTTGGTCTCCCAAAGTGTTGAGCTTACAGGTGTGAGCCACTGTACCCTGCCTTATCTCAGCCCTTTAAAGATACATCAGAGGCTCTCCTAGTCTTTAGAAATCAGTGTGTATAGTGTGTGTGCGTTTGTGTGTGTAAGTGTTTTGCAAGGGTGACAGAGTTGGGGAGTGAGGGCGACAACCAAGGAATTCAATTAACTCAATAGAAAAAAAAATGACACTGACGATGTAGCAGCAGGGCCAGGCGGTGGCTCACGCCTGTAATCCAAACACTTTTGGAAGCGGAGGTGGGTGGATCACTTGAGCCCAGGAGTTCGAGACCAGCCTGGGCAACATGGCAAAACCCCATCTCTACTAAAAACACAAAAATTAGCCAGGCGTGGTGGTGCGAGCCTGTAACCCCAGCTATTCAGGAGGCTGAGGCAGGAGAATCGCTTGAACCCGGGAGGCAGAGGTTGCAGTAAGTCAGGATAGTGTCCCTGCACTCCAACCTGGGTGACAGAGCAAGACTCAGTCTCAAAAAAAAAAAAGAAAGAAAATGCAGCAAACATGAGACCAGGTTGCCGTAGCAACCATGTAATTGACATTTTCATTTTCCCAGCATTTGTTCTGGGCAGGTGTGGGCAGACACGTGTCCTCAGGGATGTGCAAGGATGAGGGTGTGTCTGTTTCCCCCATTAGTCTTCATAATTGGAGGGGTTGGTACTGCTCCCAGACAAGGCCTTGGGAATCGGGTCTTTAACAGTGCACAGAAAACCCCCTACCTCAGAACATCCACAGCAGGCAGAGCCAACCTCACCGTGTAAAGGCGGTGGAGCCGATGGTGAACTTGCTCACTGTGTGCATGGAACGCTGAGGTTCAGGTGAAGGGCCATACAGAGTGGCTGTGGCAGAGCTCAGCCCAGACCCAGGTCGGCTAACTCCCGGTGGGCCACTGAACCAGGGTCAAGTAGCCGGGGTTAGGGAAAAAAAATAAGATGAGGAGTTAGCATAGCACAGCTTAAGTCTGTCAAGAGTGCAGAATCACCTTTCATCTTCTGAAGGAGCAGTTGTTTTCTGCACCAAACCACACATTGCAAGCAAATCTGCTGCCAAAGAACAAAGAGAAAAATGTAGGAGACGAGCAGCCTCCCAAGCCTCGCAGCTGGGGATGGAATTAAACTCGAATTCACCTGCAAGAGCAGCTGATGGCTCAGCTACAAACCTCCTCCAAGCAGCCTCTGAGATTCAGAATTCCTGCGCCCCACAAACTGCACAGCAAATACAAGAGGCAGCCCTGGCTGGGTCCTTGCAACCATGCAATTTTTGAGGCTGACACACATGGAATACTAAACACACCCCGGGAGTTCCAGACACAGCCACCTGGTTACAGCCCTGCCTGCTCTTGTCTGCAGCAATTTCTCTCAAAGGCGCAGCTTCATGCATATCTATTACCAAGTGCGTGTAGACAAGACGGTGTTCCAAAAGCACAGTCCCGAGTGGGAAAACAGGCGCCATCAGCAAATCATTTTCACAGGGACAGGAAAATCTTTAGGTGGAAAATATTGCTTTTGTGACTTCCCCGGGAGGAAGAACAAGCTGAAATTGCTATGGTGTTGCAGCTTCCATTTGACAAAAAGCAAAATGCTTTCAAGAAGCCCATCGGGTTATGCTTGATCATAGCTTTGCTTAATCCATTTCTTCACCGGTTTGCCCTTGTCATCTTTGCTTCCCGAGCCACTCCTGCACCTTAGAGTTACCGCAAATCCCATCCCATAAAAATCTGTAGTGTCTCTGTGTGTGGAAATCAAACGACAAAAAGGCACCACCGTGTGTAGCTGTGTTACGCTCTTGGTGGAAAGATGACGTGGATGAAATGGCCCCTGGGAACACTGAGGAGGCCTGACCAGCAAGGTGCAGAGTGGGGGATTAGTGGGGAGATACATGGGGTCTTTTCCTAAAACTGAGAATAGTGTTCTGTTAAAGAACCCTTATTTTGAGGCTGGGCACAGTGGCTCACACCTGTAACATCAGCACTTGGGGAGGCTGAGGCGGGAGGATTACTTGAGGCCAGGAGGTTGAGGCTGCAGTGAGTTATGATCAAGCCACTGCACTCCAGCCTGGGTGACAGAGGGAGACCCTGTCTCTAAAAAAATAAAAAAGAAGTCATATTTGGGGTGGTGATATGCCCCCTCTAAAATAATAAAGATTAGCTGGGTGTGGTGGGTCATGCCTGTAATCCCAGCACTTTGGGGAGGCCAAGGCAGGAGGAGCCCTTGAGCTTAGGAGTTCAAGACTAGCCTGGGCAATACGGGGAGACCCTGTCTCTAAAAAAAAGAAAAAAAAAATTCCAGGCATGGTGGTGCACACGTGTGGTCCCAACTACTTGGGAGGCTAAGGTAGGAGGATCACTTGGGATGGGAAGGTAGAGGCTACAGTGAGCTATGATTGTGCCACTGCATTCCAGCCTGGGTGACAGAGCAAGACCATGTCTCAATAATAATAATAATAATAATAAGGATTATTTATAAATGTCTCTATAACTGAAACACCCCCTCAAAAAACCCCTATAAATTGTAGACCTCCCAATCATCGTTCTCTTCATTTTATTTTAAATTTCATTGAAATTTATCCTAAAGCGCTTCCTGTGATGTGAAAATGCATGCATTTTGGCTAACGTTATTCGTGGCTTTACATTTGAATGTAATAAAAGTGTTAGTTTATTTGTCCAAACTTATATCTAAGTTTTAGGTTCCCCTCCCCTGCCCCGGATCCAAAATTCCATCATCCTTGAGCAACTCATATTTGTCAATCTGGCAGCTTCTCCACTATTTTAAGCACTTTCCTTTTCATCACCATCCATTTCCACTGACAACTCCACTGTCGGCTGCCTAATAGACTCCTTGAACTGACTCCTCAAATGGGATTGTCCCCTCACTGGCCTGTTCCTCCCTAGCCTTCCCAGTCTCAGTAAACGGCTCCAGTTGCTCAGGTCAAAAAACCTAGGTTAGCCAGCCACGATGGCTCACGCCTGTAATCCCAGCACTTTGGGAGGCCGAGGCAGGTGGATCACTTGAGGTCAGGAGTTCAAGACCAGCCTGGCCAATGTGGCAAAACCTAGTCTCTACTAACAATACAAAAATTAACTGGGCATGGTGGTATATGCCTGTAATTCCAGCTATTTGGGAGGCTGAGGCAGGAGAATTGCTTGAATCTGAGAGGCGGAGGTTGCAGTGAGCTGAGATCATGCCACTGCACTCCAGCCTGAGCGACAGAGTGAGATTTTGTCTCAAAAACAAACAAAACCCTAGTTTACCAGACATAGCAGCTCATCCTATCATTCTAGCAACTAGGGAGGATTCTTGAACTCAGGAGTCAAGACCAGCCAGGGCAACATAGCAAGACTCTGCCTCCAAAAAGTAAAAGTTAAATAAACCTAGCACAGGTTTTCTCCCTCCTTACGCCAGCTGTCACCAAGTCAAGTGGGTTCTACATGCAAGACAATGTCAAGCCTGGCCACCTCCCACCTGTGTCCCAGATGTCTTTGGAAGCTTCCTCACTGGTGGACACTAGGCTTCCTGTGTCCACACTCTGGCCCTCTGGCAATTCTCCTTCACCAGGCAGCCAGAGGGACCTTATGAAGCCACAGCTTCAACCCTATCACGTTCTCCAGTCTCTCCTTCAGCAATATTTGCATACCTATTCTGGGCAGCGCTGTTCTAGCCCTTGCTGGACCTTGCATTATTAGCAAAGAGAGAACAATAGACGAAAATTAAAGAGTGAAATGTAGGGTGTGGTTGAGGAGTATAAGAGTGGTGGAGAAAAATAATTCAAAGGAGGACGTGGAGGAGTGGGTGGCTGGATTTTTTTCCAGCTCTTTTTTTTTTTGAAGACAGGGTCTCGCTCTGTCACCCAGACTGGAATGCAGTGGCATGATCTCAGCTCACTGCAACTTCCACCTCCGGGGTTCAAGTGATTCTCCTGACTCAGCCTCCCGAGTAGCTGGGATTACAGGTGCCCGCCACCACACCCAGGTAATTTTTGTATTGTTAGTAGAGACAGGGTTTCACCATGTTGGCCAGGGTGGTCTCGAAATCCTGACCTTGTGATCTGCCCGCCTTGGCCTCCCAAAGTGCTAGGATTACAGGCATGAGCCACTGCACCTGGCTCCAGGTCTTTAAGTTGGGAGTTGTAATTTCTAGTAGGGTGGTCGGGGAAGGCCCTGCTGAAAAGGGCATCTAAGACCTGAAGGAGGTAGGGAAACGACCCACAAAACACCCGGAGGAAGAGCTGCCACCCTCCTAAAGTTCCCTGCTACATTAAAATGAAACCCAGGCCAGGCGTAGTGGCTCGCGCCTGTAATCCCAGCAGTTTAGGAGGCTGAGGTGGGTGGATCACTTGAGGCCAGGAGTTCGAGACTAGCCTGGGCAACATGGCAAAACCCCATCTTTACTAAAAATACAAAAAATTAGGTGGATATGGTGGCACGTTCCTGTACACCCAGCTGCTTGGGAGGCTGAGGCAGGAGAATTGTTTGAACCCGGGAGGTGGAGGTTGCAGTGAGCTGAGATCATGCCACTGCATGATCTAGGGGACAGGGCGATACTTTGTCTCAAAACAAAACAACAACCAATCTCCTCGTGCTTCTTAGCCCTGTCTGAAATGATCTTGTTCACTAACTGCCTCCCCCACCTGGAATGCAAGCTCCAGGGGGTCAGAAGTATGCTGGCCGGTTCAGGGTCAGAGCCCCCCATGCCTGGAACATTACAGAGTGGACATTCACTGCATATTTATGGAGTGAAGGAATCAATCCATCAAGTAGAACTGGATAACAAACTTGTAAATAATTCATGCAGTCCAGCGCAGCAGAGCGGGAATCACTCAAAACCTCACATCCAACGCCTGCCTTTGGGGCCACCATTTTATCAACAATGAGAACAACAATAGCAGCAAAAACAATCCAATAATAATCAATAATTCAATTTCATAATTCAGTAACACTGTTCAATCAGACTAACAACTTGGCCACTGACTCACAGCCCCTGTCGCCTACTTTCTCTTTGCATCCCATAATACCCCATTATTACATTATCTTATTATAGCATCCCAGTAATAGCCCACTATTCCCATTTTAATAAGTCCAAAAACTGACGGTTAGGAGATGTTTTGTGACTTGCCTGAGATCACACAGACAGTATATAGAGAGTTCAGATCCCAACACCAGGTCATGCAGTGGAGTTCAAACTCCTCTAAATAGGCCGGTGCAGTGGCTCATGCCTGTAATCCCAGCACTTTGAGAGGCTGAGGCAGGCGGATAGCCTGAGGGCAGGAGTTTGAGACCAGCCTGGCCAACATAGTGAAACCCCATCTCTACTAAAAATACAAAAATTAGCCAGGTGTAGTGACAGGCACCTGTAATCCCAGCTACTCAGGAAGCTGAGGCAGGAGAATTGCTTGAACCTGGGAGGTTGCAGTGAGCCAAGATTGCATCATTGCACTCTAGCCTGGTCAACAACAGTGAAACTTCATCACAAAAAAAAAAAAAAAAAAAAAAAAAAAATCCTCTAAATAAATATAGAGCATAGCCGGGCACAGTGGCTCATGCCTGTAATCCCAGCACTTTGGGAGGCTGAAGCAGGCAGATCACCTGAGGGACAGGAGTTCAAGGCCAGCTTGACCAACAAGGCAAAACCCTGTCTCTGCTAAAAATACAAAAATTAGCCAGGTGTGGTGGCACCTATCTATAGTTCCAGCTACTTGGGAGGCTGAGGCAGGAGAATCGCATGAACCTGGGAGGCAGGTTGCAGTGAGAAGAGATTGCACCATTGCACTCCAGCCTGGGCATCAAGAATTAAACTCTGTCTCAATAAATAAATAAATAAATAAAAATAAAAATAAATAAATATCATACAGCCCCTACTCTGTGCCAGGAACTGTGTATAAAATAATCTCATAGGCAAATCAGGGCAAAATGTTTCAGATTAAAGGATTTTCAATTAATTCTGAACCACTGGACAGAGATTCACCCATGAGACAGTCGGAACGTGAACACTGACCACCCTTTACTGGGCACTTCCTGCCAACAAGGTTCAGGGCCATGCACTTCACCTGTTTCACCTTATCACCACGTGCTGTTAGCCCATGTCACAAGGGCGGAAACTGACATGCAGGCTGATCCAGTGACTCGCTCAAGGCCCTTGCCAAGAACTGATGGTGCTGGGTTCTGATGCCCTGATGCCCTGGCTGCATAGAAACTCATCATTAGAAAAATGGTCTTAAAAATGGTCCCAGGTTCAAGCAATACTCCTGCCTCAGCCTCCCAAGTAGCTAGGATTATAGGCGTGCGCCACCATGCCCAGCTAATTTTTGTATTTTTAGTAGAGATGGAGTTTCACCATATTGGCCAGGCTGGTCTGGAACTCCTGACCTCAGCCTGTAATCCCAGAATTCCAGGAGGCTGAGACGAGAGGATCACTTGAGCCCAGGAGTTCAAGACCAGCCTGGGCAACACAGCAAGATCCCATCTCTATGAAAAATATGACACAAACAAACAAAATCCCTGGTGCTCTGTGAGTCAGATCTGGCAGTTGGCAGGAGCTTCTGAGAATATAGAAGATACTGGAAATATCTAAATTGAATAATCTTCAGACATGTTTGCAAGACCTAAAGGAAAGCATCAATACTTCACCCTGGAGATGTTTCTTTCCTTGGCTGGGCGTGGTGGCTCACACCTGTAATCCTAGCACTTAGGGAGGTCAAGGCAGGCAGATCACTTGAGGTCAGCAGTTCCAGACCAGCCTGGCCAACATGGTGAAACCCTGTCTCTACTAAAAATACAAAAATAAGCCGGGCGTGGTGGCTCACACCTGTAATCCTAGCATTTGGGAGGCTGAGGTGGGTGGATCACCTGAGGTCAGGAGTTTAAGACCAGCCTGGCCAACATGGTGAAACCCCATCTTTAAAAAAAAAAAATACAAAAATAGCTGGGCATGGTGGTGCACACCTGTAATCCCAGCTACCTGGGAGGCTGAGGCAGGAAAATCACTTGAACCTGGGAGATGAAGATTTCGGTGAGCGAAAATTGTACCACTCCACTCCAGCCTGAGCAAGAGAGTGAGAATCCACCTCAAAAAAAAAAAGGGTTTCTTTCCTTGATCTAAGGGCAGCCTAGGCTGTGCACGGTGGCTCATGCCTGTAATCCCAACACTTTGGGAGGCTGAGGCGGGCAGATCACAAGGTCAGGAGTTCAAGATCAGCCTGGCCAACATGGTGAAACCCCATCTCTACTAAAAATACAAAAATTAGCTGAGTGTGGTGGCATTCTCCTGTAATCCCAGCTACTTGGGAAGCTGAGGCAGAAGAATCGCTTGAACCCTGGAGGCGGAGGTTGCAATGAGCTAAGATCACCCCATTACACTCCAGCTCTGGACAACAGAGCAAGACTCCGTCTTGGTGGGGAGCGTTAAAAAAAAAAAAAAAAAAGGCAGCATAAACCCATTGGCAAGCTCTGGTGCAGGTCCCTTACCTGAAAGCCATAGCCTCGTGTCTCTGAGATCAGGATGCTCCCTGGGGAGAGGGATTGGAGTTCAGCAAGAATATCTTCATTGGAGGTGGTAGGGCTGGGCCAGTGCCAGCCAGGGGCCTCCTCCTGGCCTGTGCTGGGGTCTCTGTCCCACTCTCCCCGCCGCCCCCTCCGCAGGGCCCAGGTGTTCGAACAGAGCCACACCAGGGCTGGAACTGCAAACATGGCAGCCTGCAGTCGTCTTGCTCTAACAGGCTGCGGGAGCACAGTCTTCTACTCTGGAGCCCACAGCAGCCTGTGCCCTGGAATTTTCTGCTTGGTTCACCAATTCCTAGCTGGACCCTGCAGCGGCTGTGGTGTTGAACAAGGCAGGCATTCAGTCATTAGCTCAGCAATGAAAAGGCTTTGAGGACAGGATCTTCAGTTTCCAGGGACTGACCCAAGTCACCAGCAGGGTTCTTGAAATGTTGCCCTTTGGGTCATTTAGCCAGTGCGTCTCCTCTGCAGCCCATACGGTCTTGAGAAGAATTAAAATTTTTATAGCAGGGAGACAAAAATGAACTGAACTAGGCTCCTGACAGCCAAGTGGGAATTCAAGACGTCCAAACTGGAACTTTGATTTTCATTCCCCACAAATCTGGTTTCTCCTCCAGCCTACTCATCCCAGCTAATAGCACCTGGATCCTTTCTGTGACTCCATGCACACTGCAGGCATCGTGGACTCCCACTCTCGTTCACATCCTACATCCTCTCAGTTACAACTCCTGCTGGCTCGACCTTCAAATATGACCCAGAATTTGCCCATTTCTCATCACCGCCACTGTCCCACCTTGTCTCCCTAGACTCCTGCAATAGTCCTTGACCAGCTGCAATCACCTCCCAACTCAGTGGCCTGAGTGATCCTGTTAAAACCGAAGCCAATCACATCACTCTCTGCCCAAAGCCATCTGTGCCACTCTTATGGCAAGATGGCTAGCGAGAGTACCCCTCCTGCAGTTCAGGAAGCAAAAATTGCGTTGGTGAAAGATCCTTTGTCTCAGTGCCGATTTTTCTTTGCGGCACTGAGCAGCTATTTCTAACAAACATTTATTCCCAATAGCCCCCATATCGCTTCCAGTAAAACTAAGGTTTTGCAGTGGCACTCAAGCCCTCTCTGCTCCAAGCCTCCTGTCCCTCCCGACACCTTTGCTCTGCTCCTAAAATCTGCCAGACAGCCCCAGGGCCTTGGCATGGGTTCTTCCACCTTGGACACTCTTTCCCCAGATATCCACAGGGCTCCCTCCCTCCCTCCACACCTGCTCAGGCGCCTGTTCCTCAAGAAAATTCTCCCTGATCTCCTCAGTTAAAACCACAGCTCACTCCTCGTCTTCCACCTCTGCCCCAGCTCTTGGCACCCCTTACTCTGCTGTTTGGTTGGTTCGTTTTTGTTTTTTAGTCGTCGCATTTAACACCTTCCAACAGACAAAATGTCAATGTATTTTCGTGCCTATTATTTATTCCCTCTTTTCCTCTATGAGGGAGACTCGCCTGAGAGGTGGAGATCTTTCTACATCGTTTGCCAGTGTCTCCCGGGCAGCTGGTAGAGTCTGACACTTACAGGGGGTTCTGTAAATATTTGTGAAAGGAAGGGGGTGCCCTGAGAGCTGTGGGGTTTTCGTGAAAACAAAGATGAAAAAGAGAACAGAGGAAATGCGTTTGATTTCCCTGCCCCACAGGAGAGGAGATGGGGGGAAAGGAGATGGGGCGAGGGGCCTGGAGACCCTTCCCTGCCATGCCAGGACCCTTGTAAGCCTGTGCCCACTCCCTCCCCACCAGAGCAGGAAGGGGCTGGACCTCCAGGGGCCGGTGGTGGCCAGGTGGAGGGAGAGCTCCACCCCTGTCCCTGGGTGGAGCTGGGCAGTAGAGGACCACACTGCTGGGTCCTCTGCTGCCCCGAGAGCACTGTGGGGCTCCTGGTTCCAGACCTCAAATAAGGCCGGGAGAAGCAGACAGAGCCAGGAGCTACGCATCCCTTCCCTACCTGTGGGCTCCCGGCTGCCTCCAACCTGGACGCAGGGCTTTGCAGGCTTTCTAAATAAAAATCCTGATTACTGAAGAAGGCGGGTGGAGGGTGACCCTAACCGAAGTGGGCTCTCTGCAGACGCTGGAATGCAACCTCTGCTGAGAAACCCGCCACCTGGGCGGAGAGTGACCGTGCTGTTCAGCCCGAACAGATGCAAATTCTCATGTCAAACCCTTTAAGGAAGCTGGTCACAGACAGCCCATCCTCCCTCCTTTCTCCCCCACTCCATCTGGTTGTTAACGAGAATGAGAAAAGCAGATTAGAAGTGTCACCCCTGCAGCTGGTTCCAGGCTGTGCCACCCATTCACTTTCGTTTCCTTCTGACAGGTACAATTTCTTTCCCAAACAAACACTCCAGGGTGGGTTTTGAGAAACCTTCTACTTATATGAATTTCATGAGCTTTAGTGTGACCTGGGATAACTCCTTTATGAGCTAAACAAAGAAATGGCCTATAAAAAGAAGTTTGTTTTCCTTTGTGATTCTGTGGTATGAGAAATATATTTAGGCCGGATGCAGTGGCTCATGCCTGTAATCCCAGCACTTTAGGAGGCCAAGGTGGGCGGATTGCTTGAGGCCAGCATTTGGAGACCAGCCTGGCCAACATGGCAAAATCCCATCTCTACTAAAAATACAAAAATTAGCCAGGTGTGGTGGCGCACACCTGTAATCTCAGCTACTCCGGAGGCTGAGGCATGAGAATCTCTTGAACCCAGGAGATGGAGGTTGCAGTGAGCCAAATTACCCCACTGCATTCCAGCCTGAGGTGACAGGGCAAGACTCTATCAAGGAAGGAAGGGAGGGCGGGAAGAAGGAAAGGAAAGGAAAGGAAAAAGGGAAGGGAAAGGATGGAAGAAGGGGGAAGGAAGGAAAGAAGGAAGGAAGGGAGGGAAGGAAGGAAGAGAGGGAAGGAGGAAGGGATGGAAGGAAAGAAAGAAGGAAAGGAGGGAAAAAGGAGGAAGGAAGGAAAAAAGGAGGGAGGGAGGAATGAGGAAGGGAAGAAAGGAAGGGAAGGAGGGAGGAAGGAGGAAGGAAGGAAAGAAGGAAGGAAGGAAGGAGGGAAGGAGAGAAGGAGGGAAGGAGGGAGGGAGGGAAGGAAGGAAGGATGGAAAGAAGGAAGGGAGGGAGGGAGGGTGGGAGGGGAAATATATTTAGGCTGGATGAGGCGGCTCACACCTGTAATCCCAGCACTTTGGGAGGCTGAGGTGGAAGGATTGCTTGAGCCCAGGAGTTTGAGACCAGCCTGGGCAACATAGTAAAAATCCTGTGTCCATAAAAAATAATTAAAAAAAACTGTAGGACATACAGCTGGTGTCACAGAGAATTGATTGGTGTGGGGGGAAAACCACACACATTTGGTGTTAGGAGTGTTCTATGGATAGAAAAAGATCAGAGATTCCACAAATGGATTCTATCGATTTGTAGAATTCACCCACACACACACACACACACACACACACACACACAGCTGCCCAATTTTCTTTTATAAGCAGGGGAGGTGAGTCCTGAAAGAAATTTGCAGATGATATGAATGCGTAAGAGAACACTGAGACTTTTCTTTTCCTCTGACCTTATTGTTCAATAATATATTTTTAGATTAAGTCCAGATGCCAGAAGGGTGTTTGTTTGTTTTTTGAGACAGAGTCTCACTCTGTCCCCAGGTTGGAATGCAGTGGCTTGATCTCAGCTCGTTACAACCTCTGCCTCCTGGATTCAAGAGAGTCTCGTGCCTCAGCCTCCCAAGTAGCTGGGACCACGGGTGCACACCACCATATCTGGCTAATTTTTGTATTTTTGGTAGAGATGGGGTTTTGCCATGTTGACCAGGTGGGTCTTCAACTCCTGACCTCAAGTGATCCACCTGCCTCGGCCTCCCAAAGTACTGGGATTACAGGCATGAACCACCATGGTTGGCCTGGTTGCCAGAAGAGTTCTTTGCAAAAACATTTTTAAATACTCTGAGATATTATTGTTGGATCATCTTTGTAAAGAAATCAAAGTTTTATTATTGTTATTTTCTGTCTAATGCCTGAAGTTGCCATGCATTTTGGAGAGTCCATTAAAGCTATAAGCTCGTTTTGTTCAGATGAAGATTCGTTTGTTCTGATGATGCCCTTGAGAAGAGGTATCCCGGCTTTGTTATTTCGTCATTGTTTTCTTTAGTATGAAGCTGGAAGCAATGGCCGGGCGTGGTGCCTCATGCCTGTAATCCCAGCACTTTGGGAGGCTGAGGCGAGCGGATCATGAGGTCAGGAGCTCAAGACCATCCTGGCCAACATGGTGAAACCCTGTTACTACTAAAATACAAAAAATTAGCTGGGCATGGTGGCGTGCACCTGTAATCCCAGCTACTCAGGAGGCTGAGACAGGGGAATTGCTTGAACGGGGAGGCAGAGGTTGCAGTGAGCCAAGATGACACCACTGCACTCTAGTCTGGCGACAGAGCAGGACTCCATCTCAAAAAAAAAAAAAAAAAAAGCTGGAGGCAACAGAGAGTGGTTTAGCCAACTTAAGAAGGACCACATAGAAAGTGCCGAAATTCAGGACCAGCATCAAGATGCCAGTGTGGAGGTTAGGTATGGTGACTCATCCCAGCACTCTGGGAGGCTGAGGCAGGAGGATTGCTTGAGGCCAGGAGATGCAGACCAGCCTGCACAATATAGTGAGATCCTATCTCTACAAAAAATTCTAAAAATCAGCCGGGCATAGTGGTGCATGCCTGTAGCCCTGGCTACTGGGAAGGCTGAGTCCAGAGGATCTTGTGAGCCCATGAGTTTGAGGCTACAGTGAGCTGTGACTGAGCCACTGCTTCTCCAGCCTGATCGACAGAACGAGACCTGTCTCAAAAAATTTAAATTAAAGTATACCCATATGAATCTAATCTCCACTTCTGTGTGCAGACTACTAAAATGTCTCTCTTGCTAAAAAGATGCTCTAAGAATGGCTACATAGGGGGTTTTTTTGTTGTTTTTTTTTTTACATAGGGTTTTTAAGAAAAATATTTAGCATGTCTTAGGACTTAATGTGTGTGACACCTTCAGGCAGCCATAACAAAAAACTAGAGGTTTTCTGTAAATAAATAAATAAAAACAAAGATATTCCCTGGCAACTGTGACCTTAAACTTTGTTTTCAAGGTGGAAAATATTCACATAAAATTAAGCTTTATGAGAACATTCTATGATGATTTCATTTCTTCTCTCTTCCCTGGTTCCACTTAAACACTAATCCTAGAATCCTAAAACTGCTCTTTCCCGGAGATGTCATTATAAGTACCACACTTTTTATGTGCTTTTCCATAAGCAGAGAACAATAGTAGCTGAGTGATCAGGCAGTACAGGGATTAGCAGAGGAGTTAGTAACAAGCTTTAGAGGTTTATGTCTGTGGCTCTACTTGTCTAAATTTAAGCCTTTTTGGAGACAGAAACCCAGTTAACCAATTTAAGGCAACAACCATAACAGTTTCTTGATAATTGGTGATCTCAGTAGAAAGGGTATGTTGTAAATAAACAAAGCAATGAAACCCAGATTTCATTCATCAATGTAGCCTCTACAGACCAGTTTAATGGAGATAAATTACCTTGTAGATAATGACAAGTCAAACTTAACACACACCGGATCGATTGAAACAAACTGCTGTGTGTGTGCATCTGTGACGGCCTTTACTTTGTTATTACTGATATAATTATTTTAAAGCCCTTATTAAGTGCTCTGCGGGTTCATGGTGGCACATCTCTAAGAATCGGAAAGTCAATGTAGTCTTTTAAACTACAGAGTTGGTGTTCTTTGTCTAATGAAGGGCAGGAGAACATAAACTCACTGCCTATAGAAGATATGGTAGAGGTGTTTAGAAAATAGTTAATGGGGCCGGGAGTGGTGGCTCACACTGTAATCCCAGCGCTCTGGGAGGCCGAGGTGGGAGGATCACCTGAGGTCAGGAGTTTGAGAGCAGCCTGGCCAATTTAGTGAAACCCCATCTCTACTAAAAATAGAAAATTAGCCGGGCTTGGTGGTGCATGCCTATAAATCTCAGCTACTTGGGAGGCTGAGACAGGAGAATCACTTGAACCCAGGACATGGATGTCGCAGTGAGCTGAGATCGAGCTACTGCATTCCAGCCTGGGCAACAAGAGTGAAACTCCATCTCAAAAAAAAAAAAAAATAGTTAATTGGCCAGATGCGGTGGCTTGCACCTATTATCCTAGCACTTTGGGAGCTGAGGGAAATCACTTGAGGCCAGGAGTTTGAGACTTCAGTGAGCTATAATTGTACCATTACACTCCAGCCTGGGTGACAGAGCAAGACCCTTTCTCTAAAATAATAATAAAAGCCAGGCGTGGTAGCTCATGCCTATAATCCTAACACTTTCAGAGGCTGAGGTGGGATAATTGCTTGAGTTCAGGAGTTCCAGCCTACCAGCTTGGGCAACATAGTGAGTCCCTGTCTCTACAAAAAATTGAAAAATTAGCCAGGCATGGTGGCACACACCTGTAGTCCCAGTTACTCAGGAGGCTGAGGCAGGAGGATTGCTTAAGACTAAGAATTTGAGGCTGTAGTGAGCCATGATTGAGCCACTGTACTCCAGCCTGGGAGACAGAGTGAGACCCCACACACAAAATAATATAACACAATAATAATAATAATAATACAGAAAATATTTAACGTTCTTCTTAGCAAGATTTTAAGATTCAAAGGTTTTCCTGTCTTCACTCTTATTTGTCATGAGGAATTTTTTTAAAGGGGGAAACTTTATTAAAGAGAAAGAGAAACTTTTTTTCCTTCGCTGATACTTTTCCTTAACGGTGGAAATCTCTTAGTAAAACCCACTGAAAGTACCTGGATGTGCCTGAGATGTCTGCATCCTTGCGGTGGCTCACCCCTGTAACCCCAGCACTTTGGGAGGCTGAGGCGGGCGGATCACCTGAGGTCAGGAGTTCAAGACCAACCTGACCAACATGGAGAAACCCCATCTTTACTAAAAATACAAAATTAGCCAGATGTAATGATGCATGCCTGTAATTCCAGCTACTCCAGAGGCTGAGGCAGGAGAACCGCTTGAACCTGGGAGGCAGAGGTTGCAATGAGCAGAGATGGCACCATTGCACTCCAGCCTGGGCAACAAGAGCAAAACTCCGTCTCAAAAAAAAAAAAAAAAAAAAGGACACGCAACAGAATTGAATTAGTTTGTATTTTTAGCAGAGACATGGTTTCTCCATGTTGGCCAGGCTGGTCTCGAACTCCTGCCCTCAAGTGATCCTCCTGCCCCAACCTCCCAAAGTGCTGGGATTACAGGAGTTAGCCACTGCACCCAGCCTGTTCTTTCTCAATCTCAATCTCTCTGTCTCTCTCTGTCTCTGTCTCACTCTCTCTCCCTCCCTCCCTCTCTCCCTCCTTAGATTGTCTATTTTCTCTGTCTCTTTTGTCCTGCTCATTTTGTTTTGGTCTCACTTTTCAGTTAGAGACAAGCTGTAAGATCATTCTGCGCTTTCTGTTCACATTTAAGATGAGACGCTAACAGTCAATCAGACCTGTCTGTGGGGGCAGGGCTTGTGAGCGGAGGACTTTTCTGTAGAGGGATGGAGCGGGGACTTGGAGCACTCATTGGAGGGTCTTCATTGTCGGTTTTATTAGGTCCTTTCTCTAGAGCTGATCTGTTTCCCCAGAAGTGAATTACCCCACCTCCTGCCTCACCATCATGTAATACTGGCTGCCATTATTCTGAGACCTACGAAAGGGCGGGAGGCCAGAGGTCTCAGTGTTCCGAGTGAGTTTCGCGTCATTTCTGGGTTTCGGGTGCAGTGCTCCCTCAGCCCCTCTGGGCCCAGTGTTCCGAAATCCAGATTCCTTAACACCTTTTGTCTGCTCTTTTTTCCTCTTCTATTATCTTTATTTTTATCGATTTTTACTTTTTAAATCCTTTATAGTCATTTCATTTGGGTTCAGGAAGGGATGAAAATGAATCCAAATATTCAATCTTCAACTAGAAGTCCTATAATTAATATTTTACTTCAAGAGGTTTAGTTCAAAGCATATTTCCATTAGGAGAAAAAACTGTTATGTAAGCGCCAATGAGCCAAACTAGGAGGACTAAAGGAAGTTGTAGAGCGAAAAGATTCTATATTCCACTTACAGAGGTCGAATAGCAATTCTAAGTAGACTGTCAAAAGCTAAATATGTATATTGTAATTTCTAGAGCAATTTTAAAACTATCTTTGTAGAATTTCTTTTTCATATAGAAGAAATAGAAATTTTTTTGTACAGAACGAAAATTAGTATGTTATAGTATATTTCTTTCTATAGAAACACTATATATAGAAATATATACCTAGAAAATCCTGAAGACAAGCAAAAAAAAGTTAAAACAATTTTAAAATAAGAAATATAATCAAAACCCAATAGATACATTAAAATGGCATACTAAAAGTATTCAAATAATCTGCCAGGCGCAGTGGCTCATGCCTGTAATTCCAGTACTTTGGAAAGATGAGGTGGGTGGATCACATGAGGTCAGGAGTTCGAGACCAGCCTGACCAACATGGTGAAACCCATCACTACTAAAAATACAAAAATTAGTCGGGCAATACATGCCTGTAGTTCCACCTACCCAGAAGGCTGAGGCAGGAGAATCACTTGAACCCAGGAGGCAGAGGTTACAATGAGCTGAGATTGAGCCACTGCACACCAGCCTGGGTCACAGAGCAAGATGCTGTCTCAAAATAAAATAAAATAGTATGTATTTATCTAAGCGAGGATAAGAAAGGGCAAACAGAAAACAATTCGATGGTGAACCTAAATTGAAGCATATTAATAATTACATTAAGTGTAAATAGTCTAAATACACCAATTAAAAGACAGAATTTTTCATTTTAATTTTATTTTTAAATTTTATTTATTTATTTTTGAGACAAAGTCTCACTCTGTCACCCAGATTGGAATGCAATGGCACAATCTTGCTCACTGCAACCTCCACTTCCCAGGTTCAAGTGATTCTCTTATCTCAGCCTCCTGAGTAGTTGAAATTACAAGCATGTGCCACCACGCCTGGCTATTTTTTTGTTTGTATTTTTAGTGGAGATGGGGTTTCACCATATTGTTCAGGTTGGTCATGAACTCCTGACCTCAAGAGATATGCCTGCCTCGGCCTCCTGAAGTGTTGGGATTGTTACAGGCATGAGCCACCACATCTTAATTTTTATTTTATTATTATTTTTTGAGACTAGGTCTCATTCTGTCACCCAGGTTGGAGTGCAGTGTTGTGATCATGGCTCACTGTAGCCTCGACTTTCTAGGCTCCAGCAATCCTCCACCTCAGCCTCCTGAGGAGCTGGAACCACAGGTGCACACCATCACACCTAGCTAATTTTTGTATTTTTGGTATAGATGGGGTTTCACCATGTTGTTCAGGCTGATCTCAAACTCTTGAGTTCAAGTGATCCACCTGTCTCACCCTCCCAAAGTGACTCACCCTCCCAAAATATTGGGCCACCATGCCCAGACAGAAATTGTTACATTAAATTTTTAAGAAGACCCAACTATGTGATGTCTATAAGAAAACCCACTTTATATAATGGTATAGGTATGTTAAAAGTATAAAGATGGGGCCAGGTGCAGTAGCTCATGCCTATAATCCCAGCACTTTGGGAGACCGAGGTGAGCAGATCACTTGAGGTCAGGAGTTTGAGATCAGCCTGATCAACATGGCAAAACCCCATCTCTACTAAAAATACAAAAATTAGCTTGGCATGGTGGCAAATGCCTGTAGTCCCAGCTACTTGGGAGGCTGAGGCAGGAGAATTGCTTGAACCTGGGAAGTGGAGGTTGCAGTGAGCCAAGATCATGGCACTGCACTCCAGCCTGGGTAACAAAAGCAAAACATTGTCTCAAAACAAAACAGAAAAAGTATAAAGATGGAAAAATACGTATCATGCAAACAAAAAGCTGGAGTAGCTATATTCATATAAGATAAAATAAATTTCAGAGCAAAAAAAATTTACCAGGGATAAAGAGAGGTATTGCATAATGGTAGAAGAGTCAATTCATCAACACACATAACAATCAAATGTACATGCAGGTAACAACAGAGCTTCAAAATACATGAAGCAGAAACTGACAGAACTAAAAGAAGAAATGAACAAACCCACAATTAGGCTGGCTTTGTTCCACATATCCCTCTCAGTAAGGGATAAAATAAGTAGGCAGAAAGTTGCCAAGCTGTAAACGTGAGCAACACCATCAACCAACTGGATGGATCTAATTGACATTTCTGGAATACTCTACCCAAGAACAACAGAATACACATTCTTTTCAAGTGCTCTGGGTCATAAACCAAATCTCAACAAATTTAAAAGAAATTAAATCATATAAAGTTGTTTCCTGACCACAAAGGAATTAAACTAGAAATAATAGAAAAATATCTGGAAAATGCCCAAGTGCTTGAAAGTTAAACAACACACTTCTAAATAATCCATGAATCAAAGTGGAAGTTTTGGCCAGGCACAATAGCTCACACCTGGAATCCCAGTTGCAGTGCAATGGCATGATCTTGGCTCACAGAACTTCCACCTCCCAGGTTCAAGTGACTCTCATGCCTCAGCCTCCCGAGTAGCTGGGATTACAGGTGTGCCCCACCACACCCAGCTAATTTATGTATTTTTAGTAGAAATGGGGTTTCACCATGTTGGCCAGGCTGGTCTCAAAGTTCTGGCCTCATGTGATCTGCCCACCCCCGCCTCCCAAAGTGATGGAATTACAGTTATGAGCCACCACACCCAGCCAAAAAGGTGAAAGTTTGAATAGATTGGAAAATATTTAAACTGAATGAAAGCAAAAATACAACATATAAAAATTTGTGTGAGATGCAGGTAAAAAGTACTTAAAGGAAAATTTATTACATTCAGCTAAGCTTCCACTCTAAGAAACTGCCATAAAAACAAAATAAATTCAAAGCAAGCAAAAGCAAAAAAATAATAACATTAAGAGCAGAATTTGGCCAGAACTTGGCTCATGCCTGTAATCCCAGCACTGTGGGAGGACAAGGCTGGTGGATCACCTGAGGTCAGGAGTTCAAGACCAGCCTGGCAAACTGGCAAAACCACATCTCTACTAAAAATACAAAAATTAGCTGTGCATGGTGGCATACACCTATAGTCCCAGCTACTCAGGAGGCTGAGGCAGGAGAATTGCTTGAACCTGGGAGGCAGAGGTTGCAGTACGCCAAGATCATGCCACTGCACTCCAGCCCGGGTGACAGAGTGAGACAGCAAAAAAAAAAAAAAAAAAAAAAAAAAAAATCCCAAAAATATTAAGAGCAGAAATTAATAAAATGGAAAATGGAAATAGGGCTGGGTGCAGGAGCTCACGCCTGTAATCCCAGCACTTTGGGAGGTCGAGGTGGGAGGATCACCTGAGCCCAGGTGTTTGAGACCAGCCTGGGCAACATAGCAAGACCCTGTCTCTATATAATTAAAATTTAAATAAAGAAAAGAGCCGGGCACGGTGACACATGCCTGTAGTCCCAGCTACTCGGGAGGCTGAGGCTGGAGGATCGCTTGAGCCCAGGAGTTCTGGCCTGTAGTGCACTATGCCAATCGGGCATCTGCACTAAGTTCGGCATCAATATGGTGACCTCCCTGGGACCACCAGGTTGCCTAAGGAGGGATGAACTGGCCCAGGTCAGAAACGGAGCAGGTCAAAACTCCCGTGCTGATCACTAGTGGCATCACGCCTGTGAATAGCCACTGCACTCCAGCCTGGGCAACATAGCAAGACCCCGTCTCTAAAAAAAAAAAAGAAAAAAGAAAAGAAAATGACTGGGCACAGTGGCTCATGCCTGTAATCCCAGAACTTAGGGAAGCCAAAGTGGACAAATTGCTTGAGCCCAGGAGTTTGAGACCACCCTATGCAACATGGTGAAACCCTGGCTCTACAAAAAAATACAAAAATTAGCTGGCATGGTGGCACACCCCTGTGGTCCCAGATACTTTGGAGGTTGAGGTGTGATGATCACTTGAGCCCAGGAGGTGGAAGTTGCAGTGTACTCCAGCCTGGGTGGCAGAGACCCTGTCTCAAAAAGAAAAGAAAATGTTTTAAAAAAAAAAGAAAAAGAAAAACCGATAAAACCAAAAGCTGATTATTTGAAAAGACTGATAAAACTGCTAGCTTGACTGACAAAGAAAAAGAGAGAAGACAGAAACTACCAATATCAGAAGGGAAAGAGTGGATATAATAAAGACCTCACAAATGTTAAAAGGATAATAAGGAAATATTACAAACAACTCTGTGCACATAAGTTTGACAGTTTAGATGAAATGGACCAATTTCTTAAAGCCACAAACTACCAAAGCCCACCCAAGAAGAAATAGACAGACTAAATAGTCCTATATCTGTTAGAAGAAATTGAATTCATAGCTAAAATCCTTCCAAAAAAGAAAACTTAGGTCCAGATGGTTTTACTAGTGAATTCTGCCAAACAATTCAAGAAGATATAACTCCAGTTCTTCACATTCTCTTTCAGAAAATACATCAGGGAACACTTCCTGACTAATTTTGTGAGCCCAGCATTACCCTGATACCAATGAATCTGACAGATTGCTATTTATTAGTAATGCCCACAACTGACCACATATCACAAAATCCACCTGCAAAATATACACCAATGCTTTAATTCCAAGGCAGAGCCACACAGGCCCACTCTCCCTGTGTGCTGTGTATCTTCCAAGGATCTTTAGAGAAGCATATATTCTGGTTTCTGCCAACATCCTCAGGAAAGAGTAAACGTGAAGGCCAGGAATCACCATACCTAAGATACTGTCTCTTCTTCCTTAGCACAGTTTGGAATCTATAAGCTTCCAAACCTTGTTCTAGGTCCCCTGACTTCAGCTTGGCCTTCCGAGACTGTTAGCCTATTTCTGACTTTTGTAAGTCTCCCAGAACCTCCTAAAACTTCCTTTCTTTCTTTTTTTGTTATACTTTAAGTTCTGGGATACATGCGCAGAATGTGCAGGATTGTTACATAGGTATACATGTGCCATTGTGGTTTGCTGCACCCATCAACCCGTCATCTACATTAGAGATTTCTCCTAATGCTATCCCTCCCCTAACCCCCCACCCCTCGACAGACCCTAGTTACCTAGTGTGTAATGTTCCCCTCCCTGTGTTCTCATTGTTCAACTCCCTGTGTTCTCATTGTTCAACTCCCACTTATGAAAGAAACATATGGTGTTTGGTTTTCTGTTCCTGTGTTAGTTTGCTGAGAATGATGATTTCCAGCTTCATCTGTGTCCCTGCAAAGGACATGAATTCATGCTTTTTTATGGCTGCATAGTATTCCATGATGTATATGTGCCACATTTTCTTTAACCAGTCTATCATTGATAGTTATTTGGGTTGGTTCCAAATCTTTGCTATTGTGAATAGTGCTGCAATAACTTTCTTCCTTTCTTTCTTTTATAACTTTCCTGATACTGAATGAGTAAAGAAATTTAGCTTCTTTTTGTCTCAGAGCCTCATTGCAACCCAAGTGTCCATGATATGTCTGCCCGGGCACAGAGCACTTTGCCCCTAGGAGAAGAAGCTTTCCCGTCCCTGGATCACGGAAACAGCTGAAGCCAATTTATATATCAAGACAGACAAATGCGTAGAAAAATATCCTATGAAGTATCTGTTTTTATAACAAAAAAGGCAAACAGATGCTTTTACTTTACATTCTTCTTGTCTTAATATAATACATAGGACCATATCCACCTCTTTGTTTCAGAAAGTACTTGAACAGTTTCTATTCTGGAGAATTAGAGATTTCCTGGAAGCCATGACTACCCTACAACTTTACGCTGTGGTGGGCAGCAAAGATAACACTGTGCCTGATCCCAAAGAGGAGACACAAGCCTTTCCAGAAATGTCCACGCTGAAGACACACACCAAAAATAAGAGTTTACTAATGTATATTCTCAGCTTCAGTTTTTTTTTTCTGCTTCCGCTTCTAGACTTAAGAAAAGGCCGTGTTCCTCACCCTCCTTCTTCCAGCATTTGCTTCACGCAGTTAAAATGGAATGAATGGCTTTAGTTAAAGCGTAAAAACAGTCTCACTAAGGAGATACTAATTATAGGTGTTTTCACGAAGCTCTCAGAAACTCCAGCAGGGGGCTCATTCATTCCTGCTGAGCTGCTACAGACCCCAAGATTATGTCTACATCAGCCTTAGAAATTTCCCACATGCAACACTCCTCCCACACCCCCCCGAAGTCATACGCCAGTTACAGCGGGAGGGCAACTGTGTAGGTCACTACAAACAGAACCACTGATTTCATCTCTACATTCCCCACAAACATTTAAAATAAAAACAAGGCCGGGTGCATTGGCTCATACTTGTAATCCCAGCACTTTGGGAGGCTGAGGCGGGCAGATCACTTAAGGTCAGGAGTTCAAGATCAGCCTGGACAACATGGAGAAACCCTGTCTCTATTAAAAATATAAAAATTAGCTGGGTGTGGTGATGCATGCTTGTAGTCCCAGCTACTCAGGGGGCTGAGGAGGAAGGATGGCTTGAACCCAGAAGGCAGAGATTGCAGAGAGCTAAAATTGTGCCACCACACACCAGACTGGGCAACAGAGTGAGACTCTGTCTCAAAAATAAAATAAAATAAAACAAGTGGGGCAGGTGAAACCCTCTTAATTCTTCCCTAGGAAATTCTATAAAGACAGAGTAAAATTTAGAAAATCAAACTGGACATCCAAATGATAATTAACTTATGTATGTTCACTCATTACCATTGCTGTTACCAGAAAGTGGGTCTTGTCCCAGACCCCAAGAGCCAGTTCTTAGATCTCACTTTCTTGGGAAAGAATTCGCGGCACGTTGCAGAGTATAGCGAAGTAAAGACAGTTTGTTAGACACTATTACGGAGTAAGGTATCTTCAGCAAGCAAGAGGAATGCCCCTACTTTTAAAATTTTATTTATCTATTTCGATACCACATCTTACTCTGTCATCCAGGCTGGAGTACAGTGGCACTATCATGGCTTGCTGTAGCCTCAACCTCCCAGGCTCAATCGATCCTCCACCTCAGCCTCCCAAGTAGCTGAGCTACAGGTGCATACCACCACGCCTGGCTAATCTTTTGTAAAGACAGGGTTTTTCCATGTTGGCCAGGCCGGTCTTGAACTCCCGGACTAAAAAGATCCATCTATCTTAGCCTCCCAAAGTGCTGGGATTGCAGGCATGAGTCACCATGCTTGACCAAGAATGCCCCTCCCTTAAACATAGTGCTTGCTTATATAGGTTGTTAAGAATAGGATACTTCATTACAAAGACTTTTGATCAGCTTGTGACGGGTTATTAGTATTGTTATTTTCCTGTGTTACTACTGATTTCTGAAAGAAATTACAAGTGTACTATTATCTTTAAAGCAAAACCTATTCTTAAACTAAGAATGCTTTTTGTTCTTGAAATACTAGGGCATTTCTGTAAGTTCTGGGTCTTTATTTGGTAAGTTACCATCATTAACTCATCCCATCAACCATAAATACCTTGTGACCAACAGTGCCAACTCCCTGGGAATGCCACCCAGTGGGATTGGCTTTACCCAGCCTTGATTCAAGATGGAGTCACTCTGGTTAGGATATCTCTGACACTATCAACCTATCTCAATATCTTTCCCTCTCTCACTGCACAATCTTAGATAATTAATTTGTTAATTATCAATCTCATAAACGAAACAAAGCTGACCAAGGTAAATGGCTGGCCTGGATGTTCCCAAGGATGTATTGCAGGTGCCAAGAAGGACTATGGACCCAGTGTCCACTCTCCCAGTGGATGATCATAAACAATTTTCACCATGGTACTGAGAGTTAGAAGGGTGGAAGGGAGCCATATGATCAAAATAATCTTTCCTAGGCTGGGAACGGTGGCTCACGCCTGTAATCCCAGCACTTTTGGAGGCCAAGGCAGGTGGATCATTTGAGACCAGGAGTTCAAGACCAGCCTGACCAACATGGCAAAACCCTGTCCCTACTAAAAATACAAAAATTATCCAGGCATGGTGGCTTGCGCCTGTAATCCTAGCTACTTGGGAGAATAAGACCCGATAATCGCTTGAACCTGGGAGGTGGAGGTTGCAGTGAGCCAAGATCGTGCCGCTGCAGTCCAGCCTGGGTGACAGAGCGAGACTCTGCCTCAAAAATAATAGTAATCATCATCATCATCATCATCTTTCCTACAGGTAAAATATTTTCTTTTCTTTCTTTTTTCTTGAGATGGAGTCTTGCTGTCTTGGGCAGGCTGGAGTGCAGTGGCGTGATCTCAGCACACTACAACCTCACCTCCCAGGTTCAAGTGATTCTCCTGCCTCAGTCTCCCAAGTAGTTCGGATTACAGGTGCCCACCACCATGCCTGGCTAATTTTTGTATTTTTAGTAGAGACGGGTTTCATCATGTTGGCTAGGCTGGTCTCGAACTCCTGACCTTGAGATCTGTTCATTTCGACCTCCCAAAGTGCTGGGATTACAGGTATGAGCCACCATGCCTGGCTGGTAATATTTTCAAGCTGAAGGCATAGAAGTACTGGCTAGTCATATGTATAGATCATCAAAGAATGAGGATGAGCTTCTAGAAGCAAATTCTGGCAGGTGAGCTTACCTGCTGCTGCCTGGGAGCTTTTTGGTTGTCCTTTTTATTATTATTATTTAATTTTCTGTCTGGAGTAGCTGGGGCTACAGGTGCACACCACTACACCTGGCTAATTTATTTTTATTTATTTTTTTAGTACAGACAGGGTTTGCCCAGGCTGACCTCAAATTCCTGAGCTCAAGTGATACTCCAGCCTGGGCCTCCCAAAGTGCTGGGATTACAGGTCTGAGGCACCATGCCTGGCTGAGATTTCATCAAGCTACTTAGAACATCGTGCAACTTAAAATTTATGAATTGTTTATTTCTGGAATTTTCCATTTAATATTTTTGGACCTTGGTTGACCGACGGTTACTGAAACCTCAGGAAGCAAAACTGTGGATAAGAGAGGATTACTATACTGCCATTAAATTGCATTTTTAGAATAATCTCAAAAATTGTATCCAAGTAATATGTATATTCAATTAAAATTTAATGCCTTCAATGTTTTATAAGTAATTCAAATACCACAGTGGTAACAATCTTCTAAGAATATTAGTTACAATCCCAATCACTGTTTTTCAAAAAGACGTCGTCAGTCCTGCTCCTGAAATTTCTCTCCAACAGGTCTTCTCCTCCCATTCCCACTGCCCCAACCCAGCCAGACCCTTACCTCGCACTGCTCCGTGATGCCAGCCTCCGATCTGAAGGTTTCCTGGTGTCTGGGCCTCCATGCAGCTGTCAGTGTGTTCTTTCGGAAAAGCAACTCTGTCCATGCCATTCTCTGAGCAATATGCTTTACTGGGTTGTCCCGTAGCCTTCAGGATAAAGTACAAATTCCTAAGCTTGACACCTCAGATGAAGGCTTATCCAGTTCATCCCCTCCTTCCCAGATTACCACCTGCCCCTTTGACTCTGCCCTTCGGTCATCAGCCACCACCAGCTGCTCTCTCCAGCAAACCTCTCCAGCTCTCCATGCCTACGTGGACAGCCCTTCCTCCCATTCCTCAGCCTACAAAATCCGATGTGCCCTTCAGCCTCCAATGTTAGCTCACCAAAATCTTCCCTTTAAATTACAAATGCAGCTGGCTATGAACTCCTCCAAGTGACCAGAGCATCCCGTAATCACCTCTATTACAGCATCTTTTATTTAGGGGTTTTTGTATTTCTATATTTCCTAAGAGAATATGAATTTCTAGAATCCTAGGAATTCTCATCTAATTTTTATTCCCAATATCTAGCACCATGCAAAGCAAAAAGTAGGTACCCAATAACTGCTTTTGGAATGAATGAATGAGTAAATCAATGAATGGTGACATGTAGCTGCCAGAGCACTTTCTGCAAAGCAAATCTGACCTTATCACTCTGAGCTGCGCTCCTTCCTGGGTGATGAGGTAACACTGGAAGCTATTAACAGATAAGAAAGAGAGGGGGAAAAAAGGAGGGGAGAGATCTCTGGGGTTCTGACAAATTATATATTTTGACTGAGTTTCTGTTTCCTCATTTGTAAAACAAAAGTGCTGCCCGGATGAGCTTTGAAGGCATCTTCCAGTTCTCAAATTCCAGCCTGCTTGGCTCCAGAACAACTTTCCTAGAGTCTCTGGCAGCTATAACCCAAGTCTTAGCACCATCTAGTGATAAACAGGCACACAGCGGGGAGGGAAAGCCGGAGAGTCGGGAGGGCGGACAAGAGAAGGAAACGCCAACCTTAATTATGTTATGAGCCGCCAAGGAATTAGGTCAAACATACAAATACGAAGTTAAAGCAAGAGGCCTAAATTCATCCTGGGGATGGAATGACTGACTAGCTTCAGAACATGGATGAAGTAGACAATTATAGAATGTCTGAGACATGGAAAAGGCCATAAAACAATTCCTGTGTACTCTGGCCCTCTTGTTCTTTTATCAATTTACTGCTTGTTATTGTAACTAAATATTTTTCTTGGGAGGACGTGTACTTTTGAAGGACCTATGGCATGGGACTCTAATAGCTCAAGAAATCACGAATTAAGTATTTATTAAGAGTATATATGTATTTTTCAAGTTTCTTTTTTACTTTTTATTTGAGACAGGGTCTTGCTCTGTTGCCTAGGCTGGAGTGCTGTGGCATGATCATGGCTCACCGCAATCTTGAACTCCTGGGTTCAAGCATTCCTCCCACCTCAGCCTCCTGAGTAGCAAGGACTACAGGGATGTACCACCATGCCAGCTAATTTTAAATTTTTCAGCCAGGCGCGGTGGCTCACGCCTGTAATCCCAGTACTTTGGGAAACCAAGGCGGGTGGATCGTGAGGTCAGGAGTTTGAGACCAGCCTGGCCAGCATGGTGAAACCCCATCTCTACTAAAAATACAAAAATTACCCAGGTATGGTGGCACGCGCCTGTAATCTCAGTTACTCAGGAGGCTGAGGCAGGAGAATCTCTTGACTCCGGGAGATGGAGATTGCAGTGAGCCGAGATCACACCACTACACTCCAACCTGGGTGACAGAGTGAGACTCCATCTCAAAAAAAAATTTTTCAGTAGAGATTGAGGGAGTGGGGTTTCACTATATTTTACACAGGCTGGTCTTGAATTCCTGGGCTCAAGCAATCCTCCCACCTGGCTCCCAAAGTGCTTGGATTACAGGTTTGAGCCCCCGAGCCCGACCTCTATACCCTTATTGGAGTGTAATAAGACCAAAATATGACTAATTAACACTATAGGAAATATTAAGGATAATTCTGAAAGAAGCAGCAAAATAATAACAAAATACTAGTGTCGACGTTCATTTTTTTAAGACCTATTGACCTACAAATCTTTTTTTTTTTTTAATTTTTTAAATTTTTTTTTAATTAATTTTATTCTTTAAAGACATGATTTCACCATGTTGGTCAGGCTGGTCTTGAACTCCCGACCTCAGGTGATCCTCCCGCCTTGGCCTCCAAAGTGCTTGGATTACAGGCGTGAGCTATCACGCCCGGCCTCACAAATTCTTATTAACCTAATATTTGTTTCCTAAATGACGTTCTAGTTGTCAAAAAACAAGAATCAAGAAATCAACTGAACAAATGACAAAAGATAAAGAAACAATTGAGCACTGACTAATAGAAAACTAGGTTGAGATTTTGCTATAATCTGTCCCCAGGGCTCTCCTGAGACCATTTTCTGGACAAAGCATACATGCAAAGGGTTAGGAACTTTATAGATACTTTGATCAATGAGGGCCCTTAGACCACGCATGGTGGCTCATGCCTGTAATCCCAGAACTTTGAGAGGCTTAGGCAGGAGGATTGCTCGAAGCCAGGACTTTGAGACCAGCCTGGACAACAAAGCAAGACATTTCTATAATTGTTGTTGTTTTGCTTTGTTTTGTTTTTTAATTAGCCAGGCATAGTGGTGTGCACCTGTAGTTCCAGCTACTCAGAAGGCTGAGATGGGAAGATCGCTTCAGCACAGAAGGGTGAGGCTGCAGTGAGCTTTGATTGCACCATTGCACTCCAGCCTAGGTGACAGAATAAGATACTGTCTCAAAATAATAATAAAATAGGCTGGGTGCGGTGGCTTACACCTGTAATCCCAGCACTTTGGGAGGCCAATGTCGGTAGATCACCTGAGGTCAGGGGTTCTAGACCAGCCTAACCAATTGGTGAAACCCCTTTTCTACTAAAAATACAAAAGTTAGCTAGACATGGTGGCATGCGCCTATAATCCCAGCTACTAGGGAGGCTGAGACAGAAGAATTGCTTGAACCCAGGAGGTAGAGGTTGCAGTGAGCTGAGATCACACCACTGCACTCCGGCCTGGGTGACAGAGTGAGACTCTGTCTCAAAAATAATAATAGCAATAACAATAATGATGGCTGTGAGTGGGGAGCAAGTGAAATCAGTCCTAAATTCAGGCCATTTCTGAAGTGAGATTCCATCATAATGCATACTTACATTTGCAAGTCATAATAACCTATGTTTGCGTGTACATTATTTTATAAACCTGTTCTTACTCATCATACCTCTTTGGAGTCAATGGAATCTGTGTAACCATTTATTGACTGATACATTATATGTGCAGTAATGATTATTGCATAACTTCAAGAACACAGAGAGTATAAACCTGAAACTGGACCATTTCACTGCAGTGCCATATTTTCCAAACTCAAAATAAGGCCACTTGTACTGACAAGAATGTGCATACGACAAAAGAAAAATGAGGTCTGCCAATACGCAGTGCCTCCAGGTCACTTCCCTCTTGGCACATTTATAACCCAGAAGTGTTTGAAAAAGGAAGAAACTGCAGAGGGAAAAAGCAAGTCAGTGTTTTTTTGCCTGGAGTCAGGTTGGGTTTTGGAGACTGCTTTGAAGGAGGATGACTCGCTGGGCACCGGCTTTCAGACACTAACAAATATAAAAGAATGTAGGGAGTTATGGGTGATGGACTCATGAGACAGGCCTGTGCCTGACTTTTCTATTTTCTCTGCCATTAACTATATGCCTCAACCTGTAAGCTAAGCTTACAGATGTATCGCTTTTACGGCTGAAACAGTTAAATAAAGGATGATACGTTTCATTTGGATAAACTCAATTTTATCTGAAAAATTCAAAAGCATTTCAAACATACAGAATTGAAAAACAAACTGGTGTTTTTTTGTTTTGTTTTTTGAGACAGGGTTTTACTCTGTTACCCAGGCTGGAGTGCAGTGCCGTGATCGCAGCTCACTACAGCCTCCACCTCCCAGGCTCAAGATATCCTCCTAGCTCAGCCTCCTGAGTAGCTGGAACTACAGGTGTGTGCCAACAAGCCCGGCTTATTTTTGTATTTTTGGTAGAGATGGAGTCTCATTATGTTGTCCAGGCTGGTCTGGAACTTGTGGGCGCAAGCAATCTGCCTGCCTCAGCCTCGCAAAGTGTTGGGATTACAGGCATGAGCCACCGCACCTGGCCAAACAACAAACTTAAAACAAATAATAATTGTTAATTATAATAATGCATAAATAGGTAACCAAAGTACTTCAGGAGACGATCCATTAGCCCAGCGCAATGCCATCAGCTTCATAATAAAACCTTGGCAAAGAAAACACCTGCAATTAATTTCATGCCTCGTGATTTAAAGCATATTACATTAACGTGAAAAATTACCTTCTGAATTCACATTCATTGAAATGTAAATGTGCTCTCCTCCCCCCGCCCCCGCCACTTCCCCATCTCATCCTGAAATTCCATTTGTAAATCCTGTACATCCACAGATGCTGTAGTCATTACCTCGTTTTTTGTTGATAAGTCTGCTCTGCCTAGAGGTTTTTATAAGAGTTATTTTTCCTGTAATGAATACTCAGCAATTCAGGCCCGTCTTTTCAGCTGGCTGGATGCTAGTGTCCCTTGATTAATGGACCTGCCAACTCGATGAGGTGATACCACACCAACAAAGGCTCAGCCTAGAAAATGTCACCTCTTATCCTGGTTGCCCAAGTACTTCTGTTTTATGAGCTTTGTGTGCCTCACAGATGTGCCTAGTATTTCATTTTGGGTTTTGTTAATAAGAAGGCAAGTTACATGAAAGCAGGTAATTGTATTATTTAATGCAGTAAAAATAATTTATTTTGTTCAGACAATGTGCTTCATATGATGGACTTCTTTTTTCTATTTTTCACTTCTGTCACCTAAACTGCTACCTAACCATTTAAATCAATGTATAGGTCAATGCAAACAACATTATTTTTTTCTGCCTAGAGATAAAGCCTTACAAATAAGGGTTGTTTGAGAAGAAAAAATAAGTCCTCAAATAAAAACATTTTGCTTTAAAAAAAATTTTTGCTTTAATAAGACAAAGACATGGAAACCCTAGTTAAAAGTTCAAGTTGTCTACTTTGGTAGCAAATTTTGCTTGTACATTTTTTTTTTATAGAGACAGGGTCTTACTATGTTGCCCAGGCTAGAGTGCAGTGGCCTGATCTCAGCTCACTGCAACCTCCACCTCCTGGGTTCAATCGATTCTCCTGCCTCAGCTTCCTGAGTAGCTGGGATTACAGATGTCTGCCACCATGCCCAGCTCAAATTTTTGTATTTTTAGTAGAGATGGGGGGTCTCAGTATGTTGCCCAGGCTAGTCTCGAACTTGTGGGCTCAAGCAATCCATCCACCTTGGCCTCAAAAAGTCTTGGGATTACAGGCGTAAGCCACCAAGCCCAGCCTAAAAAATATATATTTTGCTTTAATAAGACAAAGACATGGAATCCCTAGTTAAAAGTTAAAGTTATGGCTGGGCACAGTGGCTCCCGCCTGTAATCCCAGCACTTTGGGAGGCGGAGATGGGTGGATCACCTGAAGTCAGAAGTTCAAGACCAGCCTGAACAACGTGGAAAAACCCCATTCTCTACAAAAAATACAAAATTAGCCACGCATGGTGGCACATGCCTGTAATCCCAGCTACTTGGGAGGCTGAGGCAGGAGAATCGCTTAAACCTGGAGGCAGAGGTTGTGATGAGCCAAGATTGCACCATTGCACTCCAGCCTGGCCAATAAGAGCAAAACTCTGTCTCTAAAAAAACAAAAAAAGAAAGAAAGAAAAAGAAAAAGAAAGTTAAAGTTGTATACTTTGGTAGTAAATTTTGCTTGGACTTTTTTTTTTTTTTTTTTTTTTAGAGAAAGGGTGTCACTATGTTGCCCAGGCTGGAATGCAGTGGCTATTCATAGGCATGCTCATGACACACTATACCCTTGAAATCCTGTGCTCGAGTGATCCTCCCATCTCAGCCTTCCAAGTAGCTGGGACTACAAGTGCAGGCCCCAGCTCCAGGTGTATCCACTTTTATTTGTTTATTATTATTATGGCCTAAGATGGCTGGCTGCTGAATGTACTTTTTATGTCGTTGATAAAATTCCTTTTTTTTTTTTTTTGAGATGGAGTCTCGCTCTGTTGCCCAGGCTGGAGTGCAATGGTGCGATCTCGGCTCACTGTAACCTCTACCTCCTGTGTTCAAGCAATTCTCCCGCCTCAGCCTCTGAAGTAGCTGGGATTATGGGTGCCCACCACCACACTCAGCTAATTTTTGTATTTTTAGTAGAGATGGGGCTTCCCCATGTTGGTGAGTCTTGTCTTGAACTCCTGACCTCAGGTGATCTGCCTGCCTCGGCCTCCCAGAATGCTGGGATTACAGGCATGAGCCACCGTGTCAGGCCAGATTCCATTTCAGTAGAAGAATCCTAACCCTCAGACTGTAAATAGGTAAAATTATGTGCTACTTCAAGCTTCTGAATAAAACATTCTTTTTTTTTTTTTTTAGATGGCGTTTCGCTCTTGTTACCCAGGCTGGAGTGCAATGGCGCGATCTCAGCTCACTGCAACTTCCACCTCCTGGTTCAGGCAATTCTCCTGCCTCAGCCTCCTGAGTAGCTGGGATTACAGGCGTGCGCCACCATGCCCAGCTAATTTTTTTTTTTTTTTTGTATTTTTAGTAGAGACAGGGACTATTTTGTATTTTTAGTAGAGACTAAAACTATTTTTAGTTTTCACCATGTTGACCAGGATGATCTCGATCTCTTGACCTTGTGATCCACCCGCCTCGGCCTCCCAAAGTAAAACATTCTTAAAAAATTACACAGGGCCAGGCAGAGTGGTTCACACCTGCAAATCCCATCACTTTGGGAGGCCGAGGCCCAAGGATCACTTGAGCCCAGGAGTTCAAGCCCAGCCTGGGCAACATAAGGAGACCCCTATCTCTACAAAACTTTTAAAACTTAGCCAGGCATGGTGAAACACCTGTCTATGTTCCCAGCCAACTGGAAGGCTGAAGCGATGGCTTGAGCCCAAGGGGTCAAGGCGGCAGTGAGCCATGACTATGCCGCTGCACTCCAGCCTGGGTGACAGAGCGAGACCCTGTCTCTAAAATAAATACATACACAAATAAACTAACCATGGAGCAGAATAAATTTCAAGGGGATTATGAAGACTAATGATCCCAAAGTTATAAAACAATGGACTGCCCCCAAAAATGTATTCCACAATTTGAATAAAGGAAAGTACTTATGTAAGCACAAATGCCATACTGGGGCCCAAATAAAAGAAAGAAAGTTAAAAACAAACAAACAAAAAAACCACTTATTTCAGTGACTGCAGGGGTATATGCAAAATACAGGCCTCAAAATAAACACAGAGTATATGAGTACATAATTTCCATGACCATAAAAATCTAAAATGTCGTAAAATTTTAAGAAAGGGTAGGCCAGGTGCGATGACTCACACCTGTAATCCCAGCATTTAGGGAGGCCGAGAGTTCGAGACCAGCCTGGCCACCATGGTAAAACCCCATCTCTACTAAAAGTACCAGCATTAGTCGGGTGTGGTGGCACATGCTTGTAATCCTAGCTATTCTGGAGGCTGAGACAGGAGAATCACTTGAACCTGGAAGGCGGAGGTCACATTGAGTGGATATCGTACCACTGCACTTCAGCCTGGGTGACCCAGTGAGAGACCTTGTCTCAAAAAAAAAAAAGGGAACGTAAGTCCAGAGCCAAGACAGCATCCAGTGAAGAGGAGGCTCCAAGCTCTTCCAGGGCTAGCAGAGGTGCATCAGCGCGGTCAAACACAAGGACCAGAAAGTTAAGAGAGAGGTGAGGACATCCAGGTCCCACACATACCAAACTTAACCAACGTCAAGGCTAAATGTCTAAAACCCAATTTAAAAAAACAATGGGCTGAGCATGGCAACTCACACCTGTAATCCCAGCACTCAGCACATTGGGAGGCCGAGGTGGGTGGATCACCTGAGGTCAGGAGTTCGACACTAGCCTGGTCAACAGGGTGAAACCCCATCTCTACTAAAAATACAAAAAAATGGCTAGCTGAGTGTGGTGGCAGGCACCTGTGATCCCAGCTACTCGGGAGGCTGAAGCAGGAGAATCTATTGACCCGGGAGGCAGAGGTTGCAGTGAGCCGAGATTGCACCACTGCACTCCAGCCTGGGCAACGAGAGCAAAACTCCATCTAAAAAAAAAAAATGACTAAGATTAAGATAAATTATTAGAGGGAATTAAAAAAAAAGAAGACAACACGTGAGGTGTTGAGGATATCATTCACAAACATTTCAACAGCAATGAGAACAGCAGTATGTGGTAAGCATAAGTAATAAGACACTCAATTGAACATAGAATGAGAAAGCCCGTTGAAGACACCACAGACTTGCAGCTTCCTAATGCATGGAATATATGATTTAAGCCAGCCAGGCTTGTTGGCTCATGCCTGTAATCCCACACTTTGTGAGACAGAGACAGGCAGATCACTCGAACCCAGAAGTTTGAGACCAGCCTGGGCAACATAGTGAGACCCCATCACTACACAAAATACAAAAATTAGCCAGGCGTTAACTAGCTGGGCATGGTGGCACATGACTAGAGTTGCCACTATTTGGGAGGTGGGTGGTGGAAGGATCACTTGAGCCCAGGAGTCAGAGGTTGTAGTGAGCTAAGATCACACCACTGCACTCCAGCCCGAGCAACAAAGTGAGACCCTGTCCCAAAGAGAGGAAGGAAGGAAGAGAGAGAGAAAGGAAGGAAGGAAGGATGGAAGAAAGAAAGAAAGAAAGAAAGAAAGAAAGAAAGAAAGAAAGAAAGAAAGAAAGGAAGGAAGGAAGGAAGGAAGGAAGGAAGAAAAAAGATTTAGGCAAGCTTTCAGAAGAAACCAAAGTTTATGATACAACAAAATATTAATGAAATGCAGTCTTGGGCTGGGCATGGTGGCTCACGCCTGTAATCCCAGCACTATGAGAGGCCAAGGTGAGCAGATCACAAGGTCAAGAGATTGAGACCATCCTGGCCAACATGGTAAAACCCCATCTCTACTACAAATAGAAAAATTATATCTTCAAGGTTGTTTTTGTGTAAAAACAAATTAACTGGTCGTGGTGGTGCATGCCTGCAGTCCCAGCTACAGGCTGAGGCAGGAGCATGGCTTGAACCTGGGAGGTGGAGGTTGCAGTGAGCCAAGATTGAGCCACTGCACTCCAGCCTGGGCAACAGAGTGAGACTCTGTCTCAAAAAAAAAAAAAAAAAAAAGAAAAAGAAAAGAAAAAATGAAACACAGTCTCTATAGCTGACCACCCCTCATTTTGTTATATTGTCCTAAAAGAGTAATTGTCTCTAATCATTCTACAGTGAATCTTCTGCTGGGTATTAGGCGAATATTATAAAGAAATTGCTAATGAAATCTGTCAAGAGTTAAGAAAAACTCTTCAGATATCATGGAAAACTTCCATGTGCAAGTCAAATATAAGTAATAAGCTTTGCTAAGTAGAGCAGTTCTAAATCCTCCAGCATGCATAACTCTGAGCATGCAGAGTTGTCTCATTCGATGTCATATCAATTTGCTGACAAATTAGTAAGATAGCCTCATTTTTTCGTATCAACAATCTCATGCGGATATTTTTAGGGTCCTGCTCATTAGAACTGGGTAGATACTTTTTGACTTCCTTCTAAGCAAATCTGAGAAATTCTGTGGTTCAACAAGCATTATTCTTTGTTTCAGTTTATTGTGTTTAAGGCATTACTCATATCTGGAAGAATTATCCCAGATTGTGATGGATAATTCAAATCTGAATCATACCAAGGTTCTAATCCCCTTTTCTAGTCTTCAAATAGGGCTTTTTTTTTTTTTTTTTTAGACAGTCTCAACAGGAGTTTGCAGCCAGCTGCATTTGTAATTCAAAGGCTGGAGTGTGGTGGCACGATCTCGGCTCACTGCAACCTCTGCCACTCAGGTTCAAGCAATTCTGCTGCCTCAGCTTCCGGAGTAGCTGAGATTACAGGTGCATGTTACCACGCCCAGCTAAGTTTTGTATTTTTAGTAGAGACAGCATTTCACCATGTTGGCCAGGCTGATCTCGAACACCTGACCTCAAGTGATCCACCTGCCTCAGCCTCCCAAAGTGCTGGGATTACAGGTGTGAGCCACCACACCCAGTCCAAAAGTGTTTTACTGTGGCCATCATGCAATGCTCCTGAGGAGTCATTAGAAATAAAGGACCTACAAACACTCTCCGTTCTATCCTTTAAATAGATTTAGATTCAGATGGAATGCAAAATATTATCTCTGGTACAAACTCTTGTGGCTCATACTTCTTTTTTTTTTTGGTGGGTGCTGCTCGTGACTAATTTGCCAAAACCCATCCAATATATTATCAAATTATCCTCCACTGAATTAAGGCCAATCTAATTTTTTTTTGAGACAAGGTATCTCTCTGTCCCCCAAACTGGAGTGCAGTGGTGCCATCACAGCTCACTGCAGCCTCAACTTCCTGGGCTCAAGCAATCCTCACACCTCAGCCTGCTGACTAGCTGGGACTATAGGCATGTGTCACCGTGCCTGGCTAACATATATATGTGTGTGTGTGTGTGTGTGTGTGTGTGTGTGTGTGTGTGTGTGTGTGTGTAGACGGGGTTTTGCCATGTTACCTAGACTGGTATCAAATTCCTGGGCTCAAGAGATCCTGCCACTTCGGCCTTTCAAAGTGCTGCAGTTTCAGGCATGAGTCACTGCGCCTGGCCCTGATTTTAAAACTTATTACTTATATTTGACTTATACATGAAAGTTTTCCATGGTATCTGAATTATTCTTTTGGACCTGTCTGGAAACACTTCACGTGACCCCCTCCTCTACCCACTTCTCATTAAGGAACAAAACACTTGACTTCAGAAATTTGGAAATGTGGCCTGGCACGGTGGCTCACACCTGTAATCCCAGAACTTTGGGAGGCTGAGGCGGGTGGATCATTTGAGGTTAGGAGTTCAGGACCAGCCTGGCCAACATACTAAAACCCTGCCTCCACTAAAAATACAAAATTAGTCAGGCAGTAGTGGCATGCGCCTGTATTTGTAGGTACTCTGGAGGCTGAGGCAGGAAGATCACTTGAGCCTGGGAGGCGGAGGTTGTGATGAGCTGAGATTGTGCCACTGCACTCCAGTCTGGAAGATAGAGACTCCTGTCGAAAGAAAGAAAAGAAAAGAAAGAAAGCGGGGGAGGGAGGGAGGGAGAGAAAGAGAGAAAGGAAGAAAGAAAGAGAGAAAGAGAAGGAAGGAAGGAAGTTAGGAAGGAAGGAAGGAAAGAAAGAAAGAAGGAAGGAAAGAAAGAAAAATTTGGAACTGTGAAAGGTGAGGGCCCAGTCTCCAGAGACTGTTGATAAGGCACTCCGGAGCGGTTTGTCTAGTTAACTGCCTTCATCAGAAAGGATCCTAAAGCTTCTCTCACCTCCCTCCAGGAGAGGGCCAAATGGCCACAGGCGAGCCTAGGTCTCTAGGTTAACTCCAAAGTGCAGGAAAGACTCCCGCGCTATCTCCCTAGGTATTTACATGTCAAAGGGAGAAAGTCCCAGAACTTGAAGACCCCTCTAAGTGGTTAAAGCTGAGACACCTGGGGCTATCTAGTTCCTGGTGAGGCTTTATTTATATATCAAAGGGCTGGGGTTAGGTTTAGGGACAATTAAGTTTCCAAGAAGATCCTTTCTTTTCTTTCTTTCTTTCTTTTTTTTTTTTTTTTGCCCAGGCTGGAGTGCAATGGTGGGATCTTGGCTCACTGCAACCTCTGCCTCCCAGGTTCAAGTGATTCTCCTGCCTCATCCTCCAGAGTAGCTGGGATTACAGGTGCCCGCCACCACAGCCAGCTAAGGAGACCCTTTCAAAAAGGGAGAGGAATAGCTACCTCCTTCCCCTTTATAAGCAGAGAAACCTTGTGCTTCATCTATGGAGTGTTGGCTACTTGCACAGGACGTGTACTGGCCAGGAGTAAGGCTTAAGAGGAGGCTGGAAGCGGGGTCTATGTGCTTATTTCCTAAAAGGTGATTAACATCAAATCTGTCTCTGATCCCAAACACCTGTGTGTGTGCATTCAGGATAAAATTAATAAATATTTAAAAAACCACTGACAGGCCAGACGTGGTGGCTCACATCTGTAATCCCAACATGTTGGAGGCCAAGATGGGAGGATTGCTTGAGTCAGGGAGTTTGAGACCAGTCTGGGCAACATAGGAAGACCACCCCCTCCCCACCGGCCTTGTCCCCACCCCTCCACCCCCATCTCTACAAATAATTAAAAAATAATAATTACCCAGGTGTGGTGGCACGTGCCTGTAGCAGGAGGATCATCTGAGCCCTGGAGGTCGAGGCTGCAGTGAGCTGTGATTGAACCACTGCACTCCAGCGTGGGTGGCAGAGCAAGACCGTCTCAAAAACAAAAACAATAAAACACTGGCAGGCTGAATTTGGTGGCACATGCCTGTAATCCCAGCAAGGAGGTGGAAGGATTGCTTGAGGCCTGGACCAGTCTTGAGACGTCGGTCACCTCTGCGGAAGTCTGACCTGCAGACCCAACGGCGGATGGATGAATGTGCTCTCACACCATTACAGTGTTTCAAATGGGCTAGGGATGGCCATCAGCTGCTTTTGGAGGGCGAAATGCAACCAATCAACCCAGACCCTCTGTCTGTCCACACTTTTATTCATAACAGCTGTTCTAAGTTAACACACGTGTGGATAATTAACATGGTTAAGAGGATGGTTTTAAGACCGATAAAAGCTTTAGGTTCCCGGGCCTAGAGTAAATGCTATTGACAGGTAATTCCCCTTTATCTTCCCGGAGAGAACACCCAGCACAAAATCTACAGGAGTAAATAGAGTGGAGACAAATGGGTGTGGGGTAAACAGACTTAATTGGGAAGGCGTTTGATCATCTCTGTCTCTCTCTAACTTAATGGACTGGCCGGCTGCCTTTGGCCTGCCCCAATAAAGCCTTTGGCCTTCCAAAAGGCCTGAGACTAATCTATAACTTTCCCTAATGTATCTTTAATATTTTCTGTAATATTTTGCCAACCACCCCGAGTGAATCTCAACACAGTCTGGCAACATAGTGAGACCTCATCTCCATTAAAAAAAAACAAAAACAAAAACAAAAACCACTAACAGGAGCCTGGGGTGAGTGCTCTTCCTCCACCAATCATGACTGACTCTGGAGAAAGAGGGAGGTGAGGCATCCAATCAAAAGTCTAGTCCTGCCTCCCCAGGCTGGGAGGTGCCAGGATGGCTCTGACCCAAGGTTGGCCACAGAGGCTGCAGCCCTAATTGCTCTGGGCATGAGATGTTCATCCTTACCTTGCAGAATTGCCAGATAAAATACAGGGCACGAAGTTGAATTTGAAGTTTGGATAAATGACAGTTTTTTTAGCATAAGTATATCCCAAGTATTGCATGAGACATACTTAAGCTTAAAAAAAAAAAAAACTTCATTGCTTATCTGAAATTCAAATTTACCTGGACTTTTAGTATTTTTACTTGTTAAATCTGGCACTCAACCATGGTGACCAGGGAACAAGACCCCCTGGAGATGCCAACACCTTATGCCCATTGAAAGAATAATATAAGGGCTGGGAGCAGTGGTTCATGCCTGTAATCCCAGCACTTTGGGAGGTCAAGGTGGGCGGATCACTTGAGGTCAGGATTTTGAGACCAGCCTGGCCATCATGGTGAAATCCCATCTCTACTAAAAATACAAAAGTTAGCTGGAAATCGCGTGAACTCGGGAGGTGGAGGTTGTAGTTAGCTGAGATCATGCCATTGCACTCCAGCCTAGGTGACAGAGCAAGACTCCATCTCAAAAAATAAATAAATAAAATAAGGGCACTTAGGCCTTCTTTCTCTCCATTTCGGAAGGGATATTGAAGGAGACAGTGCTCAGGATATAGAATCCAGGAAATGTTACTCTACAATTTTTTGGTTACAGTGAGTTTATGATGGTTTTGTTTTATTTTTGCTTGTCAGCCAGGCTGGAATGCAGTGGCATGATCTCGGCTCACTGCAACCTCCACCATTCAGACTCAAGCAATCTTCCTGCCTCAGCCTCCCAAGCAGCTGGGACCACAGGTGTGTGCCACCACACCCGGCTAATTTTTGTATTTTTAGTAGAGACAGGGTTTCAGCATCTTGACCAGGCTGGTTTTGAACTCCCGACCTCGTGTAATCCCAAAGTGCTGGGATTACTGGAGTGAGCCAGTGCACCCAGCCCTGAATCTTCTTATAACAACCTGGAAGTATTGTTTCCTTCCTCCCAACTTAGGGATGAAACACCTGAGGCCAGAAAGCAACTAGAACAATGTTTGTGTTTGGCACAAAGAAAGAATTTTTTAAAATATTTATTGAATGAGTGAAAGTTACCCAGGGGTGCTCGCACTGCAGGTTGGTGGCAGAAGCAGAACAGTGGCCTCCAGGGTCTTTTCTCTTGGCTGTTTCTGTCTCTAACCAAGGTGCTGATTCCCTGAGAATAAATCCCTTTGCCAGTCTTAAGTTTGAATATCCTCATCTATTATTTGGGTCTGATCATTTGCTTCCTGATCAGCCAGCAGCGTGGACAAGACTAACTGAATGGGAAAAATGTTTCCAAAGCCCTAAAGCACCATCACCTTCGTTCTCAGTCCAGTAGTAAAAGGTAGCAATGAGGCATGGTGTCCAAAGGGTTATTGATGAGGAGAGTTCTGTCCCAGGAGGCTTTGCTGTGGTGTCAGGACAGGGAGGGAGCTGGGAAGTACCTAAAGGGCATGAGGCTTGATGCTCCAGTTCTCCTTGCTGGTGAATCACTCTCTCCCATTGGGCTGACCATCCACAGACAGGTGTTCGAATTCTATCTTGGTTAAAACAGCCCCCTCAGCCAGGCGTGGTGGCTCATGCCTGTGATTCCAGCACTTTGGGAGGCCAAACTGGGCTCATCACCTGAGGTTGGGAGTTCAAGACCAGCCTGGCCAAAATGGCGAAACCCCATCTCTACTAAAAACACAAAAATTAGCTGGGCGTGGTGACAGACACCTGCAATCCCAGCTACTTGGGAGACTGAGACAGAAGAATCACTTGAACCTGGGAGGCAGAGGTTTCAGTGAGCTGAGATCACACCGCTGCACTCCAGCTTGGGTGACAGAGTGAGACTCTGTCTCAAAAACAAACAAACAAACAAAAAACCACACAAACAGAAAAAACCAACCTTTTCTCTCCTCTAATCCCTTTTCTGAGGGGCTCTTCTTGAGGTCTGGATTTAGAAACCACAAGTGCCTGTGCTAGAGCAAAAGTCACACCCAGAATGGGCGGGCCAGATTTTGAGTTTTAAATTATCAGGAAACTCCCAGAAGTACTTTGGTCTGCATCGGCTAGGTTTTTCTCATTGTGAACAACAGAACCAACTCTGACCAACTTAAGCAGAAGGTGGATGTATTTAAGATACACAGGTAGCTTGTGTCATTGGAGGAAAGTTGAGTAGGCCAGGAAGGGCGAGAACACAGGTAGTGACAAGAACCTGGGCAGCAGGAACTCATGTCCAGTGTGATCAGGGGGTTGAAGCTGTGTCATCTGCTCCCATTTTCTTTTCTTCTTTTTGAAACCGTGTTTCACTCTTGTTGCCCAAGGTTGGAGTGCAGCGGCACAATCTCAGCTCACTGCAACCTCTACCTCCTGGGTTCAAGCAGTTCTTCTGACTCAACCTCCTGAGTAGCTGGGATTGGGCATGCACCACCATGCCCACCTAATTTTGTATTTTTAGTAGAGACAGGGTTTCTCCATGGTGGTCAGGCTGGTCTCAGACTCCCAACCTCAGGTGATCTGCCCACCTCGGCCTCCCAAAGTGCTGGGATTACAGGCAAGAGCCACTGAGCCCGGCCTTCCCATTTTCTTTACTTTTTTTTTTTTGTTTTGTTTCAGAGCCTCATTTTGTCACCCAGGCTAGAGTGCAGTGGCATGATCTTAGCTCCCTGCGACCTCTGCTTCCCGGGTTCAAGCAATTCTCGTGCCTCAGCCTCCTGAGTAGCTGGAATTACAAGTGTGAGACACTACACCCGGCTAATTTTTATATTTTAAGTATAGACAAGTTTTCACCATGTTGGCCAGGCTGATCTTAAACTCCTGACCTCAAGCGATCAGGAGTTCAAGACCAGCCTCGGCCTCTCAAGGTGCTAGGGTTACAGGCATGAGCCACTGTGCCCGGCCTCATTTTCTTCCTTTCCCTCTCCATTTCATTGCTTCTTTTAATTTTTTTAAAGTAGTTATTTTTAAAAAATGTTTTCAATGTATTTATGTTTGAGACAGGGTCTCTGTCACCCAGGCTGGAGTGCAGTGGCACACTCATGGCTCATGGCTCACTGCAGCCTCTATTTCTTGGGGTCAAGTGATCCTGTCACCTCAGCCTCCCTAGTAGCTGGGAGCACCACAATGCCTGGCTAATTTTTGTATGTTTTGTAGAGACAGGGTTTTGCCTTGTTGCCTACACTGGTGTTGAAATGCAAGGCTCAATCAATCTGCCCTCCTCAACCTCCCAAAGTGCTGGAATTACAGGCGTGAGCCACTGCACCTGGACTTTTTTTAGAGACAGGGTCTGACTCAGTCACCTAGGTTGGAGTGCAGTGGTACAATCACAGCTCACTGCAGCCTCAAACTCCTGAGCTGAAGCAATCCTCCTGCCTCAGCCTCTCAAGTAGCTGGGACTGGAAGAGTGCACCACTATACCTATTTTTTTTTATTTTTTGTAGAGACAAGAGTCTCACTATGTTGCCCAGGCTGGCCTCAAACTCCTGTGCTCAAGTGATCCTTCTGCCTCAGCCTCCCAAAGTGCTGAAATTATAGGCGTGAGCCACCATGCCTAGCCCATTTTACTGCTCTTACATCAGGATGTTTTCAGCTGCAGGTAACAGAGATCCTATGAATGGCTTTAAATGATAAAGCTATTTCATTATCTCATATAATGAGTAGTCTGAACACACGTGGTGTCAGGGTTGGTTTGGCAACTCAAGTATGTCACAGGCTTACACTCTCCAATTTTTGGCTCTTCGGTCACAAGATGGCGGCTGCAGCTGCAGACACATTCTCACTTCAGTATCCCAAGCAGGAGAATAGAGAACAGCAACAACAGAGGGCTTTCCATACTTGATTCATTCATTGGTTGGAACTGGGTCACACCTAGCTACAAATAAGGCTTGAAAGGCAAGAATTCGGCAAAAGAGAAGGGAGAGCAGTGATTGGCTTATACCAGGGCTTCATCTCCTGGAGCTGGGCACATTGCTGCCCAAAGCTAAATCAGGGCTCTGTTAGCAAGGAAGAAGTGGGCAATCCCTCTTAAGATCTACCTTCCAGCAGAGAGAGCCAATGGGCCTGGCTTAGGTCACCGTGTCGGAGTCACCATGTATGACTGAAAGGTAATTTTCCAAAAGGGGAAGCAGAATTCTGCGGCTAGAAGAAGAGCCAGAAGCTCAAAAGACATCTTTATCTCCTTCAACCACTGGCCGTTTCAGATATTGGACCGTATCACGATCTAGCCAGCACAGGCAATATCATTTGTGGGACCCAGTGCAAATAAAAAGCAGGAACCATGGTTCAAAAATTATTAAGAATTTCAAGCACAGAACCTTTCTGGACAGAGAGTCCTGTGTGACTGCACAGGTCACAAGCCTATGAAGCCAGCCCTGGGCCTAACCCAGAATTGGAGTGATTGCCCCAGGGAGAGTAAGCCTTGCTGGGGTGTTTTAGGGTCTGTTTTGTATAAAATTGGGTTAAATCATTAATTGATAGGTAGGAAAGCTGTGGTTTATATTGTTATAATTAACATGTGTCCAGCCCTTTGCACAAACACTGCGAGTCAAGAAAAGAGGCGATCAAAGCCCTCTGCGTGTATAATCCTGGGCAGAGGCAGAGTTCCAAGAAGACAGAGCTCTCCAGAGGTTTCCAGTCTACTCCAACTATCAGAGTATGGGGGATGGCGAGTTGATTTTATTCTTCATGCCCATTCAAACTTGTAAATTTCAGTGTATTGCTTAATCATCATAGTGGTGCTGTGTGGCTCAAAGTATTATCTCCATCTTATAGATGAGGTCATTGGGGCTCAGTGATCCATGAGAGAGGTCCATGGTCATCCATGGTACATGATCAAACTGGGACTGGAAGCCAGGCAGTCTAAATCCTTGTGTCCATGCTCACCAGCACTGTGTGTCATTGAACAAATCTAACAGGGGCTTGGGAAATTGTAAGAAATTGTCTTGGTCAGACCAGTAGATGAGACAGACATAAAGGGGCTTTTGACTTGAAGGGCTTAGAGTCCTACAGGCCATGGTTTTGTTTTTTCTTTTTCCTGTTTTTTTTTTTTTCTTTTTTTGAGACCAAGTCTCACTCTGTTGCCCAGGCTGGAGTGCAGTGGCACTATCTCAGTTCACTGCAACCTCCACCTCCCAGGTTCAAGCAATTCTCATGAGCCACCATGCCTGGCCCCATTTTTAATTTTAATAGAGATGGGTTCTCACTGTGTTGCCCAGGCTGGTCTTGAACTCCTGGGCTCAAGCAATCCTCCCACCTCAGTTCAAGCCATCCTCCCACCTCAACTTCCCAAAGTGGCCATAGAGGTTTGACGAGAATATCACTCCAGCAATAGGAATGCAGGATGGATTAGAGCCGCAAGGATGTCCCTAGAACATTTGCTAGAGTTCCTGGGCCAGGAAATTCACTTAGTTTTTCTCACAAAGGTGTCTGTCATCCATGGCTGATTTCTGAAATGAATCCACAAGCCAGAAACATTTGTCTAAATACTTTAATTAAAATGCATTGTAATATGAAAGGCAGAGTGTAAATAAAGTGCTCATGTTTACTAAGAAAACAGATTAAAATATTCCAGGTAGCTGAACACACTTTGATAATGAAATTCGAAACAGCTGCTTGGTTTTCATTGTATTTAAAATATTTATGTAGTTAAAAAAATAACTGGCTATTCATTTTCCATTTAAATGCAGGAAATGTTGAGACATTTTAAATGAGTAGAGATTGAACATACATAAATAAGGGTCCTGTTTCAGCTACAGAATTATAATGCTTCTGAGCTGTTTCATTCATACCTCAGCAAACAACCAGTCCAATTCAATTTGGAGAAGAATGCCAGCCTCAAATTCAATTTACTTAATATCTAAGTTTTGTGAAAGTGCTGAGTTAAAGGAGCTATCTCAGTGAAATTAAAACACTGCTAATCTCATTTCAAAATCAACTTTCTTTCCAGGACAATTCTTGGGGACCTCAAGAATCTCTTGCTTTATATAATGAGTATACATTCAAGAACAGATATCTGAAAGAATAAGTACATTGGTATAAAACGTATTTCTTATAAAATAGGATCTCACAGGGAAGGTGCTGTTGAAGCATTTTACCATTTACTGAAAAGCAGTGTGTTTATTAGCATATCTGAAATACTTGCTAATGGTGGAAGCATTCTCTATACTTTGATCTTAGAATATGCGGTACAAGGGCCGGGCGCGGTGGCTCACGCCTGTAATCCCAGCACTTTGGGAGGCCAAGGTGTGCGGATCACGAGGTCAAGAGATCGAGACCAGCCTGGCCAACATGGTGAAACCCTGTCTGTACTAAAAATATAAAAATTAGCTGGGTGTGGTGATGCAGGCCTGTAGTCCCAGCTACTCAGGAGGCTGAGGCAGGAGAAGCGCTTGAATTTGAGAGGTGGAGGTTGCAGTGAGTGGAGATCGAGCCACTGCATTCCAGCCTGGTGACAGAGTGAGACTTCATCTCAAAAAAAAAAAAAAAAGAAAGAAAAGAAAAAGAATATGCGATACAAACATACAAATGTAAATGGAGATGAAGGAAAAATAACTGCCTAAACTCTCAGACTTCACCCATTTAAAAAATGTTTACCAGTGAAATTATGTCTGCACAAGTTTGTTTTATGGTAGCATTATTTTTAACAGCATAAGATTGGAAGCAACGCAAACGCCCATCAATAGGAGAGTGGTTTAAATGTTATCATACATCCATACAACAAACTAGGTTGCTGTCCTGAAAAAATAAGCAGGCTCTTGAAGGATAGAGAACAATCTCCAAAGTAAATTAAGTGAAAAATAACAGTGGCTCTAATATGTGTTACCACTTCTGTTAAAATTAAAAAGGAAGGGAAGCAGCATTTACATATTTCCTTGTATAAGCATAAAGTAGCTCTGAAATGATACAGGAGAAACTGTTAACAGTGGTTGTTTCCAGAGAGGGAACCAAGGAAGTTGGGTACTGGGGTAGGATGAAGAATTTTTATTGGCTGTCCTTTTGTACTCATGTAAATATGTTATTGTCTATTCAAATACATTTTAAAAGCTTTTTTAAAAAACGGTAAAATAATAATGTCAGTCACCATTATATTCAATGTGACGATTACCCGGATCACATGACAAGCCATCACCGAGACAAATTTGTTACTCTGGGATTTGGAAATGCTTTGACCAGCCTGGGAGCTCCCACATTGTTTAATTTTTCTACAGTGGAAATGAATGTTGTTTTTAGTGGATGGACAAATACATACAGAGATTTGCAAACCTTCAAAGACCTCTGAGCAGCTCACATTTTCCTGTAATTTTACAGAAACTGGGCAGGACCTATTGGAATTCCAGGGCCTTTATGTTCACTGTTGCAGGTAGAAACGAATGGCCTAATACTAGAATACTAGATTTTGTTTTCATTCACTCCGGCAAGAGCCATTCGGTATGCAGATAAAATCCTCTTGATAAATATTCATTCCCTGAATGGCCCTTTTTTCATTTTCTTTTTTCTGAATCATAAAAGCAACATGACACGATCTGGAAAGCTTTAGGGAATGTAACTGCTGTCATCAGCTGGGATATTTCATTTTCTAGGATTAATTGAAGTTGCTGCCACCATCTCTACAGCGAGGGTGTCAGAAGTGAGTAACGGACTGATCCCTGCTGGCGAATGGGGTTTCTCAGAATGACAGGCAGAGGATGCTCCTACCGGGCTATCCCTCCTGGTGGAGGGAGAAATGGTAGCAGCCGTGGCTAGTAAGTCCATTTGCATTCTATCTGTTCTGAGATAATGGCACTGCACTGGAATTGAGCAGCGTCTGGGGAAGATAAGCACTAACTACCCTAATGGACAGCCAGCCCCCTCCTGTGATTGCCCGCAAAGGAAAACAGCGTCCCAAGCTCAGGTCAGAACGGTGGCAATTCTCAGCTGCTGTTTTGTAGAGATGGGGTCTCACCATGTTGCCCAGGCTGATCTTGAACTCCCGGTCTCAAACAATCCTCTTGTCTCAGCTTCCCAAAGTGCTGGGATTGCAGATGTGAACCACTGTGACTGGCTCTCTTTTTATTTTTTGAGACAGGGTCTCACTGTGGATGGCTCACTGCAGCGAGAAATTCCTGGGCTCAGGTCATCCTCCTGCCTCAACCTCTCCAGTAGCTGGGACTACAGGTGCATACCACCATGCCTGGCTATTTTGTTTTGTTTTTGTTTTTGTTTGAGATGGGGTCTCGCTATGTTACCTAGTCTGTTCTCCAACTCTCGGCCTCCAGCAATCCTCCTGCTTCGGCTTCCCAAAGCGCTGGGATTGCAGACATGAGCCACCATGCCCAGCCGTGGAGTGTTTTCTATCCTTGAAATATAGAAGACAAATTCCTGAGGGGAAACCTCACACATTCAATAACTCTTTACTTTTCCAACAAAGCTTCCCACGTATTATTGGAGTCCCATTTTATCCCCTACCCATGAACTTTAAAAGTGGAAAATCATTTTGTTCTTAAAAAGAGAAACAGTCAGGAGAATAGGGCTCTCAAATAATAGTGAGCACTCAGGGACTCGAACACTTGATGCAATTTTGTTGATTTCAGGCCCAGCCCCGCGAGGAGCCGAGTCCGGGACGGCAGGCTGGCGGGGCGATCAGAGCTGTAGCCACTGAGGCCACGACTGCAGAAAAGTGTCTCTTCCTGGGCTGCGGGGGAAGCTAGGGTGCCGGGGAGCAGCAAGCACTGGGGGCGCAGCCAGGACCGTGCGCGGGCGGCCGCGCTCCCCGCCTCACCCCGCCTTCTCCTTCTCCTCCTCCTCCGGCATCTCCACCGACAGAATCTGCTCGCCGCCGGGCTCTGGCCCCGGGCTCATGCGGATTCTCACCGAGTGCTCCTCCGGCCTGGCCGCCCGCTCCTCCTCTCCCTCGGGCTGCCCAGGGGAGGCAGGCGGTGGAGACCCCGGGGGCTCTGGGGGCGTCCGGGGCGCGGGCTGGTCGGGGGCGGCTGAGCCTTCCTCTCCCTTGGCGTCTTGCGAGCTCTTGGCCTGGAATCCACAAAGGGTGAATCGTGAGGCACAGACTCTCAGAGGGGTTTGGAAGGGTCTTGGACACCCCCATGTTCCAGCCTTTTTGGACTCCCAAAGAGGGCAGTGGAACACACAGCGGGTGAAATCTAGTGGGTGGGTGGAGTCACATCGGGGTTATTTAGGAGAAACACAATACATTACGGGGAAGTGTAATGTATTGAGGTCAGGAGTTCAAGACCAGCCTGGTCAAGATGGTAAAACCCCGTCTCTACTAAAAATGCAAAAATTAGCTAAACGTGGTGGCATGAGCCTGTAGTCCTAGCTACTTGGGAGGCTGAGGCAGGAGAATTGCTTGAACCCGGAGGCAGAGGTTGCAGTGAGCCAAGATCGTACCCTCTGGCCTGGGTGGCAGAGCGAGACTCCGTCTCGGGAAAAAGAAAAAAAGAGAATTCAGGGTGGACAGGGGAGGTGGGACAGGGGCACCAAAACATATGGAAACAGTGAGACAGAGGGGCAGCATGTCCCAAGAGGGGCCTTGGGTTTTCTGGGCATTTTAGCTCGGATTCAAGCATTTTAACGGATTCAAAGTCCCGGCTGGATTTCGTGGGAAGTCTTGGGATGTCTTAATCTAGGCTGTAGGGCTGGAAGCTGAGATGAGGTGGTTGTTTCAAGTGCAGGGCCCCTCCCCCGAGCTACTGAGGCAAGCCAGGCAGTGACTCTGAGGGCGTACCCGCAAGGCCTCTGCAAAGGCTGAACCATCTGTTACCAGGGATGGGCATTCCTGGAGTGGATGAGAATAACTCCAAGGAAACAGGGTAAAAAGTGACGAGGGGAGAGGCTGCTGGGGCCGGACCCCCTTTCTGGAAGGTCTCAAAGGTTGAGATCCTCAGGGATAGCCCAGGGCTGGGTGCCCCTGGTATTGGGCTGAGCTGACCCCGTGTGTGGGGACTTGAGGGGTACCTTTAGCCTCCAGCCTGTGCTGCCTCCCACAGACGATGGCCACGGTCTTCACATCAGTAGGGAACAGGGTAAATAAACCAAGCCTTTGTGGGTACCTGTGGCCCCTCCCGCTCTGCCTAACCCCATCTCTGCACGGAAGGAATCTGGAAAGGAAGCAGTCCCCAGAGGAGGCCAGAATGGTCCTTGGCTGCCCAAGACCCTTCTGAAGTGGTGCTTGTGAGTTTCAAGTGAGAGCAGTCAATATGCTTGTGTGGAGAGACTGCGCCATTTGCTCAAGTTGTAGGATGCTGAAGGAAAGGAATGGAGGTGGGGAGCTAAAATGCCCGGAAAACCCAAGGCCCCTCTTGGGACATGCTGCCCCTCTGTCTCACTGTTTCCATATGTTTTGATGCCCCTGTCCCACCTCCCCTGTCCACTCTGAATTCTCTTTTTTTCTTCTTCCCGAGACGGAGTCTCGCTCTGCCACCCAGGCCAGAGTGCAGTGGTACGATCTTGGCTCACTGCAACCTCTGCCTCCGGGTTCAAGCAATTCTCCTGCCTCAGCCTCCCAAGTAGCTAGGACTACAGGCTCATGCCACCAAATTTTGCTAATTTTTTGCATTTTTAGTAGAGACGGGGTTTTACCATCTTGACCAGGCTGGTCTTGAACTCCTGACCTCAAGTGATCCACCTACCTCAGCCTCCCAAAGTTCTGGGATTACAAGTGTCAGACACCTGCGCCTGGCCCACCCTAAACTCTTGACAACACATTTCCAGAGCAGGATGCTCAGACAGTGGGCATTGTGGAACTTCCTGGGAAGTTAGACAGTGAGCATCATGGCAAGTTACTAAAGTGCTTTGCTGTGTTCAACATGCTTTTCTAAAAGGCCTCCAAGGTATCCTGCTTGATCTTTATGATCTCATGAGGCAACCCTCAGTAATCCAAGTCTCAGAAAGCTTGAGGGGCTACCTGGGTCATGGAGCTAGTGGGTGACAGAGCTGGGATTCGAACCTGTGTATCTGAATGTCTAGTTAAGAGCTCCCTGCACTCTGCCATTCTGCCCTGGTTGTTCTGAATTGGAGGGGAAGTGCCTTTTAGTGGAACACTCATGCAAATTGAATTCTCATCTTAAAGCTGCCTTGCTGAAGAGTCACCACTTGGGAGCCACAAGCCCACCCCAGCTGAAGCTCTCAGTGTACTGAGGGCACCCTTGGAGCTCCTGTCTCCTCAGTCCTCATAGTAGCCAGCACTGAAGACCCCCCACTTGCCAGCTCCACCTTGACCTCGACAATGTGTGAGCCAAGCAATCACACCTTTCCTCAGTCTGGGGCCATCGGTGGCTGTACCTGGAGAATGTCTTGGCACCCTAAGTGGCTTTGATGTCATTCACCAGACTTCTACTGTCGAACAACCTCTGGATGGGTCTCCCAGTCTCCGATACCAGGCTGGATTGAGACTGAGTTCACTGGACTCCTTTGAACTCTGTTGTGTAGGCTGTTAACCCCAGTCTGCCCAACCCCAGTTCCTCCCCAGTTCCCGAGCAGCCTTCCTAAAGGACAGCGGTGAACAGATATAATTAGTGTCATCATTCTACGTGGCAATCTTGGCTTTAGTCACAGAAAAATGTCCCAGAACTAATTTTAATGTTCCCCATAGATTTACGGGGGTGGGGATATTTGGCACTGAGCCTGTGTGAGAGGTTTTTACTTTCAAATTTTTACTTTTCATTTTTTGAGACAGGGTCTCACTCTGTCACCCAGGCTGAAGTGCAATGGTGCAATTGTAGCTCACTGCAGCCTTGACTTCCTGGGCTCAAGTGATGTTCCCAACTCAGCCTCCTAGGTAGCTAGGACCACAGGCATGTGCCACTAAACCTGGCTAATGAAAAATATATTTTTTTTAGAGCGACAAGGTCTTGCTATGTTGCCCAGGCTGGTCTTGAACTCCTGGCCTGAAGAGATCCTCCTGCCTTGGGCTCCCAAAGTGCTGAGATTACAAGTGTGAGCGCAACCCAAATATATATGTATATTATATACATATCTATTTAGAAGGAGTCTCACTCTATCACCCAGGCTGGAGTGCAATGGCATGATCTTGGCTCACTGCAACCTCCACCTACCGAGTTCAAGTGATTCTCCTGCCTCAGTCTCCCAAGTAGCTGGAATTACAGGCATCTGCCACCACACCCAGCTAATGTTTTTTTTTTTTTTTTTTTTTTTTTACAGATGGGGTTACACCATGTTGGCCAGTCTGATCTTGAACTTCTGACCTCGTGATCCACCCGCTTTGGCCTCCCAAAGTGCTGGGATTACAGGTGTGAGCCACCGTGCCTGGCCTTACTTTTTTTGTATTTTTGGTAGAGACAGGGTTTCACCATGTTGGCCAGGCTGGTCTCAAACTCCTGACCTCAGGTGATCCACCTGCCTCAGCATCCCAAGGTGCTGGGAGTACAAGTGTGAGCCACCTCCAAATATCTTAAATTGTCACAGACACAGTATTAAATGTGTTCTCTTTAGAGAACCACAGCTCCCTGACCACACTGAATGGCTCAAGAATTGGCATGTGACCCAATTCTGTCCAATGAGAGTGAGTCCTGGGACTTCTACTGGAATGCCTGGGAAAGAGGTGCTTTCTTTCTGTTGGAGTTGCTATGCCAGGAGGATGTCATCCTAGAACTCTTGAGAACTTGCCTGGAGATAAAACCATCACTGAACAAAGCAGAGATGATAGAATGGGAAAACTCGTCCTGCTGGCATCCTTTGGGCTTTTGGATCCAGGCTTGCCAGAACTTTTTGATTACCTGACCCCCTAATTCCCCTTTTTCTCAAGCTAATTTGAGCTTGCACTCTGTCACTTGTAACCAAATGAGTCCTGACTAATAGAAAAAAGAGGGAGAAGGCTGGGCATGGTGGCTCATGCTTGTAACCCCAGCACTTTGGGAGGCCAGGCGGGCAGATCACAAGGTCAGAAGTTCAAGAACAGCCTGTCCAATATGGTGAAATCCTGTTTTTACTAAAAAATACAAAAATTAGCCAGGTGTGGTGGCACGCGCCTGTAGTCCCAGGTACTCGGGAGGCTGAGGTAGGAGAATCACTTGAACCGGGAAGGCGGAGGCTGCAGTGAGCCGAGATCGTGACGCTGCACTCCAGCCTGGGGGACAGAGTGAGATTCCATCTCAAAAAAAAAAGCGGGGGAAGACCCTAAAACTAAATGTGTGGCCCACTCTCGGAGACCCCTGGCATGTGCCCGAAATGGATGTGGTGGCTGGTTCCCAACTCCTGCTGTTACCTGTTCCAGCAACTCCTGCTGCTTTGCAGCCGCCTCCAGCGCAGCCAGTTCTTTGAGCCGGGCCCGGAGGTGGGCAAGTTTGCCGCCTTTTGCCCCCTTGCCACCCATCTTTCCTGTCACAGCGAGGGCGGCGCTGAAGAGCTTCGGGGTGCCCGCCCGGGGTGGAAGGATCAGCACGCTCTTCTCCTCCTTGGGCCTGTTGTTGTTTTTCAGCATGCGCCTGGAAGAAAGCAGCATCCACTTACCTCACAGACGTGCTCAGAGGGAAAAGAGGCTCTCTGTGTAGCCCCCCTTTAAGTTGGAGCTGTGCAGTGGTGCTGATTTTGGCTGACGATTGTAGAGAGCATTTTCTGGGCCAAGCATCGTGTTAAGTGCTTTATGCATTGCGTCTCACTGAAGGATCAGAACAACTGTAATGAGGTGGGTCTTACTGTCTGTTGTACCTTAGAGATGAGGAAACTGATGCTCAGAGAGGTTGAGTAACTTGTCTGAGGTCACACAGCTAGGAAATTCTTCTCTGTCTTTTTTTTTTTCCTCTCTCTGTCTCTCTCTCTTTTAACAGTGTCTCACTCTGTCACCCAGGCTGGAGTGCAGTGGCATGATCATGGCTTACTGCAGCCTTGACTTCCAGGGCTCAAGCAATCCTCCCACTCAAGTAGCTGGGACTACAGGTGTGCACTACCACAACCACAATTTTTTTATCTTTTTGTGGAGACAGGATCTCACCATGTTGCCCAGGCTGGTCTCAAACTACTGGGCTCAAGCAATCTGCCCACCTTGGCCTCCCAAAGTGTTGAAATTACAGATGTAAGCCACCACGCCTGGCCTCTTTCTTAACCAGCTGTTTACCCTACTGTTTGGAAATCCTGAAGAACCCTTTCACATAGGGAATTGGGAGTAAGATGCCCAGGTGGAAAAGGAACCAGAGTTCTTTCCTCCTTCTGCTTCACTGTCACCTCCCCGTCGTCACCATCACAATTATCAGCATTTATTGAGTGTCTACATGTGCCAGGCCCTCTGCTCCACCCTTTACAAGCACCCTTCAATGGCCCCTATTATCCCTCTTCCTGGTGTTCACGCCTCTGTGCGGTCCCCTTCCCTTCAGTAGGAGTGGGATACGTGTCTTGCTTTCAGCCAATAGAATACAAGGGAATTCCACTGGTGGAGTATGTCACACAGGATTGCAATCTCTGTCTTGCAAGTGGACTCTCCTTTGATGACTTTATTTATTTTTTATTTGATTTTTATTTTAAGTAATAGAGATGGGGTCTCCCTATGCTTTTTAGGCTGTTCTTGAACTCCTGGGCTTAAGCGATCCCCCTGCCATGGCCTCACAAAGTGCTGGGATTACAGGCAGGAGCCACAGTGCCTGGCCTCCCTTGATGACTTTGATGTAGGGAGCAGCCAGCTGTGTTGGAGAAGGCTCATATGGCAAGGACTTGAGGCCAGCCACTGGCCAACCGCTAGTGGGAACTGGGGCCCAGTCCTACAACCCCAAGGAACCGAATTTCACCAACAACCATGTGATCCTAGAAGCGGGTCCTTCCCCCATCCACACTTGAGATGACAGCCTGCTCTGGCTGACACCTTGATGACAATCTTGCAGAGGACCTAGCTAAGCCATGTCCAGACTTCTGACCCACAGAAACTGAGATCGCAAATGTATGTGATTTTAAACTGCTAAATTTGTGGTAATACTCTTAAGCTAATACATACTCTCTCATTTAAGTCTCACAACAATCCCCATAAGTAGGTCTTATTACTCATCCTCATTTCCAAATGAGGGTATAGAAGTTCAGAGTGGGTGAGTAACTTTCCCAAGGCCACACAGCTAAGAAGCGGCAGAGCTAGAGTACAAACCCACACTTCTGACTCCGGTGCCCCAGATATTAATGATTACAAAGCAACATCACATCATTATCTTCCTGGACACTGACAACACCCCTGTGACATGGAAAGGGCTGAGATTATTGTGCATCTGACAGTTGGGGAAATTGAGACTCAGAGCAGGGGGAGTGACATTCCCAAGGTTACCAGGAAGTTGCAGAAGCAGAATTGCCACTCACATCTAATGGGGCTTATACTGCTCTGTTTCTCTAGATAAGGGAAGATTTTCCATCAAAGAGAGCCCTGGCTTTTTACCAGGAATTTTTCATACAACAAACATGTGGTGAGGGGTTTGTCTCAAGAACAAATGAATTCTGCCTGCAACCAGCGGGCCTAGGCAATGAATTGGCAAATTGATTCATCGGGGTTCCAGCAAAACTTGTTTGTTTAAAAATGAGGCCATTACTGGATGCTTATCTAATCAGAGGCAATGGGTTTAAATTGTGCATATTGATATTAATTGCCCAAGATTTGCATGTCTAGCTGGAGGCCCCCCAGGAGAACACAAACATGATAATTCACCAGACGCCTCTGACTCTCGCCAGCTCGGCACTGTCCCCTGTGTTATTTGAGTCAGTAATTCACAAAGTGACAGCCCACAGGAAGGCTGGGGTGCTGTGAAAATAAACTATCTTTTTCTTTCTAACAAAAGAACTATTTATAGGACCTTTGCTGATTGCTAATGGCTGTGTGTTTAGAAACATTGAGCTGGCTTCTGGGGGCATTTCCAGATTAGGGAAATTTGTCCTCATTTTCTGATGATGTATGCTTCCCTATAACTGAGACTGAGCCACAGCCTGAAGAAAGTGATCTGCATAAGACCTCTTTATCCTCTTTCTTGGAGTGGTCAAGCTAGAGATCTGAGCACATCTCTTCTTTGGGGACTCAGGTCCCCCATTTGCAAAGCAGGGAGCTTGGGCAGAATCCCACACGTGGCCCTCACCGGCTCAGATGTCCCCGGGACTGTGGTTCTCAGAGTGTATCTCCCCTGACGAACAGAGCTCATTCCTGATCCTTTGCCTATGGTCAAGCTGGCCCGTCCAGCAAACAACCACTCTGATGACTCATGGCCAGGCCCCCATCCCATGCCCCCCATGTTGCTGTAAGGCCTATCAGCCCCACTCCTCTGACTGACTGCCTCCCATCCACACCTCAGCCTTCTCAGTGTGGACACAGGTACACAGGCACCATTAGGAATGGGGGCCTCTGCATGGCTCTTCGGAGGGCCTTTGGGGTCCCATCTGATTTGCCAAACTCTTACCTAACCCACCCAGTGGGATGAGACAACAGCTAAAAGCATGGTTTTCCTGAGCTTTGCTCCTCCTGGTGGGGTTGGGGACAAGAAGAGAGGGTGGGGAGACCTGGTTCCAGTTTTCAGACATAAGCAGTTGACTCTCATGATGTGCAGTAATTATGTTCTATAAGATCTCTGCAAACACTGAATTAGCAAATATGGAAACATTGTTCCTGGGGGAAATACAAGGTGAGATTCCTACAAGCCTCTCATCACAACATTCATCAACCACCATATGTAAACTTGGCCAGGCGTGGTGGCTCACGCACAGTCCCGGAACACTGGGAGGCCAAGGCGGCAGATCTCTTGAGCCCAGGAGTTCGAGGCTGCGGTGAGCTATGATCGTGTCACTGCACTCCAGCCTGGGTAAAACAGCACAACCCTGTCTTTAAAAATAATAATAATAAACTTGTCTTATGTGTGTTTCTGTTTAAAGACATATTATTATTATTTTGAGACAGAGTCTCACTCTGTCACCCAGGTTGGAGTACAGTGGTGTGATCTCCGCTCACTGCAACCTCTGCCTCTCAGGTTAAAGCAATTCTCCTGCCTCAGCCTCCCAAGTAGCTAAGATTACAGGTGCCCACCGTCATGCTAATTTTTGTAGTTTTAATAGAGACAGGATTTCACCATGTTGACCAGGCTGGTCTCGGACTTCTAACCTCAGGTGATTCTCCCGCCTCAGCCTCCCAAAGTGCTGGGATTACAGGCATGAGCCACTGTGCCAGCTAAAGACATCTTATTCAATATAGATTGCTGTTTTATTAACATTGAGCACACAGCCAACAGCACTATAATTCATGCCTGAATGAAAGTTATCTAACACACGTATTTTCTGTGTAAGGCACATGGCAGAATTCTTGTGCTTAGGAACATGAGACGGCACTTCAGCGCTGTGCTTGGGGGCCATTTTAAACAGTGAAATCACCAACAAAAAGCACAAAAATGCAAAAAACATGGCATTAAATGGACCCTAAAAAGACACCTCTTTGCAGTACAAGAGCTGAAACCAGAAGGCAGAGCTGGTACTTCAGCAGGGAGTGCGTGCTTGGTGTGACTCAAGTATTCCGCTGCTCTGGGCATGTTCTTGAATGACCATGAAAGCCTGTTAGTATTATTTTGGCATTATGAGTCCATTTCAGGGAGGAGGCAAATTTGCAAATATGGAGTCCAGGAATCAGGAGGATCCACTCTACCTCCCTGTTCCTTGGGAGAGGAGGGGCTGGCACGCACCACTGCTGTGATGGGGAATGTGGGCAGATTTTGTGGGATAAATTTAGATAGACTGGGTTTTGGTCTCAATCTCTTGACCTCATGATTCACCCGCCTCGGCCTCCCAAAGTGCTGGGATTACAGGCGTAAGCCACCTTGCCCAGCCTAGACTGGGTTTTGAAAGGGCCCAGTGGATTCCTGGAGAGCAACCAGGTAAGGTGAATTTTGGGGCAGCTTCCTTCCCCGGGGGAGCTCAGTATCTTGTGTGCGTGGCACTTGGACATCAACACTACATCCTTTCACCTCGAAGCTGCCACAGGGTTCCTATGAAAACCTCAGGCTCTTCAAGTCACTCCTCTGTGTAAAACTCTCCATGGCTCCCATCTCCCTCTGAGATCTGACCCAATCTCTTCCCCTAGACTCCTCTGATCCCATACCAAGCTATGCTAATTTGCTGTTGTGCCACCCACACACTAAGCCTGCTCCTCTTCAGGGCCTCTGCACATGCTGTTCCCTCTGCCCAGAATGCTGTTCCTAGCCACCAGTCCCCCAGCCCACTCCTTCACTCTGTGCAGGTCTCCTTGAAATGCCACCTGCTCAGAGGAGCTTCCCCAACCAGCTTATCTCAGGCAACTTTCCATGACTTCCCGCCCCCACAGTGGCTTTGCGCTTACTCAGAGCCCGCGTCGGACACAGCACATCATCGCTCATCTTTCCACTGGGGCTTCCCTGACTACAATGTGAGTTTCGTTTGGTACCTGCTGTGTCCCCAGGACCCAGCACTCTGTATCAATACATCACTGTGCTGCAGGAATGGATGCTGGTGAGTTTCTTCCCTTCATTATGACCACTCTCTGTGCAGTTTATTTATGGTGTCATTGTATAGAACGAAGGGGAAAATAAGCATATGGGATACAAGGCAGGAGGAATACCTAGATATGAGGATTAAAAAGGTTTTAGCCAATTGAAAAATTTTAGGGTGAATTTGATGGATACAGAGGAACAAGTACTTACTTATTAGGGTGAATTTGATGGAATACAGATGAACAATTATTTATTTATTTTAGAGACAGGGTCTTGGTTTGTCACCCCAGCTGGAGTGCAGTGACACGGTCATAACTCAATGTAACCTTAAACTTCTGGGCTGAAGTGATCCTCCCGCCTCAGCCTCCTAAAGTGCTAGGAACTGCACTCAACCTGCAGCGATCGTTATTAATGTGCCCTGAGCGCTCTCGTATGCCAGGCACCCCCCCGGAGACACTTCTGCATACTATTTAATTTTTGCAGCAGCAGGTCAGGCACGGTGGCTCACGCCTTTAATCCTAGCACTTTGGGAGACCAAGGCGGGTGATCACCTGAGGTCAGGATACAAAATACAAAAATTAGCCAGATACTGGGGAAGTTGAGGTAGGAGACTCACTTGAATCCAGGAGGCGGAGGTTGCAGTGAGCCAGGATCACGCCACTGCACTCCAGCCTGGGTGACAGAGCAAGACTCCATCTCAAAAAAACACACAAGTTTTCACAGCAGCAAAGTAGGGGTTATGACCTTTATTTTACATAGGAGGCAATGGAGACCAGAAAAGTCAAACAACTTCCCAAAGTCACACAGCCAGCAGCTCACATGAAAGGGATCTGAGCCCTGCCAGCCTCCCAGATCTACCGTGCGCTTTCTGCCACAGCACCTCTGTTGCTCAGTTGGAAACCTGATCGTAAGGGCTTGAAAACAAAAACTGGCTTTTCTAAAAAGAATGACCTGTTTCCCAAGAACGCAAAATACAGATGCGCAAGTTTTTCATTGCACCACTGTTTGTAATTACAAAATTTTGGAAATACTCTAAATGTTCACTTACAGGAATGTTCCATGGAAAGGAATGAGGAAGCTGACTCTGCACTGATAGACAATGATTCCCGGGTTTTGTCGTCATGTGGAAACAAAGCTAAGTACAACCAGAATCTACAGCGCGCCACATTAGAAAATGTTTGGGCTGGGCATGGTGGCTCATGCCTATAATCCCAGCAGTTTGAGAGGCAGAGGCGGGCTGATCACTTGAGGTCAGGAGTTCGAGACAAGCCTGGCCAACATGGCAAAGCCCATCTCTACTAAAAATACAAAAATTAGCCAGGCACAGTGGCGGGTGCCTGTAATCCCAGCTACTGGGGAGGCTGAGGCAGGAGAATCACTTGAACCCGGGAGGTAGAGATTGCAGTGAGCTGAGATCACACCACTGCACTCTAGCCCAGGCTACAGAGAGAGACTCCATCACAGGAAAAAAAAAAAAAAAAGAAAAGAAAATGTTTGTGGATCTGTCTATTTTTGCAAGAGTAAGCAGAGGAAAGCAAAAGCAGAAATTGATGAGACACATCACGTAATGATGGGGGTTGAAGCCAGGGGGCAGTGGGGACAGGGAGAGTTGGGAGGCTTTTCTAAGTGCCCCATTTTGCAGAGTGTTGACCTTCAGGAACATGTTAATGTTCTACAAACTTAAGAAAAAAAAATCAACAAAGGTCAGGCTGGCAGGAGCCCTGAAATGGAATGCAAACTGAAACAAGTGAACCGACCTGTATTTCAAATGAATAAAGTAACCATATAAAGGGTGGGGGAGGAAGAGAAGGACTCCAGATAACTTTGAACATAACACTTACATCATATATACTTGAGCTAAAGACAAAAGAACTGCAGCCAGTACTGCACTCTACCTAGAAGACTGACTTTTTGTTTTTACAGTGACATGGGCTAGTAATTCTGAAGCGAACTTCTCTGTATTTCTTAGTGTTGGAGAAGAGATTTACAAGTATGAAAAGGGAGACTATTAGAATGAATTCTGTAGTGGCAGGGCACTGTGGCTCATGCCTGTAATCCCAGCAACTTTGGGAGGCCAAGGCAGGTGGATCACCTGAGGTCAGGAGTTTGAGACCAGTCTGGCCAACATGATGAAACCCCATCTCTACTGAAAATACAAAAATTAGCCAGGTGTGGTGGAGGGAACCTGTGATCCCAGTGGAGGTTGCAGTGAGTGAGCTGAGATGGCGACACTGCACTCCAGCCTGGGCTACGAGAGCAAAACTCCATCTCAAAAAAAGAATGAATTCTGTGGTCTTGATTGAAATTGTTTTATAGATAGATGTATCAATAGACATAGACAGAAAAGTGGATGTTGGCATATATCTGTATATGTGTGCATGTATTTTATGTATATATATTTGTATATATCCATCCTGGTGTGCCTGTGGGTGTGTTTCTTGGCTCTGTCTGCTGCATGGACCTAGCAGCACTCCAGCAGCAATGAGTGTTCCTCGGACTCAGATCCTGGTTTCTAAAAACCATCCCCCAGTAAAAGGAAGCAAGGCTCCTTGGAGAAATGGCCATTTCCAGGGACGCCACGAGGGAAATACGAGATGAGCCAGGGCATCTGGCTGTGGCTTACTGTTCCTTGAGTAGGCAAAAAAGTGCTAAAGTATGACAGGGATATCACAAAGGGTCACACAAGAGCCACCTTGAAAAAGTGCCCACTGGCCAAATTGGGCCCATTTGAGCATCAAAATACTGACTGTTAACAGAGTTTTCATGGAATCAAGTAAATCCATACTTACATACATTGAGAAATGAATAAACAAATGGGAGAGAAAGGAAAGCCCTTCCATACACCTGACTGCCAGCTAATAATCAAGGAGGGAGTGGAATTACAAAATTACCATTTTACAACTATCATAGCAATCTCTTTGTAGCTATCATAGAGAGGAACCATCAATGGATGCTAAAAGTAGTGAGTGAAAGTTCCACGGGGAACAGGATATCCTCATAGTCTGAAAGGGACTCCCCACTAATTACTTAGGAATTACAAAGATAAAAACAGGAGGTTTACAGTACAGAAACCTTAACCAGGTAATCAGAGTAAAAATTATCAATCTTGGGAGTAACCAGCATCACGTTCCTCCCAATACACTCGCTGCAGAAGCGACATCACTTCTGAGTTCTTTCTGCCAAAAATGCAGACTCTAATGGTAATCACGAGAAAACATCAGACAAACCCCATCTGAGGGGCAGTCTATACAATAACTGGCCTGTATGCTCGAAAGAAGTCAAAGTCACTAAAGATTGAAAAAGCCTCCCAGCACTTTGAAAGGCCGAGATGGGTGGATCACCTGAGGTCAGGAGTTCAAGACCAGCCTGACTAACATGGTGAACCCCCTCTCTACTAAAAATACGAAAATAAGCCGGGCGTGGTGGCACGAGCCTGTAATCTCAACTACTCTGGAGGCTGAGGCAGGAGAACTGCTTGAACCTGGGAGGTGGAGGCTGTAGTGAGCCAAGATCATGCCACTGCACTCCAGCCTGAGCGATAGAGCAAAACCCCATCTCAAAAAAAAAAAAAAAAAAAAAAAGAAAGAAAGAAAAGAAAAAGCCTGAGGAACTATCCCAGATCAAGGGAGACTAAGACTACTTTGCACGTTAATACAGTGTGTGATCCTAGACTTGATTTAGGAATGGAAAAGAAGAAAAGGTACAAAGGACGCTCTTGAAGAATTAGTAAACTCTGAAGATGCATTACGGATGAGATAATAGTATTGTTTCAATACGAAATTTCCTGATTTTGATGAAGGTACTAGACCAGGTGCAGTGGCTCACACCTGTAATTCTAGCACTTGGGGAGGTCAGAGCAGATCATGTGAGCCCATGAGTTTGATACCAGCCAGGGCAATACAGTGAGACCCCAGTTCTAGAAAAAAATTGAAAAATTAGCTGGGCATCTCGGTACATGCCTATAGTCCCAGCTACATGGGAAGCTGAGGCAGGAGGATCGATTGTGCCTAGGAGGTTGAGGCTACATTGACTCATGATCACTCCACCGCACTCCAGCCTGGGTGACAGAGCAAGACGTCATCTCAGAAAAAAAAAAAAGACCAGGTGTGGTGGCTCACATCTGTAATCTCAGCACTTTGGGAGGCCAAGGTGGGTGGATCACGAGGTCAGGAGTTCAAGATCAGCCTGGCAAGATGGTGAAACCCTGTCTCTACTAAAAATACAAAAATGAGCCAGGCATGGTGGCAGGAGCCTGTAATCCCAGCTACTTGGGAGGCTGAGGCAGGAGAATCGCTTGAACCAGGGTGGCAGAGGTTGCAGTGTGCCAAGATTGAGCCACTATACTCCAGCCGGGGCAACAGAATGAGACTGTCTCAAAAAAAAAAAAAAAAAAAAAAAAAAAAAAAAATATATATATATATATATATATATATATATATAAAGGTACTGTGGTTATGTAAGAGAAATTCCTTGTCCTTAGCAATTTTTTATTAAATGAAAGAAAAGTTACATACCTGGCCTTCTTCCGCAGTAACTTCTGAGACTCAGGATAATGCACCAAAATCTCATTCAGGTCTTTCTTATCCAGGATGAAGAGGTTGGCAAACCCATGGGCCACCACGTTGGCCGTGCGCCTGTTCCCACCCCCAGCAGCCAGCAAGCTGGGGCAGAGAAGGGAGGAAGGACACCCATCAGAGACTGCAGTTTTGGTCACATTCAGATCTTCATTTCCCGTGCGTGGCACACAATGGTGGCCCCACACAGATGAGAGCCTGCCCTGCCCCCATCCCCACGTACATCAGCAGGTGCCTGTGCTGCATCTGCCACACCTTAGACACTCCCACTGCTCACTGGCCACCTCCTTTCCCAGCCCTTGCCCCAGGCCCCTCACTTTCCCCCAGCTGCCTCTGACCTTATTTCTCCAAACACAGATCCAGCCTTCAGTGTCACCAGCACAGATTTCCCATCAGGGCCGCCCAAGACCTGCACTTGCCCTGCCTGGATGATGTACATCTCGCGGCCGATCTCCCCCTGAAACAGAGAAGGGACAAGTCCCTCTGCCCATCCCCCAAAGTCACCAGAGAAGTGGCCAGGGCTGGGTCCAGAGGCTGGAGGTCGGGCAAGGAGAAACCTAGGCGCTGGGGTCCAGCCCTGCCATCACAACCTGGGGTGTTGTGTGGGGCCAGTCACTTCCCTCTTGGGTCTCAGTCTCCTCATCTGTAGACGTGGAGGAGTGGCTACACCATGCCCTGCCTAACCGACAGGGTTGCAGTGATGTCATGGAATGGGAAGTGCCAGCTAACCTGGGAGGTGCAGATATAATGGACTTCTACAAATTTCCAGTTAGACTCACTGAGGGAGGCAGGGCAAATCAGGTAGCAGCTCCTACCAGCAAATGATGTCTACGCCTGGCACATCTCAGGGGCTCGGGAAGCATTTGCTAATTGCAACAGGAATGGTAACAACAATAACGACACTATTCAAATTGCTTTTTTTTTTTTTTGAGATGGAGTCCTGCTCTGTCGCCCAGGCCGGAGTGCAGTGGCACGACCTCAGCTCACTGCAACCTCTACCTCCCAGGTTCAAGCAACTCTTGTGCTTCAGCTTCCCGAGTAGCTGTGATTACAGCCATCATGCTTCAGTCCCGGAGTAGCTGGGATTACAGGCATGTGCCATCACGCCTGGCTAATTTTTGTATTTTTAGTAGAGACAGGGTTTCACCATGTTGGCCAGGCTGGTCTCGAACTCCTGGCCTCAAGAAGTTTGCCTGCCTTGGACTCCCTAAGTGCTGGGATTACAGGCATGAGCCACCACGCCCAGCCCAGAATTGCTTTATGCGGTATACTACTCATCCTCAACAACCCTCGGAGTTGAAATCACTCTCTGCCCAGGGTCACCAAGTTAGGACGAGGCAGAGTTGGGATGTGAACCCAGACAGTCTGCTTCCAGAGTTCAAGTGGTTATGGGTTGAATTATGAACCCCTCCCAAATTCATATGTTGAAATTCTCATCCTCAGTGTTCAGAATGTGACCTTATTTGGGAATAGTGTCATCACTGATGTAATTCCTGAAGATGAGGTCCTTCTGGAATCAGGTGAGTCCCTAACCCAATATGATGGGTGTCCTAATAAAAAGGAAGCGTGGACACAAAGACAGGCATAGAGACAAGAGGATGTGAGGAGACCCAGCAACGAGATGACCACCTACAGGCCGAGGAGAGAGGCCACCCAGCTCACGGTAGAGTGGCACAGAGCTGCGGCTGCCTGGCAAACGAATACAATGGCCTTAATCCCAAATTAAACTGAGTGCATGCATGAATGAATAGCTTGCTTTGGACTGCAATTAGAAACACCTAGTCTGCCACGAGCCTTCCAATCCTCATGACTTCACGGGCCCCTGTCCTGGCCAGCTACCTATGAGTCACATGTGTTTAAAAGGGGGGGAGGAGGAGGTCTACAGAAAAAATAATAATAATAATGAAAAAGGGAGCCGGATGCAGTGGCTCACGCCTGTAGTCCAACACTTTGGGAGGCCGAGGCGGGTGCATTACCTGAGGTCAGGAGTTTGAGACCAGCCTGGCCAACATGGTGAAACTCTATATCTACTAAAAACACAAAAATTGGCTGGGCATGGTGGCAGGTGCTGTTAATTCCAGCTACTTGGGAGGCTGAGGCGGGAGACTCGCTTGAACCTAGGAGGTAGATACTGCAGTGAGCCGAGATCACGCCACTGCATGCCACCCTTGGCGAGAAGGTGGGACTTCATCTCACACAAACAAACAAACAAATAAAGGGTCAGGGGAGTGACCAAGGACAGTAACTTGGTCACACTTTTGACTTATTTGACAAACATTTCCTGTGCTTTTCACACATGCATGACCCTCTTAACAAAAAGGAAGAGAGGATGGCCTCCCTGTTTCTGTTTAGTTTGACAAGGGTGAAAGGGTGAGGGGACCCTCACCTCACTAACCAGCCTTTGGGGTGTCTCAGAGAGATCGCTGCAGAGAAAAACCAGACAGCAGAGGGCGCCCTTCACACGTGCTCACCAAGTGCTCAATTTAATTTGCAATCACAGACACTCGATTCACCTTTTCTCATTTAAAGCAAACTGCATCACCCACGAAGATAACAGCAACAGAGCTGGCACCTGCTGTGTCCCAGGCACAGTGTTAGGCTCTGTATGCACATCTTATTCAGTCCTCACGACCACCCCATGAGGGAGGTACTACAACATCCCCTACTTTATCCATGAGATGGGCAGGATTCAGAGAGGGCAAGCCACTCGCCCAAGGCTGCACAGCCAGGAAGTGGCTCCAATGTCAGGCAAGTCACTCTATTGCTCCCAAACCCCTCTTGGCCTCTAAGGTTGCAACTGTAAATTCTCAGCCCTCCGCAGCATCCTTTTCCCCTCTTCACCCCGGCTCTCTGCTTCCAGAAACTTCACTGCTGTACACAGCATATAACCTGGAGACAGGGACCTTCTTGGGCACGGGGATTCCCAAGTCTTACAGAGCCTGCTCGGGTAATGTTTTCCCCCCGTATGCACACCCAGACTTGTTAACAGCTCTGTGGAGGTTAATAAGGTTCAGAGGACTGAAACCTGGGTTCCTGCCTCTCCTCTCCCCTCCCTCACCAAGTGACCTTGGTCTCACCTTGAACTCCAAGGACAGGGAGCAAAAAGGGCTCTAGACATTGTCAGGCCCCAGGATTCAACCCCAGATGTTTTCTGGGATCAGTGGGTGAAGCTGAGCAGGGAGGGGCTCCTGAAGTGGAGCAATGAGGAATGGTGGGGGCTGTGGCATCAGGAAGGGGGTTCATGATGCCCCCCTTTGGGGCAACCTTTTCTCCACCCCAGCTGGCTCTTGCTATTTGAAAAAGTGGAGCCAAAAGTGGACCCAGTGCTGACAGATTGTCTATTTTCAGCCAGAGATCTGAATTTTTATACGAAATCTTCATAATTTTATTTATTTATTTATTTATTTACTGAGACAGAGACTCGTTCTGTCACTCAGGCTGGAGTGCAGTGGTGTGATCTCGGCTCACTGCAACCTCCGCCTCCTGGGTTCAAGCGATTCTCCTGCCTCAGCCTCCTGGGTAGCTGGTCCTACAGGCATGCACCACCATGCCTGAATTTTTTTTGTATTTTTAGTAAAGACAGGGTTTTACCGTGTTAGCCAGGATGGTCTCCATCCCCTGACCTCTATGACCTGCCCACCTCAGCCTCCCAAAGTTTTGGGATTACAGACACTAGCCACAGTGCCCAGCTGAAATCTTCACATTTTTAAAGGTTGGGGACCAATTCAACATTTTTTAAAAATTAGAAAAAAAAAAAAAAAAACCCATAGAATACATGTGTACTGGATCTTCCCCAAAGGCCACCAGTTTGCATTCTCTGACCTAAGCCCACCCTTTCTCCTACCCCATTTTCCTGATGGGAAGTCGGAGACCCTAGAAGCAGTTCCAGCTACACACTTAAGGCCCTGCCCCTCTGCAGCCTCCGCAGTTTCCCTTTCTGTAAGGTGCGGGTGGAGGGGGTCTTTGTCCTGCCCGCCATGGTCCCATGTCAAGGGAGCTGAGGAAATGCCTTGCAAAGCCCAAGGCACATGTGTGTTGCCTGCAGAGAGCCGGCAAAGCTTCCTAATCCACTCTGCTCTTGGGTCTGGTCAGGTCTCCGCAGCACAAAGCTGCAGCCACTCCTCTCCCGCCCCACCAATCTCGTTCTGCCCTTGGGCCAGCAGGCGTCCCTCCAGCTCAGTTCCCTGAAAGCCAGGGGGATTATGAACCCGGGATCCCGTGGTGGCTCCCGGGCCAGCTCACCTTCTTGCACACATAGTCGTTGGGCAGGTAGACAACAGAACGAAGTCTCTTCAGCATGTCAAAGATCATCTGTCGGTCACAGCCCTGTCCCGGCGAGGAAGCGAAAGGAACGCTGTTTAGAGAATATTGGGCTTGGAACCTCCCACAGCCCGGAGGGTGAGGCACGAAAGGGTGTACCTGAAAGAGTGCAACTTTGCTAACGATGTTGTAGTTCACATCGATGGCCAGGTCCAGCCGCATCTTGTCTGGAAGCTGCACCATCAGCTCTGACTCATCTGTGAACAAGGCCTGGCAAGGGTCAGAGGCAAGGCCGGGCCCCACCCCTGGCACATATATGAGCCAAATGCCCACCTACCAGCTCACCAGGGCACACCAGTGCCTGCCACACGGAACCACTCTAGATTTGTAGAGCACCCTCTCTTGCCTCCAGGCCTTTGCCAATACCGTTTCCTCTGCCAGGAGCACCCCTATCCATTTCCCAAACTCCTACTCATTCTTCAGAACCTAGCACTAACGTCACCTCCTCCAGGAGGCCTTCCCTTGACATCCCCCACTCAGCTACTATGTTAGTAGCTCCTGTGCTGTTGCAGTGGTTCCCACTCCCCTGTAACGACAACATCAGCGTTTTTTTTTTTAAGGGAAAGTCTCGCTCTGTCACCCAGGCTGGAGTGCAGTGGCATGATCTCAGTTCACTGCAGCCTCTACCTGCCCACTTCAAGTGATTCTCCTGCCTCAACCTCTTGAGTTTCTGGTGCTACAGGTGCCCACCACGCTCTGCTAACTTTTTGTATTTTTAGTAGAGATGGCATTTCACCATGTTGGCCAGGCTGGTCTCAAATGCCTGACCTCAGGTGATCCACCCACTTCAGCCTCCCAAAATGCTGGGATTATAGGCATGAGCCACTGCATCTGGCCAAGCCAGACACTTTTCAATAGTGTTTTATAAAGATTGTCTTAGTTTTTAGTTTTTATTAAAATAATTTTTTAAAATACTTTGAACCCTAAGAAGCTAAAAATTTTTTTTTTCTTTTAGAAATGAAGTCTCACTACATTGCCCAGGTTGGTCTGAAAACTCCTGGGCTCAAGCAATCCACTCACCTCAGCCTCCCAAAGTGCTGGGATTATAGGCATAAACCACCGCACATGGACTTATTTTTATTTTTCTGAGATGGGGTCTTACTCTGTCACCCAGGCTAGAGTGCAGCGACACAGTCACAACTCACTGCAGCCTCGACTTCCTCAGGCTCAAGCGATCCTCCAGCCTCAGCCTCCTGAGTAGCTGGGACTACAGGCATGCACCAACACACCCAGCTAAATTTTTTGACTTTTTGTAGAGGCAGAGTTTTACCATGTTGTCCAGGCTGGCATATCATCTGAGGTCAGGAGTTCGAGACCAGCCTGGCCAACATGGTAAAATTCCATCTCTACTAATAATATAAAAATAAGCCAGGTGTGGCGGTGCCTGCCTGTGATCCCAGCTACTTGGGAGGCTAAGGCAGGAGAATCACTTGAACCTGGGAGACGGAGGTTGCAGTGAGCTGAGATTGCTCCACTGCACTCCAGTCTGGGTTACAGAACTAGACTCCATCTCAAACGAACTGCACTTTGCTCTTGGATGGGATGCATTTCAAGGTGGGTGGAGTGGGGGGAGCAGGCACACAGAAGACAAACCCCGCCAAGTCTTCAGGGATCTCAAGCCCCTGCTAAAGGCACCTCAGAGGCCCCCCTGCTCCCTTCTCACACCAGTGTTGAGGCCACAGCTAAGAGAGGCCCCAGTGCTCAGGGCCTCAGAGACACAGAGGAGTGGGGGAGCACCCCGAAGGCCGGGCGGCAGGAGTTGGCTGGGAGCTGGTGGCCGCCGGGGCATGACGTCTTACCCAGCATGCCTTGCGACTGCCAGGTGTACTCGTACCAGGTCTTGACGCGGTTCTGCACGGACTTGGGGATCTTGTAGAAGTTCATGTACTTCACCGTGCTGTCCATGCAGCTGCGGTAGTAGGTCTGGCCCGCGGTGGCGGCCCCTACCACGTCTCTCATCTGCGGGGGATGGTTAGGGGAGGCCAAGGAAGCCACTGGGTCATGGGAGGGCTATTCCCTGGGTTTGGGATGTGTCACTTGACACAGACCAGGGGCATGTCCTCCCCGCGGGGCATGGGGGTGGGAGGTGGGAGGCAGATGTCCTCACACAGAGAAGGTTTTACTGACGGGAAGTTCTGCCTCCAGCGTGGATGTAGGGAGAGGGAGGGAGACTGCCAGCCGCTTGGTGGCTCAGGTCCCTGGGACCACCCTGGGGCGGACAGCTCCTTGGGCTGGGCTGATTCTGGTACAACACAGCCCCTCGGTGCCAGCGGCCACTTTGTCTGACTCCATGCTGAAGGAAATAAGAAGCCAGCATGTGCTGTTCCTTGGGGCAGGGCCCTTCAAAGGTAACTTTGAGGACCTCTGACTGTCATCTTGTGTCCCTACCAGAATGTAAGATGCTGCCCCAGCACACCAGAAACCCTAGGGGTTTCTCCCAAAGGGAACAGCCCAAATCCTCAGTCTCTGCAGAAAACCATTCAGCCCAGAGCACCCAGAGGAACTGACCTCAGAGGGGGAACACCACCCCACAGGGCCCAGTGCTGCAGGCTCCTGACTCTCAGTCCACTGCCCTTTCCCACACTTAATCCAAAAGGACCGGGCACAGAGAATGACATCTCTGGCAACAGTGGGAGGGGGCCTGCAGTCAGGTGGGGTGGGAATCCTGGCTGGTGTCATGATACCTGTCCGATCATCACAGAGAAAGCAAAGACGCCTGTGAAATAATTCAGCCCCTGGAAGACAATTTCAAAGAGCGTCCTGGGGTCAGGCAGCCCCCCAATGGTGATGAGGGTCTTCACAGCGAAGTAGTAACAGCGAATATAACTGGAAAGAGAGGAGAAAGGGAACCTGGGTCATCACAGGCCCCACTCTGCCGCCCCTGAGTGGTCTGGCTCAGACACATCTGATAGATGCATATTGTACAAAAGACAGAAACCCTTTACAGCTCATCAGTGCAGAAAAAACCACCTCCGGCACATGTAGAGCCCGTTGCTGTTTGCAGAGCAGGTTCACAAATGCTATCGGGTATGGTTGTGACTCTAGGGACAGGGTGCCATCCCCATTTACAGATGTGGAAACTGAGGCTCCAGAGGATTTCCAGGAAGAGTTGGCAGGAGGCCAGACTAGGGTCTTCCAACTCCTAATGACGGGGCTCCCTCAGTTTCCTTCAATGTTCCTTCAATTTCCAGTCTTTTCATTTGCTATCCCCTGCCGTGTTGGCTTGTGAAAAGCACAAACAACATCAAGTTTGAAGATATCTTGAGGATGACTTTCTCTGACCCTCCTTCTTGCCTATCCATTTTCCAGATAGTGAAACTGAGGCCCCCAAAGGGGAAGGGCACACCCGTGGTCACCAGCTGATAAGCACCAGAGCTGGGTGCTGTCTGCTTCTCTAAGATGCCATCCACCAGCAGTAACCCCCTGACACAGGCTTGTGAATTTTTGGAAGGGAGGTATGGGAGTTAGGGTCCTACCGTGTGGTAAAAGGCATAGGAAATGCCCCCAAGTGCTCTAGTCTAAATGTATCCCCCAAAACTGAGGTGTTGGAAACTTGATTCCCAATGCGATGATGTTGGGAGGTAGGGCCTTTGGGTACTGTTTAGGCCACGAGGGCTCTGCCCTCATGAACAGAAATATAAAGCCTTATATAAAGCTGTTATATAAGGTTCTGATGGACAGTTTCCACTCCTTTCATCCTTCTGCCTTCTGCCATGTGAGGACGGCACTCCTTCCCTCCAGTGGACATTGTGGCATTCAAGACACCATCTGGGAAGCAGAGAGCAGCCCTCACCAGATGCCAGAAGCTTGATCTTGGATTTCCCAGCTTCCAGCCAGAACAGTGAAAAATAAGTTTCTGTTTGTTTGTTTTTTTTAGACAGAGATGGAGTTTTGTTCTCATTCCCCAGGCTGGAGAGCAATGGCGTGATCTCAGCTCACCGCAACCTCTGCCTCCTGGGTTCAAGCGATTTTCTTGACTTAGCCTCCTGAGTAGCTAGGATTACAGGCAAGTGCCACCACCATGCCTGGCTAATTTTTGTATTTTTAGTAGAGACAGGGTTTCACCATGTTGGCCAAGCTGGTCTCGAACTCCTGACCTCAGGTGATCCGCCCACCTCAGCCTCCCAAAGGGATTACAGGTGTGAGCCACTGCACCTGGCCAGTTTCTGTTCTTTCTATGTTACCCAGTCTCATGTATTTTACAATAGCAGCTCAAAAGGCACTAAGACACGAAGCTTGTGTGTGATTATCACAGAGCAGCAAGGGTCCCTCTGACACCTGTCCACACCTCAGGCTGAGTCCTCCCCTGGGTCAGCAAAGGTGAGGTCAGAGGGCCTAGAGACCGGGCAGTCCCAGCGGGCTTTCCTTCACCAGCTATTTATGCAGCATCCTAGATAGAACATGGGCTCCGGATGAGGCCGCCTGAGCTCAGCCACCTTCTAGCTGTATAACTTGGACAACTGTCTCTCTCTCTCTCCAAGCCTCAGTTTCCTTCTCCCTAAGATGGAGATGGCAATAGAATGTCCCTCTCAAAAGACCATGAAGACAAAATGAGATGCCAGAAGACAGCCTGGCATGTGGTGGACTCTCAGCAAGGGAAGTCACAGCCTTCACAGCTCTCCTTGCGCGCCACAGGGAACAGAACAGACTTGCCCATATCCTCAAGAAGTTCGTGGCCCAGTGGTGACAGGCAGGTAATGTGCAATTGGTGCTGGAAGGAGGAAGCAGAGGTTGCTGGGGAGTGTGGTGGGGACTCTGCCTCTGATAGCTGCGGGGCCTTGGGCAGCGCTGCGGGCCGCCCTGCACCTCCCCATCACCTGTTGCCTGAAAGTTTCAGAACCCAGGACAGGCCTATCAAGCCACTGGCATACTGGTTCTGGCCATCAGAGGGCGCGTGAAGCAGCATTTAGTGGAACGGAGCAGCCCCCAACTCTGCAGACCCCTGGGCTGTCCAGGAGCTGGGTGCTTATGCCACTGGGCCACCAACAGAGAGAGGACATAGGCGCGATGTTCACAAAGCTCTGTCTTTACCCCAAACCCTTTAGGGTTGGAGGAATCTTCCAATGACATGGCATATCTTAGGGCCTCCCTGAAGTCTCCTTGCCTTCCATGCTACTGGATCTGCGGGGACCCTCTCTGCTTCAGGCTGGGCTGAGATTACAGGTGTGAGCCACTGCACCCAGACTTTTTTTTTTTTCCAAGCAGAGAATTTTTAAATCTACCTATGACGTGGAAGATACTCTTCCCTTTCAGTTGTCCTGCCCTTCCAGATCTAACCAATATAAAACTTACATGTATGCATTCATTGATGTATTATACATCCCTAAAATGTATAAAAGCAAGCTGCACCTCACCACCTTGGGCACATGTCATCAGGAACCCCCAAGGCTCTGACACGGGCGCATTCTTAACCTTGGCAAAATAAACTTTCTAAATTGATCAAAATGTGTACCAGATACTTTTTGGTTCACACATCATCATCATCCCTTTGGCAAGTCTCATAAGGGATGGCAGCTCTCTGATTGGCAAGTGGGTCTCATCTTGTTCACCAGCGCCTCCATGGTAGCGGTGCCTAGGGGGCTGTGCTGGGAAGTATTCTCTGGCCTCACTCCCTCTTGGCCGTGCCCGGGGAAGCAAGAGTACACACGTAGTGTATTTGCCCACCCTACTAGACTTTGGATATGGAAAGGATCTGCCTAGCAAGTCTTGTTCACACCAGTATCTCCTGCCTGATACACTCAGATACTCAGGAAACCTTAGCTTAGGGAAGATGTGGTGACATGGCTCTTTTTCTATTTTTATCTTTTGAGACGGAGTTTCGCTCTTGTTGCCCAGGCTGGAGTGCAATGGCATGATCTCAGATCACTGCAACCTCTGCCTCCTGGGTTCAAGCGATTCTCCTGCCTCAGCCCCCACACCCAGTAGCTGGGATTACAGGATCGCATCACCACGCCTGGCTAATTTTTGTATTTTTAGTAGAGACGGGGTTTTACCATGTTGACCAGGCTGATCTCAAACTCCTGACCTCAGGTGATCCACTTGCCTCAGCCTCCCAAGTGCTGGGATTGCAGGTGTGAGCCACCATGCCCGGCCCAAGACGCAGCTCTCGAGCCTTGTCATGCCAGTGATTCCTTAGGCGCAAACTGGCCTTGGCAACACGGCAGCCATGAGACTCATTCCTGGAGTCTCTGTGCTGTGAATTATAAAGAACAGGAAGATCACCCAGGTGTGGTCTCGGGATGACGACTGTGGCTCACCTGTTTCCCACGCCATCGTAAACCCAGTGAGTGGAGCCGAGGCCCTGATAGGCCGACGCCCAGTAGTAAAGACAGGAATTCAAATGCAGGCTGTAGAGAAGGTAGGCTGTGGTCCTGATGACCCTGCAGAAGGAACGCAGCGCATGAACACAGCGGTGGAAGGGGGCAGCGAGGGACACACCTGGCCAGTGGGAGTCAACCCATGGCTGGGCTGCCAGATTGGATGCTTTGCTGAGATTGCACCAGTTAGGAAGTGTGGTGCTTGAATGGGGTGTTGTCATGAGCTGGGGCTAGAATTGGCACAGAGGTAGCAGAGCTGCCTGTGCACTGGGCCAGTGGAGGGGCCAGAGGGGAAATGTGGGGGGAGGGGCAGGGAAGGACTGATGTGTGCAGAGGAGTCGAAGATGGGCCATGTTGCCCCGGAAGAGATGTGGACAGGAGACTTGCTCCCTAGCACGGCCTGGCTGGTCTTGCACCCCATCCTCAGACATCTGTGAAATGGTCGCTGCCACCTTACATCTGTTCCCATTCTGTGAGAGCCAGCTGGGGCCTCCAGTTCCTGGAGCTGAGGCCAAAATGATGCCCAGCCTGCTGCAATGCTGGTAAGCCCCTCTTGCTGGCCGATGTGCGCCCTCATCACAGTGGGGGGCATCAGATATTCCTAGTTCTCTAAATAACAAATGTTTCTCCAGAAAAGAGGAGGCGGGACCAGGAAGTCACCTGGCTTCCAGTGGAGACAGGGCCTGGAGGTCAGTAGGGGTAGAAAATGCCTTGCTGTATATTCTAGGTGTAAACTTCCTGTGGGGGGTGTGTGTGTGTGTGTGTGTGTGTGTGTGTGTTTTGTGTGTGTATGTCATTTGTATGTGTTGTGTGTATATGTTGTGTGTATGCCGTTTGTGTCATGTGTACGCTGTTTGTGTCGTGTGTGTGTCATTTGTCATGTGTACATTGTGTTGTGTCGTGTGTGTATTGCGTGTAGTGTGTTGTGTGTGTGTTGTGTGTCGTTTGCATCGTGTGTGTGCATTGTGTCGTGTGTCATGTGTGTTGTGTGTATTGAGTGTTGTGTGTATGTGTTGTGTGTTTGTGTGTTGTGTGTGCATGCATGCACACGCGGGGAAGTCTCACCTGTACACGTAGGCTTTGCTGAGGACGGATTCCAGGCGGTTGTTAAACTCGAAGAAGGCCATGTACTGCAGGGAGAGCAGGGCATGAGAGCAGCCCACCGCCCGCAGGTAGCTCGCTGCCCTCACTCCCAAGGGTGCCAGGACTCAGGGCCCTTCCTGCAGCCCCCAGGAGGAGGGAACAGGACGGTGAGCATTCAAAATCAGAAGTCCTCGGCCCCTTGAGGGGTAGGGGCCAGAAACTACATTTAGGAATCTGATGAAAGTCATAGCCTGTCTTCCCTTGGAAATGACATAAAGTCCGGTTCTCACAATTTTAATATAATTCCAGGAGACTCCCAGACCTTCTGAACCCTATCATGAGACTTTTAGGGGTGCAGTGAATAAAGATGCTGTTTTTAATGTTTCTTATAAAGAAAACAATTTTATAAAGAGACAGCATCCCTAACACCCCACTCTTATATCCTTCGTTTATTTATAATAATAAAGTATATTAATTGAGTATCTTTATATGACTGGCTTTTTTTTTTTTTAAGAGAGTATCGCTCTGTCACTCAGGCTGGAGCGCAGTGGTGCGATCATAGATCACTGCAGCCTCGAACTTCTGGGCTCAAGCAATTTTTCAGTCTCAGCCTCCTAAGTAGCTGGGACTACAGGCACGCACCACCACTCTTGGGTAAGTTTTAAATTTTTTGTAGAGACAGGCTCTTACTCTGGTACCCAGGTTGGTCTCAAATTTCTAGGCTCAAGTGATCCTCCTGCCTTGGCCTCCTAAAGTGCTGGGATTATAAGTATGAGCCACCACGCCTAGCCAGCATATACATGTACATACATTACCTTATTGCTTATTACGTATGAAATATGTGTTGTCATTCTCCTTTGACAGAAATTGGTGCTCAGAGTAGTCCAGTAACTTGTCCAAAGCACACAACTGGTATGTGAGAGAGTCAGCATTCAAACCCAGGCTGGACTCAAAGCTGCAAGCTCTCTCCTTATGCTAAACCATCTCTGGATCTTTGTATTTATTTTTTGACATTGGAAAACAGTATTTATGAAGATTCCCTAAGGGATATGCCAGGTATCATCCAGGTGTTCATTTTAATTCCACCCACAGTTTAAACTGGAGGCAGAAAAAACAGGGGCTTGGATGCCTCACTCAAAAAGTTTTGTCCACGGCGTGGTGTTCAATGTTAGGCCTGTGAGTTATGCCCCCTCACTGGGGCCACCACGTGAACCAAGATAGAGATCTCACCTCTAAATCTGGGGTGAAACTTGGCCTGTGCACCCAATCTTCCTCGCTCTGATGTTTGGCTCTAAAGCAACCTCTGCAGCCCCTGGGAGGCTGGCATGGGTCAGGGAAGAATTGTGCCAATTCCACTTTCCCCTTTCCTCTTGGCAGCCAGGAAGCTCAGAGGCAGTTTCCATGCTCAATTCCACATAGGTGTGCTTTCTTTTCCTCAGGGCACTTATGTGCCCCCTAGTTTTATCCACCCAGTTTCTCCAGGTTGTTCATCTTATTGCATTTGACTTTTTGTAAATTCCTTCAGTATCGTTTTCAGAAAAAGGCACCAGGCATCATTTCAGGAGAGAGATGAATGTGATTGGTTGGCCAGCAAAATCCATTTGAGGGATCCTGAATGCTCTGAGTGGCTGTCCACCCTGGTCACATGACAGGACCATGGCCAGGTCTCTAGCCCACGCTGTGGCAGCCAGACCAACCTGGAGACTTTGGCCCTGCCCAGTGAGTGGCAGGGGGAACGTCTGGAATGACACTGAGGCCTGGCCAGTGATGAAATGGGTGTCCGGCTGTGCATTCAAATCATCCCTGGCTCTTCATTGCTCCTGCGACTTAGGGCAAGTCCCCCAGCCTCTCCAAGCAGCAATTCCCCCATCTTTTAGACAGAGACCATCATAATACAGAAGCCCCCTCTTGGGAATCTCTATATTCACTGAGAGCATAAACAGTGGAGACGGACGACCTGCATTCAAATTTGGGCTCCACTCCCTCCTGGCTGTGTGACTTTGGGCAAATTACTAAACTTCTCTGTGCCCCGGTCCCTTCTTTTGTAAAATGCTGGCAATAACACTACCTAACATGCAGCATCACAGAAGCACTAGCAATTGTAATGAACTCTCCACTAAGACACACGTGGAATAAATGCATCTCCCCTCAGGCCATCCCTTGAGGATGCTCCCCTCCCCAGTGCTGCTGGTGGCAGAAGAGAAGATGCCAGTGCTGGTGCAGAGCTGAAGCCCTGGGGTGGTGGGCCCAGCCGTCCTACCTTCAAACAGCGGGGCAGGCGGAGGAGGGGGTTCACACCGACTTTCAAATAGAGAAAATCCAAGGGCAGGAGGCTGAGCAGGTCCATCTGAAATCCCAATGGGACACCACGGAAGTAAAATAGGTGACCCCAGAGTTGAGGGTGAGGGGAGTGAGAGGCGGTGTCTCTCCCTTCCATGGGAAGGTGAGGTCAGAATGTCCCAGGAGAGCTTACAGCTAGAGGGCAAAAGGTGTCCCGCCAAAAGGCTCTTGTATGGCTTCAAAGCTCAAGTCGCCAGCCCCAAGGGCAGGTTCATTATCCCCAATAGTGGCTGCTGTATCCCACCCAGCAGGGGCGGGAGTGGTACAGACACAATGAACAGTGGCTCCTGGCCAGGTATGGTGGCTCATGCCTGTAATCCCAGCACTTTGGGAGACCAAGGTGGGCAGATCACCTGAGACCAGCCTGCCCAACATAGTGAAACCCCATCTCTTCTAAAAACACAAAAATTAGCTGGGCGTGGTAGCGCACACTTGTAATCCCAGCTACTAGGGAGTCTGAGGCAGGAGGATCACTTGAACCTGGGAGGCGGAGGTTGCAGTGAGCCGAGATCGTACCACTGCATTCCAGCGTGGGAGACAGAGTTGGATCCTGTCTCCAAAAAAAAAAAAAAAAGGTGGCTTCTGGGGACCACCCAGCCTGTGTTCATCTCCTGGGGCTTTCGGCTTGGAGGATATTCCCACAGGGACCAGTATCCCTCGGTATAGTAGAAACCACATCTCATGGGTCCCCCAGGCACCCAGGGCCCTCTGAGACACCCCCTTCTGAAACCCCGCAGACACTAAAGCTTGCATTCCCAGCACACACCTTGAAGCGTTGAGATTTCATGTAGTTATTCCGCATGTCCTTTTTGTCCGTCTGAAAGAAAGGGAATAATGAGCTTAATCCCTGACCCTGTGGGGAGCAATTGTGAAATTCCCCCAGGAACCCCCCCTCAAATGAGCGTAACAACCCTGAGGACCATCTGAGCCTTGGTGAAAGCCTTGAGTTTTACAGGTGGAGAAGTCCACCCACCAGGGAGGAGGGATTTGTTCCAGTCACCCAGCTAGATTCTGATTGATTGGGTGGAAAGCAAGGATATTAAGCTCATTGTCTCTGCCCATTGGTCTCACCTGGACCATTTGCACATCTGTTTACTAAGGAACTGATAACCACTCTGATCAGGCCAGAAAAGAGGTTCTTCAAGGAAATCTCTTTACTCTAAATTATTTAGAGGCAAAACCTCAACTTGTCTGCACACAGCAAAACAGGCACTGCCGGGGTGGAATTTTGGAAAGTGACCCACACTGGGAGACAGTGACTGTGCCTCCTATTACTGAGAAGTCACAGTCAGGGCCTCAGTTTCCTCCCTGGTAAGGGGTTGCGGGGTCTGGACCAGAGGTCAGGCTCTCACTGGCTCAAGTAAGAGAGCTTCAGTGTGTTCTTTGCAGGACCCCTGGAAGAAGCCGATTGCCAGCAGTTACCTGTGCTGAATGCTCTGCATGCATCGTTTCAACCAATCCTTATGGCAATGCTAGGAGGTGGAAGCTATTACTATCCCCATTCTATAGATAAGGAAACAGAGGCTCAAAGAGGCAATTCAGCTAGTTGTGGTGGAGGTGGGATTCAAACCAGGTGCGTCTTCACTAAAGCCCACTCTCTGGACCACTTCTCCACCTATGAGCAATATCTGATGTGTGCAGTTTGAACATATCAAAGGCATGAAAAATAACCAATCATGTTGTTGAGCAAGCACAGCAGCCGTTCTTGAGATTTCCTTATTCACTGATTTTGTCATCTATGACAGCATCAGGAGGCAGTGCCCTGAAGGCTCTGGCTGGGAGATCTGCCCCTGGTCACCCCACCACCAGCTGCCTGTGACTCACAATGATGTCCCCGCCTCTGACAAACTGCAGGCGTATCTGGAACACAGTGATGTCCAGGAAGTAGATGAGGTCGCATAGGTAATCCGTCAGCAGCCAGAGGTGGATGTTGCCCGGGGTCTGGTAGGGGAAGGCCCAGCGCACAGGAATCAGCCAACAGTTCCAGTTCCAGGCCATCACCACGAAGAACAGCCATAGGATGTACATGAGGTCTGCAGGGAAGACAGGCAGGGATGCTAGAGCATCAGCCAGGCAAGGCTCTTCACCAGTGGGATCAGGCTGGGGGCTTTGTTCTTTCTACATTTCTGCACTTTCCTTCAACTACTACATGTGGCACTTTCGTAAGGAGAGAGAGAGAGAGAGAGAGAGAGAGAGAGAGAGAGAGAGTGTGTGTGTGTGTGTGTGTGTGTGTGTGTGTGTGTGTGTGTATAAAACTCTCTGCTTTAGGAGCCAGGCACGGTGGCTCATGCCTGTAATCCCAGTGCTTTGGGAGGCCCAGGTGGGAGGATTCCTTGAGTCCAGGAGTTTAAGACCAGCCTGGGCAATATAGCAAGACCATTCTCTACTTTAAAAAAAAAAATCTGCTTTAAAAATAAATCACTGCTTAACTGGCAGTCAGTACTTGAAAAATAAAACATAAAAAGAAATAAATCATTGCTAAGCCCTAATAAATCAGAGTACTCTCAGGAGAGAATATGCTGTCATTGTAAGATAATAGCCAACTAGAAAACCCATTTGCTTTCATTCTTCTTTAATTTTTTCCTAAAATGTATTTCCTGCCTTAGTAAATACAAAATAGTAAACAATGCATGGAGGATGGAAAGACAGACAGACAGACAGGTGAATGCATGGATGGATGGGCATTCCAGATCACCTGGTTATTTATTTATTTATTTTTATTTTTGTAGAGATGAGTTCTCACTATGTTGCCCAGGCTGATCTTGAATTCCAGGGCTCAAACACTTCTTTCACTGTGGCCTCTCTCAGTGCTGGGATGACAGGTGTGAGCCTGCCAGGCTACCAGGTTATTTGAGAAACCCAGTGGACACCAGGGTTCAAGTCCTGGTCCCTCAAATGTGTGACCTTGAGAAAGTCTATCTCTGGCACCTGTCCTGTCCTCTTCTGCGAAAACACAGGAAGAGGTCAGATAAGAAAGACAGGGAGACCTCTGTAAACTCTAAAGTGCTATGCACATATGAAGTAGTGTTATTTCTGAAGAATATGGAGTGGGCTTACAGGGAAGCGAGAGTAATTCACTTTAGATATTGGAAGAACTCCCGCCCTTTTTCTGTTCAGAGCAGGAGCTCCAGGAAAAAAGCCAGCATGACCAGAGTGAAAAAAGGACTTGGCCAAGAGTCAGAAGTCCTGGGTCTGCACTAACTAGTTGCATTGTTAGCCTGGTTGACTTCTCTGTGCCTCAGTTTCCTCATCCATAAGATGGGAGTGATCTTATGTTCCTCTTCCAGGGACTTTTGTTGTTTTTAAGACAGAGTCTCACTCTGTCACCTAGGTTGGAGCGTGGTAGCACGATCTCAGCTCAGTGCAATCTCCACCTCCTAGGATTACAGGCGTGCACCATCACACCTGGCTAATTTTTGTGTCTTTAATAGAGATGGGGTTTTGCCATGTTGGCCAGGCTGGGTTTGTTTTGAGAATCAGGCAAGAAAGTGTGGAATGGTTTTGAAAAGTATAAAAGATCATGAACCCAGGTTGTCTGTGGCCTCCCATTCCACCTGTCGAATCCCCTGACCTTCTCCCCACCTCGCTCCCACTCTCCTGCCCTCTCAAGTTACATGGTGGGAACACCCATGCCCCAGGACTCACTGGTCAGTGGGTCAATGCTCTGGGGAAACTGGTACTTCTTCCAGGGGCGGCGTTTGAACTTGCAGCAGAGCATGTCGCAATAGTGCTCCTCTTCCCCTGGCTCGGCTTCCACAGGCTTCGTGTCTGGAGCTGGCTCTGGGGCTTTCTTGGCTGGGGCTGTGGGATGACATTGGTGACCATCTGAACCAGCCCTGAGGCCCATATAGAAGATGCAGAGAGAAGGGTCCCAATTGCAGACCCTGGATCCAGAGCTGAAAGGATGCTGGCACCATTATACAAACTGCTGCAAGCTCTGTGTGCAGAAGCCAAGGCCCTCTCCTGGAGTGAACTCCACAACTCCCTCTTCAACAGCAGCCTGGGTGCCCACCCAGAAACTCTTACCAACTACCAATCTGGAACTGCTTCTCAGAAGCTGGCCCAAACAAGTTGTTTCTGGGTCAGTTGGATGTTTCGGTGTCTGTGTATCTGTGCTTAGACCCCCTTGGTTCCTTCTGATGGGATGGGGGCATTTCGAACCCAGTGTTCCCAGTACCCATGGATGGAATGCCAAAGGGCCTAACAAAATCAAGGAAGTATTGCTCCAGGTTTCTGAGAGGGAATCTCAGCTCCTTCATCTCAAAAAACAGAGACCAGATGGTATCACAGCCTCCTTGTGCATCTATGACGAGACTTTTGGCGACCCAGGGATTGGCTCTCATAGGTTCAATGCAGCTATGTTTTCTAGCTTCAAGACTGTGACATCAGGCTCTGCACGGTCTGCTGCGGGCACCGTGATTTCCAAGATACAGCCTGCCTCGGGAAAGATCTAAAAAAATCTCCCTGACAAGAGATCATGTTTCTTATTTCCTCCTGATGCCTTGAAAGAAAAGAAACACTCGGACAGCCTCAATAAGAACTTTCAAGGCACTGAGGTCTCTGAAACATAAGACTGCCTAGTTCCAGAGTAGGCTGTGCACACAATCTAAGTATAAGACTGTAAGATACATTTTGGGGTGGCACCACCTTTCCTACCAGTAGGAAAGGGACAGAAGGGTCAATGAAGGCACCTGTCCCATGGGAGAGAGGGCCGAGTGCAACTGGATTGTTGGTCAGAACTTTGATCTTCTTCCCATTCTTGGGTACATATCTCAACCTGTTGATATGGACCCCAAATCCAGAGAGTGGGGATCTGGGCTTCTCTCATCGACCTCAACCATTTTCTTGGGGCACCCTCGCTGTGAGTTGACAGGGGACTTTGGAGGCCCCACCCCATCCTGGCCAGATAGGCCCCCTCCAGCTCCAGACTCACAGGGTTTGGGGCTCTCCTCATCAGAGGTGACGTCAGGGTCGATGAGTTTCTCCTTCACCTTCTCTGTCCGCTCTTTGAAGAGCTTCACCAGCTCCTGGAGCCGGTCGTTGATGATGGCGCTACTTGTGCTGGCCGTGGAGACCGCACGGTCCTGGCTGCTGTGGGAACACCACCCAAAGCTGAGCAGGCTGAGCTGGGAGGGACCCCTGAGCCCCCAGGCCAGAGCTGTGCAGCGTCTGTGTCCCACCTTCTGACAGAGCCTGAAGGAGGTGAGTCCTGCCCCCGTCTCCTGACATCAGAAATCATAGACCTACTGTAATCTCCTAGGAGGAAATTCAGTCCAAGAATAATACCCAGGTGTTCTGGCCCAGCTTTTAGAAAATGTACCACGTAGGCTGATTCAGATAGGCAGTTCTGAAAAAAGCGTGATTCTACTTGTAATTTAGCAGGAAACTCTTAGAACTCAGTTTAGAGTTCAGCAAAATTGGGCGTTTGTCCCGGTGCAGGGTTCATGTGAGATACGTGTCCAAGAGCAGAACAGAGAGGAAGCAGGCCTACATTTTTAGGCTTAGGAAACTGCTGGTGGAAAAAGCAGTGCAGACACATTCTATATTCCTTTAACTTATAGGAATTAAAGTTTCTGCACTGTCAGCGAGAGAGCGAGAGAGAGAAACAGAGAGTCAGAGAATGAATGAGCCTGCCTAGCATTCAACTCAGCGTGGGCGTGTGCCCTGGGTGCATTGAGGCAGGCTTCTGAATGTGCTTTCTTTCCTCTGAGTGGCCTCACTGAGATCATCTTGCCGAGCTGAATATCTTTTTTATCTTTTTTTTTTTCATATATTAAGACACAGAAAGTGTAGTCAACTACTCTTTTTGAGCTCAACTGAGGAAGCCAGGCTGAGTTTCACTCTTGTCACCCAGGCTGAAGTGCAGCAGCATGATCTCAGCTCATTCAACCTTCGCCTCCTGGGTTCAAGCAATTCTCCTGCCTCAATCTCCTGAGTAGCTGGGATTACAGGCGTGCACCACCACGCCCGGCTAAGTTTCGTATTTTTAGTAGAGACAGGGTTTCGTCATGTTGGCCAGGCTGGTCTCGAACTCCTGACCTAAGGCAATCCACCAGCCTCGGCCTCCCAAAGTGCTGGGATACAGGCGTGAGCCACCATGCCCGGCCAAGTGTGGGGCTTCTAATGAGAGCTGGCATACAGGTGTGGCAGGGGCTTGAGCTGCTCCCCCACACATTCTCTCCCGTGGTGCACACTCACTGGGATGTAGCCACCCAGCCAGGGACCACATGCCAGGCTTTCGCTATTGAATGTGAGCTCTCAGACAAAACACATGCAACTAGGAGTCCCCTGGCTGAAGACACGCCTTGAGTTCTCCCTTTCTGGTGGCGACCAGTGGGATCCGGGAAGCCACATGGAGAAAGTGGCAGACCGCTGTCATCTGGTCCCTAAATGATTGCATGGAGCAGAGCCTTCTGTTGACCTGATTCATGCAACTAGTGAGACAACGATGGCATATGACACATCGTGTTCCTTTGGGGTCAAAGCCACTGAGCCTTTGGGGTCCATTTGTTACAGCAGCCTGGCCTGCCTAGCCAATACATGGGTCTCCAAGTTGACCTCCTTAAGAGTCTTCAAGGATAGGTTTTATCATTATATCTCATTTCTGCCTTCATTTCTTATATTAAACCCTACACCTACCCCTACCCTACCTCATAAAATATGAGTTCACTGCGTGCTACAGTGGGCAACTGGACTGAGGGTGAGGTCGGGGCTTCTTCTTGCTTCCTTATCTTTTCTAACTTTCCACAGCTCTGTTAAGCATAAACTACATAAAATTGTGGATAGAAAAAGAAAGACTGGAAGGAGAAAGGAAAGCCTACTCCTGGCTCACCCAGGAGTCACAGCCAAGGGCTGGGACGGGGACTCCAGGCAGAGCCCAGGGCTGGGGCATTCACCACCCACCAGGACTTCTCATATCCTTCGGGAAGATACCTCTCATTGGCCCAGCCCTGGGGACAGTTTGATCTCAGAGACCCAGGTCCCAATGCCATCACAGTGGTTTTTTCATTTCTTTTTTTTTTTTTTTTTTTTTTAAGATGGAGTCTGGCTCTTGTCGCCCAGGCTAGAGTACAAAGGTGCGATCTCAGCTCACTGCAACCTCCGCCTCCCGGGTTCAAGTGATTCTCCTGTCTCAGCTTCCCAAGAAGCAGGGATTACAGGCATACACCACTATGCCCAGCTAATTTTTGTATTTTTAGTAGAGACGGGGTTTCACCATATTGGTCAGGCTAGTCTTGAACTCCTGACATCAGGTGATCTGCCCGCCTCAGCCTCCCAAAGTGCTGGGATTACAGGCGTGAGCCACTGTGCCTGGCATCATCATAGTGGTTTGTAAACACTGTCCTGCAGGCCAGCTGCACCACATCGCCTGGGGAGTGTGGGAAATGTGGACTCCTGAGGCCACTGTCTGTGGTTCTGATCTAATGGAGCCAGGTAGGGCCAGGGAATCTTTTTTTCTTTTTTTTTTTTTCCACAAACTCCCCAGGGCAGAACCCATTGGAGATCCTGGTGGTCCTCCCTGTCCCCACTGACCTTTCAGGGGTTCAGTGGCAGGGGCCCTGCTGGTGGCTCCCCTCAGCCTCTCCACAAAGGGACCTCTGCCTAGAGATCCCTCCGTTTCTGAGTGCTGCTGGCTGTGGACACAGCTAGGCCCAGATACTGAGCCCACTGGATGTTACGGGACTCCTAGGTCAGCCAGAAGCAGGCTGGGAAGGAGACTGGTCCTGATTTACTGCTCAGAAGTCCCTGGCAAAGTCTGCCTTGTGGTGGAAGGTTCTAAAAGCATCGACACTAGCACCCCCCCAGATCCCCTACCCCCGCCCAGTCTTTCAACTTTCTGAGACCCCAGAGGGGTCTCACTCAGTGTCCTTCGGGGTGATGGGGTCCGACCAGGCAACCACTGGGGACTCAGCTGGAGACAATGCCTTGAGCTCTTCAGCCTCATCATCCTCAGAGGGCAGCTTCTTCCTGTAAAGACACAGATGTGGAGGGGGACTTCAGCAAGGACAGAGGGCCCAGGGAGAAGTGACATGACTCTGACCCCTAAAGATCACCTAGAACCAACTCCTAGATAGACGATGGGAGCAGAGCATGAACCTCTGGGTTCTTGTTTGCCTGGAGGGAGGGAAAAGGCAGAGGAGAGGGTCACAGTCACTCTCCAGACCTCAGTCTTCCCATCTGTTAAACGGCTTGGCATAAAGGTAACAGCATTGACTTGGTGTTGCACCCCAGTCCTGGCTCTAACCAGTGTGTGACCTCAGCAAATTGCTAAAACACTCTGAGTTACCTTAGTTTCCCCCTCTGTAAAATGGGGCTAAATCTACCCAAGTAAATGAGAGACTATCACTTAGTTCTCAGCTGAAACTTCCTTCCCCTCTCTGGCTCCGGGTCTAAAGTCACCCACGTCATTCCCCCATCTCTATCAGACCACCTTTCCAGCTATCAGAGAAGCCATGGGTCTAGTCTCCAGCTCACAGTGGGACCTTGGGCAAGTCCCATCCCCTCCTGAGCTCCAGGCTCCCTATCTGAAGAATGAGGACTAAATTGTCCTGGGGTCCTCCATCAGTCAGGAAGTCCAAGTCTGCCACAGAGTGCTGCATTTTGGAGCCATTAGTGTCTTGGCTGATGATGTCTAGGTCTGAAATCCACCTGAATTTCAGAAACAAGAAGGTTCTCGCCAAACCCACCCCTGGCCTGACGTCGGCAGGTTGGAGCCTGGGCATCTGACTTGGTGGAAGAGGTGCCTTTGACTCTATTTTACCTTGGCATCTTAGGGTTAACTCTGCATTCTCCCACCCTCTGTCCCAAAAGTGAGAATGAATTGCTTTACTGTACAAAATCCTGGGAAAGAAGAAAAAAGACCAAGAGAGAGAAATTCCTTAATACCACCAAGAAAGCAAGCTCTAGTTTTAGAGAAAGAATCCTGTTTAAGATAGAGTCAAACTAGCTGATGGAGAAACGCAAAGGCTGTGTCTGGAGGACCCCGCCAGCCATCATCTACCAATAGGAAGAACATTTTATACGTCCATGAATTAAGTCCTGGTGGAGAAGAATGGTCATTCTTTTTATTTTTTATTTATTTATTTATTTATTTTGAGACAGAGTCTCTCTCTGTCCCCCAGGCTGGAGTGCAGTGGTGCAATCTCGGCTCACTGCAACCTCCGCCTCCTGGGGTTCAAGCGAGTCTCCTGCCTCAGGCTCCGGAGAAGCTGGGACTATAGGCACGTGGCACCATGCCCACCTAATTTTTTGTATTTTTAGTAGAGATAGGGTTTCACCATGTTAATCAGGATGGTCTTGATCTCCTGACCTCGTGATCTGCCTGCCTCAGCCTCCCAAAGTGCTGAGATTACAGGCGTGAGCCACCGTGCCCGACCAGAATGGTCATTCTTAATGACTTCCATTAGCATTTAAAACATAGAAGGCTGAGTGTTAGCACATGAAACCTAGAGCCTGGGGACACGGGTATGCATGTCAGCACATGAAAGCTTATGTGTTAGCTCACAGGATGAGCATCAAATCAGTCAATAACATGGAGATGAGAGTTTAGGACTTGATCTGCTTTGGCTCTGCGACTCCATCAAATCTCACGTGGAATTGCAATCCCCAGTGCTGGAGGTGGGATGTGGCGGGAGGTGACTGGATCATGGGGGCGGAGTTCTCGTGAACGGTTTAGCACCATCCCCACTTAATACTGTATAGTGAGTGAATTCTGATTGTTTAAAAGTGTGTGGCACCTCCCCCCCGTCAGTCCAGCTCCTGCCATCTGAGAACCTGTTCCTTTTGCCTCCACCATGAGTATAAGCTCCCTGAGGCCTCCCCAGAAGTAGATACCGCTATGCTGCCTATACAGTCTGTGGAACAACAAGCCAATTAAACCTCTTTTTTTTTTTTTTGAGACAGAGTTTCACTCTGTTGCCCATGCTAGAGTGTGCAGTGGCGTGATCTCAGCTCACTGCAACCTCCGCCTCCCTGGGTCAAGTGATTCTCCTGCCTCAGCCTCTCAAGTAGCTGGGATTACATGCACTCGCCACCACGCCCAGCTAATTTTTTGTGTGTATTTTTAGTAGAGATGGGGTTTCACCATGTTAACCACGCTAGTCTTGAACTCCCGACCTCGGATGATCCACCCACCTTGGCCTTCCAAAGTGCTAGGATAACAGGCATGAGCCAAAGTGTGTGACCTCTCTCTTTTCTTTAGAAATTACCCAGTCTCAGGTGTTCTTTACAACAGTGTAAGAATAGACTAATAGAGGAATTGAACCTGAGTTTATAAAAAATGGGTATAACATGGTAATACACACAGCTGAATCAACAGGAGAAGGCTGGCTGTGGGGACGTGAAAATAAAACGCAAGTTGGGAGTGGTAGGACTAGAAAATGGTTTAGAGGCTAGGCCCCTGCTGTGAAGGTCAGGCTGCAATCACTAAACTCAATAAGGCTATCCTCAGCCTTGGTGAACACAGGGCAGCCTTGCTGTGGTCTTTAGCTGACACTGTGAAAGCAAAATGGTACAGCTGACTTCCAGAAAATAGGTCCTGGGACTTTGGTTTCCCAAGGGAAGTTCATGATAACTTTTTGTTTTGTTTTTTTTTGAGATGGAGTCTCACTCTGTCACCCAGGCTGGAGCACAGTGGCGCAAGCTCAGCTCACTGCAACCTCCACTTCCCGGGTTCAAACAATTCTCCTGCCTCAGCCTCCTCAGTAGTTGGGATTACAGGCACGTGCCACCATGCCCAGCTAATTTTTGTATTTTTAGTAGAGACTGGGTTTCACCATGTTGGCCAGGCTGGTCTTGAACTTCCGACCTCAAGTGATCCACTTGCCTCAGCTTCCCACAGTGCTGGGATTACAGGCGTGAGCCACCGCGCCTGGCCATGATTACTTTTTACCAGGGCCTTCACTTCTGTGCGGTTTAATCAGAAATGGAATCCACAGGCAGGGAGCTTTACCTTGGGACCAAGCCTGACAAGGATCTTCAGTGATTACTCTGCAATTCCCAGCAGAAGCTGAAAGCTCCAGCCAGTCCCCACATTCCCCACTTTCCCCAGCTGGAGAGTCAGAGGAGGAGCCTCCCTCGGGTTTCTTCTCTAAGAGCACATCCCAGGGCCAAGCCCAGAGCTGCCCAAACCTGCTAACATCAGCACATCTTCCCAAGATGCTCACATCAGCAGAGGTTCCTACTCCAGCCCCTGAGGGCCAGTCACAGAGCTGGCAAGAGGATGCTGGGAGCGGGGGTCACTGAGGCCATCACTGTGCAGCCGCAACACTCTGCTGGGACCCAAACCCGAGTCTGCCAGTGTTCCAGCCAACGCTCTTCCCCAGCCTCACCACCATGACTCCGGATTCCAACACTAGGGTTTCTAGGGGGATACAGAAGGAGGGATGTGTGGCATCCACGTTGATTCTAGAAGGTTCTGAAATGATCCTGTTGCCTTCTGCCAACTCGCCTAGGATGGCAAAACTCATGGATTCACTTTTTTGCACTGTAAGTAACAAGAACAGCCACACACAAGAAGACTAGGGCCAAAAATCCATTGCTGGGACCTAGCACAGGGCACTCTTCTGAGCCTAGAAAGTGCACACTGCCGTGGGGCACTGTGGCTCACACCTATAATCCCAGCACTTTGGGAGGCTGATCACTTGAGGTCAGGAGTTCGAGACCAGCCTGGCCAACATGGTAAAAACCCCATCTCTACTAAAAATACAAAAATTAGTCAGGCGTGGTGGTGGGTACCTGTAATCCCAGCTACTTGGGAGGCTGAAGCAGGAGAATTGCTTCAATCAGGGAGGCAGAGATTGTGGTTAGCCGAGACCACACCATTGCACTCCAGCCTGGGCAACAAGAGCAAAACTCTGTCTCAAAAAAACAAACAAACAAACAAACAAAAACAAAAAACAAAAAAAACCCAAAACACGAAAGTGCAAGCTGCCCCAGAGAAGCCAGACTGAGGACCTAAGCTGGCAGCTCCCGGTCCCCCAGCAGTGCCTGTGACTGCCCTGTGCCTGCCTTGTGCTGAGTACCGCAGGGTACAGTAGCTCGTCAAATTCTCACAATGCTAGTAACCAAGAGGCGTTTCTGTCCTCGTCTTACACAGGGAAAATGGAGGCCTAGGGAAGTTAAATGACCCATGTTAAGAACCAGGTCTTACAAGCGGTGCTCTGAGATTCACTCCAAGCCAGGGCCTTAAGCTGCAAGGAGGGCCCTGCCTAAACTAATCTATGGCTTTGGGGTTCTTGTGCGTTGCTCCCAATGTTCACTCTGTCCCTGCTCACAGTCAGCCCCACCGACCTCAGCCTCTACAGAGAGGCAGGCCTCAGAACTCTCCCCTCTCAGGGCTGGGCTCAGGCAGAAGTTTCCCGCCCATTTCTCATAGTCACATTCAACCTGGCACTTGTTTGTTTATCTGGTTACTTGTTCACTGTCTATCTCAGCCCCTCTGGAATGTCAGCCCCATGAGGGCAGGCCCCTGCGAGGCTTCTCCCTCATGCATCCCCAGGGATGAGCCCAGCACATACAGATGTTCAGTTCATGCTTGTGAATGCATGAATGACAGGGACAAGAGGAGCCTCACAGGCCCAGCTCACAAGCAGAAGGCCAGAGGCTTGGATTCAAGCCCCACATGATCTTGGTCCCCTCCCTCTCCTAAATATGCCACCCCCTACCCAGCCCAGCCTGCACCGTTTCCCTGCCCATATAAAGGGAACAGGGGTAAATAGACCACATGTCTATGACTAGAGCCATTTCTGGATCACTTAATGGGCTTTGTACATAATTCAGTGAATTACACTGATGAAGTTGTGAGCTGTACTCCCCGGCTCAGTGAAACTCTATCTCTTTTCTCTGTGTTAAGACCTCACCGCCCTCAGTTTGCTATACCCAGCCATCTCCATTCTGACAGGCTTCTGACCTCAGCTGAGCAATTACTCACTAGCTCATGGATGAGAGCAAAAATTAATTAAGAAGAAAGAACCATCTCTCCATCCAGCCAGTGCAGAAGCAGCACTGACAGCCTCCTTTAGCTTAAAAAGCACTGTCCTGCCCTTGGCAGCCTGCCTGCAGCCGTACTCAGAACCTTCTCCCAGAGACCTGGCTCCAGTTGTCCAAAAGCAGCTCTAACCACTGAGCAACAAATTTATCTGAAGAGGTGTAGAAATGTGCACCACCTTGACCAGGAGTGTCACTTCTGAGAAAGAGAGGAGAAGACCAAACACGTGATCATGGTGCCATTACAGGTAGGGCTCAACAAGAGGGGATTTGTTAAGTTCATTCCAGCACGTGGAGCTGGAGGAATGCCCGACAGCCGTCATAAGTGAGCATTCAGGAGACAGCCCAGCAACATGGAAAAGGATGCATGGAATGAGACAGCACTGTAAACTGGATCCCTCCTCCAATTAAAACCCCACAAGACCATGAGCCTAACCAAGGCATAGAGAAGGCAGAGCAGTAAAAACACCAACTAGGGTGGTGGGGTTGTAGATGATTATCTTTCTAATGTTCTATGGTATTTCCATTATGTTATCTCTCTCTCTCTCTCTCTCTCTCTCTCTCTCTCTCTCTCTCTTTCTCTCTCTCTCACTCTCTCTCTCTCTCTCTCTCTCTCTCTCGATGGAGTCTCACTCTGTCACCCAGGCTGGAGTGCAATGGCTTGATCTTGGCTCACTGCAACTGCCACCTCCCAGGTTCAAGTGACTTTCCTGCCTCAGCCTCCTAAGTAGCTGGGACTACAGGTGCACATCACTATGCCCAGGTAATTTTTGTATTTTTTAGTAGAGACGAGGTTTTGTCATGTTGACCAGGCTGGTCTCAAACTCCTGACCTCAGGTGATCCATCTTCCTTAGCCTCCCAAAGTGCTGGGATTACAGGCATGAGCCAGAGTGCCCAGCCCACATTATATTATCTAATATAATGTTCCCAGCCTTGGGCAACATACTGAGACCCCATCTCTACAAAAAATAAAAAATTAGCTGGGTGTGGTGGCATGTGCCTGTAGTCGAAGCTATTTAAGAGGCTGAGAAGGGAGAATTGCTTGAGCCCAGGAGGTCAAGGATGCAGTGGGAAAGAAAGAGAGAAAGAGAGAAAGAAAAAGAAAGAAAGAAAGAGAAAAAAGGGAGGGAGGGAGGGAAGGAAGGAGAGAGAGAGGGAGAGAAAGGAAGGAGAGAGAAAAGAAAAGAAAGAAAAAAGAGAGGAAGGAAGGGGGGAGGAGGGAGGGAGGGAGGAGGCAGGGAGGAGGGAAAGATAAAAAGGAGGGAGGGGGAGGAGGGGGGAGGGGAAGAGGGAGTGGAGGGGCGGTTGGTCTCCAGGCTCCACTTGAGGTATATCAAGTGTATATCAAATGTGGTATATCCATACAATGGGATATTACTCAGCTTTAAAAAAGAAGAAAATCTTGTCATATGCTATAATGTGGACGAATCTTAAGGACATTGTGCCAAGAGAAATAAGACAGTCCCAAAAAGATAAATACTGCATGATTCTATGAGAATCATGATTCACGCTCATGATTCCATGAGACAAGTAAAGTAGTCAAACTCACAGAAACAGAAAGCAGAATGAAAAAGTAGAATGGTGGCTTCCAGGGGCTGGGGTGGGGTGAAGGGAAGAATGGGGAGTTGCTGTTCAATGGGTGTAGAGTTTCAGTCATACAAGATGAAAAGTTCTAGAGATCTGCTGTAAAATAATGTGCATATAGGTAAAAATACCATACTGTACACTTAAAATTTAAGAGGGTTTTTTAAAAAAGTACTTGGTGATTTATAATCATATGCAAGTATTAATAAATAGCATCCTGTCAAAAATGAAATAAAATAAGGTAGAAATTAATTCTGTAACATTTATTATATATTACTATATAAATTATTTACTTTAAAAAGTTTTAATTTTTTTTTATTTTTTGAGATGGAGTCTTGCTCTGTTGCCCAGGGTGGAGTGCAATGGCACAATCTCAGCTCACTGCAACTTCTGTGTCCCAGGCTCAAGCAATTCTCATGCCTCAGCCTCCCAAGTAGCTGGGATTACAGGTGTGGGCCACTATGCCTAGCTAATTTTTTTGTATTTTTAGGAGACACAGGGTTTCACTATGTTGGCCGGGCTGGTCTTGAACTCCTGGCCAACACGCTGTGGCTTCTGTAGCTTTGTGGCTTCTTTCAAATGATCCACCTGCCTCAGTCTCCCAAAGTGCTAGGATTACAGGCATGAGCCACTGTGCCCAGCTATTACTATATTACTTATTATATTGCTTCTTCTAATTTATAGCTGAGGGCATTTGGGACAGGGCCTCCCATGAGAGCTTTTACAAGAGCCCTAAGCCAGGAGTTAGGAGAACCAGGAAGGGATGTCAGAGTCCCACTTCTGACACCAACTCGCTGCGTGATTTTAGGCCAGCTGCTTCTCCCTCTGACCTCATTCTCTTCATCTGCCAAATGAATAGGTGACACAGTGCTGAGAAAATCCCAAGAGAAGCATAAAAGCTAACCTGTGTGTTCCCGAGGCTGAGTTTGGGACCGTGAGGGTGTCAGATTCGGCAGGAGATGGTAGCAGCAACACGGGTGAAGGTGGATTCTCTTCCACCATGAGGGGGTGCCCATCAGCATCGGTATCTTCCACCTGCACTTCCGGATGCTCTTTCGTGGCAGCCACTGGGAGAGAAGGAGAGGAGAGAGTCAGAAAGAGACAAAAGCCAGGTCCCAGGAGCCTGGCTGTGTTCTTGAAGAAAACCACAGAAAGCATGTGTGGAGGGGCCTCTGGCAGCTTCACTTCCCAATGGGGTGCACAGAAAAGCTCTATGCAGGGGGTGCAAAAATGCAGTGCCTGGGGTTCTCTGAGGGTCACCACCACCCCAGCCACCAGCCCAGGAGCCACAAAAGAAGCCACAAAGCCACAGGAACTCCCAGACACAGCCTGGAGTCCAGCTCTCCTAGCTCTCCAAGCCCAGCTTGTTTTTCCCTGCACTTGAGCAAGCTCTAAGGAGCTGAGGCAGTGACAGTACCCAGAAAGGGCACAGAAAGCCTAGGGAGCCAGAGTCCTGGCGCCTGGCCTAGCACAACTTGAATCAGCTGCTTCCCCTGTCTGAGCCTCAGTTTCCCTACCCTAAGGTAGGCTGACCATGCCTTACCAGGCCTGTAGGGAGGAGTCAGAAGGCACAAGTCCTCACATTTAAAATACATATATTTGTTTATTTTTGAAAGGGGGGTCTCACTCTGTCACCAAGGTTAGAATGCAGTGGCACAATCACAGCTCACTGCAATCTCTGCTTCCCAGGCTCAACTGATCCTCCCAGCAGCCTCCTGAGTAGCTGGGACCACAGACACACACCACCATGCTCAGCTAATTTTTGTACTTTTGTAGCGACAGGGTCTCACCATGTTGCCCAGACTGGGGACGAACTCCTGAGCTCAGGTGATCCTTCTACCTTGACCTCCCAAAGTGCTGGGATTACAAGGGTGAGCCACTGGGCCCGGCCAGCCTCACATCCTTGAAGAGCATCAAATGGAGACATTTGGAGGGTCCCGCCAATCAAAGGTAACACACTGTGTAGCATGTGCTACTCCCTATTTGGGTACCCACTTGGGCATGTCATTGTTCTTGTACATGCCAGGAGCCCCCAAATTCATCCGCTAGCCTGACTCTGGACCTGAGAGGCCTAGTACTATGTCCCACATTCCTGAGAATCGGGTCCTCTCCAGGGAGCCTGAGCATGGCCATACCTTGGGCTCCATCACATACCTCAGGGACTACAGGGACAGTTTTGCCCCAAGTCCAAGCTCAGAGGGTACTGAGGGGCTGGAATAGTGTTCTTCCTTCCCCATCCAACAGCAACAGGGCACAGGTCTGGGCACCAGTAAGGCAGGCATGGATACACCCCCCAAAAGGGAGAAGTGGAGGGATTTTGAAATATTATATATGTGTTTTTTCCTTTCTTTTTTTTTTTTTTTTTTTTGAGATGGAGTTTTGCTTTGTCACCCAGGCTGGAGTACAGTGGCGTGATCGCAGCTCACTGCAACCCCTGCCTCCTGGATTCAAGCCATTCTCCTGCCTCAGCCTCCTGAGTAGCTGGGATTACAGGCCCCTGCCACCACGCCCAGCTAATTTTTGTATTTTTAGTAGAGATGGGGTTTCACCATGTTGGCCAGGCTGGTCTCAAACTCCTGACCTCAGGTGATCTGCCTGCCTCGGCCTCCCAAAGTGCTGGGATTACAGGCATGAGCCACCGCACCTGGCCGATATGTGCTTTTTGTCAAATGACCTTTATGAGCAAATCCAGCACTTTGTTAAATTGCTTACACTTACTCTATAGTTTGATGGAGCGAACCCTAAATCCTCTGGAGAAAAGGATGAACAGGAATGGAGAAGTTGGTAAAAATGTAAGCGGGGCCAGGCACAGTTGCTCAAGCCTGTAATCCTAACACTCTGGAAGGCTGAGGTGGAAGGATCCCTTAAGTTCGAGAGCAGCCTCAGCAATCCAGCAAAACCCCACCTCTACAAAAAATACAAAAATTAGCTGGTCATGGTGTTCCAGCTACTTGAGAGGCTGAGGTTGGAGGATAGCTCGAACCTGGGAGGTCGAGGCTGCGGTGAGTGAAGATCACGCCCACACACTCCAGCCTCAGTGACAGAGCGAGATCCTGTCTCAAAAAATAATAAAAAATAAAATAAAATGGAAGTAATGTTCTTACTACAGCTTCTCATTGTCTCGTCTGTAGCATCTAGAATCATCATGTGCTCCAGCACAGCTGGGTCAGCCCACTGTTTCCGTGTGTCCCCGGGAACATTTCCCCAAGCGTGGGGCTCCCAGAGACCGGGGAGGGCACAAGACGATCTTAGACGGCACAGACAAGGCAAAAGATAAACTAGAATAAGAATGTTACTCCCGCTGGGCGCAGTGGCTCACACCTGTAATTCCAGCACTTTGGGAGGCTGAGGCAGGAGGATCATCTGAGGTCAGGAGTTTGAGGCCAGCCTGGCCAACATGGCAAAACCCCATCTCTACTGAAAATACAAACATTCCCCAGGCGTGGTGGCATATGCTATAATCCCAGCTACTTGGTAGGCTGAGGCAGGAGAATCACTTGAACTTGGGAAGCGGAGGTTGCAGTGAGCCAAGATCGCACCATTGCACTCCAGCCTGGGCAACAGAGCTCGAGACTCCATCTCACACACACACACAAAAACCATTTACCCCCCTTTTAGTGAATACCCAGAGAGGAAGTCTCAGGTTGGAGCCACTGTGGTCTTAGTGCCTCTGACACAGCCTAAAACCATTTGCAGCTAAGAGAGCAGGCCCCAGCTGTGAACCTTCAGCAGGCCTATCCATCTCATTAGAAAACAGCAACACCATTTTGTTTTCAGTGTTATTTGAAGTTATTTTTATTTATGCCTCTGTTTATGGCAGGCAATGCTGGTTTTCCATTTGAATAGTAATAAAAAGTTTTCCTACTTAAATATACTTAATTAAATAAAAAAGAGAATCCACTGAAAGAAAAATAGTAAGCAAATAAAAATCGAGGCGCGGTGGCTCATGCCTGTAATCCCAGCTTGGGAGGCCGAGGTGGGTGAATCAGCTGAGGTGAGGAGTTCAAGACCAGCCTGGCCAACATGGTGAAACCCTGTCTCAACTAAAAATACAAAAATTAGCCCAGCAAGGAGGCGCACGCCTGTGCTCCCATCAACTTGGGAGGTGGAGGTTACAGTGAGCCCAGATGGTACCACTGCACTCCAGCCTAAGCAACAGAGCAAGACTCCGTCTCAAAAACAAAACAAAACTAAACAGATTTAGCAGTAATCAGGAAGTGGCCTGCGGAGGTGGGAGCTGGGGGACGCTTTGGGGTCATTTTCTTTCTTTTTCTTTTTCTTTTTTAGCAATTCAGCATCCTCAATGACAGGGGTGGGCTGCTTTGGAGTAGTAGATTCGAGGCTTGCCTACCAGAAGGTGGAGGCTGGGGTGGCATGGCTTACTGTTGGGTGACCTGCGTGCCACCTCACCTCCTCCCTGTGCCCACCAGGGAGAGGAGAGAAGGACAACAGTGGATGTCTTCCTGTGAAATGCTCTGTCCTGCTGGCCTGGACTGATCTCAGAGGCAGCCCTGCACCATGTCAGCCACAAATAAGCCAATCAAAAGGGAAAGCGGGCATGTCTGGCTCAGGTTAGTGACAGGGGTTAGTCCAGGGTGCCAGTATGTCCCCGAGCTCTTTGTCATCAGGCAGTGAGCGGTGGCAGCCCAAAGGCCACTATGGGGACTTTGCCACAATCAATGGATCCAGACAGCCCTCCCTCCACCCTTGCCTCTGAGGATGCCTGCCTGCACCTAGAGCTTCTTTCCTGAAATGGAATTTGCTGAGCAGCAAACTCTCAAGGTCAGTGGGTTCTATCTGCAATTGGCGCCCACATTACTCTTTTATTCCATTTCCCTCCTTTCACTGCCCTCCACCCCGATCCCAGACTCCCTGTCCAAGCCAGTGACTTGTTTAAACTAAGGTGTGAATGATTACCTATATAAAAATGATGTGCCTAAAGAGAAGAATGTATGTTTAACCCAAAGAAATGAACTGCTGGCCAGGCATGGTGGCTCACGCCTGTAATCCCAGCACTTTGGAAGGCCGAAGTGGGTGGATCACTTATATCAGGAGTTTGAGACCAGCCTGACCAACATGGCAAAACTCTGTCTACTGAAAATACAAAAAGTAACCAGGTGTGATGGCATGTGCCTGTAATCCCAGCTGCTTGGGAGGCTGCGGCACAATAATTGCTTGAACCTGGGAAGCAGAGGTTGAAGTGAGCTGAGATCGCATCACTGCGCTTTAGCCTGGGCAACAGAGAGAGACTCTGTCTCAAAAAAAGAAAAAAGAAATGAATTGCTAATTGTGGTGGACTTTTAGGCATGAAGAGAAGGGAGCTAAAACCCCTCAAGTCACTACCACAAAGCAGGATGAAGGTGTTGATCGGCAGAGGAAGAGGAAGTGGTTTTCCATAAGCACAGCTAGTGGTCCACACCATGACCACAGCACCCAGGCAGGAAGACAGCCCCAGCCATGCAGAAGCACACACCACAGATATGAGCATGCTGGCTGGGTGAGATGGTGCTACCTAGGCGGCGGATGGAGCTCCTGGTCTCCTTCGCGAAGCTGGAGTTGGACAAGGTGGTTCTCCGGGAGGTGAGGACAGGGATACGGGTGACTGGGGCGCGGTAGCTGGGCACATTAGGGAGATGCTCCACCAGGTTTTGGAGGGCAGGGCCAGGGGCCACCTGGCCAGGTGGCTGGTCCTGGACCAGGCGATTCAGCTCCATGCTCTGGCCTGGTGTAGCCATGGTGCTGGGGCCAGAGGGTCTCAGGCAGAGGTGTGGCTGGGGACTGCAATTAGGAGCACAGAGTTGGGGGAGGCAATATAGGTGGGGGTCCTCCCGCCAGCCCAACATGACCAGCCTGGTGCCTACCTGCATTTTCAGCAGTGCTACCCAAAACAGAAGCATCACTCTTGTCCCTGGAGTTCAATGTCTCATGCGTCATCAGGTCACGTGGTTGGGCCACCCAAGAGCACCGAGGGACAGCCCAGGAGGCCCCCAACTTCTCATGCTCCCTCCACTTACCAACCACCAGCAGCATTTCCCGAAAAAATTAGAATTAAAGAACCCAGAACTCATAGACTCTCAGATTCTTAGACCCAGAGAACCCAGGACTCATTCTTAGTACAGTAGGATTTTCCAGTCCCAAGCAGCCCTGAAGGTCAATTAATTTCACTTCCAACCAGAAGCAGTAACTCTTCCGAGGGACCTGGTTCCCAAACTGGGCTGCATATTGGAATCACCTAGGAAGGTTTGAAATTTCTGTTACCCAGGCCCATTCCCAGAGATTCTGATTTAATGAGCTGGGATGGGGCCTGGCAGCAGGAAATTTGTAAATCTCCCCAGGTGATTCCAGTGGGCTGTCAGGTTTGAGAATCAGGGCTCAGGGCTACTGCCCCTCAAACACAAACGTGCAGACCTATCACCAGGAGGTCTTGTTACCATGCAGAGTCTGATTCAGCAGGTCTGGACTAGGGCCAAAGTTTCTCATTTCTAACCAGCTCCCAGGTTACGCCAAAGCTGCTTTTGCGTGCAAATGGCTATGCCTCAGCATTTCTCAGAGTGTGGGGCCCAGACCACCTGCTTCCAAATCACCTGGGGAAGGGGCGGAACCAGCCCCACTGAACCAAGCCTGCCCCTGTTTGCTCCTGGTCTTTTTCATCCATGTGGGGACCCAGCCCCAGGCCTGGACTTCGTAGGATTCCTATAGATACGTGTTGAAGTTAACAGAGAACCCTTTTCAAAGACCAGGTAGGAGCAAGCTCAGGACACCCAGGGTTAGGACACCTGGGTCCAGTCCCATTTCTGCCACTCGCTGGCCGGGACATATCCTCATCCCCAATATTGACTCCTCCCTCAGTGCCAGCCACAGTTCTGGGTGACTTCAACACATTGCCTCCCTACTCTTCCCAGCAACCTGTGAGCTGGGTACTATTATTGCCTCGTTTTTCTTGATTTGGAAGTCATGGTTCAGAGGTCACAGAACTGGCTCCGGGTCACACAGCAAGGAAGACAGAGAGGAGCCAGGAGCGAAACGCAGATCTGTGCCTTGACCTCTTGGCCAAATCCACGCACACAGAGCCTCAGTTTTCTCATCTGTAAAATGGCCTGTCTGCCTCACAGAGTGGCTGAAGACCCACAGCTTGGGGAACGTGGAGTGTAAGGCACGCAACAACCACCGGCCGGGGGTTGGGGTCTGCCTGGCCCGGCTCCATGGCCCAGCTGTTGCTCAGCTCCTTGGGACTCTTTCCCCTCCACTGCCTGAGTTCTCAGGATTGAGGGCAGCGTGGTAAATTACAGCAAAATGTACGTGCTGGGTGCAGCCTGGAGATCAGGAAAAGCTCATAAAGAGACGTGGAGTGCAGAACACACTGTTAGCAAGTTCTGGTTCCAGTTTTCACTCAGCTATGTGATGTCTGAGCCAAACCCTCACTGGGCGGTAGCCCAAGAGCTGCATCTTCACTGAGCGGAAGTGGCAGGAGAGGCTGGCAGGAGGGACTCACTGGGAGGGGCGGTCAGGAGGGACTGACTGGGAAAGGCGTGCAGGAGAGGCTGGCAGGAGGGAGTGCCTGGGAGGGGCTGGCAGGAGGGGCTGGCAGGAGGGACTGCCTGGGAGGGGCGGGCAGGAGGGGCTGGCAGGAAGGATTTGGCTGGAATCGGGATTTCCCTGGCCCCACCGGGAGTCCTTGGCCTCAGTGCAATTCCTCAGAGCCTTTAAGATATATCGGCAGGCTCTGATAATGTGGCCCCAAGACACCAAGGATGGGTTTTTCCCGAAGACAGGGTGGCTGAGAGGGCAATGGGGGAAGGAGATGGAGAAAGAGGAATTGGGGTTGCCCCAGCACAGATGCTGCCTCCAGCCTGAAGGATCTCGGACATTCTTGTGCAACCCATCACCACCACCACCGCCACCACACCTACCTCCTGAACCGGCAGCTGTGGTCTCAGGCTCCTCCTTGGTATCGGCCCAGTTCTGGGCCTCCTCCTCGGCCTCCTCTTCAGCCTCCTCCTCGGCCTCCTCCTCAGCCTCCTCCCCGGCCTCCTCCTTGGACTCCTCAGCCTCCTCCTCGGCCTCCTCCTCGGCCTCCTCCTCGGACTCCTCAGCCTCCTCCTCGGCCTCCTCCTCGGCCTCCTCCTCAGCTTCCTCCTTGGACTCCTCAGCCTCCTCCTCGGCCTCCTCCTTGGACTCCTCAGCCTCCTCCTCGGCCTCCTCCTCAGCCTCCTCCTCGGCCTCTTCCTTGGCCTCCTCGGCCTCCTGCTCGGCCTCCTCCTTGGCCTCCTCCTTGGCCTCCTCGGCCTCCTCCTCGGCCTCTTCCTTAGCCTCCTCCTCAGCCTCCTCCTTGGCCTCCTCGGCCTCCTCCTCGGCCTCCTCCTCGGCCTCCTCCCGCAGATCCTGCAAAGAATAAAGTGGAAAAAGAAACTGTGACCGTCAGCCCCCAGCCCTAGTCTCAGCAGCTCCTGTTAGATCTGCCTACAGGAGTCCACATGGGCCCAGTTCTGCTTCCCTGCCCAGCCAGTCAGGTCCTGCCAGCTCAGCTTCTGGGTACCCTGGGAGTGGCCTACACCCTGGAGAGGGCCGTGCACTCAGGAGCTGCATGGCCTAACAGCTGGACGTGTCGCCTGTGAGGACGGACACTCTCCTTGCAGCCTGCATGGCGGGGACAAAGCATCCACAGCACTTCACAGTGTGTAAGCCCTTTCCGATCCTCCTACAGGCCCCAGGGAGGCGTCGGTAGCCCCCTCGGACACAGGTGGACACTGGGACCCAGAGAGGGGAGGCAACTTGCCCCAAACCAGGCACCCACAGGAGGACTTGAGCCAGGTCCACCGACTCCCCACCCATGGCCTAGGCCACTCTCTGACCCCTGCCAAGAGTGGGGTCTCGCAGGACCCATCACCCTGCCCCCTCTGTCCCGCGGGCATCTCACCAGCCAAAAGTCCCCCTGTAAGCAAAGTAGACAAGGTCCCCATCCTTCTACCGATGCCAGGCCAGGCCTCGGAGGTGCTGGTGCCCGGTGCTTGTCGTACCTGGTCTGAGACGCTCTGGGGCTGGGTCCTGTCTTCTTCACTCTGGCCCACGCCCACCTGCGACACCACACAGCTATCCAGCAGCACCCTGTGACCCGGGCCAGAGGGGGGCGTGCAAGAGAAAATAACTGGGTCAGGGGTGTTAAAGGTTTCCCTAGCCCTGCTGAGGGCCATGCTCTGTGCCAGAAGCAGGGGGCACAGAGATGCCCAAGAACAGGTCTCACCTGCAGGAACCTCCAGGGCAGTGTCCTGCTAACAATCGCCCCATCTGAGATGTGCACTCAGCAAGGCACTCTGAAGGACATGCACAACTCCGCTAGGAAGGAGGGCTTCCTGGAGGAGGTGACCTGTAAGCTGAGCCTCCATTACCACAAGGAATGGCGGGGAGGAAGAGGTTGTCCAGGAAGCGAGAACAGCATGTACGAGAAATGCATGGAGGATGGTTGGAGGAGTGGTCATCTGGGGTCTCCCAGACTCCAGGCAATCTTGGTGATGGGTACAGGATGAGAAAAGTGAGGCCCAGAGAGGTGAAGTGACCTTATGAAATCACACAGCAAATTGTCCCAAACCACGCAAACCTCAGACCCAGGCCCTGGTTCTTCCCATGCCATGAGATCAGAGCCACTGCAACTGCTGAAGCTATCATGGGTGCCAGGCCCAGGCAGCAGGCATACATAAGTGATAGGGACAGGAGTGAGGCTGCAGCAGGCAGGGAGGGCCATGGCAAATTGGAGAACCCATGTCCATCCGAGGGCAGCGACCACGCTCTGCTGGGAAAGGGGGCCCAGGTGGCCAGACCATTCCATTTTAAAACAGAGCCTGAAATACATGTTTCTAAGTGGAAATTGTCTGATATTTAGATGCTGATAACTCAAATTAATATCTTTATTAATATGTAGTAGCCAAAAGAACCTGTCTCCAGGCTAAATTAGATGTCCATGTGCAACCTCTGGGTTAAAATGATGACTGAAGGCCGGGCTCAGTGACTCACACCTGTAATCCCAGCACTTTGGGAGACGAGGCGGGTGGATCACAAGGTCAGGAGTTTGAGACCAGCCTGGCCAACATGGTGAAACCTCATCTCTACTAAAAATACAAAAATTAGCTGGGCCGTGGTGGCGCGTGCCTGTAATCCCAGCTACTTGGGAGGCTGAGGCAGGAGAATCGCTTGAACCCGGGAAGCGGAGGTTGCAGTGAGCCAAGATCGCACCACTGCGCTCCAGCCTGGGCAACAGAGCAAGACTCCATCTCGAAAATAAATAAATAAATAAATAAAATGATGACAGGACCAGGGACTAATGTGATTTTTGTAGTTAGGATTAGTTCCTGCTTCCTAACAGCCCCTCCCCACCCCTCAGACTCCTGTCATCCAGGGGTTCACAGAGGATGCTCTGGGGTGTCTGCCACCCAGGAAACCTGAATGCATCATTCTCTACCCAGAGGGCCAAGTCTCAGCCCTCCTGAGCAAGCACTGTGGGACAAGAAGGTGGGGACGGGATTGTTGCCTAGTCGGTCTGGAGCCAGCTGCCTGGCAGCAGGAATCAGTTGGTAATCACATTGCCACAGCAGCTCCTGGGCTGCATGCCAGGCACTCTGCATGCAAATCTCCCCAGATCCTCCTCCAAATTACCCTGAGAAATCTATAAACTCGGTACACCACAGCAACAAAATCATATGATCATCTCAATAGATGCAGAAAAAGCAATTGACAAAATTCAACATCATTCCATGAGCAAATCTCCCAACAAATTATGTACAGAAGGAATGGACCTCAGTACAATAAAGGCCACATCTGACAAGCCCACAGCTGACATCATACCCGATGGCAAAAAGCCAAAAGCTGTTCCTTTAAGATCAAGAACAAGACAAGGATGGCCACTCTCATCACTTTTTTTTTTTTTTTTTTTTTTGAGACAGGGTCTTACTCTGTCACCAAGGCTGTACTCTAATCACTATAGCCTCAACCTCCCAGGCTCAAGCCATCCTCCTGCCTCAGTCTCCCGAGTAGCTGGGACTATAGGCATGCACCACCACTCCTGGCTTTTTTTTTTTTTTTTTTTTTGTATTTTTAGTAGAGACAGGATCTTGCTATATTTCCCAGACTGGTTTCAAACTCCTGGGCTCAAGTGATCCTCCCACCTCAGTCTCCCAAAGTGCTAGGATTATAGGTGTGAGCCACCACGCCTGGCCCACTCTCACCACTTCTATTCAATGTAGTATAAGAGATCCTGGCTAGAGCAATTAGGCAAGAGGAAGAAATAAAAGGCATCCAAATTGGAAAGGAAGAAATTAAATTGCTCCTCTTTGCAGATAACTTGATCTTACATATAAAAAACCCTAAAGAGTCCACCAGAAAACTGTTAGAACTGATAAACCAATTCAGTAAAGTTGCAGAATATAAATCAACATAGAAAATCCAGTAGCATTTCAATATGCGAACAACGAACTATCTGAAAAAGAAATAAACAACCCCATTTATAATAGCTATAAAATAAAATGCTTAGGAATTAATTTAATCAAGAAGGTGAAAGATCTGTATGCTGAAAACTGTAAAATATTGATGAAAGAAACTGAAGAAGTTGTCTGGGTATGGCTTATGCCTGTAAACTCAGTGTTTTGGGAGGATCGCTTGAGCTCAGGATCCGAGACCAGCTTGAATAACGTGGTGAAACCTCATCTCTATAAGGCACTAAAACTAGTCGGGTGTGGTGGCATGTGCCTATAATCCCAGCTACTTGGAAGGCTGAGGTGGGAGGATTGCTTGAGCCTGGGAGGTTGAAGCTCCAGTGAGCTGTGATTGCACCACTGCACTCCAGCCTGAGCAACACAGCAGGACCCTATCTCAAAAAAAACCACTCAAATTGATTGAAGACTACTTAAACGTAAAATCTGAAACTAGAAAACCACTAGAAGAAAATATAGGGGAAAAGCTCTATGACGTTGATCTAAGCAATGATTTTTTAAAATATGAATTCAAAAGCACAGGCAACAAAAGCAAAAATAGACAAAATGGGATTACATCACAACTAAAAAGTTTCTGCACAGCCACGGAAACAATCAACAGAGTGAAGAGACAACCTACAAAATGGGAGAAAATATCTGCAAACCCTAAGTTGAATAAGGGGTTCATATCCAAAATATATAAGGAACTCAAACAACCCGATTGTAAGAAATGAAAAAAAAAACCTGATTAAAACAATGGGCAAGAATCTGAATAGCCACTTCCTGCTGTCTCAAAAGATGACATACAAATGGCCAACGGGTATATGAAAAGATGCTTAACATCACTAATCATCAGAGAACTACAAATCAAAACCACAGTGAAATATCAACTTCTCACCTGTTCGAATGGCTATTATCAAAAAGACAAGATAGGCCGGGCGTGGTGGCTCACACCTGTAATCCAAGCACTTTGGAAGGCAGAGGCGGGTGGATCATGAGGTCAGGAGTTCAAGATCAGCCTGGCCAACGTGGTGAAACCCAGCCTCTACTAAAAATATAAAAATTAGCCGGGCAGGGTGGCACATGCCTGTAATCCCAGCTACTTGGGAGGCTGAGGCAGGAGAATCACTTGAACTCAGGACGTGGAGGCTGCAGTGAGCTGAGATCGTGCCACTGCACTCTAGCTGGGGTGACACAGTAAGACTCTGTCCCCTGTCCCCGTCCCAAAAAAAAAAACAAGATAGCAAGTGTTCTGAGGATGCAATGGAAAGGGAACACTTATACACTGTTGGTGGGAATGTAAATTAGTGCAACCATTATGGAAAAGAGTACAGAAATTCCTCAAAAAGTTAAAAATGGAACTACCATGTGATTCAGCAATCCCTCTGTTGGGTACAGATCCAAGCGAAATGAAAACACTATGTTGAAGAGATGTCTACACTACCATCATTGCAGCATTAACTTTTTTTTTTTCAAGACAAGAGTCTCGCTCTGTGGCCCAGGCTAGAGCGCAATGGTGCGATCTCCACTCACTGCAACCTCCGCCTCCCAGGTTCAAGTGATTCTCCTGCCTCAGCCTCCAGAGTGGCTGGGATTACAGGCCCATGATACCACACCCAGCTAATTTTTGTATTTGTAGTAGAGACAGGGTTTCACCATGTTGGCCATGCTGGTCTCGATCTCCTGACCTCAGGTGATCCACCTGCCTCGGTCTCCCAAAGTGCTGGGATTACAGGCATGAGCCACCACACCTGGCCAGCATTATTTATAATAACCAACATATATAAATAACCTATATATCTATCAACAGATGAGTGGATCAAGGAAATGTTCTAGATATACACAATAGAATTCAGCCTTTAAGATGAAGGAAATTTTGTCATTTGTGGACCTTGAGGACACTATGTTAAGTGAAATAAGCTAAACAAAGAAAGACATATACCATCTGATCTCACTTATATGTGGAGTGTAAAAAAGTTGAACTTGCAGAGGTAGAGAATAGAATGGTAGTTACCAGGTCGGGGAGGGATGGGGTTGGGGAAATGTTGGTTAAAGGGTACAAAGGTTCAGTTAGATAGGAAGCTTAAATTTGAGAGCTCTATTACACAGCATGTGACTCTAGTTAACAGCAATGTATTGTATTTGTAAAAATTGCTAAGAGTAGATCTGAACTGTTCTCACCATAAAAAATGATGAACATATGAGAAAATGCATAATTAGCTCTATTTAGCCATTCCACAAGATATATGTATTTCAAAATAACAATAAATATACACAAAAATATATACAATTTTTGTCAATTGAAAAAATAATTAGGCCAGGCACGGTGGCTCACACCTCTAATCCTAGCACTTTGGGAGGCCAAGGCGGGTGAATCACCTGAGGTCAGGAGTTCAAGACCAGCCTGGCCAACATGGCGAAACCCTGTCTCTACTAAAAATACAAAAATTAGCCAGGTGCAGTGGCTTATGCCTGTAATCCCAGCTGCTTGGGAGGCTGAGGCAGGAGAAGTACTTGAACCCAGAAGGCAGAGATTGCAGTGAGCCAAGATCATGCCACTGTACTCCAGCCTGGGTGACAGAGCGAGAAGACTCTGTCTTCATGAAAAAAAAAAAAAAAAACAAGAAAAGAAAAAATAATTAACTTTTTTAAAAAGCCAAGGGAAAAAAACCCCAAATTCCACATAACCCTGACAGATTCAAACTATTACTGCTCACATGCCAGCTGAGAAAACAGAGGCTCAGAGAGGTTTGACGGTGGATCCATGGTCACACCGCCTGTGCAAGGTGAGCCTGGATAAGACACAGCATCCCTGACCCCAAGGCCACGTGCTTCATGCTCTGTTTCACTGCCTGCCTCTGAGTATTTTGGAGACTGTGCCTTCTACACTAAGGAGAAGTCAGCCTTGCACAAATGGGTTAAAGACGGGTCTCCGACTGCAAGGGGATGACTGGATGACTTTCCTGAAATAGATACGGGGCCTGTCTCGGCTCTCTGCCTATAGCACAAAGGCTCAGAAAGTGAACTGCCCACAGGCCCAGCCAGAGGCTTCTTGGAGTCCTGCTTATTCCAGTATCAGATCAAAAGCCATTGTTGGCCTTGGGCAAGTCACCTCGAAGCCCTTGGGCTGCCTCTATGCTCATCTGTCAAATGGGTAGGATTTGCCCAGCCTGGGCAGCCTGACCTATTTAAGTAAGATCAGAAGGACCAATGAGAATCTCATAGAAAAGTCAAAAAAAGAAGGCCAGGTGTTGTTCTGGTGATTCTTCTGGATTCTTCCTCACTAAACATTGGGAGAAGCTTTCCTTGTCTGTAATACCAAGAATCCTTGCTCTGTACTTCGTGGCAGGGCCCCGTCTCTAAATCTCAGTTCTCTCATCTGTGAAATGGGATGAGAGAATGTTAGAATCTGCTATTCAGGCTGCCTTAGCAGTGTGTGGCCCAGAAAAAAATCGTGAGTCAAATGGCAGCCATTATTATTGTTCTTGTCATTATTATTATTAATCCCAGAGGAGGATCTGCAGGGTTATGAAATCACCCACGTGGATTGAGGAACATTTTGCACAAACATCCCCAGCTATCAAAACACCTCAACAGCCCAGTGGTGGCGCTGTCAGCATTGCCAGGGGCTGTCTGGGGGTCATATACCAAAGCCACATTGCCGGTTTGACAGGGTGCCCAGTACCTGCCAAGGCACCCTCTTGTGCAGCCCAGAAGCAACAGGCCATCAACTTCCAGAAAGTTCCCAAGTCTCAGGGATTTCCAAGCAGAGGAACAGACAGATTGGCTGAGGTGGACTTCCTGGAGGCCTGCCTGGCTTTCCAAGTTTGAGATCCAGGGAGCAGCAGTGGCAGCCAGCTCTCAAAGGCTTACCGGTCCACCCCTCCTCCCTTGAGCCACCCCGCAGGCTGTACCCCCACGTTAAAGTCCTCACTGTCACCTTCAGCAAACTCTCCACCTGAAATCCCAGCCCCAAAAGAAGGAAGGAGGGGAGCCTCAGGGAGAGGCAGCCACCTACTTGGGTCTCTCGGTCGGTGCCGGTCAGGATACCCACAAGCAGGGGTTCAGCTGGGGGCTGTGACGTTCATCCCAAGCCCGAGTCGGTGCACGTACATGGAGAATTGGGAGAGCACCGGCCCAGCCACAAGCCCAGCTCCCGAGCCAGGGTGGCTCCAGTGGCAGAGGATCCACCAATCCTTCCTGCTTCTAATCAGATTGAGGGAATGTGCAAGGAACTGCAGAAGCGCCCCCAGGGAGGCCAGGTGGGACCAAAAGGCCGAAGTTGCTAGGGAAAGCTGAGCTGTTGCCTGCAGAGACCGGGTCGCTAGGCGACCATCTGCCCGCTACCGGGACCCTTGCGTCATCAGTAACCTGTGCCTCTGCAAAGCTGCCCAAGAGCATCCTTCCCCAGTCAGTGACAGCCCAGCTCTGCTTGCCCTGGGCCTCACCCCCTCTGGCCCTGGCCCTCTGATCACTCACTCGATCACTCGCTCGTCCCTTCCCAGGCCTGGAGCCCAAAAGCTCCCAGAGTTGAAAACTCTGGGTGAACATTTGTATAAAGACGTACATGCCTGCAGCATCTGCGGGGAACTCCAGATCCATGTGCCTGTGTGCAAGGCTGTCGTGTGGATGTGTGCACATGTGTACATGTGTACACGTGTGCACACACGTATGAACATGAGTGTGCTGCCTGTACTTATGCATATATGCAGGATGTGTGTGGATATAAGTGTGTGCATGCCTGTACATGCTGTGTGCATAACCCAGCATGTATGTCTGTCAGTGTGCTGGTGCATACATGTATAGTGCAGCTATGTATGTGTGTGCCCATGTGTACTGCATTCTGAGAACATGTGTATAGTTAGTGCATATGTGCACATGCCTGTATGTGAGCATAGTTGATCACTGGCCTTGAAAGGGTGTCTCAGCTCCAGAGCACTGTCAAATACAGGGTTTTTCTGGCCTGGGTGTTGGGTGTACGAGTTCAGCAAGGGAGCCACTCATAGCTATGCACTCCACACAGAGGCAGGGGGAGGGCAGAGGGCAAACAAGCTGCTCTAACGAAACCAGCAGCAGCTAAGTTCTTCACCTCGCAGGGACTGCATGGAAGCCCACAAGGCGGAATTAGGACAAGTCGGGAAGGGACAGAAGCTATAGGGAAGCAGGCTTAGTTTTGGTGTGAGAAATAATTTCACAAGTCAGAGAGGCATATGGATGAAATGGACAGTCTTTGAGAGGTTGTGAACTCTCCGTCACTGGAGGTAAGCAAGCAGAGGCTGTGTGGCCTCCTGTAAAAGATGGAAAGAGTCTATGTGAACTGAGTAAGTCAATGTGAACTGTGGACTAAAAGCAGATGACACTGAACAGGCTTCCAGCTCTGAAATCCTGTTTAACTATTTCCTGACTGGAACGAAAAGAGACCCTCTTAGGGGACAAGAACATCAGTGGCCGTTGATGGGGCACTCACCCCAGGCCTGGCCCTGATGAGCCCTCTGCAGGAGGCTTTTGTTATCCCCCATTTTACAGATGTAGAGGCAATCTGTACACCACCTGTCCCAGTCATTTCACTAACAGAAGCACAGTGGCATTGGCATTTCTGAGGCCCAAACCTGTGCTCCTGACACTCATGGTGCCATCCTGTCTCAGGCCATGGCCAGAGGGACAGGTCAGGGAGAAGGGGTGCAGGCCACAAGGTACCATGGTGGGCGGAGAGACAGGGACATAATGCCAGGGGACTGGAGCATGAACAGAGTAACTTACTATCACCTGATCCACCATAACAGCCTCCTCACTGTTCTCCCTGCCTCAGTCTTTCTCCAACATAGCTGCCAGATCATGCCACTCTCCTGCTCAAGAACCTTCAATGGCTCCCTATTGCCTTTGGGAAAACAAGTTCAAGGCTTTACAACCTGCTTTTGAGGCAGTACTTTTTTTTTTTTTTTCTTTTTAAGTAGAGATAGGGTTTTGCTATATCGGCTAGGCTGGTCTCGATCTCTTGGCTTCAAGTGATCCAACTGCCCGGCCTCCCAGAGTGCTGGGATTACAGACGTGAGCCACCACACCCAGCTGACCTTCCTGAAACACTAACTTGTCTTCTGGGCCCCACACTCTTCTTGTCTCCTCCCTGCTCACTGGCTCCTCCTTCTCAGTTGTTTTTGCTTCCTCATCTCCCCATGAGCCTCCCTCTATCCACACTCACTCCCTAAGCATCTCGAGCCCTACAGTTTTCAGTGCCACCTACATGCCCAGAATCCCAATGTCACATCTCCAGGGCCACCTCTCTCTGGCCTAACTCCAGGCACAGGTGTGTCCAGCTGCCTGCTGTTCATCCCTCTGTTACCTGATCTCGTTTTTAACTTTGATTTTAACTCAACTCTTCTGTGTGTTTAACGTTGAAATCTATGGATATGGGTGGACGATCGACCGTTCCTGAGCAGTAGAGCAGAACCCAAGACGTTCCCAGAAGGCATCAAAGGCAACCACGGCAGAGGCATATGGAGGGGAGGCAGCCTTGGGTTTGTGAATAACAGGGGAGAACTGGGAGCCCACTGCGTATATCCATTCATACATCCATCCATGCAGTCAACTAACATTCATTTGGTGCTTACTGTGTACCAGGCACTGTTCTAGGCTCTGGGGACATGGCAGTGAAAGCCACAGACAAAAGTCCGAGCCCTCTTAGAGGCTGCATTGTAGTGTGTGTGTCTGTAGGGGGAGGTGGAGTGGTGGGTAATATGATTCCCAGGTCACTATGAGCACAGCAGGGGACCTCAGCTTCTCCCAGCCTCACACAGCACAGAACAACAGATAGTAGCTCCCTTGAGCAGCAGAGAGTGCCCAGACCCCAGGAGTTCAGCCCACCCCAGCCCCAGGGCCATCCCCAGCCAGGTGGGGAAATCACTTACTCAGTCACTTCCTCCTGCTTCTCCTCCTCCTCCTCTTCCTCTTCCTCCTCATCTTTCTCCTCTTCAATCCGGGACAGCTCCCTGAGTTGGGGTTAGAGGCAGGAGGTGAGCTCACCTGAAGCTGCCCCCCAGTATACCCGCTGCCCCATTTTCCTTAGGATGTCCCATGATTCCCGAGCTCAGACCTCGACCCTCCAACCAAGGCTCAGCCTGGGGAGCCCCAGCTGAGCAACCCTCTCCTCTGCATGAGGGGACTGTCCCAGCCACTGTGCTAGTGGTGACCGTAGGTCAGCCTCTGATCCTCTCTGGGCCTCAGTTTCCCCATTAGCTACGTAAGTTATGGGCTTCAGAACACGAGACCTCCCACTGTCACCAAGCATCTCTAGTAGGAAGAAAGATTGCGACATCCCTATGGAAGGCGATTTGCAAATCATAACCACAATTCCACATTCCCATGACCACTGACCCAGCAATTCCCCTCTAGAACTCTCCTGCAGATGTTATCACACACGTGCAAAGACATGCATACAAAAGTGCCTGTTTTGGGAGGTAGTTTTGTATGCAGGGAGCCTGTTGCAGAATTGTTCATGATAAGAAAATTTTGGAAACAACCTAAATGTCCATCAAGAGTGAACAGGTTTAATAAATTATGGTACAGCCATACGATGGCATACTATGCAGCATTGGAAAATGAAGATGCTCTCTATATCCTGAATGTGAAAAGACCTCAAGGTATATTGCTGAATGAATATAGCAAGGTACAGATAGGTACATGTGATGTGCTACCTTCTGTACAAAAAAAAGAAAAAAAAGGAGGGAGATGCGAGCTTGCATATGCCCAGACCGTCTCTGGAGTGGCACATAGGAACCTGGTAGCTTGTGTACCCGTGGGAGAAGGATGGGTATAAGGCAGGGGGAAGCAGGCTTGGTTCCTGCTCTGTGCCTTTGTATAGCTTTGAGATAAGGGGCTGCGTGCTTGGTACCTTCTCAAACAATAACTAACTTTTTGGGATCTTCTCAGACTCCTCACCTGGGCGTCTTCTCCACGGCTTTGTTCTCTTCTTCATAAGCTGGAACCACCTCTGTACTCTGCAGGCTGGTACTGACATCCTGGCAGGCATCCTCACAGTGCGGTTCAACCTCCTCTAGGACTAGGTCGGGCTCCACTTGCCCTCCGGGAAGGATGCTGACTGCAAGGAACACAGGAAGAGCTGTCTGTGGGATGTGCAGGAGCATAGGCTTGGGCCTCCAAGTCCCAGGGAGCCCACGGTGAGCCCCGGCTGTTGCCAGCAGTGCATCTGTGTTTAGTTGTGCAGTGGGGAGATGGCACTTTCCATTTGCAGCGAGACCAGATCAGTGTTCAGGTGATGGGTTGAACCCTGTGCTCATTCACTCTGTCTCCATTATTTTCCCCTCTTTCCTCTTGAGACAGAGCTTTGATGATGGTTGATCTTGTTTGCTTCTCACTGGGGCCTCCTTAAAGATTTGTGGGCCGGGCACAGTGGCTCACGCTGTAATCCCAGCACTTTGGGAGGCTGAGGCAGGCAGATCACCTGAGGTCAGGAGATTGAGACCATCCTGGCCAACATGGTAGAAACCCAGTTTCTACTAAAAAATACAAAAATTAGCTGGGTGTGGTGGCGTGTGCTTGTAGTCCCAGCTACTCGGGAGGCTGAGGCAGGAGAATCGCTTGAACCAGGGACTCAGAGGTTGCAGTGAGCCGAGATCGCATCACTGCACTACAGCCTGGTGACAGAGCGAGACGCCGTCTCAAAAAAAAAAAAAAGAAAGAAAGAAAAGATTTGTGCAGAGGCAGAAACAATGCTTCACAGCATCACAGGGATGCCAAAAGGCCCAGGTTCAGGGTCCACCTGGCCACATCCAGGTACAGTGGTCCGGATTGTCCTGAGGGAAGCAGAGAGAGCTTGCCCCCTCCCTGCTCTGTAGATGCCACCCTCTGGTGACAGCATGCACATATGCCTGGCATTTGCTTCTGAGAGTCCTTCCCTTCCTCCTGGGCCTAGAAGAAATTCAACTTTCTCATGGGGGTGGCCCCACCTTCAGATGGGAGTCTGTAATTTTCAACATTTCTTTACTTACCCTGGTCCTTGACAACAAAAACACCCTGGGCCTGTGAGCTTGGCAGATGCTCAAAGGGAGTACGGGGGCGTCTCGTCAGAAACCTAAGACTACCCCCAGGCAGGTGTCAGGGACAAAGGACAATGCTTGGATACCAGGTGTCCCCAAAAAGCTCCAGGGGTCTTGGTGGCCCTCAGCCAAACATGAATTAGTAATAGTGACTGTTGTCGAGACGGGGTCTTGCTCTGTCGCCCAGGCTGGAATGCATTGGTGCAATCATGGCTCACTGCAGCCTCCACCTCCCAGGCTTAAGCAATCCTCCCGCCTCAGCCTTCTGAGTAACTGGGACTACAGGCATGTGCCACCATCCCCAGGTGGCAGTAACGGTGACTTTAAATGGAAGCTGGCCTCAAGTCTTAGCCTGAGACTTTGGCTGTTATTACTCATGATGTTGCATAACAACAGTAATAGTACCAGCAGCTGCATTTTCTAGCACTTCCTATGTGCCAGGCCCTGTGCCGAGTGACTTACATGGAATAACTCGATTAGTCCCCACATCAACTTTTCAAGCTTATAATTAGCATCCCCATTTTTATTTTCCCTCATATATTTTACTCCCCATTTTAGATGAGCAAACTGAGACACAGATAAACACCTCCTTTTATGGGGTGCTTCCCATGTGCCGGGCATGGAGCTCCCAACTTCTAGGTACAGATATTATCCCTGTCTCACAGATGAGGTGCTGCCTGCCCTCTAGGGGAGCCCCAAGCGCATCCCGACCTAGCTGTTTCCATGGTGGCTTCTGGCTCCTCTGGCCCTGCAAACATCCCCGGGGTTTGGCCAGGGAGGCTCCTCCAAGTGTGACCCTGAATCCGGTGGTGGGGCGCATTATCCACGTCAGTCTGTGCTGCTGTCCAGCAGTGGTACAGTGCCTCCACTCTGGGCAGCCCCTTGGGGTACAAGTTTCTGCCCAGACATAGCAGGGAACATCCAGGGAACCGAACGCCTTGCCTATCAGCACGTGAGCTTTCACAGAAGCCCCAAAGGGCAGGAACAGTACTCTCCCCCTTTTAAGAGACCCAGCTCAGAGAGGCTGAGTGTCTTGTCCCAGGCCACACAGGAAGGTGGAGGCAGAGCCAGGTCGCCTGACTCCTGTTTTCGCAGTGCACCGTCCCTGGAGATAAATGTGCCCGTGAGCACCTCGCCGGCATCAGCGGCCATCCGTAAGAATTGATGTTGCCTTGGCTTCCACACTTGCTTTCCCTTCCATTAACCTTTTCTTTTTAGGTCATGTTTTAGTGAGTGGGCGTTTTACAAGCATTTCCTCTTTTTTTTTTGTTTTTGTTTTTGTTTTGAGACAGAGTCCCGCTGCAACACCCAGGCTGGAGTGCAGTGGTGCGATCTTGGCTCACTGCACCCTCTACCTCCCGGGTTCAAGCGATTCTCCTGCCTCAGCCTCCCAAGTAGCTGGGATTACAGGCACCCGCCTCCACACTCAGCTAATTTTTGTATTTTTAGTAGAAACAGGGTAACCATATTGGCCAGGCAGGTCTAACTCCTGACCTCGTGATCCACCCACCTTAGCCTCCCAAAGTGCTGGGATTACAGGAGTGAGCCACCATGCCCGGCCTCATTTCCTCTGCAGCAGGCTTGCAAGGCGTGTCCTATACTGTTCTCATTTTACAGCTAAAAGTTCTGCAGCTCTGAGAGGAGGACGGTGCCCAAGGTCACTGAGCTGGAAGGGGAGGGATGGGGTATGCTGCCACACAGCCCAGGAGGCCCCCAGGAGGCCTGGCACAGGAGCCGCTGGCCCACCCCTGGAACTCTGCAGGTGTCTGATTCATAGCTCGCCCAGCTTCTCCTCAGCCCTACCCAGGTGCCCAGGAGCTATGGGTGCTCCAGTTCCCATGGAAACTGCCACTCCACCCTGGCACACCACCTCCTGGTCAGTTGCCTCTCTGCCCTCAGGGCTATCAAATGAGGTTCTGACCCCTGCCAGTGAAGTCAACAGCCTCATGTGGGAAGGAGCCCCTGCTTCCAGGATCAGCAGGCAGGAGCCTGGGCACGTGGGTTCTAGGCTAAGGCCCCCACCTGGACCCCTGGGTCTCTGTCAAAGCCTGAGCCCTAACTCCAAACCTCCATCCTTTCTGGCAGGACTGGATCCTGATACCTCCTTTCCTGCCTCTCCCTGGTCCAGGCTCACATCTCCTCCCACCTGGCCCAAAGCACTAACCTCTCACTGGGTGTTTCGCAAAGTTGGTCCCATCCTCTCCCCCATCGTCGGAATCATCTGAAGAGGCAGATACTTCTCAAAAAAGCAGATTCTTCCATAACCATTGCTTGGTCGTCAAAAAAAAAAAGACAGATTCCCAGCTTCCCGTACTTTGAATCAGAAAGTCTGGGGTAGGACATTCTTCATGGTTGGCCCCAGGTGTTTTGGAGGGGGCCCTAATTTGATTGCTTTCCCTGTCTCCAATGCTTGCTCAGCCCCAGAGTCATCTTTCTGGAGTCACTCCCCTGCTCAATCACCTTCAATGGCTCCCCATTGCCTATAGCCTAGTCTCCTAAAGTCAGGCCCCAGCTTCTCTAGTTTTAGCTTCTATATTAAGGAAGCTGGGCTCCAGATTAGCCGAAGTCCCACCACTCTCTGTATACCACACTTCATTAGTTCTACTGGGATCGCCACACCTCATCACCAGTTCACGACCTCAGGGATCTCAAACAAAGGCCTGTCCAGCCAGGGCAATGATGTATACAAATGAAGGGGCAGGTGCCACCTTTCTGCAGGTGCCAGCAGCTGCTCGGACTATCCTCATAAGCACAGTGAGCACAGTGTGGGCCCATTACAGCCAGGTCTACCCAGTTTCTGAGAGAAGCCAGATCTTTTCATGTAAAGCTACCTGATTTTTAAATGTTGGCAACCAATTCTAATTTTTAAAATCTCTCCATGGCCCAAACAAAGACACGTGCAGGCCAGCTGGGAGCCAGGACCCCTGGCTCAAGACCCCTGGCTAAGTCCTCCCCTCCTGCAACCCAATACCCCAAGCCAAGGCCTATTCAGTCCGCCCATGTTTAAAACTGAAACCCTTCTTTTAGCTTTATCCTAAGCAATAATATCATGCAATCACAGGTTTGATGTGCTCATTTATGCTCTTTTAATGTTAATGAAAATATTTGCTGCTGCTCACTGGTGTCCCCAAACCTTGGAAGGAGAGAGCATGGCCAGGCCTAGGGAGAAACCTCTCTGGGAAAAACTGTATCCTGTCAAGATGCTGACTGTGCCAGGTACCACACTGGGGACTGTGCACACATCCTCTCAAAGAGATGCTCAATACCGAGTCCTCCATCTACGGGACTTTTTTTTTTTTTTTCATTAATTAAAAAAAGGGTTTTTTAGGCTGCACACGGTGGCTCACACCTGTAATCCCAGCACTTTGGGAGGCCAAGGCAGGTGGATCACCTGAGGTCAGGAGTTCGAGACCAGGGTGGCCAACATGGTAAAACCCTGTCTCTACTAAAAATACAAAAAATTAGCTGGACATAGTGGTGTGTGCCTGTAGTCCCAGCTACTCAGGAGGCTGAGGCAGGAGAATCACTTGAACTCGGGAGGCAGAGGTTGCAGTGAGCCAAGATCGTGTCACTGTACTGCAGCCTGGGCTACAAGAGTGAAACTCAGTCTCAAAAAAAAAAAAGGTTTTTTTAGACACAGGGTCTCACTGTGCTGCCCACAGTGGTCTCAAACTTCTGGGCTCAAGCAATCCTCCTGCGTCAGCCTCCCAAAGTGCTGGGATTACAGGCGTGAGCCACCACGCCCAGCTATGGGGCTTTTCCACAGCCCTCTGGGGGTAGTCCTCCCGCTATCTAGCCTAAATCTCAAAGGCTGCCCATGGCTGGCCTTCTCCTTGTTCTGGTCTGGGAGGCTCTGGGTCTGGTGCAGGTGAGTCTGGCTCCCCTTGTTCTGCCTGGGAGTGTGTGGAGAGGGAGGGGTTCGCTGTTGAAATAGGGTGGGGTGTCAGTGGCCACCTCCCCCCCGAAGGTCTTCTCTTCAGGACATCCTTCTTTCCTTCCTTCCATCCATCCATGTGTCCATCTGAGCTCTCCCAGATTCCCTTCTCCCTTGTTTCAGGGGCCTCCAGCTCCCATCACCCCTGAAACAAAGGAGAAGACAGGGTGGGTGGCTGGGTGGACAGGCGGAGGGAATGAATGAGTGGATGAGTGAATGGATGGGGAGGGTAAGGGACACATATCCCCCAGCCCCTCAGAGTCTCCCCATGAACTGGGACGTGAGTGGAATAGTGTCTCCCAAAAAGATAATTCCACGTCCTAACCCCATTACCTGTGAATGTGACCTCATTTGGAAATAGCTTCTTTGCGGGTGTGATTAAGTTAAGAATCTCAAAGTGAGATCATCCCGGATTTAGGATGGGCCCTAAATCCAATGACTGATGTCCTTATGAAAGAACCGAGAGCAGGGGCTTGGCACACACAGACATGGAGGTAAAGGCTGTGTAGAGATGGAGGCAGGGACTGGAGGATGGCCAGAAGCCAAGGACCACAAGTGGCCACCAGGAGCAAGGAGAGGGGCACAGGCATGTCTCGCTCAGAGCCCCAGGAGGAGCCAACCCTGCCACGGCCTTGATCCTGGACTTCTGGCTCCTGAACTGTGGTAGAATCAGTGTCTGCTGTTAGCTGCCTGGTGTGTGCACATCTGTTATGGAGGCCCTAGAAGATGAAACCAAGCCAGCTCCCCGCCCTGTCCTCAAGAGCCAGCCCCCATGGCCACCCAGCGTCCACCCAGCATCCACCCATAACCCACATGCTCTGGGAACTGCAGGGAGGCCCTGGCCACAGCTGGTGGGGAATCCTGCCTCCTTCCAGAGGGGAAGAGAAGAAGGTTCTGGTGCTCCGTCCTCAGATGCAGACCGCCTGAGGGTTCTCTGCCCCAAGGAAATGTTTTTGGTTTCTTTCAGCTGCTGCTGCCAGGCCAGGTGGACTCGATTTGCTCTGCAACCTGGGGCAGGTGCTTTTGGTTCTCTGAGCTCTGCCCTCTGCCTGCCCCAGCAGCCATGAGGGTCTCTGCTCTGCCGCCCCAGGTTGGCCATAAGTGTCCATGAGAGACTGAGCATGCCCTGCTCTGAGATAGGCCAGCTCTCCTCCTCATATCACTGCCATGGTTACCATCAACCCTAACGCCCCCCACGTCTCTGCATCAGACTTGAGCTCCACAGTCCAATGGCCTATGTGTGCTCCAGGTCATGGCAGCCACCCCCAGCTTCAGGGCACTCATGGAGACCACCATCAGCCTAGTGGGACTGGGGCTGGACACAGCCTTGCAGACACAGGGCAGAGCTCAGAGCCCTGGGACACCCTGAGGCCTGGAACAGAGGCTGCCACCACCCACAGCCTGCTGAACTCTGCTCACTGAACTCTGCTCACTACAAAAACCCATCACAGGGCTGGCACATAGTAGGCTGTCCTTAACTATGTATTGAATGAATGAAGGAGTGAAGGAATGAATGAATGCCTGTCCACTGCATGCCTCTCTGGAGGCCATGAAGTGAAGAAAGAACAGTTCCTGCCCCAGCCCCTTCCTGGTCTCAGTCCTCATCCCAGATTCCTGGCTCAGGGCTAAGATAAAGGGCATCACATGCCTCCCCAATCCAGCTGCAGGTGAGGGGGACCCCGCAGCTCAAGGGAACTGGAGGCTGTGGGGCCTGGTTCCCCCAGGGAGACCCCATGCTTCTCCCTTCAGTTTGGCCAAACCCATTTTCCCAGCTGCGAGGGGATGGGAGAAGCTCTCTGGGCAGTACCAGCAGGAAGGTGAGCTCATCTGACTTGGCCCTGGGACTGTTTTCTTGGGATAGAAGCTGGAAGCCAGGCTCCGGGGGCCCCCAGCCACCGTCTGGCTCTGGGCCGGCTCTGGCTCCCAGGCCAGGCTGACCAGAGGCGGGGCCTGCAGAGCATAGAGCTCTCTCAGCTCCAGCCCAGGAGACCCGAACGGCCCTGTATGAGTCCATGTCTGACCAGGGACAGCCCCCCTGCCCACATACAGTCAGACCCAAGGACACCTAGCAACCCTGCCTAACATGCACACAGGGACCCAGTCATGTGTCACTTACTGGTCTGCACGTTACACGTCCCAGGGGAGTCAGGCTCCTGCATGGAGAGAAAAAGGAAAAATCCTCACCAGCCTCCCTGTTTCAGCCACCCCTTCCAGCACGTGCATGACCTCGACCCACCTCTCTGGGCCTCAGTTGTCCCATGGAATGGAGAAGAGAGTCCCTGCTGTGCCCAGGGCCAGGGAAGGAGTTGAGGTTGGGGAGGGGGTTTGAGAGCTGGAGCCTTGGTTCAAGTGAAGCAAGATGGGGGTGACCCCAGACAGCCACAGCAGTGCCACCTGCTCAGAGGAGCCAGGAGGAGCACTTGAGCGACACAAAGGCCCAGGACCTGGCTGGGTCTTCCTTTCTCTGGGGCCTAGACAGCTTTATTTACAAAACCCTTTACCTGCATTCTCACAGCCCCGGGTATGAGAATGTCGGTAAAGAGTTCTGTAAACAAAGACCATTGCTCCACTGGGACAACTGAGGTTCTGAGAGGGCCAGGGCCGAGGCCACACAGCCAGGAGAGAGATCAGACCTCCCACCAGCCAGTTCCAGGTGCTTCTAGAAAGACGTCCTACTGCAGCCAAGGAAACAAGGGCCAGGTTCCTGGTTCTTGGGGAGGGAGAGGTAGGGGTGACAGAGCCCCGGCCACTCATGTTGGAGCCCTATATCATGAAAGCACACACTTCTTCCCGGAATCTGGGGATCTCTCATCTCTGGACCTTTGCACATGCTTGGAGGCCACCTCCACTTTCCCAGAAGCCTTCCCTGATGCTCCCAGGAGGCTCCACCTCTGCGCCCCATGTCCTCTCTGCTCCCCCATGGAAGTGCCTCCCCTACTGACTGAACCCCTGGCAGGCCAGGCTGGGCCAGCACATCTCAGCCCTGTGGCCACCATGCCTCAGAGAGTATGGGTACTGAACATGGGCCATGCAGACAGGAAGGCTGGGGGAGCGGGGCTCCTGCTACAGGGTCCCTTCTTCCTGCTGTGCCTTCATACCCCAGGGACACAGGCCAACTATCCTCCTCCTTACCTGAGTTCCCAAGAGCCCTCCCACCACCACCAGGGCCCCACTCCATGTGCCCAGCACTGACCTGTTCCCCTGTTTTCCCGTGTAGCACTGGCTGCGGCAAGGCCATCTCCAGCCTGTGCAGGACCCATGCCACCAGCCTGCAGGTGAGAGAGAGCGTGCTGTGTCGAGGTGGGAAGGCTCGTGGGGACACTGAGGCTGGAGTCAGCTCGTTTCCAAGGCAGAAAACAAGCCTATCAGCCGGGCACAGTGGCTCACCCCTGTAATCCCAGCACTTTGGGAGGCCAAAGCGGGGGGATCACAAGGTCAAGAGACTGAGACCATCCTGGCCAACATGGTGAAACCCTGTCTCTACTAAAAATACAAAATAGTAGCTGGGCATGGTGGCGCACGCCTGTAGTCCCAGCTACTCCAGAGGCTGAGGCAAGATAATCACTTGAACCTGGGAGGCGGAAATTGCAGTGAGCTGAGCCGAGATCACACCACTGCCCTCTAACCTGGTGACAGAGCAAGAATCCATGTGGAAAAAAAAAAAAAAGAGAAAAACAAGCCTGCCAAAAGGCAGAGCCTGCCAGGAGCCAGAGCCCAGGTCTCCAGCCCTGAAGACCATTTTCCCCCTCTCCACCCTCCCTAAGTGAGCCTCTGGCTACTGTTTGGGCCCCACAAACAGCTCAGGTTCCCCCCACCCTCCCACCTGCCCCCAGAAGTGGGTGTATTTTGGGCGTCTCACACATGGCATGTGGTAACACCTGTCCTGATTTCCTTCTCTCTTTCCTTCCTTCCCTTCTTTTTTCTTCCTTCTTTCTTGCTTGAATTGGTGGCCCAAGCTAGTGTAATCATAGCTCACTCCTGTCTCAGCCTCCTGAGTAGCTGGGACTACAGGCACATGCCACCATGCCCAGCTATTTTTTTTTTTTTTGTAGAGATGAAGTCTTGCTATGTTGCCCAGGTTGGTCTCAAACTCCTGCCTCCACGGCTTCCCAAATTACTGGAATTACAGGCATGAGCCACTGCATCCAGCCTGTATCCTATTTTATTTGTTTATTTGTTTTTTGAGACGGAATTTCACTCTTGTTGCCCAAGCTGGAGTGCAGTGGTGTGAGTCGCGTGATCTCAACTCACTGCAATCCACCTCTGGGTTCAAGCAATTCTCCTGCCTCAGTTTCCTGAGTAGCTGAGATTACAGGCACGTGTCACCACACCCAGCTAATTTTTTTGTATTTTTAGTAGAGACGGGGTTTCATCATGTGCCAGGCTGGTCTCGAACTCCTGACCTCATGTGATCTGCCCACCTCGGCCTCCCAAACTGCTGGGATTACAGGCGTTAAGCCACTGTGCCCGGCCTCTGTATCCCATTTTAAATACCTGTTTCCTTTGGCCCGAAACTCCATTTCCACTGATTTATCCTCCAGATTTACTTGTGCGTGAACCCAATGAGGCATGCATGGGCTATTGATTGTGGCAAGAGTGGAAACAAATGTGAATGTCCACTGAGCGGTTAAATAGTGGAAACAAATGTGAATGTCCACTGAGCGGTTAAATGAAAACTGGTGCATCCATTTAATGGAGTGCTTGCAGCTTTAAAGAAAGAATGCAGTAAGACCCGTGTGGATAAAACCACCTCTAAGACACATTTTTCAGGTTAAGAAAAAAAAAAAGAAAAGAAAAAGAAAAGAAAAGCAAGCCAGGCGGGGTGCCAAGGCGGTCAGATCGTTTGAGGTCAGGAGTTCAAGGCAAGCCTGGTCAACATAGTGAAACCCTGTCTCTTTTAAAAATACAAAAGTTAGCTGGGCGGGGCGGCCCACACCTGTAGTCCCAGTCTACTCAGGAGGATGAGGCAGGAGAATCACTTGAACCTGGAGGAAGAGGTTGCAGTGAGCAGAGATCGTGCCACTGCACTCCAGCCTGGGAGAAAGAGCAAGACTCAGTCTCAAAAAAAAAAAAAAAAAAAAAAAGTAAAGTGTAGAAGAGTATTATAGGTTGCTCCTGTCAGGTGTGTGTTGAAGAAAAAAAAAGTACCCAAAGCTTGAAAGCATAGAAAATGTGGGAAAGGGCATGAAGCTGATGTGGTGCCTTGGGAAGGGGCCTGCACACATCCAGTTGAATTTTCTTCCAGGTTTTGTGGAGGTTGGGTGTTGGGCAGGCACACGGTACTCACCTGCTCCCCAGTGGGAGGTACCGCATTGAGGGTGGCTCACCTGGCAGCGTCCCTTTGTGGAGGGAGGGAGGAGGCCTGGGCCTGGGAGCCGGGCTGGGGCTCTGGAGCCAGCACCTCCTTGGGTTCCTCCTTGGGTTCTTCCTTGGGTTCCTCCTTGGGCTGCTGGGGGCTTGGCGTGGGCAGGGAGGGGATCTCCTGAACCTGCAGCTTGGGCCCCGTTTCCTGGGGCCGTCCTGGAGGCGCTAAGCAGCAAAGAAAGCAGGAGCTAGAGACGCCACTACGGGGCTTCCTCTGACCTCGCAAGGGCACAGAGGCCAGATTCAAGGTACTAACTGATTGGGGAGCTTTTTGGGATCACCCCACCCATCCCTACCCTCAAAGAGACCAGAAAGACATGGGAACTGAGACCCAGAAAGGAGAAAGGACTTGTCCAAGACCTCACAAGTCTGTTCCGAGACTCTGGCTTCCCAGCCTGGACTGGGGAGGGGAATCTGGTGTTCCCCACAACAGCCTGCTCCTGGCAAGCCCTGAACCCCATCCTAGCCTGAGTGGGGGCTAAGGGACTACGGGAGATCCTCCAGGGCCCAGTTAACCCCCGAGCCCAGCCCGTGACCATCCCAGGAAGCCCCCTCCTGAGCTCCCCTCCCTGTACCTGGGTCTGAGGCAGCACCTGTGGCACTTTCAGCCTCCTCTCTCCAGACCTGGGTGACAAACAGGGTTCAAGGTCATGGACCATAGCAAGCTCTGTGCACTCCCCCCACCCCCACTCCTTCTCCTGAATCCTCGCCCCCTCTCACAGTCACTCCTCCCCGTCAAGAACTCTCTGAGGGGGGCATCACCCCCTCCTGAGTTCCTCGGGGGGGGGGGGGGGGGGTGGGGACAGTCTGCAGGAGGAGGCAGGCCCTCCTGGGGCCCCAGAAGCCCCCCAAGTACTCAACTCCCTGCCCCTCCCTTCCTTGGCTCACCTCGGAGGATGTGGGGGGCTGAGGCAGCACTCTCTCCAGATTCCGCTCCAGCCACAGCAGCAGCCGAGGCCCGAGCCTGCGGAGGGGCCGGTGGTCAGCAGAGCGCCCTGAGGGAACGGGCCAGCGCACTACCTAACAGCCCACCTCAGGACACAGTCTCCATGCCCTCCACCCCTGGTGGGGAAATCCTGCCAGCCTTCAATTCTGAGCCAGGGCTGGACCAGGCTCTGGAACCTGGGGCAGCAGGGGATGGGCAAGAGCCCCTGAGGGGCTTGAGGACCTGAGTGAGTACAGCCCTGGGACTCCCTGTGCTGGGACAGACAGGGCTGGCTGCACGGGAGTGTGACCTGTGCCATCACTCAAGGCCTTATCCTTCAAATAACCTGTTTTTGGTTACGTAGTCTGCTGTCACAGTCTGAAAACATTTTAAATTTTTTTAAGGGACCTACGTTTGCATTTGCCCTGGGCCCCACAATTATTGGCTGGTCCCAAAGTCAAGCGTTGGATCCCAAATCCATCTGGCCTCCAGGAAACCCCACTCTTCAGAGAAGCACCATGTTCCCAGGACAACCAGTACCCCTAAGTATGGCCAAAAGAAGGCTGGTGAGTCTTCTAGGCTCCCTCCTCCTAAACTGCACTAATGGTCCCAGGAATCAGCTGAGTATGTCTCAGAAGGAAGTAGAGGGCCAAAAGACACACAGAGAGAGCTGCAGCAATGAATGAATGGATAGATGGAGTGTGTCGTTATGTATATATGTGTATTCATTCATGCATTCATTTGTTCCATGTGTGCTCAGTCCTCATTCTGTGGCAGGTGCTGTGCTGAGTGCCAAGGGTTCATCAGTGACCAGGACAAAAGTCCCTGTCCTCAAGGAGCCAACAGTCTAATGAATGAATGAGCGAAGGAATGAATGAATAGGATGAATGGAGATGAATCTATGACTGGATTTCCAGCAGAAATTACAAACTGGGCCGGGTGTGGTGGCTCATGCCTGTAATCCCAGCACTTTGGGAGGCCAAGGCGGGTGGATCATGAGGTCAGGAGATCGAGACCAGCCTTGCCAACATGGTGAAACCATGTCTCTACTAAAATACAAAAAATTAGCTGGGCGTGATGGCGCGTGCCTGTAGTCCCAGCCACTTGGAAAGCTGAGGCAGGGGAATCGCTTTAACCCGGGAGGCAGAGGTTTCAGTGAGCAGAGATCACGCCACTACACTCCCGTCTCTACTGAAAATACAAAAATTAGCTGGGCATGGTGGCACGCGCCTGTAATCCCAGCTACTCGGGAGGCTGAGGCAGGAGAATTGCTTGAACCCAGGAGGCAGAGGTTGCGGCGAGCTGTGATTGCACCATTGCACTCCACCCTGGGTAACAAGAGCAAAACTCCGTCTCAAAAAAAAAAGTTAAAAAGAAAGAAAGAAAAAGAAATTACAAACTGGAAACTTCAGGCTTACTTTGGGGGGTCTACAGTGTGCTGAAAACTTCTTGACTAAAAATTGAGGGTTTTACATAAAAAGCTAGACTTCTAGCTTCTCTAGAAAACCTAGAGAATCTGGCCACAGAGGCCCTGCAGACTGCAAGGCAGAAGCAGCTGAAACTGAGCAGGGCCCCTTTTCGGGGCTCCCTACCTCCCCTCTTTGCCATAGTCCCCCCACCAGCCTGCCACCCTTACTGATGGGGCAGCCACCCCTCCCCAAGTCAGCTCTGAGGAGTTGGATGTCAGCCTGGGCACCCTGATGTCCTCCACAGTGGTCCAAGCCCTGCTTCCAGTTTCCACACAGAGCCTATCTACATGAAGCCCACGTGTGAGGAGCTCATCCCTGCCCCTCCCTATTCTCGGAGGGTGGCCCCACCCAGGGACCTCCCACTCACCCCTGGGAGCACCCAGGGACCTCCCACCACAAACCATGAGCAGCACACGGTCCACTGTCCCCATCCTATGGCAGGAAACTGGCCCAGAGGAGACAGGGGGCATGTCCAAGGTCACCCCCTGAGGTGGTAACAGATCCTGCTCCTGAACCCAAGGCCCTATTCCTCCCACCACACACATACAGACGACAGTGACACTCAGGGACAGGGAATCACCTAGTGTCCTGGGTCTCGAGGGCCTTATTGGGTTCATCTGTGCACCCTGCAGGGTCAAAAAATACAGAAAGGCAGTCAGCAGCGGAAGACCTGCCCCAGGCCCCTGGGCAACCTGGAGTGGACACCGAGAGCCCAACTCAACCACAGGTTCAAACACAGGGTCAGTCAGATGAGATGCTCTGGCCTGGGCACAGGCTCCCCAGGGGTGGGGCCCATCCCAGCAGCTCCATAGCCCCACAGCCCCTCAGCCCCACTGCTGAAAAGCCATCCTGCCCCTTGGTCTTACCTGTGTCCCCAGTGCTGCCATGACCCAGGATCTGCCAAGGACAGACAGTCAGACATTGGCATGGAGCCCAAGGGCAGCCTCCTCCCCACAGCCCCTCCCTGACCCGGCCCCTTCAGCCTCCAGCCCCAGCAGTACCTGAGCCGGGTCCTCCTTGGTGCTGTGGACAGGCTGTGGGACCACCTTCTCCACGCCCTTCATGAGCCAGCTCAGCACTCTGCGGCTGGGACTGGGATGGATAGAGACACCAACCCACCCTCAACTTCCCCTAGCTCTAGCTCCCCACTGACCCAAGGGCAGTCCAGTGTCCTAAAGAACTTGGCTTGAATCCTAAACCACCGTCTCCTCACTGTGAGACTTTAGACACATCACCTCCCCCAGAAGCTCCATGACCTTCTCTGAAAAATGAGGGATGCTGATGCTTCTTCATGAGGCCAGGCAGACCGGGTGCCGTTCGGAGCCCACCCCCATGGGATGCTCAGGGCAGAGCAGCTGACTTTCCTCTCTTCCTGCCTCCCCCACTGTCCTGCTCTGAGCACACATCGTGCTCCAGAAGGGCCAAGGTTTGCTGCGGTGTATGCTGTGGCAGAGGCTGAGCAGCCTGAATGTGAAGGTCACGGCCTCCCTGCCTGAGGCCAACCCAGCCCCAGCCATGCTCAGGTTCCAAGCACCATAGGTCTGAAAAGTATAAGTCAACTGGGAGATTGCATGCAAAAACCTGGATTTCTGGCTTCTCTGGGAAAAGCAGAAGCTCTGACCCCATTGGACCTGCGGCTCACCAGAGCACTGAGAAACGTCCGGCCCCCTGGACAGGGGAGCTCATTATGCAGCTCTGACCCAGTTTCTCTTGATCACATTGCTCATGTGGCCCAGGAGAACCCCCTCCACCTGAAGCTCGCTTCAGCCAATTCCCAGGATGTCCCAGGGCTTTGCCCAGAATGACGGCAGAGCTGAGCTCAGTGTCCAACCCCACCCCAATCCCCAGGGCTCCCTAGCAGGGAGTGGAGTTAGGGGGGTGGGCTGGCCCTGAAGAGAGGGGAGGGTGGTGAAGTACCTGTTCATTTCTGAAAAATCAGCGCCCTGGGCCTGGAGGGATATGGTGGAAGTAAGGGCAGCCTCCTTGGTCTCTGGAAAAGAATCCCTCATCCTTCAGACCTGAGGACTCAGAGAGACCCATCTCTACCTTCTTGGGGAGATCAAGTCAGAGGAGAGGAGGGAGCCCCCCGAGGTCAGAAAGCCAGGCTCCAGCTCAGCTCAGCTGAAGTCTCCAGGAGCCCAACCTTAGCTTCTCTGAGCCTCAGTTTCCTCATCTATGAAATGGGTAAGCCAGCCTTGTGGGCTTTGTGAGGCTCCCAGGGGAGAATGTGCCCCCCCTGCCCTACCAGCCGGGCTTCTGCACTCACCCTGAGGGTTTGGGTGTGCCACAGCCACTTCCTCCTCCTTGAATGACTCTTCGGGGCGCTAGAGGGTTCAAACAGGACAAGGTAAGCCCTAGGTGAGATCAGCCTGGTTTGGACAGGTGCAGCCCCTGATTCTCCCTCAGGGGATTCCTGCCCCACAAAAGACTGAATGACTCTCTTCTCAGGATCATCCCTGTACATCTGGTGGCCTTACCTTCTCCTTCTGGCCCAAACTTTCCATTCCTCCCTAGTAGCCAGGTGGAGTTTGGCCTCTGCCATCTGCCTTTCACCTGCCTCTGCAGTCACACCTCTTGCTACCATGTGCACAAATGTGTATGTACAAACAAACATACATGTGCATACACAGACACAAATGTGTGCAGACTCTCATGCACATGCATACATAGTCATAATATGAGCATATATACACATACATATGCATACATACGGTGGCACACAAGTGCCAACATGCATATATACACACATGCACAAACAAAAATAAGTGCATGCACACACACGTACAGACAAAAACATATGTACATATACATTTGAACATGCATATGCATACATGCCCCAATACACATATATATGCATGCAGTAGTATGCAAACATGCATATACATGCATGCATGCAGGCAGACACACACATGCCTGTACTTGCCCGTGTACAGACACACAACATGTGCATATGCATAGATATATTGCATATGTATACAGGTGCAGAAATATGTGTATACACATGCTCAGTCACACACATGTGCATACACAGATTTCTGCATCTAAACATACATGAACATACGTGCACAGAAAAAATGTGTATATATACACATGTGGAGACAGGCAAATATGTGTACATACACATACACATGACATATTCACAGATGCTCAAATGTGCATACACATAGAAATACATGAGTACACACATACTCAGAAATATGTATACACATACATACACATATACAACTAGCATGTCACAGGAGCACATGGAATCGCAGACATACTAATACATATATACACATACATAAACATGTGTGCAAACACATGCACATGCATTCACATACATATGCATGTTCACATACATTGACATGCACACCCAATTTGCAAATACACATGTACACACACCGACATACCAAGGGTACACTACACACACACGTGGATCTACATGTATATGCATGTAACACATACACATGCATATGACATCTTATACCTCAACACACCCTGTTTCCTAAACACACCTTGCACTTCTCTAGTAATGGCCTCGCCTCTGCCAGGAATGGCCAGCCTCTCCATCTCCCTGGGTTAAAATTCTGATCCACCCTCTGAGTCTAAGAAGCTCTCCCCCACCAGCCTCCGATCTCCAAAGTTAAGATGACTCTCCCTCTTCTGAGCTCCCATGGTTTGGTCTGACATGCTTATTTGGCCAAGAAGTGTACGGGTGAGGCCAGTGTTGGAGCTCACCATGTTCCCTCCTCCCCACCTGTGTCTCTCGGCAGAATGAACTGGCTGGGTTCTTGTCTGTTGACCCGCTCTGGGCAATGCCTATTCATCTTTATGCTTTCAGCACTGAGCACAGGCCCTGGCATCAATTAGAAGCTAAATCAAATCTGTCGAATTGAGCTGCTGAATTAGTTGTCATCCAGCTCCTGAATGGATGGATTGCAGAACTGGTAAGTTGGGATTTGCCCAAAGGAAAAGTTCTGGAGAAAGTTTCTGGAGAAAGTGTGGTGCATGGACCAGTGCCAGTCTGCAAACTGGTAACAGTCCGTGATGATTAAGCAGTTTGCACCAGAATGTTTATCGATGCACTGCTTCCTTCATTGAGAAAGTCTTGGTACAAAACAAATAGCAACTAAACTAATCAGTGTACTTAGCTACATAGTAGATTCACATTCTGGTGCAAACTGCTTAATCATGATGGACTAGCAATCATCAGTTCATGCACTGGCTCCTGTGAGTACCTCTGTTATGAATGCTAGAGGCTGGCAAAATATGGCCTGAGAGCCAAATCCAGGCTGTTGCTTGTTTTTGTAAATAAAATTTTATTGGAACCCAGCTATGCTCATTCGTTCATGCATTACCTATATCTGTTTTCACACTATAATGGCAGAGTTGAGTAATTAACAGAGATAACATCACCCACAAAGCCTAAAACATTTACTATTTAGCATTTTACAGAAAATGTTAGCCTTGAGCAAGCCCAATCCACTGTCTGAACGTGAGTTTTCTAATTTGAACAAGTGTGGGACGCTGTGTCCCTCACTTTTCCTTCTGGCGCCCACCTTTTCTGCTGTAGAAGGTCCCTGGAGAGGAAGTGGCCCAAACTGGGAAGACCCCGAGCAGCGAGGCAGGCCTGCCCCTCCTCCCCCTCCCCCTCTCACCATGGACTCGGACTCTGCCTCGGCCTTCTCGGGGTTCTGCTCTGGTTCCACCTCCGCCTCCAGCTCTGGCTCTGGTTCCACTTTCTCTTCCTCCTGCATCTTGGTCTTCCGAGGAGACTCTGGGGGCTGAGGCAGCACCCTCTGGACCCAGCCAAACATCCTGATGCCTGTAAAAGACAGAGTCCTTGATCCTCCCCGGAGCACTCACGGTTGCTCCCGCCGCTTATGGGCCACTCTTGTGAGCTGCACATTTCCTTTTCCTTCGTCAACTTTAAAAATATTTCAGCTGGCTGGGCATGGTGGCTCACACCTAAAATCCCAGCACTTTGGGAAGCCAAGGCGGGTGGATCACGTGGTCAGGAGTTCAAGATCAGCATGGCCAACATGGCAAAACCGTGTCTCTACTAAAAATACAAAAATTAGCCAGATGTGGTAGCGGGCTCCTGTGATCCCAGCTACTCAGGAGGCTGAGGCAGGAGAATCGCTTGAACCCGGGAGGCAGAGGTTGCAGTGAGCTGAGGTCATGCCAATGCACTGCAGCCTGGGTGACAAGAGCAAGACTCTGTCTCAAAAACAAACAAACAAACAAAAATTTGGCTTGCTGCGGTTACTCACGCCTGTAATCCCAGCACTTTGGGAGGCTGAGGCAGGTGGATCACTTGTGGTCAGGAGTTCCAGACCAGCCTGGCCAACATGGGAAAACCCCATTTCTACTAAAAATACAAAAATTAGCTGGGCATGGTGGCGAGTTCCTGTAATCCAAGCGACTCTGGAGGCTGAGACATGAGAACTGCTTGAATCCAGGAGGCGGAAGTTGCAGTGAGTCAAAACCGTGCCACTGCACTCCAGCCCAGGTGACAGAGTGAGATGCCGTCTCAATAATAATAAGTGTAACATACTCAGAACAGTGACTGGCATATGCCAAAGGCTTAATAAATGTTGGCTATGGGGCCGGGCACAGTGGCTCATGCCTGTAATCCTAGCACTTTGGGAGGCCAAGGAGGGTGGATCACAAGGTCAGCAGTTCAAGACAAGCCTGGCCAAGATGATGAAATCCCGTCTCTACTAAAAACACAAAAATTAGCCAGGCATGGTGGCACATGCCTATAACACCAGCTACTCAGGAGGCTGAGGCAGAGAACTGCTTAAACCCGGGAGGCAGAGGTTGCAGTGAGCCGAGATCAGGCCACTGCACTCCAGCCTGGGTGTCGCAGTGAGACTCTGTCTCAAAAATAAATAAATAAATAAATAAATAAATGTTGGCTATGACTATTACATGATATCAAATAAAAACACTAATTGTGTAATATCATGTACTGCATAATCTCATTATAAGTAAAAATATTCATTATGAGTAATATAGGAGTGGAAAATTTAAGATAAAATTAACCTATATTCATAATTTTTTAATTTTTAAGATAAAATAGGCTGGGTGCAGTGGCTCATGCCTGTTATGCTAGCACTTTGGGAGGCCAAGATGGGAGGGTCACTTGAGCTCACGAGTCCAAGACTTTCTTGGTCAACATAGCAAGCTCCTGTCTCTATTTAAAAAGAAAAAAAAAAAAAAAAGCCTGGTGTGGTGGTGTGCACCTGTAGTCCCAGCTACTCAGGAGGCTGAGTCAGGGGGTTGAGGCTCCAGTGATCACGCCACTGCACCTCTGCCTGGATGACAAAGCAAGATCCTGTCTCAAAAAAGGAGAAAAAAATGGGCCTGGCATGGTCACTCACACCTGTACACCCAGCACTTTGAAAGGCCAAGGCAGGAGGATCACCTGAGGTCAGGAGTTCAAGACTAGCCTAGCCAACCATACGGTGAAACCCCATTTCTACAAAACATTAAAAAAATTAGCTGGGTGTGGTGGCATGCACTTGTAATCACAGCTACTCCGCAGGCTGAGGCAGGAGAATCACTTGAACCCAGTAGGCAGAGGTTGCAGTGAGCCGAGATCATACCACTGCATTCCAACCTGGGCAACAGAGTGAGACTCCTTCTAAAAAATAATAAGAAGAAGACCAGGCACGGTGGCTCACACTTGTAATCCCAGCCCTTTAGGAGGCCAAGTCAGGCAGATCGCTTGAGCTTAGGAGTTCAAGACCACCCTGGGCAACTTGATGAAATCCTGTCTCTACCAAAAATTAAAAAATCAGCCCAGCATGGCAGCACACACCTGTAGTGCCAGTTACTCGGGAGGCTGAGGCACAAGAATCATTGGAGCCCAAAATGTGTAGATTGCAGTCAGCCAAGGTCGAGCCATTGCCCTCCAGCCTAAATGACGGAGCAAGACGGTCTCAAAAATAAAATAAAATGCTTCTAGTGCTAAATTTTTTAAAAAGAAAGAGAAAGATACTACGCCAGGTAAACCTTTTTTCACGGTTTACTGTGTTATTTCAGTCCTGCCTTATACAGGTTGTTTCCGGTTGATTTCTCTTTGGGGAATGGGGAGCCCCAGGCCTTATGACCGAACTCCTGCAGGATGGCCTGGCCAATGGGCAGCATGCAGGTCGGTGTGCTAACTCCTACCCCTGGACGTGCCCTTGCCCCACGTGAGTGTGCCCCACCACTCTCCCAGCCGTGAGCAACCCGGGCGTCGGCAGAGTGTCTGTATGTCCCTCTCTTCCAAGGAGTCTGGCCCCAGCTGAAGAGGCCAGCCCAGGCCCAGGATCCTTGCCCCCAGCCCAGCTCCCCAGAGCCTGTGGCTGTGCTGCCGGCCTTCTACTCACAGCCCTGACCTCTGTTCCCACTCTGGCATCAGCAGCCTAGCCTGTCCCATGAGAAGCCATGGTGGGAACAGAGCTCTGAGTGTCAGATTCCCCGGCTCAGCCTCCCAAAAAGTGCACTTGGCCCTGACATGACCCCTCTGGTCTTCCATTTCCCTGAAAGTCGGGGCGCAGACACAGTGTCTTCCCAGGTGGGGGCTGCTGGAGCTCTCATGTTGGGATGGCAGATTTCACTGACCCAAGCCAACCCCAGGCAGCCCTGAGAGCCAGGGCTGAGCTAAGTGCATTCTACCCACGATCATATTCATCCTCATCCTCACCACCACACCCCACCCTTGCACTCAGTAAAATAAGAATTTTCATTATGAAGTACAGAAAGGTCAACGGAATCGCCCGAAGCAGCACAGCCAGCAGTGGCCGAGCTGAGTTTACACTCGGGTCTGCCCGATTCCAGGTGCCCCACATCTATTCCCAGGAGGTCGTGGCATTTACCGAGTGTCAGCCTCTTCTGCGGGCCAGGCCTGCAGATGCTTCCCAGCGGGCAACAATTCTGGCTTGCATTTCTAAACCTTCTGGAAATGACTAACAAAGCCTCCCCATCCCCCACGTTTCTTTTTCCTCCTAAATGAGGAGTGTCCCTGCTGACTGCACTTTGATGAGGGAGGCTCCGGTGGGAAGGGGGACCCATGAGTGGCAGCTCAGGGAGCTATGATGTTGCCCCACCAGCATTTTCAGAATCTTCTGGAGAGCTGGTGAAAATACAGATTCCTAGTTCCCCCAAGCCTTCCTGAGGGACCTAGGAATTTGCATTCCACAAGCTTTCCTGAAAATTCTGATGCACGCTAAAGTCTGAGCTCCAGAGGAGAGAGGGAAGCCACAGGTTTCCTGCCGTGCCAGTTTGGTCCTGCCTAAATGCCTTGCTTGAGGGAGAACATGGGGATCCCCTCAGGGGTCCCACTGAGCCTCTATCTCCTCCTGAGTTACCTGCTCAGATGCCAGCCACCAGTCAGGAATTGCCTTCTCGCTGCCACTCCTAGCTGGCCCCTCAGACACAAGGAAGATTAATTGGCAGTAGCTGGGCCGTGTGCAAAGGATTAGCAGGTGCTGAATGGGGGCGGGGGAGAAAAGAGGCTGTTGATGCCCAGGGAACCAGCAGCCCCACCACCTCCCGGTGTCCAGCAAGTATGTGGGCCCTAGGGAAGGGCCCCTGCATGGCCCAGGTCTGGAGCACCATGAGTTGCCAGGGGACCTGCCTGGGTTACCAGGAGCCTGGCTTCCCACACACCTTGGCCAAGACACAGAGTGGCTGGTGGGAGAATGACAGCCTAGAGTTCCCATGCGATGCCTGGAGACTCCTCAGGGTGGCAGGGGCTTGTCAATTCCCACCCAGTGGTGGCAAGAGGCGTACCGCAACTCTCCAGCCTCAAGGCCAGGACTCGGGCAGAGAACATTCTCTCTGGCTTAGAGTCTTCTCTGGGCAGGGTCTCAGCAGCCGTGCTTCAGGCTCTGCCAGAAAGGCTGTGTCCCAGGGCTGGGCCTGGAGGGTGGATCAAGGCCTGGCAGATGACTGGGCGTCTGACCTGCCCTGTGAACTGAGGCTGGAAACTAGAAGGGATACAGAGATCTAGGAGGAGAGGGTGCAAGGGACAGGGCCCAAGGAAGGGGCGCTCAGTGTGGTGCCACTGAGGGATATTTGGCAAAGGGGCAGGACTTGGCTTAATTATCTGCACCATTTCTAGAGTTTTTCCTTTCCTTTTCCTTTCTTTTCCTTTTTTTTGGGGGGGGTGGGGGAGCACAGTCTCTCTCTGTCACTCAGGCTAAGTGCAGTGGTACAATCATGGCTCATTGCAGCCTCAACCTCTCAGCCTTAAGTGATCCTCCCACCTCACCACCTCAGCCTTCTGAGTAACAGACTACATGTGTGCTGCCATGCCAGGCAAATGGCTAATTTTTATTTTTATTTTTTAGAAACAGGGGCCTCGCTATGTTGCCCAGGCTGGTCTCAAACTCCTGGATGCAAGCAATCCCCCTGCCTCAGCCTCCCACAGTGTTGGGATTACAGATGCGAGCCACTGCACCTGGCCTAGACGTCTTCCTCTGTGCCTGGCAGTGTGCCAGTCCTGGCACACAGAGCAAGACAGACATAGGCCCTGTCTTCATGGAGCTTACATTTCAATGCGGGAGATTCCTGACAAATAAAGAGATATTGCAAATGATGCTAAGTGCCGTAAAAGAAACAAACAGGGCAGAGGCGTGTGTTGTGGAGGGCAGTGGGGGCAGGTAGGCAGGTCGCTATGACGAGGTAGATGTATTTTTGAGCTGAGATATGAAAAGCAAGAAACACTCCGCTGTGAAAAGAGCTGGGTGAACGGTGCTCCAGGCCAAGGACACTGCAAGGAGAAAGCTTCCAAGGCTGGAATGAGCCTTGAGGAGCAGAATGCAGCCCGGGGGTCCTGGAGCTTAGTGGGTGCAGAGGAGGGTGGTGGGATGAGGCTGACGGGCAGGGGGCAGATGTGAGGCCTCTAGGCCACAGGAAGGAGTGTAGTTTTAGATGATGGTTTTGAACAGGGGCTGGGCATGATCTGTGTGGCTTTGTGTAGTGGGCAAGTGTGGAAGCAGGAAACTGGTCTGGAGGCTTCAGAGGGACAAGCCGACTGGTGACTGGATGACCCCTGGCTTCCCCTCCAGTGCTGGGCTTCAAGACCTCTGATAATCCAACCTCCACAAGGCAAGTGATGCGGAAGGAAGTTCTTTCTGCCAGCAAGGCCAAACCCCAATGGTAAAGCTCAAGGTACTCCCTGACCCTTCCCTACAAATATGCCAGGCTGCAGGGGCCAGAGCTCCTCCCCAGGGAACAGCAGGGAGCCCTTCTGCTCTGCCTGGGCCTGCAAGTAACACAGGTGACATTCGCCTTTGCCTGCAGCCTGATGGGAGGGGTGACGGGGCTTGGACTATGCTGGTGGGAGTACAGATAGGAGAAGGGAAAGGAGAGGGAAAAGGGGGCATCGAGGGGCTCACCCTGGGCAACTGGGTGGCTGGTTTACACAGGTACTGAAAAGAAGAAACCTGGGACTAGAAGTTTGGAGGAAGAATTTTGGGGGAAAACCATGAGCACTACTTTGTTAAGATGTCTGAGAGAGGCTGGGCGCAGTGGCTCATGCCTATAACACTAGGACTTTGGGAGGACAAGGCAGGTGGATCACCTGACGTCAGGAGTTCGAGACCAGCCTGGCCAACATGGCAAAACCCCGTCTCTACTAAAAATACAAAAATTAGCCAGGCATGGTGGCAGATGCCTATAATCCCAGCTACATGGAAGGCTGAGGCAGGAGAATCGCTTGAACCCGAGGGGCAGAGGTTGCAGTGAGCCAAGATCGCACCATTGCACTCCAGCCTGGGCGACAGAGCATGACTCTGTCTCAAAAAAAGAAAAGTGTCTGAGAGACATCCAGGTTGAAATGTAAGTGAGAGAGAGAGAGAGAGTGTGTGTGTGTGCGCGTGTGTGTCACTTAGCAGTCTACTGGAGATAGAAATTTTGTAGGCCTCAGCTTGCAGATGATGCTTAATGCCACAGGACTAACTGACATCACCTAGGAAACCCAGGGAAAGAACACCTGGGCTCGCTCAGAGGATGCAAACAGAGCAGGAGCTGGTAAAGGAGCCGGAAGGAGCTGCCAGGGTTGGGGAAGGAGAATCAGGAGCATGGGGTGAGGTCAAAGCCAAGAGAGGTGGCTGTGTTGGCGGGGAAGTTATCCCAGGGGCCGCTGTCTGAGGTGAGGCTTGAAACGCGTCCCTGGGATTGTGCAACTTGGAGGCAGTTGGATCCCCTACTGAGTGGGAAGGAGGGTAAGTTAGATGGACCTGAGTGAAGAGTAGTGGACTGCGGTGGAGAAAATAAAGCAAAACACAGCCACACACAGTGGCTACAGTTTGGATAAATCTCATGTGCGTATATATGGAGGGAAAGAAGCCAGCTGCAAAAGACCCCAGTGATCCACGCATACAAAGTTCCCAAAAGGCAAAATTAGTCTGTCCTGTGTATGGCTCCAAACATAAGTACGTTTACAGCCTCCAGTTTTCTATAAAGCCTAAAGTTGTTAAATAAAGTTTTCTATCATTGCCCATAAGTAAAAGCACAGGTTGTACTATAAGGTGGGAGAGTGGTTCCCTCTCGCTGGGTTGGGGGTTGTAATTGGGAAGGTGTATGTGGAAGCTTCTAGGGACTGGCAGGGCCAATGTCTTCCTTTCTTTTACTAACTTGGCTGGCATCTATTTTTCAAAACAACTCGATGGGGATATACATGCCATAAAATTCACCCATGTTAACTATACAGCTCAATGACTTTTATTACTTATTATTTATTTATTTATTTAAGACAGGGTCTCACTCTATCACTCAGGCTGGAGTGCAGTGGTGTGATCATAGCTCACTGCAGCCTCGACCTCCTGGGCTGAAGTGATTCTCCCACCCCAGCCTCCCAAGTAGCTGCGACCACAAGCACAGGCCACCATGCCCAGCTAATTTTTGTATTTTTTTTGTAGAGACAGGGTTTTGCCATGTTTCCCAGGCTGATCTCGAACTCATAGGCTCAAGTAATCCTCCCACTTGGCTTTCCCAGCATGTTGGGATTACAGGCATGAGCCACCAGCCCTGGCCTAACTCAGTGATTTTTAGGAAATTGACTCAACTGTGCAACTCTCACCACCATCTGGTTTTAGAACATTCGCATTGCCCCAGTAAGACCCCTCGTGCCAGATGATAACCACTCTTCATTCATCCACGCCAGTCCCGGCAACCACACATCTGCTTTCTGTGTCTACAGATTTGTCTTTCCTGGACATTTTATATAAACGGGTCATAGAGTATGTGGGTTTTCACATCTGGCTTCAGCATAACGTTTTTGAGGTTCATCCGCCTCATAACATGTATCAGAACTTCATTTCTTTTCATTGCCCAGGAGTATTGCGTGGGATGGATACACTCCAGTTTGTCCACTCATCAGTGGATGCGGGTTGTTTCCACTTTTTGGCCGTACATCATGTTGCTATGAACATTCATGTGCAAGTCTTTGTGTAGACATACACTTTCTTTCTTTTTTTTCTTCTCTTTTTTTTTTTTTTTTTTTTGAGACAGAGTCTTGCTCTTGTCACCCAGACTGGAGTGTAGTAGTGTGATCCTGGCTCACTGCAACCTCCGCCTTCCAGGTTCAAGTGATTCCCCTGCCTCAGCCTCCCTAGTAGCTGGGATTACAGGCTTGCACCACCATGCCCAGCTAATTTTTGTATTATTAGTAGAGACGGGGTTTCACCATGTTGGCCAGGCTGGTCTCGAACTCCCAACCTCATGATCCACCTGCCTCAGCCTCCCAAAGTACTAGGATTACAGGCATGAGCCACCGCACCTCACAACGTACTTTTATTTCTCTTGGGAAGACTCCTGGGGTAGAATCTTCCACATGACCCAATCATATGGTACAATTCTGCTTTATTTTTTAAGAAACTGCTAACCTGTTTTAAAAGTAGTACTCCATGTCTTGACCAGGGTAGGTGGTAGTTTCATGAGGTCTCATTTTGTAAATTATTAGTTACATTATATATTTATGCACTGTCTGTATTTCTTCTATTTTACAACTTTAAAAGAGTCAAGAAATGGCCGAGTGCGGTGGCTAATGCCTGTAACCCCAGCACTTTGGGAGGCTGAGGCGGGAGGATCACAAGGTCAGGAGTTCAAGACGAGCATGGCCAACATGCTGAAACCCCGTCTCCACTAAAAATACAAAAATTAACCAGGTTAATTTAAAATTAACCTTCATGCCATTAGGTGGTGGCATGTGCCTGTAATCCCAGCTACTCAGGAGGCTGAGGCAAGAGAATCACTGGAACCCAGGAGGTGGAGGTTGTGCCACTGCACTGCAGCCTGGGTGACAAAGCGAGACTCTGTCTCAAAAAAAAAAAAGGCAAGAAACAAGTTGTGGGCGGGGGGTGGTGAGTGGAATCAACTCGGGGAAGGTTTTCTATAAGGGGCAGCACTTAGGGATGCTGTTCTGGGAGCCCAGGAGGAGGAGCAACTGGGAAAAGAAATCCTACAGGAATCTCACAGGACAGGCTCCAAGACCCAATAGGCTCAGCCCCTGGGCAGGTATATGCAAATAAGTGAGGCTCTCCTAAGTTTTCCTCACCTTGAGGGGTCTGTCTCTAATGGTTGTGACTAGGATGGTGGGCAGGCATCAGGTGTGCTGGGTTCGGGTACTCACAGCCTGCCTTTCCTGGGAGTGGGGAGCCTGCAGTCCTGCAGGGGCTGAGGGTGGAGTATCATCTGCTAATCCCTGGCTTGCTGAGGCCACCACTCTCCCTGATCCCCTCACGCTTACCCTGGATACTGGCCACAGCTAATCTCCACCCCTGGAGACTCAAGGGCTGGCAGACAGTGCAGTGCCCTCTTCCCTGAGGTTTGCAGGGAGGGGAGATCCCTCTCGGCATCCAGATCCTCCTAACAGCAGGCCCTAGAGTCCTTGCCTAATGCAGAGGAGAGCCTCGAGGCCCAGAGAGGTGTGGTAACTATCCCAGGATCACATAGCCTGCAGTGGACTCAGCAGCCATTTCTGGCCTGCCTTGGCCTGACCACCTCCAGAGAACTCCTGCTCCCTGACATTTCCCAAGATGCCTGGCCTGTGCTGAGGCCTGGGAGACCACAGCCTTCAGGAAGACTAGAAGGGAGTGGCCAGAGCACAGAAATTCTGGCACAGGCTCTTCTTAGAGCCTGCAGTTGCTGGGGTTGCTAAGGAGTGGGTGCTCAGAATCAGGTTGCAATGGGCATTGTGTGTACACAATATTCCTTTATTCGGCTGCTGTCCATAATAAGCGACCCGCCCACCTCACTTCCTCTTCTGCCCATTAGCAGTTGAAGAGCTGAAAGTCCTTATAAGCCTGTGCACCTGGGCCTGGGCCCTACAGATAAGGTAGCCGCTATTGGTGAGTCAGAAGCAGGGAGCCCCCATCCATCTCTTCCCCATCTCAGTGAGCCCTTTCCCTTTCCCTCTCCCTCTCCCTCTCCCTCTCCCTCTCCCGGCAGTCCCATCCCCTAAGGCAGCTTCCCCTTGCCTTGTCACCATGCCCCTTCCCTGCTCCTCCATGATCTAAGGTCCTCTCTCCTCTTGCCACTCTTGCTCCCACCTCTGCCTCTCACCTCTAACTTAGGGCCAGGAAGAAAGCAAGCTGCCTCGAGAAATTCTCACTAAAGTGTAAATGACTGAAAGGCTCCTGGGACTATCTACTTTTTAAAGGGAGGCACTGGGTACCTAGTAATGCTTTTCTAGTTCAAATATATCATGTTGCTCCCCTTCCTGAAAATCTTACTGATTCAATCCGTAGAATTCTGGGTAAATACCTTGGCTAAGGCAAGTCCATAATTATTCACCCAGAAGCATACGGCATATGGAGCCACATTTTGAACCCACTTGCTTCTGCCTTTTCCTGCTCATTATTTAAGAATAGACTCTCCAGGCGTGGTGGCTCACACCTGTAATCCCAGCACTTTGAGAGGCTGAGGCAGGTGGATCACTTGAGGTCAGGAGTTCAAGACCAGCCTGGCCAACACGGTGAAACCCTGTTTCTACTAAAAATACCAAAACTAGCCAGGTGTGGTGGTGGGTGCCTGAAATCCCAGTTCCTTGGGAGGCTGAGTCAGGAGAATCGCTTCAACCTGGAAGGTGGAGGTTGCAGTGAGCCAAGATTACGCCACTGCACATCAGCCTAAGCAAGAGAGTGAGACTCTGTCTCAAAAAAAAAAAAAAGAATAGACTAAAATACCACTTCTTTTAGACCATTTCTTGAATGCCTCAACCCCAGCCTCCCCAGAAAAACACAAATGCTCTGTACTGACCTCCCTCACAGCCATGGCACAACGTGTGTGTGTGTGTGTGTGTGTGTGTGTGCGCGTGTGTTGGGAGGGCAGTGGGAGGGTTGTCTCTGTTGTCTTCTGTTATCTGAATGTTCCTGCCACCCCATGCTGAGCTCCTAAAAAATGGCCTGGCACAAAGTAGGTGCTAAATAAATGTTTCGCAAGTAGACATCGCCATTGGCAAAAGTTGTGTTTCTGCAGAGAAGGGTGTCTGGCCGGCATGAGCCCAGGGTGAGCTCCTTAGAACCCTCTGCCCCCCAGCTATGGCCCGCATCATCGACCTGGTGCCGTGGGATGATGACTCCACTCATGTGTATGCCTCCCCGGCCATCCTGCTTCCTGTGGAGCGGCAGCGCAACCAGCTGGCGGGCGTGAAGCAGCAGCTCTACCACCCAGCCCTGCCCACCCTGCGCCACATGGACAGGGACACCGTCAAGGCCTGCCTTCCTGATGAGCACTGCCAGTCCACTACCTACTGCAGCAAAGGTCAGGCCGCTGGTGCAGGATCCCCTCTGGGGAAGGGGTAGGTGGTTTCAAGAAAGAAGGTGACATGCAAGGATGAAAGAGGCCAGTCCCAGTGCTTCTGCTCCCTGCCCAGAACACTTTGGCCAGGTCTGAGCCTCTGTTTACTGCTCAGTAAAATGAGGAGAATGACAGGACCTGCCTCGCAGGGTTGTTGTGGGGTTAGGAGATAAAGTGCAAAAAGCACTTAGAGGCTGGGCGCGGTGGCTCACACCTGTAATCCCAGCACTTTGGGAGGCTGTGGCAGGCAGATCACCTGAGGTCAGGAGTTCAAGAACAGCCTGACCAACATGGTGAAATCCCATCTCTACTAAAAATACAAAAATTAGCTGGGTGTGGTGGCAGGTACCTGTAATCCCAGCTACTCAGGAGGCTGAGGCAGAAGAATCACTTGAACCCAGGAGGCGGAGGTTGCCGTGAGCCGAGATTGCGCCATTGCACTCCAGCCTGGCAACAGAACGAGACTCCATCTCAAAAAAAAAAAAAAAAAAGCACTTAGAGTAGTGCCTGGCACATAATATCTGCTCAAAAAATGTTGCTGATGCCATTATTGTTATTGTTGTTTTGTTTTGTTTTTGTTTGGGGGAGACAGTGTCTTACTCTGTTGCCAAGGCTGGAGTGCAGTGGCATGATTATGGCTCACTGCAGCCTTGACCTCCCAGGCTCAAATGATCCTCCCACCTTAGCCTCCCAATTAGCTGGACCACAGGCATGTGCCACCATGCCCAGCTAATTTTTAAAAATTATTTGTAGAAACAAGGTCTCCCTACGTTGTCCAACCTGGTCTCAAACTCCTGGGCTCAAACGATTCTCCTGCCTTGGCCTCCCAAACTGCTAAGATTACAGGCGTGAGCTGCTGTGCCTTAGTCTGTTGTAATGAATGGAGAGAGAACTGGGCAGAGGTTGGTAGGTACAGTGGTAGGAGTCACAGCAATAACAACTTCTCCCCAAGCCTCTCTGTATGTGGAAAAGAGAGAAAAAGACCCCTCCTCACAGCCCCCCTGCAGGAGAGGAGGACGTGTGGGCCTTCAGGGCAAAAGACCCCCATGGGCCTAGTAAATAACCCTGCATGGACTGAGGAGCTTGTGTGTGGAGGGATTTAGAAGGTATTTAGCAGATCAAGTGAACAGGAGAAGGTGCAGGCAGGGCGAGGTAGGAGGCGGAAGAGGGGGCGTGCAGGTCCATACCTAGGCTCCAGCTTCGGTGACAGGCAGGCTGAGGGTGTCAGAGACCACACAGAGATCACCAGAGTTGCCAGACGGGCCCTGATGGGAAACGCAAATGAGTGAAGTGGGTAGGGAGGCCATGGGAAGGGAGAGTCCACAGGGAAATGGGGCACCCACACCTGCCCTGTTTAAACGGCAGCTGCGGGGCTCCCCACGGACTGTGCTATGTTGGAGGGGCCAGCTAGGTCACCAGTTCTTCCAATTTCCTGCTTCCAAGAGAAGATAGGAATCTAGATTTTTAATGGAAGCTCTGATATAGATATGTATTTTATTGTAAGCATATGCTTTAAATAAAATAGTCACAACTTCAAAACTCAAAATGCTGTAACAATACACACAGCAAGTCTCGCTCCCACTGCCCCCCTTACAGGTAATCCTCCACCATTCTAGTGTCTGACTTACTAATGGGAATACAAACACATGTTATTTTGTTCCCCAACTTTTTATTACTGTTAACTGAAAAATCAGAAATTTATAAATTTAGGCAGGGCATGGTGGCTCATGCCTGTAATCCCAGCACTTTAGGAGGCCAAGGCAGGCAGATCACTTGAGGTCAGGAGTCCGAGAACAGCCTGGCCAACATGGTGAAACCCCTATCTTTACTAAAAATACAAAAATTAGCCGGGTGGGGTAGCAGGTGCCTGTAATCCCAGCTACTCAGAAGGCTGAGGCAGGAGAATTGCTTGTACCCAGGAGGCGAAGGTTATAGTGAACCAAGATCGGGCTTAACCCTTGCCTGGCATGGTCTTAGGTCCTGTTAATAATTTGGTATCTTATTGCCACAAGGAGTCTGTTCTCTTAGTTTTGTGACTTCTCTCTCCCTCTTTTTTCTTTTCTTTTGAGACAGAGGCTCGCTCTGTTGCCCAGGCTGGAGTAGAGTGGCGTGACCTTGGTTCACTGTAACAGGATTTTGCTGTCACCCAGGTGGAAGTGCAGTGGCACAATCACTGAAGCCTCAACCTCCTGGACTCAAGTGAGCCTCCTGCCTCAGCTTCCCAGGTAGCTGGGGTTACAGGTGCATGCCACCAGGCCTGGCTAATTTTTGTACTTTCAGTAGAGACAGAGTTTCATTATGTTGGTCAGGTTGGTCTCGAACTCCTGACCTCAAGCGATCCACCCGCCTCTGCCTCCCGAAGTGCTGGGATTGCAGGCGTGAGCCATCGTGCCTGGCCTCAAAAAATTTTTAAAAGTACAGTGTGGGCCAAAGTTCTCCTATGACCTCTGACCACTGGTGAAGGAGATACTTCTCCCTTTCTCTTGTTTCAACAGATGAGTTTGACAACGCCCATTTTACCCTCCTTGGGATCCCCAACAAACCGCTGCAGTGCTTGGTGAGTGTCCTTTGCCCTACCCCTGGGTTTGCTAAGGGGCACCAGCCTCAAGCACCTCTGGTCCTGGGATCTACTCGCCGAGCACCTCCTCAGGTGCCTGATTGGGACTCACACTCCCCACATCACCCCATCCGGGTTCTTGACTTCTGGTGCCCCCTCTGTCAGATGCCCCAGTCCAGTTGTCAACTTAGGCCTTTAGGGTGGACTGGGATGGCTGCCTTAGGTTCCTGCAGCTACGGCAGCGCGGCCCTGACCCCCGTGGACCTGGCAGGACATCACCGCGACAGGCCAGAAGCTCCGCAACAGGTACCAGGAGGGAAAGCTGGCTCCCATCGCGCCGGGCATCAACCGAGTGGACTGGCCCTGCTTCACGCGCGCCATAGAGGACTGGTCCCGCTTCGTGTCCTCGGCCAGGGAGTTCAAGCTGCCCTGCCTGAGCAAGAGAGGTCAGTCTACCGGCGGCTGAAGGAACTGCCGGGCAGGTGGGCCGCGGGGCTGGACAGGGAGCCTGGACTGCGGGCAGGAGCGTGGGGGGCGGGAGGGGCAGAAGAGACAGGGCGGGGCAGCTGGGGTGCAGCGGTGGCACTTGCGGCGGGTGGGGCCGAGTCGTGCGCGCGGACCTGGAGGCGGGGCTTCCCGTGGGGACCGGGCCAGGCGGAGCAGTCAAGGCGGGGACTTTGCTCTGGCGGGGCAGCTGAGGCGGGGCCTGTTATCCGAACACGTGTGGGCGGGGCTTGGTTTGGGCGGGGCTTGTGTTAGGGGCGGGGCTTTCCTGGGGAGGGCGGGGCGCTCGAGAGAGGCTCTCTGTCCGCAGTGGAGGGTTTCAGCGGCTACGCGGTGCGGTACTTGAAGCGGGACGTCACCCAGAGCTGGCGGGTAGGGAGCGCTGCGCGCAGAGCCGTCCCTGGGGGGTTTCTGGTGGGGAGCGGCGTAAACCGGGAGTTGGGGAGGGAGGAGACCCAGAGCAGGGCCTCTCAGTCTTGAGGGCCACAATCTCAAGTAGGGAGCACTGTGTGGGGCGTGGGCAGGGCGTCCGTGCTCCCCGACTCACTCCTCGACTCACCGCGCCCCCATCCCTGCTGCCCGCCGCAGTACTGCCTCAACCAGAACCCCAGCCTGGACCGCTACGGACAGAAGCCCCTGCCTTTCGACTCCCTGTAAGTGACGCCACGCACCCCGGGACCCATATCCGGAGGAGGGAGGATGGGGTCTGGGCCGCTTTCCTAGCGCACATGCAGTGTCCCTTGAAAACGTGAGAACTGGAAAACATCGATTGATTGGCTCTAATATACTACAAACAAATCGCAATTTCAAAATGAATACATGTGTAATTCCTACTACATAGAGCATCTTGCTATCCCTGGCAACTCCACGCTTGCGGAGTGGAGGCATTTGGGTTGGGTGAAGGCGCCCTGGAACCCTTCAGGAGGGATGGCGGGGAGAGGGGGTGGCTCCCGAGGTGCCAGTGAGGCGCCCAGAGAGGGTCATACCCCACCTCGGGCTCACCCGCCCCGTTCTTTCCCAGAAACACTTTCCGAAGCTTCGGCTCCAGCTACAGGTAGGGGAACTGGCCCTGTCCCGCCCCACAGCCGACCACGTTCCCATCCGACCGCTGGGGGGAGGGGGCAGCCTCGGGGCTCCCCGACTCTGAGACTCCCCTGCCCCGGCGAGGCCTGGCATGGAGGAGGGTGCGAGCTGCTTCGCTCTGGAGAGATCCGCCCCTGGCAAATATGCAGCCCACTGGGGTGGGGGTAGGCGCGGGACAGGGTCCATATCACCAGGTTTGACCGGAGGAGGCCAAAAGGATGAGGCAGGGATGTTAAATGAAGCAGAGAAAACAGACAAAAAAGAAACACCAGGGAGAGAGGCAAGAATCTGCCTCCTAGGGTGCTAAGAGGCCCTAAGGGAGGGGGCCAAGTGGTGTTCCCAGCAGGGTCGCCCCACGAGTAAAAGCTTGGAGATAAGAACAAGAATGGAGGTTGCAAGATATTCAAACATTTTCGTAACTGAACCATGTCTCACCTTCCCAGCCCCACTTTGTGCACTCCAGCAAGACGAGACTCCACTGAAACCCAGCAGACCACCAAGCACTCCTCACACCTTTGCCTGTGCAGTTTAGGCGCCTAGATGTCCCTTCCTCCTCTGCCTGCAAAACTCCTTCGTGTTTTTTTGTTGTTATTGTTTTGTTTTGTTTTTCCGAGACGGAGTCTCACTCTGTCGCCCAGGCTGGAGTGCAGTGGTTTGTGGGATCTCGGCTCACTGCAACCTCTGCCTCCCAGGTTCAAGCGATTCTCCTGCCTCAGCTTCCTGAGCAGCTGGGATTACAGGCATGTGACTCCGCCCTCAGCTAATTTTTGTATTTTTAGTAGAGACAGGGATTCACCATGTTGGTCAGGCTGGTCTTGAACTCCTGACCTTGTGATCCCCCTGCCTCGGCCTCCCAAAGTGCTGGGATTACAGGTGTAAGCCACTGCGCCCAGCCTCCTTTGTGCTCTTTAAAGCCAAGCACAGATGTGCTATCCTCCTTGAAGTCTTCCTGTCCCTTGCCTCTCCCCACCAGCTCACATTCCCTCCCACTGGTCACTGCCTATGTGTCCCCATCTTATAGCACCCAGACTATTGCATTCTCATTATTGACAGAAACTAGACTTCCCCTCTTCCACAGCAGGGAAGGGGAACATTTCTGGGTTTTGCTACCATATGATGCCTAACAGAGTAGGTTCACTAAATGATTGAAAAATGGGTGAAGCTGTTCATAGTTAGGAATCAGTGGGAGAGAGGGATGAGGCAAACTCAAAGGAGGGGGGTTAGCTTGAAAGCTAAGGAGGACAGCTGAAAATGCAGAAAACAGGGAGCCATTGAAGGCTCCTGAGCCACATAGAGGCTGGCTGGAAGCTGTGTTTTCAGAGCCTAGAGGGGGAAAGCCTGGTTTTTCCCCCAGGACACCCTGGAAGTCCCCACCTCACCCCTACTTCTCTTCACAGTCATGTCAACTACCTGACCTCCTGGCATTAATCTCTGGAAAGAAGGCTAACTCTCAAGCTACCGGACTATGCTACCTCAGGTCCCTTGGCCAGACCAAGGACTTATGGTGGCACCAGCCATCTCCCCAGTAATTCAGCCTAACTAGAAATAAACCTAATATTCTCTTAGAGAGACACGCAATTGTGTGTGTGCATGTGTATGTGTGTTGTAGAGACTGGAAGAGGGTCAGGACCATAGGATGACAGTATCTTACCCTTAGCTGCGCTGTGCCAACTTCTGGAGGACTGGTGGTGGGAGGCTGAAGAAAAATGTTTGGTGACCCTGGAGATTCAGGGTGTAAGCCCCAAGGCCCAGCCAGAATTGAGGTGCAAGAGCAAGAGATGCGTTCCTGCCCCCCCGCCTGCAGCCCCACACCCAAGCCCCCTCCACTTCAGATCCTGTATTTGAGCCCTAAGAAGAGAGGGAGGGGGCTAGAAAGCTATTTTTAGGTGCCTTTTTGAAGGCACCTTGTCATACTGGTGTGTGCTGGGAGGGGCTTTCCTGTGCCTAGGGTCCCTCTGAATGTGTCGGGGCAGGCTGGAGCAAGGGTAGCTGGCCTGGCCTATGGCCTTGATTCCTGTGAAGCAAGGACAAAATGTAGAATTTAAGCTTGCATGAGATGTATGAGGTCACTCAGAGAAGAAAGTTCCCTGCTCCCCAAAGTACCACCAATAAACATATCATCTAAGCAAAAAGTCTTCTACTCTATTCATTAAGCTTCAGGACTAGCCCTCGTCTGCCCACCAACCGTCCATTCCAAGCCACTCCTATGAAAGGAAGGCATGATGTCCTGGGGACAATGTGGGGACTCCTGGTCCAGGTCTGGAATAGCCCCATCCGGGGGGCATCTCCAGCATGGTAAGGGGGTGTATTAGTCTGTTTTCATGCTGCTGATAAAGATATACCCGAGACTGCGAAGAGAAAGAGGTTTAATGGACTCACAGTTCCACGTGGCTGGGGAGGCCTCATAATCATGGTGGAAGGCGAAAGGCACTTCTTCCATAGCAGCAGCAGGAGAGAATGAGAGCCAAGCAAAAGGGATCCCCTTATAAAACCATCAGATCTCGTGAGACTTATTTACTACCTCGAGAACAGTATGGGGGAACCACCCCTGTGATTCAATTATCTTCCACTGGCTCCCTCCCACAACCCGAGGGAATTGTGGGGGCTACAATTCAAGATGAGATTTGGGCGGGGGCACAGGCAAACCGTATCAGGGTATAGGGCTTCTAGCATCTGTGCTTAGCTCCAGGACCTTCCAGATACCCTACCCCCACCCTACCTGTGGGTAGCTGGCAAGCATGCACCCAGATCAGGGTAAATAGCTACCAAGCTAAAAATCTACATGTATAGGACTAAAGCACCTTGCCATCCCTGGCCACTCCACCCTCAGGTCCTGTAACCTGAAGCTTCAGAGACCCACAGTCCTCCTGAAATCATGTGTCCACCTTGGAACTGCACTTGGGAAGCCATTGACAGAGCCCCCTGGAGTGTCAGAGCCACATTCTGTGCCACCCAGTATCCCCTCCAAATGACAACTCAGAGAAAAGCTAGACTTGCCCAGGGCTCACAGCAGGGATGCTAGGGTCCTGGCCTGAGAGAGGTGGGACAGCCAGAGAACTCCAGCCGACATACTGAAGCCTGCAAGATGGAATCAAGTAGCAGGGGTGTTTTTCCTGGCCCTGCTTCCTTGTATAACTGGGCAAGTCCCTGCCAGAATACAGCCCAGCAAACACTAAAGGCCCTTTGCTGGGTGCTGGGAGGACACAGACAAGATGCCCTCCCTGCCTTCCCTGCCTGTGAAGTGCTTCCAGTCCAGCAGGTCCAGCCAATGCGAACCAGAAAGTAGAGGTGATAACATGAGTACACACCTAGGCCACGTTCTTCCAGCCCAAGACGCCATGAATGGCAACCCACACCAGCAATTTAATTAAACTTCTTGCCCACTGATTGTACATTGAATCCCGATTTCACAAAAAAATGTGTGCCTAAGAAGAAAGGAAATGTGGAGTAGCTAAGATAAATAAGTCTGCTTTCACGTGCAATTTCTATTTTTAAGTGGAAGGCAATGCATTAACCACCTTGCAGACCCCATGAGATGGGTAACTTTAGACCCGCTTTACAGATGATGAAATAGACTCACAAAGGTTAAATGGCTAGCCCAAGATCTGGTGACTGGCAGAGCGGAGAATTGAAACCAGCTTGCCTGAACCCCACAGCCCCAGCCCCTGCCTGTGACCACTAGGCTGTACCACCTTCCTACTATGGGATAGATGCAAATCAAGAATGGGGACTTCCTGGGGGTGGGGGCATCTGACTAGGGCTTAGAGGGGGATAGGATATCCCATCAAAAAGCTCTCTTGGGGCCGGGCAAGGTGGCTTACACCTGTAATCCCAGCACTTTGGGAGGCCGAGGCAGGCGGACCACCTGATGCCAGGAGTTTGAGACTAGCCTGGCCAACATGGCAAAAACCATCTCTACTAAAAGTACAAAAATTAGCTAGATGTGGTGGTACATACCTGTAATCCCAGCTACTCTGGAGGCTGAGGCAGGAGAATCACTTGAACCCAGGAGGCAGAGGTTGCAGTGAGCCAAGATCAGGCCAATATATTCCAGCCTGGGCAAAGAGCCAGACTCAGTCTAAAAACAAACAAACCAACCCAGAAAGCTCTCTGGGAGTTGCGGGCAGTGGCAGAATCTGCATGCTGAGAATCCCACCTGGAGGCCAAAGGCTAGAGCCTGAGAGATGGAAAGCAGCCCATCCCCACCCAGGCAGGGCCACTGACTCCCAGCATGGTGACACCTCCTCTCAGCATCCAGGGCCTCTTTGTTCATCATAAATAAATCACATCGGAAATTTTCCCTGCAGCCATGGCTTTGGGGACAGTCGAGCCTCCATGGCCTTGCCTCTAAGCTTTCCAGGGCCTGACCCCAATCCACTACCGTGACCTTTTATCCCAACACGAACCCACCTACCATCTCCTTATGGTTCCAGAGCGTTTGGGCTTCTGTCTGCCTCCAACCTTTGTTCAAAGCCTTCCTTTCACCAGAAATGCCTTCCCCCACCTCTTCCTACCCAAATCCCACCCCGTGTTTCAGGCAGGTTGCTCTCAAGTCCTCCCTTCTCCATCAACTCTTCTCCCAAATCACAAGGACAGAGACTGTAGCTGTCTTCCAGGGCTAACTCATGCCCTCTGGCCCCCATGGGCTCACTCGCTGGCTCCTCTTATTTTTTTATTTTTTTTTTTTGAGACAGAGTCTTGCTCTTGTCACACAGGCCGGAGTTCAATGGTATGATATTGGCTCACTGCAACCTCCACCTCCTGGGTTCAAGTGATTCTCTTGCCTCAGCTTCCTGAGTAGCTGGGATTACAGCGCCCACCACTATACCTGGCTCATTTTTGTATTTTTAGTAAAGACGGGGTTTTGCCATGTTGGCCAGGCTAGTCTCTAACTCCAGACCTCATGACTGCCCACCTCAGCCTCCCAAAGTACTGGGATTACAGACGTGAGCCACCACGCCCGGCCCAGCTCCTCTTATTCTAACTGGACCTGGGGCTCAGGAATGGGGCCTGTGGTCTCTTCGAGAACCAACACACCAATCAGGACCAAATTAACTACTATAAAGTTATAGTGGTGTCGATTACAAAGTCACCTGCAAAATGATGTTCTAACCCAGGGCCTGGGGCTGGCAATGGGGGAGGCGGGGGGATAGGGTGAGGGTCCAAGCTGTGGGCGGGGAGGGGGGTAGGGGTCAGAGAGGACTCTTGCACATCATATTTTGTACCAGATATCAGCAGTTTTGACATTTTTTAGCCATACCTTTTGATACACAAAATCTCAAAACCTTCTCATCTCAAGTTTGTGCCTTGTGCCCTGAAGCAGCTGCTCAGTGCCTGGCATACAGTAAGTGCTCAGTAATGCTTGTGGATGAACAAGGCAGGAAGGCAGGCCCAGGATGGGGAGGAGAGGCACATAGTAAAGAGGGAGCCCTCCCCTTTCCTCCAGTTCATGGCCCTGAGGAAGACAGTGTATTCCGGCTGGAATCTTTGCAGACGAGAAAATCAGTAGTGGCCAAGGCTTTTCTAGGACATACCACCTTCAAGGAACCAAGAAACCACCTACTTGAGGATGGGATGTGGAGCTCATAGGACAGCCTGACCCTCCTACATTGGAGGCTGGGGGGCCTAGGGCCTCTGTGGCGCTGCTTCTGTACATCTGGGAAGATGGAGCGCAGGGGCTTTGGCTGCTGAAGAGCTTTCCTGCTGCCCTGGCCAGCCCTGGACTGGTCCTGGCCACTGTTCCCAGCTTCCTGGCCAGCAAAGAGTGAGCAGGAGCCCTACATGGCTCAGACCCCACTGCCTCTCCCTCACCTGTGTGCAGGTACCAGGCTCACCTGGCCAATCCCCACAATTCCAGGCCACTTTCTTTTTTCTTTTTTTTTTGAGACTGAGTCTCACTCTGTCACCCAGGCTGACGTACAGTGGCATGATCTCGACTCACTACAACCTCTGCCTCCCAGGTTCAAGCGATTCTCCTGCCTCAGCCTCCCAAGTAGTTGGGAGTACAGGTGCGTACCACCAGGCTCAGCTAGGTTTTGTACTTTTAGTAGAGACAGGGGTTTCACCATGTTGGCCAGGCTGATCTCAATCTCTTGACCTTGTAATTTGCCCGCCTCGGCCTCCCAAAGTGCTGGGATTACAGGTGTGAGCCACTGCACCTGGCAATTCCAGGCCACTTACATCACTGTGTGGCTGTGAACAACCCCTGGACCTCTTAAGCAACTGCTCTGCCCCCATATAATTATGGAGTGAGGCTCAGACCTGCTGGCGGATGGGAAAAGGCTTCTGAACAGTGCCTGGCAGGGTGGTGGGAGGGCTGACTCTCAGGTGGGAGGGCTGGGCTGGCTCCCTCTTGCCTCTTACCTCCCAATGCTACAGTCCTTCTTGGCAGCTGCTACATGCCAAACGTGTCACACAGATCATTCCACTGTGCCCTTACCCTAAACCTCAGAAGGGAGCATTATTGACTCCATTTCACAAACGAGGACATTGAGGCTCATAGAGCTTCAACAGCCTGCCCAAAGCCCTGGAACCAATGAGTGGAGAGGCAGGACTGTAGCCAGGACTGCGTGTGGTGCTCTGAACCAGAACACTACACTCAGTCTACTATGGTTTATGGGCACAGGTTCCACCCCCAGAAAGCAGCATCCTCTCCCCAATCCCCTGCAGGGCCAAGCACAGAGCAGAGCCAGCTGCATGGTGGGAGTTTGGAAAAGCTGTCAGGATGATGGGCTTCCTAGAAACATCCCCTTTGGTGGCCCACCCTGCCCTGGTACCAACTTCTAGGACCCAGGAGAATGGCCCCCTCCTCTTCCCTCCCCTGGTGTCTCTTTCACTAGCCAGGGGGAGTGACTAACTCCCAAACGGGAGGCTGTGTCAGTCTCTCCCTCCTCCTTCCTTCTTCCTCCCAGCCCTGGCCCTCATCCAGATGTCACTCTCACCCTAAAGCACCACACTTCCCATCCTCTCAGTGGTTGGGGCAAAAGGAATGATTAGTCAGAGACTAAAGATATAGCACTAGTTTATACTCCCAGTCACAACATCTGAAGCTCCCCTATTAAGATGCTATGCTTGGCTGGACGTAGTGGCCCATGCCTATAATCCCAGCACTTTAAGAGGCTGAGGTGGGTGGATTGCTTGAGGTCAGGAGTTCGACACCAGCCCGGCCAACAAAGTGAAAACCTGTCTCTAATAAAAATACAAAAATTAGCTGGTCATGGTGGCATGTGCCTGTAATCCCAGCTACTCAAGAGGCTGAGGCAGGAGAATCACTTGAACCTGGGAGGCGGAGGTTGCAGTGAGCTGAGATCGTGCCACTGTACTCCAGCCTGGGCAACAGAGTGAGACTTGGTCTAAAAAATAATAATAAGAAGAAGCTATAAGAGAAGGAGACACTCACTCATCAGGTTTGGGACACAGGAAACTGGCCGTCCTGTAGGTCAGCATTCCCGGGCAGGTTGGTGGGAGAAGCACCTGTATGGCCAGGTGCAGTGAGCCGCTGCTTAAGCTGGTTTGCGCTGTTTCTTTCACTTACAAAGAAGAGAGGCTAGTCAGAGATACCAGAGGGGAGCAGGCTGGAGGCTAGGAGGGGCAGAAAAGGGAAAATGGGCCATGGGTTGATCCTGTTGCCTTCCCAGAATCAGAATACCAAGCCTGCTTCAGAGGGGGAACTGAGGCCCGAGAGGGGCAGAGACAGGCCTTAGGCCACGTGTTACCAAAGGGCCCGGCCTTGAACCTGAACATCTGGGCTCTCAGACCAGGGCCCCCATTGCCTGCCCTGGTTCAGGCCCAGGCTAGAGCCTAGAGGCTGAGGACCTGGTGGGAGCTGTAGAAAAGCCACTGCTTTGTGAGGTGGGTAGGGGTGGGGACAAAGGAAGAAGAAGCCATTGCAGGCTCCGTGTAAGCTCCAGCCAGGGCCCCTCCTGCCCCGGCCCATGCATGCTGTCCCCTACTCAGGAAGGACAACCTGCAGCGGTATTATAAAGCCTCACACACTTGCTAGCGCTTTCCAGGGGCCTCTCCAGGATGGGTGGCTTTTGCCTAGGTCACATGGTGAGAAAGCAAGCTGGGACTTGAGCCTGGCATGGAACCAAGGCCCTGGGCATCCTCTTCCTGGGAGGTAGAAGCCTATGGGAAGGAACCACATGGTTTCTCAAGGGCAGGGTCCTCCCACGACCACACAGAGGGACTAGAGGAGCATGGGGTCTGGGTCACACCTGGGTCCCCTGGCCTTTCACACCTTCTATACCTGGCCTTTGGGCCACCTGCAGTGTGGGCAGCTCCTTGTCCTTTTAACTGTCTACTCTCAGCCCTTCCCCTCAGGGTGAGAGGCCCCTGTTAATCACTTTCCACTGGCTCTCAGGTGCCCAGGTCTGGGGGGCTATTTTTCCCTCTCTCTCTCTCCTACCCCCATCCCCACCTTTGAGCAACAGAGAGAGCCTGAGTTGCAGCTGGACCACTGGGGCAGGGATGGGGAGCAGGAGGAAAGGTGTGCAGGAGGGCTTGGATGGGAGCAGCTGGGCTGGCCATGCAGAAGGGTCACTGTGAGACAGGGTGGGTGGCCGTGGGGTGACAGCAGATCCTCCCCCTCCTCTGGGGCAGGGCGGGGCTGGCTGGGTCTGCCGCTGCTGCAGGTAGGCCCTCAGCTTTCTATCGGGGCTGAGCAAGCTCTCATGCTCACAGGCCCGGTGCGTGCTTGGCCTCTGGCCTTGCATGCGCTGCTGCTCTCACACGTCAGCTCCCACATCAGGGGTTGTAGTTAAACCTGAAGGAAGTCGAGAGGGCTTGGGCTCATTCCCGAGGGCCCCAGGTGTCCTGCGGCTGGCACTATGCCCCAGTCCCCAAGCTGCCACTCTGGCCTGTGCCCCTCTCTGCCTCTCCATGCCCAGCGTTCCCCTGTAGAAAAAGGAGCAGAACAGGCAGTGCGTTGGTCTGTGACGGTCAATGTCTTTACTTCTAAAGCATACATTGGACTCACTATATATTAACATCAAAAGTGGCTACCTAAAATGGAGTCATTCTTTTTAAAAATCCAAATCCTCACATTTTTATATAAGATCCAAAATGACATGAAATTAAACTCTACAATGTTATGAATAGTATAACAAACTGCTTTTAGAAAGCAAAATGAAAGGAAAAGAATTAGCAGTTGGGACGGTTGTAGGCCTGGGTTCCGTGTCTTTTGAGGCATTGTGACAGAGAGCTGGCACTGAGGGGAAGGACCAGCCCCTCCCTGTGAGCACAGGAAGGAACTCAGTCAGATGGAGGAGGCAGACATGGCTGGTCAGCCTTCTTACGGTGATAGAGAAGCACGGTGGCAACTCCCTGCCCTCTGGGCCCTTGATGTGCCCACTGATTAGTCCTTCTTTCAAGACCAGGGAGGGGTGGGGCTGGAAGAGGGCAGGGGACAGAGAAGGATTCGAAATGATTATTTTAATAATAAAGGTCCTTCTGGGCTTCCAGGAGGGCCACGGTCACCCAGCAATGTTGGTCAACTCCATCTGCCAGGCCCCCCGCTGACTTCCTTAATCCACTTGCTCCTTCTGCTTCCTATGCCTGAGACACCCTCTGCTCCATGAGCCCAATGGGCAGCCAGAGACCTGGGGGGACTCTAGGAGGACCCAAAGGACACTCTGGCCTTTGAAGTAGCTGGATGTTGCCCAGAACATTTTGGCAACACCAGACCCCTGGGGTCCAGGTCGGCAGCCACACTGACGTAGGGAGGGCACTGGGAGGTCCCCACCCTGGCCTGGTCTTGGCTCTGAAGAGGAACTGGGGTGAGCTGATCGGGGCTATGCCCCAAGCCCCTGACGCTTTGGTTCGCACAGGGGAGGACACTTGCTGGCATCTGCTGGCGAGATCCTAGGCCTGGTCCTGCTTGCTCACAGCCCCAGGTGGGCTACCATCCCTGCCTTTCATACCAGCAATTCTGTCTGCTGAGAGCACAGCACATTCCCCGCCACAGCTCAGAACCACACTACAAAGGTGGGAGAAACACTTCCAAAACCTGAGGATTTGCCCGTAGTACAGACAGGCTGCTTTTCCTCCTGTCCCCAAGGATGGCACTGCCCCTTGGCTGAGAGTGTCACAGGAACTTCTCAGCTTCCCCCTACCCCCTGGGCCCACTGGTCTCCAGGCAGACCCAGCACCAAGACCCACCCTGCACATCTCACCTGACAGAAACCTGGGGACACACCACCGCTGGCTGGAGCAGAGAGAGAGGGCTGTGACTCACCATCTGCCCTCCTGGTCCCCAGGACTATGTCTTAAAGCTGGCCTTCTCCCCCAAACAGCAACTGATATGTTACACCTAGCCCACCTGTGGGGTCCCAGCCTCACCATGAGCCTCTGCTTTCCTAACCTATGTGGTTGCTAATTAGGTTGAAAGATATCGGAAGGCTGGGCTGGCATCACACCTTTCTTGGGGCAGAGAGAGGCCACTTGGCTTCCAACCTGGTTCCAGTGCCCCAGAAATAAGGGAGGCTGATGGCTCTCAAGAAAGCGAATCCCGTGATGGAAAAGAGGTTTGGGGAATCAGGATGGGCCGCAGCATCTGGCTGCCCGTACTGCCTGCTGGTGCCAGGAATACGACACCACATCCTCTCCCTGCCTGGTACCCCTGTGTCCTCACTCCCGAGGTCTCAGAACACTGAGCTGGGTAGGGACCTTGGTGCAAGGCAGCTGTGAGGAGCTAGGCTGCGTGAGGCCTGCTGGGCCGACGGCGCCTACTCAGGTCAGGCTGGTAGGGGTCACTGCCGCAGATTCAGGGCAGGCAGGCAGCTACCTGGTAGGCGCCCTCCGCAGCCGCAGCGGCCGCGCTATGCTGCGCGCTGTGCTCCTGCAACAAGGCCACGTCCAGGAAGCGCTCCCCGCACCATACGCACTTGAACTGCTGCTCACGGGCGTGCACGCCCTGGTGCTTGTTGAGATGCTCTCGCTGCTTGAAGGCCTTGTCGCAGTTGGGGCACTTGTAGGGCTTCTCGCCTGTGTGCACCCGCCGGTGCCGCTGCAGGTCTGACGCGTACTTGAAGCGTTTCTCGCAGTCTGGGCACTTGAGTGGCTTCTCGCGGGCCGGATCGCAGCGGTGCTGCACGAACTCAGAAGAGGAGAAGAAGCGGCGTTCGCACAGCGTGCAGCGCAGGGGCTTCTCTGCCGCCGCGCAGTGGGCCAGCTGGTGCTTCTGGAGGGCCGAGGCCCGCTTGTAGGCCTTGTTGCACACAGGGCACTTGAAGGGCCGCTCGGCTGCGCCAGGCAGGCATTTGTGCCGCAGCAGTTCGGCCGACTGGTCGAAGCCCTTCTGGCACACGGGGCACTTGAAGAGCGTCTCGAGGGTGTGCACGTGCTGGTGGTAGAGCAGGTGGCTGGGCTGCCCAAAGCCCTTCTCGCACAGGCCACATTTGAAAGGCTCCTCCGCCTTGTGCGTGCGCCGGTGGCGCATCAGTGCGTACTGCTGCTTGAAACCCATGGGGCACAGGTCGCACTTGAAGGGCCGCTCGGCGCTGTGCGTGCGCTCATGCTGCCGCAGGTCCGAGGGCCGCTTGAAGGCCTTCTGGCACTCACCGCAGCGGAAGGGCCGCTCCCCGCTTGGCGTGCACGGGTGCTGCAGCAGCTCCGACGACTCCTTGAAATGCAGCTCGCACACGTTGCAGCGGAACAGGTGGTGCTCGCCCGAGTGCGCGTACATGTGGCGCACCAGGTGAGAGCGGTGCTTGAAGGTCTTCTCGCAGACCGCGCACTTGTAGGGCCGCTCGGAGCTGTGTGTGCGCTTGTGGTGCACCAGGTGCGACGACTGGCTGAAGCTCTTGTCACACAGCGTGCACTTGTAGGGCTTTTCACCAGTGTGGATCCGCTCATGCCGAGAGAGCTCGGACAGATGCTTGAAGGGCTTTTGGCAGATGGGGCAGCTGTAGGGCTTGTCGGCCTGTTCAGCAGGGGTGACAGTGGAAGGCGGAGGTGCTGCGGGAAGCGACGGGGCGGCAGTGGTGGCCGGCTCCGCTGCCTCGGCTGGCTTGTAGGTCTTCTCACAGATGGAACACTTCACCATGCCACTGTGGGAGCTGTGGTGCTGTGCCAGTGAGGTGAGGAGTGAGAAGCCCATCTTGCAGACCCCACAGACGAAGGGCTTCTGCTCAGCCTGCACACACTGGTGCTCCAGCAGGTCAGTGGCCTGGTGGAAGATCTTGAGACACTGTGTACACTGGAATGAGCGGTCATGGCCCGCCAGACACTGGTGCTCATGGGGACTGGACAGGTGAGCCAGGTCGTGACCACACACTCCACATTTGAGTCCTGGCTCTCCTGCTGCCTGCAGGGGCGCGTGTTGTGGAGGCTGCAGGCCCGGGTCCGGCTGCAGGAGGATGCCATAGACAGCACAGCCCAGGGGGTTCTCCGCAGTACCCGGGGGCAGCGTGTGCTCCGCCAGGGCTGGCGGTGGCTCTGCATGGTGCTGAGGCTGCGGTGGCTGTGGCTGCTGTGGCTGCGTTTGTGGCGGCTGTTGCCAGCTCTCCGACATGCTTGGGAAGATGAAACAGGGTTTGGAGAGTAATGGCTTCAGTTTCCCGCTTCGGGTGACCCAAGCCAGACAGAGAAGTTGCCCGATCACAGAGATGGACAAGGACCTCAGAAAAGGCACAGAAGAGGGGCTGGTCAGACAGCTCAAGTCAGTAACCAAGCGGACAGACTATAAATCTCTGTCTACAGGACATAGGGGCTCTTCAAGGGAGGGTCCCAGCAGTGCCTGGGAGGCTCTGCCTTCCCCAGTGAACCATTCTGTAGAGAAGAGACAAAGTGTGAGCTCGAGGAAGGAACAAGCAGCAGTTTCCTGGGCCCTCTCCCCGTCCTGCCCGCACTCACCACACCATCACAAACCACTCATTGGCGAAGGCAGAGGTGCTCAGGGCAGCTGGATTGCTCCCTTCTTAGGTGAGCAGAGAGGTATGCAGCCAGCTCAGCTCCTCCAGGCAGAGGGCATGGCAGCGGCCTCCACCCCACCCACCTCAGTGCCCCGCCCCTGGGCCAGGACATCCCAGACTCCACAAGTCTCTTCCAGCTTCCTGCTAACCCTCTTGAGCTTGGACTCACAGGTGAGAGTCTGGGGTGATCGGCCTACAATACAGAGTTCTCCTTGAGGCCTGCGGCTCCTCTCTTGTCACTAACCTGAGTCTCAATCCAGGACACCACTACTTACAGCTGAGGAAGCCAGACCTCTCAGGTCTGAGAGCCCAGTGGCAAATAGCCTCTGACGGTCAATATTCAGGACAACTACATGGAACCAAGGACCATTTCAAAAACCCTCCCCTATGAGGGACTGCCCACACCCCCTCAACTAGCCCTGGCCACAAGCCCATTCTCTCTCCACCAGACAGGATGGGTGGCCCTACAGGAACCGGAGCCCATAGCTGATGGGGGCTAGATGAGAGGGCCACAGAGCCACCCAGGCTTGATGTCCACACCGCAGAATTCCTCACTCTAGTGCTCTCCCAGTACACACACACACACACACACACACACACACACACTCTCCCAAATCCTCTGAGTCTCATAGTATCAAGGCCTGCAGAAAATGTAAGAAACTGTACTGGTTTGCCTTGGTAATGCAGGATGCAGCATGCTAACCACAGAGCACTTCACATCACCTCTCTGGAGACAACTCCATTCTCTTACTCCAAGTCTATAACATTCTGGGTAATCGTTGGAAGGTAAAGCCCACCCAGCCCAGGCAAATCTCTAACTCACCACTTTGTGGCAGCATAAGGTAATGCCAGCGAGAGGGAGGAACTTTCAGAGTCAGATGCAACCCACTTCCAGGTTCCCAGCTCATCTGCCTCTTACATTGAAAAGTTTGTAAGTTTTCTTCTGAGCAGAGGAAGAAGGAAGGAGATGCCTTCACAGGCCAGCCTGGCCTCTAACTGCTCTGCCAAAGAAATGTAAGAGTCAGGCTAAAAGCTGTCATCCTCAGCATCTTGTGGAAGGGAGGGAAGAGAGGAGCGGCTGCTCTGGGTGGAGGCAGCAAGTTGCTTAAGCACGCAGGTACCACTCGGTTATCTAAGCCTTCCCGGGACAGAGAGGGGGAAGGTGGGCTTCTCTGAACACCTCTAGGTCCACTGTGCCAACCCACTGTTTTGTTTGCTTTTTTCTGGCATAAATGGCTGTCAGACTCAATGTCCTCTGGCTTGGCCTGCAGCCCCCGCTGCCCACCCCGGCCCTCCTGCAGCAAGGTGCAGCCAGAAAGCCTCTCTGATCACTCCGCAAAGGGGATAGAGGAGGCGAGGAGAGGCAGGGGAGGACTCCACCTGCGCCCCACCCCAGCTCTTCCTCACGGAGAAACCGAATGAAGCTGATCACCTCTCGCCAGCCCTGCCTGCAGGCCCAGCTGGGCCGCGTCCTGTCAGCCCTCGCCCGGGATGGCCGGGCCGCTGCGACCCGAGGGCGGGCCCCGAGGGCGACCAGGCTGGAGAAAGGCCCCAGGGCTGCAGGCCGGGCCCAGGAAGCCACTGCGCGTCGAGGCCCGGCCTGGGCCGCCCAGGAGCTCAAGAGGCCGCCAGGTCGTGGCTAAGGGGCGCGGGGGTGGGGGGGCGGCCGGGCAGGCAGGGGAAGGGGTGCGGCGGGCAAGGGGGTAGCCCCCAGATGCGGCCCCGGGCGCCCCGCCGCTCACCTGCTCCAGGCCGCCTGTAGGGCAGGCGCGGGGCGAGCGGCGACCAGCTGCTCCCTCGGCCGCCCCTTTATTCCGGCTCCATCCGAGGCGGCGCGGCCTACGCGCGCTGCCAATCCCCGGCCTCGCGTAGCGGCGGCGGCCGGACCGGGGGCGGGGGACGGGCTAGCGGCGGCCGGAACGGAGGAAGCGACGAGCGCTGCCAGAGTAGCGGGGCCGGGGCGAGGAGCGCCGGGAGGGCGGGCGGACGGACCGATGGCCTTGCGGAGACGGGCAGACGGGCGGGCGGCGCGGGGGCCAGGGAGGCGGGGCCGGGGGAGGAGCGGCATCCCGGGCGGCGGCGGCGGCTGCAGGAGGAGCGGGAGGCGCGGAGCGAGGCCGCCCCCTGCCGGGGACCCCGCGGCCGGGCCGGGTCGGACAAGCCGGGTACTCCAGGCGCTTCTCCAGTCGCCGGGCCTGGGCGCCTCGGCTAACGGAGGAAGAGCGCTCTGCTCCCGGCCACCCCTCTCGGTCTTAGGGGAGAGGACTCCCGGGGGCCGCCCTCGGCCTGGCTCTGAGCGGGAGAGGAGGGGCCTTCTAGACCCTCTGGTCTTCCACAATTGACCCGCCCCTAATTCCTCAGTTGGGCTCCTAAGGGCTCGGACTTTGGGCCAGTTTGAGGAGGGCGCTCCAGCACCTCTAGTCCTGGACGGGCTCGGGGCAGGCAGGGGTCTCCGCTGGGTCTAGTGAGCTGACCCGGGACAGTCGTGTCTGGGAGGTCTGGTCCCGGGTGGCTGCAGACAGAGCAGCAGGAAGAAAGGTGAGGGCCCTGAGCGATCTGTGAAATGGGTACATGAAAGCTGGGGGTTGCCGGAAGGGGGCAGGGGGGCAGGTGGCCAGCGCCGCGTGCGCAGCCGGCAAGCAGCGTGGAGTCGGTGGGCAGAGTCTCCGCCGTAGTTCTGCCGGGTCCAGCCCCTGCCGGCCCCTGCTAGCCCCGCCCCGAGGCGGTGTCAGCCCAGGCCCCGCCCCCAGGAGGGCGCTTCCGGCACAGCGGAACTCCGGGTGCCGGGTAAGGTTGTTGGAGGACCTGCTCGGTGGTCTCGGATGAGGCCCCATGAGCGCGGCGCCCCTGGTGGGCTACAGCAGCAGCGGCTCCGAGGATGAGTCCGAGGACGGGATGCGGACCAGGCCGGGGGATGGGAGCCACCGTAGGTGAGGAATGAGGAAGTTGCTCCGGAGGTCTTGCGCATTCGTCGTAGAACCAGACCGGACCCTAGCGTCTGGGGGTGGAGTGGAGAGGGAGGGTGCGGGACGGCTCCGGGGAAGGAAAGGGGGACGCAGGGAGAAAGGACGATCCAGAAGATACCCACAGACAAAGCCCCATAGTGGCCCCACCTGGCAAGGGCCAAGTTGGGAAGCCAGAGCACCTGGGGTCGGGTACAACCTCCGCGCTGGCCCACTCCATCGTCCGGCACACATGTCTGTACCATCAAATCAGGTCTGTTTCCTGATGTGAACACATTTGCGATAATATTACTTTCATTCATCCAGTAAATATTTACTGAGCTCCCTCCCACTCCGGACCAGTCTGGGGTCTGGGAATTCAGCGGTGAACAAAGCCATTGGCCTCTCTTACTTCCTGGGGCTTAGGTTCTTAAGTGCTAGGCCTTATCTTTGCTGAGTGCTTTACAAGCAGTAGCTCAGTTGATCTCACAACTGCTCTATCAGGTAGACATATACTTTCAGATGAGGCATTTGAGGCCCAGAAAGGGGACAAGGCCTGCCCAAGATCACAGAGTTAGAAAGTGCTACTTCAGCTGCAGCCTGTCCAGCTTGGGAATGTGACTCCTGAGCCACATTGCTGCATGCCCCGTTCCCATGGGGACCTCGTGCCCTGCTAAGGTCTGTCCCCCAGAGTTGGAGACCCCAGTGAGACATACTGGAGAAACAATTTTGGCTCTCTAGAAGCTGCTTCCAGCACCAGGCTGGGAACACACTCAGAGCCACCATATAAGGGGCTACAACTTTTGTGGTATGTACAAAAGTAGACAGTGCTAACAGGATAAATGTGCTCGTTGGTCTTTTTTTCCTTTTGCAGTGGCCAGACCCCCCTTCCCAGGCAGAGGTTTCCAGTACCTGACAGTGTGCTAAACATGTTCCCCGGCACCGAGGAGGGGTCTGAAGATGACAGCACCAAACATGGGGGACGGGTGCGCACCTTCCCCCATGAGCGGGGCAACTGGGCCACCCACGTCTATATACCATGTGAGTGAGGTGTGAAAGGCAAGTGGCCAAGACCCATAGACCCATAGATGCCTCTTGAAGGGCAGAATCGGGCCCCAACTAAAAGGAAGAAACCAAAAACCTAGCACTGGTGGTGGGAAAGTCACTGACTTAGCAGAGAAAGAGCAGGTTTCAAGAATTAGGGATTTTTTTGTCATCTTGATTTTGAATTCATAGCCTGAAATATATGTTAACTCTGGATATAATATTCTCCCTGCTCATGAGGAGGTGACCAAAAGAAAATCTGGAGCAGGATGTCAAGGTAATGCCAGGGTACAGCAGGCACTTTATTTCTGAGAGGGCCCTGGGTATACTGGGTGTGCAAGGTTGAAATCCCACCCTAGCCCTGATGAGGAGGTGGCAGGCAGAAAATGCCCAGGCTTCAGAGTCAGACTTCACGCCACTGCCTACTACTCTGGATGCCCTTTATAAGATACTAGACTTCTCAGAGCCTCAGTTTCTTCATATCTAAAATGGGGGTAGTGCTGGCTGGGCCAAGTGGCTCACACCTGTAATCCCAGCACTTTGGGAGGTGGAGGCAGGCAGATCGCTTGAGCCCACACATTTGAAACCAGAGTGGGCAATGTGGTGAAACCCTGTCTCTACCAAAAATACTAAAAAATTAGCCAGGCATGGTGGCACACACCTATGGTCCCCACTACTTGGGAGGCTGAGATGGGAGGATGGCTTGAACCTGGGAGGTAGAGATTGTGGTGTGCCGAGATCGCTCCACTATACTCCAGCCTGGGTGACAGAGTGAGACCCTATCTCAAATAAAATAAAATAAGTAGATAAAATGGGGAGAGTAGTAATACTAATCTTCTAGGACTTTCATGAATATTAAATCAGATCATCTATGTCAAGTTAGCACGGTAGACAGAGTAAGTTTAGGTTTTGTGTTAGGTCAGGTACGTTCTTGAAACGTCCATTTCCCCAACTACACAAGGAGAATGAGATGATTCTCTATGCTGCCTATCCACCAGGGGATTTGGCAAATTGAGTAGGGTACTGGGTATAGAAGACTCTGTTAATCATGCAGCTGCAGTCACATATTTGGTAAAAAAAAAAAAAAAAAAAAAAAAAAGTAACGTGAACATACAAGGGTGGTTATTGTAGTGTTCTTTGTGAAAAATTGGAATCATGCTAGCTGTCTATCAATAGTAGACTGATTAGAGAAATGCGAATCTATTCTGATTAATAGATTACTATGGAGCGATAGTAATGAACTTGGCCTCTCTATACTGAGGGGAAGATGTCCAACATGTAATGTTATATGTAGAAATTAGTTGCAAAAGCATTTAAATGATATACTCTCTCTTCTTCTTCTTCTTTTTTTTAATAACAAATAACATTAGTATATGCACTAAGAAAAGGCAGTGGAAATAGGCACCAAAGTTTAACTGTCTTCATCTCTAGGGAAGTTGGTGTTGAAAGTGGGGCATATGCCCCCTAGGGGAGAGGTCAAGATAATACTACAGTTTAGGGTGTGGGAGAAAATTATTAGAACTTTTAAATGTATTTCTTTTTTTTTTTTTTTTGAGACAGAATCTTGCTCTGTCGCCCAGGCTGAAGTCCAGTGGTGCGATCTCAGCTCACTGCAACCTCCGCCTCCTGGGTTCAAGTGATTCTCCTGCCTCAGCCTCCTGAGTAGCTAAGACTACAGGCATGTGCCACCACGCCTGGCCTAATTTTTTTGTATTTTTAGTTGAGACAGGGTTTCACCGTATTAGCCACGATGGTCTTGATCTCCTGACCTCGTGATCTACCCGCTTCAGCCTCCCAAAGTGCTAGATTACAGGTGTGAGCCACCGTGCCCAGCCTAATGTGTTTCTTTTTATCTCATTCTTTTTAGGTTTCTGTTTTTGAGAGTGCATATTTTATAACACATAATTTTACAGAGTAGCACACACTTGTAATTTATAAATATATGTTTATTAGCATATACATGCAAACTTGTTTTACTAATGGGCTGTGTGATCACAGTAGTTTGGAGACCATTGCTTTAGGTGACAGAATTTCAGGAGCATGTGTTACTTCTATAACCAGAAACGCCTAGTTTTTAAAGAAAAAAATTACAAAACTTTAACTTTTTTTATTTTTAATTTTTTGGATACATTATAGGTGTATATATTTATGGAGTACATGAGCTATTTTGATACAGGCATGCAGTGTACCCCATCAGGGTAAATGGGGTACTGTCACCTCAACCATTCATCATTTCTTTGTGTTATGAACATTCCAGTTGTACTTCCTTATTCTAAAATGTACAGCAAATGATTGTTGAGTGTAGTCACCTGTTGTGCTATCAAATACTAGATCTTATTCATTGTATTTAACTTTTTTTGAGACAGAGTCTCGCTCTTGTTGCCCAGGCTGGAATGCCATGGTGCAATCTCGGCTCACTGCAACCTCCGCCGAGTTCAAGCAATTTTTCTGCCTCAGCCTCCCGAGTAGCTAAGATTACAGACATGTGCCATCATGCCCTGCTAATTTTGTATTTTTAGTAGAGATGGGAGGAGTTGGTCAGGCTGGTCTCTCCACGTTGGTCAGGCTGGTCTCGAACTCCCGACCTCAGGTGATCAGCCCACCTCGGCCTCCCAAAGTGCTGGGATTACAGGCATGAGCCACCACGCCTGGCGTATTTAACTATATTTTTGTACCCATCAACCATCCTCATTCTTTACCCTACCTGCCCCCACCCCCACTACCCTTCCCAGCCTCTGGTAATAATCCTACTATCTCCATGTGTTCAATTGTTTTAATTTTTAGCTTCCACAAATGAGTGAGAACATGGAAAATTTGTCTTTCTGTGCCTGGCTTATTTCACGTAACATCATGTCCTCTAGTTCCCATCCATGTTGCTGCAAAGGACAAGATCTCATTCTTTTTTGTGACTGAATAGTACTCCTTTGTGTATATGTGCCACATTTTCTTTATCCATTGTGTGTTGATGGACAACTCAGGTTAATTCCAAATCCTGGCTATTGTGAATAGTGTTGCAATAAGCACAGGAGTACAGATATCTATTCAAGATACTGATTTCTGTTCTCTAGGGTACAAACCCAGCAGTGCGATTGCTGGGTCCTATGGTAGTTCTATTTTATTTTTTTGAGGAACCTCCATACTGTTCTCTATAGTGACTGTACTAATTTACATTCCCACCAACAGTGTATGAGAGTTCCCCTTTCTCTACATCTTCACCAGCATTTGTTATTGCCTGTCTTGGATAAAAGCCATTTTATTTTAACTGGGGTGAGTTAATAGCTCGTTATAGTTTTAATTTGCTTGCTTCTAATGATCAGTGATGTTGAACAGCTTCCCATATGCCTGTTTGCCATTTGTATGTCTTCTTTTGAGAAATATCTGTTCAGATCTTTTACCCATTTTTAAATTGGATTATTTGATTTTTTTCCTATAGTTGTTGGAGCTCCTTATATATTCTGGTTATTCTATGCATAGTTTGCAAATATTTTCTCCCATTCTGTGGGTTGTCTCTTCACTTTGTTGATTGTTTCTTTTGCTGTGCTTTTTAACTTGATAGGATATCCCATTTGTGCATTTTTGCTTTGGTAGCCTGTGCTTGCCAGAAATTAAGAAATCTTTGCCCAGACCAATGTCCTGGAGAGTTCCCCAATGTATAGCAGTTTCATAGTCTGAGGTCTTAGATTTAAGTCTTTAATCCATTTTGATTTGATTTTTGTATATGGCAAGAGATAGGGGCCTAGTTTCATTCTTTTGCTGGTGGATATCCAGTTTTCCCAGCACCTTTTATTGAGGAGACTATCTTTTCCCAGTGTGTGTTCTTGGCACCTTTGTTGAAAATGAGTTCACAGTAGATGTATGGATTTATTTCTGGGTTCTGTATTCTGTTCCGTTGGTCTGCATGTCTGTTTTTAGGCCGGTACCATGCTGTTTTGGTTACTGTAGCTCTGTAGTATAATTTGAAGTAATGTGATTCCTCCAGTTTTGTTCTTCTTGCTCAGGATCGCTTTGACTATTCTGGATCTTTTGTGGTTTCATATAAATTTTAGGAATTTTTTTTTCTATTTCTGTGAAGAATGTCATTGATATTTTGATAGAGATTGTATTGAATGTGTAGATTGCTTTAGGTATTATAGACATTTTAACACTGTTGATTCTTCCAATCCATGAACATGGAATATCATCTCATTTTTTTTTATGTCCTCTTCAATTTATTGTGTCAGTGTTTTATGGTGTCCATTGTAGATATCTTTCACTTCTTGTTAAGTTTATTCCTAGGTATTTTATTTTATTTTATTTTATTTGTAGCTGTTGTAATTGGGATTGCTTTCTTGATTTCTTTTTCAGATTGTTCATTGTTGGCATGCAGAAATGCTACTGATTTTGTATCCTGCAACTTTACTAAATTTATTTCTAATAGTTTTTTGATGGAGGCTTTAGGCTTTTCCAAATATAAGATCAGGCTGGGCACAGTAGCTCATGCCTGTAATCCTAGCACTTTGGGAGGCCAAGGTGGGCAGATCACTCGAGGTCAGGAGTTCAAGACCAGCCTGGCCAATATGGTAAAACCCCATCTCTACTAAAAAAATACAAATTAGCCAGATGTGGTAGCACATCCTTGTAGTCCCAGCTCCTCAGGAGGCTGAGGCAGGAGAATCACTTGAACCCAGGAGGCAGAGGTTGCAGGGAGCTGAGACTGAGCCACTGCACTCCAGCCTGGGCAACAAAGTAAGACCCTGTCTCAAAAAAAAACAAAAACAAAAGAAAAATATAAGATCATATCATCCTAAAGCAAGGATAATTTGATGTCTTGCTTTCCAATTTGAATTCCTTTTGTTTCTTTCACTTGTCTGATTGCTCTAGCTGGGACTTCCCAGAAATACCTGTTAAAATGCTATGAGAAGACATAGACATAGGCTGCTGTCCAAGTAATTTTCTTCTGAAACCCAGAGTAATAAGGACCTCCCTCTGCCTTCTGGGCTTCTTCATTCAACCATGGCACCTTGGCTGAGAGAAAGGCCCACCTTCTTCACTCTTCCCTTCCAGATGAAGCTAAGGAGGAGTTCCTGGATCTGCTTGATGTGTTGCTGCCACATGCCCAGACATACGTCCCCCGGCTGGTAAGGATGGAGGCATTCCACCTCAGCCTGTCCCAGAGCGTGGTTCTGCGCCACCACTGGATCCTCCCCTTTGTGCAAGCTCTGAAAACCCGCATGGCCTCCTTCCAGAGGTGAGTCCCTCTGCCTCTCTGCTCCCTCTCCTCCACGGCTTCTCCTCTCCTGAGCTATTGCAGGCATTACCCCAGCAAGCAGGCCAGACCTAAAGATAGAACACGGCCCCTCTCCTGGGGCTCCCTGCTGTACTTCTCATCCTCCGTGACCTTGGTCATGCCGTGGCAGCTCTTGACACTCCTGATGCCTTATCTGCTCTGTAGGAAAAGCCAGCTCTCGCTCAGTATTTCCAGCACTTCTGTGACCAGATGTGCAGGGTTTTTTTCCACACCAGCAAATTATCCAACTCTCCAGACACCCACTGGGTGTCCTACAATTTAACTCAATTCTGACACTAATAACCCAGGGTTAGGGCAGACTTCATAGGCTGGGGGCTCAGTCCCACAAGACTGCTCTCCCTGTCAGACACCATCTGCATTGTTGAGGTCTCAGGTAACCCACAACATCCGTCTCATTTCGCTACAAATCAGAGGTTCTATGGACCCCTCCTCAGATTTGATCATTTGCTAGAACAGCTCACAGAATTCAGGAAAACCATCCACTTACTAGGTTGCCAGTTTATTACAAAGGATATATTAAAGGATACACATGAACAGCCAGATGAAGAGACAGTTAGGGTGAGGTCTGGAAGGGTCCCCAGCATGGGAGCTTCTGACCCTGTGTTGGGGGTGCACCCCGCACCCAGCACATGGATGCGTTCTTTTTCACCAAGGGAAGCTCCTCAAACTCTGTAGTTCTGAATTTTTCTGGAGGCTTCATCATGTAAGCATGATTGATTGTTAACACAGTCTCTAGCTTCCCTCCCATCTCAGGAGGATAGCGGGTGGAGCTGAAAGTTCCCAGCTTCTAATCATGCCTTGCTCTTTCTGTGATCAGCCCCCATCCAGGAGCCCACCAAGAGTTGCCTGTTGGAACAAAAGACACCCCTGTCACCCAGGAAATTCCAAAGGATTAGGAGCTCTGTGTCAGGAGCCAAGGGTCACAGACCAAACAATAGATGAAAAGATGCTCCTGGCACCCCCCCTGCTTAGGAAATGACACAGGTTTTAGGATCTCTGTGTCAGAAACTAGAGGCTGAGACCAACACATATGTTACCATTTCACAATGATAGGGCAAACAGGTCATAGTGGTGGTGAGCTACCTCACTGGCGGCTTGTGAGGGTGAAAGGAGATCATGGGTGCCCACAGCACACCACTTTGGTGAACGTATAGAGCCAGACCCCACTTCTGGTTTTGTCTGCCAGCCTGGAGCTTTTTTTCCCCTTACCTCTTGCATTATTTCATAACTATTTTTCCTACCAGAAATGCATCTCCTGCTGGACGGGTCCAGATCAAAACCCTGCTCTTTTACTGAGGCTCTCCCAGTTGGCATCTCCTGCAGAATCCCTCCATCCGCAGCTCATTCGGTCCTGTGGTTGTTTACCCTGGTGGTCATTTCACTCCCCTCATATGCAGTCATTCCTGTGTCCATCTTCCCTCCTGGAGCTCACATTCCTCTGTGGCTTCTCTCTGAATTACCCTGCAGCTTGTTTCCAGGTGCTCTGCTCACTGTAGACATCAAATAGATGCTTGCTGAGTCATGGAGTGGGGACAAGGGAGCACAAAGAATATCTCTGGATCCTCTGCTCTTGGTACTAGAAGGAGCCTAAGAAGCCACCCAGCTGGTGGTTTTCTGACTCTGCCTTTATCAGCAGAGCCTTTCTTCAAATGAGGTGTTGCACAAAAGCCTGGTGTGTGGCTGTGTAAGATGGAAATAAACAGAAATCTTCTAGCCAAAGCCACACTCCCACAGGTCAGGGGGCCATAGGCCCAGGAATTCCATAGGATGTCACTGCCCAACTGGGAAACTGCTCAGTTAGTTGAACCCCTTCTGAGGCCCAGAGGAGGATGGGATTTGTCCCAGTCCAGTCACTCAGCCAGGGAATCAAGGCTGAAACTCATCTCTCAACCTAGTCCAGCACTCCCCGTCTTTGGATTGTCACTATCAAACTTACTGAGCCGTATGTATATTATCAGGACTCTTTTAACCACAGGTGCCAGAAACCCAACCCAAAGTGGCTTAAACCAAAGAGAAATTCATAGGCTGGTATAACTAAAAGATTCAGAGGTAGTACTGGCTCATGCGTGAGTGGACCAGGGTGACAAGAAGGTATGAGATGGCAGTGATAAAGGAAGCCACCGCATCTCCGGGCTGATGGTGTACCAGCCTGGGAAGACAGCCCCCCTCTGACTGGCTTCAGCACAAGTCACAGGAATGACTGACTGGTCTGACCTGCCTCCTGTGCTCTTTCTTTGGGAGTAAAGAGTTAACAGGCCCTTCCCCCTTCCACACAGAGTGTTTCCCTTATCCTGCGGAAGCTTTGTTCCCTGGATGAAGGAGGAGTGCGGCTGTGTTAGTGCTGACGACTGGCACACTGCACCTGCGCCAGGAAGACGGCGTGAACTGTGCCCCTGCAAGGAAGCCACGGCCTGGGCTCCCCTGCATACAGTGGTTCCTTCACTGGTCACGAGTTCCTTGCTAGGACCTCTGAAAACTGCCCAAAGTCCATTGCAGGATGGACTTTGTGGGATGTATATGTGGCTGGTTCCCTTGCTCACTGGGAGACTAGAAAACAGCACCTGGACCCCTGGGCTGGTTCCCTCTGAGGAAAGGATCTGTCACTGCTCTGTGTCACGAGTGAAGCCAGGCCAGGTATGGTCTCTTCAAGTTCGATCATCCGGTTGAGGCGAAGGTGACCCCTGACTCTGTTGCTGTGACCAAGGAGATGCTAAGCTCTGCTTGGCCAGGCCTGGGCAGCCTGCCTCTGGAGTGGGGATGGAGAGCCATCCTGCACCACGAGGTGACCAGGAGAAGGGGTGTTGGTTGGACACAGACATCCAGTGTCCACTCCGGGATGTTTGTCAGACACCTTGCAGAACTATTCCTAAAAGCTGCGCTTATCCCAGCTCCTGGTGGTTCTGTGATCCCTTACATTTTCCCCAGAGGCAGAGAGTTGGCTGGCTGACTTTTTGCCCTTGGACAGATTGTGAGGCTCTACCCAGCATGCTGGTATATTATGTTCCCTCAGATGGTGGTGAGACCCTTGGCCTGGGGGCTGTAAAATGATCTGTTTCTGTGACGGGACCTTCCATGGTGAGATTGTTAGTATCTCAGAGAACAACAGGCAGAACCTGTCCAAATTAAAGCACTTACCTGGCTGAGCCTGACTCTTCCTATGTTATTGATCCAAGGCGTGGGTGGATGGGTGGGGGCATCTGTCTTGTTTTCACACCAACAGAGACCCACTTCCCCTCACCAAAGGGTCATAGGTGACAGCAAGGACCCTGGAAACAGGCAGACTGAGGTTCAAATTCTGGCTCACCAGATTCACCTTCACCATGCCTCTGTTTCTTTGTCTGTAAGATGGGCATAATTGTAGGCCTGCCCACAGAGTTGTGTGAGGATTCAAGAAGCGGATGTGTGCAGAGACTTGAGCTCAGCGCTGACACACAAGGAAATGGTCTCATGATTGCTTAGATGAAATTGGAGTTGTCTATTTTTTAAAAAAAACTGCAAGAAATGAATCGGCCTTTAAGTGGTTTATTATCACCTACTTGATCAATAAGGCTTTCTCAGTTCCCATCAGTAAAGTTGAGATAGTCTCAAATTGTTTATCAAGATGAACGGCTATTAACAAAGTAAAAATTTTACTAGCACCTGGATGATGCTGTGTCTTTCATGGATTGGATGATTTCAAGGTCTTGTCCAGTTCTAATATTTTAGGGTTCAGAATACCACCTGCATAATGGGGTGATAATATTAAGTGCAAAATGAGTTCACTATATTTTCAAAGTGCTGTTTTTTTTTAACATAAGCTACTTTTTTATGCTTTTTTTCTGAAATATGGTCTTCTAAATTTCAGATTCTTCTTTACTGCCAACCAGGTAAAGATTTACACCAATCAAGAGAAAACCAGGTGGGTCCTCCCAACCCCCAATCACTATTAGAGGATTCTTTGGTGCAAAAATCGAGGTCTTTGCCTCTGGACTTGTTTGTCCCCTTTTTTGTTTGCTTTTAACCAACTCTGACTACAAAGGCAGCTATCCCCAAATCTGAACCTTTCATTAAGAAAAATAACAGGGGGAGGCCAGGCGCAGTAGCACACGCCTATAATTCTAGCATTTTGGGAGGCTGAGGCAGGTGGATAGATTGGGCTCAGGAGTTCCAGACCAGCCTAGGCAACATGGCCAAACCCTGTCTCTATGAAAAATATAAAAATTAGCTGAGCGCGGTGGTGTGTGCCTATAGTTCTAGCTACTTGGGAGGCTGAGATGGGAGGATCGCTTGAGCCCTAGAGGTCAAGTTTAAAGTGAGCCAAGATCATGCCACTGTACTCCAGCCTGGGCAACAGAGTGAGACACTGTCTGAAAAAAAAATAATAATAATAACTGGGTGAGCCATGTGGGGGGTGGTGCATAGAGACTGAGAGAAGCATCTTGGTTTAGTGAAAAGCTGTGAAAGTCAGAAACCTGTTCCTGCCCAGCTCCCTCCCAGGTGTGGCATTTGGCCTGTGTCTTCATCTCTGTGACCTTTGTTTTCACACTGGCACACGCCTTCCAACATCCACTGTTGGGCAGTTGTGAGGCTCAAATGAGCCCCAAGGCCTTTGAAAAGTTAAAAGTATTAAAGTGTTAGATGAATATTAGAAGAAATTATTATCCCAGCTTCAAAGCGAGCCTCCCTGTCTGATGCACTCACTGGGCCACTTTCTCTGAGCACTTCTGAAAGGGGCCTCATTTGCTCGTTCATTTAGTCCGTGCTGCACAAGTTCGTTAAGCACCCACTTGTGCCAGGCATTCACCGTATGCTAAGGATTCAGCAGTGAAGAGGCAGACACAGCCCCTGCTCTTTTCAATCTCATATTCGGAGGGGAGAGAGATAATAAGTAATGAGAGTGTTTGTTAATAACTGTGGTGTGATACAGTGGTCGGGAGGGGGTAGTCCAGGAGGGCACCAGGGAAGTGGCCAGGGAGATGGCATTTGATGGTGACCTGAGGATGAGAAGCCAGTCTTGGGAAGAACTGTTCCAAGAGCTTCAAGTGAAGGACATAGCAAACTAAGTGACTCCGAAGCAGGGAAGAGTTCAGTGTGTTTAGGAGGCCAGTGAGGCAGAACCCAGAGAGCATGCAGGAGAAGGATAGGAGATGAGATGGGCAGCGTTAGCCCATGCAGGGTCTGCAAGGTCAAGTAAGGAGTTTGAATTTTCAGTATAATGGAAGCCATTGGAGGGATTTGAACAGAGGAGGAGAGGTATGATCTGATTTGTACCTGGGGATGGCAGTCTGGCTAGATGGTGTGTCTGTGACTGTGGAGTCTCAGGACAAGATAGAAGGGAGCAAGGGTGGATGCAGGGAGACCAGAAAGGAGCCAGGTGTCATTGTCCAGGTGAGGGACCACTGTGGCCTAGATTAGGGTGATGGCCGTGCAAGACCAAGAGGTGGACACATTGGAGATACACTGGAGGCAGAAGCGGCCGAATTACCAAGGGGTTGGGTTTATGTGAAGGAAGAAAGCGAACATCGATTCCTGGGTTTGAGGTTGGAACAGCTGGCCCCATTTTCTGTGATAGGAGACACTGGTGGGATGAAAATCAAAAGTTCTGCTTTGTACCTGTTTGTTTCTACCTGTTAGGTTTTGTTGCCTGTCAGACCCCTAGGTGGAAATGTCACAGATACAACTGGGTGTGTTCAGGATGGGAACCAGCTGGAGATAGAAATGTAGGCAGTGTTGGCCTGTATGAGAAAGCGGGGCTGGGTGAGATCAGCCTCCTGGAGACAGCAGATGGAGAAGAGCCCGTGAGAACTGCAGAGCTCCGTATCTCCTTCACCACAGAGAGGCTGGAGAGGAGAGAGGGTGGCAGAGGACACTGAACCGGGAGGCAGGAGGTAAGATTAAACCAGGACTGTGCAGCAGGTGGTGTCTTGGGAGCCAAGAGAGAACAGGGTTTCAAGGAGGGAAGTCCATTGTGTGAGATACTGCTGAGCGGGTAAGAGGCAGACAGTGAAGTGTCCCTTGGATTTGGTAACATGGAGGTTGTTGGCAACTTTGACAAGAGCCCTTCCAGCAAAGTGCATTGAAGGTAGGAGGTGAGAAAGAGATAGTGATGGTGGACAAATCATCTTTTTGAGAAGTTTTACTGAGAATGGGATGGGAACTGCTGAAGACGTGGCTTCAGGGGAAAGTTTCTAAAGATGAGAGAGAGTCTGAGTGCTTATGGGAGGGGTAGCAGATGCCAGAGAGCAAAGTCCTTGAGAAGAGATCTCTTTGAGGACAGGAGTCGTTTGCAATTGGAACAGTGATGGAGAATGGGGAATGGGGGTGCAGAAGCTTCTGGGTTTGTGACTTGGCAGTGGTGGATGAAGGCATTCCTGTAAGGGTTATTAGATGCAAGGGAGGGAGGAGAGATGTGTGTAGAACTGGGAAAGGAAGGTTTACAGACAGAGAATCTGAGGTCTGAGAGAGTTGGTTCATAGAACAGGGAAACCAGCATACCAGGAAGACGGGGTGAGGCCCAGGGCCCAGGCCTCTTGGCTGGCCTTCTGCCTGGCACCTTCTCGGATGCACGGATGGGCAGGTGTTCTCAGAGGCTGCATCTCATGCCTGTGTTGTCTTCCTCTCCCCAGGACCTTTATTGGGCTCGAGGTCACTTCAGGGCATGCCCAGTTCCTGGACCTGGTTTCAGAGGTGGACAGAGTCATGGAGGAATTTGACCTTACCACTTTCTACCAGGTAACGAATGGGGCTGCTGCTTCTCCATTGACCCATCTCTAACGAGAATAAAACCATCTTTAACCAAAGAACCTTCAGAACCTCCCTCCCCTGTGGGTGCTACAAATGCCAGCCTTCAGAGGACGCACACCCTGGGAGGCCAGGGCTTTGAGGGGTAGTCGGATGCAGCCCACCCAAAGTCCAACATTTCTTAGAAATCTTGCTTTATGTCTTAAATATGCCTGAGATCTGTACCTTCTGCTTCATAATGTACCCATGTTGTTTTCACATTTTTAAAGTAGATGTCCCTAATATTTTTTGGTCAAATTGACACTCAAAGAAGAGATGTAGCTTCACGCACCTTCCTGTGCCTTGCCCAGCCCCTCCAGGGGCACTTGGACTCTGAGTCGACTATCAGGGTTTTAAAGGGCCATTAGTTTTATTTGATAGATGTTTTTAACCCGTGCTGAGGTGAATAAGTATGAATTTGAATGGAGACAAGTATTGTTTCTTCAAAACTTGGGACTTTGGGGGTTTTGCTCATGTCATCTGAAAAGTATGGTGTATACTGGAGTGTCCTAGATCAGAACAGAGTCAGAGCCTGGATTTTCTTTCATGTCACAGATGTAATGACTCTCTATGACACTTCAAGGAAAGCCTCTGCAAATAGGAGTGTCTTAGCTCAGGCTGTCATAACAAAATGCCATCGATTGAGTGGCCTAAATAACAGAAATTTATTTTTGCACAGTTCTGGAGGCTAGAAGTCCAAGATTAAGGTGACAGCATAGTTGGCGTCTTTTTCTTTTTCTTTTTCTTTTTCTTTTTGGGATGGAGTCTCACTCTGTCTCCACCCAGGCTGGAGTGCAGTGGCGCGATCTCGGCTCACTGCAACCTCCGCCTCACATGTTCAAGTGATTCTCCTGCCTCAGCCTCCTGAGTAGCTGTGACTACAGGTGCGTGACACCAGGCCCAGCTAATTTTTATATTTTCAGTAGAGACAGGGTTTCACCATGTTGGCCAGGCTGGTCTCAAACTCCTGACCTCAGGTGATCCGCCTGCCTTGCCCTTCCAAAGTGCCAGGATTACAGGCATGAGCCACCATGCCTGGCCAAGTGTGGTTGGTTTCTGGTGAGGGTTCTTCCTGGCTTGTAGATGGCCGCCTTCTAGCCATGTCCTCACATGGTGGGGCAGGAGTGGGGCTGCAGGAAGAAAGACCAGTGCCCAAGCTCTCTGTGGTTTAAGGGCACCAATCACATCATCATGGTCCTACCCTCCTGACCTCATCTAACCCTAATTACCCCTCAAAGGCCCCACTTTACATATTATCATATTGGGGGTTAGGGCTACATGAATTTGGGGGAGGGGCATGATTCAGTCCACGGGACCAGCCCTGGGCTATTTTGTCTGTCTGTGGAGGGTACTTGGGACCAATATTGAGAATCTTGTCTCCCACTGGGCAGGACAGGGATCCAGCAGGGACGTCATGACAGCTCTGTCACAGACCTGCTGTGATGGCAGGGCCTGCCAAGGCATCCGGGTGACCTCCTGCCTCTCGTTTCCCTCCCCAGGACCCTTCTTTCCATCTCAGCCTGGCCTGGTGTGTGGGTGATGCACGTCTCCAGCTGGAGGGGCAGTGCCTGCAGGAACTACAGGTGAATTCCCAGGGCGGGAGCACAGAGGGTCCTCAACTCCAGAAATGACGGGACAGATACTGGAGTGGGGAGGATGAGGCACCCAAACTTGAATCCCTGGGAAACAAATGACATGGCAGGAGACCCCAACACCTTCCCTTGTGACTCAAGGTGTGCCCCTGGACCGGCAGCTTCATCACCTGAAGCTTATTAACAATGCAGATCTCTGGTCCCACACCAGGCATAAGAAATCAGAATTACATTTTAACAAGATCTCTAGGGAATTTGTGTGCACATTACCATTTGAGAAACACTGCCCTAGAACATTGATCTGCAAGGAGGCTGCAGGCTTCCCCTGGAGTCCTAGCTACTTGCCCAGAGGTCAGAGGCTTGGGCCTGGCATTGGAAATAGGTAAAATGTGCCAGGTGTAAGGAACATCCAGCCCCTAGAGTCTATCAAATTTTAATAAGTAGCTGAAAGATTTCACTTTCCCATCTGCGCCCTAGGAGGAGTTTGCATGAAGTGGTAAGCGGTGGCTGATACTCCACCTCTGGTCAGAGAGGCCGTAGGGAGTGTGGCCATGCAGGAAGTCGGGCCTAGAGTTGCTAGCACTTCTGCTTTATAAGAGAAGCCAGAAACCTAGATTTTTACATGGAATCTGTCAGTTTCCAAATGTCAGCAACTAATTTGGATGTTTAAAAAACATTTTGCAAGCCAAACCAAACATGCAGGCTGGATGCAGCTGTGGTCTCTGATTAAGAAGCTGCCTTGCTCTTGGCCTGATGTGGCTGGAGGTGACAGAGAGCTCAGGTTTGGGCTGGTTTTATTGGTTTCTGTAATCCAGGGCTCTGAGCATCTGTGTCCTCATCTGTCAAGTTGGGATGATAAGACCAAGCTCAGAGATTACAGAAGTGGTCAGACAAGATAACCAATGCAGAGCCTGGAGCCTGCAGCCTCAGCCTCGCCCAGCCTCTGAAGTTGGGTGAGCTGGTTTTGTTTGCAGTGCAAACCTCTGGGTCCCAGATGCCCTTTAATGTGACCGTCCTCCCCTGGCTGCTGTTTTAAGGCAATCGTGAATGGGTTTGAAGATGCTGAGGTGCTGCTGCGCATGCATACTGAGCAAGTCCGCTGCAAGTCTGGGAACAAGTTCTTCTCGATGCCTTTGAAGTGAGCACCAGAGGCCTTCCTCCAAGCCCCTCTGCAGGCCAGGCTGAGATGGAGGAACTCCCTAAAATCGATGGAGATGCTTCTAGCCTCCCACTAGGAGGCCCCAACCATGCTTTCAGCCTGGCAGGAGGTGTAGCCCCTCCTCATCCTCCCTGAGTGCTGATCATTTCTCTCTCTCTTTCCTATCTTCTTTCTCCTCTCTCTTTCTCCCTCTCTCCTCTCTCTCCTCACTTGGCTATTGTGGGTTGCTGGTTGGGTGCTGCTATGCTGTGGCCCTTCCCAGAAACTGCCAATAGAGGGCAGCCTGGGCATCCTAATTCTTACTCTGTGGTTGTTTTACAAAGAAAATATTGGGGTCACTGGCGAGCCCACCCACACTCACCAGAATCTCCACTCTAGTCCCTCTAACAAACAGCCCTTCACTCCCTCTCCCACTTCCCCCGCTTCAGCAATTTGTATTTTGATGCCATTGGCCTCAGATCAGAGTTTTTTAAATCATCATGCCCTGACTTATTCCTGATCAGCCAGGACATGGGGTGCTTCGGTGGGTCTGTCAGCCTCTCTCCTTGAACGGTGTCACTTTTATTAATTTGCTTTTACTCCCACCCTGCTTCTGTGCCAGCAGGGGCCACTTCAGGGCCAAGGTACAGGGTGACAATTTGTGGTCCAGCATCAGTTTTCTCCACTCCTTTCTTCCACTCGCCCCCAGCAAGGTGCCTGGGAGATGAGCAGATGTTTCATTTTGGCCTGGCCAGCGGGAGGCTTTCAGCAGCTTTCCCAGAGAGGCAGAGGAGCCTTTCACAGCCCGGGTTCTCCTCCTGCTGCTGCCTCCCGCCCGCTGCAGCTGCAGGCATTCTGAGGGGCAATGTGGAGGCAGGTTTTTTCATCAAACCTTCCCCCTGGCAAAGGAACAGTCAGTCCTCTCCAGGTGTCTTCTGTATTTCTGGTGATAGATACAGAAATCTTATGTTACAGTTTTAAATTATGTTCAACAAATAAAAATTGCATTTTTTATTTTGTATCTTTTTTGGACTACTTGTATTTAACCCAGTGAAAAGATGACTTTCATCTTCCCCTACCCTGTCCAGCTGTGTCTCACAGTTTAGAGGGACTCTTGGAAGTCTCTGCTGTGACTTCCAAGGTGGCCTTGAGAGACATTAATGATGCTTTGGTAAAATAAGGGTAGGAGGGGTCACCCGGCCTGCCAGGTCTACACACAGAGTTCTCACATGGCACATCTAGCCTGGGGTTAGGTGTGTGGCAGGGGTCACCACCCGCATCCCTCACTGGCATAGGCAGACACTGAGGCCTTCTGCTGTGACACTGAGTGCTTCTCAGAACCTTCTCATGTCTTCCAGTGTCCCCCTGAAAGATAAACAGGGCGGGAATGACTAGTCTGCTGTTACAAGAACAGGTTCAGTGACTACTTACATGAGAAACCACAAGGAAGGGCCATACTCAGCCCTAACCTCAGGTCCTGTGCTGGGGTGGCCCTGATCCAGCCCTACACACCGCCTCGTGGTCAGGCCTGGCATCTGGGTGGGCTCACAGGGCTTGAGGGAAAGGGGCCTATTGCCCTGGCTCCCACTGTGGCCCCTGCAACCCTGCCTTTCCTGGGGCACCCTCCCAGACACTGCACTGAAAGACCCAGGCACATTCTGCTCTCCACCATACTGATCTGCTGACTCTGACCCATCAGTAGGTTGGTTTTTCTGGAGAGGAGGATGCCAGGCATACTTTCTGGCTTGCAAGCAACATGGCAATTCTGGCTGTGCAGCCTGCACTTAACTGACACCTACCCTGTGCCAGGCCCTGAACTGGGTGCTTGGTGAAGCAGATTAGGTCTGCTCTCTCAGTGCTGGGGGAAGGGGCGTGAGCAGGCAGGGAGCACAGAGAAGAATCCCCATCCTCAACACGGCACTTCCACAAACTTGGACACTGGCTTGTATTGGGAGGAGAGGCAGGTGTGAGGTAGGGCCTCCATCAGCAAGCCCAGGAAGAGGGACTGGGCCATTCCCCTGGGGGAGGATGTGGCTGGGGAGTCCATCTGTGCTGAGGATGGAATTTGAGTGCAGCAACTTTGAGAAATGGGCCAAGATCAATAACCAGTCTTCAATGGAGAATGGAAGGTGGCAATGGAGGAAGGAAGTAGGAGACTCGCTGAGGGGGATGGGTGGGCAGGCTGGGCCTGAGGAGGAGGCTGGCGGCAGGAGCTTGGCCGGCACCCAGACATTGAGTGTGCCTCTGGAGCAGAGCAAGCGCGTGGAGCAAGCGCTCCCGCTGACAGTGCAGAAGCAGCCGGGGCTCTTCCATAAGAGGAGATTCTCCATAAGAGGAGAAACCCGGGAGACGACTCCGGAGACAGAGGGAAGACCAGAGCAGGCTGCAGTCCCCCCCAGGCAGGCTGGCCCAAAGAAATGCTCTTGATGGGGATTTTATTGCACTAGGGAGAGTACAAAATCAACACATCTGGCCTGGGTGTCCTCAGATGTTCCCCGCAGGGCAGGGAAATGATCATCAAACGCCTGTTTGGCCGATTTCCACCTGGCACTCTCCAGACCACCCCAGCTTTGTTTCCAGGGGAGAGGGAAATTACCTTGGCTTGTTTGTTTATTCCTTGTCTTGGCACCAAGAGTCCCAAGGCCTGCTTCACCTTTGATGGTGTGTTGGGTGGGTGCATCGCCTGAAGGGCCCCTGGAGGGGGCAGCTGGAGGAGGGGGTGTCCTGGGCCTAGTTCCAGCCCACAGCAACTTTCCTTCACTGAACAGGAGACCTCCCCTACGACCTCAGAACTCTCCTTTTGCAAATGAGGAAACAAACCCAAAGAGGGGAATAACTTGCTAGGATTGCCCAGTAAATTAGAGCTGAGGCAGAAACCCAGGGATCTAGCTTCTGATCCAGAGCTTTTTACAACCCCTCACACCACTTCAGGACCTGTAAATGAAACTGCTCTGAAACACCCTGTCTGGGCTTTCATTCAAAAGACTCCAAGAAAAAAAGGTGTGTGGTGGTGGGCGGGGGTGTCAGGGTAGAGATGAAAGATAATGGCAAAATGTGGATAAGGTTTAAAGCTACTTGATGGAAGGGCTGGAGTTCACACATCTCAGTCGCATTGACTGGTCCTTTCCGGCTTTGGGTGCTGGCCAGACCTGGTAGAAACCCAGCCATCTTGTGTTGGATGTAGGTGCAAATCCACCTTGGATTCCCAAAGTACCTATAGGAGCCAGAACCAATAACTGGGAGCTTCAAGATCTGGTCACAGGGGATGTCATTTCCTTAAGGCAGGATTGGACCCCAAGAGAGGAACCTCCAACAGGGAGAAAACAATCACCAGACTTGACTGACCAATGCCTCTAAGAATGTGGCTCCATTCACTCCTGGGCTCCTCTTACTAATAGCTCACCCCATAAACACCAACTATTTTTTTTTAAGACAGGCTCTTGCTCTGTCAGCTGTGCTGAAGGGCAGTGGCATGATCATAGCTCACTGCAGCCTCAACCTCCTGGACTCAAGTGATCCTCCCACCTCAGCCTCCCAAGTAGCTGGGCCCACAAGGTGTGCACCACCACACTTGGCTAATTTGTGTATTCTTTGTAGAGATGGGGTCTTGCCATGTTGCCCAGGCTGGTCTTGAACTACTGGGCTAAAACAGTCCTGCTTCGGCCTCCCAAAGTGCTCGGATTACAGGCTTGAGCCACTTCACCTAGCCTCAAACTTTTTTAAATTGGCTGATCCGAACTAAATTTCATTAAAGAGTGCAATGTGGTCGGTTAAACAAGGACAACCCTGTTATCCGTGTCTGAAGACCACTGCACATTTCCCAAAAGCAAATTTCAAAGTGGAGAATTTAGAAACCCACTTCCCAGATGAAGGATCCCACAGAGATGTGAGTCCACGTAAATGATGAAATTGCCAGGATACTTTCTCCAAACTCTGACTTCTTTTCCCCAAGGACATCCCCAGTAGCCTCTCCACCTTCGCCTGGTAGGAGGGTTCAAAACACGCCCTCTCTAAGGCGCTCTGCCAGGTCTCCTGATTTCCAATTTCCGGGAGGTGAGGCCGGCTGGGATGCCCCGAGGGCCTGCTCTAGAGAAAACCGCCCTCAGGTAAGGACAGCTTCCATTTCCGGGTCTGAAGATAAGGAATGCGGTCTCCGCCCTCCTGCCAGCCGCCCTCACCCACTGACCCCTCCGGCTAGTCCGCCGCGCCAGGGCTGCCCTTGGCCTGGCCCCCGGGTCTCGGCGGACCTTCGACCCGGGCCTCCTAGCTCTGACCTCCTGCATCCACCCCGCCGCGACCTCAAGCTGCTTCCGGAATAGAATGAAATCCAGCTCGTTAGGCTTCGCAGGGAGGTGTGTCCACCCGCCTCGCGCCGCGTTGGGCCGCACTGTCGCACTTCACTCGCACCAGCCAGTGGCCAAAGTGCCTGGGCACCTATTGCGCCAGGCCAGGAACCAGAGGCCTTACCTCGCCCTAACCCCAACTCTTTGCCCCACGTTCCCGATAAGAAAATGGAGGCTCGAAGAGATTAATTTGCCCACGTGCTAGCGGCAGCTAAGGGGCGGACCCGGAACTTGAACCGTGTCCCTGCTAAACCTGCCCCTTGTCCGCCGCAACGCGCCCTAGACGCGCACAAAACCCTCACTTTGCTACTGAGGAAAGTTAGTCAAGGGCCAGAGACACCCCGGGGCTTTTGAAAAGAGGTTTCAAGCTGACAAATTTCCATATATAGATTTTTTTAAGCCCAAAACTGGACTCTTTGGTCCCTCCCCTAAGACCTCCTTCCTGTCCCCCTCGGCCTCAGTATCCCCCTAACTACCAGATAGGAGAAGGAGGAGTCTTCATTCCTCCCAAGCAGGGAGACCACGCATTCCCCGCTTCCTCCCTCCGCGGGGGGTTGAGTTGGAGGTCACCTCCGCTCCCCCCCACCCAGACGCTGGGTTGGGAGTGACGAGGGGTAGGTTGGAGAGGTTTCCCGCCGTCTGGGAAGAGTAAACGGGGCCACCCACCTGCTGGGCCTCCGCCGCCCGCACCTGCTCCTGAGAAGCCTCCGGGTGGGGCACCGTCTGGGTCCGCGCTCTGGGAGCGCACTGGCCCTTTAAGAGCGCGGCGGCCGCGGCGCGCGGGGAGGAGGGTTGGGAGCGCCCGGAGCCGCGGGACGACGGGCGCCCGCTCCTTGGCTTCCTCGCTCGCTCGCTCGCTCTCTCGGGTGGCTCCCTGCGCCTCCTCCTGGGACTGCCTGGGGACCCGGGCCCGGTCGGGCGCGGCGGCGAGCATAGTCCCCTACCAGGAGGCGCGCGCTCCGGGCAGCGCCCGGCCCCGGGCATGGACAGAGGGAGCTGGGCGCGCAGGGGGCGCCGCGGGACCGGGCGGCCGGAGCGCTGAGCCAGACAAAGGCTCCGGAGTTGCGCTCGCTCTCGGGAGCCGGGCCCCAGGCGCTGGGCGCCGAGGCTGCGGGACCCCGCGGGGGGCACCTCCGGCCGGCCCCCTCGCCCTCCAGCTGGTTCCGCGCGCCCGGACCTGCCCTGCCCGCTTCTCCTCGGGCTTGGGAATTTGCCGAGGGGACCTTGGCGGCTCCGGCGGGGACCGGAGCCCGAGGTCCTCCGCGCGCCAGCCGGGCCAGGAGCCAGGGAGCGTCGCAAGTTTCCAAGGCGAGTGCGAGGACCCGGCGCCGGCGAGCGAGCGAGCCCCGCGTGCAGTGTTCGGGCCGGGCTGGGCGCCGAGAGCATGGGCAGCGACCTGAGCGCGCCCGGACGGGCCGGCTGGACGGGCAGCCTCCTCGGCGACCGGGAGGCGGCGGCGCGGCCGCGATTGCTGCCGCTGCTCCTGGTGCTTCTGGGCTGCCTGGGCCTTGACGTAGTGGCCGAAGACGCTGAGGTCCTTGCCGAGGTAAGGACCCCCGCCCTGCCCTTTGGCTGCGGGCTTGGGGCTTGGGGCTTGGAGGGAGAGGAGACACGCCTCTGGGGCGTGGAGGTGGAAGGAGCGGAGACGTGCCCCGTGTTCTGGGCCTGGCGGGGAAGAAAAGGGACCTGGCAGGCTGCCCCTCCCCAGCTCGCCCTCTGCAGCTCACCTCTTCCCAAACCCTGGAGGGCGCAGAGCTCGCACCTCCCCCCTACTCCTACAGCCCTGTTGTGGGAACTGAATCCTCCACCCTGACCCCCGACTTTCGGCCTGTGTCCCAGGAGCCGCTTCCGCGGCCCCCAGCTCTTGCCTCCCCTCCTTCCTTCCCTCCCGGGCAGCCAATTCCTCGAGAGCCTGGCTGGCGCGCAGCGGCACTCTTTGCGAGTGGGGAGGGGGCTGCTCTCGGGGTAGCCACCGGCGGAGCAGGAGCTGGGCAACTGGGTAACATCGCTTCCGCCCAGGTGGCCTCCTGTCTGGGTGATACCGAAACGTGCCGGCTGGCCGGGATAGGGGGGAGGGGTGCAAACAGCTGAGACCGCGGACTGGGGTTGCGGGGGCGCTTCGGCGACTTTCTTGCGCTCTTGCGAGGAAGCCTAGCCACGCCCGGGCGGGGTCCTAAGGACAGACCCTGCCTCCACAGCGCTTCCTCCCAACAGCGCCCCTACGCCAAAACCCGGGTTGGAGAGGGTGGACCCCGAGCCTCTTTGCTAGGAGCCCGCCTGGCGTCGCTCCTGGGGCTCCGCTCTGGCTGTGTCTCGCGGGTGACCTGGCGCGGCATCCCGGCGCAGAGCCGGGTCCAGCCAGTGCCCCAGCTCCAGGGTGTCTCCCGAGCGTGGACACTGAAGGCACCAGCTCTGTTGCCCCAGAATAAGAGCAGAGTCCGCCTTCCCCGACGTCTAAGACCCTGCTCCCTGCCCCAGATAGGCAGAGAGAGGATTGGGCGGGGAGTAGGGAGAAAGAAGCAGCCCGGCGCCTCCTGTGAACCGCGTTTGGGCCTTGGTGCCCTTGGGCTGCCCGGGCTGCGGGCCTGAGCACCGTTTCTATTTGCAGCTGGGCTGGTGCTCCCTCCCCGGCCCGCGGCGGCTTTCCCACCTCCCCGGGCTGCCTGGGAGATTTTTCCAATGGAAGCTTGCCCTTCCCCGCCCTACTTTAATAAAAGCATGGAGGAAGGGCAGGGAATTCCTCCTGGGCTCCAGTTACACCTCCCAGCCAGTTCCCCACCTGCTCTGCCCTCCCTCCCCAGCCAGGCCAGGGAGAGCTGCAAGGAGCCAGGCCCTGGCAGGAGGCTGGATAAGAGCCCAGCCCTTGCCCGGTCTGGCCACCCTCTCCCACCGCATTCACACAGGCAGGCAGGAGCTTTAGGGGGCTCCTATTGGTGAGGATTACCCCTCAGCCTATGACCCAAGTACTGGGCAGAGAGTGCGTTTGGGCCCACCTGCCACTCTGGACTGGAGTGCCAAAGAATTTCAAGTCAACATCCCACCCTTGAGTTTCTGATCTACTTAGGGATGGCCCCTGTACACAGGAAGCAGTGATGGAATTCAATGGCTGTGCATTGTGAATGGTGCCCTAGCTGGCCAGGAGCTCTGGGGTGCAGGGACCTGTAGTCGGAGGGGCTTCATTCTCTCTCCTGCTTCTCCAGTTCCATCTCACCCTCACTCCAGTCCCCCAGCTAGGGAATGCCCACAGCTCGGGACCTCCAGGGAAGAAGGCGTGGTTGCCTTGTCACAGACCATGCCCCCAAGCTGGGTGTTGTGGCTGGCCTGCAGCCCTACTCCTGGGGTGGGGCCTGGGCAGTGGCTGGAAAAGACTCGGAAGGTTTAGGGAGCCCTGAATGTTGGCAGCCATGCAGATAGAGGGCTAGAGACAGGTGGAGTGTCCTAGCTCCTACACTTGGCTTTGGGGACAGGCTGCTTCTGCAGTCCCATCACGTCTGAGCACAAGTGGGCCCAAAGAGTCAAATGGCCTCAGCAGCCAGCCTGTCTGCCAAGGGGCTGTGGCCTCAGACTCCTGGGCCTGGCCTACACCCTGAGTCCAAAGCCTCCCTTCCTCAGAGAAGGGCTGGCTCTCTGATCCTCACCCCAGCATCTGCACAGCTTCAGGCCTCCAGCTGGGTCATGGCTGGGACCTTCTTGGAGTAGCTTGGCAGTTGAGCTACTCCTGTGGCAGCCACAGGAGTTACATGAGGCTGAGACATCAAGGAGCCTGGCATGTGCTAGGAACTGGTAAACACCTGCAACCCACCAGGCCCCAGCCCACTACTGAGCTGCCCTGCCCTATCCCACATTCTCCTTTGTATGTCCGGTCCCAGTCTGTAGCCATTCCAGGCCAGACTCCCACCCGGCTGAGGTTGCTCCTGCCCTGCAGGGCTGAGGATCTCCAGGTTCACTGGGGAGCTCTTATCTCACCTGCTTCCCCCCATACCCCCTCCTCCCAGGCACAATTCAGGCGCTCAGCCTGCCCTGTGGAGGTGACTCAGGCTGCCAGAGTTCACAGGTGTGGTGCCACCACCACCAAAACAAATCCACCCACCTTCCCTAAACAGGCCCACTAGTATCTTCCTAGCGCCTGCTCAGCCACTGAGCAGATGAGGCAGGGGCAGGGATGGGGGTCTGTGTGAATTCTCATTTCAACCTTCAGGTGAGCCACAGTCTCAGGCCTCCTGCGCTTCAGTTTCTACCAGCACTTCCATGCTGGCTCCAGGGGGTCCCACTGGTCTTCTCTTTCTTTTAAATATGGAGCAAAAACTACAGAGGCCATCTGTGCCCACCAGCTAAGAAAAGGGGGTTAACAGCGGAGTCTTGTCATTGGGAATCTACAGAAACTGAATCGTCCCCCCTCCCCTCTTGTCTCTGCTTTTTACTCTGTTTTCTTGCTAGTAGCAAATCCCTCCTCTCTGTACTGTGTCAAGACCCAGAGAGAACTGGTCTGATTGGCACAGCCAGGGACCAAGATCCCATTAGGCCATACCCTTCACACCCAGCCCTTGCCATGTTTCTGAGTTGGGGCTGCCCTTGGGTCCAGCCAGTCATCTGTCTCCTTGCAGAGAGCAGCTCAGGGTAAGCTCCTTGTCTGAGCAGTGTATTGGCCTGACCTGCCCATCGTGACCTCTGAACACAAACACCTCCCTTGCCCCACCCCAAGGGATGTCTGTACTTAAAGGACATCCATGAATGTGGAGAGGAGCAATGTGGAAATACACACTACCCCCACCCCCAAAAGAAGACTTTCCCCAGAAGCCCAGTGCCCACTGCCCACATCGCTCATGCCCACTCAGGATGACCACACTGCAGGTGTGGGAAAGGCCCCGCCTCCTGAGCCTGCTGAGCCATTTGTTCTGGCTGCCCCTCTGTGGCCCTTTTATTGTTTGATCTAGATGTTCCCTGCCATCATCACCTCTGCCCTGCCGGGAGTTTGCCATCTGCCTCAGGCTAGCTGTGGTGGTCACTGTGAGCACCACTGCTTTCCAGATCAGATGAGAATGGGTATCCTCCGTATCATCCCAAGGCTTGAGTGGCTCCTTCGCTTGGACACTCCAGCAGGGGCAATGCTTTGGGCCTGGAGATATGTTCTCAGAGTCAGCAAAGACAGAGAGGGATTGGGGACTCTGCTCGTATCTTTCTCCATTATAAAGAGGGTTCTGGGAGAAGCCCACCTGTGAGTGTGAGGATCAGGACCCTAAGGGCAGCTGAACGCTCCAGGCCTAAGACACAGTAGGCACCATCTGACTGGACAGCCCTGAGTGACAGCTCAGATAGGGCTGCTCTACAGACAGACACTGGTTCCAGGGATTCCTGAGACCAGAAGTTATGGAGCTGGGCCTGGATCCCAGAGGCAAAGAGGGATGCCTCTTCTCTAATCCCATTGCCCTGGTAGGAATGGAAGAAAAAGTGGGAAGAGACCCAACTCAGCCTCCAGTGTCAGGACAGGTGGATGAGACCCTGGTACCAGCCATTCGCCAGCCTCTGGAGATGCCCCACATCCTGCTGTCACCGGCTGGTGGTGATGAAGGCCGGGGTCTAGGTTGGCCCTCCAGGGCACTGGCACTGCCTTGTCCTTCCCCTAGGAGTGACGTCACCCTGTAGGGGTGAGAGCCCAACTCCATGTTCAGCATTTATGAGTATGGTGCCTGGTACATAGGAGACTCATGCAAAATAGTGCAAAACACAGTGACAGAAGCGAATGGCATTTACTGTCGGGCAAGTCGCTGAACCTGTATGAACCTCAGGATCCCTATAAAAAGGGAATAGCAATAGTATGTCTGCTTGATGGAGTTACTGGGGAGATTCATTGCATGTACGTGCAAAGCACTAAACACCGTGCACAGTGGCCGGCATGGGGGCCCAGGGAGGCCCAGGCGTTATTTTTGAGCACCTTCAACATATTTATGTCTGTCCTGAACACAGCCTAGGGATGTTTTGTAAGCATTTTCACATTTAATCCTTGTATTCACTCTTCAAGTGTAGACACTGTCCTTACCCTGTTGTACAGAAGAGGAGACTAATACTGTGAGTCAAGAGAAATTACCCTCACATTCCATAGCCAGGGAGTGGCAAAGCTTAGATTCGGACCCAGCTCAGTCTGCCTTGGAGCCCAAGCTCCCAACCCCATGCTGGCTTACAGGCTGCAGGTTGGCTGGGCTCAGTGGCTCACACTTGCAATCCCAGCATTTTGGGAGGCCGATGTGGGCGGATCACGAGGTCAAGAGATTGAGACCATCCTGGCCAACATGGTGAAACCCCGTCTCTACTAAAGATAGAAAAATTAGCCAGGCGTGGTGGCATGCGCCTGTGGTCCCAGCTATGTGGGAGGCTGAGGCGGAAGAATCGCTTGAACCCGGGAGCAGAAGTTACAGTGAGCTGAGATTGCACCACTACACTCCAGCCTGGCGACAGAGCAAGACTCTGTCTCAAAAAAAAAAAAAAGGCTGCAAGTCAGAGCCTAGGGTGCCATCCTGTGGCAGAATTCTGCTGGGAAGGAGGTTTCTGAGGTTACGCCTAAGCTATGTGAGCCAAAAGCCCTCCCCAAGCCCACCCAGCCTTGCCCCCACCTGTCCAGCCACCCAGGCTCTGCCCTGTGGACAGCCCCGTCTAGGAGTCAGCACCTGCAGGGAGGTTTCCAGATGAGGACCCAAGGCCTGGCCCCCAGCCAGGCCCAAAACTCCTGGCAAACAGAGGCCTCTTCACCCCGCCCACTGGCCAGGGAACCCAGTTGTTTTTTCCTCTAGGTTAAGGAGTGTGGGGCAGGTTAGAAGGCTGTGGGGTCAAGAAGTGGCCAGATCTCAAGATGCCTGCCTCCTTCCTGCTTCTCCTGCTGGACTTCCCCAGCACCCAGAGTCCCAGCCCCCACCCGCAACTCGCTTTAAGACCTATGAGAGGGAGCAGATTTAAGCCCAAACTAAGCATGTGTGTCCTAGAACTGTTGAAATGTGGACCACGCTGCCTCTAAAGGTAGTGAGCAATCCACCACAGAGGACCTGGCTCGATGCTGCCTGCATTTTTTTTTTTTTTTGAGACAGAGTTTCGCTCTTGTTACCCAGGCTGGAGTGCAATGGCGGCGCGATCTCGGCTCACCGCAACTGCCTCCTGGGTTCAGGCAATTCTCCTGTCTCAGCCTCCTGAGTAGCTGGGATTACAGGCACGCGCCACCATGCCCAGCTAATTTTTTTGTATTTTTAGTAGAGACGGGGTTTCACCATGTTGGCCAGGATGGTCTCAATCTCTTGACCTCGTGATCCACCCGCCTCGGCCTCCCAAAGTGCTGCGATTACAGGCGTGAGCCACCGCGCCCGGCCTTTTTTTTTTTTTTAAGTGTCACCCAGGCTGGAGTGCAGTGGTACGATCTTAGTTCAACCCAACCTCCGTCTCTCAGGTTCAAGTGATTCTCTTGTCCCAGCCTCCCAAGTGGCTGCGATTACAGGTGCACGCCACCATGCCCAGCTAATTTTTTGTATTTTAGTAGAGACTGGGTTTCACTGTGTTCCCCAGGCTGGTCTTGAACTCCTGAGCTCAGGCAATCCACCTGCCTTGGCCTCCCAAAGTGCTAGGGTTACAGGCGTGAGCCACCGTGCCCGGCCTGGTGCCGCCTTTCTTTACTGGCCTTGGGGGTAGTCGTGCCATTTATGCTCTCAACCCCTCGTGGTGGGTCGGAGTGATGATCTTGGCACTATTTTGCAGAGGAGGGAACTAAGGCTCAGAAAAGTTCTCCTAGCCATCTTCTGTTGCTCAAAGGTCTGTTATGTGGAGAAGCAGTCAGGACCAAGGGGCAGCCCTGGGAGGCTGACTTCTGCTCAGCCTGAGGAAGGGCTAACAGTCGGTGTCTGGAGAAAGCATGGCTGCCTTGGGTAGCAGTGAGCGCCCCGTCTGCAGGATGCAGGCTGGATGAGTCTTTGTCCAGCTGTAGTCCATGGAGGCCTCGGGGGTGGCTGGGCTTGATGGTATTGGGGCCACCCAGCTGGTGAGTGGACTCTTGGCACAGGTCTGCTGATCAGGTGGGCCGTATGGGCCTGGAGTGCACACCCTGCCTCCTGCAGGCTCCCTGCCTCCCCCGGGATTCATCCCATTCAGCACAGGCTCTGTGCCCAGTGGCTGGGAGTACAGAGCTGGGCACAGCCTTGGCCTGCTCCCTAGAGCCCTCAATACCAAGACTACAGGGTAGGGGAGATGGGCATGGTGAGGACCTCACAAGGCCACAAAAGGTCTGGGGGCCGGATCCCTCGCTGGCAGCCTTGACAAGGCTTCTTTTGTGCCTGACTGGGCAATTCTGCCTGGGTCTGCTCAGATTGCAGAGAGAACCTGGGTGACAGAGGCAAAGCAGAGCCCAGTAGAAAGTATCCTTATTGCCTGGGGTCTGATAAGGGCCCGTAGGAGGGGGCTGCCCGCCAGCTTCACAGATCTGAGTGCTAGAGGAGCTGGAAGGGCCGGCTGGGGCAGTAGCAGCAGACGCTCGCCCCCTCCCCCACCCCACCCCCACTCCTCCACTGTGGCGGCTGCTCACTGCACTGTATTGATCTAGCAGCTTCTCACACCAACCCTCTCAGCAGCCCGTGGGGGAGGGCGGACTAACATGGCCCGGCGCCCAGACCCGGCTGGAGATGCTGGGTGTGGGGAGGATTAGGCCACCCTTCCCCGTGCTGTGCTGGGCACTGCTCCTAAGAAAGGCCTAGTGTCCCCAGCCTGAGGCCAAGAGGAGCAGGTGATGCTTCAGAAGCAGCTTGGTCCAGCCCAGATCAGCTCTGTGACCCTGAGTGAGGCACTCACTATCTCTGAACCTAGCTGTCTGTATCATGAGAATGGTCACAAATCCACCTTTCAGGAGTGGTTGTGAGCATTCACTGGGGGCTGGAATGGGTGGCCTGGCCCATGCCAGACTCAGGTGCTATGTTTATGGCCTCTCCTGTGGCCCAAGGGCCAGGAACCCCCCTTCTGACTCCTGGTGACTGTAAAAACTGTCCCTAATACAAGGAACCTCTTCCTGTCACCTAGAATCACAGGTGGGGTGAGCCAAATGGGTGAAGCTTTGCTTCTTGGGTAAGGAAACAGCCTCAGAAAGTCTGTCAGTGGCAGAATAGGGCAGGATTTGAAGCAGGACTTGGTTTCTTCCACCACCAAGGCCACTGTCCAATGGGAGGGAAGGAAGGCTCTGGGGCCATGAGGGCTTCTCCCCTCTGGATACCTGGTAGCCCCACACCTTCAAGCCACTCACCTGAAGTATGAGTAAATACTAATGGGATGGGGTCTGGAGGTCAAGAAAGAAATTGGCCAGGCATGGTGGCTCAGCCTGTAATCCCAGCACTTTGAGAGGCCAAGGCGGGTGCATCACCTGAGGTCAGTGAAACCTTGTCTGTATCAAAAATAGAAAAATTAGCTGGGCATGGTGGCACACGCCTATAGTCCCAGCTACTTGGGAGGCTGAGGCAGAAGAATCGCTTGAACTCGGAAGGTAGAGGTTGCAGCGAGCAGAGATTGAGCCACTGCACTCCTACAACTCCAGCCCAGGTGACAGAGCAAGACTCTGTCGCAAAAAAAAAAAAGGAAATGGCTGAGAAGACCACAGTGGCTGGGGCCTCCCACAGCAGCCCACACCCCAAGCTGTAGAAGGGAGGGGCCCTCATGGTCTCAGCACCCTTCTTCCCTCCCATTTATTAGACAGTGGCCTTGGTGGCGGAAGAAACCAAATCCCGCTTCAAATCCTGCCCTACGCTGCCATTGACAGACTTTCTGAGCCTCGGTTTCCTCACCTGAGAAGCAAAGCTTCCCCAACTTGGCTCAGCCCACCTGTGACTCTAGGTGACAGGAAGAGGTTCCTTGTATTAGGGACAGTTTTCACAGTCACCAGGAGGAGCATCAAGGGCTTGAACACTTTGGGACTGGGGGTTGTGACCTGGGGACTCATCCTCGCCTTTTGCCCAGTGGCAGCAGAGCAGCTCAGCAAACTCCCCACCCTGCCCACCTGGAGGCAACAGCACCTGCAGCCCCACCCCCTGCTGTCTGTTCCCTCCTGTGTTCCAAGCTGTCTCCTGCTTAGTGTGGCAGGAAGGTGCCAGAAAACATTCCTGGACACTGGGGAAAGGAGGAAGCTCACAGCCCTATGGGTGATACTGCTGCCACCCGGGCAGATTTATGGGCACTTGGCATTCATCCACCCTGAGCATGCCTTCACCACTCAGGCAGTCTCTGTCGGCTTCGCCTTGTCATCCAGAGGTTCGGCTGGTCTGCGCCAAGGCCTACCACCGCCCCCTACTCCCTGACCACTGCCCAAGGGGTGGCTGAGGAAGCAAGATTGGCTGATAGCAAGATGGCAGTTCTTCACTTCCCTGGAACTTAATACTGCTTGTCTGTGTGGAAGGTCCATAGTGCCCTTGGAACCCTCCTGGCAGCCCCTAAGCTGGCCCTGGGGTTGAAGGGACTCCTCTGCCCTGTCCCCTCTGCTGGTCTCTGGAGCTCTTTGCTGCAGACAGACCAGCTCCTTGCTTTCTTCCCTGGGGCCCCAGCCTGAGCCTCCCCCGCCCTCCCCTCCTGTCACTCTGCAGATACTGCTAATCAACCCCTCAGTGGCCCATGATTGCACTCCCAGAGATATTTTTACCTTATGCAAATAGGTGATGTGGAGGTGCCCTCATCTGCTGCAGCCAGTCCCCCGCCACTCCCCCGGCCTCCAGCTGCATTCCCCTTGCCATTAGAGCTGGCTGAGCATCACGGCCTTGCCGTCTGGATCTCCCCAAGCACCTTCAGGGAAACTGTCCTTTAAAAATGGTGGATGTGCCACTCTACACCGCCCCCCCAGCACAGGAGACTTGGGAGAGGTTTCCCATGCTTGGGAAGAACAGGGAGGGTACCCACGACATTCCAGTATCTTACTGAGCTGTGGGAATGCGTCCAGGGCCAGAAAGGTGAGGAGTGCTGGTGGAGAGGCCCTGGGGGGCTCCTGCCTCCCCCTACTCTGGGGTCCTGGTGGAGCCTGGCCCATCAGCCCTCTTGGTGGGAGGCCAAAGGCTGCCTGCCCCAGGGATAACCACACAGGCCCCTGGTCTTTGTCATTTGCACATTTGTTGAGAACTATCTGCTGCTGAGGATGGTGTCGGGCACTAAAGTGCACGTTCCCATTTCATCCTCTGAGAAACCCAGGCCATAAGGCAGGTCCTGATGCTACCCGCCTTTTACTGATAACTGACTGAGAGATAAGGAGGTGGAGCCATACCTCGGAAACAGCCAAGCCAGGGGCCGCCTCCCTCTGCCTGTCCCCAGAGCTGGTGGTTTCTCAGCTCCGTGTTTCCACCTCATTGCTCTGGGGCTGCTTCCCGGGTCCTAAGAGGCCTCCAAGCTGTGGCCACGCATCCAGTCTGCAACCCCAGCAGCTTCTCCAGGCTGCCCTCCTTGGCCCAGCAGCTGCTCCGTCTATGAGCAGCCTGGGTGCCGCTGAGCTGGCCTGCCCAGCCACACCAGGGGCCTGGCCGGGTGCCAGGGCTGGGCCAGTGGATTGCAACGAGACAGCAAGTGCCTGAGGTATTAGATGTGACGTTGGTGGCAGGCAGATATGTGAGTGTGGCCTAGCAGGCCAATATGGCTGTCAGCCTAAAGCAACCACCGTGTCCAGCTACTGCCCTGCTCCCTGGACCCTTGGGGCAGCCCTCACCTCCCAGAGCACTCAGGGGGCAGGCCTTAAGAGCTTCTCATTCTGGAGACCCCCAGACTCCCAGAGAAGTCAGACTGCCTGCCATGGCAGTCACCGTGCTCTTGAGGGCTTGAGGACATGAAGCGAGCAGGGCAGAATTCCCTCTCTACCACAGCTCGGCCTGGCTCTGCCCTCTTGCTTAGCCATGCAACTTGTGGGGTGTAGGTTCCTTGCTTTATGGGTGTGCTGGGTCTCCCAGGGAGACTGTAAGTTCCTGAAGGCCAAGATGCCTCAGCCTAGTCCTCCAGCTGGCACAGAGGGTGCTCAGAAACATCTGGCAGGGTGGGTGGGTGGATGGATGAGAAGACTTGCCACGTGAGCCCTGGAAAGGGAAGGGCACACCCGTTGTGTACCAGCTTTTTCCAAAGCTGTCTTCCTCAAACCTCACCCCCGTCAACAGCCCATGGTTCCCTATTCTATAGATAAGGAGGCTGGAGCCCCATTCTATAGATGGGGGAATAAAGAGTTTGTGGCAGAGCAGGGACCGGGCGTCAGGCTTCTGTCCAAGCCTCGAGCCTGTGTGGTACCTGCATCTGTCCACTGCTTCCAGATGTAAGGAGCAGTACCAAAGGGTGAAGGCTCAAGAGGTTCTGAATCCTTTTGGGTCCCAGCAGTCTCCTTGGCATGGTAAGGGCCCACCCTGGAGGGGCCAGTGCAGTAGTCAGGTCAGCTACTGTGGACCATCCTTGTGGACATGGCTTCCGTCCTAATGGGGGAAGACAAACAGCAAACACCTGAGTGAAATATACAGTGCCTCAGATAGTGATAAGCATGGGAGGAAGGAGGGCCTGCAGGGGTAGCCAAATGTCAGAGAACACCTCTTAGACAAGGTGGTGCTGAAACAGCGACCTGAAGAAAATGAGGATGAAAGCCACATGCAGTTGGGGTGGATGGTGGCGAGGTCAGAGCTAAGGTGGTCACGGAGTAAGGGCCTTATGGCTCCTGTACACATGGCTTTTCCTTTGCAATGGGAAATCTTCAGAGGGTTCCAAGCAGGATTGGCCAGACCTGGCGTTTGTTCTGGCTCTTACGTGAGGAGAGATGATGAGGAAGGTGGAAACAGAGAGGAGGGTGCTGAGGCTCACACAGTCACCTGGGCAGGAGGTGAGGACGGCTTAGACAGGGCAGCGGTGATGGAGGTGGTGAGAAGCAGTTGGCACAGTCTGTGCATGGTTGGAGGTAGCAGTGCCAGGACCTGCTGACGGGGTTGCGGCTTTTTTGCAGAACTGGCTGCGGCTCTATGGCTACCTGCCCCAGCCCAGCCGCCACATGTCCACCATGCGCTCCGCCCAGATCTTGGCCTCAGCCCTCACAGAGATGCAGCGCTTCTACGGGATCCCAGTCACAGGTGTGCTCGACGAAGAGACCAAGAAGTGAGTCCCCCTCTTCAGACCCCACAGGCACCTGCCCTCCATCTGGCCTGCTCTCAAAAGGCCTTGGCATATGGGGTTTCCAGAAAAGAGTGGCCTAGATAAGAGATGGCAAATGGTTGGGTCCTCTGTGCCAATTCTGATTGGTTGGAGTGGCTGCTAATAGCCTTGTGTTGAGAAATCTCCAGGGGCAGAATCCAGGCCCTGGCAGCAAGGAGCACAGTGATCGATTAGTAATGTCTGCCATGGCCAAGGGAGTGTGGAGGCTCAGTGCAGGTGCTATGGATGGGAATTCCTAGCTAGGCATGGCTATGAACCTAAAGGCACCTCCCTGAAAACAATGCACAGAGCATAATGTATCCAGGACAGAAGGCCTTGAGCCACCCTCCATTACTGAGTGATAAGGAGAGAAGGGCTCACCTTGGCTGAGCCACTCCTGGGCACTCAGCCCATTTTACTGGAAGTTGAAGCTGACAGTCCCCCAACCCCACCACGTCATAGGAGGGGCAGCTGGGAAGCCTGGAAGAGGCAGTGCCAGAACAGGCAGGTGTGTTCACCTCTCTGTGTCCATGTTCCAGGTGGATGAAGCGGCCCCGCTGTGGGGTGCCAGATCAGTTTGGGGTACGAGTGAAAGCCAATCTGCGGCGGCGGCGGAAGCGATATGCCCTCACCGGGAAGAAGTGGAACAACCACCATCTGACCTTCAGGTAGGGGCTCAGCTGCCCAGGGAGGTGTCTGCTCCTCGGCAGTTTGAGCCTCAGGCTTCCTTTCCCAGAGCCCACCTCAGGGTGCCTAGCCTCAACAGTCCAGCCCGCTCCCATGCTGATGAGACCAGCCACATACAGGCAGTTTCCCTCAAGGGAAGGTCAGGACCCTTCAAGCTCCTTCCACTCTGTCCTTCCCCACCTCCCACCAGCCTGCAGGCATGGGCTGGCTTTACTGGGCCCAGCTGGGCTACTGCCCCAGCACAGACTGCAGTGAGGGGCAGGAGTGGCTGGGGTGAGGAATCCAGGCATCCCTCAAGTGAACAGGTAGCAAGTGGCCTGCAGAATCCTTGAATCAGGGACTCTCATCCTTTTTGCTGAGTCCTTGAGCAGGAAAACTCCCCAGCCAAGTGTGCCTTGAGCCATGTGGTTGTTCCCAAGGGCAGTCTGGCTCTGTCCCCACTTCGAGCTCCATCTCCCAAGGAAGAGCGGCTCCCGTGTTCACTTAGACCTCAAACCCCCGGAGTGAATTCAAGGTCCAACCAGCCAAAATACTCCCTTCAGGTTTAACGAAAGCTACTGTAGCACACGGAGCTGAATCTGATTTATATGAGTAAGAGCATGCCTCGCCATACTTCATCAAATGTAGGCTCTGGCTACAACCTACTTCCTCTAATCCTTGCTGGAACCCTGTGAAGAAAGTACCCCCCGCCCCCGCCCCCCCCACACACACACGCACCCTTTTCTAATTTAACAGATAAACTGGAAATCAGCCAGGCACAATAGGTCATGCCTGCAATCCCAGCACTTTGGGAGGCCAGGGCGGGTGTATCACCTGAGGTCGGAAGTTCGAGACCAGCCTGACCAACATGGAGAAACCCCGTCTCTACTAAAAACAAAATTAGCTGGGCATGGTGGTGCATGCCTGTAATCCCAGACACTCGGGAGGCTGAGGCAGGAGAATCGCTTGAACCCGGGAGGTGGAGGTTGTGGTGAGCCGAGATCAAACCATTGCACTCCAGCCTGGGCAACAAGAGTGAAACTCCATCTCAAAAAAGAAAAAAGAAACTGGAAATCAGAGAGACTGAATCACTTACCCAAGGTCACACAGACACTGTTAGAGCCAGGCCTTGAACTCAGGTCTGCCTGACCCTGGAGCTCAACATCAGAACTGCTCAGCCTGTGTTTCCCAAACCTCACCCATTTGCATCCCGTTTTCTAGTTCTTTCCTCCGGCCACATAGCACCTGTATTTTAATTTACATAATGTCTCTCTTACTTAGAATCAGCTTATTTGCCACAATGCAATCTTAATTCAGTGATCTCTTCATGATCTCCTGGATTTGACAAATTCAATTTATGATTTACATCAAACTGCCAGTTGATATTGACGGGCTTGTTGGTGACCTTGTGTGCATTCTTGGGAACATGCCAGCAGACGATAGTAGGCCCTTGGCCCCGCCTCGACTCACTCATCTCCCACCTGCCCCCAGCATCCAGAACTACACGCAGAAGCTGGGCTGGTACCACTCGATGGAGGCAGTACGCAGGGCCTTCCGCGTGTGGGAGCAGGCCACGCCCCTGGTCTTCCAGGAGGTGCCCTACGAGGACATCCGGCTTCGGCGGCAGAAGGAGGCTGACATCATGGTACTCTTTGCCTCTGGCTTCCACGGCGACAGCTCGCCATTTGACGGCTCGGGTGGCTTTCTGGCCCACGCCTATTTCCCTGGCCCTGGCCTGGGCGGGGACACCCATTTTGATGCAGATGAGCCCTGGACCTTCTCCAACACTGACCTGAGTGGTGAGGACAGCTGGCCAGGGTGGGGCAGGGCAGGTGGCGCCGGAGCTGGGCACAGCGCCCTGCTGAGTGGGTTCAGCGGCCGCTGAAGAGAGGATGAGTTCCCTGGGTTGGTCTCGGGATCACTACACTCAATTTCAGTCTGTTGCCCTACCATCAAAAAGGGGAGGCAAGAAGGGATGATTGTACCCATTTCTCAGATGGGGTTGTTGTAGGCCAAAAGAGCTCAGCCTCTTCCAAGAGGGAAGCAAGGGCAGGGTCTCTGGTGGCCTCAGCCTGGAGGGCCCAGGGTGATCGGGTCCTGGGACTAGCCAGCGCTGACTGTGCTGCTCCCTTCTCTCCCCAAAAGGAAACAACCTCTTCCTGGTGGCGGTGCACGAGCTGGGCCACGCACTGGGGCTGGAGCACTCCAACAACCCCAGTGCCATCATGGCTCCCTACTACCAATGGAAGGACATCGACAACTTCCAGCTGCCCGAGGACGACCTCCAGGGCATCCAGCATCTCTACGGTGCGTGCGCTGTGGCCAGCGGGCCCAGCATACCACTCTCAAGTCCCTGCCCGATAAGGAGGAGGCATTACTGCCATCCCCATTCTGGAGATGAGGAACCCGAGGCCCAGTGAGGATTAGTGACTTGCCCTCATCATTTGGGGAGTAAATGGTGGTGCTGGGAATAAAACCCAGGGCTGGCTGTCTTCAGGGCCTGGCTCTCACTCGAGGCTGTGGCTGCTGGATGGAGGCCTTGAAGGGACACAAGTGGCACCAGTGTTCCTCATGACCCTCTCTTCTCCTCACCCTTGGCGGTATTCTTACTAGACCACCAGTGCCTGGGGGATCCCAGGACCCACCCTCTCCCACCGTGACTCCCAGCCTGTCACAGCTCTGCCCCGAGTGTTGCTGGTTTATCACTTCCCAGTGGCTTTGATCAAGTGCCACCCCCCACCCAGGGCCCACCCAAGAAAGTCTCCAGCAGTGAGGTCCCCTGGGCCAGTTCAGTAGGCCAAGGCATGCACTCTACCCACACAGAGCCCTCCTTGGGGCTGGCAGCTCCCGCTGTACTGGGTACTTGATGGGCGCCCCTTGCTGTATCCCCAGCAACTTGGAAATGCAGAGTCCAAGATGCTTGAAGCCAGGGCCTGGAGCCTCTGCTGGAGCAGGCTGGCACCCTGAGGGGAATGTCCCCAAGGGGATGTACAGGCAGGTAGCCTCAGGAGCGCAGTGACCCAAGCCCAGTGTGGGGAGGTCAAGGAGGGGCTGGAAGGAGGACCCAGGTCCCACAGAGGATGGAGGCGGGTGTTGGGGAGGGGTCTACTGATGGACAAGACTTTACTTGCCACCTGGGTGGGTCTGTGCTGGGGGCCCTGGGGCCCAGGGTTCTGCGTAGGAGTACAGACCTTACTTCTGAACCCCTGCCTCTCTGTAGGTACCCCAGATGGTCGGCCACGGCCTACCCAGCCTCTCCCCACTCTGATGCCAAGGCGGCCAGGCCGACCCGACCACCAGCCTCCCCAGCCACAACCCCCAGGTGGGAAGCCAGAGCGGCCCCCAAGGCCGGGCCCCCCAGCCCAACCCCGAGCCACAGAGCGGCCCGATCAGTATGGCCCCAACATCTGCGACGGGGACTTTGACACAGTGGCCATGCTTCGAGGGGAGATGTTCGTGTTCAAGGTCTGGCCCCGCCTCCCATACCTGTCCCTGAGCCTCGCTCTCCCCGGCTGCTCCAGGCCCCTGTCCCACCCTCACTCAGCAGACCCCGGGAGCCAGTAAGCCCTCAGCTCTAGACGGGGAGGAAAGCTGCCCGAGAGGCTGAGGGACTTGCCCAGGGTTACACAGCAAGCCCAGGTGCCAGCTCCCTGGCTCAGGGCTCCCCGTTCCTTGTGCAGCCCTGGCTTTCCAAGCCACTGCCCGCCTCAGCATCTCAGTGTCCTTTCCCTGGGCCCAGCCTCACCTGGGAAGGGCGGTTTGAGGACGGCGCCTCTCCCAGCCAAGGCAGCAAGCCCTGCTGCCTGCTAACACCACGTCCTCCCCAGGGCCGCTGGTTCTGGCGAGTCCGGCACAACCGCGTCCTGGACAACTATCCCATGCCCATCGGGCATTTCTGGCGTGGCCTGCCTGGTGACATCAGTGCTGCCTATGAGCGCCAGGATGGTCGTTTTGTCTTTTTCAAAGGTGAGCGAGGGTAGGGTTAGGGGGCTGGGTAGCCTTCCTGCCGTGACCTCTGACCCTGCTGGACCCAAGGGAAGAGGAAGTGAAGGGCTGCATTGCATGTCTGGTCCGGTGCCCCTACTGTGGGCTCACTCTGGGAGGGTGGGGACACGGCAGCAAGGCGGGGATGGGAGGAAGACAGAGGCCAGGGGCAGGGTTGGACCTGCGGCCTTGAAGTGCCTGTCCACCCCATGCAGCACAGGGCTCAGCCTCTTCCCTCTGTCCTTGCCTCTTTGCCTCCTGCGGCTGCATCCTCATAAGAACAGGTGCCCCCCAGCCTACTCTGGGGCTGGATTTCTGTGGTCTGTCTGCAGAGACGAGGCCTTGCAGGGCAGCGCCCTGTGATGGATCTGCCGGGGCTTGGACCCCACTGTCCTGAGCTTCATCGAGGCAGGAGCTCCCTGAGGACAGGGCTGGGCTCACACTAAAAGCAGGGAGTCCTGGGCCACACGCTGTGAGGGCTGCGGATGTGCTCCAGGGACACAGCTCCCAGACCCAGAGGCCAGGCAGCCCCCTCCCCATACAGAGCTATATGTGCAGGGTTGGGTTTGCACAGGGAAGCAAGGACTGTGGGTGGCATGGGGGGGTGTGCGGGTGTGAGCAGGTGACTCGTGCTCATGGGAACAAGTGTGCCTCAGGTGTCTGTGAGTGCAATGTGTGATGCGTGGGTGACCGCAGTGTATGTTGTCACAGGTGTGCAGAAGGGAGTGAGAGTGTTTTTGTGTGCTTTAGGGGGATGGCAGTGGATGTGAAGGGATTTGCGGGCACAGAAGAGCATTCTTTTCCCACACACACCTCTCAGCCCCCGGCCTGTCCTCACTCCGCCTCCCACCCATCCTGCAGGTGACCGCTACTGGCTCTTTCGAGAAGCGAACCTAGAACCTGGCTACCCACAGCCGCTGACCAACTATGGCTGGGGCATCCCCTATGACCGCATCGACACAGCCATCTGGTGGGAGCCCACGGGTCACACCTTCTTCTTCCAAGAGGACAGGTGAGCAGTACATCCCCTCCCCAAGGGGAGAAGGACCCAGTTACGCCCTCCTCAACCTCAGGCGTACCCATAAAGAATCCATTGCCTGTGGGGAATTAATGGGTCCTGGCCCATGCAGGGTCTTGAGGTCCACAGCCTGATGCTTTTGGTCACAGGTACTGGCGCTTCAATGAGGAGACGCAGCGTGGAGACCCTGGATACCCCAAGCCCATCAGCGTCTGGCAAGGGATCCCTGCCTCCCCTAAAGGGGCCTTCCTGAGCAATGATGGAGGTACCTGGCCAGCCCCTCCCAGTTTGCCCAGCACATACCATACCTCCTGCTACATACCATGGGTCAGGGCTTGCCCCATGTCACCAGCATTGTAATGGTGTGTATGTGGGACATGCTGTGTCATGCTCTGGGCTGGGAGCTTACCTAGCTTGACACCCTGAATAGTTAAAATTCCCTTTTTACAGATAGGCAAACTAATAAACCAGCAAGCTTTAGCAGAGTGTGCCAAATCACACAGCCAGGAAGGTGCAGGGTCAGGATTCCAGCCCAGTCCTGCCTGTGTCGGAGCTGGAGCTCAGCACTGCCCTGATGCCCGCAGAAGCCAGCTGCCCCCAGGCTATCCTAGGGGAGCCTTGAGCCTGAGTGGGTCAGGCGTGGCTCAGAGTGTTAGGGGATGAAAATCCTCCCAGGATATCTACCTAGAATGAAAGCCTTGTCTCTGTCATTATAACTAAGAGACAGGGAGCTGTGCCTCTTCTATTTCTCTAGCAAGGTCTTTAGTGCACTTAAGAAAAACCGGGGCCGTCACAGTAGCTCACACCTGTAATCCCAGCACTTTGGGAGGCCAAGGCGGGCAGATCACAAGGTCGGGAGTTCGAGACCAGCCTGACCAACTTGGTGAGACACTGTCTCTACTAAAAATGTAAAAATTAGCTGGGCATGGTAGCACATGCCTGTAATCCCAGCTACTCAAGAGGCTGAGGCAGGAGAATCACTTGAACCTGGGAGGCAGAGGTCGTAGTGAGCCGAGATCGCGCCATTGCACTCCAGCCTGGGTAACAGAGGGAGACTCGGTCTCAAAAAAAACCAGCCAGGTGTAGTGGTTCGCGCCTGTAATCCCAGCTCTTGAAGAGACATGGTGATGCGGGAGGATCACTTGAGTCCAGGAGTTCAAGACCAGCCTGGATAACATAGTTACAAAAAAAATGTTTAAATCAGCCGGGTGTAGTGGCTTGCACCTATAGTCCCAATTACTTAGGAGGCTGCGGTGGGAGGATTGCTTGAGTCTAGAAGGTCGAGGCTACAGTTAGCCATGATTTTGCCACTACACCCCAGCCTGGGTGACTCAGGGGAGACCCTGCCTGCTTTGCCAGTGCTCAGGCCGGTCACACAGCTTCTGTATGTGAGCTTGGCACTCTGCAGCCGCTCTGATCTCTTGTGCTCACCCCTTGATTGAAACCTGGGCCCTGCCTCATGTTGATGGGATGCTGGCATGGTGCCCAAGGCCAGAGAGCCAGCCCAGGGGAGCACCAGGTTCCTTCCACTCTAGAATAACTGTAGGGTGCTGTGTGGCCTTGAGCAAGACCCCGACCTCTGTGGTATGAGGTAAAGCCGGTTCTGGGATGAGGCAGCAGGGTCCCTGACTGCAGCCCCCATCCCAGCAGGCTGTAAGACCCTTCTAGGCCCTGCCCCAGCTAATGTCAGTCTGGTCAGGAAGCCCAGGGTTCTAGTCCTGCCCTTGGCCCAAAACCCTCTGAGCCTCAGTCTGGCTCCTGTAAGTTGAGAAGAGGCAGATTTGAAAATGCTCAGAGAAGCAAATGAGAAGAAGAAAGATGTTTTAAAGCCCTCAGCATGGCCAGGCGCGGTGGCTCACGCCTGTAATCCCAGTACTTTGGGAGGCTGAGGTGGGCGGATCACAAGGTCAGGAGTTCGAGACCACCCTGACCAACATGGTGAAACACTGTCTCTACTAAAAATACAAAAATTAGCCGGACGTAGTGGTGGGCGCCTGTAGTCCCAACTACTCAGAGGCTGAGGCAAGGAGAATCGCTTGAACCGGGGAGGCAGGTTGCAGTGAGCCGAGATCAAGCCACTGTACTCCAGCCTGGGCGACAGAGCAAGATTCCGTCTCAATAAATAAATAAAGCCCTCAGCATGTCCTGGCTTTTGAGGATCCCACTGGTGTTGGGGCTCTGCCTGAAGCCACTCTTGGCCTCCTTGTCCCTGCAGCCTATACCTACTTCTACAAGGGCACCAAATACTGGAAATTCCACAATGACCGCCTGCGGATGGAGCCTGGTTACCCCAAGTCCATCCTGCGGGACTTCATGGGCTGCCAGGAGCACGTGGAGCCAGGCCCCCGATGGCCTGATGTGGCCCGGCCGCCCTTCAACCCCCATGGGGGCGCAGAGCCCGGGGTGGACAGTGCAGAGGGTGACGTGGGCGATGGAGAGGGGGACTTCGGGACCGGGGCTGACAAGGATGGAGGCAGCCGCGTGGTGGTGCAGATGGAGGAGGTGGCGCGGACCTTGAACGTGGTAATGGTGCTGGTGCCGCTGCTGCTGCTGCTCTGCGTCCTGGGCCTCACCTACGCGCTGGTGCAGATGCAGCGCAAGGGCGCTCCACGGGTGCTGCTCTACTGCAAGCGCTCGCTGCAGGAGTGGGTCTGAGCATCCAGCGCTCCTGCTCACGGTGCTCAGGGGGCCCACAGGGCCCACTGCGGCGCCTGTGGTTCTGAGATGACTCCTGGGGGTTCCCTCCGCCCCCAGGCTGGGGCCCCTCCCAACCCTCACACACCCTGTCTGCCCTGCCCTCATTATTTATGCCCAGGTGTTTTGTTTTGTTTTTGGCACCTTAACCATTTGTTTCTGTTTCCCTGACCGGAGCAGGGTGTTTAGAGTTTTCTGAATGTAGTTCCGCTCCAGTCAGGGAATTAGAACACCCCCCATCATCCTCTGACTTGGCAGAGGAGCAGAGGGCAGAGGCCCACATTGGAAGAGCAGCCCCTCCTCAGCCCGAGCCCAGGACCGTAACTGCAGGCTCCCTTTGCCCAGTTGGAGACGGGCCAGCCCCCCTGGATCCCCTCCGTCCCAAGTGAGTCTCTCTGGGCCTTAGGAAGAGCTTTCCACCCAGGGGCAGCCCCAGGCCAAAGGGGACATGGAAGGGAGATGGGCCGTGGCCCCTGAGCCTGAGTTGAAGCTTGGTTCCTTCCCAACCCACTTCTCACAGTCTCAGCGAGCCTGGCTCCTCGTGCCTGAGAACCCAGCCCACCCCCAGCAGCAGCTCCCAGCTCCCACCTCCCCTGGGGCCCACCCCTCTTCCCTCTCTGGAGAAAGGGCCGTGGGCCTGCCTCACCATGGACCAAAAGGAGTCTGCCAAGGCCCCTCTCCCTGGGTGGCAGCAGCCTCGCCCGTAGCAGAGATACCTCCCTGAGCTAGAACCCCCTGTTCCTTCCCTGCGCCTCCTCCCTCCCTCTCCCATTCACGCCACCAACCTAGAGGCCTGAGCTCCAGCTGCCTCAGGCTTCAGCTGCCAGTGTCCTGAGCCCCCAGGAGAGGGGGCTGATGGGTGTCTAGGCCTGGGCAGTGGATGTCCACAGATGGGTGCCCACCTATGTGGGTGCCCACAGTGCCAGGCACTGGGTATGAGAGGTTCCTCCCCTCCAGCTCCCTGTCCTCTCAGCGTACTGGGAGGAGAGATGCTGTTGGGGATAGGCCAGCAGCGCATCAGACTGTGAACCCCCGAAAGGAGCCCCCACCGTGGCCTAAGAGGCTGCCCTGCTCCTGGGCTGGGCCCTGAGGGCGGAGATGCCTCCTTCCTCTTTTCCTTCCCAAAGCAAGCAGGAGGCCATGGCTGCTGTGGAAAATGGTACTGTACAACTGGCTCTGCTTCCCCATGTCCCTGAGTGAATGGGGTCTGCCACCCAGGATCCCTGAGGCGCCTTGGGGGTAAGGGGTTCTGCTGACCTCTGGGAGTGGTTTCTCGTGCGCTGGCACCACGTGTGGGTCCAGCAGCTTCTGCCCCCTGCAGAACCAGAGAGCCAGCCAAGGGGTGGGGCTGCGAGGGTTCCGTGTCCACCTCCATACAATTATTTCTGTAAATAATGTGCACTGAATAAATTGTACAGCCGGCAAATGTGTCCTTGTTTGTAAGGCCTTGGGCTGGAGCCTCCAGCTGGAAGAGCATGCAGGGGGCGGGGGTCCAGCCCTTGCGAGGTTAGGGAGCTTGACCTCAGCACCAAGAACTTGTTCCAATTCTGTGGAGGCTCCTTCACGATGACCCTTGGAAACTAGGCCCTGGGAGGGGCGGAGCTTAAGGCTGCCCTCGAGAGTCCAGAAAAGGGAGAGGCAGGGCACCTGGGGTCACCCTGGCGGGGCGGAGCAGGGAAGGAGTATAGAGTTAGTTTGCCATTTGTTCTTGCTGAGAAAACGCAACCCAGCTTGCCTGTCTGTCTAGCAGGGAGGAAGAGGCAGGCCAGGCCTCCCAGGCTGGGTTCAGGTGGGCCTGAAGGCCCACCCTGATGGGAGCCCAGAGCAGGGCACAGAGAGAGATGGGAAATGGTGCCATTTTGATTCCAAAAGTTCCCTTCCCCACACATGCTGCTCAGAGTGGGGGCACCCAAGGCCTGCCCTCTCATCTTTGAGAAGCAGAAAATCCCACCCAGGCCTGTGCAGGATGCAAGTGATACCCCGGAGGGCAGGAGACTGAGGCGTCACCATCCCTTGAATCAGCCTGGCCGCGGAGCCAGAGGTCCTCCTTAGCCCACATGTCCGTGCTCTTGGCCAAGCCTCTTAGATACTGGCCTGGGCCCCAGGAATGTGGTGATTCGCCACAGTAGGGGTCGCACCCCCACCGTGGAGCAGGCCAAGCCTCTCAAGTCCTCAGGCAGGGTCCTTCTGCCCATTCCAGGTCCAGCTCCCACCCCCACAACTGGTCTCATCCTGTCCTGCCCCTTCCTCTCTTTGTGTTGAATCCGGCTAAGGAGAGTAGGAAGTGCTGGCCCTTGGAAACCTCGAAGGCCTCTCGGGCTCATCTAGGAAACAGCCACTTATAGGGGCCTTGGTGGCAACAGGGGAATTCCAAGCAGCCGCCATCTTGACAGCTTTCCTGTGGTAGAAGCCACAGGGTCCCTCCAGGTCTGCCCCCTACCTGAGTTCCTAGGGTCACCCAAAAGCCCAGAGGTCACCGGGCAGGTGGAGGGCAGTGTGGGGTAGGAGCCCAGGGATGAGAGGAGAGGATGAAAGGCCTTGAGTCAAGCCCTTCCGCAGAGCCAAGCCCAGGGCAGAGAGTTGGCAGAGGCCTCAGCTCCTCAGGAAACTGCCTAATGAGACTTCCTCCCCCAAGCTCGCTGCTAAAAGCTCAAGAGCCCCAGTGGCTGAAGGCATGGCCCATCCAAGAGCCCTGTCTATCCTTGGGGAGGGGGACTTTCATCAGGAGGGGTGGGTGGGGCAGCTAGGCCCCGCCTCCCCCATGTTCAGAGAGCCCAGAGCCCAGGCCTGCCTGGGGCCTAACCCCAGGATTAAACAGGGGCGTGCACCTTTTAAATCATTTTTTGGTTTGTTTGTTTTTTAATGTGACTGCCGCCTCAACTCACCTGGGGCCCTTCACAGTCCCCATTCCCTCAGCACCCTTTTTTTCCTTTACATTTTTACTAATTTCCAGCTGCGGAAATTGCGACATTAAAGATAAGCAAAAAGAAGAAAAGTCTCAGCTGCCATAATCCCACAGCCTGTGTTGACAATTTGACGTGTTTCCTTATAACCGTTTTTTCCCCTGAGTTTGCACAGCTAGAGTCGAAAACATCTTGGCAGGGCGTGGTGGCTCACACCTGTAATCCCAGCACTTTGGGAGGCCAAGGCGGTGGATCATGAGGTCAGGAGTTCAAGACCAGCCTGGCCAAGATGGTGAAACCCCATCTCTACTAAAAATACAAAAAATTATTAGCTGGGCCGCAGTCGCCTGTAATCCCAGCTACTCTGGAGGCTGAGGCAGAGAATTGCTTGAATCCGGGAGGTGGAGGTAGCAGTAAGCTGAGATCATACCACTGCACTCCAGCCTGGGCAACAGCTCGACAGAGCGAGACTCCATCTCAAAAAAAAAAAAAAAAAAAATCTGGGCCCTGAGCCCTGATGCTGTAGCCTATGGGAGGTGGGCAGAGGATGCTGGGTGGTTGCGAGGTGTTGGCAACAGGGCCTGGCACCCAGCATGTGCTGTGTGATTGTGACCCCAAGACTCACAAGCTCCCCATCTACATTTTACTCAGGAGAACAGAGACTCAGAGGTGAAGTGACTTGGCCAAAGTCACACAGCTAGGAAATGGCCATGCCAGGATTAGGACCCAGCTGAACCAGCTGGCACAGCAGCTCAGCTCTACCCCACCCTGATGCTGCAGGAGCATCAGGACAGGGGTGAGGTGGCCCCTGCCCACCAGCCTTCCCTCCCCCACATTCTATGCATCGAAGACCCCAGGGCCACCAACAGAGCCTCCTTTCAGGCCGGGGCAGGGGCTGAATTGGCTGCTTCCTCCCACTTCAACTTGGCAGAAAAGCCTTTTTGTTGTGGCTCACACAGAGGCCATTCTCCTCCAGCTCACGGGAAGGAATGCCGGCTTCCTGCGCATCCACAGCGGCCAGGCCACAGTGGGGTCCTGCACGTAGGTCCCAGAAGAGCCCCTGCACACCCTCCAGCCCTGCCTCTGGGTTGGAGGCTCTGGGGACTTCGGCTCCCAGACCTTCCTCCTTACCCTCAACAATTTGAGAAACCACACAGGGAGGTAGGGGACAGCCCCCTCGGCTACCTCGGTAAATGTCGGGGATTTTAAGGCTTACAGCACTTTCAAGACGCAGCAGTTCCACCGTCAGCTCACTTCTCAAGTGGACTCATGACCCACAAAGCGCTGGCAGAGGCCCCTGCCAGGCTTCTTGCCCGTCTCAAATGTCCCCTGCACTTGTCTGCCTCTGTGCCTTTCCTTATGCTGTTCCTTCCCCTGGAAAACACTTCCCTGTAGGTCTCATCCTGTGCAAATGGCACAGACTCTTCAAGACTCGGTGTGTGGCTTCCCTGTCCCAGATTCCTGCCCAACTTCCTCAAGGTGGGTGTTTCCTTCCCCCTCTGGCTCCCCAGCACATGGGTCTTGGCCGCTCCTCAGCTCTGAGCCCAGCCTGCCTCTCGTTCAGGCACCCAGACACTGACCATGGCTCCATCACTCACAGGGTGGGGGTGCATCCTTGGGCAAATCCCTTTGCCTCTCTGAGCTGATTCCCCACCAGTACAATGGGCACGCGGCCATACATGTCCCATCATGTGGCTTGGTGGAGCTGATGCTTAGAAACCCGTAGAACAGCTCCTGGCCCATGAAAGGCTCTCGGTGGTTCGTTACCAATATCCCTACTCTAACTGCAGGTACCTGGGGGGCACTGGGGCAGTGTCCATTTCCTGCCTGTGGGATGGGGTCACAGGTCGGCCAGCCTGAGGACAGGTGCCTGGGAGGAGGGCCATTCCTGTCCCACCCGCTTTCCTCCCAGCTGCCGAGGCCTCACCCCTCTGGGCCCTGGGGATGAGATTGCCCTGCCCCAGCTCCTCCCTCACTGAGGCACTAGCCCTTCCCAGACGCTGGGCTCCAAGCCCCAGGCTCAGGTTTCCTCTCCAAGCTCCTCTGACACCTCCCGCCCCCACATCTTTCACCCGGTCCAGTGTTTGCCAGAAATAGCCTCGTAACTCCCCTCCACTGACAGCCAAGCTCACAGGCCTCTCCTGGACAAAATATTATTCCCGTCTCGACACGGTTCACAGCATGATTTCTTAATGGGATCAACTGGATTCCATTTAAAACGGTTCTGAAACTAGGCAAGGTGGTGCACACCTGTAGTCCCAGCTACTCAGGAGGCTGAGGCAGGAGGTCGAGGCTGCAGTGAGCTGACAGTGCCATTGCACTCCAGCTTAAGTGACAGAGCAAGACCTTGACTCTTAAAAAAAAGAGAGAGAAGAAAAGGGAGGAAGGGAAGGAGGGAGGGATGGAGGGAAGAGGGAGGAAGGGAAGGGACGGAGGGAGGAAGGAAGGAAGGAAAGAAGGAAGGAAGGGAGGGAGGGAGGGAGGGGAATGAATTAAGGAAGGGAGTTAAACTGATGCCAGGCACGGTGACTCATGCGTGTAATCCCAGCACTTTCGGAGGCCAAGGCAGGTAGATCATCTGAGATCAGGATTTAAAGACCAGCCTGGCCAAGAATGGTGAAACCCAGTCTCTACTAAAATACAAAAATTAACCTGGCGTGATGGTGGGCCCCTGTAATCCCAGCTACTCAGAAGGCTGAGGCAGGAGAATCACTTTAACCTGGGAGGCAGAGGTTGCAGTGAGCTAGGATTGCACCACTGCACTCCAGCCTGGGCAACACAGCAAGACTCTGTCTTTAAAAAAAAAAAATCAAACTGATTAAAAAAAAAAAACTAAAATATTTGAAGAGATTTATTCTGAGCCAAATATGAGTGAGCAATGGCCTGTGACACAACTGTCAGGAGATCCTGAGAACATGTGCCCAAGGTGGTCAGGGCACAGCTTAGTTTTATACATTTCAGGGAGACATGAGACATCAATCAAATACAGTTAAGATATACGTTAGTTTGGTCCACAAAGGCAGGACAACTCAAAGTGGGGGCTTCCAAGTTACACGCATTTTCAATTTTACTGATTGGCAATTTGTTGAAAAGAGTTATTATCCATAGGAAGGAATGTCTGGGTTGCAATAAAGGGTTATGGAGACCAAGGTTTCATCATGCAGATGACGCCTCCAGGCAGCAGGATTTCTGAGAACAGATTGTAAAAGTTTTTTATCAGATGTAAGATCTGTGTTGATACTAAATGCTGGTTGGTTTTTTCCTGAATTCCAAAAGGGAGGAGAGTTTAAGGAGGCATGTCCCACCCCCACCCTCCTTTTCTGTCATGGCCTCTAGCAATTTTTCAGGTTAACTTTGGAGTGCCTTTGGCCAAAAGGAGGGAGTCCATTCAGATGACTGGAGAGAAGGGGCTTAGAATTTTATTTTTGGTGGAAGAAAGGCAGAAAGGAAAGAGGAAAAAAGGGAGGGAGGGAAGGAAGGAGGGAGTGAGGGAAGGAAGGAGGGAGGGAGGGAAGGAAAGAGGGAGGGAAGGAGGGAGGGAGGGAGGGAGGGAAGGTAGGAGGGAGGGAGGGAGCTTGGAAGGAAGGAAGGAGGGAGGAAAGGAAGGAAGGAGGCGGAGAGGGAGCTAGGAAGGAAGGAAGGAAGGAAAAATTTCTCTGAGCCAGTGTAAAGGGAGGGGCATCTGCACCCCAAAATATGCAGCACTATCCTACAACTTGTAGACTCCAGCCCAATGAATCTCCCTTTACAGATGGGGATACTGAGGGCTGGAGAGGGGGTTGATTAGGCCATGGCCACCCACTGTTTGAACTGTGTCTTCTGATCCCTAGGCAGGACTCTCCTCCCACCCTCCCCTGTCTTACGCCCCCACCTTCCCACCCCCATGGAGGACCCCCTCATCTGTTCTTCTGAAGAACCGAGGGCAGGGGTTGTGAGTAATTCAGCTTTCCTGATAAAGGGCAGTTCTGTGCTTCCTGTAGCACGGGTTTCAAGCACCTAGTGAGGAGGAACTCTGTGGCATCCCCTCCCTCTGCCAGTGGCCCCTACGTTGCCCTGCGAGAACAACCCCTCCTCCTTGTCACCCCCTGGTGACTGCTCACCCCCTAGTGGCCGGATGGGCTTGTGGCCTGGGACCAGCCAGCAGCCCCCAGTGCCTGGTGCAGGGGTGGGCAGGAAACTCAAGTCTAGCCCATTAGGGCCTCCCTGGGACCTTCCCTGACGCCTCCGGGAGGGAGAAACCTGTGTCCACTGGGATTGCTGAGCTACTGGGATGTGAGCCTGGAGCCTGTGAGACAGGTCATCTTGCCCCTACAGGGAGAGAGCCTGCCCCAGAGTGAAGCCAGCACAGAGGAAGGCAGAGCCTTGAAGTGGCACATAGATGTGGGAAGGGATCATCTGAGCCCCTGGATCCAGCCGTGCCTAAGGGTTTGGGGACCCAAGACTTTGCAGTTTCATGTACTGATAAACTCACTTTATTTCTGAAGCCAGTGAGAGCTGTCAGGTTTTGGTTTTGTTTGTTTGTTTCTTTGTTTGTTTGACATGGAGTCTCACTCTGTTGCCCAGGCTGGAGTGCAGTGGCATGATCTCAGCTCACTGTAACCTCCACCTCCCAAGATTGAGTGATTATCCTACCTCAGCCTCCCATGTAGCTGGAGACTACAGGCACACACCACCACACCTACCCTGCTATTTGGTTTTTTTTTTTTATTTTTTTTGTATCTTTAGTAGAGACAGAGTTTTACCATGTTGGCCAGGCTGGTCTCGAACTCCTGACCTCAAGTGATCTGCCTGCCTTAGCCTCCCAAATTGCTGGGATTACCAGCATGAGCCACCGAGCCTGGTCCCAGTTTGGTTTGGTTTTTAAATGTTTGCCTTGACTGATGTCCTAGGGTACCTTGAGTTCCAAATGCATGCCTCCCTTCCTGCATTTTTATTAGCCACCTAGGACTCCTCAGGAGCTTGCCAAACTCCAGGACCACAAGCACCCATCTCTTCATTCTTCAAAAGTGTACTGAGAACCAGGGCTCCTTCTGGGGTCTCTAGCACAACCCCCCAGTTGCTTAAGATAGCAGGAGAGAGATCCAAGATGGCTGATCACTAGCAGCTCTGGCTCGTAGTTCCCAGTGAAAGCGCAGAGAACGAGAGGATGCCACACTTTCAGACGAATATTTGTTGCTCACGGACCAGAAGATTCCCAGCAGAGGAGCCCCACGTGTCGCCAGGGTGACTCTTGTGGCCGGCACGGCGGTTTTGCTGGTGCCTTAGCACGCCAGTTTTTGGTGCAGAGTCCGGAGATTCCCGGGCAGAAAAGCACCATCAATCTTAACACTGCTGTTTTGGCTGGCACAGTGGATTGCTCAGATTTCAGAGCTGGGCACCAACAAGTTGGACGTCTGCTCAGAGACCTAGTTAGAAAGTCAGTAATTACAAAGACAACAGATGGATAAATATATAATGAAGGGAAGAAATCAGCGTAAAAAGGCAGAGAATACTCAAAATCAGAATGCCTCTCCCTCTACAGGGGATCGCAATTCCTCATCAGTAATGGAACAAGGCTTAATAGATTACGAGTGTGTTCCAATAACAGAAGCAGGTTTCAAAACGTGGGTGATAAGAAACTTCTGTGAATTAAAAGAACTTGTTCTAACCCAATGCAAAGAAACTAAGAACCTTGAAATAAGGTTTGACGAAATGTTAACGAGAATGGACAATTTAGAGAGGAATGTAAGTGAATTGATGGAGCTGAAAAACACAACACGAGAACTTCGCGAAGCATGCACAAGTTTAAACAGTCGAATTGATCAAGTAGAAGAAAGGATATCAGAAGTCGAGAACCAGCTCAGTGAAATGAAATGAGAAGACAAGATTGGAGAAAAAAGGAAGAAAAGGCATGAGCAAAGTCTCCAGGAAATATGGGACTATGTGAAAAGACCTAATTTACGTTTGATAGGTGTACCTGAATACGATGAAGAGAATGAATCCAAGTTGGAAAATACTCTTCAGGATATCATTCAGGAAAACTTTCCCAACATGGCAAGGCAGGGTAATATTCAACTCCAGGTAATACAGAGAACACCACAAAGATATTCTTCAAGAAGACCAACCCCAAGGCATATAATTGCCAGATTTATTAGTGTTGAAATGAAGGAGAAAATACTAAGGGCAGCCAGAGAGAAAGGTCAGGTTACCCATAAAGGGAAACCTATCAGACTTACAGCAGATCTCTCAGCAGAAACCCTACAAGCCAGAAGAGTGGGGACCAATATTTAACATCCTTAAAGAAAAGAACTTTCAACCCAGAATTTCCTATCCAGCCAAACTAAGCTTTATAATCGAAGGAAAAATTAAATCCTTTGCGAACAAACAAGTACTTAGAGAGTTCACCACCACCAGGCCTGCTTTACAAGAGCTTCTGAAAGAAGCACTATACATATAAAGGAACAACCAATATCAGCCTTTCCAAAAATATATCAAAAAGAAAAGAACATTAACACAATGAAAAATTTACACTAATGGGCAAAACAGCCAGCTAGCATCAAATGCCAGTATTAAAGTTATATATATTCTAATCGGATAAAAAGCCAAAACCCATTGGTATGCTGCATCCAGACCCATCTCACATGCAAGGATACACAAAGACTCAAAACAAAGAGAAGGAGGAAGATTTATCAACCAATCAGAGAGTAAAAATAAACAAATAAATAAAAAGCAGGAGATGCAATTCTCGCCTCTGATAAAGTAGACTTTAAAGCAACAAAGAGCAAAAGAGGCAAAGAAGGACACTACATAATGGCAAAAGGATCCATGTAACAAGAAGAGCTAACGATTTTATAGATCAACGAGACAGAAAATTAACAAGGACATCCAGGACTTGAACTCAGACCCGGAACAAGTAAACTTAATAAACATTTATAGAACTCTCCACTTCAAATACATAAAACATACATTACCACCTCACGCCTATTCCAAAAGCGACTACATAATTGGAAGTAAATCACTCCTCAGTAATCGCATAGCATTTCATAGGTTTAAATTAAATATTGGTTGGCTGCTCGTTTGTTATTTTCTTCCCTTATTCCTTCCTGTTTACATCAAGTACAAGTATAATTATTGGTATAAAAGAGGTTTTCAATACCCATTACTAAACTGCATTCTAGCCTGGGCAAGAAAGCAATACTCTCATTCTCTCTCTCTCTCTTTCTCTTCCTTTTTCCTCCTCTTCTTTATTCTTTTTCTTTCTTTCAAAAGAAAAAAAAAAAGATAGCAGAGGACACCTGGGTCTTCCCAAGAGCCCCTGGGGCTCAAGTAGACAAAGGGTGGAAGGTAGGGGTGGGGCGAGGCAGGGCACATCAAGTTAACTGTCACATGGGCTTTTTCACATTACATCAGGTAAAATGTGATCAGCCATCATAGAGAGTGAGGAAGCCAAGAAAATGCCAAAAATAGCTGGGCATGGCTCACGACTGTAATCCCAGCCTTGTGGGAGGCCGAGGCAAGAGAAACCCTTGAATCCAGGAGTTAGAGACCAGCCTGAGCAACATGGCAAAACACTATCTCTGCAAAAAAAAAAAAAAAAATTTTTTTTAAATTAGCTGGGCATGGTGGCATGTGTCTATAGTCCCAGCTACTCAGGAGGCTACAGTGGGAGAATCACTTGAATCCAGAAGGTTGAGTTTGTGGTGAGCTGTGATTGGTCCATTGTGCTACAGCCTGGGCAACACAGCAAGACCCCCTGTCTCAGAAAAGGAAAGTCAAAAAAGACCATGAAAAATGCCAGCAATCTCTACTCTCCCACCAAACATCTTAGACATTTAATGTAAATCCTCCAGGCTTTTCTTGATGAGGATATACTAACACATGTACATATAACATATGTATATATGTAATATGTATATACACGTACACACACACACACGTTAGTATATCCTCAGAAGGAAAACATATATATATATATGTTTATATGTACATATAAAAATAAAGTGTGCATGTATATATATATAGAGAGAGAGAGATGGCCAATATGGTGAAACCCCATCTCTACTAAAAATACAAAAATTAGCCAGGCGTGGTGGCACATGCCTGTAGTCCCAGCTACACCAGAAGTTGAGGCACGAGAATCACTTAAACTCGAGAGGCAGAGGTTGCAGTGAGCCGAGATTGCACCACTGCACTCCAGCCTGGGTGACAGAGCGAGCCTCGATCTCAAAAAAAAAAAAAAAAAAAGATACATTCTTTTTGTTTTGCTAAACGACTTTTGCAAACATCCATGACCCCTTCAGAGAGAGTCCTAGAAGTGGAATTGCCAGCCCACAGTGCTCTAAGGCTTATACTCCACACCGACAACTTACTCCCAGAAAGAAAATCGCACCTGTTTCTATTTCTCCCTGAAGTGGCTGAGTACCCATCCTCTCCACTAGGTGTGAGATCACCTTTAGCAACATAACTGGTGAGACTGCTAAAAATAATGCTTTGTGGGTTTTATTTGTAGTTCTTTGATTGCCACTGAATCTGAACATTTTTGCCTGTTTGTTGTTAACCCTTTTGGGTTTGGGAGTTTTTTGGTAGGGGGAAGGGATAATGAGCCTGGGAGGTCGAGGCTGCAGTGAGCAGTGACCATGCCACCTGCACTCCAGACTGGGCAAGAGTGCGACCCTGTCTCAAAAAATAAAGAAGAAAAAGAAATGTCATGCAACAATATTTATTAATGTATTTATTGAGATGGAGTCTCGCTCTGTCACCCAGGCTGGAGTGCAGTGGTGCAATATCGGCTCACTGCAACCTCCACCTCCCGGGTTCAGGTGATACTCCCACCTCAGTCTCCTGAGTAGCTGGGATTACAGGCACCCACCATCCATCACGCCCAGCTAATTTTTGTATTTTTGTAGTTTAGTGGAGATGGGGTTTCACCATGTTGGCCAAGCTGGTCTTGAACTCCTGACCTCAGGTGATCCGCCTGCCTCGGCCTCTCAAAGTGCTGGGATTACAGGTGTAAGCCACCTTGCCCGGCCCCATACAATAATTTTTAGATGGTCATTCTGGAATTAGTTTTTGCAACAACGTGGAAATAGATTTGATACAATTTTAAGTGAAAAAACAGGATAGAAATTGAACAATGATGATCTTTAAAGTGCAAATGAGCAGGAAAAGGATTGGGAAGAAAACCTGCTGGCAGTGTTAGATTTTGTGTTAGATGCAGTGGGATAATGGGTGGCTTTTCTTCCCTCTTTGATCTCTTCCAAACTATTAATATTGTGATTTTGCTGCTTTTACTATGGAAAACACCCACTCGTTTTGTTTTTTAGTTATAATTAGGCCTTTCATACAGACATATCAGCAAAATGATGCCTCGGTTATTTCATGGAATGAGACAGCATAAATACTTTGATATGAAAATCTAAATAAAACAAAAGACCAATACGTATAGACGTAACTGAAGACCAAAGTTCTCAGGGTGCTCAGTCTGTACTTCCAGCTGGCAAGCAGGGAGATTTTGGGTGTGAGAAAGCCCTAGAGAAGGGCTTCATGGCCTGAGTTCTGCAGGGTGAAAGGATCTGGAAAGTTAAGGAGAAAGGTGAGACTGGTAGAGGAACGGCACAGGTCAGTGCGTGGCAGCAGGAATGAATGGGGGATTTGCAGCCTGGCTGCATGTGACCCCGTGTTCATGCCATGGGCGTATCGGAGGCACTTCAGGACATGTAAAACTAGGCCAAAGCACTCAGGGTCTTCAAGGCTGTGCCAGCCCCTGGCCACTCCCACCGGCATTCTCAGAAGTATGCAGCACAGCTCTGATTGGGGCTGACTCCCTGAACATCTTGCCAGAGTAGCCAGGAGACAGACTGGGAGGGAGGGAGGCCCCAGGGCCCTGCAGGACTGGGCCAAGTGACCCATTTCAGACAGAGTCCCAGAGTGGTGCTTGGTGCTTGGGCTGTGTGTAATGCCAAGGGGCCACCAGAGCAGGAGGACTCTGCTCGGGTCTAAGAGAGGACAGAGGGGAGAGGAGATGGGAAATGAGCGTCACGGGGGCTCTAAGTGGAAAGGGACCTTCGAGAGCTCCTGGTCCACTCTCCTAATTGGGCAAACTGAGGTCCAAAAGGACCCCATGACTTTCCCAGGGTCACTCAGAGGTGAGTGGCAGTTAGATTCAGACTTGATCTCTGACCCTGAGGAGGGTGCACCTGCCACTCTTCCTTACTCAAGTGCGGTATATGTATACATTCTGTGTGTCTAAAGTGAAGACATTACAGAGGTCGGGTGTGGTGCCTCATGCCTGTAACCCCAACACTTTGGGAGGCCAAGGCGGGTGGATCACTTGAGTTCAGGAGTTTGAGACCAGCCTGGCCAACATACCAAAACCCTGTCTCTACTGAAAATACGAAAATTAGCCGGCATGGTGGCGGGCACCTATAATCCCAGCTACTCAGGAGGCTGAGGCAGGAGAATCGCTTGAACCCCGGGGGGGCGGAGGTTGCAGTGAGCTGAGATTGTGCCACTGCATGGGCGACACAGAGAGACTCCATCTCAAAAAAATAAAAATAAATAAAGTTAATACATTACCAAGAAGGCTGAAACCCAGATCTCTTTCACCCCCCAGAAGGAACCCCCTTTTCAGTTTGCAATACATCATTCCACACCCTGTCTATTCACTTATATATTATGTATCTATATATTCATAACGTGCATAGCATTTGTTTTGTGATTGATTTTTTTTGCTCAACAGAAATGTTATCATTGTGTGCAGTGTTCTGCAACTTATCTTTTCACCCAATATTATATCCTGGATATCTTTCCATGTCGGCACCTAAGAATCTACCTCGTTGTTTTTGTTGTTTGTTTTGAGATACAGTCTTGCCCTCTTGCCAGGCTGGAGTGCTGTGGCACAATCTCGGCTCACTGCAACCTCCGCCCCCCCGGGGTTCAAGCGATTCTCCTGCCTCAGCCTCCTGAGTAGCTGGGATTATAGGTGGCACCACCACACCCAGCTAATTTCTTTCTTTTTTTTTTTTTTTTTGAGACAGAGTCTTGCTCTGTCACCCAAGCTGGAGTGGAATGGTGCAATCTCGCTCAACTCACTGCACCCTCTGCCTCCTGGATTCAAGCAATTCTCCTGCCTCAGCCTCCTGAGTAGCTGGGACTACAGGTGCACGTCAACACATCCCATGAATATTTGTAATTTTAGTAGAGACAGGGTTTCACCGTATTGATCAGGCTAGTCTCGAACTCCTGACCTCAGATGATCCACCTGCCTGAGCCTCCCAAAGTTCTGGGATTACAGGCGTGAGCCACCACACCTGGCAACCAGCTAATTTTTATATTTTTAGTAGAGGCAGGGTTTCACCATCATGGCCAGGCTGGTCTTGAACCCCTAACCTCAGGTGATCCCACAGCCTCTCAAAGTGCTGGGATTACAGGTGTGAGTCACCACACCCTGCCCCTATCTCATTGTTTTTAGCTGGTACCTGTTTTGTGCAATAAAGATTATTAGGGATAAAGGTAGCAAGTTCTCCCTCCCTAAGTATAGAGGAAGGTATCCCACCTCCTTTGTAGGGGACTAAATGACTACATCTGGCCAATGGGCTATGAGCAAAAATGACAAGGGTCACTTCTGGTGAAAGGCAGTTAAAAGAAAGGTGAGTTTCAGCCCTCTCCTCTTCCCCTGAGGCTTTTCCCGTCTCCTGATCCCTGAAGCCTCTTGAGATGGCGGGTCATTATGAGATAGAAGAGACTGCCTCAGCCTGCGCTGGACACATAGCCTGAGCCAAATAAAACTTCGTGTGTTACACCGTGGAGATTTCAGAGTTAAGTTGTTTCTGCAGTTTAACCTTGTCTATCCTGACTGACACAGTTTTGGATGTAATCGTTTTTCAAACAATTCCCTTCACCGATTGTTTGCTCCTGTTGGCATTACAGACAGAGGTACAAGTAATCTTCCTGTCTGCGCCTCCTCACGCGTTCTCAAGTGACTTTCTAAGGTTTTCTTCCATTTACCTCCCTGCGTGCATCTCCACTCTGCTCTACCTTCCCGGGAGCCGGGCCCCTGTGGGCTGCATTTTCCAGCCAGCTCCCTTGCCCTCTGGCTTCTGATTGGGTTCTACCCCTGGGAGGTGCTGGCAGGAGACTGGAAGGCTAGAGAGGGAGATCAAGGTATTTTCCCACTTCATCGGGGCTTCCCTGTGGAGTCTGGCAGTGGCTATGCCTTCCATGAGTACAGCTCCAAGCAGGCAGACTCTCACCCACAGCCGGCTGCAGCTCCCACTGGGGTCTCCCCTCCGCTTGCCCTCTAGGCCTGGGGTGACAATGGCACCCCGCTGTGCTGGCTGGGGAGGGAGGTGGGTACCTTGACAACCTTTGCAGGGTCTAGTGACCCTGCCCACACCACATGAGTAGTGAAAATTCTGTTGTTCATTTCGCCCACCTGGAGTGAATTGTGTAATTTACCAGGGCTCTTCTAAGTCATACACCTGACACTGTGTGTTGCCAATTTCAATAATGCTTCCAGATTGCCCGTCCAGGTCACAATACAGCTTGCCTGACCAAGCCATCAGGCGGCCCTGCAGTGAGACGGGGACATGGGGCTTCCTCCACGGGGCTGGGACTCTGGCTGCAGAGAAGCAAACTCCAACTTTAAGCAGGTGTCCGGGCCAATCAACAAACAGTCCTCACACTGGGGCACCAGGCACCTTCCCCGTCCTGCTCAGAGGCAGGATAGAAACCTGACGAGGGCGTTTTCACCAGCCTGAGAGTTTCGGCCCCTCTCCGGGAACTGTTTGTGTTTCGGGTCACACTGTTGGCTGCCCCCACCCACTTCTTTCCTCTGCCAAATTGACATTCCCCAGGCTGCCAGGCCTCCCGGAAGCGGGTAGTTCCTGCCCTGCGCTGCCCACGGGGAATCTCCTCTTCCTATTCCAAGCACTTCCACATCCTCCACAACGTTTCATCCTCTCCACACAGTCCAGCACATGAGAGGTGCCGCCCTCATCCTCCAGACAGAGGCTGAGGCTCCGCAAGGGGCGACAGCTTGCCAAGGTCACAAAGGAAATTAGGGGCTGAGAAACACAAAGAAAACTGACCTCCAGCCCAGTAGCCATTCCCTATCACTCTCCTCCCTCCCCTAACAGCCGCCGGCCAGGGATCAGACCTGGTTAGCAACCTCCCTCTCCAGTTCCTTCGTGCATTCGGCAAATACTGTGCCGGCATTTACTGAGCACCAGCTACAGAGGCTGCAAACTATGGTCCTCTGACCAAACTGGGACCACTGTCTGCTTTTATAAAAATGGTTGTTGAAGCACTGTCACTCTCACCCATTTGTGTATTGTCTACAGTAGCTTCCTGCTACAATGGCAGAGCTGAGTTGCAGCAGAGACCACCTGGCCTCCAAGCCTGAAAAATTTATCTGTCTCTTTGCAGAAAAAAATTGCCCATGAACCACGTTATGATTTTCTAGGCCATTTTGTCTTCATGAGCCCTTCCTTGTTAAACAAAAAATTATAAATATGTGTTTCATATATATAATTTTTAAATTACAAATATATACAATTTGTATAATTTTTTTATGCATATACAAACAAAATCCTATCTTATGACTGTGTTGATATCAAAATAAATACAACCCAGGCTGGGTATGGCGGCTCACACCTGTAATCCCAGCACTTTGGGAGGCCGAGGCAGGAAGATCATTTGAGGTCAGGAGTTCAAAACCAGCCTGGCCAACATGGGGAAACATCGTCTCTACTAAAATTACAAAAATTCGCTGGATGTGGTGGCACATGCCTGGAATCCCAGCTACTCAGGAGGCTGAACCAAGATAATCACTTGAAACGGGGAGGTGGAGGTTGCAGTGAGCCAAGATCATGCCACTGCACTCCAGCCTGAGCGACAGAAATTGACTTCATCTCAAAACAAACAAACAAACAAACAAACAAACGAATTCAGGGTGCATTGGATTCTTTTTATTTTTTTTTGAAACAGAGTCTCACTCTGTGCCAGGCTGGAGTGCAGCGGCGCCACCGCGGCTCACTGCAACCTCTTCCTCCCAGGTTCAAGAGATTCTCCTAACTCAGCCTCCTGAGTAGCTGGGACTACAGGCAGGTGCCACCACGCCCGGCTAATTTTTGTATTTTTAGTAGAGATGGAGTTTCACTATGTTGGCTAGGATGGTCTTGATCTCTTGATCTTGTGATCTGCCCACCTCAGCCTCACAAAGTGCTGGGATTACAGGCGTGAGCCACAGTGCCTGGCCGAATTATTATTATTATTATTTTTTAGCTGATTAAAAAAAGTTACAGACTGGGCTCAGTGGCTCAGGCCTGTAATTCCAGCACTTTGGGAGGCTGAGGCGGGCGAATCACTTGAGGTCAGGAGTTCGAGACCAGCTTGGCCAACATGGTGAAACCCCGTTTCTACTAAAAATACAAAAATTAGCCAGGTGCAGTGGCAGGCGTCTGTAATCCCAGCTACTCAGGAGGCTGAGGCAGGAGAATCGCTTGAACCTGGGATGTGGAGGTTGCAGTGAGCCGAGATTATGCCACTGCACTCCATCCATCCTGGTAACAGAGTGAGACTCAGTCTTCCAAAAAAAAAAAAAAGTTGCAACATGTTTGTGGGTCCCTAGAAATATCACAGGCCCTGGACACTGGGCCTGCTGGACCTCATGGAGAGGTGAACCCTAAGTTTGTCACACGGGGGTCCTCCCATTGCTAAGAACAGAGCCCCCAAAGGAGACACCCACGGTGGTTAGTCCCACGCCTTAGCCCTTGTCTCAATAGTAAGGGGCAGGGGGAGTTTTTGACAGCTTTGAAGGGACCCATTAAGGGCTTAGACAAAATAATTGCATACAAGTCTTGGGTTAGAAATTTTTCTTCTTTTTCAAATGCCTATATTTCCTAATTTAAAAAAAAAAATTGAGACAGGGTCTCACTCTGTAACCCAGGCTGAAGTGCACCTGCATGATCACAGCTCACTGCAGCCTTGAAGTCCTAGGCTCAATGGATCCTCCCACTTCAGCCTCCCAAGAAGCTGGGACTACAGGCACATGCCAACACTCCGGGCTAATTTTTTTTTTTTTTAATTTTTTTGGTAGAGAAAGGGCTCACTTTGTTGCCCAGGCTGGTCTCAAACCCTTGGGCTCAAGCGATCCTCCTGCTTCGATCTCCCAATGTACTGGAATTAAGGCCTAAGCCATCATGCCCAGTCTTTTAAATGTTAAATTAGTTTTTGGAACAAATAATAAATGTATGTGGGTTAAAACATGTTTCGAAAGCCCCAAATTATCTGCGAAGGTGTATAACTCTCCCTCCCACCTCGACAACTCCTCCCATCCCATCACTGACTGCAGTTCCTTCCAAACAGATTGTGTATATACAAAAAGAGACACACACACACCTCTTAGGTCAATACTCTTATGCATAAACTCACCTTGTTTTTGTTAAATGGCTTTTTAGTATTCCATTGAGTAAAATAACTTAATTAGGATATTTGGGCATTTCCAATCGTTTTCTTTCTTTCTTTCTTTGAGATGGAGTTTTGTTCTTGTTGCCCAGGCTGGAATGCAGTGTGCTGGTCTCAGCTCACTGCAACCTCCACCTCCCGGGTTTAAGTGATTCTCCTGCCTCAGCCTCCCGAGTAGCTAGGATTACAGGAATTCGACACCACGCCTGTCTAATTTTCTATTTTTAGTAGAGATGGGATATCACCATGTTGGCCAGGCTGGTCTCGAACTCCCGATCTCAGGTGATCTGCCCGCCTCAGCCTCCTAAAGTGCTGGGATTACCGGCATGAGCCACGGCCCCCAACCTTAAGTGGTTTTCTATTACAGCAATGGAGCAACAAACACTTTTGTACAGACCAGCTATTTCTGAATATTAGGCAAGCTTTTTTTTCCTCTTCGAAAATAATTCCTCAGAAAAGAGGGAGTCCCCATTTGCACAAGTTCTCAAAAGGTCTTGCATTACCTGACGTTTTCTGATTATTTTAAACAAGGAAGTACTATTTGGGGAAGACACAATAGCCTGAAATGACCTCAGAGAATTCTAATTTTGGATGTTTATGACAGTCATCCGAAAGAATTACTTGGGGCAAAAAAGAGGCAAATTTAACCCAGTTTTAGTAACTTTTCCTGGGGATATGACTTCACAATTGCAAGTGTTAAATAACGCTGTAAACAAGCCCTTTAAAGGTGACTTTGAAAGTGGTACTTTAGGCTGGCCTGTCAATCCCAGCACTTTGGGAGGCCAAGCCGGGTGGATCACTTGAGGCCAGTAGTTTGAGACCAGCCCGACCAACATGATGAAACCCCATCTCTACTAAAAATACAAAAATTAGCCAGGTGTGGTGGCAGGTGCCCATAATCCCAGCTACTCAAGAGGCTGAGGCAGAAGAATCGCTTGTACCTGGGAGGCGGAGGTTGCAGTGAGCAGAGATTATGCCACTGCACTTCAGCCTGGGCAACAGAGCGAGACTCTGTCTCAAAAATAAATAAAATAATAAAATAAAAATAAAGATACTGAAGTTAAGGGCTCAGAAGGGAATTAGGAGCATGGAAGAGAAACCTTCTGTAAATTTAAATAATATCTAGTTATGAACAGAATGTGGCTAGAAATATGAACATTAAAGCCATGAGAGCTCAGAAGGAAAAGAGGAACATGGTTTTGTTCTGTTTTGTTTTTGAGACAGAGTCTTGCTCTGTTGTCCAGGCTGGAGTGTAGTGGTGTGATCACAGCTCACTGCAGCCTCGACCTCCTGGGCTCAAGCAATCCTCCCACCTCAGCCTCCTGAGTTGCTAGGACTACAGGCACACACCACCATGCCTGGCTAATTTTTTATTTTTTGCAGAGAGAGTCTCCCTAATTTGCTCAGGCTGTTCTTGAACTGCTGGTCTCAAGCAATCCTCCCATCTTGGCATCCCAAAGTGCTAGAATTATAGGCAAGAGCCACTGTGCCCAGCTAAGAAATGAGGAACATTCATTGAAAACTGGAGGAGCCCGGCACAGTGGCTCATGCCTGTAATCCCAGCACTTTGGGAGGCCAAGGCAGGTGGAACACAAGGTCAGGAGATAGAGACCATCCTGGCCAACATGGTGAAACCTCGTCTCTACTAAAATACAAAAAAAAAAAAAATTAACCAGGCATGGTGGCATGCACCTGTAGTCACAGCTGCTCAGGAAGCTGAGGCAGGGGAATCACTTGAACCTGGGAGACAGAGGTTGCAGTGAGCCGAGATCGTGTCACTGCACTCCAGACTGGGCAATAGAGTGAGACTCTTGTCTCAAAAACAACCACCACCACCACCAAAAAAACTAATGGATAGAGATTTTGGAGATGTTGTGATGGGGTCAGTGTATTTCACTCATGAATCTGGGGGCGCTTGGGAGTGGACTGGTGGCTTGGATGGTGGCCCCCAAAAAGATATGTCAGTGTCCTAGTCTCCAAAACCTGTGAATGTAACCTTATTTGGGAAAAAAGTTCTTGCAGTTAAGGATCTCTAGATGGTGGATTATCCAGGTGGACCCTCAATCCAACAAGTATCATTATAAGAAATACACGGGCCGGGCGCGGTGGTGCACACCTGTAATCTCAGCACTTTGGGAGGCCGAGGCGGGTGGATCACGAGGTCAAGAGATCGAGACCATCCTAGCCAAGGTGGTGAAACCCCATCTCTACTAAAAATACAAAAAATTAGCTGGGCATGGTGGCAAGCGCCTGTAATCCCAGCTACTTGGAGGCTGAGGCAGGAGAATCGCTTGAGCCAGGGAGGTGGAGGTTGCAGTGAGCCAAGATCGCACCACTGCACTCCAGAGTGAGACTCCGTCTCAAAAAAAAGAAAAAGAAATACACAAAGGAGGGCAGGGCGGGGTGACTCTCGCTTGTAATCCCAGCACTTTCAGAGGCTGAGATGGGTGGATCACCTGAGGTTGGAAGTTCAAGACCAGTCTGTCCAACAAGGAGAAACCCTGTCTCTACTTAAAATACAAAATTAGTGAGGCATGGTGGTGCATGCCTGTAATGCCAGCTATGGGGGAGGCTGAGGCAGGAGAATTGTTTGAACCAGGGAGGCGGAGGTTGCGGTGAGCTGAGATTGCGCCATTGCACTCCAGCCTGGGCAACGAGAGTGAAACTCTGTCTCAAAAAAAAAAAAGAAAGAAAGAAAGAAAAAAGAAACACACAAAGCAAAGACAGATGGAGAGGCGAGGGCCGTGTGAAGACAGAGGCAGCCACAAGCCAAGGACCATGGAGCCACGGGAAGCTGGGAGACACTGGCATCCTCTCCTGGAGCCTTTGGAAGGGGAGTGATTTTGGACCTCTGGCCTCCAGAACTGTAAGAGAATGAATTTCTTTTGTTTGAGCCACCAGGTTTGTGGTAATTTGTTATGGCAGCCGTGGGAGATTAATACAGGAAGAAAATAATGTGGACCTCTGGGGAGGAATGTTCCAGGAAGAGGGACTGGTATGGCCAGAGGCCCTGAGGCACGGATTGTGCTCGGTGAGTTAAGGAGCCACAGCAGCCGGAGCCAATTGAACGGGGACAGGGGCAGGGCGTGAGGTCAGAGAGGCTTCAGGGGACCAGGTGAGGTGAGATGCTGCAGAGCCTTGTTGGCTTTTACCCGCAGTGAGGCGCAGCCGCAGGAGGAGTCTTATGCAGAGGAGTGACACGGTTGGACTTATTGTTTAAATAAGCAAAGGAATAAATGAGTGTACAGCAGCCACCCCATCACATCCTGGTTATGTCCCCGTCTGCCTACCCTCCTAAAGCATGGGTGCTCTGAGGGCAGGCACTGTGCCTAAAGACTTTTTCTTTTGCATCCCTAGGGTCTAACACTAAAATCAAAAAGCTCCTCCAAATCAAGAAGAAAAAGACCAAAAGATAGGCAAAAGAAAAAGAAATTCAAGTGTCTAACAAACATGGAAAGAGGCTAGCTCATTAAAAAATAAAAAGAAGAAGAAGAAGAAAAGCCTAGCTCAATTACATTCCTAGAGAAATTGCATTCCAAGAGATATGAAAATATGTGCTCACAAAAGGACTTATCTATGAATAGCAGCTTTATTAATAATAAGTAAAAAACGTAAGCAGACTAGGTGTCCATCAACAAGAGAATGAATAAACAATGTGTCTATCCATACAATGAAACACTGTTTGACAATAGTAGTTAACTATTGCAATGACTATTGCAAATGGATAGACCTCACAGACATAATGTTGAATGAAAGAAGCCAGACAAAAACAGGCACAAGTGGCACGATTCCATTGATAGGAAGTTTCAGAATAGGCAAAAATAATCTATGATGAAAACATAAGTGCAATCAGGCATTCCTAATTGCCTCAAGAGAGTGGTGGGTTACAGACTGACAAGGTGGCCGGTGGCGGGGAGGCAGTTTTCTGGATGTCATGTTCTATATCATGACGGGGAACTGGGTTACACAGGTGTATGCATTTTCATCACTAATCAAATGACACATTTAAGACTGTTACATTACCAGACCAGGCACGATGACTCAAGCCTGTAATCCCAGCACTTTGGGAGGCCAAGGTGGGAAGATTACTTGAGGCCAAGAGTTGGAGACCAACCTGGGCAACATAGTGAGATCCCATCTCAAAAAAAAAAGACAGCCTGGCCAACATAGTGAAACCCTGTCTCTATTAAAAACATAAAAATTGCCAGGCGTGGTGGCTCACGCCTGTAATCCCAGCACTTTAGGAGGCCGAGGCGGGTGGATCACGAGGTCAAGAGATTGAGACCATCCTGGTCAACATGGTGAAACCCCGTCTCTACCTAAAAATACAAAAAATTAGCTGGGCATGGTGGTGCGTGCCTGTAATCCCAGCTACACAGGAGGCTGAGGCAGGAGAATTGCCTGAACCCAGGAGGCGGAGGTTGCGGTGAGCCAAGATCGCGCCATTGCACTCCAACCTGGGTAACAAGAGCGAAACTCCATCTCAAAAAAAAAAAATACAAAAATTTAAATTATCTGGGCATGATGGCAGGTGCCTGTAATCCTAGCTACTTGGGAGGCTGAGGCAGGAGAATCACTTGAACCTGGAAGGTAGAAGTTGCAGTGAGCCGAGATCGCACCATCGCACTCCAACCCGGGTGACAGTGCGAGACTCCACCTCAAAAAAAAAAAAGAAAAAGAAAAAGAAAAAATTGTTAGATTGCCATATGTAAATTTGATCTGGGGTGGGGGAAGAACTATAAACAAATATTCAATTCTAGTGAATAATATGCATGCACAAGTGTTTAGGGATGGAGTGTCTAATGTCTGTAATTTACAGTGAAATATATATTGAAAAAGTAGTCATGGATGGATAGATAGATATGTACTAAAGCAAGTGTAGTAAAATATTAATTGCAGAACCCATATGGTGGGTAGTTGGGTATTCATTGTACAATTTTCTTTTCTTTTTTTTTTTTTTTGAGACAGAGTCTCACTCCCATTGCCCAGGCTCTAGTGCAGTGGAGTGCAGTGCTGTGATCACGGCTCACTGCAGCCTTGACTTCCTGGGCTCAGATGAATCTCCTACCTCAGGCTCCTGGGTAACTGGGACTACAGGCACGTGCCACCACCCCTGGCTAATTTTTTGTGTTTTTGTTTGTTTGTTTGTTTTGTTTTGTTTTTTGAGACAGAGTCCCGCTGTTTCACCAGGTGCAGGCTGGAGTGCAATGGTGCAATCTCAGCTCATTGCAACCTCCACCTCCTGGCTTTAAGCAATTCTCCTGCCTCAGCCTCCCGAGTAGGCAGTGTAAGGTTTGTTCTTAGGTTCTTGCCGAGTTTTAAAAGGAAGAAACTGAGGCCAACACAAGAAGATCCAATGTGAAGGAATTTATTCAGGCTCCCAGGCGAGGTTCTGCAGTCCAACAGGAGGGGCAGGAGAAGTCGCAGGGACTCCTCTCAGACGTGGGGTTTTATAGGGAGTGAAGGAGCTCAATTGGTTGTGGGAGAGCAGGACTACTATTGGATAAGGTTACAAGCCTTTGTTTGCATACAAGACTTGGCTGCTATTGGTTAGAATTACTTGGCTGCTATTGGCTAGAAAGACTCAGCTGCTATTGGCTAGAAAGACTTGGCTACTATTGGCTAGAATCACAAGACCCCACTTGCATACTGGGTTCTTTAAGGGAAAGCCAGGCTGTGCGAGAAGGGGAGAAGGGAACATGTCCAAGCATGTCCGAGCTTTCGGAAAAAAGGCGGTGGGCGGGGTGTGCATCCGAACTCCCGGCAAGGCAACTGGCCTTACAGGCAGGAGGCATGTGCCACCATGCCCAGCTAATTTTTGTATTTTAGTAGAGATGGGGTTTCACTATGTTGTCCAGGATGGTCTCAATCTCTTGACCTCATGATCTGCCCGTCTCGGCCTCCCAAAGTGCTGGGATTACAGGCGTGAGCCACCACGCCCAGCCAATTTCTTGCGTTTTTAGTAGAGACAGGACTTTGCCACGTTTTCCATGCTGGTCTCAAACTCCTGAGCTCACATGATCCACCTGCCTCTGCCTCCCAAAGTGCTGAGATTACAGGCATGAGCCACTGCGCCCGGCCCATGGTATAATTCTTTCCACTTTTCCATATGCTGAAAATTTTAGTAATGACACATTGAGAAGAAAAGCGAGGCTCAGTGATCAGGGATGTGCAAATGATGAGACACTATGTTCCATGACTGGATTGCCAAAACTGTTAAAACCTAGTGGTATGCGGTGTATGTAGGGTGTGGGCATCGTCCTGTACTATAGATGGTGGGCCTGTGGCTCTAATCCCGGGCTTCCTTCCTGTTCCCTCCTGTCCTGGGCATCCCCTCCTTTACATACAATGTATACAATGTCGCATCCTGTTTCCCCCTCCGTGTTACAGTCTCTATCAGTATTTTCCCACTGCTTTAAAAATTCTTTGTAAACATGGTATGTAAAATAAAACAGGTATTGTTCAGTTGTTAAATAGTGTAAGGTAAGATTTAAAAAAAAAAAGAAAACAGGTATTGCAGGATTTGGGTGTTTTTAAAAAAAAAAAAAAACTTTTTTTTTTTTTTTTTTTTGAGATGGAGTCTCACTCTATCACCCAGGCTGGAGTGTAGTGGCGTGATCTCGGCTCACTGCAACCTCTGCCACCCAGGTTCAAGTAATTCTCCTGCCTCAGCCTCCCAAGTAGCTGGGATTACAGGTACCTGCCATCGTGCCCAGCTAACGTTTGTATTTTTAGTAGAGACAGGGTTTCACCATCTTGGCCAGGCTGGTCTTGAACTTCTGGCCTCACAATCCACCCGCCTCTGCCTCCCAAAGTGCTAGGATTACAGGTGTGAGCCACCACACTCAGCCAACATTTTTTTTTTTTACTAGACACTCTTACTCTGTTGCTCAGGCTGGAATGCAGTAGCATGATCGTAGCTCACTGCAGCCTCTATCTCCTGGGCTCAAATGATCCTCCCACCTCAGCCTCCCAAGTAACCAGGACTATGGGCGCACCTCGCCACACCTAGCCTTTTTTTTTTTCTTTTTTCAAATGATTTCAAAGTTCACTGTAGAAAATCTAGGAAGTCCAGAAAAGCTCAAAAAAGAAAATAAAAATCCCCTACCACCCCGACATGACGCTTCTCCTTCCTGCCTTTTTCTTGCACATGCTTGTGCACACACGAACACAGATTGCTGTTTGTATTTTAACAGCATTGCGATCCTATAGGGTTTTGTGTTTTGTTACTTGCCTATTTAATAGGATTTTTCTGGAGCACGTTTCCACATTTCTCTATTGAGGGACTACATCATATCTCTGTTGTTGGGGTCCAGGGAGGGTCAGCTTGGTGCTTACCGTGCCCTGGGGAGCCCTGGCTGGAGACAGGGCCACAGACACAGACATTAGAGGTGTTTGGGCTCCTGGGCTCGGAAGGGCTGGCAGAAGTACTCACTGACCCTGGAGGGGGTTCATCTGTTCCCTGGCCCCTGCCTGGCTCCCGCTGTAGCCCCCAACCACCGCCTGGTGCCAGGGCTTAGCTGGGAGCCAGGTGGATAATCGCTGTCCCCTCAGTGGAACGCTGCCTGTCCTGGCTCATCCTGGGCTGTCCTGAGCTGCCCTTGCTGGGCTGGGTGGGGTGAGGCTGGGCCTTGAGTCCTCCTGAGAGCTGTGGGAAGACCTGGTGCCTGGGGCCAGCAAGCAGGAGTCTTGCTCCACTGCAAGGCTATTGGCTCCAGAAGCATCCTCAGCCCGGCCCTCAGCCCGGAGGAAACCCCTGCACAGCAGGCCTCATTGTGTTGCAGGATTTCCCGTTTCCTGACCACCTAACCTATTTATGGGCCACAATGGTTGCTTCCCCAGGGACCCCTACTGTACTCAGGCCCACTCTCAGGAGGCCTGTGGACTCAGCCTGCATCTCACAGGTCCAGCCTGGGCTTGGCCCAGGGCGGGGATGGTCAATGGGTGTCACCTCATGTGGTAATTCCATCAGTAGATAGAACCTGCCAGGGCACCAGGTTGAGGATTCTGAGGTTCTGTCTGGGCTCAACAAGAAAGAGTGTGACTGTCCATCAGCCTCGACTGTATGTGTTCAAGACAGCGGGTGGTGGGTGGTGTGAACTCACAGCCGCTGGCTTACATGGTGACAGGTATTCTCTCTCTGCGCTGGCACTAAATTCCTTTCTTTCCTTGTTTTTGAAACAGAGTCTTGCTCTGTCATCCAGGCTGGAGTGCAGTGGTGCGATCGCGGCTCACTGCAACTTCCAACTCCCAGGTTCAAACCATTTTCCTGCCTCGGCCTCCTGAGTAGTTGGGACTACAGGCATGCACCACCACACCTAGCTAATTTTTGTATTTTTAGTAGCGACAGGGTGTCACCATGTAGGCCAGACTAATCTCGAACTCCTGACCTCAAGTGATCCACCCACCTCAGCCTTCCAAAATGCTGGGATTATAGGTGTGAACCACCACACCCAGCCTAATTTTTGTATTGTTAAGTAGCAACACAGTTTCACTATGTTGGCCAGGCTTGTCTCAACTCTGGGCCTTAAGTGATCCACTCACTTCAGCCTCCCAAAGTGCTGGCATTACTGGCTTGAGCCACAGCACCCAGCCGAAATTCCTTTCTAATCTCATCTCCTGCACCCCTTCCATATCTCTGATCTCCAGCCACACGTGCCATCTCTTCCTGTTTGTGCCCTGCCTCTCCCTGCCTCAGGGCCTTGCTCAAGCTGCCCCTTTTCCTAATCTGTCCTTCCCCTCATCCTCAGCAATTACAGCAGACAGCTTGATCTAACGCAGCAGGCAACTTTCAAATGAGCAATTCCTTTTTTTTTTTTTTGAAACAGAGTTTCGCTGTCTCCCAGGCTAGAGTACAATGGTGCAATCTCACTTACTGCAACCTCCGTCTCCCAGGTTCGATTCCCCTGCCTCAGCCTCCCGAGTAGCTGGGATTACAGGCACCCGCCACCATGCCCAGCTATTTTTGTATTTTTAGTAGATACGGGGTTTCATCATCTTGGCTAGGCTGGTCTCAACCTCCTGACCTCATGATCCACCCTCCTCAGCCTCCCAAAGTGTTGGGATTACAGGCGTCAGCCACCATGCCTGGCCCTTTTTTTCTTTTTTTTTTTTAAGGCTAGTCAGGAGAAGCAGTGAGTGTAGAGAAGGAAGAAAGAAATCTGCTCCAGGTTGTGATCAATTGGTAGTAAACTTGGACCAGTTAACTGGGCTATTCCTACTGAAACTTCAAGACCCCAATTCAAATGTCACCTTTTCTGGGAGGCTTTTCTGTGCCCCCAAGATTGGGCCACACTCCCACCCAGCTCTGATATACATTCAGTGGAAGAGATTGCCAAGTTGGTGAGCATCGAGCTCCCCAGAAGCAGAGCCAGAGATGGGAATTCTCGTGCAGGAGTTTTATTGAGATTTCAAGAAACCTGTGAGGGTGAGAAGCGGGACAGGGCAGGACTGGGCCAAGATGTGGTTTTGGAAGAAATGCTGCCCCAGCCTGATCTGAAGGGGAGCTTCAGGGCACGAATGGCACCAAAAAGGCTGTGAAATCCCAAGGCGACTGGGCTGCTCCACACCGCCGCTCCACACCCCCACCCAACCCACGCTGCCCGCCGTCAATCATCACTGGTAACCTCCCAGGCAGGGCCGGTAGCGTGGCTCCCATCAGCCAAATGTGTCCTCTGGAGAGCTTCAAGCTCCTGGCAGCTCACAGCTGCAACAGCTGGGGGAAGGGGGCACCAGCCCGGGGAGCTGGGGGCAGTACCCGCCCAGTGTAACTCCCCAGGGCAGGTAGGGTGTCTGCAGAGCTCAGACTGGGCACCAGAAAGCACATAGTTTAGCGTCTGATGAGCTAAGCTGAGTCCAGGGGCAGCAACAGCTTCAGTGCTGCTATTGAAACCGCCTTTGCAAAATTATGGCTAAGACACTGGAAGAGATCTAACATAACTGACCCCATCTTGCTTCTAACCTCCAAGCTGTCCTTGTTCGTTCCTGGGCATAGGCTGAACTAACTTTGGGAGAAACTTAGTTCATAACTTACAGCTTAAACAAAGATGGTAACAGCCCGTTCCCAAGGCAGACCTCCTTCTTGCCTGGGGACTAGATTGCCTTTGTAGGACTAACATCAGCCACAGGATTAGAAATTATGGTTTAGGAGTCATGCTGCTGGAGGCTACAAGATTCTGACCCTCCCTAAACTGCTCCTAAGATATTGAGATATTTTGCAGACCCTGCACTTGATGGATCAGCTGGCCCCACCCAGATCAATAAACTGGCTCATCTGATCTTGTGGCCCCCACCCAGAAACTGAGTCAGCACAAGAAGGCAGCTTGGACTCCCTATGATTTCATCCCTAACCAATCAGCACTCCTGGCTTGTTGGCTTCCCCCCTCCCACCGAGTTATCCTTAAAAACTCTGCTCCCTGAGTGCTCCGGGAGACTGATTTGAGTAATAATAAAACTCTGGTCTCCTGCACAGCTGGCTTTGAGTGAATTACTCTTTCTCTATTACAATTCTCCTGTCTTGATGAATCAGCTCTGTCTAGGGAGTGGGCAAGGTAAACCCCTTGGGTGGTTACACTATTGGCTGACTCTGTGGCTGGTGGAGGCCACCTTCCACCCCAGTATCTTCCCAGCAAGCCTGGGGCCTCATCTTGTGGCTGCGTCCCATCCTCCCTGCCCTTGGTTGTGCTGGCCAGCCTGGCTGGGTGTCCAGCAGGCTCTGGGAAGGCCGTGGGCTTCTGGGTAGGTGTTCTGATTCTGGACCTCTCCCCAGCCCTGGGCACCTTCCATTCCCCTCTTTGCCTTAGGCATCATCCCTACACAAGTAACCTCTAGACTGGCACACAGCTCCCCAAAACCCCTCCTCCTGGAAGCCTCCCAGACTGGCCTGGCCAAGGGACTGCTCAGCTCTGTTCCCCATCCCGGTGACAGTTTTAGGGTTTATACCATAGAAGACTATGCGTATGCAGGAGCCTCAATATTAGAAGTTTCAAAATAGTTTAAAAGGCATTTTTCTGGGTCACCCATTTTTACAACCATACACTACAAAGGTAGATAGACCTGCTGTGGCCAAGCGAGGCAGTGAGGCTGGCCCACCTGGGGCGTACTGGCCCATGAGGCTGGTGTCAGGCGGGGGCAGCAACCGCCCAGCATCCTCTGACACCATCTGTGTGGCGCTGGCCAGTTGTTATATGGACTTGCATGGGTAACGGCTGTGAAGAGGCCATATGGCCCCGGCTGATATATATCACTGGCTTAAGCATTGCCTTATTTGTTTTTTGTTTGTTTGTTTGTTTGTTTGATGGTTTAGTCCCCACGCACCATCAGCATTGCCTTTTGATGTTTGCTGTGCCCATTTGAAGTCTAGGTCTGTAAAATTCAGAAATATGTTTCTTTTCTTTTTTTTTTTCTTTTTTTTTCTTTTTTTTTTGAGACAGAGTGTGGCTCTGTCCCCCAGACTGGAGTGCAATGTCGTGATCTCAGCTCACCGCAACCTCCACCTCCTGGGTTCAAGCGATTCTCCTGTCTTAGCCTCCCGAGTAGGTGGGATTACAGGCACTCACCATCATGCCCAGCTAAATTTTTTTTTTTTTTTTGCTTTTTTAATAGAGACAGGGTTCCGCCATGTTGGCCAGGGTGGTCTCGAACTCCTGACCTCAAGTGATCCGCCCACCTCAGCCTCCCAAAGTGCTGGGATTACCATGCCTGGCCCAGAAATATGTTTCATCATGGAAATAAGGACTAAATGATGACAGATATAGTCTTTATGAGCCCATTTCATACCTCGGGCCCTGGGCCAGACCCTGGCCCTTAGTACATATCGAGAAGCAAATGGACGGTGGCTGGGCACTGTGGCTCACACTTGTAATTCCAGCAATTTGGGAGGCCAAGAATGGTGGATCATGAGGTCAGGAGTTCAAGAGCAGCCTGGTCAATTTGGTGAAACCCCATCTCTACTACAAATACAAAAAATTAACTGGGCTTGGTGGCGTAAGCTTGTAGTCCCAGCTGCTCGGGAGGCTGAGGCAGGAGAATCGCTTGAACCTGGGAGGCAGAGGTTGCAAAGTGAGCCGAGATTGCACTACTATGCTCTAGCCTGGGTGACAGAGCAAGACTCCGTCTCAAAAAAAAAAAAAAAAAAGTGGCTGGACTAATGAGTGAGTGGGTGGGTGGGTGGATTCACAGGTGAGTAGATGGATGAATGGGTGGATGTGAATGAATGGATAAGTGCCTGCTTTACGAATAAAGAACTGAGGTTCTAAGAGGTAGTGTCGCTTGCTCTAGGTCGCAAGCAAGTGGCAGAACCAGGATTCCAATTTAGTTCTGTGGAGTCCAGAGCTGAAATGAATCAACATAATGAACCAATCCAGTCCTTTCTTATCCTTATGGCACCCGCAATCCCACCACATAAACCCTAGCCCGTGGGATGTACCAGTGCGGAGAGAAGAGGAGGACGAACCTCTGGGGCAGGGGAGTGGTGGACTGGACTCAGGGAAAGGCGATAATGGGTAGGGTGCCACTGCTCTTGCCACCTCCAGCGAACCCAGCATCTCTCCACCACCCGTGGTGCTGGGGTGGTCTCCAGCCCGACCCACCAAGGGACTGGCTTCAGGCGCCTAGGTTTACACGATAGAAGATGGCGTATGCAGGAGCCTCAATATTAGAAGTTTCAAAATAGTCTAAAAGAGTTTTTCTGGGTCACCCATTTTTACAACCATACACCACAAAGGTAGGTGGACCTGCTGTGGCTGTGCAAGGTGGTGAGGCCGGCCCACCTGGGGCGTGCTGGCCCATGAAGCCAGTGTCAGGCAAGGGCACTAATGCCCCAGCAGTCCCCTGACACCCTCCGTGTGGCACCAATTGGATGTTATAGGCTTGCTGTTGAGAGGCTGCAAGGCCCTGGGTAAATATACATTATTAGCTGTGGTGTTTATGTATTTTTATTTTATTTTTTGAGTCAGAGTCTGTCGTCAGGCTGCAGTGCAATAGCACTATCTCGGCTCACTGCAACCTCCGACTCCCAGGTTCAAGCGATTCTCCTGCCTCAGCCTCCTGAGTAGCTGGGACTACAGGTGCCCACCATTAGGCCCAGCTAATTTTGTATTTTTAGTAGAGACGGGTTTCACCATGTTGGCCAGGATGGTCTTGATCTCTTGACCTGGAGATCTGCCCTCCTCGGCCTCCCAAAGTGCTGGGATCACAGGCGTGAGCCACCAAGCCCGGCCAGCCGTGGTATTTATACTGGGAGGTGGGGGCGGATACGGGGGCTGGGGAGACTGGGTCCCTCTGAGCAGCCTGTGGATTCCATGAATCTGAACAGGGATCCATGCCCAGGAATGGAGGGAACAGGGAGGGATGTCCAGAAACCTCGACTTCTCCCAGCAGCTGAGCACCCCTCCTGCCCCGCCCCATTTGTGGAGGGCAGGGAAATGGTGGTGGGGCTTGAGGACGGCGGAGGAGAGAGAGGAAGGCGTGTGTGTCTGTGCTGATAGCCCCTCCAGGAGCCAATCTGCTCGGGAGAAGAAAGAGAAAAACAGCCCATTCCTGGACTACCAGGCAGGGTGCTGGAGCCCCAGCTCTGGCGAGATGTACTTTGCAACCTTAAGCACTAGGCCTCGGGCCTCGGGCTCCCCAAATGAATGACAAGGGGTTGGACCAGGTGGCCTGATGGGATTCTTTGGCCTGGGACAACCTACTGAACATCCCTGAGTCAAGGAAGGGTCTCAGGTCCTACCGGCAAGGGAGAAGCAGCTAGCTGCCCAGGGAACAGGAACTGAGGCCCAGAGCCTGAACGGAGGATAAGGTGACCAGGCCTCGGTGTGACCTGGGGCAGCAGCTCAGGGTTGGGGGAGATGCCCTGAAGTCAGGCAGACCTGGGTTCTGGTCTCAAGTCAGCCACTTGCCAGCTGCAAGCCACTGTGCAGCCCTGAGCCTCAGGCTCCCCACATGGGATGCGGGGACAGTAGCAGCACCTGCCTCAAGGGTTGCTATGAGCTCAATTGGTAGCCGGGGGACTGGGACGTGTTCCTGCCCTTTCCACCTTGGCTTCTCTGTGACACATCAGCCCTAGGGAAGCAGGGCCAGTGCCACCTCATATGCAGGGGGCAAAACTGAGGCACCAGGGTGTCGACTCAGGCTGGCTTCTTTCCCCATCTATGCACTCTGCTGCTCACCAGCACCCACGACTACAGGTGACAGCCACACTACTCCCATGTCCTCACATGCACCTGGGCTATGTCAGCGGCAGCCATGCATGCACATGCACACCCACGCACACACTCACACACACACACTCACCCATGCACACACCCACACTCAAATACACACATGCATACACACACATGCACTCAAATACATGCACTCACACATGCATACTCACACCCAAACACATACACACATGCACACTCACAAACATGCACACTCAAATGCACTCACACAAATACATGCACTCAAATACATGCACTCACACTCGAACACACATACATGCACACACAAACGCACTCACATGCATACTCGACACATGCACATGCACTCACACATACATGCACACTCAAATACACACATGCACGCTCAAACATGCACCCACACGCATACTCGCACTCAAACACACTCAAACACATGCACACTCACACAAACACACTCAAACACGCACACACTCAAATACATGCACACTCACTTGAACACACGCAACACATTCAAACACACTCAACCACACATGCACACTCACACTCGAACATATGCACACTCACTCAAATACCCACACTCACGAACACACACGTAACACACATTCAAACACACACACTCGAACACAGGCACACTCAAACTCACGCACGCTCACTCAAACACCTGCATGCTCAAACACACATGCACACACTCAAATGCACACTCACTTGAGTGCACACATGCACACGCAAACACACACACGACCACACGTACACAAACCTGCTCATACATGCACACTCATACTTTAAGTCACACCCATGCACTCACACAACTGCACACAAACGCTGCACTGCACGTGCACACACACGTACAAACATGCTCACACAGGCACACATTCTCTAACATACATTCACACATGCACACACAATCATACACTCACCTCGCACACACTCCCAAATACACACTCACGTACACACAAACACACATTCACACAAATTCATTCACACACATGCACACACATTCATACACGCAGTCACACAAACTCACACACATACACACACATTCACACTCATACATACACTCACACACACACACCCTCAAGCACCCCTGCCCCACCCACAGGCGACTGGGGTTGGGCAGCGCTAAGGGTGGAAGTTGGGAGCAGAGCATGGTTTTTCCAGCTGCTGGGATCCTTCTGCCAGAAAGGGAGGGAGGAAGAAATGGAGGCGGCAGCGGGAGGGGGAAGGGTGGGAATGCGGTGACGTCGGGGAGGTGGCACTGACTGGCTGTTCCGTGGAAGGATCACTTTTTCCCTGGAAACGCTCCGCGGGCTCCAGCCCTCCACCCCTGTCCTCCAGCTGCCTTTTCCTACCTTTCCTGGAACAAAGGCTGGGGGTGGGGAGGAGGAGGCCCCAGGGCCCACCTGAACATGGACACACAGTGACGTTGCCAGCCAGGCTTGGGCTACAGAGCCCCCTCCCTGCCCTATCATTGAGTCCAGGCCACTAAACACAACTCTGCCTTACTGAGGGAAACTGAGGCCCAGAGCAGAAAATCCACCTTCCCCCACCGTTAACCCAGAGAAACACCATGCAGCCCATGCCCTTTGAGAGGCCATTGTGGTCAGTCTCTGCCTCAGGTAAGGCCATGGCTCCTAGGAGGAGGCCCCTTCCCTAATGGGCCTGTTCTACTGTTTCTTATTTTTGTAGAGACAGGGTCTCATTATCTTGCTCAGGCTGGTCTCAAACTTATGGGCATAAGCAATCCTCCTGCCTCAACCTCCCAAAGTGCTGGGATTGCAGGCATGAGCCACCGCGCCCAGCCAATGCTCTGCTGTTTAATCAAGAAGTTCCTGCTGTGTCCAACCACGTCCTCTGGCTGTGGCTTATCCCCACTTTCTCCTCTGGGAGGTGGGAAACAGACCCGCACCAGGCCTGTCCCGACTGCCCTCCGTGGCCTGTGAGCCTGGGCCGTGTGTCCGGGGCAGGCAGTGGGAGAACCGGGGAGAAGGCCTCTCCCTTGCGCTCTGCCTGGCTCCAGCCTAGGCTTTCTCATGCCTTCCTCCTCTCCCTTCCGTCCTGCTTCCTCTAGCTCCGTCTTTCTCACTATTGCTTTCTCCTTCCCTTGCCCTCCTCTTTCTAGGACTCTCACTTTTTTTTTTTTGCAAGGTAATTTTTATTTTTACTTCTTTAAAAAAATGGACATTCATATTTAATATATATGTACATGTTACAACTTCACCCGGGCTACTCTGGGCACACTGTCCATGGGTTAGCCCTGCTCTGCAAGGAGCAGTAAAAAACAAAACACAGGGCATGGTGCCTCACACCTGCAATCCCAGCACTTTGGGAGGCTGAGGCGGGTGGATCACCTGAGGTCAGGAGTTCAAGACTAGCCTGGCCAACATGGCGAAAACCCATGTCTACGAAAAATACAAAAATTAATTAGCTGGGCATGGTGGCGTGCACCTATAATCCCAGCTACTCGGGAGGCTGATGCAGGAGAATTGCTTGAACCCAGGAGGTGGAGGTTGCAGTGAGCCGAGATCGCGCCACTGCACTCCAGCCTGGGCGACAGAGCAAGAGCCAAACAAACACAACCTCCAACTTAGTGAAAAGAAGGCATTCAATGACAGACCAGCAGCAGAAACTGCTTATTACCTGCTAATCAGTTCATGAAGTCATATCTATATCAAACACTAAAGAGAATAGATTTAACTAAAGTGACAAGCATAATTATAAATAAATACCAGATTACCAGATTTTAAACAAGAATCTGTAAAAGTTTTACTACTTAAAGATTTTCACTCAGAGAAGAAAAAATGTGGCTGGGCGAGGTGGCTCACGCCTGTAATCCCAGCACTTTGGGAGGCCAAGCCGGGTGGAGTTAGAGGTCAGGAGTTAGAGACCAGCCTGGCCAACATGGTGAAACCCCGCCTCTATTAAAAATACAAAAAATTAGCCGGATGTGGTGGTGGATGCCTGTAATCCCAGCTACTCAGGAGGCTGAGGCAGAAGAATCGCTTGAACCAGGGAGGTGAAGATTTCAGTGAGCTGAGATCGTACCATTTCACTCCAGCCTAGGCATCAAGAGGGAAACTCCATCTCAAAAAAAAAAAAGAAAGAAAGAAAAGAAAAAATACATAGTAACAGCAAGCTTTCAGGATAGTGAGTTGACAGACACATTTTCTCTTAAAGGAAACGTATCTAACATTCAGTAACATTTCTGGATGAAGCATCAAGTTACTGTTGCACATTTTTAAAGACTGGTCCAGCAGTGTGTCCTCTAATTTTAATTCCTCCTTTTCGTTTAACATATTAGCAGGAGCATCATTACATGAATTGTCTAGAATGTCTCTGTTTAATCCATTTGACTCCTCCTTTTGATCCTCATCAGTATTAACCTCTTCAACTGCCTGTGTCCTGGGTGTATTCATTAACATATAATTTCCTAGGGTATTACTCAGCAGCTTTGCCTGCCTTCTTTCTTTTTTTTTGTTGAGACGGAGTCTTGCTCCATCGCCCAGGCTGGAGTGCAGTGGTATGATCTTGGCTCACTGCAACCTCCACCTCCCTGTCTAAGCAGGGAGGTTCAAACGATTCTCCTGCCACAGCCTCCTGAGTAGCTGGGATTACAGGCACATGCTGCCACACCCAGCTTTGTTTTTGTTTTGTTTTGTTTTTTGCATTTTAGAAGAGACGGGGTTTCACCGTGTTGCCCAGGCTGGTCTCGAACTCTTGAGCTTAGGCAATCTGCCTGCCTCAGCCTCCCAAGTGCTGGATTACAGGCATGAGCCACCGCACCTGGCCTTGCCTGCGTTCTTTCTAAGGCCGGTTGTTTCTTTCTCTCAATTTATTTTTGTTGTCTTTGTTGCTCTTCTGTTAATCTTCTACTTGACTCAGAAGCAAAAAAAAAAAAAAGGACTTGATATAACTGCTACTGAATTCGATCCGTTTCTGACAAACTCATCTGAAACGATGAGTCTCCACAACTTCATTATTATTGCTAACAAAATCTTCAGGCAAAACAGGGAGATGAAGTCGAATTTGTTTTAAACAAGTCTGGACTTCCTTTTTATTTCCCAGGCATTCAACTCTGTCAGTAAAATCCTCAAAGTGCAGTTTAGGGAATCGCTCATGTGCCGGTCCCCCATGTGTCTGATTAGCGTCTTCAGATCTTCAGCCTCATGACCTTTACCTTTGAATTTTGCCTTATCAAATGCTTGCCTTAAGGCTGGAAGTCCTCTCTCTGAAATTAATCTCTTAGCATCCAGCTGGGGTATATTTCTTTCAGCTGTTCTCTCTGGAGGTGCAGGCACAGGTGCTCCACTTCCCGACTCTTCATCAGGCTCAGCTCCTTCACCATCTTGTCTCTCCGGAGAGGCTGGAGGTGGGAAAGGAGGAAAGCTTCCTCTTCTACATGCTCACCATCAGGTAGGTCAGTCATGCCGTTCTCCTGTGTTTCTAGCATCTTTTCTTCTCACACAGAAAGCAGAGGCCACAGCACGGAGCTCTAGGGTTCTCACTTTCACTTTGCTTTGTTTTTTTTTTTTTTTCTTGAGACAGAGTCGTCTCACTCTGTCACCCAGGCTGGAGTGCAATGGCACAATCTCAGCTCACTACAACCCCCACATCCCAAGTTCAAACAATTCTCCTGCCTCAGCCTCCCAAGTAGCTGGGATTACAGGCGCGTGCCACAATTCCCAGCTAAGTTTTGTATTTTTAGTAGAGATGGGGTTTCGCCATGTTGGTTGGGCTGGTCTCCAACTCCTGACCTCATGATCTGCCTGCCTTGGCTTCCCAAAGTTCTGGGATTACAGGTGTGAGCCACTGCACCCGGCCTCTCTCTTGCTTTCTTGCTCTCTTCTCTCTCTCCCTCTCTCTCCTTTCTTCCATCTCCCCTTACTTTTCCTCCACCCTCATCCTGCTCTCTCTCCCAAGCTCTCCAGCACTCCTAGCCTCATACCCATCATGTGGGCATCTCCCCAACGTGTTCCAGCAGCTCCTCAGACTGCCCCCAGCCACCCTGCTCCTCCCCAAGTGCTCCCGGCCTCACTGGTGGCTCCTCCACCCACCTCCATTGCTCAAGTCAAAACCCAGGGCTCATCCTGAGCTGATCTGTTGACTCTACCCTCAGGCCCCTTACTGTCCAGGCCCATCTACCTCCTCACCTTCCCCAGGGCCCCGGTGGCTCCTCTTCCTACCTCTGCTTCTGGCTCCCATCTTCCCCAAAAACCTCCACTTAAGGGCCTACATGGGATCTTGGGTGAGGGCCCAGTGCTTTCTGGATGAAGTTGCTGCTCTGGAGCAAGACCTGTTGGCTCCTCCCCTCCCAGCCAAGCACCGTCACCACTCCCGCGTGTCTGCGGCACGCCTGTCTCCCCGGCACGCCTGTCTCCCCAGGGCCTCTGCATGTGCTGCCCGCTCCGCCTAGAAAGCCTTGTCCCCCTGATTCCCCATGTCACAGGCACACATTCTCTCCCGGCCACTCAGCTGACTAGGAGCTCCCTCTCTCACAGCCCCTGGGTCGTCCCTCTGTGCTCCCATTTCCTGCCTGCCTCCCTCCAAGAGCAGGTCTCCGTCCAGCACAGAACGTCACAGCCATGTCAGGAGTAAGATATCCAGGTAAAGACCAGGCTCGGTGACTCATGCCTGTAAACTCAGCGCTTTGGGAGGCTGAGACAGGAAGATCACTTGAGGCCAGGAGTTCGAGACCAGCCTGGGCAACATAGCAAGCCTCATCTCTACAAAAAAAAAAAAAAAACCATTAGCTGTGCTCAATAGTACACACCTGTAGTCCCAACTTCTCAGAAGTGGAAGGATCCCTTGAGCCTGGGAGGTGGAGGTTGCAGTGAGCTATGATCACTGTACTCCAGCCTGGACAACAGAGAGAGACCTTGTCTCTACAAAATAAATAAATAAATAAAAATTAAGAAATCCAGGTAAAGAATGGGCAGGGGGAACCCCAGAAGAGCAGAGCTGGGAAGGCCTCTGATACTACAAGCCCAACCCCTTCACTCCTGGCTGGGAGGCTTAGCTCCCACAGGATCCTAGGCAGGCACCCCTAGACCCACGGGTGCTGGGCTGTTTGCTGTGGACACTCGATGAGGCGGAAGCGCCGCTGCTGGTCGGGCCACCCGCGGACAGTCCGAGGCCGGCAGCCTGGAGTCTCTGCTGTTGTCTGGACCGTCTTGCCCATGCACTGAAAGGGAAGGACAATAATCTCCCCACGTCCGGCCCCTTCCCCTGCCAAGAGCCAGTGTTGCAGAAGAGAAAGGGGGTCTTTATGCCCACAGGCAGAAGGGCACCGCTCCCCTCCCAGTCCCCCGCAATGCGCTCTGGTGAAAGGACTCTTTGTGATGCTCCCTGAGTCTGGCCAGGGTGGACACAGAGCCCTCCCCAAGCGGGGGGCGGCGGCAGCCAGCTGGGGGTCTCTGTCTGGGTGAGGTCACAGGCCATGTCTGGGGAGGCCTCTGGGCCTTAAGAACCAAGGAAGAGGCCATCAGACAGCAGGAAATGAGAGAGGACATGCACCCACAGCATGTAGGAGTGGGGAGAGACTTGCTGCGGCCTGGGTCCAAACCGACTCTGTTCTTTCAACAGCCACTGCAGACTGAGTTCCTTGTGGAATTGGTCACACAGGAGGCAATGCCCACCCCACCTCTCTGACCTTCTTCTCACCTACTCTCCCCTCACCCACTGTGTTTCGCTGTTGTGTGTGTGTGTGTTTGTTTTTAGAGATGGGACCTCGCTATGATGCCCAGGCTGGTCTTGAACTCCTGAGCTCAAGCAATCTTCCCACCTTGGCCCCCAAAGTGCTTGGATTACAGGCGTAAGCCACCACGTTTGGCCACGTTGTTTGTTTTTGTTTTTTTAAGAGACAGAGTCTTACTGGAGTGCAGTGGCACAATCACAGCTCACTGCAGCCTCGAACTCCCAGGCTCAAGTGATTCTCCTACCTCAGCCTCCTGAGTAGTGGGGACTACAGGCCTGTGCCACTGCAGTGGACTTTTTCTCTGTTTCTTGAATCAGTTGGCACATGCCCACCCCCAAGGACTTTGCAAATCCTGTATTTTCCACTTAGAATGCTGTTCTCTGAGATGTTGGAGTTGCTCTTTAACTTCTCAAAGGGGCCTACGCAGCCCATTCCCCATCTGATGGCCCCTCCTGGCTCTTTTCATTGCCCTATCACCTTCCAGCCTGCCATGTCATAGATTGTGCCTAGAAGTTCAATCTCCAACGGAACATCCAATTCACTTATGTTATGACCCAGGGCCTGACATCCAGCGGGTGCCCAGTGAACTGAGGGATGTTTCCCAAGTTCCACAGTGAGAAAGAGCTAGAATTGGGATTCAGATTCAGGGCTGTCTCCCTCCCAGACAGAAGTGGAGCTGTCTGTTCCGCCTCACCTTGTACACTCAGGTGTAATTTCACCAGTGTGCCTCCTACCTCCCTGGTGACAGCCACCCACACACACTGTGCCCCCCTGCCTGGCTAGGATCCAAAGAGAGAAGGGCTTGTCCCTTAAGGAATGTTCCCAAGGATGCCTGTCAGAGGCAGCTTTGAAGTTCAGGACCACACAATCCCTCCATTGCAGGGTGGAAGGATCCCAACCCCAGGTCCTCAGGCAGAGCCCAGCCCATAACTCTCCCTTCCCAGGAGAACAGGAGAGCAGCCCTATCCCTCCTCAACCTCACCCCTGCAAGCCCAACACTACCAAGCTTCGTGCCAGCAGGCCAGGCTTCGACCCTCTCTGCAACCTTAGCACCTCACCTGTCAAATAGGCCAGTACCACCTGTCCAGAAGGTGCATCTGTGAGGAACAGGTGAGAATGTGCAGGAAGGGGCTCCCAGGACCGGAGCTGCAAAGCTGTAGGCATAAATGTCACCCCGCCCTGCTGCCAAGGCCAGAAGCAGGCAGGAAGTGAAGAATGGGAATACCAGAAAGAGCTCACCCCTGCCCCTCCTCCCCCAAAGCTGTAGGAAAAGGCTGAGTGAGGGGCCCCCAAGGCCGTGAGTCAGCCTCCCCTGAAAAGCCAGGCAGGGGGCCCAGGTCCTCCTCCATGGGTGGGGAGGTTCTCCCTGGGGAACAGCAAAGCCACTCAGGCCAGGAGCCATGTGGAATTCGTCTCTTCCAGGCCTATGGAAGGGTCTAGAGTGATGCTGACAGCAGCTGGCTGGACTGCACTGGGGGATTTCATTACAAAGGTCAAGCTTGGCGTCCACTTTGGGGCTACCTATCCCCTCCCCTCAGACTGCCTGGCATGTCCCCCTCCATCCTACCACCCCCATCCCCAGCCTCCATAGTTCCCAGAGGGCCCCTCTGAGCCAGGGACAGGGCTCCAGAGACCAGCAAGGCAGCCCCTTCCCGGTGCAGATGGGGATATCGCCCCAGGGGGCAGCACTGAGCTGCCTGGGGCCACAAGGCCAGCTAGTGGCAGGGCTAGAGATGGGGCCCAGCTCGACCCTTGGCTCTGCTCTGAAGGCAACTCACTCAGGTACGTCTGCCCCCTGTGCTGCTGGGTTGGACCCTCTGGCACAGGCGGGCTCTGACCCCAGAGTGGGGACACCATTCATTGCCCTGTTTCACCCAATCTCTCACCAGCTGCCCCCACCCCTGGCTCCAGCCACTGGAGCTTCTTGCAGTTCCCTCAAACTAGCCAGGCTCACTCCAGCCTCTCCAGCTCCAGGCCTGCCTTCCTTTCTCTCTCCTTCCTTTCTTCCTTCCTTTCTTTCTCTTTCTTCTTTTTTTTTGAGACAGGGTCTTGCTCTGTCACCCAGGCTGGAGTGCAATGGCGCAATCACTGCTTTTGCAGCCCTGACCTCCCAGGCTCAAGTGATCCTCCCGCCTCAGCCACCCAGATAGCTGGGACTATAGGCACGCCACCACACCCAGCTAATTATTTTGTTTTTTGTAGAGACGGAGTTTCACAAACTCCTGGGCTCAAGCAACCCACCTGCATTGGCCTCCCAAAGTGCTGGGATTGCAGGTGGGAGCTGCCGTGCCCGGCCCTCCAGGTCTTTGTCCACGCTGTTCCTTTTGCCTAGAAATTTGTTTCTCCTTCTTTCCGCAGTCAGCTTGTACCCGTCCCTCAGCTCTCAGTGCAGACAGTAGACATGGCTTCCTGCGAGAAGCGCTCCCTTTTTCCTCCCACCCGCCCCCGTGAAGGTGGGGTTACAAGCCCCTCTCTGGACGCCTACCCCACAGGACAGCTACTCTGCGTGGGCCATGGCTCAGTCCCAGGTCCTAGCAGCACAGCTGGTATACAGCAGTGGCTCACTGTTTGCTCAGTGAGGGGACCAGTGAACAACAAGGAATGGTGCTCGAGGTGGACGGGCTCCAGCATGAGGGCAGGTGCAACCCCCTCCTCTCCCACTCCCTTCTCTGGCCACTCCACGTGCTGGAGAGCTGGAAGGGAGCCTGGGAGGGGCAGGAACTCCTTCGCCCTGACTGTGGCCTCCCCCTGGAAGGGCCAACTCCACCCTCTGCTCCAGAGCCCCTGCGGCTTACCTCTTCACTCTATTTTCCTCTTCAAATACCAAAGAGAGGAATCCGACAGCCATGGCCTGGCACTGGCCGGCCCAGGAGATCATCATGCAATCATCTTCAGCCTGAAGCCCAGGCCGGGTCCACACCCCAGGGTGATTCACTCAGAGATTAACTCACTCTTTCATCCCTGTGTCAGGCACTGTCCTAGGGGCGGGGGATCCAGCAGGGAAGAAACAGAAGGGGCCCTGCCCTCCCAGGACAGACAGTCGTTGGGGGGTCTCTTCTCTCCTCCCCACCTTTCTGGGAGCCTCAGTCTTCCTATCTAGTGAAGATTTCTTCGTTTCTCCTCTCCTCGCCACAAAACCCTTCTATGCAGCAGAGACACAGTCGGGGGCCCAAGACAGATGCCAACCACAAGGACCCCATGAGGACTCTAAGACAATGACAATGACAGTTACCATGACAACACTCACCATGGGCTGAGTCCTGCCTCAAGCCCGTGCCATCCACTCTCAGTGAGTCCCCACCATGCCCTAGGAAGGTGCACGTGGTTGTTATTCCCATTTCTGTGAAACAGGAAAGCACAGTGAGGTTAATGTCACATCCTGAGGTCGCAGAGCTCAGGCTGGTAAGCACTGGAGCCGGGATTCAAGTCCAAGTCATCACGCCTCGAAGGGAAGGGCTGAGCCACGGGGCCACTTGGTTTTTCCTGCTCAGAAGGGCACAGCCATTGGTTCATTGCCTACAACAATCCTGCACCACCGGAGGTATAAGGCCTTCACTAAGCCTGCCTTCTTGATGGAAGAAGGTGCTGGGCAGCACCTGCCTGGAAGAGAGGGACCATCGCCACCCTCGCCCAGCCAGCCTTTTACAAGGAGAGATGCCACCCTCCCCCAGCAGCCCCAGCCTCAGTCTCAGGAACCTCTTTTTCTTCTCCACTGTTGCCAGTGGCTGAGGGGCCCATGCGGGGAGCTGTGCCCACTTAACCCAGCAATTGCAGCCCATGCTCAGGACGCCAGCTCTATCTCCTGCATCCCCCGCCTCTGGCCTGTGTCCTCCCTGGCCCATCTCTATCCTTTGCAGCACCCATTGCCGCCAGGGCAGAATCCTGCTCCCCAGTGCCCCTGTGGCCGTGTGAACTGCCCTTGTCAGGCCCACCCCACTGCCAGGCCCGACGAGGCCATCCATGTGTCCCAGTTGGAAGCCAGTGATCAACTCAAAATAACTACTCCCCTCCACTCTGACACAACTGTCTTCCCCGGGAAGGACAACAGCTGCAGGGGATTAGAGCTGGGGACGGAAGTAGAGAACCCCCCGCCCACTGCCCCCAGCCCACCGAGCTGGAGCAGGTGGCAGCAGGATGGGGTGAGGAGCCTGCCCTGCTCCTGTGCCTAGAGCTGCTCTGTCTTCTGAAACAAGGTCCTCTTCCCCCGGAGCTGGAGAAGGTGAAAGAGGGGATCTGGGGGTTGCTGCCTCCCCTACTTCAGCACCCCAGCTGTGGCCCACCTGTGGCTGGAACCCGCCCACCTCCAAGCCTGGGGCTGCCGCCTGGAAATGGACGTGAAGGACCCACATGCTCCTGCTGTACCCGGGAGCTGGCTGTCCCACGTCTGGACCTCTTGATTGGCTCCACTGGGTTCTCCTTCCTGCACAGTTTGGTGCTATACCTCCTGGCTGTTCCTCCACAGAGCCTTCCTCCATGCCACCACCCGAAGTCCAGAATCACACTGTTCACCTGCCCACACACTCTCTCTAACCGTATTTCTAGAGGGAAACAGTTCCCTGGGTGACGATGACACTGCTGTCCCTTTCCTGGGAAAGCTTGATCACTTTCTCCCTCCGGGTCACAAAGGCTTTTGGGGCCACATTTTCAGGCCACCTCTCAAGCACATATGAGGAGAGGTGTCATCAAAACAGACCTCCACCTGGCAGCTGGCCCTTGACCTTCCAGCCTTTACTGAGCCTTTTCCGCCTCCTCATCCTTCTAGCTTTAAGAAAACATTGGCTGGGCAAGGTGGCTCCCTCCTATAATCACAGCCCTTTCGGAGGGCGAGGTGGGAGGATCACTTGTGGCCAGGAGTTCAAGACCAACCTGGTCAACACAGCAGGATCTTGTCTCTACAGAAAATAAAAAAGCTTAGCCGAGCATGGTGGTGCATGCCTGTAGTCCCAGCTACTCGGGAAGTTGAGGTGGGAGGATCGCTTGAGCCTAGGAGGTTAAGGCTGCAGTGAGCCATGATCATGCCACTGCACTCTAGCCTGGGTGATGGAGAAAGACCCTGTCTCTAAGAAAGGAAAACTTCACATTACATGCACTGTTGGTAAACCTCATATCCTTTTAGGAACTGAGATGAGATACACGTTAATAAATGAATAAATATTACCTTCTTTATCCAGACTATGCCTTACTATACCCTTTTCTCTCCTTGCCCAAGGGCACCTGGGGTCTGAGGAGAAGGGGCAGGTACTGAGAGGAAGGGACTGGGTGCTTTTCTATGACCTGCATCATTCAGGTTTTTCTAATCAGCTGCTACCTAAGGAACCACCTGAAAGTTCGTGATTTAAAACCACCACCATCGTATTTGCTCCCAATTCTTCCCTCTTTTTTTTTTTTTTTTTTTAGTAGAGATGAGGTTTCACCATGTTGGCCAGGCTGGTCTCGAACTCCTGATCTCAAGTGATCCACTTGCCTCAGCCTCCCAAAGTGCTGGGATTACAGGCATGAGCCACTGCGCCCAGCCGATTCTTCCCTTTTGGCTGAACTCTCTGGGCAGTCTTTCTGCTGGGCTGGCTGGTGACCACCTGTGCACGTGTGCTCAGGGATAGCTGAAGCCCGGCCTCCCTCCTCTTCTCCACATCCCTCTCCCCGTGGTCTCCTGACATGATCTCTAGGGTAAGTCTAAGGCAGCCAGACTTCTTTTTTTGTTTGTTTGTTTGAGACACAGGGTCTCATTCTGTCGTTTAGGCTGGAGTGCAGTGGCACAATCACAGCTCACTGCAGCTTCAACCTCCTAGGCTCAAGGGATCCTCCCACTTCAGCCTCCAAAATAGTTGGGACTACAGGTACCTGCCACCACACCTAGTTAATCTTTTTTTTGAGACAGAGTCTCATTCTGTCACCCAGGCTGGAGTGCAGTGGAGCGATCTCAGCTCCCTGCAACCTCTGCCTCCTATGTTTAAGCTATTCTCATGCCTCAGCTTCCCGAGTAGCACCACCACACCCAGCTAAATTTGTAAAATAAAATAAAATAAAATAAGTTTTAAAATTATTTGCAGAGACAGGGATCTCCCTGTGTTGCCCAGGATGGTGTTAAACTCCTGGGCTCAAGTGATCCTCTAGCCCTGGCCTCCCGCAGTGCTGGGATTACAGGTGTGAGCCACCATGCTCGGCCTGCAGTAGCTAGGCTGATGTGGCTGCTCAGGGCTTCGAGAACACAAAAGCAGGAGCTGCCAGGCCTCCTGATGGCTTAGGCTGGGACCTGGCACGGAATGTCACTTCTGCCAAATTCTGTAGTTAAGCATGTCATGGTGCCAGCCCAAGCTCAGGGGGAAATACATGAGGGAGGCGAGACATGAATACGGAGGCCGCATTCACCAGGGTCCACTAATTGACAGACTATAGCGACATACACAGAACTGAGCGGTGCATGAAAAATTCTAACAATGGTAATTTGGGGCTGTGGGAATAAGGGTACTTTGTGCTTTCCTATTTTTACTTTTGAAAAAAGACAGGAACTAGAGGGGAGGCTGAGACAAGGCACCCAGCTCAGCATCTGAGCAGAGCTGTCCCAGGCAGCTGTCACTGTAGGCCCCCTCGGGCCCTGGGGCATTAGGGCCTCATGGGGCCCTAACATGGGATAGGGCAGGGGAGCTGTCCCTGACTGTCAGGGCCTCGCAGGCTGGCAAGGGGCCCTTGTGCTGGGCCTGTCATTCACAACAGGCCTGATGTGAGACATCATGTCTGAGTGAGGTTACTCAGTGGCCAAGGCGTCCTGTCAAAACCAAAGAAGGTGATGTGCGTCACTCGTCGCGTAGGTCTCAACCTAGGTTCCATTCCTGAGATTCGATGCCTGTAATGCACCTTACGTGTTTTTTGTTTTGATTTTTTATTTACGTATTTATTTTTGAGATAGAGTCTTGGCCAGGAGCGGTGGCTCATGCCTGTAATCCCAGCACTATGGGAGGCTGAGGCAAGTGGATCACCTGAGGTCAGAAGTTCGAGATCAGCCTGGCCAATGTGGTGAAACCATGTCTCTACTAAAAATAAAAAAATTAGCCAGGTGTGGTGGTGGGCACCTATAAACCCAGCTACTTGGAAGGCTGGAGCAGGAGAATCGATTGAACCCGGGAGGTGGTGGTTGCAGTGGCTGAGATTGAGTCAACTGCACTTCAGCCTGGGCGACAGAGCAAGACTGGCTCAAAAAAGTAAATAAATAAAAATAAATTGTAATTTAAGTAGCCACATAGCTAATGGCTACCATACTAGATGGCATGAACTAAAAATCTATTTTGTGTTTCAGTGGCTCATAAACCTAGAAAATTGCCAGCAGCCTGGCCCCTCCTCTGTCTGCAGGGGGATTTGGAGGCCCCTGTACTCCTTGTTACAGTTACAGACAAGGCAGGAAAGATTGTGCCGCTGTCTTATGGAGCCTCAGGAAGCTCCACCTCTTCCACGTCCTTCTTTGAGGTTGCTGGGATTTCCTGGGGTGGGGGTGGTCTTGGGGTGGAGTTAGGAAAGGGGCTTTGGGTACAGAGCATCTCTCCCCGCTGCCTCTCTGCCAGCACACTGATCAAAGTGATCCCAACCTTCTGGGAATGAATCTCTGCTCCCCTATCATTAGTACAGGGATCTCAGCAATACCTTTCCATTAGTGAAACGAGTTAAATTCAAAATAAATGACTGGCTGGAAACATTATATAGGTACCTCTGCCACCGTTAAAATGGGGCATAAGAATCGAGTGAGCCCAGGCTTGTAAGAGCTTTGGGACATCTTAGTGCAGAACTCCTGCAGGACACATCCCTCGCTCCCACCCACACACTTAGGAAGGAATTCCCTCCTGGTATTGCTCTCTCACCCAATCCTACTGTCCAAGGGTATTAGTCAGTTCTCATGCTGCTAATAAGGGCATACCTAAGACTAGGTAATTCATAAAGCAAAGAGGTTTAATGGACTCACAGTTCCACATGGCTGGGGAGGCCTCACAATCATGGCGGAAGGCAAAGGAGGAGCAAAGTCACATCTTGCATGGCGGCAAGCAAGAGACAGCACGTGCAGGGGAACTCTCCTTTAAACTGTCAGACCAGCTGGGCATGGTGGCTCACACCTGTAATCCCAGCACTTTGGGAGGCCGAGGCGGGTAGATCGCCTGAGCTCAGGAGTTTCAGACCAACCTGGCCACAATGGTGAAACCCGGTCTCTACTAAAAACACAAAAAAATTACCTGGCCATAGTGGTGGGCACCTGTAATCCCAGCTACTCTGGAGGCTGAGGCAGGAGAATCGCTTGAACCTGGGAGGTGGAGGTTGCAGTGAGCTGAGATCATGCCACTGCACTCCAGCCTGGGTGACAGAGCAAGACTGTCTCAAAATAATAATAATAATAATAAAATAAATAATAAAAAAAAAAACCATCAGATCCACGAAACTTTTTCACTATCACAGGAATAGCAAGGGAAAGCCCCGCCCCCATGATTCAATTACCTCCCACCAAGTCCCTTCCACAACACAGGGGAATTATGGGAGCTACAATTCAAGATTTGGGTGGGGACACAGCTAAACCATATCATCATACATACTAAAATTGGCCATGGAAGTGCCTCAAAAGACAGTGAACATGCAGCTCCCTCGAGCTTTAGGTGCAGGTGGCATTAACCTATTTTGCATGCTCACTAATAATTTCTTTTTCTCCTCGTGGGCTGAGATTTGCTTTCATTGTAGCACACTTCCAGCAGTCAGGTGGAGGGAATGAGAACTACAGCTTTCCCTGCCTCTCAGTGCTGGGGGCTTAGGTCAGTTTCCAATACCAAGAAAAGAGGTCTCAGGCTTGGAAAGAGGCTTTAGGTTCAAGTAAACATGAGGACGGTCTTGGAGGATGGGAGGGAGCTTTGGAGAGTGACTTGAAACCCAAAGGCTAATGTATTTACGGCCTGATTTTACTGTATTTTTTTATTTTACTATATTACCTCCAAAATACCAGGATTTACACTTTAAGACTTTACAGAAGCAAGGCTGGGGGATACTGAAGTGATGAGAGAACCCACGGAGGCTCGTACTGATGTTTATTGCTGTCATGCAATAGAACAGTAGAGGCTCTTGGTGACCTTTTATACCCCTTTAACAAGGGGCTCTGTTCAATCCCTTTCCATATCCACCCCTGGTACACTGTTTTGCTTTGCTTCAGACACCATGGATACCAAGAGGCACGATTTTTCCAAGGCTCATGCTCTATCCAGATGTTCAGCGTCTTGTGGATTTACAATTTGGAGGGCGTCTATCACAGCCCAGAGGCACTCATGGTTTGCATTACAGGATCTCACACTTTCAGGTTATGGAAAAAGTATAGGGACAGCAGGGACATACTGGAATTCTGTATAAAAGGAGGAACTTAAGAGTTTGTTTGTTTGTTTGTTTTTGGTGGGAGGAGGCTGCAATCTGCAGATGTGCCTAGGTGGCAGGTGGGGGCTGGGTATGGGTTATGTTTCTTTTTTTTCCCAGCAGTGTCTGACCTCTCTATGCTCTGATGTATCATATCCACTTGCTCACTCCAACTAGGAGCCACTCTCAGATGACACAATCACCAAACAACATCAGGAGAAGGTGTTAAAATGCAGATTTCTAGGTTGGCTTTAGACAGAGAGAGAATAAGAATGTTATCTCTTGGAGTGGTGACAATTATTTTAAAAAGCTGGGTCCCAGAAATATGCATTTTAAATAGGCCAGAGCCAAGGAATCTGAATTTGCTGGATTTTCTTTCTTTCTCTCTTTCTTTTTCTTTCTTTCTTTCTTTCTTGAGTGTTGCTGTGTCACCCATGCTGGAGTGCAGTGGTGCAATCATAGCTCACTGCAGCCTCCACCTCCCAGACTCAAGTGATCCTCCCACCTCAGCCTCCCCAGTAGCTGAGCGTACAGATGCATGCCACCATGCCTGGCTACGTTTTTTATTTTCTGTAGAGATGGGGTCTGGGTATGTTGCCTGGGCTGGTCTTGAATTCCTGGCCTCAGGTGATCCTCCCGCCTTGGCCTCCTAAAGTGCTGGGATTATAGGCAGGAACCACTGTGCCTGGCTCAGCAACATAATCTGAGAATATGAATTAAAATTCAGTAGATTCATCTTCCTGTGGGAAAGGTACATTGTGTCCCCCATCAAGTCTATTCTGTTTTTTAAAGTATGTATTTATTTATTTTGAGACAGAGTCTTGCTCTGTTCCCTAGGCTAAAGTGCAGTGGTGTGATCTTGGCTCAATGCAACCTCTGCCTCTTCCATTCAAGCGATTCTCCTGCCTTAGCCTCCCAAGTAGCTAGAATAACAGGTGCCCACTATGGCCAGCTAACTTTTGTGTTTTTAGTAGAGACAGGGTTTCACCGTGTTGGCCAGGCTGGTCTCAAACTTCTGACCTCAAGTGATCTTTTTTTGCCTCCCAAAGTGCTAGAATTACAGGCATGAGCCACTGCACCCAGACTATTCAAGTCTATTTTAGATGCCTTATGAGTAGACACTGGATGTGCTCAACAGCAGGAGCCTGACCTTCTAGCAGGAAGCCCTAGACTTTATTCCAACTCTGGCCCATGTGAGCTATGCAGCCGCTGTGAGCACTTTGACTTCTGTGCTTGTCCATAGATGGGGGCAGCGCCACATATAACCTTCCAGACAGGATCCCAAGGGTGCCACATGGAATGGCTATGAAAGCATGCTGCCTTCTGAAAAGCATTGAAATGTACCACACGGGTGGCCATCTTCCTTAGAAGTCACCTGCAGTGCCAAGCCTTCCCAGGCTCCTGGGAGAACATGCATGACAGTGATCAGGAAACTGAAAAAGCTGTTTATGCTAGGAGACTGGGTGCAGGAAGAAAGGGCAACTACATTCTATTAATACATTCAGGTGCTGTCATTTCAGAAATAGGAAGTGGGACTTATCTTCCTTCATATTCTTTTTTTTTTTTTTTTTTTGTGAGATGGAGTTTCACTCTTGTTGCCCAGGCTGGAGTGCAGTGGCGTGATCTTGGCTCACTGCAACCTCCGCCTCTGAGGTTCAAGCAATTCTCCTGCCTCAGTCTTCCAAGTAGCTGGGATTAGAGATGCGCGCCACCACACCTGGCTAATTTTTTTGTATTTTAGTAGAGACGGGATTCCCCCTGTTGGCCAGGCTGATCTTGAACTCCTGACCTCAGGTGATCTGCCTGCCTCAGCCTCCCAAAGTGCTGGGAATATAGGCATGAGCCACCACGCGCAGCCCTTCATATTCTTTGGACCATGAGCTCATGAATGTACCATGAGCACGTATTACTTTTATGACTCCTTGGTTAAGCACAAATGAGCTTTTTACTGTCAGGCTCAGACCCTGATGTTCAGTTAATATGTGACCACATAGTGACTGGCCAGGCCAGCCCTCACTGCTGAGGCAGAGCTGACTCCACTGCTTGAGGCAAGGGGACGCCAACCCAAAAGAGGACAGGGATGCCATATGGGTCCCATCAGGTGCACTGGGTCCTCGTTCCACCCCATTGCTTCTAGAGGGGCTAGCCCATCCCTCTCTGGGCTTCAGTATCTTCATCAGTAAAACAAGGGGGATGGGGATGCAGATAAGGGCTCCAAGATCTTTTTCAGTGAATTTCCTGACACTTAAGACTTCTGGCTGAAGCCACTGAAGGGCTAGGGACATTAGTTTGGGGTTGTTCTCCAGGATACTTGCAATCTTCAGAAATGCCCCAGGAGGGGACTGGTGTGGTGCCGGCCAGTCTTCTAGCCTAGCTATAGAGGAAACAGTCAGCGGGCCAGGGGTAATTAAGGGCCATAGTAAATCTACCCTCCCCCAGAATAAGCCCTGTTGGGAACGGCTGTGTGCTATTCCAAGTTCATGCCAATTACCTAACACACTCTCATTTAGAGGGCAATTCCTTCTAAAACACGCCATGACTTCCAAGGAGGGGGATAATGCAATTCTGCGTGCTCCAATTAAGCTGATCTGAGATCACCCGGGCCCAATATGAGAGCGCCTCAGCCCAGCAGCGGCCTGTCATTCCCTCTTCCCTCAGCCTTACTGGAGGTTGTCGTCTTCCTGGTGAGCTGGAAAGCTGCAGGCAAGGGGCTATGCAGTCATGATGCCACTATTCACCCTGGCCTGGGGCCAGTTCAGATAAAACCTCCCATCACCCCCGGGGCCCCTTGCTTCCTCTGGGATGGGTATGCGAAGCATCTGGGAAGTCACTGCCTGCCACCCCAAAGAGGGTGGTGAGGTAATCACTAGACATGGTCTGACAAGTGCCTGGGGTGAAAGAGGCTCTGTGTGGAGGAGAGTGCCTTGCTGTGTTGCTCTGAACCCTCAGGAGCACTTCACTGATATCCTGGCACCCAGAAGAGATGAGAAGTTAACCCAGTTTTCTTGTCACCACAAAAGCATCTTTCATGCCATAATCGAGTCCAGATTGGAGGGAAGATTTCACTAGACGGTGGTCAGAGACTAGATGCTCTGTCAGTTACTGCCCAGACCCCCCACCCACAGCCATTTCAAGATTCCTACTGTAACCCAGAAAGTGAGGTAGACAGGTACACCGCCTAACGGGGAAGCTGATAAGCTAAGGACAGGGAAGCAGGACCACATTCAGTTTTGACTGGGGTTGGCCCTGCAAGAGCAGGCTGTCACCTGGGCTGAGGGGGTGTTCTGTGATGCTGACAAGTAGGGACTCAAAGGACAGGGGCAGCATCCTGCAGAAGGTGGCGCCAGGCTGCTGCTGGCAGAAGGAGAAAGGGGAAAATTCTTTTTTTTAATTTTTTTTTTATTTTTTATTTTTATAAAGACAGAGTTTCACCATGTTGGTCAGGCTGGTCTTGAACTCCCAAGCTCAGGTGATCTGCCTGCCTTGGCCTCCAAAGTGCTTGGATTACAGGCGTGAACCACCACACCCAGCCAAGGGGAAAATTCTTAATGCAACCACCGAGTTTCAGGCACTTGACAGCTGTCTTATCAGGTAGTCATGGAGCGCTCTCCCCTCCACTTCTCCACCTCTTGTAGCCCCTGCCTCTTCAGAGACTTGGCTGTGCTTCCCCACAGCACACTCTAGAGGATAGGATGTGGGAAAAGCGTGCTTCACGCCTTTTAACTTCTCAGAAGGCAGCAATGGTAATGACAAATCCCAGAACTTGATGTTTTCACCTCTAACCAAAGTGAAAATGACAGGTGCCCACAATTCCAGTCTGTGCAATAACAGCAAACCCAGGGGGAGTGACTGCGAGAGGGCACAGAATCTGGAATAGCCTTTTGCTCTTGCATTAACTTTGAAATTTTTATTACAAAAATATCTCCTCCACCCAATTTTTTTTTTTGAGATGGAGTCTTGCTCTGTTGCCCAGGCTGGAGTGCAGTGGCACGGTCTTGGCTCACTACAATCTCCGCCTCTCAGGTTCAAGCAATTCTCCTGCCTCAACCTCTCGAGTAGCTGGGATTACAGAAGCACACCACCACACCTGGCTACTTTTTTATATTTGATAGAGACGGGGTTTCACCATGTTGGACAGGCTGGTCTCGAACTCCTGCCCTCAAGTGATCCACCCACCCCTCAGCCTCCCAAAATGTTGGGATCACAGGCGTGAGCCACTGCGCCCGGCCAAAAATGTTTTTTTTTTTTTAATAGAAGAAAACTGATTTTAAACTGATTTTAAAAAAGTCATTCTGCCCAGGTGTAATCACTACACTAGTTGTGTATCCTTCAAGATACAGGAGTACCACATGTGCTCTTCTCTGCCCTCAAATTGCTTTCCCCTCAGAAATGTTGCATGTGGTAGAGTTGCATCACATAAAGTGTGTAAGTTTTGCAAATTCATCTGTGCCTAACAACACAAAAAAAAGGCCGGGCGTGGTGGCTCACACCTGTAATCCCAGCACTTTGGGAGGCCAAGGTGAGTTAATCACCTAAAGTCGGGCGTTTGAGACCAGCCTGACCAATATGGACAAATGCCGTCTCTACTAAAAATACAAATTAGCCGGGAATAGTGGCACAATGCCTGTAATCCCAGCTACTCGGGAGGCTGAGGCAGGAGAATTGCTTGAACCCAGGAGGCAGAGGTTGCAGTGAGCTGAGATCATGCCATTGCACTCCAGCCTGGGTGACAGAGCAAGGCTCTGTCTCAAAAAAGGAAAAAAAAAAAGGCAATAGTGCCAGTATCATTCCACTAAACAGGCATCTGCCCAGAATAAGTGCAGTGGGAAAAGTGGTATAAGGTTCCAGTTCCCTTGCACAATTCCAGCGTTTAAAGAAACATTTTCCTTTAAGTCCCTACACGTGAGGCCAGTACTTCAGCTGGAACTCAAATAGGGAAATGGTGATCTGCTCCAATGATACAAGATGTGCTGATTACTGCACCTAAGGTGTTCAGGTGCAATTTACACTATGTCATTCTGTCTTAAGCTCAACCTAGGACCCAATCCCTAGCAAAATGATTCCACTGGTCATATGCTACTTTTTTCCCATGTAGTTTGTCTTCAGAGTTGTTCTGAGCCAGTTCATACAGGTGACCCTTGAACAACTCAGAGGTTAGAGGCACCGACCTCATTATGCAAAGATCTATGTATGACTTTTGACTCTCCCAAAGTTTAACTACTATAGCCTCCTGCTGACTGGAGGCCTTGCTGATAATATAAGCAGCTATTTAACACATACTTTGTACAAATTACATATTCTATTTTGTATTCTCACAATAAGGTAGGCTAGAGAAAAGAAAATGTTATTAAGAAAATCTTAAGGAAGGGCTGAGCTCGGTGGCTCATGTTTGTAACCCCAGCACTTTGGGAGGCTGAGGCAGGTGGATCATGAGGTCAGGAGTTCGAGACCAGCCTGGCCAACACGGTGAAATGCTGTCTCTACTAAAAATACAAAAATTAGCTGGGCGTACTGGCAGGCACCTGTAATCCCAGCTACTCGGGAGGCTGAGGCAGAAGAATCGCTTGAAACCGGAAGGCAGAGGTTGCAGTGAGCGAAGATCGTGCCACTGCACTCCAGACTGGGCAAAAGAACAAAACTCCATCTCAAAAAAAAAGGAAAAATCATAAGGAAGAGAAAATATATTTACCACTCATTAAGCGGATCATCATAAAGGTCTTCATCATTCTTGTCTTCACACTGACAAGGAGGGGAGGAGGAGGAGGTGGAGGGAGAGGAGGAGGGACTGGTTTTGTTGTCTCAAGGGTAGCAGAGGTGGAAGAAGATCCTCATATAAATGGACCCGCATGGTTTAAACCTATGTTGTTCAAGGGTCAACTACATAATATGTCTCATTCTTTAAATACTTAATACAAGATATTTCACAGCATGAAATATAAGAGGTTCAATGGAAATAGTTCTCTTTTCATATCACAAAGGAAATAGAAATGTCACCATTAAAAAAGAAAAACTAGGAACAAATTTACAAACCAGGAATATATCATTTTATTCATTTCCAGATTATGAATATTACACACCATATATATATATTTAGATAATATATAAAACACAGAATAAACTGCAGGAAGAAATATTGGTCTGGAATTCCTTCCGGGACATCTTTAATTCTGTGAGTTCAGGGTACAGGTTATCTGCCCCTACACTGGGGCAGGCGGCAGAATAAGCTCCAGCATTCCCACGACACTCACAGGACTGCTTACCCTCACAGGACTGCACTTACAATGCAGTGACAGAGTCACGGCACGTTCACCGGTGTCCACGACAAGGAACATCAAGTATAAATAACAGAACTACAGCAGAGTGAACTAAGATAAATATGTTTTTCATCGTCCTCCAGATAGTTTCCTTTTTAAAAGAAGAGTCACATCCAGGGTCTATCCCTGGAGTCACAATTCCAGTTATTGCTGAAGGGAAAAAACAGAAAAGAAGCATCAGTTTAAGTTACTAGAAAATAGATGGAGTCACAGGCCTTCTGCCTCTGGCGACACTTGAGTGGACAGTGGCTGTGGAGAATGGACATACATCTGCAGCAGCCAGGCAGGCGCCCACCATTGTGTTAGCAGGGATCTATCAGCTGATAATACTTTCAGGCTGATTAACAGTTAAGATGGGGGCAGGCACAGTAGCTCACACCCGTAATCCCCAGCACTTTGGGAGGCTGGTAGCAGGGGGAATCATTTGAGGTTAGGAATTTGAAATCAGCCTGGCCAACAGTGAAACCCTATCTCTACAAAAAATACAAAAATTAGTTGGGCATGGTGGTGGGTGCCTGTAATCCTGGCTACTTGGGAGGTTGAAGCAGGAGAATCACTTGAACCCAGGAGCCAGAGGTTGCAATAAGCTAAGAATGTGCCACTGCACTCCAGCCTGGGTAAAACGGCAAGAGTCCATCTCAAAAAAAAAAGGAGTTAAGATGGAAGACATTTTCTGGGAGCTGGAAGCAGCAGGAAGCACCTCAGGAGGGCAGGCTCACCATGGAGAGGGGAGACAGCAGTAACAGAATATTTCATAGGATAATTCCTGATTCAGTGCTGATGCTGGAAGGAGATGTAAGATCTTGCAATATAAAGGCACTCCCAAGTGTCAACCCAGAGAGGCTCTGCAGCTGAATTCTTAGACCAGAGGCCTTTCCAGGAACACAGCTCCCCTCACTCACTGGTGGGCCTTCCCCTGGGGAAGACTGGCTTACCTTTGCCTTGTTCTGAACTGGGAGATACAGTTTGAACTCTGCCGGCAGTTCGTCTTCTGAGTAGAGTCTGTCTGAGAAGTAAACCCGTCGGATGCGACAGTTTGCATGGATCTGTGAAGGCAATGCTTCTTTTGAGAGGCTGTGACCGTTCTCCCTCTTTTCCTGAATCTTTTAGAGGCCCTCTTCTAGGGCTGGAAAAGCTTCATCTCTGGCATCTCCTTGACTTTTCTTAGCGGTGGATTTTTGTCAAAAGGAGGGTCTTACTTGCTGCATTCACCTCTATGCCTGAGCTGACTCCTGAATATTTCCTGGACCTTTGTGAGGGCAAAGCTCACTGGATAGGGACTTGGGAACTGAAGCCAGAATCCCACACTGTTCTGCTACATGGGCCACGAGCCAGTATTAGACACAGTATGCCCTATCCCCGGTCTGGGCTCTCTCTGGAAAAGGAGCAGTACCTGCACCCTTAGGGTCTCGATGTAATTGGTGCCGTATGCTCGCCGTGTGAAGTCTAATAAGTTGAACTGAATTTGGTTCCAGCCGTCATCCAGCCGCATGGGCATGGTGCAGATGAAGGGTTTGACCCGGGTGGTGCTCTGGTAGTTACTTGCCCGAAAGCGACGACGCACATTCTTGTCATCTAGTACCTGTGAAACAGAGACGAAGCGTCATACTAGCTCTGTCTTACAAGAAGCACATGACTTTGTTCAGACAACGACCTGAATTCCCACAGCTTGCTTTCCCAAGGCTGAGACTTAGAGGAAAATAAACAGACCAGACACAGGTCACACACTGCATGCAGATGGCCCGGAAGTAGCAAGTTTATCTTGTTTGTTACCAAGACAACAACAACAGCTGCTTATGACATACATATGACATAGTCGGCAGGCTCTCATAGATTTCATAAACGTTCTTCCTTTTGAAAAATCAGAAATACTAAAACAGAGAACAGTAACCCGGTATTAAATAATCACTTCCTAAATGGATACCATGCTAACTCTGATGCTTTGAAATCTCTAGATTTTCTAGGTGCTTACTGTTTCTTTAAAAACCTGGCATTAAATTTTGATACAAAATTTACATCACAGCAAGGACTGCATAGGTCTTACAGTAGAAGCAGAAAAGAATACACGCAAAAGGATAAAGATACTTTTGTAGGGTCACTTTTCCCTGTAAGTTCAAAGGCTATCTCTTTGGTATAGCCAAGACTGGACACATTCATGTGCACATACTTACCTGCACTTCGAAGGTAAAATACTTCTTCAGGTTTTTGATAATCATGACAAGGAAAGGGAGTTTAATTCCCAGTGTCTTCTTGGGGTCTGCAGGACACGTGATATATGTGGTGCTGTAGAGAGAGGAAACACCAATAAACACACTCTTTGTCTTTCTTCCTCTGTGGTATGCACAATAACAACACACGGTCCAAGAGGATACACTGGAAAGCAGATCTAGAAGATTCAGACACATCACCCACTGAATCCCGCAGCCCTTAAGTCAGTGGATGCTTTAACAAACGCTGGACCCAGAAACAAAAGACTAGACAGCAGCAGTAAAATAGCTGAAAAACAAAGCCAGAGAGTGGATCTTAGAAGCTCCTCCAATGAGAGAAGACCTCAATTCTGGTCTATGAGAGCCATCAAATGATAGAAAACCAAAACTGAGAACTCTATGGCACTGAAAACCACACTGGCCACCCACTGGATGAGCTGTACAACACTGCTCCCTCCCGACCCCAACACATACTTTTGGTTAATAATAATATAGCTAATACTTACATCCTGTTTACTATGTGCTAAGCTTGGTTTTAAGTGTTTTACATATATTCACTTATTTACTCCTCGCAATAACCCTATAAGGAAAATGTACTATTATTCTGCCCATTGTACAGATGAGTATGCTAAGGTCTAGGGGATTCAGTAACTTGCCCAAGGTAAGCTATAAGCAGCAGAGCTGGACTCACATCCGGCACTCTGACTCCGCAGTCTGTGCTATTAACCTTTATGACATACTGCCTCTCTAGCATCCAATGTCTCTGGGAGAAGAGAGGTGGCAACCTACCTGACATTTGTCCCTTCAATCTCTAGCACCAGGGACTGGATGTCATTATCAGTGATTCTTTTGATGTGGCCATTCCGCACCTACAAGAAAGAAAATTAGATTAGTACTGAAATATCTGACAAGGCTGAACAGGACCACTGAAAGAAAACCACAGTAGCCCAAGAGGCGTACATAGAAATTTGTGACACAGTACACTGAAGCTTGTATGTAAGTAAGCCATGCTATTACCTCTAGACAGGGTCACATCAACCACCATGGGTATCCCAGGTAATCCATAAATCAGGGGAAATTTCTCCCCAAATATATCAACTCAATTTAGATTCAGCTAACATCTACTGAGTGCCTATTATGCACCAGGAATATTCACATGCATTCCCTTCTCACTTAAGCCTCACAACAGTAAAAACAAGGCAGGTGACACTATTTCCATTTTACAAATGTGGACGTTGGCACCCTGGAACTGCAAATGCCAAACCCTAAGTTGGAGACTCAGGACTTAGCAGGCTTTCCACTGCCTCATACTGCCTCGTAGATTTCTTTTTTCTTTTTTGAGACTGAGTCTCGCTCTGTCGCCCAGGCTGGAATGCAGTGACACGATCTCGGCTTACTGCAACCTCCACCTCCTGGGTTCAAGCGATCCTCCTGCCTCAGCCTCCCTAGTAGCTGAGATTACAGGCGCCCAATAACACGCCTGGCTAACTTTTGCTTTTTTTTTTTTTTTAGTAGAGACGGGGTTTCGCCATGTTGGGCAGGCTGGTCTCAAATTCCTGACTTCAGGTGATCTGCCTGCTTCAGCCTCCCAAAGTGCTGCGATTACAGGCGTAAGTCACTGCGCCTGGCTAATTTTTGTATTTTTTTAGTAGAGATGGGGTTTCACCATGTTGAGGCTGGTCTCAAACTCCTGACCTCAAGTGATCCGCCCGCCTCAGCCTCCCAAAGTACTGGGGTTACAGGTATAAGCCACCACACCCTGCCACTGCCTCGTAGATTTCTTTGTCTGGAAAAGCCAAGGAAAAACTCAGTGTCACTGAGGAGGGCAGCAACAAAAATGAAAGCATTCCTCCCCTGGAGTTACTCCTGCTTCATGCTTCCTATCTGCTTTTCCCTAATTGTCTACTTTTTAAAGCAGGAATTCAATTCCCATCTGTGCCACACACAGACGCCTTCTTTAGCATTTTTAGCCCACACTGACCTCTCTTTTCTCTGATTTGTTTTTCTGGCTCATGTTGTCTAGACGACATAATTTAGCACTTCATCCTACATTGTTTTTGTATTGTTTGCCGCATATGTAGGAGGTAGATGATGGGGAGGAATCAATATTCAATACACACTCCTCCTCTCAAAATATTTAGGAAAGAACAATTATCTTCAAGCATTAAACTCTTAAACAACTAAGATAGACAGAGCTGAGATGTGCAAGGGCACTTTCAAAACAGGGCTGGGGCCAGGCACAGGGGCTCATGCCTGTAATCCCCCAGCATTTGAGGAGGCTGAGGCAGGAGGACAGCTTGAGCTAAGGAGTCTGAGACCAGCTTTGGCAACATAGTAAGATATTGTTTCTATAAAAAAAAATTAGCCAGATGTGGTGGCATGTGCCTGTAGTGTGCCTATAGTCCCAACTACTTGGGAGGCTAAGGTGGGAGGATCACTTGAGCCCAGGAGTTCCAGGCTGCAGTGAGACATGACTGTGGAACCGCACTCCAGCCTAGATGACCTAGGTGACAGAGCAAGACCCTATCTCAAAAACAAAACAAAACAAAAAAACAAAAAAACAGGGCTGACGCTGGGCATGTTGGTTCATGCCTGTAATCCCAGCACTTTGGGAGGCTAAGGCAAGACGATTGCTTCAGTTCAGGAGTTCAAGACCAGCCTGGACAACATGGTGAAAGGCCATCCCTACAAAAATTTAGCCACATGTGGTGGCACACGCCTGTAGTCCCAGCTCCTCAAGAGGCTGAGGTGGGAGAATAGCCTGAGCCTGGGAGGTCAAGACTGCAGTGAGCTGTGATTACGCCACTGCACTCAAGCCTGGGCGACAGAGTGAGACCCTGTCTCAAAAATGAACAAACAAACAAACAAAAAACAGGGCTGGACTATTAGGACTGAATGGAATAACATATGAAAAAGATCGACCAGGTTTAGAACAGAAGACATCAGAAAGACAAACATACGGCTTTTTTAGGTACTGTGGAAAGGGCTGTTAGGCTGCCATAATCAATGACTCAATCACACTGACTAAAGCTCCCCTTGTTCACTCATCAGCCTTCTGATTACAATTTGGCTGTTAGACTTGCATATGAGGAGAAATCAGTGTTGAGTCTGGTAGTTTTATTTTTCAACATAAATTATTAATAATATGTTTCTGTTTTTAGACGTTAGTCTCTGTGAGCTCTGTCACTGTGAGTCTGATTCACTCACGGTCTGCCTGGTGTTCTACAGGTGACATCTGATGTCACTGCCCATCCTTTTCACAACTGCAACCACATCTTCTTGTCTCCTTAAGAAAGAATAAGCTCAAGCAAGAGCAAGGACAGTTATGAAGCATCATTTCTATCTTCGACAATGCTTAGCACTGTGCTAGGCATAAACTAAGCGTTCAAATATTTGTTGACTTCTGGAATCTGTCACCCTAAGAGTTGGCACATATTAATAGGTTCAAGGAGGGTTTTAAAAATTCTTGGATAACACATCCACCATGGACTATTATAGGAAGCCAGAGATGCTGGGGCATATTACAAAGCCCACGGGGCCGCCAGCATGAAGAATGCTTCCCACAAATGGGTGCCCATTGTCAGACACAGAATGCTGGGCTAGACGGGACCCCAATCCCTGCCAATGGAGCATTTCTTAGGCTCTCAAGACACAAAACGTCACACTGAAATGCTTCTCAAACAAAGCTGGCAATGTTCAATGCCCTCCTGCTTTGAATGCTGGGCCTCCTTCCAAGGAGATTAAGAGCACAAAGCCTTCGGTCTGTGCAGAACACGCCAACACTGCCCACCTCGTTCACTATCTAAATGTTCCCAACCTAAGTGGCAATATTCCTCCTATATTTTCTGTGGAAAACCAGGCAGACTTGGTGAGGAAGAAATTAATCAAGAAATCATTTCCAACTAATGGAAGCAGCCCTACTGATAAGAGCTGGCAGTATTCGACAAGATGCAAACACTACTTTTATAACATACCACTAATTATTCTCAATAACATAATCATTCTTTTTTTTTTTTGAGACAGAGTCTCGCTCTGTCGCCCAAGCTGGAGTGCAGTGGCGCCATCTCAGCTCACTGTAACCTCCAACTCCCGGATTCAAGCAATTCTCCTGTCTCAGCCTCCTGAATAGTTTGGGACTACAGGCTTGTGCCGCCACACCTGGCTAATTTTTGTATTTTTACTAGAAATGGGGTTTCACCATGTTGGCCAGGCTGGTCTTGAATTCCTGACCTTGTGATCCACCCACCTCGGCCTCCCAAAGTGCTGGGATTACAGGCGTGAGCCACCACACCCAGCCAACCATTGTTTAAAAAGAGACAAACTGCAAAGATCAAATAGACAGTAAAAGTGACAGGATTAAGAAGTAACTTGGGCCTGAAAACTGCTATTGCTAAAAAGCAACATGTTGCTATTTATCCAACCTTGTTTAAAGCATGCCCTCAAACCTTATATCCCTCAAGGTCTCTCCAGCCAGAGTCAATAAGAGGCTCTCCCTCAGTTCCAGAAAGGCCAGCCAGATCTCACAGGGAGAAAATGTTAAGGAATCTGCCTTCTGCCCATCTCAAAGTTTATGACTTCCCTGGAACTCCAGCAAATATGACCCATTCAGGTCTTTATAGAAGAAAGCAAAGCCGTACCCTGCATGTAGAAGCCAATGCAAACGGAAAGCCAGATAAACTAGGATTCCTACGCTTCTCTCTGTAGGCAAGTTAACTTCTAGTTGGATTTTCAATAATCTACTAAAGAGATTTATTTTTCTCCCAGTGTAACTAGATAACGAACACACTCACAAATTTAAATTTTACAAAGTGAATGAATGTATTTCACCAAACAAGGGAACTCGGAGGGGTCAAGGCAACTTTTTTGAAGGAATGTCCATCAGTCTCTCTAGAGTTTGAACCTGGCTGGTGGTAAGATAAACTGAACAGAGCTTTTCCCCAAGAGAATGAACAAGAGAATGAACAAGAGAATGTTCAACCCCCAAATAAGAAAAACACAAGTATCCCCATATGACAAGCCTCCAGAGGTTTGAAATCAAATTAAGCAGATTTGTTAGTGAATTATGATTTTTCTCCTTTATCAAGTTTAAAGGGCTGCAAATACAAACTTACTGGAAAACAGTAGGGTGGAGGTGGTAAGGGTGGTTAATCAGATCTGTGCATTAGAGGGAAGAGAATTTCCCAAAGCCTATTCTCTAGGTTCTAAAACTAGGATCAAAGGGGAGAGGGGACAGGCAATTCGGGGCAAAGCCTCCCCACCACCCTGGCAATCTAGCTGCCACTGCCTATTATAAAGGTCTTCCAGGAAAGCAACTCCCTCCTGAAACCGGCTTCTGACAACAGGATGCAGCAAGATACAATTATCAGAAAGTATCAACTTCCTTTCCTTAGCTCCTTCCAGTTCAGAGGTCACTGAGCAGGCCTGGCTTTGGGATGAAGATGAAATGAACTGTTCAGCATTTACTGCTCATGGTGGAAGCAGGTTTTATTAATATGTTCTGTCCCTCTCTAGATCACAAAGAGCCGATTGTTTGTGATTTGTTAATTCTTTTTCATTCATGACACATTCCCACTATCAAAGTGTGGCCTATGAGTGCTTTAGTCCTCAAAAAAAAAAAAAAAAATCTAAAGCCAATATTGTTTTGTTTCATTAATTTCCCCTCCCCTGCCCATGAGCTGGAGGTGCTCAAGGAGCTTCAGAACCCAGTTATTAGACATTACAGCATATGATTCTCAGCCTCTGCAGACAACACAAGGGGACCTAAGCCTCAGGCCAGTCTTACAATCATTCCTCCCAGGTTTTCCATGGTTGCTAGGGCAACTAATAAAGAACACTGATTCCTCTCCCTCCCCTCAAAGTAAGCCTCAGGGAGCCAAGCTCAAGGAAAAAAAATACTATGACTGCGATAGGGAGGGAGCCGGCGGATGCTATATATTTCCATGATTGCTTTAAAAATAACACAAGTTGTATTCATTCCCTCCCCCCACTTTCATTTTTCTGGTCCCACCCACTCACCCTGGCAGGCAGCTGAACCCTCAGCCATCTGGCATCCTAGCTTTTATGACACATGCTCTGATTTACATTAAGCCATTAGAGCTGTCCACTTCAGCAGGAAAGTTCCTGCACTGGGTTAGGGGCTGGGTTCCGAGTCAGAAATTAGGCAGAGGGAGACCCCTGTGGGGAGAACTGGGCATAGCTCTGACTCAGACTCAAAGCCTGGGCCTCCCAGGCTCCCAAGGGTCAAAGGCTTCATTGCTCCCTTTGCTGTACTTGGCAGGGGCTATCCAGACAGCAGACAAGCAACTCTGGGCATACACCAACAATCCCTAAGTTAGTGTAAGGACGTTTATGTCCATAGCTAAGAAAAGGCAAGTGTAATTAAAACCCATGCCTTCGGATGGGCGTGGTGGTTCATGACTGTAATCCCAGCACTTTGGGAGGCCGAGGCGGGCAGATCACCTGAGAGCAGGAGTTTGAGACCAGCTTGGGCAACATGCTGAAACCCCATCTCTACTAAAAATACAAAAAAAAAAGTAGCTAGGTGTGGTGGCAAGCTACTCAGGAGGCTGAGGCAGGAGAATCACTTGCACCCGGGAGGAGGTTGCAGTGAGCCGAGATTGCGCCACTGCACTCCAGCTTGGGCGACAGAGTGAGACTCCATCTCAAAAAACAAAACAAGACTAACAAACAAAATGCTTTCATTCAATTACAGTAAAACCTGACTCAGAATAATGAAGAATGTTGTCCTAGCGTCCAACTGACCCTAGGAAAAGCCAGAAAAAACGTTTTACCATCTTTATGTTCAAATGCACTCAATTCTACTACTGAAAACAGCACCAATTTAATATATATCAACAAGGTGTGCTAACTAAAAGCTAGGATGTAGGAATTTTTTTTCTGATGAGGGACTTTATTTTAAAAATTAGAACAGGAAATGAGAATCTAATACTATCCAGCAACAACAACAAAAGATTCTGGTCTAATATTTAGTCTGGTAGTAGGGGAGAAACAGCAGCAGCTGAGAGAAAGACAAGCTGACAGGAAAGACAGACAAAGGTGCTTTTGTGAATTCATCCAATCTCATCTCACGTACTTTTAGGATACTACCTTTTATTTTTTGAGATGGAGTTTTGCTCTTGTTGCCCAGAGTCGAGTGCAATGGCACGATCCCAGCTCGCCACAACCTCTGCCTCCTGGGTTCAAGTGATTCTCCTGCCTCAGCCTCCCGAGTAGCTGGGATTACAGGTATGTGCCACCACACTCAGCTAATTTTTGTATTTTTAGCAGAGAAGGGGTTTCTCCATCTTAGTAAGGCTGGTCTTGAACTCCCGAGCTCAGGTGATCTGCCCACCTCAGCCTCCTAAAATACTGGGGTTACAGGAGTGAGCCACCGGGCCAGGCCAGGATACTACCATTACTACCATTAAGACTGAAAATTATACCATGTTTTACACAAGTATAAGTGGGAATAGAACCTCCTGGTATTTTCCTTAAAACCAGAAGTAATGTTTACATTAAACATAAGCGTCTTTTTTTTTTCTTTGAGACAGAGTCTCGCTCTGTTGCCCAAGGTGTAGTGCAGTGGTGCAATCTCGGCTCACTGCAACGTCTGCCTCTTGGGTTCAAGCGATTCTTCTGCCTCAGCCTCCCGAGTAGCTGGGACTACAGGCGCACACCACCACGCCCACCTAATTTTTGTATTTTGGTAGAGATGACGTTTCACCATATTGGCCAGGCTGGTCTCAAACTCCTGACCTCGTGATCCTCCTGCCTTGGCCTCCCAAAGTGCTGGGATTACAGGCGTGAGCTATCGTGTCTGGCCAAGAGTCTTTTAATAAATACAAAATTTGCTGATCCCAAATGTCAAGGTAACATTAAAGAAATCCCTAATTTCTTCTAAGCTGTTGATTTAGAAACTTAAAAAAGCCTCTATCAGTAAACTGTATATAGCCAGGAATACAGACCTTAAGAAGCTAATAATTTCAAGTGTGATAAGAAGTAAATTAGCCTGGAGAGTCATGGAAGGTCACTCAGAAATGCCTTTGAACTGTGACTAGAGGCTAATGAAAAAAGGGAGTGAAGCTTGGGGTGGTGGTGAGGGGAACTGCCCAGAAGAGGGACCAGGAAGTGCAAAAGCTTGAAGGTGAGAGAACAGGACCTCTTTCAATTCAGTAGGAGACTACTGCTAAAAGGAGGAACCGGGTGAGGTGAGCTGTGCCTGGGGAACGAGTGAAGCAGGAGGAGTGAACACTTGAGCCTAGAAGCATGGCTTATGTGGATTCTAAAAGCTAGGATGTAGGAATTTTTTTTTTTTGAAGAGGGACTTTATTTAGAGCCACAGGAAGAGCTTAGGACTGGGCAAGCCATGGTGCAACAACTAAATTCTTCTCATTTCAGAAGTCTGGTTTTATTGTACTTCCTATTCCTAGACATCTGGATGCTGGGCTCAGTTCAAACATCTTATTTTAGTTTTGAGCAAATTCCTCAGTCTCTGCTAATTTAATACTATATGTCATTGCTTATAAAGTACTAACTACAGTCATGCGTTGCTTAATGACGGGGTTACATTCTGAGAAATGTCTCAGGCAATTTCATGGCTATGTGAATATGAGAGTGTACTTATACACATTTAGACAGTACAACATACTCCACACTTGGGCTATATGGTATAGCCTATTGCCCCTAGGCTACAAATCTGTACAGCATGCTACTGTACTGAAAACTCTAGGCAACTGTAACATAATGGAAGTATTTGTGTGTCTAAACATAGAAAAGGTACAGTAAGTACTGAATAAACAATAAAAAGCGATACACCTTGGCCAGGCACAGTGGCTTATGCCTGTAATCCCATCACTTCAGGAGGCCGAGGCGGGTGGATCACCTGAGGTTAGGAGTTGGAGACCAGCCTGACCAACATAGAGAAACCCTGTCTCTACTAAAAATACAAAATTAGCCAGGCATGGTGGCACATGCCTGTAATCCCAGCTACTCGGGAGGCTGAGGCAGGAGAATCACTTGAACCCAGGAGGCAGAGGTTGCCATGAGCCGAGATCACGCCATTATACTTCAGCTACTCAGAAGGCTGAAGCAGGGGAATCACTTGATCCTGGGAGGCAGAGGTTGCGGTGAGCTGAGATCGCGCCACTGCATTCCAGCCTGGGCGACAGAACAAGATTCCGTCTCAAAAAAAAAAAAAAAATCCTTCTATATATCCTTAGCCCATAAGCTTTTTCCTTTTTTTTTTTTTAATTTTAAATTTTTAACTTCTTTGTTAAAAACTAAGACACAAATACACATAAGCCTAGTCCCACACAAGGTCAGGATCATTAACGTCAATCACAGTCTCCACCTCCACACGCTGTCCCACTGGAGGGTCTGCAGGAGAAATAACACACATGGCGCTGTCATCTCCTATGACAACACTGCATTCTTCTGAAGTATCTCCTGAAGGACCTGACTGAGGCTATTTTACAGTTAACTTTTGTTGTTGTTGTAAGTAGGAGTACATTGTAAAATTATGATAAGGCCAGGCACGGGAGCTCACGCCTGTAATTACAGCACTTTGGGAGGCTGAGGCAGGAGGACTGCTTAAGCCTAGGAATTCAAGACCAGCCTGGACAACATGGAGAAACCCTGTCTCTACAAAAATATAAAAATTAGCCAGGTGTGGTGCTGAGAGTCTGTAGTCCCAGCTACTTGGGAGGCTGAGGTGGGAGGATCACTTGAGCCCAGGAGATTGAGACTGCAGTGAGCCATGATCACACTATTGCATTCCAGTCTGGGCAACAGCAAGACCCTGTCTCAAAAAAATAAAAAATAAAATGCAGGCCAGGTGCAGTGGCTCACGCCTGTAATTCCAACACTTTGGGAGGCAGAGATTGGTGGACCACGAGATCAGGAGATTGAGATCATCCTGGCTAACACAGTGAAATCCTATCTCTACTAAAAATACAAAAATGTAGCTGGGTGTGGTGGCACACGCCTGTAGTCCCAGCCACTCAGGAGGCTGAGGCAGAAGAATCGCTTGAACTTGGGAGGCGGAGGCTCTGGTGAGCTGAGATAGCGCCAGTGCACTCCAGCCTGAGCGACAGAGTGAGACTCTGTCTCGAAAAATAAATAAAATAATGATAAAGAATAAATACATAAGCCAGTAACACAGGCATTTATCATCAAGTGTTAGGCACCGTACATTACTGTATATGCTATACTTTTACATGACTGCCAGTGCAGTAGGTTGGTTTACACCTACTCACAAACACGAGTAAAGAATTTGATTTAACGAACAACGATTATGTCACTAAGCGACAGGAATTTTTCAGCTCCATGGTAATCTTACGGCACCACTGTCAAGTATAAGGTCTGTCGTTGACTGAAATGCCATCATGTGGTGCATGACTGCATATGCCATAACTCTGTTGCTAAGGACTTAATTTATATACAGCTTCATTTAATCTTCAAAACTGTAAGAAGTAGATGAGAAAACGGAGTGGTTAAGGACATGGCTAAGGTCACACAACTGGAACACAGCACAGTCAGGATGCAGATCCAAGGTGTCTGACTACACCCTAGCACTGAGGTTTTAAGGTAAGATACCGTTCTTCTGCTTAAGGAAGCTGCAGTTCAGTGGACAATCTACAATAGAAAACTGCCATGCTACAGCACACACTTATACTGACACTTTGTTACAATTCAATTGTGGCTTAACTCATGTTCCCAATGAAAATAATGTTTAAGTTGAGATCTGAAGGATGAGATGGAGGGGAGGGACTGTGAACTTCAGAGCATCAAATAAATTGCAGGTTTTACAAACACTAATGAGTAAGCCATCCTCACAAAAGGGAAACTTGCAAATTCACTGATACTATGAATACAGCATTCACTTCTCATATTCACACAGACACAGAGCCTAAAAGAAGTCAAACCAAATTTCTCAAAATTCATCGTAGAAACCGAACAGAAATTCTCTCTATATTTACTCAGGAAGGAAAACAGTAACAGTAATGCTGTGTGAAATAAAAACTATAAATAGGCACCACAGTCAATATACATTTACTGGCAAAAGTCAGGGTCGTGTCTAGATAAATGTAGACAGCCCTCACCTCCCCACAAACTCTGTTCTTATTACAACTTTGCCTTAGATCCTGGGAGCAGGAAAAATGTTTTCTCTATCTTCTCAGGTCTTCACAAAGCCTGTCACTCAGCTATCGTTCAATAAATCTTTGATAAGTACATCAATTCCCAGTATTCCCCTTACTGGATTGGATTTCCAGCACTTTCTGAGGACTTAGAGCTGAGAAAAAGCATACGCAACAAAGCTGAGGGATATGGCCCCAAACTTTCCCTTTTCTTCTCTTTCCTTCCCTTGCCACAAGAGGGAAAAAAACCTTAATCCTAAACATTTTTCAATTAAGTCTAAATAACAAGAGTTAGAAACACATGATAAACTTTTACCATTGTGAAGATTTTGCTTGAAATGAGTGTTCTGAAGGTTTTGCCAAAACATCTGTTTAATTTACTCCAAGTAATCCTGCCAATCAATTTAACAATGTTTTCCCACGTGTTTAAGTCATTAGGGTACCATCCGACCTCTAGTGGCATTGTTAAGGGAAACAGTGCACCATGGTTACTTTGCTTTTCTATTTTTGAGTAAACATGTTGACTAGTCAAAAAGCCGCATTTGAAAAATAAAACAGCATACAAGATTAAGCCCAGAAGGGTTAAAATGGAAAACTGACACAAGTTTCTTTTTTTTGAGACAGAGTTTCGCTCTTGTTACCCAGGCTGGAGTGCAAAATGGTGCGATCTCAGCTCACCGCAACCTCTGCCTCCTGGGTTCAAGCGATTCTCCTGCCTTAGCCTCCCGAGTAGCTGGGACTATAGGCTACGCCACCATGCCCAGCTAATTTTTGTATTTTTAGTAGAGACGGGGTTTCACCATGTTGACCAGGATGGTCTTGATCTCTTGATCTCGTGATCCACCTGCCTCGGTCTCCCAAAGTGCTGGGATTATAGGCATGAGCCACTGCGCCCGGCCCACAATTTCATAACAGAAATTCTGAGGTCTCCCTACTACTGGAATTCTTTCAGCTTTATTTATTTATTTATTTATTTCTGAGACAGATTCTCACTCTGTTGCCCAGGCTGGAGTGCAGTGGGGCAATCTTGGCTCACTGCAACCTCCACCTCCCAGGTTCAAGCAATTCTTCTGCCTCAGCCTCCTGAGTAGCTGGGATTACAGACACGTGCCACCACACCAGGCTAATTTTTGTATTTTTAGTAGAGATGGGGTTTCACTATGTTGATCAGGCTGGTCTGGTACTCCTGACCTCATTATCTGCCCACCTCAGCCTCCCAAAGTCCTGGGATTACAGGCATGAGCCACTGCTTCCGGCTTCTTTCAGCTTTAGTAAGTTCTCTGATCCGCTCTGAAAACCCCTCCTCCTAGGTCAAGTCCCATTCTCTATTTCAATTGCCTTATATTGACACTTTGTTACAATTCAATTTCCAAGTTTCACTGACACAGGGGGCCCCTCTCTCCTCATGCCTTCTGACAGCCCATAACTGAGTCAAGTGATGGCTGGGAAACCAATCTCCTAACAAAGTTCCCAGGCACCCTGGGTTCTCTTTGTACAGATGCAATTTACAGTTTACAATGCTGTATTCCATTGTGAAAAAAAAAAAACCATGAAACTAAAAACCTCAGTAATGCAGCGACATTAAGGAACTGCTTTCCTATACTCTGGTACTAGCTCTAGCTTGTAGACAGAATCATCTGAAAGAGAAGAGATGGGTAGATTTTACATACACAACGGCGCAATGTCATTATATTCAGATCTTTCAACTATCTTGCGAAAGTAACACTATGAACACACCATCCTCAAATCTGCCCTCAGAACGAAGGGTTCCCCCTAGTGTGACAGGCAGAAAGCTGCCCATGTTCTCTCCCAACTTTATGTGGCCCAAAGTTCTCATCTGTGGATAAGGGAATACAGAGAGTTCCAAGATAAAATCCAAAATTCTCCAACTCTCCCCATTCTCCCAGAATATCCCCTAAATTGCACATTGGAATGCCTCCCGTAACTTATAATCAAGAAATAGTACAGCTGATTGCCTGGGAATTTGCATTTAGAACAAAATACCAAAGAAATAAAATGCAGATCAACTCATAGACAGCTAGATCTTCACATCTGTAAAAAGTAGACAGAGTCATCATCTCCTGGGGCCAAAGAAAGTATCATCTAGTGGATTCCTGAATGAAGATGAGGCTCGTACTTGGCTCTGAGTTTCTTAATCCAAACAAGACTTTGACTGACAGCATTCTGAAGTTTTCCTGATGGAGAAATCAGGCACGAGGGCATAGTACAGGCAAGTCACAGTGAGTGTGGAGCAGGTGCCAAGGGCCACTGAATTCTGACTTATTTGGGATCAGTGGGAGGAAGGGAGCAAATGAATAAAATCCAAACATCACTGGCTTAGCCGGAGCCTTCCTGGCTGGCTGCGCCTTTTTAAGGGTGCCTGCCTGAAAAAAGGCTCTGTGTCTAGTGCCCAGCACCGTGCCTGGCACAAAACAGGATATCAGTAAATATTTGTGGAATCCAAGTCCTTTCATATTTGTGAATAGCAAGTCCTTTCGTCTGTACGTCCCCAGAGCTCCCTCACATAAGTTTGTACGTTTCATGCTGGGAGATGGGCACCATCAACCCCATTATATTGATGAGGAAACAGTGGCTCAAAGAATGGACTGACCAAGTCAAGTCAGGAGCCAGGGTCGCGGCCCTAACCACACCACAGCTTCAGGACACTTAGCTCCCAGCCACGCCCACCTCCTCCGCTGCTTACACGAAGCCCCACCTCGCGCCCCGGTCCCGCCAGGCTGGGGACAAGGCACAACAGCGTCCTCTCGGCCTCTCCCAGGCCCCAATTCGACACAATCATTCCCCGTCCCCAACCCCTGGACGAGGAGGGGGCGCAGCCCCTGCACCCCGTCACGCCGCCGCCCCCAGCCTGACCTTTTTGTCCCAGATTTGCAGGGGCTTGCTGCCAATGCTGTAGAGGATGGAGAGGAAGCCGCTCTGGAAGGTGTTTTTGAACATCTCGGCGGCGGCCTTCTCCTCAGCCGCCCGGGAGCCGACCTAGGCCCCGGAGTAGTTACAGGCACCGAGCGGCGAAGGCACAGCAGCGGGCCTGCCCTGGGTGGTTGAGATCCTGGCCTCCGGATCTGCAGCCACTGACGGCCGGACTCGGACGCGGGAACGCTAGGTCCACGATCTTCAGCTCCAACGCTGCGAGCTCAGAACAGAAACCACAGCAACTACCTGCCGCGCCGATCTCCCCGCCTTCAATGAAGGCGGAGGGCCGTCCGCGGCTTACGTGAATCCCTCCGCCCTTCTGAGCCTGACCCCCGGGAGCGCGGGGCCCAATCTTGTTGCAAGAACCACGGACTTCCGTTTCGTTCTGCTCGTAAGCCCCGCCTGGTCCCGCCTCCTTCTGAAAAAGATCTCAGTAGTCAAGGAACTATTTTTCTTGCCATCGTCGCAGAGATGCCTTTGAAAAAGCGGAAGGGCACGGAGGTTTGAGTCTTGTTGTTGGCCCCTGCGTGGTATCATGGGAACGTGGCGGGGCGGTGAGTGACGTGAAGGGGCGTGACGGCCAGGCCGGGAGGGGTTGCCCGCGCGGGAGAAAAGGGACTCGGCAGGTAAAGTGGCTTTGAGGAAGAGGTTTTTGCAGTTCCGCGGATGCCTAGCAAACGCTTGTCGGCCCAGTACAGGATACGGTTAAAGGGAGCTAACTGTGGTGAGCGCCTGTAATTCTGTAAAGGATGTAATGTAATACATCCCTGCCTGTAATTATTCACATTGTGGCATGCAGTCAAAGCGACACTCTGAGGAAAATGTATCGCCTTGAACACATTGATTAGAAAATAAGAAAGCCCGAACATTAGGTCGGGTGCGGTGGCTCACGCCCGAAATCCCAGCACTTTGGGGCAGGCGGATAACTTGAGTCCAGGAGTTCAGGACCAGCCTGGGCAACAAAGTGAGACCCTCCCTCTAAAAAAAAAAAATACAAAAACTAGCCGGGCGTGGTGGCGGGCGCCTGTAATCCCGACTACTTGAGGGGCTGAAGTGGGAGGATCCCTTGAGCCCGGGAGGCGGAGGCTGGAGTGAGCTGAGACCGCGCCACTGCACTCCAGTCTGGGCGACAGAGCACGACCCGGTCTCAAATAAATAAATAAATCCCGAACATTAAGATAAAGGCAGAAATTCATAAACAAAATTAAGAGAGTTGAGTTCAACCAACAGCTTATTTTTATTTTATTCTTTATTTATTTTTGTGACAGGATCTCCCTCTGTCACCTCGGCTCGAGTGCAGTGGTGCGATCATGGTGACTCACTTTAGCCTCGACCTCCCCCGCTCAGCTGATTTTCCCATCCCAGCCTCCAGAGTAGCTGACTACAGTGTGGGCCACCATACCTGGCTAATTTTTTGTTTTTGTAGAGAGTTGGACTATGTTGCCTAGACTAGTCTCAAACTCCTGGGCTGAAACAAGCCTCCCGCCCTGGCCTCCCAAAGTGCCTTGTCTGGCCAATAGTTGATTTTTTTTTAATTACAGGCGTAGTGCCTCGTGCCTGTAATTCCAGCACTTTGGGAGGCCGAGGCAGGCAGATTGCTTGAGCTCAGGAGTTCAAGACCAGCCAGGGCAACATGGTGAAACCCTGTCTGTACAAAAACACATACAAAAATTAGCGGGCATGGTAGTGTGTGCCTATAGTCCTAGCTACTCAGAAGGCTGGGATGGGAGGATCTCTTGAACCCAGGAGGTGGAGCTGAGACCACCACACTGTACTCCCGCCTGGGCAACACAGTCTCTAGAGAATAAAATTAAAAATCAATTGATACCTAGAACATTTTAGAAAACACATAAAGTGTGCTATGGTATTTCAAGTGTAAAGGGAAATCCCAAATGTTGACATCCATCAGTTGCTGAGCATCTATCTAAATATTATATTTTGTGCCTAGGCCTGTGCCGGGTGGCATGGCTGATAGATAAGGAGTCTGTGGCTAATGTCATCATTATTAGCAGTTTTTATTCACTATAGCAGTAAGTTGAACATTAACTATGTGTCAGGCACCATATATAACACCTTAGCATGTATTAACTTACTCAGTTCTCACGTCAGCCCCCTAAATAATCCAGCCAGAATTATCAGACAGAGTGGCAAAATATATAAATCTTATTATGGTAGAAAGTCAAAAACTTTCTTTGTTTTGAGACGGAGTCTCACTCTGTCACCAGCTGGAGTACAGTGGTGTGATCTTGACTCACTGCAACCTCCACCTCCTGTGTTCAATCACTTCTCCTGCCTCAGCCTCTTGAGTAGCTGGGACTACAGGCACGCACCACCATGCCCATCTAATTTTTGTATTTTTAGTAGAGATGGGGTTTCACCATGTTGGCCAGGATGGTCTCCATCTCTTGACTCATGATCTGCCCACTTCGGCCTCCCAAAGCGCTGGGATTACAGACGTGAGCCACTGTGCCCCCCCAAGTCAAAACCTTTTTATATGAAGCTCATTTTTGGATGATTTCTGGAGATGCTATAGACTGGTGAACAGTATATTCCTTGATTGTTATTAAATTGTCCAAAATAGCTTAGGAAATGACTTCAGTTAAGAAGAGCAGACACATTAAAGAAAGAATTGACTATAGAAGAGTTATTATGATGATTATTCAGCTTGTAGGGCTGGTGGGCCCCACAGGGTGATGGGGTGTCCCTTATGCTGTGCTGAGGTGCAGGATCCGAGAAGTAAAGAGATAGGACACTGAAGAACTGGTGAAGAGCATCTGGACTCGGGGGGCCACGCCACCTGTGAGCGGAGATCAGCGAGAGCCCCCAATGCTCAGAAGCATCTGTATTTATTATGTACAAGCAGGGGGCAGGGTCCTGAGTGAAGTCATCATCTATAGGCTTATAATAGGGCATACATAATCACGTAAGTCACAAGTAAGGGGGCCACCCCATTATGTCACTTGGGCAGAGAGGTGGGCCGTGCGCAGTAGGGGCCCGTGCTATGTGCAGTAGTAGAGGGTCATATACAGAAAAGGGGTCCACCCCCATTAGGCCACTGGCAAGGAGGTGGGCTGTGTGCAACAGGTGTCTTGCGCAACCCTTCTTATCTGGGGGCTGGAGACTTCAAAGGATTTCTAATAGAAGCATACTGTAAGCCAATGCAGTGGGAGCTGACAGACTTGTGCTCTTCTCTTAAGATATTTATGGGAGGATGATTTGAGCTAGCACAGAAGCAAGAAAAGACTGACAGGGTGTACAGCCTCTGTGACTGGTCACACCGGAGGAGTTCTTCTCCCTCGGTTATTTCCAGGATCTGAGGCCTGAGGCCTACTTTCCACAGGAACTGGATGCAAGGTACTATGACTCCTTTATCAGGAGAAGAGGCTCTTGCTCCAAGCCTGCCATACAGCGTATTCCCTTTCAGTCAGGGACACCCCCGCTTGGGTCTTTGGTTCTTGTCCTGGTCTGGCTGTTTTCCCATGTACTGCTTCTGTTCTGTGACTACTCTAGGCATTCCTCCTACTACAAACTACTATATGGTTATATAGAAGGATTCTATAAATCAGCACTAAATGTGTCAGTACAGCTCCGACTACAATACCTATATGATTATATAGAAAGAGTATACAGAACTAAGTATGCTAGATATAAGTATTAAGTATGATTATATAAGCTAGATGTATGTAAGCAGTAAGTTATACTTCAGACATTAATTCTATAAACTAATATATGATTATATATAAAGGATTATATAAAGAAAATAGCTGAGTAATAACACTATAAACTAAGATATTCTTCAGGCACTAATTGTGCCTGGGGTCTGGACAGTTCTTCTTCTTCGGTGCCCATAGGGGGTGGTACCCACACAGCTACTACACACAACTTTACCCACTTGGAAATCTATATGAGATAAATTATTTTCTAGGAAAAACATAACCAAGATTGGGTCTAGGAGTAGAAAACCAAATAAACCATAATCAGAGGAAAATAAAGGTAGTCACTGATCCCCTTCAGAAAAGTTCTGAGTCTGATTACTTTATGTGAGTTTACTTTTTTTCTGATTAATGTAACATAATATTAAGTTAATTGAGGAAACTGTACAAAATCACATTACAATCACTCATAATGCCATCATTCAGAAACAATTGAATACTTTTGTGTATTGTCTGTTCATGTCTTCCTGTCTTGCCATCCTCACCCATCCATTAGACTTAATTTATTCCCCTTCCTCATCCATTGTTTAAAAATATATACAGACATCCATAGAAGTTTTGTTTTAAGACAGACACAGCCAGGTGCCATGGCAGCACCTGTAAGTCTCAGCTACTTGGGAGGCTGAGGCAGGAGGATCACCTGAGCATGGGAGATCGAGACCAGCCTGGGTAACATAGTAGGACTTGTCTCAGAAAAGTAAGATAAAATAAAAATAAGCCACACATATTTTACAAAGGGAAAAAAAAGCCGGCTGGGCGCCGTGGTTTACACCTGCAATCTCAGCACTTTGGAAGGTCAAGGTGGCTGGATCATTTGAATTTAGGAGTTCACAACCAGCCTGGGCAACATGGTGAAACCCCACTTCTACTAAAAATACAAAAAAAAAATTAGCCAGGTGTGGTGGTGGACATCTGTAGTCCCAGCTACTTGGGAGCCTGAGGCAGAAGAATCACTTGAACCCAGGAAGTGGAGACTGCAGTGAGCCGAGATCTTTCCACTGCACTTCAGCCTGGGCAAGAGAGTGAGACTCCATTTCAAAAAACAACAACAACAAAAAAGCCAGGCACAGTGCTCACCTGTCGTCCTAGCTACTGGGGAGGCTGAACCGGGAGGATCCCGTGAATCTAAGAGGTAGAGGCTGCAGTGCTCCTATGATGGAGATGGTGAATAGCCACTGCACTCCAGCCTGGCTAATATTAATATATTTAAAGATACAATAGGCCTGGCAAGGTGGCTCACACCTGTAATCCCAGCACTTTGGGAGGCCGAGACAGGCGGATCACGAGGTCAGGAGTTCAAGACCAGCCTGGCCAATATGGTGAAACCCCATCTCTAATACAAATACAAAAATTAGCTGGGCATGGTAGCGGGCACCTGTAGTCCCAGCTACTTGGGAGGCTGAGGCAGGAGAATCTCTTGAACCTGAGAAGCAGAGGTTGCAGTGAGTGGAGATTGTGCCACTGCACTCCAGCCTGGGGGACAGAGCGAGACTCTGTCTCAAAAAAGTAAAATAAAAATAAAGATATAATAGACACATACTGAGCACATTCTTTAGCACTGTGACTTTTAAGATCCATCCATTGTACCAGTGTGCATCTAGTCCATTGCTTGTAACTTCTGCTCAGTTTCCAGGTATGTCCCAATCACATTTTATTTGTCCATGCCTACCGTAATGGACATTATTATATCTGTCCCTTTAAGGACCTATGTAAGAATTTCTTTCTTTTCTTTTTTTTTTTTTGAGATGGAGTCTTGGTCTTGTTGCCCAGGCTGGAGTGCAATGGCACCATCTTGGCTCACTGCAACCTCTGCCGTCCGGATTCAAGTGATTCTCCTGCCTCTCAGCCTGCCGAGTAGCTGGGATTACAGGCGTGTGCCACCACACCCAGCTAATTTTGTATTTTTAGTAGAGACGGAGTTTCACCACGTTAGTCAGGCTGTTCTTGAACTCCTGACCTCAGGTAATCTGCCCATCTCGGCCTCCCAAAGTGCTGGGATTACAGGTGTGTGCCACCGCGCCCTGCTGAGAATTTCTTTTGCATACACATGCAGTAACAGAATTTCTAGCTGTTCAATCCATGCATACATAATATGTAATGTGACTAAATGGCTCTCCAAAAGAGTGTACCCGTTTGCACTCATATCAGCAGTGCATAAGGATCTCTGTAGTCACATCCAACCACCAACAATGGATGTTATTTTACTTTCTGAACTTTGTCAGTCTGATAGGTATACAATGATAATTCATTCTATTTATCATGTGTCTGATTACTAATATACTGGCTTATCTCCTCATAGGCATTTAGGCTTCTTTATTTTATTTTTATTTTATTGGAAATGGAGTCTTGCTCTTTCATCCAGGCTGGAGTGCAATGGCACAATCTCAGCTCACTGCAACCTCCGCCTCCCAGGTTCAAGTGATTCTCCTGCCTCAGGCTCCCAAGTAGCTGAGATTACAGGCACCCACCACCATGCCCAGCTAATTTTCGTATTTTTTAGTAGAGATGGGGTTTCAGCATATTTGCCAGACTGGTCTCGAACTCCTGACATCAAGTGATCTGCCCGCCTCAGCCTCCCAAAGTGCTGGGATGACAGGTGTGAGCCACAGCGCCCAACCGTTCTTTATTCTAAAATTGCCTTTTGGTATCCTTTGCCCAAGTCTCTATTAAGGTACCTTTCTTTTTCTTATTGATTTTGCAATAGTAAATAGTATGTCTGGCCGGGCGCGGTGGCTCAAGCCTGTAATCCCAGCACTTTGGGAGGCCGAGGCGGGTGGATCACGAGGTCAAGAGATCGAGACCATCCTGGTCAACATGGTGAAACCCCGTCTCTACTAATACAAAAAATTAGCTGGGCACGGTGGCGCGTGCCTGTAATCCCAGCTACTCAGGAGGCTGAGGCAGGAGAATTGCCTGAACCCAGGAGGCGGAGATTGCGGTGAGCCGAGATCGCGCCATTGCGCTCCAGCCTGGGTATCAAGAGTGAAACTCCGTCTCAAAAAAAAAAAAAAAAAAAAAAAAAAAAAATAGTATGTCTGGGTATTAATAATCCCTCGTTGGTTTTAGACACTGCAAACATCTTTTCCCAGTCTGTCAGTTGTTAATTTTATTTATCAATGTCTTCATTGAACAGAAGTCTTAATTTTTTTTTTAACTTTATTTATTTTTTTTGAGACAGATCTCACTCTGTCACCAGGCTGGAGTGCAGTGACGCGATCTCGGCTCACTGCAAGTTCTGTCTCCCAGGTTCAATCGATTCTCCTGCCTCAGTCTCTTGAGTAGCTGGGACTACAGGCACGCACCACCATGCCCACATAATTTTTGTGTTTTTAGTAGAGACGGGGTTTCATCATGTTGGCCAGGATGGTCTCCATCTCTTGACCTTGTGATTCACCCGCCTCAGCCTCCCAAAGTGCTGGGATTACAGGCTTGAGCCACCATGCCCAGACTTCATTTTTATTTAATTATTTCCTTTCTTTTTTGTGTTATGGTTTGTGCTTAGAGGTTTAAAGAAGTTATTACCCACCCTTTGTATATTCATTAACTGCATATATTTATATTACACATTTATGTTTCAGTCCTTCCAAAGATAGTCTTTGCATGTGGCATGGGTAGGAAATCAGTTGTATTTTTCTCCTTAGAGTAAGCCAGTTTCATTAATGTCAAATGTAAACTATTATTTCCTGAATGGTTTATGAAACTACCTTTATTTTATATTAAGTTTCCATGTATACAATGTATCTATTCCTGAACTCTCTTCTAGAACTCTCTTCTAGCCCACTGGTCTATTTGAAAGTTCTTATGCCAATAAAATCCAGATTTGGCCGGGCATGGTGGCTTATGCCTGTAATCCCAGTACTTTGGGAGGCTACGGTGGGCGAATCATGAGGTCAGGAGTTCAAGACCAGCCTGGCCATCATGGTGAAAACCCATCTCTACTAAAAATGCCAAAAAAATTAGCCAGGCATGGTGGCGCCCACCTGTAATCTCAGCTACTCAAGAGGCTGAGGCAAGAGAATAGCTTGATTGCTTGAACCTGGGAGGCAGAGGTTGCAGTGAGCCAAGATTGCGCCACTGCTCTTCAGCCTAGGCGACAGAGTGAGACTCCATCTCAAGAAAAAAAACCAAAAAACAGATTTTTATTAGTGTTGTTTTGTAGTGTACTTTCTTTTTGTAATCCCTCCCGAAGTGCTGGGATTACAGGCATGAGCCACCACATCTAGCCTGTAGCATGTCTTACTATCTGACAGGGGAATCTCTTTTTTCTCAAGTCTAATTTGGCTACTATTCACAGACTTATTCTTCTATTTAGAATTTACAGTAAGTTTGCTGAGTTTCTCAAAAATATTTAATTAGTTTTAATTGTGATTGCATTGTAATATAAATTAGTTTAGGAAGAATTAACATCTTCATAATATTGTTGTCCCTATGAAAACTACATACTATCTCTCCATTTCTTATTGAGGTCATTATCTGTCTTTATGCTTTTTTTTTTTTTTTTTTTTTTTGAGATGGAGTCTTTCTCTGTCACCCAGGCTGGAGTGCAGTGGCGAGATCTTGGCTCACTGCAGCCTCTGCCTCCCAGGTTCAAGCAATTCTCCTGTCTTAGCCTCCTGAGTAGCTGGGACTACATGCATGAACCACCATGCCCGGCTAATTTTTGTATTTTTAGTAGAGACAGGGTTTCACCATCTTGGCCAAGCTGGTCCCGAACTACTGACCTCACTGCCCACCTCGGCTTCCCAAAGTGCTGGGATTACAGGCGTGAGCCACCATACCTGGCTGCACATACCTTTTCTCTGAATGCTCATACCTCTTATTTGGTGTCCTTATTGCATTGACCAGGATCCTCAGGACTATGTTAAACATTAGGGGTAATGGTTGGCATCTTTGCCTTATTCCTTCTAATGAAATGCTTCTAAGGTTTCCCCACTAAATATAATGTTTCCTTTGAATTTCTGGTATATAACTTTTGATCAAAACAAGGAGTTACTTCTACTTCTAGTTTGCAATGACACAAATGTTTATCATGATTAGATATTGATTGGATTTGAGGTGTCAGCCAATTCAATTATAGAAGAAAAAGCAATTAGAGTCCTAAGAATTGGAAATGAAAAGGTAAAACTTATTTGCAGATGACGTAATTATATAACTTGAAAACTCAACAGAAAAAATAGGAAATTTCTATAGAGAACTTAATATTAAGTATCAATATATAAAAATAATATACAGAAATCAAAAGCTTTCATCTTACTAAGAATAACCAATAAGAAAAATGGAGCAAAGGACTTGCTAATAAGGTATTGGGATAACTGAACAGCCATATGGAAAAACACATAATTGAATTGCTTTCTCATCCCTCATTATGTAATGAGCTTGAATCATTCTGAAACCATCAACCCCTGCCCCCATTGTCCCCAGTTCATGGAAAAATTGTCTTCCACAAAACTATTCCCTGGTGCCAAAAAGGTTGGGGACTGCTGTTCTAAAACACGTCAATAGAAATTTTGAAAACTAAAGTACAAATAAAAAAAATCAATGTGTGAGAGACGTGTGAAAAATATCTAACATATCTGTAGTTTGAGTTCCATGAGGAGAGAATAAGGCAGAAAAAATATTTGAAAAGATACTGAGAATTTTCCAAAATTGATTAAAAATATTAACCTACAGATCTAAGACACCCAGTAAACCTCAGCAGATTTAAGAGAGAGAGAGAGAGAAAGAGAGAAAGAGAGAGACAAATACCTAGGTATTGCCAAGCTGCTGAAAACCTAAGACAACCAAAAAAACCTTATAAGCAGCTAAAGGGAGAAAGCACATTATATTCACAGTAACGAATAAGAAAAATTACAGCTTACTCTTCAACAGCAACAATGGAAACCAAAAACAATGGAATAACATCTTTCAAATACTGAAAAACAAATCACAGCCTAGAATTTTACTGAGACAAAAGAGTCTTCAAACATTTGATAGCTGAAGAAGATAAACATATTTTTACACAAATAAGAGTTAATTCATTTCCAGCAGAGTCACATCACAAGGAATACTAAAGGACATTCTCCACACTGAAGGAAAATGATCCTAAAGAGAAACACAGATCTGTAAGAAGAAATGAAGAGCACTGGTAAAGGTAAATGTAAAATCATCTAAGACTAAATTATATGTTTAAATCAATAATAATTGTGATAATTATAACATAATAAAAGTAAAATTCTATGATAACAATAGCATAATGGGGGCATGGAATTATATTGTTTACTAGAATTTAGATGTTTGTTCCCCTAAACTTCATGTTGAAATTTGATCCCCAATGTTGGAGGTGGGGCCTAATGGGAAGTACTATGATCATGGTTGGGGGATCCCTCCTGAATAGAGTACTGCCCTCTTGGGAGTGGGGAGCTCTTATTAGTTCCTGTGAGAGCTGGTTGTTAGAAAGAGCATGGCACCTCCCTCCTCTTGTTCTTGCTTCCTCTCACCATGTGATCTCTGCACATGCTAACCTAGATTTACCTTCTGCAGTGTGTGGAAACAGACTGAGGTCCTCATCAGAAGCAAATGCTAGCATCATGCTTCTTGGAGAGCCTGCAGAACTGTGAGCTAAATAACCGCTTTTCTTTATAAATTACCCAGTCTCAGATGTTCCTTCATGCAACACAAAAGGTCTAAGACATTATCGCGTAAGGTTGTAGACATCTTACACTATGTATAAGATGTGGTGAAATACTAATTCAAAGCACAGACAGTCCGTGATTACAGTGGTTTGACTTACAATTTTTCAACTTTACAATGAGTTCATTGGGATGATTAAATGCATTTTCAACCTAACAATATTTTTGACTTACAATGGGCATATTGGGGCATAACCCCATGGTAAGTTGAGGAACATCTGTAGATTATAATAAATTAAACTTTCAGAGGATGTCTGGAAACTAAAAAAAAAAAAAAAAAAGGAAAAGAATAAATTAAACATGCACATAGCGATCTAGAATAACTACTAAAAGAACCTGCAAAAATAGGTTTAACTAAAGAGCTAAGAGAGAGATAAAATAGATTTAAAACACTTGATTAAACTAAAAGAAGAACAAAGGAACAAAGGAGAGGAAGAACAAAGGAACAAAGAACAAATGGGATAAAACAGAACATACAGCAAGATAATAGACTTAAACTCAATTATACCAACAATTACATTAAGTGTAAAAGCACTAAATATGCAATTAAAAGACATAGATTGTCAGAATGGATTAAAACAAAATAATATTCAACTATATTTTTTCTTTTTTTTCATTTGAAAAGTAAGAAGCATGCTTTAAATATAAGATATACAATCACTGGCAGTAAAAGAATTCTAAAAAGATATATTATGCAGATACTAACCATAAGAAAGCTGGTGTGGCTGTATTGTTAGTCAGCTAAGATTACTTTAACACAGAAATATTGCCATAGACAAAGAGGGACATTTCATAATGACAAAACAGTCAATTCTTTAAGAAGATACAATTATAAATATGTATGTAACTAATAACACAACTTACAAGGAGAAATAGAAAACCAGCTCCCTCCCCACTCTCTCCTTCCTTCCTTCCTTCCTTGCTGTCTTGGATAGCAAGATCCAAGACAGGATCTTGCTATGTCGCCCAGGCAAGAGTGCCGTGGCTATTCCCAGATGCAATCATGGTATACACTACAGCCTTGAACTCTTGGTCTCAAGGGATCCTCCTGCCCCAGCCTCCAGAGTAGCTGGGACTACAGGCACATGCCTCCATAACCAGTTTTAATTTTTTTCTTTCTTATTCTAAAGAAGGCTATTTACAAAACTATCTCAGCTAACATCACTTAATGGTGAAATTGAGCACTTTCCCTCTGGGGTTGGGAACTGGATAGGGATGTTCACTCTAATCACTTCTATTCAATGTTGTATTGGAAGGCATCAGCAGTGCAATAAGGTAAGAAAAAGAATTATGAGGTATAAAATTGGAAAGAAAAAAGTTAGAGTCATTATTTGTAGATGACATAATTATGAGTATAGATAACCACAATCAAGTGGTTAATATTAATGCATGAATTTAAATAGTTCAATGGATATAAAATCAATATACAAAATATTGATTAAATTTTTATGTAACTGCAACAATTAGAAAATGAAATTTTAAAAAGATAACACTTACAAATAGAAACAAAATATCAAATTCCTAGAAAAAAACTAATGAGCCGGGCGCGGTGGTTCACGCCTGTAATCCCAGCACTTTGGGAGGCCGAGGCGGGTGGATCACGAGGTCAAGAGATCGAGACCATCCTGGTCAAGATGGTGAAACCCCAAAAATAGGTTTAACTAAAGAGCTAAGAGAGAGATAAAATAGATTTAAAACAGTTGATTAAACTAAAAGAAGAACAAAGGAACAAAGGAGAGGAAGAACAAAGGAACAAAGAACAAATGGGATAAAACAGAACATACAGCAAGATAATAGACTTAAACTCAATTATACCAAAATACAACAATTTTGTATTTTTGTAAAAATACAAAAAATTAGCTGGGCACAGTGGCGCATGCCTGTAATCCAGCTACTCAGGAGGCTGAGGCAGGAGAATCGCCTGGACAACAGAGCAAGACTTCATCTCAAAAATAAATAAAGAAATAAAAATCCCTTCTAAGCATTACAGATGCTTATACTTGTTCCCTGGGTTGTTAGAGGTAGGAAGGGGGAAAGGGTTCTAGGCCAGAATGTTCCTAGTTAGAAAACATATTGAAATTATAGCCTTTGCTATGTATGTGCACCGTTTACTCAAAGGTACTCTGTCTATAGTGGAAAAACTTAAGTCCTATTTGGAACATCTCATCTTCCTAGATGTTTAAAAATGCACAACATAGGCTGGGCACGGTGGCTCATGCCTGTAATCCCAGCACTTAGGAAGGCCAAGGCAGGCAGATCACCTGAGGTTGTGAGTTGGAGACCAGCCTGACCAACAAGGAGAAACCCCGTCTCTATTAAAAGTACAAAATTAGCTGGGTTTAGTGGCACATTACTGTAATCACAACTACTCGGGAGGCTGAGGCAGGAGAATCGCTTGAACCCAGGAGGCGGAGGTTGCAGTGAGCCGAGATCGCGCCATTGCACTCCAGCCTGGGCAAGAAGAGCGAAACTCCATCTCAAAAAAAAAAAAAAAAATCACAACATATGTTAAAAGAAAAGGGCTAAAGTAACACCCTTCAAGTTTTTGTTTTAATTTCATAGGAGTGGTTGCATTTTGGGGAAGGAATTGTTACAGCTGATGTCTTGGAGGGTATGCTGACTGCTCGTTGGGTGGTAGTGGGTAGTGGGAAGGAGAAAGTTTTCAGAGAGAAGGGTTCTATGCCCACGAGTTAGATTAGTTCAGATGACCTAACCATTGTTTTCTATGTGCATTTTAGTTATTGTTGCTGTGCATTAAATAACAAATATTTTATGATGCTCAAGTTATGTTAAAAGTAGAGGAAGGAAAATAATCCCTTTATAAACGTGCTCTTGTTAGTTTTTAGGAAGGCCTGTCTTCTCAGAGAGACCTTTGTCCCTAGATCTCTTGGAGCTAGACATAGTCCTGTACTTAGTCCCTGGAGTGGTGGGGGGAGAAGAGAAAGAGTAGAGGGAAAGAGTCTTCACTAGATATCTAGAAGATGGTTTTAAATTAAAATCCTAGGTCTACATGTGCATTTTTAGTAAAGTACCTGTGTTTCCTGAGGACAAAGTTCATTGTTTTGCAACATCTATGCTTTATAGATGTCCTGAGGTGACAATGTAAGACAGGGATATCCAATCTTTTGGCTTCCCTGGGCCACACTGGAAGAACTGTTTTGGGCCACACATAAAATATACTAACACTGATGAAGTTGAAGAGCTAAAGAAAAAAAAATGGCAAAAAAAATCTCATAACGTTTTAAGAAAGTTTATGATTTTTTTTTGAGATGGAGTCTCACTCAAAAATCAAAAAAACCGATGATTTTTCTTTTTTTGAGACAGAGTCTTGCTCTGTTGCCCAGGCCTCCCAGGTTCAAGTGATTCTCCTGCCTCAGCCTCCCAAGTAGCTGACTATAGGCATGTGCCACCACGCCCAGCTAACTTTTTTTTTTTTTTGTATTTTTAGTAGAGACAGGGTTTCACCTTGTTAGCCAGGATGGTCTCGATTTCCCGACCTCATGATCTGCCCGCCTCAGCCTCCCAAAGTGCTGGGATTACAGGCGTGAGCCACTGCATCTGGCCTGATGATTTTTTTAATGAGCGCTTACTCCATATTGTAAAATACAGAGAAGTAGAGACATGGTGGTTGACCCCGAGGGGGAAGGAGTGCTGTCATTTGCTCCTGAGACTGCAAGAGCAGGTGGACGGCTTAAAGAACCCATGGCTCAGGACCAAAACCTCAAATGCAGGATTCATGAATCCAAGTCATGTAATTAATAGTAGGGTTGGAAGTCTGAGGTGCACAGGTGAAAAAGTCCAGGGCAATGGCCAGAAGGAGCAGGTGCACAGAAGAGGGAGGTGGGGGAGATTGGGAGGTAGATAGCCAGGACAAGGAAGATAATCAGGAGGGGCACAGGACATGTCGTTTCCTTCCTTCCTTCCTCCTCCACATACCACATTACCACGTCCTGTAAAGTTCAAATCAAATGTCACCTGCCCCATGAAGGCCTCCCTGATTTCCACAGCTGGCATTGAGCCCTCCCTCTTCTGTGCTCCCCTGGCTCACTCTCTCCTCCATCTGATCTTTGCCACACTCTACCTCCTCCTATTTTAACTTTTTCCCCCCAGACAGGGTCTCACTCTGTTGGCCAAGCTTGAATATACTTGTACAGTCTCGGCTCACTGCAACCTCTGCCTCCCAGCTCAAGCAGTCCTCCCACCTCAGCCTCCCAAGTAGCTGCAACTACAGGTGCACACCACCGTGCCAGGCTAATTTTTATATTTTTTGTAGAGACAGGGTCTCACTATGTTGCCTAGGCTGGTCTCAACATGGACTCAAGCAGTCCTCCTGCCTCAGCCTCCCAAAGTGCTAGGATTACAGGTGTGAGCCATTGCACCTGGCCCATATTTTAACTCTTTTAAAAATTAACTTGTGTTTGTCCTTTGCACCTTGCACTCCAGCAGCCTTGAATGGAGACGTAATGGCTGGAGCTATGGCTACTATCTTGGACCACTAGGAGTCAGCCACACTTTAGGGAGGGCAGAGCGAGGAGCTGGAAGGACCTGACTTCCTAAGGACTCAGTGGCTCAGAAATGCCACACCAGCCCTGGACTGCTTATCTCCAGATTTTTATGTGAGAAAGATATATTTTATGTTAAGTCAATTATTTGGGGTCTCTGTTAATTGCGGACAACCCCAATTTTAACTATGCATTGGGAATTATTTCTGACTCCTTTTCTACCTCTCTCTGCATCTAATCACCAAATCCGTCTGATTCTACCTTCTTGATATGCCCCAGATCTGTTGTAACCTTTTCTCCATCGCTGTTACCTCTACCTGAACTCAGGCAATCAGAATTTCTTGCCTGGATTCTTGTCTCAGCCGTCCTTCTACCTAGTCTCCCCACCTGTAGGGTTGTTCCTTCCAATCCACCTTTCATATCAGGAACTCAAATTAGCATATATATGTATGCATATATACACACACACAAAAAGTATATGCACACACACACACATACACACACGGAAAAGTACAGAATTCAATATAACAAATATTCAACCCCAAAATGGTGACAATTGTTCATCTTATCTGCATTTTTTTTTTAAACAGAGTCTTGCTCTGTGCCCAGGCTGGAGTGCAGTGGCGCAATCTAGGCTCACTGCAGCCTCTGCCTCCCAGGTTCAAGTGATTCTCCTGCCTCAGCTCCCTGAGTAGCTGGGATTACAGGTGCCCACCACCATGCCTGGCTAATTTTTTGTATTTTTAGTAGAGATGGGGATTTCACCATGCTGGCCAGGATGATCTCGAATTCTTGACTTCAGGTGATCCACCCACCTCTGCCTCCCAAAGTGCTGGGGATTACAGGTGTGAGCCACCGCATTGGCCTCTTATCTGTAATTTTTATGAAGCAAATATGACAAATTTGTCTCCTTCCATCCAAAAAGCAAATACTCTCTCAGGCCCTCTTAATCCTGTATTGAACTATATTCTTGGCATACTTTTTCAAATGTTTACATAAATTTATGAATGAATGTATGTTATGGTTTTGTGTATTTTAAAAATTTTATTCAAGTGGCACCATATTATATGTATAATTCTATAACATGTTTCTTTGTTTTTGAGGTCTAACCATGGTGATATCTATTGAGTTCATTTACGTTAGTAGTTCTGTAATGCTCCATCATGAGTCTGTGGAAGAGAACGAATCAGTTTTAAAGGAAACAGAACATCCATCTCTTCCTCCATCAATGGGCAACTAGGTTGTTCTCTGTTTTTCTTTTAAACAACGCTTCACTGACGGCCTTAAAAATGTGTGAGAAGCCGGGCACAGTGGCTCATACCTGTAATCCCAGCACATTGGGAGGCTGAGGTGAGCGGATTTTCTGAGGTCAGGTGTTCGAGATCAGCCTGACCAACATGGAGAAACCCCATCTCTACTAAAAATACAAAATTAGCTGGGCGTGGTGGCGCATGCCTGTAATCCCAGCTACTCTGGAGGCTGAGGCAGGAGAATCGCTTGAACCCGGGAGGTGGAGGTTGCGGTGAGCCGAGATCGCACCACTGCACTCCAGCCTGGACAAGAAGAGCAAAACTCTGTCTCTGAAAAAAAAAAAAAAATTGGGAGGAGATATCTAGGGTGTATACTTGAAAGTGTAATTGTTTTGGGAATAGTTGTTATGAGTTGAAATGTGCCCCCAAAAAAGGTATGTTTAAGTTCTAACCTGGGGAACCCATTAGTGTGATCTATTTCAAAACAGGGACTTTGCAGATGTAATCAGGTGAAGATGGGGCAATTAAGATGCACCCTACCCCAATATGATTGGTGTCCTTACAAAAGGAGAAGAGACAGACAGGGAGAGAACACCATGTGATGCCAGAGGCAGAGAACAGTGATGCCTCTAACAGAACAGGAATGTCCAGGAGTACAGAAAATTATCAGAAGCTAGGAGAAGCATGGAACAGAGTGTCTGAAACCCCATGAGGCACAAACTCTGCCATTGTCTTGATTTTTTACTTTGGGTCTCCAGAATTGTGAGTGGATAAATTTCTGTCATTTTAAACCACTCAGTTCATGGAGATTTGTTACAGCAGCCTGAGCAAACTAATGTACTGGTAGAATCCCAAGTCATGGCCTGTAGGAGCATAGGTCAAGGTCAGAGAGAGAGTATATGGGTCTGAGACAGAAAATTGGAGCTGGACTGGAACAACCTAGAATGTGACCCTACGTAGGGATCTAGACTTACTCATTCCGGCAACGCGGAGCCACAGAGGAGAAATGAAATTGGCAAGATACACAGTTCTATCTCGGTTTTATGTATGTATGTATGTATGTATTTAGAGACGGGGTCTCACTCTGTTACCCAGGCTGGAGTGCAGCAGCACAATCTTGGCTCACTGCACCCTTGAATTAATGGGTTCAAGTGATCCTCCCTCCTCAACCTTCTAAGTAGCTTGAACCACACGCACACAACAGCACACTCAGCTAAATTTTTTTACTTTTTGTAGAGATGGGGGTCTCATCTTGTTGCCCAGGCTGGTCTCAAACTCTTGGTTTCATGCCATCCTCCTGCCTTAGTCTACCAAAGTGCTGGGTTTATAGGCATGAGCCAACATACTGGGCCCCTATCTGGATTTAAGAGACGAGTATCAGAGAAATGGCCTACACATGAGGAAGACTCGTTTGACTTGTGGACTTGTCTGAAATTCACTTGCTTTTTCCTTTAAAACTGATTCGTTCCCTTCCACAATTATCAGGATTTGACATACAGAAGTTTGTCATTAATGACCATGGGTTATTTTGTGCTTACTAAATCAGGCCCTGCTTTAGACATAATCTGCTAATCTTATTAATCCTCACAATTGCCCCACAAAATACACATGCGACCCTCTCCATAAAAGGGATGAAGAGGCCAGGAGAGGTGGCTCATGCCTGTAATCCCAGCACTCTGAGAAGCTGAGGCAGGCAGATCACTTGAGGTCAGGAGTTCGAGACCAGCCTGGCCAATATGGTCAAACCCTATCTGTATTAAAAATAGAAAAATTAGCCGGGCATGGTGGTGGGCGCCTGTAATCCCAGCAACTCGGGGAGCTAAGGCAGGAGAATCGCTTGAACCCGGGAAGCAGAGGTTGTAGTGAGCCGAAATCATGCCACTGCACTCCAGCCTGGGCAACAGAGCAAGACTCCATATCAAAAAAGGAGGGGGGGCGGTAGGGTGGGGGATAAGGAAACATTCAGGAAGAAGGCGAAATGAATTGCACTTAGAGAAACCACTAGGGTTGAAAGTAAGGCCACCTTGGGTCCTAATGGCTGTAAGGCATCAGACAAAATACGTCAACTATGTCAGCCTACATTTTCTCATCTTTCAAACTGCCATAACAGCAGCCACCTCTTCGGCCCGGCCCGGCCCGGCTGGATTAAATGAATGAAGCGCAGCAACCGCTCGGCGCAGGTACAAACTGTGTTGTCATCCTCGGCCACAACCTCCGCCGAGGCCATGCCGCTTCGCCCCGCCGGCCTCCAGGGGTCGCTGTGATGCGGCTCGGGCCCAGCGCGCGGCCGCTCTGGCCCAGGGAGGTCGCTGTCCTTATCTTCAGCGGGGTCCCGCGCCCAGTGTATGTGTCAGCTCGTCCTCTGCTTTGTCCTGCGGCGGCTCACTGCCCTCCTACCGTCCACCATGCCCCTGCTGCACTCCCGCCGCGTCCTGTCCGGCATCGCCGCCGCCTTCCACCCGGGCCTCGCCGCCGCGGCCTCTGCCAGAGTCAGGTAAGCCAAGGGAGACGGAGACGGAGCCAGGCGACGGCCCTGCCCAGCTGAGCTGCGAGCGCCCCAAAACATTCACCCCTCCCGGCTCCCGAACTGTCACTCACACACACACTTTTTTTGCCACCCCTTGGGCTTTCCCTTACCGGGGGCTGAGGATTGAGCCTCCGTGCCCCACAATGATCCTCAGGAACCCACACGCCTCGCCCCCGCACCCGGCCCTGCAGGAAGGCGTGCAACGCTATCCCTGGGGAAAAGAAGTGTGGCCCTCGGCGGCTCCCAGACTTCCATTCAAGGGGGAGGGGTGCAGAGACCAAGTGGGCCGCAGCGCCGGGGGGGTGCCTGTGCCCTTGACCAGGTGCCCTGGGGGCAGCGGGCGCACCTGTCCTGGCCTCCCGCCCGCCCGAGCTGGGTCGGCAAGCGGCGGCTGGGTCGGCTTGTGTGCCCTGGGCGGGAAGCGCACGCGAGGAAGGTTTCCGGGGCGCCGGCATTCGGGCCTCGCTTTCCTCCTGGCATCCGCGACCTTGGCGTGGGGCATCCTCCAGATCCTGCGACTACCCCGGGGTCCCTGTGATCCCGGGGCCCGTTGGGCCTTTGCTTGGGAGAGGATTGAGATGTAGTGTGCCTCCTTTTTTTTTTTTTCCCTCCCTTGTTGCCCCTAAGGAGATCGGTTGCAGAGAGGCCATCGATCTTCCTCTCCATCTCCCTGTGCTCTTTCATTCAGTAAATATTTCGTAACTGCAGTTTCTCAGAGCCAGGCTCTGGGCCGGATGCTGGCGATACAACTGTGAACAAGGCGAGGGAAAGACAATGACAAATTGTCATTGTCTATAAAATGACAACATGATTTCGTACTGTGGTGTGTATAGTAGTATGGAGGGAAATTTCAGAGCATGAAATGAGCTCTGGCAATTCACTCCCAGTGGAGGCCGGAGCCAGACGATTAATTCAACTCAAGAAGGCGATTTGGAGCACTCTGCTTAAGTACTACCTTAATAAGGCACTGAGTATTTTTGTGTTTTGTTGTTGTTGTTGTTGTTTGTTTGGTTTTGTTTTTGAGACAAAGTCTCGCTCTGTAGGTCAGGCTGGAGTGCAGTGGCACGATCTTGGCTCACTGCAACCTCCGTCTCCCAGTAGCTGGGATTACAGGCATGTGCCACCATGCCTGGCTAATTTTTGTATTTTTAGTAGAGACAAGGTTTCATCATGTTGGCTAGGCTGGTCTCGAACTCCTGACCTCAGATAATCCACCCGCCTCAGCCTCCCAAAGTGCTAGAATTACAGGCGTGAGCCCGTGGGCCTGGCCAGGAACTGAGTTTTAAAACCACCCCCAAGCAGGTATTAACTGCAAGGAGCAAAGCGTTGCTTGGCCTTTCATTTGAATGTGTGCTCCGTGTCTTTCAACCAGCCGAACGTTCTGTTCTTTCCAAGGCCCCACAGCCTTGGCAGTATAGGTTTGCCCAGGCTTCCCACTTGCTTCTCTTCCTGACTTGGCTCCTTCTTGGCCCACTGTCAACGTGTGCTCTTTAAGCCTGCCTACCTAGTGGGCCAGAGCCAGGAGGAGTTATTTATGCAGCAAATTTAGAAAAACGAAAGGAGTGCTTAAAATTTCGGGCAAGAGAAAGTATGTTTACCCGTTGTAGTAATCGTAAAATAATGCCTTGTATTATGGATTTGGCTAGGTGGCCTGAAGCTCTAGTGCTTAGTGAAAATCCCTTGGGGTCCAGGTTAGTCATTCTTTCAGTTTGAGAGCCTGACTCATTTTCTTTTCTGTATTTTCCCATTAGAATGTAAGTTTCATGAGAGCAGAAACTTTACCTACTTTATATTCACTGTTATGTCTCAGCACTATTAAGGTTCCTGGCTTGTCTCTCATATTGGATATTTTTAAGCCCTGATTTTTCACTTAATGCGACAGGAACAAATGCAGTATGACATTTTAATGTTTTTTTTTTTTTTTTTTTTTTTTTACCTTCATATTTTCTTGACATTTTAATGTTTTATCTTAGATCAAAATCTGAACATGGGCTGGTCCAAGTGTAATGGTGTTTACAACTAATTGATCATAACCAGTTAGATTTTATTGTTCCTTTACTCAACTAACCTTAAACACACACACACATAGGGGAACCACAGTGCATATTTTGTACATATTTTTTGTACAAAGTATGTACAAAAAATAAATTCTTGGCCGGGCACAGTGGCACACGCCTATAATCCCAGCACTTTGGGAGGACAAAGTGGATGGATCACAAGGTCAGGAGTTCGAGACTGGCCTGGCCAACATGGTGAAACCCCGTCTCTACTAAAAATACAAAAATTAGCTGGGTGTGGTGGCACACGCCTGTAATCCCAGCTACTCGGGAGGCTGAGGCAGGAGAATTGCTTGAACCCAGGAGGCAGAGGTTGCAGTGAGCTGAGATTGTGCCACTGCATACCAGCCTGGGTGACAGAGCAAGACTCCATCTCAAAAAAAAAAAAAGTTTTTTTTGTTTTTTTTGTTTTTTTAAATACAGGGTCTCACTCTGTTGCCCAGGCTGGAGTGCAGCGGCACAATGGTGGCTCACTGCAGCCTGACCTCCCAGGCTCAAGTGATCCTCCTGCTTCAGCCTCCCATGTAGCTGGGACTACAGGCAATTTTTTATTTTTTTGTAGAGATAGGGTCTCCCTGTGTTGGTCTCAGACTCCTCCCATATCAGCCTCCCAAAGTGCTGGGATTATAGGCTGAGCCACCCTACCTGACCAGAAAATAAATTCTTAAAATAGTTGAGCACCTGATGTTGAGGAATTACTCTTCAAATTTAAACAGTGACACCTAATTAGACAATAAAACCAGGTGCCTTATCTGGCATAAAGGTTAACTGTTCAGGCAAGGAGGTCAGACTTCACTCCTTCCACTGTGGAAGTGATCTTTACCTAGATCCAAATGGTCAAAGTGGAAAATATTTAAAATAAACTGAACTCATCAACATTTCTATTACAATAAAACTTTGTCACTTGTTATTCTGAAGAATTGAGGATTTATCCAATGGCATACTTGGAACTCTTGGTAAATACGTGGAACTCTTTGTAAATTCAAGTGTATCATTTAACTAAACAATGTGAGTAAAACTTTCTGTTCTTGACCTGTACTGTAAAAGTATAGTGACATGAGATCAGACATAGTTGGAGTTCAATGAAGAAAAAAAGAATGCTAATGTATTTTGATTTATAATGATTTGTTTTTAATTCTGATTATTTAATTTTTAATGAAATAACTGAGCAGGTCTCACGAGACTCTTTAGATATGCAGTGTCCAGCTGTGGTACCATAACCATTAGCTAGAAGATCACAGACCAGGCGCAGTAGCCCACACCTGTAATTCCAGCACTTCGGGAGGCTGAGGCAGGTGGATCACTTGAGCTCAGAAGTTCTAGACCAGCTGGGCAACATGGCAAGACACCATCTCTACATAAAATACAAAAATTAGCTGGGCATGGTGGTGTGCACATGGAGTCCCAGCTACTAGGGAGGCTGAGGTGGGAGGATAGCTTGAGCCTGAGAGGTGAAGAGTTGCAGTGAGCCAGCCGATCACGCCACTGCACTCCAGCCTGGGCAGCAAAGCAAGACTGTGTCTCAAAAAAAAACAAAAAATCACAGCTGTGCTATTGTCTCTGCTATTTTTAGCTCTGTGATTGTGGACAAGCTAATTAACTCCCCTTCTGATTTTAAAATAAGAATGTGAGGAAAAGCAGTTTAAAAACGGTAAAACTTTAAGTAGGCTTAAGCTCCAGGGAAATGGCAAGGCGTTTCAGTTGGAAAGGCTTACCTGAATACTTTGTACCTAACCTCTCTTGGATGACTAGTCAACATTGCTCAATGTTTGAGGCTTTGTGCTTGTATCCAAAGTGTTCTGATAGGAATCACTTTATAGGTCACAGGTTATCAGCATAAGTTTTGCCCCTAGGACACTCTTATTTTCATCTACTCAATTCCTTTAAAAACGTCAGAGTTCTTACAATGTGTGTGGAGTCTTTACCATTTTAAGAAATGGAATAATAAAAGGCATGGAGGAGCTGAAAGATGATTACTAGTGTGGAGCTAATTAAATTTGAGTATTCCCTCTAGGTCAGGTGCCGTGGCTCACACCTGTAATCCCAGCACTTTGGGAGGCTGAGGTGGGAGGATCACTTGAGCCCGGCAATATGGCAAAACCCCATCTCTACAAAAAACAAAGCAGGCATGGTGGCATGCACCTGTAGTCCCAGCTACTCAGGGAGGATCACTTGAGCTCAGGAGGTAGAGGCTGCAGTGAGCTCTGGTCACACTACTGCATTCTAGCCTGGATGACAGAGTGAGACCCTAAAAAAAAAAAATGAATATCTCTGTAGGAGGGGAACAGCAGACACTGGGGCCTACCCAAGGGTAGAGAATGGGAAGAGGGAGAAAATCAGAAAAAATCACTGTCAGGTACTATGCTTATTACCCAGATGATGAAATTATCTGTACACCAAACTCTCTGACACACACATGTACTCCTGAGCCTGAAATAAAAGTTAAAAGAAAAACCTTGCCGGGCTCTGTCCTCTAGATGCCAGTGGTACCTGCTTTCCCCCAAAGTTTCAACAAACAAAAATGTCTCCAGAAATAGTCAAATGTTCCCTGACTAGGCAACCCCTTCACCTCTCCCTGGCGAAGAACCACTTTCCTCATGATCTGGATTATAAAGCATTTTTCTGCTTGTCTCAAGCAATAGATATGTGGTTTTTGTACCTGTATTCTTTAATCTGTATTTCATTTTCTTTTATTTTATTGAGCAGCCTCAGGTATGTGTTTCATTTTCAATCTAAAAACTAGCATTGTAAAATGAACATAATTTATTTCATATTATTTTTTAAAAACTAATTGAGTATCTCCACTTCCGTATCTAGATTGTTTAAAAATTCAGTATTTTGAAATTGCTTTTAGAATTCTTAAGATATGGCCGGGTGCGGTGGCTCAAGCCTGTAATCCCAGCACTTTGGGAGGCCGAAGCAGGTGGATCACGAGGTCAAGAGATCGAGACCATCCTGGTCAACATGGTGAAACCTCGTCTCTACTAAAAATACAAAAAATTAGCTGGGCATAGTGGCGCGTGCCTGTAATCCCAGCTACTCAGGAGGCTGAGGCAGGAGAATTGCCTGAACCCAGGAGGCGGAGGTTGCGGTGAGCCGAGATAGCGCCATTGCACTCCAGCCTGGGTAACAAGAGCGAAACTCTGTCTCAAAAAAAAAAGGATTCTTAAGATATATACCAGCAGATCCAAGGCTATGGTTTCTGAATTTCTATGCTTAACATTTTAAAGAACTTGAAAAATAAGTGCTTTTTACACCATTTAGCAAAAATGATGCCTTCTGTCCTTGTAGTTGGGAGCAGTGGGCAGTGGCTTTGTTATTGATTGAGGTCTTGGAGGATACAGACTATCTCCCCCTTCCGCCCCCCGCCAAGACGGGAACGTAGCCCCAAGCTGGTCTGAAACCCTATGGTCAAGTGACCCTCCGACCTCAGCCTCCTGAGTAGCTGGGACTACAGGCAAGTGCCACTATGCCCAGCCAGACCATCTTTTTAAAAATAAAAACTGTTTTCTGGAAGTGTTATCTTTTATAATCTAGTATGTCCTTGACATTCAGAGTATTCCTTTCACTCAGCAGTTAATGACAGTGATGTAGATAGACAGGTGGCTACATGTTTTCAGGGTCTGAATTGTGGATAAGTAAAAATGAAAGCTTTCTTCAGGCCCATTTCAGAAGTTGGTTCAAGGTATCTGTGCTTCTTGCTATCGCCTAGGTACTAGGAACAGGAAAGTTGAGGCTTAGTTAATTTACTTGCCAGTGGTCACACAGCTGGCAGGTGACTGAGCTGTTATTTGAATCCATGCAGTTTGCCCAGAACTGAAATTACCCAAGGCAATCTATTAAAAGAACCATTAAAAGAAGTAAGAGCCTGGGAAATCAAAAAAACTGGAATAATCTGCCCTTAAACAACAAAGAATTGACTGTACACACTAATTAATTACAATGATTGAGACTGCGGCAGTCTTTAACTTGTCAAGAGAGCATGAGTTAAACTCTGTACTGCCATCCAGTATGCCATGGAGGAGTGAGGTGTATGAGTGCTGACTGGCCACAAGTACATTAAGAGAAACTTTGTTGGGAAAGAAATGTTCGTGAAATAATTCATGGGTTTATCAGCACGGTGAACACAAAGAACTTCCACGGTGTCATACTGAAACACGTGGCTGATTCACAATGGATAAGTGATTACTAGGAGAATTTGGGCAATTTCACGTGGGTAATTTGAAGCCTTGCTTTTTTAGCTACCCGTTTCTCCTGCAACAACCCCCAGCTCTTTCTCACCATGAGCCTTTTTTCTTAAGCCTCTGTTTGGAAAGCTCTTTTTTGTTTCTCTCTCTTCCTTTCATCCTTAGCACTCAGCTGCTAAGTCACATCCTCCAGGAAGCCTTCCTAACCTGTACAGTACTTTCCTTCCCTTCTCCAAGCTATTAGGTCCTCTGCTCAGAGCTCCCATAAATAATATCCTGTGCCCTGGGTCGGTCTGTATTACTGTCCATCATCTCCCCGCAGTGCCCAACCTGCACTTCTTGCAGCTCCCTGCTGATCACCCCAGTGGACTAGTCGGGTGGTAAGGGATTATATTCTCCTTTACATTCCCAGCCCTTAGCACAGAGTGTTCTTAGTGATTGGTTTAGAAGATCGTAAAGCCTAGAATAGTGTTCTGGCAAAGCAGGGAATCTCTACTATCTAGGCTGATTGCACAGCCTGGATAGGTTTTTTTTTTTTTTTTAAAACTTATTTTGTAGGTGAAGTCATTAATCACTAAACCAAGTAAACTAGGCCATCAAGATTAGGCAAACTTTGTTAAAATGTTAACCCTGTGCACCTGTAGTCCCAGCTACTTGGAAGGCTGAGGTGGGAGGATGACTTGAGTCTAGGAGGTCAAGGTTGCACTCCAGCCTGGGGGACAGAGTGAGACCTATCTCTTTGTCTGTTTATTAAAACTGAGTCTTGGTCTATCACCCAGGCTGGAGTGCAGTGGCATGCTCTCGGCTCACTGCAACCTCCACCTCCTGGGTTCAAGTGATTCTTGTGCCTCAGCCTCCCAAGTAGCTGGGATTACAGGTGCCCGTCACCATGCCCGGCTATTTTTTGTATTTTTAGTAGAGACAGGGTTTCATCATGTTGCTGAGGGTGGTCTCAAACTCCTGACCTCAGGTGATCCACCTGCCTCAGCCTCCCAAAGTACTGGGATTACAGGCATGAACTACTGCACCTGGCCAAGACCCATCTCTTTAAAAAAGACAAAACAGTTAGTCAGCTTTTCAGATTCATTTATTATAAATCATAACAAAATTCACAGCCAGGTGCAGTGGCTCACACCTGTAATCCCAGCACTTTGGGAGCCTGAGGTGGGCGGATCACTTAAGGTCAGGAGTTTGAGACCAGCCTGGCCAACATGGTGAAACAATGTCTCTACTAAAGATACAGAAATTAGCCAGGCATGGTGGCACATATCTGTAATCCCAGCTATTTGGGAGGCTGAGGCAGAAGAATCACTTGAACCTAGAGGTGGACATTGCAGTGAGCCAAGATCATACCACTGCACTCCAGCCTGGGTGACAGAGCAAGACTCTGTCTCAAAGGTTAAAAAAAATTAATTAATTATTTAAAAATTCACTTTCCAAGTTTGGTCCTCATATGCTCTTTCATATTTAAAACAAACTGGTACTTCAGGATAATAGTTCTCCCTGGGAAAATGTTAGGTCCATGTTATGTTCGCGTACAGTGTGTTTCCATCATTGCTGTTTTCAGATGAATCAGTAATTAAAACAAGCTGCTCAGTTTTTCTAATACAGTAAGTATTAATAGTTAGACCCCACATAAATAAAAGCTCTTTGGGGTTTTCAGTAAGTTTTAAGAGTATAACAGGATCTAAAGATCAAAGTTTGAGAACTGCTGTAGAGCAATTCTACTCTTTTTCCTTAAAAACACACAATTGTATTATTTGTCACTATTGATCCTTGTGTGGTCTCAACACTCATTGCTTATCTTTTAACCAAAGTAGCTTCTATTTCCCAGAGAAAATTAAGAAAGGAGGGTGGTGATGTCAGTCCTACACAAGCATTCTAAACAGAGAGGCAAAACTCGTGAACACACGCAGCACAACTTCTACAGCCACGTGTATCATTTTATGCCTCCTCAAAGTGGCAACGAAGAAAGACCTTTTTATTTTAATGACTCAAAGCTATAGCTCTTCAGCATGTAAAAATAAGCAAAGGTATATAAATTTTAAATTATGCTTGGAAATCAATGTGTCTGTAGTCTATCTTAGAAATTGATTAGGTATCTAACTCCTTAAGTACTGAGGAAGATGTAAAAAAAAAAAGAAATTGATTAGGTATGCAGTGAATAATAATCTGTTAATCAACTTGTAATATTAGACCAAAATTGTCAGTTACCCTAAAGATCTTGGAAATTGTCTTCAAGGCTGGGCGCAGTGACTCATACCTGTAGTCCCAACACTTTGGGAGGCTGAGGCGGGCAGATCACCTGAGGTCAGGAGTTCGAGACCAGCCTGGCCAACATGGTAAAACCCCATCTCTACTAAAAACACAAAAATTTTGGTATGGTGGTGGGTGCCTGTAATCCCAGCTAGTTAGGAGGCTGAGGCAGGAGATTCTCTTGAACCCAGGAGGCAGAGTTTGCAGGGAGCCAAGATCGCACCACTGCATTCCAGCCTGGAAGACAGAGTGAGATTCCATCTCAAAAAAAAAAAAGAAAGAAAGAAGTTGTCTTCAAGCTGACATATTATAAAATACAATTACTGTTCTCCCAGAAGCCTATATCCCCATCCCCAGTCTAATAAGAAAAACTTCAGACAAATTCCAGTGGAGGGGCATCCTACAAGATACCTGACCAGTATTCCCAAAACTGTCACAGCTAAGAGGAGCTTTTGGAGACATGGCAACTAACTGTAATGTGGTGTCCTAGATGGAATCATGGAACAAAATTAGGTGAAAACTAAGGAAATCTGAATAATGTGTGGATTTAATAATGTATCCATATGGGCCGGGTGCAGTAGCTCACACCTACAATCCCAGCCCTTTGGGAGGCCTAGGCAGGCAGATCACGAGGTCAGGAGATCGAGACCATCCTGGTCAACATGGTGAAACCCTGTCTCTACTAAAATACAAAAAAATTAGCCAGGCTTGGTGGCGTGTGCCTGTAGTCCCAGCTACTTGGGAGGCTGAGGCAGGGGGATCACTTGAACCCAGGAGGCAGAGGTGGCAGTGAGCCAAGATTGTACCACTGCAATCCAGCCTGGGCAACAGAGCAAGACTCTGTCTCAAAAAAAAAAAAACCAAACTGCTTAGCTATGCCCAGTTTAATCCTGAGGGTGCACAAGAGGACCATGACTTTAAACACTGTCTCTTGGTGAGAGGAATAGCTCTTCATGGATTGCTGTTATTTTCCATTTCTCTAGTTGTGATTACCTTAATAAAACTTTTGTACACAGGCATGCTCTAGCCTTTCTTCCTGCTGAGCTATGGAATTTTTTTCCACCTCTTTCTTTTGTTATATTTTTATTAGTAGCATCTTTATTCATTAACTAAATAATGTAACAAATCCTTTTATAATAGTTTAAATTATTCAGCAAGTATTTTTGCTACTACAACCTGCATCACAGCCAAGCACTATTGTACATTCCCTCATTCACACCTCACCTCAACACTGAGAAATAGAAATAGTTCCTCCATTTAACTCTATCTCAAAAAAAAAAAAGGCTTTACCTCCAAAACTTATAAAACTTTAAATATTAATCATAGTAATTCCAAGTAAGGAGAAAAAAACCTCAATGGATGCATTTCTCTTGTCTAGGCAGAGATCCAAATTGCCGCAAAAAGTTTGGACAAGGAGTACCTGCCCATCGGGGGACTGGCGGAATTTTGCAAGGCATCTGCACAACTAGCCCTGGGTGAGAACAGCGAAGTCTTGAAAAGTGGCCGGGTAAGCTGAGCAGACTCTGACATCATCCCAGGTCTGTTTTAACAAATCTGTAATCATTTAAATAATTTTAAAGAACTAGGAAAAGACAACTCATTTTGTGTCTAATGATTGTTTTGAGGAGGCCACGCTATTTCTAATAATTCTTCTTTGATAATAAATTGTCATAATTAAATAATTTACATGACACCAATTCCAGAAAGTACTACTAGGAATCCTGAAACTGTGGAAGTAATTTGATTGATAGATTTGACATTACTTTTCTGTTAAGTCTCTACCCGCTTATGTTCATTTTACATTGAATATGCTTTAGAAATGCTTAGCTCTGCCTAGTTTTAGGCCTGCAGTTAACCCACACCCTCATGTCCTAAGCTTTCAACTTGCACAGAAGAAGCAAGCAGGAAGCAAGCCATGGGTGAACTGTGAGGGCTAGACCAGCCTGGCAGCCCTCTGCTGTCCCTTCACAGCCTGTCTGGACTCTGAAAGAAGACCACACTCCCAACATGTGAACTCGTGCACATCGTGGTTCACTTTCTTTTGGAAAAAAAAAAAATGTTTTTAATGAGTGCATTTGTATATTTTTCTGGGTAAGCCTGGGGAGTAAAGAAACATGAAAACTAGCAACATTAAGCCAACATTTTCTCTCCCCTTCCCCCTCTGAAAAGCCGGAATAAATACACTTTATTTACAAGACTGGTCTAAGTCCACCCATGAATTTAACTCAGAGTAAAGCACACAGCCTCGACCCCAGGGTTATGTAGTAATTATCCAACATAAAATGGAATTTGGTTTAGTCCTGTCCAAACAGTCACCCGCCTGTTAACCCCTCCTGGAAATTTCTGTACTTTTAATTCATGTGGTTTTTTTTCCTAGTATCTGGTCTATCTAGATAATAGCCTAAGTATGAGACTGGCCTACCTTAAAATAACATTAGTTTGTCTTTCATAAGTTGTTGTGTGTTGGCCAGACACAGTGGCTTGCACCTGTAATCCCAACACTCTGGGGGGGTGTCAAGGCAGGTGGATCACCTGAGGTCAAGAGTTCACGACCAGCCTGACCAACATGGTGAGACTCCCGTCTCTACTAAAAATACAAAACTTACCCAGGTTTGGTGGTGCACACCTGTAGTTCCAGCTACTGGGAGGCTGACATGGGAGGATCGCTTGAACCCAGGAGGTGGAGATTGCAGTGAGCCAAGCTTGCACCACTGCACTCTAGCCTGGGTGATACAACAAGACCCTGTCTCAAAAAATGAAGTTCTTGTCCTTTGTGAATCATAGTATTATCGGACCTACAGTGAGGTTTTTATTTCCATCATACTAAAGTTTGCAGAGACAAACTATTTTAAAAGAATTTTTTAGTTGGGTTTTTCCCTCTTTAATGCACTGCCACCCTAGTCCAGAAAAATAGGTTTATGCTTTATAGAGCCTTGTACTTCTACAATGCCTTTAAAAACAACAAACACTGGGCTCAAACAGTCCTCCCACTTTGGCCTCCCAAAGCACTGGGATTACAGCACTACTCTCAAACAAACAAACAAACAAACAAACAAAGGCCAGGCGCAATGGCTCACGCCTGTAATCCCAGCACTTTGGGAGGCCAGGGCGGGCGGATCACCTGAGGTCAGGAGTTCGAGACCAGCCTGGCCAAGATGGTGAAACCCCATCTCTACTAAAAAACACAAAAATTAGCCGGGCATGGTGGCACACGCCTGTAATCCCAGCTACTTGGGAGGCTGAGGTAGAGAATTGCTTGAACCCGGGAGGCAGAGGTTGCAGTGAGCCAAGATCATGCCACTGCACTCCATTCTGGGCAGCAGAGTGAGACTCCATCTCAAAAGAAAACAACAACAACAAACAAAAACCTCTTAAACCTACCATGGTTTCTTATTTGTCCCTTAAAGTTGACCAATTTGAATAAGCAAATTCACCTCAAGCATCTTCCTATTACCCAAAACACGAATATTTTCAGATTATGAAAACTCATGGAAGGGGACCTCTTAGAAAACCTTAAAATGTTGTAATGTTATCCTTGTGTATTTGTTGACTTGCTTTTCAAGGAACTTTGATGTTTAGAGAGTCATTCTACTTTATATGATTCTAGAGTAATGTTTTAATGTAGTGACTGTTCTCAGTGTCTTTTTATTTATTTTATTTATTTTTTTATTTTTTTTGAGACAGAGTCTCACTTTGTTGCCCACACGAGAATGCTATGGCACGATCTTGGCTCACTGCAGCCTCCACTTCCCAGGTTCAAGCAGTTCTCGTGCCTCAGCCTTTTGAGTAGCTGAGATTACAGGCGTGTGCCACCCGCCTGGCTAATTTTTGTGTTTTCAGTAGTGACGGGGTCTCACCATGTTGGCCAGGCTGGTCTCGAACTCCTGACCTCAGATGATCCGCCCGCCCTGGCCTCCCAAAGTTCTGGGATTACAGGCATGAGCCACCGCACCTAGCCTCTCAGTGTCTTTTTATATCTTTTATGTAATTCACCCCTTTTTTATATTTGGGAGGACTTTTTGTGTCCTGAAAGTTTCCTGTGTAAAATAGAATGATACTAACTGGCCATAAAGAAATAGCTTCTGAATTATGAAGGGTCCTGGACAGAGCAGTGCCCCTGGGGCTGGGCCCGTATAGAGAGTGTTGCACATCACTGACCATGGGTGTCTCTCCTTCAGTTTGTCACTGTGCAGACCATTTCTGGAACTGGGGCTTTAAGGATCGGAGCCAGTTTTCTGGTGAGTCTGGAAGCTTCTTCAGCAAAGAACTATATATGAATTGCAGATGACAAGGCTTCCTATTGTGTGTGTATTTATTGATACAGAAGTAGATTTCTTCTTTCCATGAAGTTTGCAGATGTTCTATTCTCTGATTAGAAAATGAAAGGATTTTGAAGAAATTACAAGAAACATAGAATATAGATGATGATAAATTCAGTTCACTGGGAACTTATTATTTACTAGGGAGCTTTTGCATTTTAAAATGCTTGTTTAATCCCTGTGAAGGAGGTATAGTTATGCTGTTTACAGGTGAAGAAAATAAGACCCAGATAGGTCCTTGGCTACACGGCCAATATAACTGTCAGAGACTGTTCCAACCCACGCAGTCTCGCTGCTGAGTCAATACTGCTTCTCAACCATAGAGAGAAACTGGGTTTCAGCAGAGAAAAATGTTCTCTCATTCAAATATGTCAACTTTTTTTGCCTCTCCTTTGTTCATTTTTCTATTTCCTTTCATCTTTTAGCAAAGATTTTTTAAGTTCAGCCGAGATGTCTTTCTGCCCAAACCAAGCTGCGGAAATCACACACCCATCTTCAGGGACGCTGGCATGCAGCTACAAGGTTATCGGTATTACGACCCCAAGACTTGCGGTTTTGACTTCACAGGCGCTGTGGAGGACATTTCAGTAAGTGGGGCTTTCAGGAGGAGAGAGATTAATAAAACTCTTGCTTGTGGACATAAGGTGTCTCCCAACATCTCCCAGTACTGGGGATGAGTTGAGTTAAAATACTGGGGATGAGCTGATTCCCAGACTTCTGGTTACCTTTGTTACTTATCAAATGATGGGATCCTGTGGCATTTCAGATAAACTGTTTCCTTTAAAGCTGCAAAGTCATCTGTTGGTTGTTTTTCTCTCTAGAAAATACCAGAGCAAAGTGTTCTTCTTCTGCATGCCTGTGCCCACAATCCCACGGGAGTGGACCCACGTCCAGAACAGTGGAAGGAAATAGCAACAGTGGTGAAGGTGAGGCAGATGAACTCAATGGTGACAGTTCTGTGTTTAGTAACCAGCTTTGGAGGCTTCCTTTGGCAATGTCTTAACAGAGAGTCTTAACCTTGAACCTGCATGAAATGTCCACACCGGTGAATAAGTGACCAGAAAAGGGCTCCTCATTTGTGTGATAAGCAGTTCTGGGATTGATGATGCATGAGCATTTGAAAGTAATCTTTTTTGGCCGGGCGCAGTGGCTCACCCCTGTAATCCCAGCACTTTGGGAGACTGAGGAAAGAGGATCACTTGAGTCCAGGAGTTTGAGACTCACCCGTGCAACATAGCAAGAACCCTTCTCTACAATAAAAACAAAAAACAAAAAAAACCAAAAATTGAAAACTTACCCTGGCATGGTGCATGCCTATAGTGCCAGCTACTCAGGAGTCTGAAGTGAGAGGCCCGCCTGAGCCCGGGAGGTCAAGCCTGCAGTGAGCTACGATTGCACCACTGCACTCCAGCCTGGGTGTCAGAGCAAGACCTTGTCTCAAAAAAGAAAGAAAGAAAGAAAGAAAAATACACATCTTTCCCTATCGCACAAGTTATAATTCTAAAGCAGTGATATTGATGGCTTAACAGGTTCAGATACCTGGTGTTCCTTTAAGATGCCCTATGGAGTATGATCTTGATGTGATTAGTGGGGCTGATTAACCAGAGTCTTGAAGTGGGCTCCCCTGAAAGCAGAACATGAGACAAGGATTTGAGTGCAGGTGATGTCTGAAGCAGGAGTGTGGAAGGCCAGGAGCAAAACAGGAAGGAGGAAAAAGCAGGTCTGGGTTATCGAGCTGTTTACATTTGGGTCAATTGGAGCTCAGACCCACCAGGGAACTTCTGAGAACCCATGTAGAATTATGCAGCTAAAGGACAACAATCTGGTGTCTTTTTCTTCTTTTTTTCTTTTTTGAGACAGAATCATTCTTTGTTACCCAGCCTCAGCTCCCAAGTAGCTAGGATCACAGGTGAATGCCACCCGGCCTAGTCATTTTTATTTTATTCTGGAGACACGGTCTTGCTATGTTGCCCAGGCTGATCTCAAACTTACGGTCTCATGCAAATCTCCTACTTTGGCCTCCTAAAGTGTTGGGATTACAGGCATGAACCACCACACCCAGCCTCTAGAGTTTCTTCCCTAAAGGATTCTACCGTCTTTTAGAGAAGACAGACGTTATATACATCCTTATGGTTAGAGGCACTTAATATCATCTTCTCTGGTAGACCACAGTGATCTTGATATTATAAATTATATTTTATATAAATTATATTTTAATCACCTTATATTTAATCAACCAACTCTCATTCCCTGTTGAAGGATTGGTCTCTTGCACATCTGGAATAAGGCAGTTGACTGTCCTGTGGCTTTCAAAATAGTCCTTAAGGCAGAAGAGAACAGGACACACATGGAAATGCTTGAGGTGAGATGCGGGCAGGAACAGGAACTGTCCACCTCCACTGGGCTGAAAAAGATGGGCAGAGGTGATGTGGCCTGGGTATGACCAGCATCTGTGTCCTCCAGGAAGAGTCTCATCTTGAATAACTTAGAGGACACGGTGCCACATTTGCTATTTGCTACTTGTGCGAGCTTTGGCAAACTTCTTTGCCCTCTAAACCTTAATTTCTTCATCCATAAAGTAATTACAATGGTAGCTATAATTAAATGCTCTTCTAAATAATAAACATGTTAATATATGTGAGATGCCTAGTGCAAGAAGAAAAAAACGTTGTTATAGTATTGTTAATAAAATAATAATTATACGAGTAGTATCTCATCTGCCTTACTGCTTTCTAATTTTGGGTCACATTTATTGACTCCGTTTTGGTCTTGCTCTTACTCCGTTGCTTCTGTTTATTTAGACGCATGGTAGTTGCCTTCGCTTGTTTCCTCTCTTCCTTCTTCCTTCCGGACAAATACTGATTGAGCCCTAACTGTGCTTCAGGCACAGTGCTCGCCTGACTCTATAATCTCCTTTGTTTCTCAGGCTGTATTTAACATTCTTTCCTGAAGTACTGGAAATTCATTGCTTGTATAAATACTGGCTCCAACTAACGCCTATTCTGCACCACACGAATACTTTAAAATCTTGTCATGCCACACTGGAAGTGCAAAAAGACCAAAACCTGTATCTCAATGAGCAGCTAGTCACCTAGCAAAGTTGCACAATCCACCTCTCTGCACCTGCACCCCAAGCATGCGTTTAGGGAATGGTACAGAGTTGGCTTACTGTTTTTTATGTATTTGAAGACAAAAAATAATTTTTATTTTATTTGTAGGAATATGCAACAACACAAACGCAGGAATTACACAGCACTAAAGACCACGTCTTATTCTCTTTTGCCTCTCCTGCTTTCCACCTACCCTAGTAACCTTCACTTGCTAAGTATACAATAAGCGTTAACTACTGTATTCATTCATTTATCAAATATTTTAAGTACTTACTATAATTGATCATTGATGTATTATGTGATGAAGAAGGAACACAAAGGTGATTAAAATATAGTTTATAATATCAAGATCACTGTGGTCTGCCAGAGAAGATAATATTAAGGGCTTCTAAGTATAAGGATGTGTGTAATGTGTCTGTCTTCTCTAAAAGACGGTAGAATCCTTTAGGGAAGAAACTCATGTTTGTAGTCCCCAAGGCACATAGTAGGCTCTTCTACCCATAAGAACTGGCAGAAGAAGAAAGGAAGAAAATAGAAAACTCAGTTGCTTCAAAGGAAAGAGAATACAGTCCACTGAAAAAGGATCTTGGAAAAGTTTTGTAATGGTTTGAATGGTTGTTCCTTCCAAAACTCACATTGAAATTAGCTACCATTGTAACAGTGTTGACAGGTGGGGCTTTTAAGAGGCGACTGGGCCATGAGGGCTCTGTCCGCATGGGTGGAATTACTGCTGTTATAAAAGGGTGAGTTTGATCCCTTTTGTCTCTTGGCTCTTCCACTCTTCTGCCATGTGAGGAATGGTTTCTCTCTTCCAAAAAATGCGGCCTTCAAGGCCTCATCTTGGGAGTGGAGACTGGGCCTTCGCAAGGCACCAAGCCTGTGAGTGCCTTCGTCTTGAACTTCTCAGCCTCCAGAGCTGTGAGAAATAAATTTCTGTTCTTTATAAGTTACCTAGTCTGTGGTAGTCTGTTACAACAGCACAAAATGGACTAAGACAAGTTTTGCAGATACGTTGAATTGAAGTGGAGAATATTTCAACAGACAAAAATGTGAAAGAAAGAGTACATGAGGCCTGGCACGGTGGCTCATGCCTGTAATCCCAGCACTTTGGAAGGCCAAGGTGGGTGGATCACCTGAGGTCAGGAGTTCAAGACCAGCCTGACCAACATGGTGAACCCCTGTCTCTATTAAAAATACAAGAATTAGCCCGGCATGGTCACAGGAGCCTATAATCCCAGCTACTCAGGAGGCCAAGGCAGGAGAATCACTTGAACCCAGGAGGCAAAGCTTGCAGTGAGCCGAGATTGCAACACTGAACTCCAGCCTGAGTGACAGAGCGAGACTTCATCTCCAAAAAATTTAGAAAAGAAAGAGTACATGACCACCATATGTTGTTTAACAAGAGGGGACGCATTCTGAAAAATGTGTCGTTAGGCGATTTTATTATTGTGAGGACATCATAGAGAATACTTATACAAACCTAGATGGTATAGCCTACTACACGCATGGCTATGTGGTAAAGCCATTGCCCCCAGGCTGCAAACCTGTACAGCATGGTACTGTAGTGAATACTATAAGCAACTGTAACACAATGTCAAGTATTCATGTCTCTAAACATATCTAAACATAGAAAATACAATGTGTGGTGCTATGACATTAGGACAGCCACTACATCACTAGGCAATAGGAATTTTTCAACTCCCTTATAATCTTCAGGGACCACCATCGTATATGCAGTCCATCAGTGACTGAAACATGGACGTGAAGCACGTGGCTATACTAGTCGAAGGAAGCACAAGCAAAGATACAGAGTCAGGAAATATTTGTGCACATCCTGTGATAAGAGTATACAGTATGATGAGAATTGAGAGGGTTTATCAGGGAGTAACAGAAGAATAAGCTAGAAAGAAAGTTTTAGACCAATTAAATGATTGAATCTTATGGATGGGGATCCACTTACCATCAAATGCAATTACCAGGGCACTGCAGGAAGAAGATTTACACCTTATGATTTACCAGAGAAAGGCTATATTTTGTTTTACCATGAAAGGGACATTGTCCAGAACAGTGATTTCTATAATTTAGTCCATAAGTTTATGGAAGGAGCTATCTAGATATTACACATAGTACACGAATCTCTATTCAAAAGATAATAGTCTATAGTTGTTTTTCATAGGTTTTTGGGGAACAGGTGGTGTTGGTTACATAAGTAATTCTTTAGTGGTGATTTGTGAGATTTTGGTGCATTCATCACCCAAGCAGTATACACTGCACCCTATTTGTAGTATTTTATCCCTCACCCTCTTCCCATCCTTCCCCCTGAGTCCCCAAAGTCCGTTTCACTATGTTGACCAGGATGGTCTCGATCTCTTGACCTCGTGATCCACCCACCTCGGCCTCCCAAAGTGCTGAGATTACAGACGTGAGCCACCACACCTGGCCCAAGTTCAGTTTTCTTGAATTAAGGAGTATTTGGAACATCCAAGACAGACTATTTCAGTACAACTGGTCAACACCACACTCTACCAAATGTGCCATTTTAGGTTCAATCAGGACCTTTATAACACTTATAAAAACAAAGTTTGAATTTTCAAAAAAGGAGAGAGTTGTTTCTCTCCACAAATCTGAGCAAAAAGCTCTCACTAAGTCAATTCACTGAAAGTTTTCTATTAACTCGTGGCTCTTCAAGGGACGGCACTCTCTCATTTATGTCAGTATCATCAGAACCTAGGCATTCAGGAAATGTTTGTTGAATTAATGTTAGAATACATTTCTGTTCTGTTCTTAAGAGTCTAAAAGACCGCTGAAAAGGAATCCAAGCCTGTAAACAGGGCTCTTTCTTTGGGAATCAGGCAAGAGGAAGGAGGAGCTAAAGGAAGCATCTTTCAGGCTAGGCATGGTAGCTCACACCTATAATCCCAGCTCTTTGGGAGGCCAAAGTGGGAGGATCACTTGAGGCCAGGAGTTCGAGACTAGCCTGGGCAACATGGTGAAAGCCGTTTCTACAAAACAAGATTTTTTAATTAGCCAGTGTAGTGGGAGAATTACTTGAGCCCAGGAGGTTGATGCTGCAGTGAGCTGTGATCCAGCCACTGCATTCCACCCTGGGCAACTGAATGAGACTTTGTCTCAAAAAACAAAAGGGCAGGGGCAGGTGATTTCTTCAGAATATAGCCAGTTGCTTCCTCCTACACTCATCCCCTGCCACTTGATTTCTACATAGAGTCTTAAACTAGAGAGATTAGCACATGTTTTAAAGAGGGGGAAGAAGAAGAGGAAAGGGAGGAGAGAATAAGGAGTAGAAAACCTGCCATAGTTCCCACTGGCTTTTCAGTGTATTAGTTCCAGACATTTACGAGGCCTGGTTTTGTATTATTTTGATACTCTTCTATCCTTTTCTGTTTAAGCTTAACCAAATTTAAAGAGTCTTCACTCCTTGAAACCAAATGGTTATGAACTTAGCAAATAGTGGATACTAAAACCTGATGAAGAGGAAGAGAGAATGGAAGGAAGCAAGGACAGAAAGAAATCTCTTTACACAGGCTGGCTTTCATGCATGGTACTACTGAATGTCGGTTTTTCTAAAGCACTCAAGAATTTCACAGAGCAGCTCACTCATCTTCAAACCTGAAAATCAGCAGAAACATTTAAAAAATTAAAGAGGGCTCAAATTTTGGGTCAGTGACACACCTGTTCCCAAAGGGTAACCCAGTCCCTGTGGGGATTGAGTCTGATATGGGATAATGTGAAGGACCTGGGCTTGATCATTAATCCTGGCCACAGTCTGTGGTGTTTGAGGGAAATAGAAAGGAGACAGTAAAGAGGAAAAACTGAAGGCTGAATTCAGCTGATAATAAATTAAAACGGGCCTCAAGAATGAGTAAATTCACATAATCCATGGAATAGGTCGCTTGGGGCACTCTACTAAGACACTGGTATAACCAATGTAACTAAGCGTCGGTGTTGAAATGCACTTCCCTTTTTTAATAACAATGCAGCTTGAAAATAGGAAAGATATTCATCCCCAAAGAATTCTCTGGAGGAGCTGCAAAATTACCTGCCTCCAGCTGGTATCTTGCTCTGTTAATGATTTGTATACAGGTGAACAAAAAGTTCAGTGCTCCTATTAATTACCTAAAAAGGGATTAATCTTCTTTTCACCAGGGAATTAGGAAATCAAGAGGTACATTACCTAATACTTCTCTGTATCAGAGATGTCAGAAATAAGTGTTCTTTCTTGTACATTCACCATGCTTTTCCCCAGTTTTCTTTCTTTCTTTTTTTTTTTTCTTTTCTTTTGAGACGGAGTTTCGCTCTTGTTACCCAGGCTGGAGTGCAATGGCGCTATCTCGGCTCACCGCAACCTCCGCCTCCTGGATTCAGGCAATTCTCCTGCCTCAGCCCCCCGAGTAGCTGGGATTACAGGCACGCGCCACCAAGCCCAGCTAATTTTTTGTATTTTTAGTAGAGACGGGGTTTCACCATATTGGCCAGGATGGTCTCGATCTCTTGACCTCGTGATCCACCCGCCTCGGCCTCCCAAAGTGCTGGGATTACAGGCGTGACCGTTTTCTTTCTACTCCTATTCTGTACACCGGTCTAGCACACCGGGAAAAAATAAATCCATATTTGGGTGAGCGAGCCTCTCCGGTCTCCAGGAGCGGCTTGGCCTTCTGAGCAGAGACGGCGGGAAGCGGCGGCGGTCCTCGGACCGGATAGTGAGGCGATAGCGGCGCGGGCCCCGGGGGCTGGGGCAGCCTCGGGCGGCGCTGGCTGTAGCGGCGGCAGCTGCAGCGGCGCGGGCGCGGGGGCCGGCTGCCCAGCCGGGTGCTGGAGTTGGTGTTCTCTTACCTGGAGCTGTCCGAGCTGCGGAGCTGCGCCCTGGTGTGCAATCACTGGTACCGCTGCCTGCACGGCGATGAGAACAGCGAGGTGTGGCGGAGCCTGTGCCTCCGCAGCCTGGCAGAAGAGGCTCTGCGCACGGACATTCTCTGCAACCTGCCCAGCTACAAGGCCAAGATACGTGCTTTCCAACATGCCTTCAGCACTAATGACTGCTCCAGGAATGTCTACATTAAGAATGGCTTTACTTTACATCGAAACCCCATCGCTCTGATGGTGCAAGGACCAAGATTGGTTTCAGTGAGGGCCGCCATGCATGGGAATTGTGGTGGGAGGGCCCTCTGGGCACTGTGGCAGTGATTGGAATCGCCACAAAACGGGACCCCATGCAATGCCAAGGTTATGTGGCATTGCTAGGCAGTGATGCCCAGAGCTGGGGCTGGAATCTAGTGGACAATAATCTACTACATAATGGCGAAGTCAATGGCAGTTTTCCACAGTGCAACAATGCACCAAAATACCAGATAGGAGAAAGAATTCGAGTCATCTTGGACATGGAAGATAAGACTTTAGCTTTTGAACGTGGATATGTGTTCCTGGGGGCTGCATTTAGAGGACTTCCAAAGGTCTGCTTATATCCAGCAGTTTCTGCTGTACATGGCAACACAGAAGTGACTTTGGTTTACCTTGGAAAACCTTTGGATGGATGACGGTGGCTTTCTTGTGATGAAAGATAGAATGGCGGAGAGGTCTGCTTATAGGAAGTAGAACCATGAAGTGACAGTGTCATATGTGCATGTCCAAGAAACATCCTGAAAAACACATGAAGTTGAAAACTGGAGAAGCAACTCTACACCAGAGATTATCTTTGTGTTTCCTCTTTCTACTGGGCCAGAAAAATCCTCAGGGTTGCAGTTGGTTGAGTGGTCAGTTGACATATGCATGTTGCAACAGATGTTGTCTCTAAGTTAGCAATGTGTTATTTCCAGCTTTAAAGGTGAGATTGTAGAGATGCTGTCAAAGCAATAATATAAGAAAATAGCAAGATTTTTAAGTAGTGTGTTTGTGAAGACTGATCCCATCTTACAACTGCCAGTTCTTTCTCCAGTCCCTTTTTTTCCAGCCAGCTTGACTACTAGAAAATTATGAAACTGGTTGAGTTATATTTAATATTTTTAATATATTGAGAAGCATGGTCTGCCTGGACTGCACTTCTCTAAAAGTGAGATATAAAATTGTGCAGCTATTTTAAAAGTTGTATATACAATATGTGTGTTTAAAAAAAAACTGTAAAAAAAAAAAAAAAGGACAGTTTGCTTTGTTCTAGTTCTAATTTCTTAAAAACCACTACATGATTACGAAATTGGAATAACATTTGGAGACAGGTGGGTTAAATACAAAGAAAAGGATTTTAAGAGAAGATGTGTTTTATTGACTCATTTTGTATTATTTTTGGCTTATAATTCCCTGTTAGAGTCTGGTTTGTTTTTGTTTTTACTATCAAAATTATAGTAAAGATCTCTCAATCTCCTGGCTAAAGATTGAGGGAAGACAAATCTATTTCTAATTATACACATATCAGTAAGGATGTTCTCAACATCATAATAATGTGCATCTTTTGGTATCCGGTTTTATTTTTGGCCTTCTAAGAAAGTGTCTCCTAACCAGAATGTTGCCATTTGCTCTTAAAGGCCTCAAATATTAAAACTATTACTCATAGAGCTTAGGAAAAAAAGAATTGATTAATGGTCTTTTTATTTTGTAACCTTATAATGCTGTAGATATTATCAAAACAACTTTTAATTTCATATTGTTTACATCATGCAACTAATCTAAGCCTCAAACTCATTATTGGGGCTATAAAGAAAATGTTTACTTACCCACCTGAAACAGGTTAAGAATATTCTTAACCTCATTATAGATAATTGCCCCCATGGGACTTGAAATATAACACCTTGTGCTGAAAACTTCAGGTTGGCAATATTTGAAGGTTTCATTGTAGAAGATTTTAACATTAACTCCTGTTTTGACTTATAAATCTTATTTCTCATCACTAAAAATGCTTTTGAATTAATAATCCAACACACATGAGCTGAGAGTTTTTCTTTTGTTAGAAAATAAACTGACATCATCTTTCTGTATGAAAGTATAAATTGTATGGTTTTAGGTACATAAGAATTGACAAAGGAAAGTGAAATCTTTGTACTTCTGAGTTATTGCTGTATTTATATTTTGTTTTAAATCTAATAAGGGACAGCAAGCTGCCGGTTGGGATTCTTGGGTTGCTCCTTGAGAGTTAAGATTGTCAATACTCCTATGAAACAAGGGATTTCAGCCATAGAACAAAGGTTTATTGTTGCCACCTGAAAGGTTTACAAGTATTTATTGTGTATTTGATACACTGCTTGAAAAGATGAAATCTATTCAAGATTCTTTCTGATGTCCAAAATAAATAAATAAATAAATAAATAAATAAATCCATGTTTGTCTTGGTTTTTGCTCAAATCCTGGAGGTAGAAATAATGGGGCATGAACTTTGTAAGCCAGAGCACATGGTAGATAACCATACCTTTCACTTCACCATCAGAATGTCCCCTTCCCCCTACATTCTCCCCTATCGATCACTCCCTGAATGTGTATTTCACTTCAGTTGGTCATGGGATCCTCAAAATGTCCACAGCCTTTTTTAAAAAAATGTTTAACTTTTATTTTACATTCAGGGCTACATGTGTAGGTTTGTTATATAGGTAAATTGTGTGTCACTGGGGTCTGGTGTACAGATTATTTCATCTCCCTGAATTAAGAATACTACCTGATATGGCTTGGCTCTGTGCCTCACCCAAATCTCATCTTGTAGCTCCCATAATTCCCACCTGTTGTGGGAGGGACCCAGTGGAGGATAAGTGAATCATGGGGATGGATCTTTCCTGTGCTGTTCTCATGATAATGAATGGGTCTCACGAGATCTGATGGTTTTACAAACGGGAATTTCCCTACACAAGCTCTCTTTGCCTGCTGCCATCCATGTAAGATGTGACTTGCTCCTCCTTGCCTGCTACCATAATTGTGAGTCTTCCCTAGCCATGTGGAACTGTAAGTCCAATAAACCTCTTTCTTTTGTAAATTGCCCAGTCTCAGGTCTGTCTGTATCAGCAGCATGAAAATGGACTAATATAATATCCACTAGGTAGTTTTTCAATCCTCACTCTCCTCCCACCCTCCACCTTAAATTAGGAGCCAGTGCATACTGTTCCCTTCTTTGTGTTCATGTGTGCTCAATAGTCAGTTCCCACTTATAAGTGACAACATGTGGCATTTGGTTTTCTGTTCCTGCATTAGTTCACTTAAGATTATAGCCTCCAGCTCCATCCATGTTGCTGCAAAGGACATGATCCCATTATTTTTTATGGCTGTGTCATATTCCATGGTGTATATGTGCCACATTTTCTTTATCCAGTCTACCGTTGATGGACATTTAGGTTGATTCCATGTCTTTGCTGTTGTGAATAGTCACGGAGTTTTCTAAAATAACACTAGGCTTACTCACTCACTACACTGACTATGGTTGGAGTCTTAACTGTAATAGTCTCCAGCCTTGCAATTCACCTTCCATTTGTGACCTCGACTCTAAACTGCAATGTGGATTTCCCCCATCTTCATTGCCTTGTGCAAATATCCCAGCAGATACGACATTGTCTTAGGGGCACTCTACCACATTCCAATTCTCAAGAAGGAGAGCGTTCTGGAATGTTCACCCCAAATTAAGTAACACTACATAGAACTTAAATCAAATAGGATATTCAGTAAGATCTTTTTTGTTTTTCTGAAAACTGTTCATGTGTGTCATTATGTTCAGGAGCTGAAATAATCAGCACCTGTAATGACTTAAATGGAGATGTAAAAGGTAAGAGCTCAGCCTTGCAAATAACGTGAAGATGTGGGGGAAGAAACTATTGAGTGAAATGCAATAAGCAGCTGTCTATTACATATGAATAAGATGCCTTAAAACTTAAATCCTACTATTTTATCATAAAAGTCCTTATAGAGAAGTTCAAGGCTGCAGTGAGCTATGATTATGCCACTACATTCCAGTCTAAACAACAGAGTGAGACTCTGTCTCAAAAAACATCCCTGTAGAGTTGCTGTTGTTACTACCTTATCTCCATCTCATAGAGCAAGTATTAGGCTTTATCATCCCTATAGCACAGGTGAAAAATCTACTGAATCTGAGAGAAGGGAAAAGACAAAAAAAAAAAACCTCTGCTCCTAGGGAAGTGGCAAGAGCACATGCTGAGCCTAGACCGTTACAGACCTTCTAGCCCGGTGTGGTGGCTCACACCTGTAATTCCAGCACTTTGGAGGCCAAGGTAGGTGAACTGCTTTGAGCCCAAAAGTTTGAGACCAGCCTAGGCAGCATGATGAAACCCTGTCTCTAAAAAAGTAAAAAAGTGGCCGGGCACAGTGGCTCATGCCTGTAATCCCAGCACTTTGGGAGGCCAAGGTGGGCAGATCATGAGGTCAGGAGATAAAGACCATGCTGGCCAATATGGTGAAATCCAGTCTCTACTAAAAATACAAAAAAATTAGTTGGGCATGGTGGCACATGCCTGTATTCCCAGCTACTCGGGAGGCTGAAGCAGGAGAATTGCTTGAACCCAAGAGGTGGAGATTGCAGTGAACCAAGATCATGCCACTGCACTACAGCCTGAGCAACAGTGTGAGACTGTCTCAGAAAAAAAAAAGTAATAAAGTACAAAAAAAAATTAGCCAGGCATGCTGTAGCCAGGCAGCACATATCTGTAGTCCCAGCTACTTAGGAGGCTGAGGTGGGAGGATTGCTTGAGCCCAGGAGTTCGAGGCTGCAGTGAGTCATGATCACACCACTACACTCCAGCCTGGGCAACAGAGCAAGACCCTGTCTCAAAAAGAAAAACAAAAAGCAAAAGCAGTTTATACTATTACATTTGGTATTAAGTTAAATATATATATATATCCTCTAGCTGGTGGGGAGGGGAGCAGGACCCCTAGAAGAGCCCATCCTTCTAGACCCACAGAAGAGTGCCAGTCTGATATAGAGGCTTCATCAGAACTACAGAAAACATGAGCCTACCCCGGCTCTCACCCCACCAGGGGCCTATTGCTGGAGAGAGGCAACAGGGAAGACCTAAAGCTGGTGATAGAGGCTGGGCATGGTGGCTCAGGCCTGTAATCCCAGCACTTTGAGAGGCCAAAGCGGGCACATCATCTGAGGTCAGGAGTTCAAGACCAGTCTGGTCAACATGGTGAAACCCCGTCTCTACTAAAAATACAGAAATTAACCAAGCACAGTGGCACACACCAGTAATCCCAGCTACTGGAGGGGGAGGGGGCGGTGCTGAGGCAGGAGAATCACTTGAACCTGGGAGGTAGAGGTTGCAGTGAGCCAAGATCTTACCATTGCACTCCAGCCTGGGCAACAGAGCAAGACACTGTCAAAAAAAAACAAACAAAAAAATACCCTCTGGCAAACCAGCCCCATCTTAAAGATGAAGAAAAACTAGAGGAATTTGAAGCTTATATATGGTACATTGAGGGTGTTTGAGTTGTTTCCCCCCTAAGAAAGATATGGTGGTAAATTTCACATTTTTTACCATAATTTTTTAAGTATTTATTTGGCACAAGAAGTAATATGAGACAGATGGCCAGGAGATCACCTACTGAGCCTAGCCTGAGGACAGGGGTGAGCAGGGGATAGGTTTTAACTTCAAAAGGTAATAGAGCTAATAACCAGTCAACACTTCCTCCCAGTCCTTTCTCTTTTGGGCACAGGTAAGTATAAAATCTTACCAACTATCATAGTTAACAAACAAACCATAGCAAAAGATGTCTCTATGCTTTTCTCTTGAGAGCAAAGAGTTTGGGTAATCTTTCTTAGACAGTTTCCAGGACTTAAGCCAGGAAGGGAACACGAATTTCTTACCTCTCTGTAAGGCGTCCCTTCTTCAATAGGCAGAACTAAAAGAGTGATATGTTGGAGTCCTGACTCCCAGGACCTCAGCCTATGACCTTATTTGGAGATAGAATCTTTACAGAGGTAGGCAAGTTAAAATGAGGTCATTACAGTGGGCCCTAGTTTAATATGACTGGTGTCCTTATTTTAAAAAAAAGAGAGAGATAAATTTGGACACAGAAACAGACAAACAGAAGGTGATGTGAAAAGCCACAGGAAGAAGATGGCCATCTACAAGCCAAGCAGAGAAGCTAGAACAAATCCTTCCTTTACAACTCTCAAAAGAAATGAGCCCTTAGCCAGGCGTGGTGGCTCACTCTTGTAATCCCAGCACTTTGGGAGGCTGAGGCAGGTGGATCACGAGGTCAGGAGTTCGAGACCAGCCTAGCCAACACAGTGAAACCTCTTCTCTAATAAAAATACAAAAATTAGCCAAGTGGGTGCCTGTAATCCCAGCTACCCGGGAGGTTGAGGCAGGAGAATCGCTTGAACCCAGGAGCAGGAGGTTGCAATGAGCCGAGATTGTGCCATTGCACTCCAGCCTGGGTAACAGCATGAGACTACATCTCAAAAAAAAAAAAAACAAGCAGGCAAAATATCTGAGCAGACACTTCACCAAAGAAGACATACAGACTGAATGAAAATCACATGTAAAGATTCCCAGCATTAGTGATCATTCAGTAAATACAAATCAAAACTATGTGATACTGCTATACACCTATTGGAATAACTAAAAAAGAAAGAAAAACTAACAATACCAAGAGTTGGTGAGAATGCACAGCAACCAGAATTCTCCTGCATTGCTGGTGGGAATGCAAAATGATGCTGACACTTGGAAAAATAGTAGGGCCATCTCTTATAAAGTCAAACATGCACTTTCAGATATAACAATCCCACATATACATTTTACCCACGTGAAATGAAAACGTATGTTCACACAAAAACCTGTATGCAAATATTTATAGCAGTTCTCATCGTCTTTGCCAAAAACTGGAACCACCTCAAATCTTCTTCAACTGGGAAATGGATAAACAAACTGTGGTACAGCCATACAATGACATACTGCCCAGCAATTTTAAAAAGAACTGATACAAACAATAACATCAATGAAGCCAGGCATGGTGGCTCACACCTGTAATCCCAGCACTTTGGGAGGCCAAGGCAAGTGGTTCACTTGAGGTCAGAAGTTCGAGATCACCCTTGCCAACATGGTGAAACCCCATATCTACTAAAATTACAAAAATTAGCCAGATGTGGTGGTGTGTGCCTGTAGTCCCAGATACTCAGGAGGCTGAGGCAGGAGAATTGCTTGAAACCCTGGAGGCAGAGATTGCAGTGAGCTGAGATCACACCACTGCGCTCCAGCCCGGCAACAGAGTGAGACTAAAACTAAAAATAACATAAATGAATCTCAAATGCATTATGCCAGCAATCCCCACTCTTTTTGGCACAAAGGGCTGGTTTCATGGAAGACAATTTTTCCACAGACAAGAGGTTGGGGGTGAGGGAGTGGGATGGTTTCGGGATGATTCAAGCACATTACATTTATTGTGCACTTTATTTCTATTATTATTACACTGTAATATACAACGAAATAATTATGCAAGTCACCATAATGTAGAATCAGTGGGAGGGAGCCCTGAGCTTGTTTTCTTGCAACTAGACAGTCTCATCTGGGGGTGATGGAAGACAGTGACAGATCATCAGCTGGAGTTCAGGCTGGCTGGTTCATCCCCTTCCCCTGTGTGCATGAGACAGGCAGGGCAGACGAGGCACAAGCACCACCTTTTCTTCTGCATTCCTGCAAAGTGGATTCTGCAGGTCCAGCTGATCCAATTGAGCAGCTCTGCTAGGGAAGGGCTTCAGAGGAGCTGCTGGTAGGTTTGGGGTTTCGATGACAGGTCATGGATCTACAAAGAGGGGGTGGTCATTGAGTGGGTGGTTGAGTGTCTTCCCACAGACCCACAACCGATAGCATGTCAGAGGGTCATGGCAGGCTGGCAGGGACCCACTGATTCAGGTGAAAGCCCCATGTGTGTTCGATGATTCAGCCTTGCCAGTCCTCAGCCATGATCACAAAGAAGCATGTGAGGTCCCCATGCCTCTTGTGGTCCCCAGAAGGTAGGTTCCAGCTGCTTATGGTGAGCACTTTCAGGCACTGCAAGGGAGGCAGGAATGGTCAAGCGTGAATGCACCGTGCCTCCTGGAATGTGGCCCTCCACCCCACTGAAGAGCCTCTTCCTTGCTCCTCCAGGGAGTCCCACCTTCCAGTCATAGATCTGGGACTGCAGGGACACCATGGCTGCTCCCGGCTCCCTGGAAGGATGTGCTCAGGTGTGTGCCTCTGAGGGGGTTCATCTTCAAGCCCTTCTGAGGGCCCCATGGCTGCTGGTCTTCACAAGGAAAGGATGTCCAGGGCCAGTTGTCTCTCTTCCCAAATGTGGTCCTGGTCTGGGTGCCTCCCCAGACCCCTCCAGTGGGAAGGCCTATTTCTCACCCCCCGTTCACCAGTTCCTGGCCCACATGCTCTCTGCACTTCTGCACAATTCCCAGCCCCAGTGCCTCATGCACCTCCCAGGTCAGCCCCAGCGAAAATACTCAGGAAGGACAAGGGGCTGCCCTCAGCCCTGTTGGAGGCATCAGATGGGTCCGTGCTCCTGTGCAGGTTTCCGCCCTGGTTCACATGTATGTGGCCTCACACACTGTATAGGGCTCTGTTGGGAGGGAGGTTCCCAGGGCCCTGAGTTCTGGAACAACCCACCTAGCACAGAGCAGACTATTATGCAGTGGTTTCATTTTGCAGGTGTGTTATCATGCGTGACTAAATTTTCAGCTTTACACTTTCGTTTTCAAATTCCACTATGAACACTAGAATTCTGGTACACACACACACACCTGTCTGCTGGCTAGCAGGGAATCTTTTGGCAAAGAACCTTCTCCCAAATGTCTCTAGAGGACACCCAGACATTGGGGGACCGGCAAGACCAGCTCCTGTGTGTGGGCCCCTGTCTCAGGTGGGCAGGGCCGTCAGAGCTTCAGGGCCTTCACAAGCTCGCCCTGCTCTCCTGGGGCAGCCCTCATGCAGGGGTGGCCTGAGGACTTCCTGGGGTCCCCAACTTGAAAACTGCCCCTCCGTGTGTTTCATGGGATTCTGAATGGCAGATATTTAGGGGGAGGAGAGAGGTTCTATGATCACTGAATAGACATTTTCCATAGAAGATACACAATTTGCCAATTGGCTCAATTTCATTCGTTGGTAAGAAAATACAAGTCAAACCACAATTAATACTAATTGACATCCACTTAAATGGCTATAGCAAAGATACAATGACAAATGTTAGAAAAGAAGTGAGGAATATGGGACTCACATATGCTGCAAATGGGAATGTAAAATATCATAGCCACCTTGAAAACAAAACAACAATGGGGCTATCCCTCCACATGCTGCACATAAAATCACTAGAGGACACAGACACTCTCACCCGAAGTGAGCATGCAAAAGAAATAACATTCCTATAACCATAAAGACTCTTACATGAATGCTCATAGCATGTGGTCTTGTCCATGCAATAGAACACTACTTGCCATCCAAGAGGAATGATGTAATGATACACGCTACCACAGAAATGAACCCCAAATCATTAGGCTGATAGAAAGAACCAGACCCAAAAGGCCACATAATTCGTGATCCTGGGTATTAGACATTTTGATAATAGGCTCATGTATAGAGACATAAAATTGATTGTTGTCAAAATCTGGCATGGCAAAGGAGAGTGAATGCAAAGTATACCCCAGTAAAGCATTTTAAAAAATAAACGTATCGACATACACTAAGGTACTTTTGACTTTCAGAAACCCAAGTCACAGATTGTAAAAATGAAATATATTTCTTGTCCAGTTCAAAGCAGGATAAAGAAAAGGGAGGCAGCAAGCTAACAGGCGCATGTTTGGTTACTGACGTAGGGATATTAATGGGCAGGAACGACGTGATTCATTTAACCAGGTCAGAAAAGCAAAGGAAATGATTTTAATTTATTGAAGACTGCTGTGACTCACAGAGTGTTATGAATGTGAAGCTGTACTTGTAGGGTTGGGCATATCCCTTATCAAACACAGCTCAAAAGAGCCATCTCACAGGAAGGTCAGCAAGACCCTCCTGGTCCCAGTTGCCTGGAGCTTTACAGCTGTCTATCCCACTCCTAAAACTACCTTCAGTCACTCATTCTAAACCCAAAGTAACAATGAAATCCAATACAAAACCCCATATTTCATGACTACTACATTCAATAATTTGCCGTCTTTTCTTTTCTTTTCCATCCCTCCGCATTACTTCTGTTTGTATCCCTACCTGGCGTGGCTGGTTCCGGAACAAGACTCTGTGTCAAAAATAAAAAGAATCTCAGGAGCTCAGGCTGTGGGTCTGCGGTTGGTGCCAGACACCCTCCCTGGCCGGCGCAGGAGCTGTGGGGCGGACTTGGTGCTCACAGGGTGCAGATGGCCCCTGACAGTCCCTGGAACCTGGATGTCACCCTGCACCAGGCCACAGTCCCCTCTGTGCCAGCCCAGGGTGTCAGATCTGCAATGAATACTGCGTCTGGCAGAGAAGGAGCAGGGGAAGCGCCGGACCCACCTTCAGACCTGCACATCACCAAGAAAACCCAATTCCAATTCCACAATAAAAGGATGCAGAGCTGCATAGCTCCATCTGTTCCTGCTGCCAGCTTTCAAGGGGTGGCCCGTTTGTCCCCCAGGGCTCAAGGAGCTTCCCCACCCAGGAGCCCCAGGACTCCTCGAAGGGAGTTTGCCAAGTGCTAACCAGGTGGTGGGGAGGAAGAAGCCTTTCCTTGCTCTAGGACCCAGGGAGCTCTGACCCTGGAAAGCACCCCACCCGGCGTACCGGCGACCTCAGGAGCCCCAGGGATCCATCTGTCAGATGCTCTACAGAAGGGCCCTGCAAGACAGGACCTGCTGAGGCCCCTTCCTTCCACCCCTGACCCCTGGGGGACCCATTATTCCCGAAAGCTCCTCTAGGTAATTCCCACCCAACCTGCATTGACCTCCAGCTTTGGAGCGCCCTTGCACTTTCCCTGCCCTTGGGAACTCCACAATTATTCCCCTCCAAAGACCCCTCCCAAAACTGCCTCCTGGCATCAGCAATGCTGTCACACCTTGGTGACTACCTAGGCCGCCCCCTTCCCTGTACCAAGCACCTCTGAGTCTCCATCATGACTTCCCAGGTCTAGGGCTGTACTGAGACTGCACAGCGACCCCTACACACAGGGCTTCCCTCCAGCACTCCCTCAGACATCCCGCCCACCCTACAGGGGAGATAAGGCTCCACCGCCCCTAAAACGCTGCTTTCCAGAGACCCCGCACGAGGCACCTCTGTCACACAGGGCTGACCCTATGAATCCCTCTCCAGATATCCTCGGGCCTTCCCCCAATGGAGAGACCACAGGCAGAGGACTCCTCTGGAGAGGATCCTCAGAAACCATCCTCAAAGCCACCATCACAACCAGAAAGACCTGAGGGAGAAACATGGCCACGAAACCCATCTCCACATACACACTCCTCCCAGCGGCAGCTCTAGGGACCCCACTCATGGTCACCTCACCCCATGGTGACCCCAAGACGCTCCCCCCAGGCTAAAGAGAAAAGAAAGGAAGAGTCCAACAGAATTCCTGCAGGAGAATCCATTTTCCTTTATTCATTATGCATTGGAGCTAAAGTGCAGGGCACAAAGGGTTTTACAGAAAATTTTAAGTTCTTGGTATAGTTTTCCATGGAAACTTTAAAAATTAACAATGACTACACAGTTCCCGAGAGAGATCCAAGATGGCCGCTTAGGAGGAACTCGGGAATGCAGCTCCGAGAGAAAGCACAGAGGGTGAGTGGACGCCGTATTTCCAGACTGATTTTTACTGCCCACAGACCAGGAGATTCACACGCAGAGAAGCCACACGGGTCGCCAGCACCGCTGGCGCCGCTGGCTTGAACGGCGCAGCCGCTGGGCCGGCACCCTGAGGCAACGGCTCACTGTACAGAGTGAGAGAGTCTGAGTCCCCTATAAGCCAGCAAGGGGAGCTGAAACGGGGAGCCAGGCCAGCGCCACGAATCTCAGAGCCGCGGCTTTAGCCAACGCAGCGGCTCCGGAGGCAGATCAGATGAGACGGTGTCCCCTCTTACCCAGCAAGAAGACCTGAAACACAACTGAAACCGGGACGGTCCAGCTCTGTGGAGGAGGGGTGTTCTCCATAGGCACCCAGCTCTTCCCAGGGCAATCTACCAAGGCAACTCGCCACTACAGAGACTCCGTCACTACAGGGGCGGGCCAACATAGCGGAAGCAGTTCTAACTACACCCAGAAGTTCACACGGAAGCTGGGTGGAGCCCACAGCAGCTTAGCGAAGCCTCTGCAGCCTGAGTGTGACTAGGCTGCCACCTTTTGGGCAGGGAAAACAGCAACCGCACAGGGGAACATCATAAAACCGTAACTCCCTGGGACAGAACACCTGGGGGGAAGAGCAGGGGGTTTATGAGTTCTGCCACAGCAGACTTAAAATTACCAAAATCAGAAAGACAACAACTACAAAGTCAACAGGTGGATAAATCCACAAAGATGGGAAGAAACCAGCGCAAAAAGGATGAAAACACCCAAAACCAGAACACTTCTCCTCCTACAAGGGATCACAACTCCTCACCAGCAAGGGAACAAGACTGGATGGAGAATGAGTGTGATGAAATGACAGAATCAGCTTTCAGAAAGTGGATAATAAGAAACTTCCGTGAGCTAAAAGAACATGTTCTAACCCAATGCAAAGAAACTAAGAACCTTGAAAAAAGACTTGACGAAATGCTAACGAGAATGGACAACTTAGAGAGGAATATGAGCGAATTGATGGAGCTGAAAAACACAACACGAGAACTTCGTGAAGCATGCACAAGTTTCAACAGCCGAATTGACCAAGCAGAAGAAAGGATATCAGAGGTCGAAGATCAACTCAATGAAATAAAACAAGAAGGCAAGATTAGAGAAAACAGGGTAAAAAGGAATGAACAGAGTCAACAAGAAATATGGGACTATGTGAAAAGACCTAATCTACGTTTGATAGGTGTACCTGAATGTGACGAAGAGAATGCATCCAAGCTGGAAAATACTCTTCAGGATATTATCCAGGAAAACTTCCCCAACTTAACAAGGCAGGCCAAGATTCAAGTCCAGGAAATACAGAGAACACCACAAAGATACTCCTCTAGGAGAGCAACCCCAAGACACATAATCATCAGATTCACCAGGGTTGAAATGAAGGAGAAAATACTAAGGGCAGCCAGAGAGAAAGGTCGGGTTACCCACAAAGGGAAGCCCATCAGACTCACTGCAGATCTCTCAGCAGAAACTCTACAGGCCAGAAGAGAGTGGGGGCCGATATTCAACATCCTTAAGGAAAAGAACTTTCAACCCAGAATTTCGTATCCAGCCAAACTAAGCTTCATAAGTGAAGGAAAAATAAAATCCTTTGTGAACAAGCAAGAACTCAGAGAGTTCATCACCACCAGACCAGCTCTACAAGAGCTCCTGAAGGAGGCACTACACATAGAAAAGAACAACCAGTACCAGCCACTCCAAAAATGCACGAAAAGGTAAAGAGCATCAACACAATGAAGAATCTGCATCAACCAAAGGGCAAAACAGCCACCTAGCACCAAAATGACAGGATCGAATTCACACATAACAATATTAACCCTAAATGTAAACGGACTAAATGCCCCAATCAAAAGACACAGATTGGCAAATTGGATAAAAAGCCAAAACCCATCAGTGTGCTGTATCCAGGAAACCCATCTCGCATGCAAGGATACACAAAGGCTCAAAATAAAGGGATGGAGGAAGATTTACCAAGCAAATGGAGAGCAAAAAAAAGCAGGAGTTGCAATTCTCATCTCTGATAAAATAGACTTTAAAGCAACAAAGATCAAAAGAGACAAAGAAGGACATTACATAATGGTAAAAGGATCAATGCAGCAAGAAGAGCTAACGATCCTAAATATATATGCACCTAATACAGGAGCACCCAGATACATAAGGCAAGTTCTTAAAGACTTACAAAGAGACTTAGACTCCCACACAATAATAGTGGGAGACTTCAACACCCCATTGTCAATATTAGACAGATCAACGAGACAGAAAATTAACAAGGATATCCAGGACTTGAACTCAGACCTGGAACAAGCAAACCTAATAGACATTTACAGAACTCTCCACCCCAAATCCACAGAATATACATTCTTCTCAGCACCACATCACACCTACTCTAAAATTGACCACATAATTGGAAGTAAATCACTCCTCAGCAAATGCAAAAGAACGGAAACCATAACAAACAGTCTCTCAGACCACAGTGCAATCAAGTTAGAACTCAGAATTCAGAAGCCAACCCAGAACCGCACAGCCTCATGGAAAATGAACAACTTTCTCCTGAATGTTGACTGGATAAACAATGAAATGAAGGCAGAAATAAAGACGTTCTTCGAAACCGACGAGAATGAAGACACCACATACCAGAATCTCTGGGACACATTTAAAGCAGTCTCTAGAGGAAAATATATAGCAATAAGTGCCCACATGAGAAGAAAGGAGAGATCTAAAATTGACACCCTATCGTCAAAATTGAAAGAGCTAGAGGAGCAAGATCAAAAAAACTCAAAACCTAGCAGAAGACAAGAAATAACTAAGATCAAAGCAGAATTGAAGGAGATAGAGACACGAAAAACCCTTCAAAAAATCAATAAATCCAGGAGCTGGTTTTTTGAAAAGATCAACAAAATAGACAGACCACTAGCCAGACTAATAAAAAAGAAAAGAGAGAATAATCAAATAGATGCAATAAAAAATGACAAAGGGGATATCACCACAGATGCCACAGAAATTCAAACCATCATCAGAGATTATTACAAACAACTCTATGCACATAAATTAGAAAACCTGGAGGAAATGGATAAATTCCTGGACAGCTGCCTGATCCCAAGCCTAAACCAGGAAGAAGTTGAAACCCTGAATAGACCAATAACAAGGTCTGAAGTCGAGGCAGCAATTAAGAGCCTACCACCCAAAAAAAGCCCAGGTCCAGATGGGTTCACAGCAGAATTCTACCAGACATACAAAGAGGAACTGGTATCATTCCTTCTGAAACTATTCCAAATAATCCAAAAAGAGGGAATCCTTCCCAAATCATTTTATGAGACCAACATCATCCTAATACCAAAACCTGGCAGAGACTCAACAAGAAAAGAAAACTACAGGCCAATATCCATGATGAACATAGATGCAAAAATCTTCAATAAAATACTGGCAAGCCGATTACAACAGCACATCAAAAAGCTTATCCACCATGATCAAGTAGGATTCATCCCGGGGATGCAAGGCTGGTTCAATATACGCAAGTCTATAAATGTAATTCACCACATAAACACAACCAAAGACAAAAACCACATGATTATCTCAATCGATGCAGAGAAGGCCTTTGACAAAATTCAACATCCCTTTATGCTAAAAACCCTCAATAAACTAGGTATCGACGGAACGTATCTCAAAATAATAAAAGCTATTTACGACAAACCGACAGCCAATATCATACTGAACGGGCAAAAACTGGAAGCATTCCCTTTGAAATCTGGCACTAGACAAGGATGCCCTCTCTCACCACTCCTATTCAATGTAGTACTGGAAGTTCTAGCCAGAGCAATCAGGCAAGAAAAAGAAATAAAGGGTATTCAATTAGGAAAGGAGGAAGTCAAATTGTCTCTATTTGCAGATGACATGATTGTATATCTAGAAGACCCCATCATCTCAGCCCAGAATCTCCTGAAACTGATAAGCAACTTCAGCAAAGTCTCAGGATACAAAATCAATGTGCAAAAATCACAAGCATTCCTATACACCAATAACAGACTTAAAGAGAGCCAAATCAAGAACGAACTGCCATTCACAATTGCTACAAAGAGAATAAAATACCTAGGAATACAACTAACAAGGAATGTAAAGGACCTCTTCAAGGAGAACTACAAACCACTACTCAACGAAATAAGAGAGGACACAAACAGATGGAGAAACATTCCATGTTCATGGTTAGGAAGAATTAATATCGTGAAAATGGCCATACTGCCCAAAGTAATATACAGATTCAATGCTATCCCCATCAAGCTACCAATGACCTTCTTCACAGAACTGGAAAAAACCACCTTAAACTTCATATGGAACCAAAAGAGAGCCCGCATAGCCAAGTCAATTCTAAGCAAAAAGAACAAAGCGGGAGGCATCACACTACCAGACATCAAACTCTACTACAAGGCTACAGTAATCAAAACAGCATGGTACTGGTACCAAAACAGAGATATAGACCAATGGAACAGAACAGAGGCGTCGGAGGCAACACAACATATCTACAACCACCTGATCTTTGACAAACCTGATGAAAACAAGCAATGGGGAAAGGATTCCCTGTTCAATAAGTGGTGTTGGGAAAACTGGCTAGCCATATGCAGAAAGCAGAAACTGGACCCCTTCCTGACACCTTACACTAAAATTGACTCCAGATGGATTAAAGACTTAAACATAAGACCTAACACCATAAAATCACTAGAAGGAAACCTAGGCAAAACCATTCAGGACATAGGCGTAGGCAAGGACTTCATGACCAAAACACCAAAAGCATTGGCAACGAAAGCCAAAATAGACAAATGGGACCTAATCAAACTCCACAGCTTCTGCACAGCAAAAGAAACAGTCAATAGAGTGAATCGGCAACCAACAGAATGGGAAAAAATTTTTGCAGCCTACCCATCTGACAAAGGGCTGATATCCAGAATTTACAACGAGCTAAAAAAGATTTACAAGAAAAAAACAAACAAGCCCATTCAAAAGTGGGCGAAGGATATGAACAGATACTTTACAAAAGAAGACATACATGAGGCCAACAAGCATATGAAAAAATGCTCATCATCACTGGCCATTAGAGAAATGCAAATCAAAACTACATTGAGATACCATCTCACACCAGTTAGAATGGCAATCATTAAAAAATCTGGAGACAACAGATGCTGGAGAGGATGTGGAGAAATAGGAACACTTTTACACTGTTGGTGGGAGTGTAAATTAGTTCAACCATTGTGGAAAACAGTGTGGCGATTCCTCAAGGACCTAGAAATAGAAATTCCATTTGACCCAGCAATCCCATTACTGGGCACATATCCAAAGGATTATAAATCGTTCTACTATAAGGACACATGCACACGAATGTTCATAGCAGCACAGTTTACAATAGCAAAGACCTGGAACCAACCCAAATGCCCATCGATGATAGACTGGACAGGAAAAATGTGGCACATATACACCATGGAATATTATGCAGCCATTAAAAACGAGGAGTTCGCATCCTTTGTAGGGACATGGATGAACCTGGAAACCATCATTCTCAGCAAACTGACACAAGAACACAAAATCAAACACCACATGTTCTCACTCATAGGTGGGTGTTGAACAAGGAGAACACATGGACACAGGGAGGGGAGCACTATACACGGGGGTCTGTTGTGGGGGAGTGGGGGGGACAGCGGGGGGTGGGGAGTTGGGGAGGGATAGCATGGGGAGAAATGCCAGATATGGGTGAAGGGGAGGAAGGCAGCAAATCACACTGCCACGTATGCACCTATGCAACAACCTTGCATGTTTTTCACATGTACCCCAAAACCTAAAATGCAATAAAAAAAAAAAAAATTAACAATGATTGATAGAGATAATAGATAATAAACCCATCATAAGTAAATTATCACTAGGTTTCAGCAATTCTCATTTTGCTGTTTAATTTCAACTATCAATTCCAAATATTCTGAGTTTTTACATCAAATATAAGATACGATATCATTAATTATGGAAGAACGTGAGTAACTATTATCTAACAAGTGAAGATAAAAGAGAAAATATCATTATCACATCTAATAAAAATTTTAATATTTAAAATAGATTTGTGTATTCACCAAAGAGTAGACTCTACAACCACCGAAGGCTTTGTATGAAATGTTTTAACACGTTTCATCTAATATTTCATCTTCAGACACAAAATATCAATACATAAAAATATTCAATTATGTATACAGGGCCACAGACTATGTTTGGAGGAGGAAATCGCAAATCAACAGTGGGATATTCCAAACCACTTTATTGTGAATGTAAATGCAAGAGGCTGGGCATGGTGGCTCTCACCTGTAATCCCAGCACTTTGGGAGGCTGAGGCAGGCAGATCACACGGTCAAGAGATCAAGACTATCCTGGCCACCATGATGAAGCTCTGTCTCTACTAAGAATATATAAAAGACTCTGAACTGAGATGTGCTGTGTCCATGTGACAGTCTTCCTCCCCAAGAGTTGTTCAAGAAGGTTGTGCCCTAGGAATGCCATCGGGACTCAGTGGAACAAGAAGGGCAGGTAGCACCTGGCACCCAGTGTTCATGCCACCATCACCCAGCTTCACAGTGTGGTTATTTGAAGAAGTCTCCGCTCTATGAAAATCCTAATCAACAACAACAACAGCAACAATAACAACAATAACAACAATAAAAATTTAAAAAAAAAACATAAAAAAAGAAAATTCTAATTATGCTGGTATGCTAATTTCTCTCTTTAAGATAAGATGGCATTAGCATGCCGAATGCTGATGGAATCCATGCTGATGGCCCTTCTCATAACGGCAACATCTTGATGCAAGTCTTCGTATTCACACGGCCGTGACATAGCCTAGGAAAGTCAATCAAAGAGAAAATGGGTACAATTTTTTAAAAGGCTCCAACATTTTTTAAAAGGCATCATTGATGAGAAGCCACACACACAGATTCCTTTAGAGGGTTCCCTTGCAGCTGCTTTGGCTGAGGTTTACACTGCCAGGTTCTGAGGATGAACTCCCTGCCCATTCACTAAGGTAGTCTCCTTTAAGAGCTATGAAAAGACTGCCAGAGCCAAGAGGAACTTACTTTATAATTTTAAAATTGGGCTCATTGCTTGATGATACTGTCACATAAAAAATAAAATAGGGCTCCTAAAGATTTTAAGAGTATTGTGACAAGCTTGTAACAATATTATCTGTTACCTGTGCACTTGTTCCTTCAACATAACCAACATACACTTGTGCCAAACAATCAACTTACTCAGAGGTTTAAATTCTACCCAATCCTTAGTAGTTACTACACACTCCAAGCAGATTTAATGAGGCAGGTGCGTGCCGGGCTGTTTTGGAACATCCAAGAAGTCTAATGATTGAAGCACCAAAAGGTGCTACTGTACTTGCACACTGTGGTAGATAAATGTATTATTCCAAAGTACACCAAGACACCAGAGACAGTGCCAATTTTAAATGAGGCTATTTCAGTTGTAATTTTCCTGTTTACTCACCAAGAGTCATAAGCCATAAATCTTATGTTGTCCCATGAAGCCATTTTCATTAAAAATCCATGTCCTTCCTACACCTAGTACTTGAAACACTGGCACCTTATACAGTCTAAGCACAAGTCTCTCAGCCACTACTGCTTTGTCTAACAAACTTTGTCTATATATAGAATAGACAAGGACACAAAATTGCAAACCGCTTAAGTAAAAGACAGTCAAGAGCGGTAAGTGCATTGTCTACTTAGATATAATTAGGAACACATCTGCATTTATTCACGAATGTTATTTGAATGGGTAGAGATTAAAAACAAAACCCATTAAGAACAGATTGAATTTAATTAAAAATATTCTGAATTGTGGTCAAAGCAGTGAGAATATCAATAATTTTTTAAAATATAGATCCTTGGCCAGGTGCAGTGGCTCATCCCTGTAATCCCAGCACTTTGGGAGGCCAAGGCGGGCAGATCTCCTGAGGTCAGGAGTTCAAGACCAGCCTGACCAACATGGAGAAATCCTGTCTCTAATAAGAATACAAAATATCCGGGCATAGTGGTGCATGCACATAATCCCAGCTACTTGGGAGGCAAAGGTAGGGGAATCGCTTGGACCCAGGATGTGGAGGTTGCAATGAGCTGAGATTGCGCCATTGCACTCCAGCCTGGGTAACAAGAGCAAAACTCTTTCCATTAAAATAATAATAATAATAAGGATGCTTGCATAAAGCATAAAAGACAAGAAATATGATGCCAAAGAAATAAGCACTTTGGTCTGTTAATTTTAAGGCTTTCATTTTCCTAATCACTACTTAATATGATTTTGTCACACATGTTGGCTTTTGCGGCCAATGGGAAACTCCACTAAGTGACTTCACAGCCTTACCTTCAGTTTCTGTGCTTTATCTTTGCGAAGAAAATCAAATATAAAATACACGTCATGGTCGTATGCCAAGGCACGCAGGTCAAAGTAATATTTTGCATAAACACTGGTAGACACATTAATATTAAACTGAAGTAGCTCCAAAAAACACTTCTCCATCTTACTCCTGGGGGAGGAGAAACACAATAAAGCCAACACAGGGCAATTTTAGTCAAGTGGGTTATCTTTAAAAATATCATTCTGAGCTACTAGGAGGCTCCAAATTCTGTTTTGAAACAAATAAAGGCCACCTGGTCGGGTACTTACACTAATGTCCAAACAAGGCACAGCTGCTTGGGGTCTCCCTGGCATCCCAGCACCCCAAGTTTGGGATGAGGGATAGGTAGAGGCCTCTTCTGCACTCCTCCTGCTGACCCAGGGCTTATTCTTCACAGTTCCCTTAGGGCAGCTGCACAACTCAGACTCCATGCTCATTCACAAACCCCGCAATCATGATCAGATGACAGGAACGATGGGTTCCATTTACTAGCTCTGAAGAAGCTCCACGCATGTTTACCAGGACAATAACAAGAAGGGACTTACTGAAGTAGAGAAGCACCAATGGTAAGATGGGGCACATCACCATGGCAACAAATGGACCCATGGAGACCCACCCTATTACCTTGGAGGCGGAAAAACTCTAAGGCTACAAGGAGGATTCATCCCAAATAAATATATAAACAAGATACATTCCATGGCAAAAAGAATCCCCCTCCCTCTGCTCCAGCACACAAGGCGATGTCAAGGACACATAATGCAAGTCTCTGCTCACCTTAATATTATGAAGAGACTGGGGAAGAATAACATTTACAATTTGAAAGGCAGAAAAGTCAAGGATGGACATTTTGGCTCGACTAAACTCATTTTATAATGTGATTTATAGTAGGGCCCTGGCCTTAACACATGCAGTGTTGCTCTTGAGTTGGGAATGCAACCGTGAAGAACTCAGCATCTGTCACCCCTGGACAGAACAGAATGTGGGGAAGTTGGATGCAATGGGAGAAGAAAGGACTGGGAGCCACCCTCTGCCTCATGGTCATCCAGCTGCCCTCACCAACACTAAATTAATAGGTACAGAGTTAGAGTCATTCTGGCTGCTTTCAGAGTAACCCTTGTAATGAGCTAATTGATTCAAAATGATCAACATCTGAAAAATACATTTGGTTTCTTGGTTTGAAAGTTTTAACATTTTACCCAGTGGCTAAGTCAACAAATGCTTGAAAGTGGGGGGCAGTTAGACTACAAGCCAAGATGTGGGGATCTCATTTGCTGAACTTAAAACCCAACTGAACCTCCTTCCAAAATTAATTTCCTGTTCACATGTTCATAAGTCTATAGAAATGGAAATCAAACAATATTTGAATAGACAGCTAATCAGGACTTACTATCGGAATTAAAGGCACTTCTCAGAATTAACATATCTATTAATAGAGGTTTAACCGCTGAAGAAAAGAATTCTGTGTACAGACTATGCATCTTCTAGGATTTCTGGTTTTTTAAAAGGCTAGATGATTGAATAGCATACCCTTTATGATTATCTCACAAACTGTTTTACTCTCTAGTAAGAAAATATATTCTAGGGAGACACATAGATGTTGGAAAGTTTTAAGAAAAATCTGATGGACAGCAGTTTTTTAATCTATTAAATTGACACTCAAAATGGGATCATTACAAACAGTCAGCAGCAGTGGGGTGAGACACATGGCTATTAAACGCTTGGACGTAATGCTTTTCAGCTTCCCAAGATCATACACAGAAGCAGCCTGTTTGGAGCCGGTCTTCTCGGAGCTGGCCTCTGCCTCCACTGCTCCTGGAGTTCAATTCTGTAGAAAACTGCACATATCCCCGCATGTTCTCTGTTCTTGTGACTAGAAATCAGAGCCCCAGCCAGCTTAGCTGCAGGTTTTGAGAACAATTCAGCTGCCAAAATGGCAGAACTAAGTGTTCGTGATTACAAATTTGAAACCACCTTTGCAAAAATTGTAACTGAGAAAATTATGACAGTGAAAGAGGGCTGATCTGACTTCATCTCACTTCTAACCTCCAAGCTGTCCTTGTTTGTTCCTACGCAGAGGCCAAACTAATTTTGCAAGGAACTTAGTTTGTAATTTAACTTTGAAACAAAGATGGTAACAACCTTTTCCCAAAACAAACCCCTTTCCCACCTGATGACTAGACAGATGACCTTTCCAGAACTAATAAATTAGCCACATGATTAGAAATTGTGGCTTAGGAGTCAGAAGGCTGCAACAATCTGAACCTCCCCATATTGCTCCTGGGAATAACATCACTATTGTAAAACCTAAAATCAGTGCTTGAGATATTTTGCAGACCCTGTACTGGGATCAGGTGGCACCACCCCAACAAATAAACGTGGCTCATCTGGTTCTGTGGCCCCCACCCAGGAGCCAACTCAATGCAGGAGGACAGCTTCAACTCCCTATGATTTCATCGCTGACCTCACCAATCAGCACTCCCCACTTTCTGACCCCCTACCCACCAAATTATTCTTTTAAAAAACCATCCCAGAGTTTTCAGAGAGACTAATTTGAGTAATAGTAAAACTCTGGTCTCCCGTACAGCTGTCTCTGCATGAATTCAACTCTTTCTCTATTGCAATTATCCTGTATTGATAAATCAGCTCTGGCTAGGCAGCAGGAAAGGAGAAATCAGGCAGTCACAAATCTTGCTTCCTTTCAGGGACCAGTTTGCAAATGGATGACTACAATTAAACTCACTTTAGCATTTGCAACTTTCAAAGTACTTCCATTTGTTTCAAATTCATTTGCTGTCACGCTCTTTGCTAAAATGTCTACCACAAATATCACAATGATCACTCGGTTTATACTATTAGCAAAGTGGTGGCAAAAAATTTTTTGTTTGTTTGTTTGTTTCTTAGAGAGTCTGGCTCCATCACCCAGGACTGGAGTGCAGTCACATGATCACAGCTCACTACAGCCTAAACTTACCAGGCTCAGGCAATTCTCCCACGTCAGACTCACAAGTAGCTGGGACTACGACAGGCACCTGCCAACACACTTGGCTAATTTTTTAAGAACTTGTTTGTATGGACAGGCTTCACTGTGCTACCCAGCAGGTCTGAACTCCTGTGCTCAAGTGATCCACTCACCTCAGCCTCCTGAAGGGTTGGGATTACAGGCATGAGCCACTGAGCTCAGGCGCCAAGTGGTTATTTTTGAATGTAGATACATACACACTGCAGTATATCTACAATATACACTGTATCTTCAATTGTAGACATACACCGAGGTGATTCTGAGTAACAGTCCTATCTGGAGTCATGGGCAAAGATCACAAAACTAACTTGTGCCACTGCCTGGCATCATCTTTTCTGCTGCTGCTCAATGTAAACAAGAGCTGCTCCCTCGTCTTGCACCAGATGCAGCCGACACAGCTGTCCTCACTGTCCAGCAGGCACCCAGGGCGGCTCTGCTGGAAATGCCCCCCGCTCACCCTGCCTGCCTGCTTCAGGGCCCTTCACTTCACAGTAGTCATAAGGCCAAATTGGAAGGGAACCCTGGGGAAGCTGTGTTTCAGTTTCATGTTGGTGCATCTGGGAGGAACCCCTTGACCCCGCAAGGCTCCCCGCACTCTCATAAACAACTACTGGCCCCCAGCCTGCTTCTGTGAATGTCTGACTACCCAGGGAGCCCGTGAGTGTGGTGGGCATGGGGTGATGCCCCAGAAATGCTTCTCACACTGCAGGAGGTGAACGTGGATGCTTCTAACTCATCAGACCGATTTCCAAACACATGCAATGTTCCCAGTGGGGAGGAGCCAGGGCACAGAAATCTGTAGCTATTTAGCATCATATCTCAAGGTTCCTATAAAAACAGATCTTCAGATTAAAGGGGGAGACAAGGACCAGCAAAAGCAAATACACGATGGGTGACTTAGGTTAAAGCTCTAACTTCTGCATAGTCCAGAGGACTTAAGACCTTAACAGTGGCCAACTATTTCAAAGGCCAGATGTTTGTCCCTTAAAAGGTGACTGAAACTGGCAGCCAGCTTCTAAAAAGCTATAAAAATATTTACTGTACTGTGTCATTCTGACAGCACACTTGTAAGAGGTTTGCAAAAAAACAATCAGAAAAACACTTTTCAGATTATCAGCCAGTTATTACAACAACAACACATCAAGACTTACCCATTAATGGTGGAAAACATAAACTGTTATACTAAAGCTGGATAGATTGAAGTCTGTGGTCTTACGCCTATTTCCTTTATCTGCACAATGAAACCTATAAAGATATTTCTTACAGTGATAACTTGGAGAGCAAATGAGGCATGGAAAATGATGACAAAGTTTGCCAAACCTTAGAAACTTACATTGTCTCAACTGCAACATCCTTGGGATTCTGGCTGTCATCCACACTCCAGGGACGATGATCTCTCCAAACCTTGGAGGCCAGAAGCATGGCTCCAAGGACAATTTGTTTCCAATTAGTAGGACAAAGATCGATGTTACCATTAGTCAAAAGGCGTTCAATGTACACCTGCAAAATAGAGCACTTGTCTTTGATTTCAGTTCTGTTTCAGTGTGGTGATAAGAACATTTAAGAATGAAAGACTTCTTCTGGTTTTGGACAGAAAGTAAGTACCTTTTATTCTTATGTTCTGCAGAACTTTGCTCAGACAAAGTGAGAGGCCAAGTCACAGTCACAGATACCTCTGCAGCATACTCTGCCCATAGAAATTTCCATGCCAATCTCATTCACAGGGATGTGAGCATGAAGAAAGGCACCTTCAGCACCTTCACACTCATGAAAGGCAGCACAAACACAGGCCTCATGCAGATTAAGGTTGTTCAGGAAACACTACAGTGCCATCCGCCTGCAGCGTCACACCTGGCTGGCAGGCAGATAGGAATTTCACAGGTGTGCCATGCTCGAATGTGTAGCACCCAAGTCATACAGATAACACTGCTGTCTTCTCCTTTTCACAACAACTAACCACTCTTGGGACACAGGCTTAGGAACTGCGGGTCAAGAGTGCTTCCCAGTGCCTGCCGGGCAGACAGCATGACAAGGGCAGGTCTCTGTTGCTGAGAAACAGTCCCTGTATTCAGTGCCCTGATGAGGAATGCACGTGAATGAATGGAGAGTCCTGTTCACAGCCCCTATTTTCCATGTCTCCACAATCATTTCACGAAAACTTATTTCTTGTCCTACAGTATCTGCATTCAGTCAATTCTGTGGGTTTGAAGGCAGAGACAGCTGCCGGCCTCTGTATCCTTGGGGTGCCTCTAAACCTGTCAAGCAGTTTGTGAGATAATCTCAGAAAGTACCCTCTATCTATCCAATCTCTATCCTATAAAGAACTGGGTGAGGGACCAGCTGAGTGAAGGTTACAGAGATAAGCTGTGAGGTGTTGCCACCTCAGAGGGTGCTCTGTAGAAGAGTATGACTCTATGCTACTTGAAGTCTTCGTATCAAGGTGAAAGAAAAACAGTTCATTTAAAGAGAGTTCATTTATTGTCTGAACATTATCAGATTGGTGGCTCAGATCTGGCAATGTTCTCCAAAGTCAACTGTGTTTTCTAAATCACATGGCCCTTGAACGTGACATGTTCTTGTGAGAGATGCTGCTCCCTTTCTTCAAAACTCTGCACTGTCGGATATCCAAGGAATAACCCTCCCTCCCAGGGTTCAACTCCACAGGACTCATTAGAGAGCACTGGAACAGCACTGGTGAGCCCTCAACTTCCTGTCACCTTTACTGGTAAGCCAGTGACCTGCTGACACTCATCGATACCACTTGCCCTCCTGGGTCAGTGAGAAAGTTCCTCTTTTAACATCAACTCTTCCATCAGCATGATGGATCCTATCCCACTTTTGCAGAACACTGTTCCCCAAATAACCTCTTCCTGAAGACTTTCTCCCTCTCTGCCAGAGATTTTCCCCAATACAAATGTCTCCCCCAGGACATCCTCTCATTTGCTCACAGTGTCATGCCCTGGTGCCAGCTCCTCATCTCCCATCTCTCCTTAACCAACCTCCACCCCCATCACTCACCTGAGACTCCTCTTGCTGAGGTCCCTGGAGCCTTCACACCCACAAACCAGAGCCCTTCACCCCAAGGCTCCACTCCCCAACCTAATCTTGTCCTAGGAATTGCCTTGGCCCTAATCTTGTCCAGGGAATTGCCATTGGCCTAGCTCCTGGGGACTAATACTTACATGTGAGTTACCCTCTTCCAATCCATGTGCAATCCCTCTATGGCTACCTTCACTGGTAGGCCGACTGCTTCAGATTCTGGGCCACCATGTGTCACGGCTTACCTGTAACAGCCTAGTTGCTACTTAGTCCTCTTCTCTGCCCCAACCCTCCTCCCAACTATGGTCTACTCTCCCCAAAGCAGTTGGGATAACCTGTAAATTAAGAACACTGCACTCCCCTGCTCAAGATCTACCATTAGTCCCCACTTCAAACTGGAATAAAACCTTAACTTCATCCTCTGCTCTGCAAGCCAAAGGGCTCTGTGACCTATGGCACCACCTGTGCGGCCTCGTCTTTTCCATTCTTTCCTTCATTTCTCTCACAGGCGGGCTCCCTGCTGTCTGTTCCTTGAACACACATGAAATGTGTTCCTGTCTCAGTCTTGGCACTCATCCCACCGCCTGTAATGCCAGCACTCCTTATCATCCTTGCTTTATAGTCAGGTCACTGCTCAGATGTGACCTCTCCAGAGAGGCTCTTCATAATCATTCTATCAGAAACAGCGAACCCCTCCCGTCACTCTCTCTGTATCCTGCTTTATCATTTTGCTATTTGCCATTACCTAAAAAAAGAAATGCTTTCCTCATTAAAACAAATGCCTCATAAAGACAAGGACTGTGCTCGACCTGTCCTCTTCTCTATCCCAGCACTTAGAAGAGTGGCACAGGGTTGGCATCCCAGGGGTATTTATGGAATGGGCACCTTCTTGGCAGCATGTAGCACTGTGACCACAGCCTTTCCTATCATGAACCCTTTGTTCTTATCATTTTCCCCTGCTCTTCCTCCTCCCAGTCTGGCCACTTTTCTGGGGGTTTGTCCCTTACATGCTGGTAGTCTTTACAGAGCTATCTTTTGTCCATCTTCTCTTTTTTTCCTTTTCCTGAGTAGCTGCGACTATAGGTATGTCCCACCATGTCTGGCTTGTCCACTTTCATTCTGAACACTTTCTTTGCATTCTGTGCATTTGAGCAGCTACTCTTTTTTTTTTTCTTTTTTTTTTTCCAGAGTTTTGCTGTTATTGTGCAGGCTGGAGGGCAGTGGTGCAATCTTGGCTCACTGCAACCTCTGCCTCCCAGGTTCCAAAGATTCTCCTGCCTCAGCCTCCCAAATAGCTGGGATTACAGGTGTCCACCACCATGCCCAGGTAATTTTTTGTATTTTTTAGAAGAGACAGGCTTTCACCATGTTGGCCAGGCTGACCTCAAACTCCTGACCTCAGGTGATCCAACCGACTTGGTCTCCCAAAGAGCTGGGATTACAGGCGTGAGCCATCATGACTCGCCTTGAGCAGCTACTCTTACTCTTCATTCCTTACCTCCAGCTCAGATTCATGCTCCATTCCCATAGATCCAAATCATGACTGCACTGCTCAGATTCATGCTCCAGTTCCATAGATTCAAATAATGACTGCACATGTCACTCTGCTATCTCACGGGCATACTAAATTTAGCCGGTATACAGTGAACTCCCCCTTCTTCCAATCCAGATTTCCCTCCTGCATCAGCTCTCTCTCTCTCTCCATCTGGAAGTACCACTCCTGCTTCCCTCCAGCATGTGCTGAGCATTCCCAATGGCTGCAGCTCCATGAAATGGCCTGCATCTGATCCAGTGCTCATGGAGAGGTTTCTATGCAGGTGCCCAGCAGAAGCCTTCACCCCTAAGCTCTAGCCGGATGCTAAAGGAGAGGGTACTGCTCTAAGTATCCTTTCTCTCCAGGCTGTGTGGTTGACATTCCTCTACAGGTTAGTGTGGGGAGGGGTCAAACAATCCCAGCCATCTGAACAGGACTTTATATTCAGAATGAGTCTCACCACAGGAATTCTGTGAGAACCATGCAGAGGTAAGGACACAGCTATGGCTTGGCAGGCTAACTAGCAAAGCCCATGTCCAAGTCTTACTGGTTCCACATTCCTGGGCAATTTCCCGAGCGGGCACAAGAGGTCCCCAGGAACAACAAAGCATTCAGAGCAGCAACTCCAGGTCACAACTGTGGGGAAATACAGCCTGGAACTCAGCTTAGACCTACATTGGAATCTGTTGAGGGAGAAACCAGAAGTCTCTCCTGCTGCTTTTAGTAGCAATTATTCTGTAATAAGAAAAGCAATGGCATCATTTTAAAACCTGACGATGATTAAACTCTAAGATGTGTATTTACTTTGCTTGCATAGGTTTCTCTTAAAAGATCTGATGATAACTTTAGGAACTGACTTTTATTTAGAAACACGGCCACACGCTGTGTAGGAGACCAGTTATTAAAGACGCTTTATAGATAAGAAATAGCTTACCAATGCTATGATCACACTTGGAGTACTTAGTTTTGGTTTTGTGTGTATAAAAAGATGAAATAAATATTCAAAAATGCATTTGCATGTGGGATAATCCTCAAAGGAATTCCCTGGAATCTTTTCTTGCTGAAAGAAGAAAAAAGGCAATATAAATATTCATTCAAGAAAACTTCTTAAGTACTCTTAAGATGGGAATGTTCAAATTTGTGCCCACATGTCCCTTACAATAATTTTGCTGGGATAAAATGTCTTTCAGTTTTAAAAATATAAACAGTAGGATCTTAAAATATTTTTGCTTTTCTGTAAACATAGGTGCTAAGGTGGCCCTGTGGCTATCATATGCCTGAATAAGGAAGTTTTTAACTTTTTATAGCATTTAACAAATTTAAATTTAAATTGCTTTCTAATTCTATTCACAGTTTGTGCATATTTGTTAGGACTACTTACAAATATTTTTATTGTTTGCTGCTATAAAATATTATCTTTTAAAATGACACATTTTGTTATTTGGATGGTATGTTTATTCCCCTTAGCACACAAATTAAACAAAGCTGTAAGTCAGCTGTTACTCCAGTGTGTCCAATTTACAACACTCCTTACATAAGATGATTAGACACAACTTAGTGAAGACTTAATGGTGGATGATTTTGACTTCATCATGAAATAAACACAACTCTATAAGACATAAACAGAACCTCAGAGAAAGTGACACTTACTGAAAGTGGATGTACTGGCTCATCAAAAATAGCCAGAGATCTATTCGCATATCTATAAAAGAAGAATGTGCATTTAAGAAATTAATTCAGGAATTGTTAATATCTTAGTAAAGTATCTGCTGGAAGTAGGGCAAGGAGGGTGGAGGGAGATACTTCTTGTTTGCTTTGGTAAAATTTGTCCACCAAAACAGTTGTTGCCAATTTTTCTCCTGGTCCTGGCCTTCAGAGGGTTTCTTGACCTCTTTTTCATCAGCACATCACGTTCTGAACTTGGAAGTCTTTTCTACATTGATGAGCCAGACTTGCCTTTAAGTACTGACTCCCGCTAACAGGCAATGGTAATAAGCTGTATCTATTTTTACTCCTCTAGCCTCACAGTGGAACACAAGAACATTTTAGAAAGCAGTAGTTGTTGGCAATAAATATTTTAGAACTTTTTACAATCAATTAAGATTTCCCAAATCTTTCTTTATTATACTTTATGTTTGCTGATGTAGTTTGAGTTACAGACTTAATTGCCTTTTTATTTTAAAAGAGGCCAGTCTTTAATGAACTTTAAAAACTAACACATTACGTGATCATTTAGGAAACCAGTGGTTCTCCCAATGTGGTTTGTGGACCCCTGAGATTCCCTAGGAGACCCATGATGTCAAAACTGGTCGTTGTTGTTGTTATAGGTTTTGCTCTTTCACCCAGGATGGAGCACAGTGGTACACACCTGACTCACTGCAGGCTTGACTCCGTGGGCTCAAGCAATCCTCCTGCCTCAGCCTCCCAGGTAGCTGGGACAAAATGTCCACACCACCATGCCCAGCTTATCTTTGTTTTTTGATAGATAGGGTCTTGCCACATTGCCCAGGCTGGTCTCAAACACCTGATTCAAAGTAATTCTCCCACCTTGGCCTCCCAAAGTGCTGGGATTCCAGGTGTCAACCACTATGTATGGCCCAAACTGTTCTTACAAGAATACTAATTCAACCTGAGAAGCTGATTGAAAATAAAACACACAAATAATTCATTACTTTTTAAAAGTATTAAGACATTGATTGCTTTCTCCCTGTTCAACCCTTGTAATGACTGTTTAAAAGCAAAAGTGGGTAAAACTGATGGTTTCTCAGTATGAATAAGGGCAGTGGTACCAAATTATACCAGTATTCATTCCACTCTTCACTGCCCCTTGCAGTTTTTATTAAAGTAGCATGTTTCACTGAAGAATGTCCTTGATGAAACAGTAAAAATTAATGGTGTTATTAAATCTTGACCTCTCTTTTTAGTATTCTAAGTAGAAAGTTCAGATAAAGTGCTTCTGCATACTGAAGTACGGTCATGTTAAAGAAAAGCACTTGTGATTAAATTGTGAGCTGAACGAGCCAATTTTTCACAGAACACCATTTTTATCTGAAAGTATAACTGACTATTATCCATAAAATTAAGTCAAGTGAGTCTGTCATTTCAAGGAAAATAACAAGTATTTGTCTATAATAAAGCTAAAACTTTCAAGCTAAAAATCAGGACTTTGAAAACTCATACCTACTACTGTGAGCTTGAGAGCATCTACATATTTGAGACATTTTTATAATGCTGGTGATGCTAATGAAAGTGAGTTGTTGACACTATAAATAAACCAAGTAGCCAATGCGTAATATTTTAAAAGCCAGTAAAGCGAAAGATCCATTTATTGTACAAGAAAGATCAGTGACTATTAGTGAACGAATTCATTGATATGTACAATCCTGCTATAACTATTTTAATCAGTTAGCACTTCTCGAGTTTTAGTGGGGTTAAAGAATACCCACAGTTACCTGGGAGCTTTAAAAATACACCTTTTTCCTACTACATATTTGCATGAGGCTAGGGTGTCTTTTTACTGCTTCTTTACAAATAAATTGCAAACAAAGACATAAATGAATACACTTTGGAACACTTAATAATTTAAAAGAGTCTTACGGACCAAAAAACCCACAAATGATTCACTGTAACACTGTAAAATAAGCACTCTACAGCTTATAATGTCTAGAGTTATGACCTGACAGCATGTTTCATATGACACAAAGTGATGAGCTGGAATAACAAGACAGGTTTCAAAGAGCTCACCTGTGCTTTATGACGTAATATATTGCCCAAGTGACGCTGTGGAGGGAAAAAAAAATTGTAAGTACTGATTTTATCATTTGTTAGGCCTGAAGATATATTTCTAAGGGGGAGGGAGGGAACCCTCTCAGTGGCCCTGAAATCCTCTGTTCTAAACAGTACCACATGAGCACTTTCCTTTTGTTTTAGTCCTCTGGCTTTACAGCAAAAATAGGAGAACCAGAATGCAGGCAATATGCTGTTAGAAGACTTGTGTCTGCAGATGGTTATTATGTATAAATAATGACATATTTTCTCTGTCATTTGCTCTTCTGCCCATAGAACCTCTCATTCTGTGCAAGTTACTTATATCTATGTGTACATATGCTTACATTTAGGACAGACAGTAGTGTTTTTCTTTTTAAGTTGCTAGGCCCTGCATTTCGGCTGATTTAGTTCACCATCACCTACTCACCCATTTGTCATTATTTCCCTAAAAGCACAGAATGAATGTGCTTTATATCAAATAAAGTAATTTAAAATCACCTATGCATGATTAGCAGAAAATCTATTAGTAAACATTATAATGCATCCAAAAATTGATGACACTTGTAGCTCTCCTAAAATAAGCAGTACTAAACACACAGCATAACACCACATCATAGAGTATTAATGAGAGGTACTTCCACATTAAACAGAATATGAATGAACAAATACAACTCTTCGGATGTATGTTACTGTGTTCCAAAGTCATCCACGATGTTGTGTGTCAGGAAACAGGGGCTTCTCTTCGATAAGTTCTGACCTTCCATTCACCCTCAACATTTAAAATGAGGCTCAGAATAATCTGAGAAGGCAAATTGGAGTTGTAAAAAGTAGGCCTTACAGCATTATTAGCATCTAAGATAGATATTTCTATAGTGCTTCCAACAGGTTCATCTCCAAATTTTAAGATCACAGAATTTGAAGTTACATGCTGAAAAGGACCACCGAACCTCACATGACACGCCATGCACCACCCATTTTACAATTAAGAGAACCAAGGCTTAAAACTGATTTGTCCAAGGTCCCCAAACAGTGTTCCTGTGAACTGCAGGTGTTCACAAAACACTATGGTATGGTATAAATTGAAGTATATGCACATATAGATAGAAATGACTCGCACAGATGAAAGGCTTTATGGGTAGAAAGGAGAGCAAATGACAGGGAAAACATGTAATTTTTATATTAGAACCATCATTTTTTCACACAAAGGAAGCAGTAGCCTCCACATTTGCTGCACACTGGATCACCCGGGGAGCTTTAAACAGGGCCTCAATGTCAGCTGGAGACATTCTGATTTAATTGGTGTTGGGTATGCTTTAGGCATCAGGGTTGTTGGTAAAGTTCCCCAGGTGATTCCAATGTGCAGCAAAGTTTGGGAATGACTGAATTAGGGTTAAGATCAGAATCATCTGGGATGCTTTTATTCATATAATGATGTCTCACATACTTCCCTATTTTCCTAAAAGGCTTGTGAGTGCCCAGAGACAGAGGGAAGGTGGAGCTGGGAAGATGCATGTGTTTGCAGACATATATTTTGAAGAAACAGTATAAGTGATTCTAATATGGCTCACTTCTTCCATTGAGAACAGCGCTCTACTAACCAAGAAATATATTTTTCAAAATCTTTCCTAAAAATTAACTTGCTCAGTAAACCTTTATTTCATCAAAAGCAAATATATCAAATAATCCCTTCTAAAACTGGAGTGTAAATTAAAACTTACTGTGTTTCAAAACTAGACTTCTAGTCCAGGCATGGTAGCTTATGCCTGTAATCACAGCATTTTGGGAGGCTGACTTGGGTATATTGCTTGAGCCCAGGAGTTTGAATCCAGCCTGGCCAACACAGCAAAACCCCTTCTCCAGAAAAGAAAATATATATATTTCAATTTTTAAAAAAACTTGTAAAATTTAGACTACGCTGGAAGAAAAAGCAGGACTTTTACTTGTTTGAACAAGGGTAAGCTTAAAAACTACTTTTGAATTGCATAGTGAAATATTAGGATCTTTTGAAATCAGAAGAAGCCAGGGACTCTAGCCAAAAAAGGGTGGCTTTTTACTTAGGACTGAGTACGAACATTAAGTGATGACACCATAGAGGTCAAAGTTCAGGGCTTTAGACACAGGTAGAGTCCAGTTCTTGCTGAAACACAATTGGATCTCAATTATTGTTATACATGAGAGAGGAAAGTCACATTATTATGAGTATAAACTGCCATTTTTCATTAAAGTAGAAGTTACTGACAAATTAGCTTAAAAACTAGTACATTAGAGACAAAATTAAGCTTGTAACTTAGTCATGTTTATAGATTGGAAAGTCAAGTTAGGGATAAGGAGATTAACATTCTGAGGTACCACTTGTCAAACTGTTTTCTGAAAATCAACACTCATAAGCGAAGGAGATGTTAATAATGTTTCCTGGACATCTCCATTGGAGCTGGCTTTTTAAACCAACTTGAACCCATCTTTCAAGGGCGTTTAGAAGGGCATCTCTGATCATGGCCTATGAAGTGCTGGTGCATGATGGGAAAATTTAAATACAGATACACTATGGTGCCATGGAGGACAAACTGTTCCTTCTTCCAAGAGTAGTTTCCAAAGTAGCGCCCATCATCTTAGGCCTATGGCCCATAAAGAACTAATAATTTTTCCTAGAAACATCCAATAAAAAGCACCTCTCCTGTCCATTAGGTTCAATACTGTCATAACATAAATGCATCAAATAAATAGCCATGCTTTTTCTGGGATTGCTTATTTGCTAACTGGCTTTCCCTTTTACCATGCAGTGTCTAAGATTAAAAGAGAAACAGAAAATTCATACTTAGGTCCTGAAAAATCCATATATCATTGACATCAACTTCTTCAACTGCTTGCTGAAAAGGGCAACCAAATGGCTGAAATAACAGCGGATGGCTGGGATGCTTTTAGCATACGGGGGTCTGTCACTCAGCCCTTGGCAGCCTCATTGTACTCACCTATCTAATATTTTGCTGAGATTAGGACTGCAGACTGTGCTGTTATCTAGCAATATGGTGGAACATGAGCTGTATTTTCCATCAAGATGCCATGGAAGTATCTGAAGAAGAAGGAAGATAGAGAAAAATATCACAGTAGGCTGAACTTACAAAAGTGTGGGTTTTTTCGCTTTGTCAAAATGTCAAACAATAAAGCATTAAGGTATTTTTTATACCCTGTGACCTGCCTGAGTGTGGTATCATGTGCAGCTCTATGGGAAACTCATTGGAGGCTCCTAACTTTCACAGATGATGTTTGAGAAATGGGTTATAAAATGCTGCCCTTGATATGACACTGATCATCAAACCTGGCAAGGATCTATCATAAATTCCATTTATAAATAATGGGAAACATTTAAAATGGGATTTCATGTTTTTTTCTTACGCAGTAAAAAGCACTGAGATTTTCTATTTCTGTTATTCATTAACTGCAACAAAATGTCATCCATTAAATAATATTGACACAAGAGCATTTGATTGCAGTAAATGAAGACCTAATACTACATTTACTAAGTTACTAATCCTAAGTGTGTGCATTCAAGAGAGAGTGCGATGGAACCAGTGTGTTAGAGTCAGAGACTGTGTGTGCCAGAGCTGCTCAGTCACCCACCAAACAAGTGAGGGGCCATACGTCTCTCTGGGCCTGTTTCCTTGTGGGAGGATGGAAAAAGTACTGCTTTAAGACTCTCTCACATCCAAAAATCAGATGATGAAAACAACTTTGGGAATTTCACTTTCACTTCATGTTTACATAAGACTGCTATTACACTACTCAAATGAGAACTTCTGAGAATACTCTGCATTCATTTCAAAAGTTAATTGATTTCATTCTTTAAATTATTTGATGCACATTATGGCACATTCCTGCCTCACTCGTGCTGCTCTCTGTCTGGAATATTGATTCCTTTCCCCCTTGTCCCAGCAAGCTTGACCTCATCCACCTTCTGGGATCCTTTTGCCTTCAGCCACACCACAAAATATTTCTGGTTTTGTGTACTCATCAGTCTAATTCACCATGTGTTACATGATACAATTGCCTGCAGAGCATCCCCCTCATGAGAAAGTGAGCCTCTCCAGGGGAGGGAGGACCCCTTCTCTCCTACCTGCAGCTGCTGAGCACAGAATGTGGGAGAAATTAAGGAGTTCAATAAGAGTCTGGCAAATATTTAAATCAGTTACAATTTGGAAAGTAAATCTTCCTACAGATACAAATCAGGAAAATTCATCCACAGTGCTATCAGAGATACGACAGTGAACCTTTTGAGCCCTGTAGAAAATAAACTATCTCTAAAACACTTTCAAAGTATCTATTCATTTCTTGAGAGTGCAATAGTAAATATGGAAACTGCCTCAACTATGTTAAGTAAATGTTCCTCCTGGCCAGGTGAGGTGGTTTACTCCTGTAATCCCAGCACTTTGGGAGGCCGAGGTGAGTGGATCACATTGTCAGGAGTTCAAGACCAGCCTGGACAAGATGGTGAAACCCCATCTCTACTAAAAATACAAAACTTAGCCAGGCGTGGTGTTGGGTGGCTGTAATCCCAGCTATTCAGGAGGTTAAGGCAGAGAATTGCTTGAATCCCAGAGGTGGAGGTTGCAGTGAGCTGAGACTGTGCCACTGCACTCCAGCCTGGGTGACAGAGCAGGAATCCATCTCAAATCAAAAAAATAAAGAAAGTGAGAAAGAGCGAAAGAAAGAAAGTGCTCTTCCTTAAAAATAATCCCAGTAGCCAAATGCCAGTCACCAAATCGTTGAAAAGATCAACAGCATTATTTAAAACCACAAAATACTCATTATTTTAACTGGAAAAAAAACTAACTCAGATGAGCCTTCCTTCCTCCTCGTAATATGCTTGTTTGCATTGTGTTATCACACTCTTCCATCAGGGTCCCTCACAAACACATTAAAGACAGAACAGGTTTGGATCTACTACTAATGAGCTAGTATGAAAAAAAAGGCAGGGTAGGGAGAAGATCTAGTGGTTGTTTATAAAACTACACTGCATTTAAACATTGCCAGTAGCCAATAATCAGAAATATCCATAGCGTCCAACAGCATTTTGCTGCTTCAGATGCTTTTTACTGCAAATTCACTCATTTCTTAACCAAAATCCAAGATACCCTTTAAGATAGAAACGTTTTAACTCTAGCTAAACTCTTCTGTTTCTTAAGCTATTCTGTTACAGTGTACATTAACAGTGTATGTGTGTCAATGTACATACTTTTATTGTCTCAAAAACAAACATGGCATAAAAAATAAAAATGGACTCATTCAGATACTTTCATTCAAAGGGAAAGAAGGTATCCCTTAAGGTCACTACTATTAGGGGTAATGCAGTGTAATACTTTAACATAACAAAAGTCAATTCTGAGGAAAATTCCATATATGAGAATAAAAATAACAGGAAAAAGCACCAAAACGCAGACTACTTGGTACAGCTTTAGGTGATATCTGTCCCCATTTTTTTTTTTTATTTAAAATTTCCTATCACTCACTGTGGTCTCCACCTCCAAGTTCAAGCAATTCTCCTGGCTCAGCCTCCCATGTAGCTGGGACTACAGGCGTGTGCCACCATGCCTGGCTAGTTTTTGTATTTTTAGTAGAGATGAGGTTTCACCATGTTGGCCAAGCTGGTCTCGAACTCCTGGCCTCAAGAGATCCACCTGCCTCAGCCTCCCAAAGAGCTGGGATTACAGGCATGAGCCACCACACCCAGCCCTCAAGATCACTTTTTTCTCCCCACTTTTTTACAAGACATGTTTTAGATGTTTTTAAAATAAGTAATGACTTTTAGGTAACTTGAAAATTTCCAATACTTTGTGCACTAACAAATCAGCTCCATCTATGTTGCACAGCAATGGGACCACATGGCAGTTATGGAGTTTGAATAGAATTATTACACAAAGCCTGAGTGGAAAAGTGTAATATGCTTATTATAGGTATAACTAGAAAATTGTCTGAATTAATGTCATAATTATGTTCAATTTAAACTTAAGATTTACATTACATATAGGTTCTAAATTTGGGTTAAATATGACGGATTGACCATAAATTTATTTTCTCTTCCTTCTGAAATCTCATGAGAATTAGTCATAAAATAAACATTATACACAGGACCAGGAGACAGGATTGACAGCAGATGATTCTGAGTCAATGATGCAAGGTGACAAGCAGATAGAGCAGTGGTAACTGACATGAAAGCACAACCCTGGTGCCCACAAGGAGTGACTTGAACAGAAACAAGCAATCCTGTGTATTTTGAAGAACCCAACACAGTCTGCAAAATCAGAGCACATGGTACCTGGGAAGGTAGGGTGAAACATACAACAGAGCCGGCAAGGTCAATAGTCAACCTGTGGTTAGAACCCCAGGTCCACCTGTCCTCCCATCTTATAAGGAATGTCGATGTGTATTCTCTGGATATATTATACCTGAAGGTTTCTGAGCTCAGACATACTAGGGCTGAAACCTGGGAAATGGGAGTAAATGGCACACACAAAGTGAAACTCCACCTTGCTTCCCAACCCTGCTTCTGGAAAGCCAGCAGCCATGCTTGCACTGCCCAGGCAGAAAACTGGGAGGCCCTTCTTGGAAGAAAACTGAACCATGGCAAAGAAAATACCCTCATTCCCTCATATAATACACTGATGTCCCTCAAAGGAAATGCTGCCTCAACATCCAAATCCCTACAGTGAGACCCCTCAGGGAAAAAAAGGTCCTGCTTTCAATGGGAGAAAGCCAAAGACCACCACACATTTGAGCAAAGCCTCCAATGGGAGATCAAAACAACAGGAAAAAGGAATTCCTGGGACCAGTAAAAATTCAGGAGCAAAACTTTTTTAAAAATCTTAAAACACCCTTAAGGAGATTTTTAAAAATTCAATAGAACAGTTAGCATGGACAGTCAAAGAATCTCTAAGAAACAGAACAAAAGACAAACTGGAGAATCGGAGGTGAGGAAATTACAGATCAATGCAGAAATACTGGTCTAAGAGGTCCAACATCTGAATCATTAGACTAAAATAATAATAATAAAACAGAGCACACAGAAAAATTCTCTAAATTTTATTGTAGACTTAATGGCCACAATAAAATAAAAGGTCCCTACCAAGCTCTGTGATACAATTTCAGAATCTCAGGGATAGAGAAGGTCCCAAAAACTTGACAGATGGAAACATTGATTACATATGACGTATCACACAATGGCAATACTTTCAAAAACAGTATAATAAAAATGCAATAGAAAAATGTCTTCAAGCCATGACATTTAGTTTTCACTCTAGAATTTTATACTCTATATCAAAGGAGGGGTTTTAAGAAAGTCCAGATCTCTAAACATGTGTATACGTGAGCCTTACATCAGAAACTGCGCTCCAGAACCACTGGGGAGTAACACAAGGCAGAGGGCAATGCATAGTCTAGGACTCAGGGACCCAACATTAGTGGTCCCAGAAGATTTCAGAGAGAGCTCCCAGGCCAATAGGTGCAGGGTAGCCTAGAAAAACAGTCTATCCTGAGGAGGATAACAAAAGGCCAAGGAAACTTGCTTCAAGAAAAAAACATGGAATGTATTTTTTAGTAGATAAAACATATTTTTGATAGGCATGTGACAAATGTTACAACTCTTGGGGAAGAATAGTTGTTAGAGAGCCAAAGGAATATAGTCAGAAAATCAATTCCACACGCACACACAAATGAAGGATGTGAAAACAAAGAGACCAGCCGGAGGCTAATGGTCACATTTGGCTTCATGAGCCATCACCGGCTAGGAAAAGGGAGGTTATCTGGGAGAAGTGCAGAAGTGTTCAGGTTTCAGAAATATTTAAGAGAAAGAATGAAGGATATACAAGGAGGAGGCACACTCAGTACATTTTATGACTCAGTGAATAATATGTGCATAGTCATAATCATGTAAATATCAATTCATGATTTAATTAAAAATGTGTTACAGGTGGAAGAAACAGGGAGGGAAATAAGGTCGCAGTGGAGTGAGGATGCTACGCTTTCACAGCTGCTATGACAGGGAGTCAGCAGAAAGTGTTGAAGAAAATGGACTTAGCTATTTTCAATTTTATTTGATGTTAAAAGATTAAATATTTAAGGCAGATCTTTATATCACAACCAAATTATTTAAATTTAACTTAAATGTCAGACAGCATTAAAAATGGGCACAGTAAGTTAAAGACTTTCCTGCAGAAATCTGACACTTAGGAAAATAGAAAAGAGTTAGAAAATTCACCAAGAAAGGATCATGCTAACAGCACTGGGTCCCTGTTACATTTCTAAGGAATCATGACAGATAGACTTTTAATTTAAACAATTAATTTCTTAACTTTTCAAAAGCTTACTTACAGAATATAGGTGAGTGTGTTTCCTCTTTCCTTGCACTAAAAATAAAAATATAACCAATCAATTCTGGTATAATAAAATACCATAGAATAAAAGTAGTTGCTAATCATCTCATCATCACTATATAAAACAAGATAAATCTGATTATCACTATATAAAAATAAATCAACTTAAAAAAAATTTTAAATTTAAACAAAATTTAACATTTAAATAATCTGGCATGATGAATCTCATAATGTAAAATTTAAAAACACAGTTTTACTTTTTGACCTAACACATATTCTATTATGTTCAAATTAAAGAATCCCCATGTACATAAGGAAAGGCAAAACAAATTAGGGAATGTGTGTGCCCTCCAAATCTCACGTTGAAATGTAATCCCCAGTGTTGGAGGTGGGGAAGTCTTTGGATTATGGGGGCATATCCCTCATGAATGCCTTAGCACCATCCCCTTGGTGATGAGTGAGTTCCTGTTCTGAGTTCATGCATGATCTTCTTGGGGTGTTGCTGTTGTTACTGTTGTTGTTGTAAGACAGGGTCTCACTGATTCTCAGGCTGGAGTACAGCGGCGTGATTATGGTTCTCCGCAGCCTTAACCTCCTGGGCTCAAGTGATCCTCCCACCTTCCCCTCTAGAGTAGCTGGGGCTGCAGGCATGCACTACCACATCTGGCTAATTTTTAAATTTTTCATAGAGACAGGGTCTCACTATGTCGGCCCAAGGTCTCAAACTCCAGGCTCAAGTGATCTGCCCATCTTAGCACCCCAAAGTGCTGGGATTGCAAGTGTAAACCACTGCACCTGGCCTGATCTGCTTATTTAAAAGCCTGCAGCACCTCTCACTCTCTCTTGCTCCTTCTCTCACCATGTGGAAGATGACTTCTTCACCTTCCACCACAATCATTAGCTTCTTGAGGCCCTTGCCAGAAGCACATGCTAGCACCACACCTCCTGTACAGCCTGTAGAACCGTGAGCCAATAAAGCCTCTTTTCTTTATAAATTATCCTGTCTCGAGTATTCCTTCATAAAAATGCCAAAATGTGGGACAGAAGAGAAATTTAGCTAATAAAAACGTTTACCTATTGTATTTCTGAACCCCTGTGCAGCACTGTTTTGTTTTCTGATTCTACATTTGCACATAGCTTACTTTCATTACCAGGATCTAATAGCTGACAGGTCTAAGAACCAGTTTCTGGCCAGGAGTCAATCTGGAGATGCACTAGAATATCTGGAAGCATCCCAAATGACTTCTTGGTCATCTATTCATACATTACTGAAAAAATAAATGGGTCTTTACTCAACTGAAAGGCAGCCTATCTTAAACTTCAACGTCAAAATGAGTGTGCCAACCTAACTGAACAGGGTACCCTCAGCACACACAATCATTTTGTTTTAACAAAGTTCCAAAGAATAAAAGCTCCAAAGAGGGACTTGGGCCACACTTCATTCCCTACAATGCCTCCTCCTTTGGAGTCGAACTGGTCTCACTGACACACATTTCTCACCACTGAAGTGACAGGGGCAGGGGATCAGTTTTCTTCTACTTCCATATACTCTATGTGTGAGAAGGCCATGGCTCTTGGAAGAAACTGAGAAATATAACAATCCTAACCAGAAATTACTAGCTCAAGTCAGACAAAGTCCACACAAACTATGAAAATGCAGGTGAACAACCCCTTTTTTATTGTGCTGCATTACTTCAGATGTTATTCTAGAACCCCTAGTTCTTGTATACTTGTTGTTAAAATTAACTGAAAAACATAGTGTATGGCTTTTTTGAAAATAAAGTAAGAAAACAGAACATTATGAAACATAAGCAACAGTACAGAAAAATCCAACAGTTCTAATTCTCATCCTAAAACAAGCAGGATATGGAAACTTTACACTAGTTTCACACACTAAGGCTAATACAGAAAACAGCACAGGGTATGTTACATTTCTATTACATTCCAATGAAAAATTTCTAGCATCGACTTGGATGTGACAGTGGTTAGAGCACTGTGAAAAAGGAGACCAAAATCACAGATCCAATCTAGAACAATGGATTCTTCTGATTTGCTCAAGTGAAATCCAAGCTGTGGCCTAAATTCTATCACTCATTATTAAAATGTACTCTTTAGAGCAAGGGACAAATGGCAAAGACATATGAAGAAAAAGGCATAAATCCGTGACTACTACACTAAATCATGTGGCCAATTAATTGTGTTGGTAAAAATGTCACCAAATGTGTAAACACAAAGTCTGTATGTTTCTATAAACAGTGACAACTAAAGGAAATTATATCACATATGAAAAGAAGACAAGTACATCTATGAAAAGTTGAACATTTTTAACTCACATCTGAGTTTCTCTAAATACTTTCTGTAAAACACAACACAGAAAATGTTTAGGTTTTCCCTGAAGGCAGAAACAATATTGACTCACCACTCAGTTGATACTTTCTCAGGAAGAGCGTGCTTGCCCTTGGATGGTCAGAAGCAGTCTCTGCAGAGGAAGAAGAGGAAACAATGTTACAAGTGAGGTGAGTAAAAAAGATTCTTTTTAAAGCTACATAACCATTTTAATCACTTTTAACAGTCTTGAGAAGAGCTTTTAGTAATAAATGTCAAGAAAATAAGGGTACCAATGTCCCAATTCTACTGGAGAATGCAAAAATCACAGAATCTCTCCATGCATGTGGAATAAAACCAGGCTGGGGCTGGGACTTCTTTTTCAAACTTGCACCTAAATAAACGGATGCAACTTTTAGATGAATCACATATAGGCCCTCCTCCCTCCACTCATCAAATATAACCACCTTCCTCTAGGCTGCTATTACCAGCACATTTCAGGGAAAATCTCAAGCAGTAAGAGATGCTGTGGTCAATTACTGTGGTCAGACACCGGCTCAATATTTCAAATGTCTTCAAACAAAGAGCTGTTTTGGGCAAAAACAGTTTTTTAAACAGACAAAGTCTCACTCTTGCCCAGGCTGGAGTGGTGCAATGGTGAGATGGAGCCAGCATAACTCACTGAAGGCTCAAACTCCTGGGCTCAAGAGATTCTCTTGCAGCTGGGACTGTGGGTGCAAGCCACCATACCTGGCTAATTTTTAACCATTTTTTTGTAGAGACAAGGTCAAATGAGACATACCTGTAAATGTCTTATAAATCCCCAAAAATGATATGAACAGTCTATTTTGGGACGTTGTCCAACACTACCCATCTGCTACCTGGTGTGTGAAAGCACTCAGAGGCTTACTTTACACCAACAAACCAAAGATTTCACAAGTACTTGCATGCTTTGTGTAGAAAGGCACAATTCATTCACATACTCTTTGTTCATTCTTTCACCATTTTTTAATATTCTGAGAGAACAATACCTTTCGGCTACAAAGTCACATTCATCATGAAGCTTAATTATTCTAACGTTTAAATAAATTAAGAGGCCAACCAAAGTAAACAGAAGAGCTGTAAGACACTTCCTCTACAGCAATGAAATCTGTAGCATACATTTTCTATTTGGAAAACTTAGCTATCGGCCAGCCTGGGGTTGAGAAAGGGACCAGAACTGGGCATTGGGGTAGGGAGGAGGAAAGAAACCACCAGATGCAGCAGGGAAAAAGAATGAAGGGTGGGGGCAGGCATGAGGTAAGGCCAGTCCTCCCGCCTGGTGCATGGGCCTGGGAAAGCTGGCTAGGGGCAGGAGGGAGGAGCCCGAGGCTGTGGATGCCTCTGGGGTGAGAGAAGGGGTGAGAACTGGTATCAGTGTCAGCCAGAGGCGTGCCTGAGGGCAAACAGTATCATTCATTGCCTTACCTTTGGGCATCTCCTGGTCGCTGATGTGCTGCAGGCCATGGTGGTCGCGGGCTCCCAAATCCCACAGGGCAGGCTTCACAGCAGTAGGGTCTGGTGCTTTGACCACCTCCCCCTCAATCAGTTCTGCCCAGTGCACCCTGCGCTGGCTCTGCTTGGGTCTGGCATTGGGGAGCACCATGATCCCTCTGCCCGGCCTCTGCTCCTCTCTGCCTTGGTCTGCACTTAGGCTTGACACTGCCTCATAAATGTCACTGCTGCCAGACACCTGCCCACACAACCACCTCGGGCCAAAAATGGGTCTGGAACTGGTGTTGGACATGTTCTTTCTGTCTTGGCCTGCAACTTTTCTTGCCACCGCCTCATTGATGTCAGAGCTGAAGGACAGACCCTCAGACCGCCTACGCCGATCTCGCCTGCGCCTGACTTTGGGGCGCAAGCAACAACTCAGCGTGTTCCCCATGGGGCACCTTGGCTCCTCTCCAGCAACTTGGACCTTCCCTTGCCTCCCAGTCTGCCGAGTTCAGCACTTCACTTCTTTCAAACACAGGCACGCTGGCAGGGCCAGCCCCTGGCTATGGGGCTGCATCCCACTAACAGCTCACTCCCCGCCTCAACTGCCTCCCCTGAGATGACTGGTCTGAGGGGAATCTGCTTGATTTAAAATGGGTCTAGACACAACAAGCCTGAGAGCTGAGACTGCAGAGAAGACAGCAGAGCAGGAGTTACTCCTTCCACTGTTTTCGACCAACTGAAGGAGGTTGCCCTACCAACCACCAGAGTTCCAACCTGGTGGCCAGGAACCAATCAGAGTCTCCTCCAACCTGGTGGCCAGGAACCAATCAGAGTCTCCTCCAACCTGGTGCCCAGGAACCAATCAGAGTCTCCTCCAACCTGGTGCCCAGGAACCAATCAGAGTCTCCTCCAACCTAGTGCCCAGGAACCAATCAGAGGTGTCCCCACCCCCATTGTGATGTGGAAGCCCAGGCAAGTGGCTCACCAGGCCCCAACCTGTTGGCAGCCCCGCCCCCACCTTTCATTCATTGCTGGCTGCTGGGAGCTTTCAGGTTTCTCCACCATGATGATGTTCCTAGAGATCATCACCTTACAATGAATTATACTAAAATTACTGTAATCACATCTGCTTCATGCCTTATCTGGTATCCAAAGAACTCCCTTTCCCCTGTGGCCTCTCAGTTCTTACAAACTAGAAAGAAGAGATAGTAGATTTCTGCAGTTGCTCTCAGAGAAAGCATTGCCATGAACTAAGTGTACTCTGTGATGTCAACTTACATTTTCAATACATATATAGATTCAATACATATTTATTCAGTTTACATTTTTTTAATTACACACATATTCAATCAAACTAACAAGAGTAGTAAGGGAAATTTCCTAACATTTATACGCTAAGCACTTCACATTTTTCTAATTATCACTTGGATAGAGCAACTTAGAATCTATGGTTTCAACAAATGAAAAGGCTTATGTAAAAGAAAACTGGGCCGGCCGGGGTGGCTCAATCATGTAACTCCAGCACTTTGAGAGGCTGAGGTGAGTGGATGATGAGGTCAGAAGATCAAGATCATCCTGGCTTACAAGATAAAACTCTGTCTCCACAAAAATACAAAAAATTCACTGGGCATGTGGCACACACCTGCTGTCCCAGCTACTCAGGAAGGCTGAGGCAAAAGAATTGCTTGAAACCGGGAGGCGGAGGTTGCAGTGAGCCGAGATCACACCACTGTACTTCAGCATGGGTGACAGAGACAGATTCCATCTCAAAAAAGAAAAAAGAAAACCACCACATAAAACAAGATTTTAAATGTGAAAATCATTGGCATATTTTGTTTTGTTTTGGAGATGGAGTCTCACTCTTATTGCCCATGCTGGAGTGCAATGGCATGATCTCGGCTCACCACAACCTCAGCCTCCTGGGTTCAAGTCATTCTCTTGCCTCAGCCTCCCGAGCAGCTGGGATTACAGGTATGCACCACCACACCTGGCTAATTTTGTACTTTTAGGAGAGCCGGGCTTTCTCCATGTAGGTCAGGCTGGTCTCTAACTCCTGGCCTCAAGTGGTCCACCACCTTGGCCTCCCAAAGTGCTGGGATTACAGGCATGAGCCACTGGTCCCAGCCATTGCTACTTTTATCTAGCAATTACCAAGTAAATGTACTGGGAACTTCTTTGTGACTATGGGGATTTATGGAATCTTTCTCATGCTTGGTTCATCTAAGAAATATGAATGATAACTCAAATTTTATAAACTTGCTCTAAAAATTAAATGAGGGAAAATACTTCTCCCTCCATATATTGAACACTTACAAAATTACAGGCATTGTGTCTACATTTTTACACATGTACCACATGTAAGCCTCATAAAAACCCCATGTTTCATAGATGAGAAAACTGAGATTCAGAGGACTTGAAAACAAATTCACTAGCATGTAGTAATGAGAGATGTAACTGGGATTCAATCCAGTTCTATCTGACCCCAAAGGTGATGCATCTTAATGAAAACCAAGTTATACCCTGCACTTGTAGGTACTCAAAAGGATTCCCTCTTTCTACCCCGTTATGTGTGAATTTCAGTGGCTTTCACAACCTCAGAACAACCCCACACACCCTCCCAAGTTGCCTTCCAGTGGTTCCCTTTTGCTTGGGATGGTTAGGAATCTGCATATTTAGACGACTTCTTCAAGCATTTCCTTATAAATATGTGTGGATAAATAAATAAAACTTTCTAGGCCATAGGTTACTAACTGCGAATTGTCTAGCTTATTAATTGCAAATTTATTTGTAATGTATCTTATTACATGTAAAATAAAATCACAGGATCCACTGAATTTGTGCAGAAAGATTCCAAACTACACTGCAGGAACATCTTACTGACTACAGAGGAAGACCACCCCAAACACACAAAGCAAGAGTCCCTCCAAAGACCAGGTGTGTGGTGGTTCTTGCCTATAATCTCAGCAATTTGGAAGGCCAAAGCAGATGGATCGCTTAAGGCCAGGAGTTTGAGTCCAGGCTGGCCAACACAGTGAGACCCAGTCTGCATAAAAAATTAATTTTTATTATAATAAAAAAGAGTAACTCTGGCATTGCTTTAGGATAGAGAGTTTTGGTCTACAATTCAAGATATGGAATTATGAGTCCCAATGTGGCTACTTAACTACCGTTGTGACTTTGGGCAAGTTATGTAATAACTATGATTCTCAGCCCTTTCTTTGTAAATTATCAGCATTGGAATAGATAACCTTAAAAAGTCCTGACCAGTTCTAGCATTCAATGATTCTGTATCAGTGGATGCTTGTCAAAACTACAATTTACTTGTCTGGTGATGCCCTGAGATGTTCCTATGGTCACAGGAAATATGGAAATAATATAGTCATAGAAAATATGACCATATGGTCAAAGGAAATACATTTAGCTTTGTTTTTAAAATGGGTGACTTAACCACATAAAATCTACAACTATTTTGAGAAATAAGATGAAACAGTAAGTGTGATGCAGCCTGATGTGGTCCCTAAGTATTTTTTTAGGATAAAAGACTCACAAAAGCATTCACTTCCCCATAAATATACCAGTGAATCCTCTAGCCACAAAAACTCACAGTCCATATATATGTTGTAATGTCAAAAAAATATGTATGTTGTAATGTCAAACACTTGTGTGATTTACTGCATTTACAATGCATTCCTTGAAACGGTATAGCCTGCTTCCCAAAGTCCTTGGTACTGGAAGCCCAACTTCCATTCAGTGACTGCAAATCCCTCTCCCACCTTCTCCCACTTCCTTCCATGACTGCTGGATTATGAAGGAACTGAAAACCACAATAAGTGAGGACTGGTTAAAGGCACTAGCAATGTTTATCCTGAGAATGACAACATTTTAGTGAAAAAATAAGAGTAGTCTTTGAATAACTGAAGGTCTACTGTGGAAGAGGGTTTCAGCTTGATGTGTCCTGTAGACCCCAAGGATCAGGGACATCATAAGCCCCTAGTGAATGTTTACTGAGTGAATAAATTCTGTATTGTTTCCACAGCATGAACCAAGAATTGGGCTGCCACGGGGTCCTGGGGCTGAACTGAAAACTCTGGCAGGGGCAGTCCCCTCACTCTCCATTGATCAGAAGGCTGCATGTGCTCTACATGTTAGAAGTAACCCTGTGAACTGGGACGTCCAGACTCCAAATGATTAGTAATATTTGCTTTGAATTTTTTTAAAAGCTTTATTCATCTAACACTTGGGTTATTAAAAGGTATCTCAGTAAAATAAGGCACTTTGGCTTCACTTTCTATAAACAGTTTCATCAAACACTGACTGTTACACCAGAAATCAATGTGTTCTAACTTGTCTCTGTTATCTCCAGAATCAATTTTCCTTATCTTCAATTAGTCTTAGTGTGATATGTAACAGAATCAAATGTTTCTCACTAGTATCTCAAACGCGTGTTTCTTTTTTGATTTTTTTTTTTTCATAGAACCCAGGTCTTGCTCTGTTGCCTAAGCTGCTCTCAAACTCCTGGCCTCAAGCAATCCTCCTGCCTCAGCCTCCCAAAGTGTTGGGATTATGGGCGTGAGCCACCACACCAAGCCTGAAAATCTGCTTCTTAAGGAGTAATGTAGAATACATAACGTCCTTAAATATGCCACAGCCTTCTCCAACTAAGCCAAATTGTTTAAAAGTTCTATATTTAAGATTCAGGATACTATATTTCAACCTCCCCTAGAAACAATGTATTAAATCTTAGAATGCATGTGTCACAACCTCACTTTTACGACAAATAGTGAAATGTTTCATGAGCTTGGTAGAATAACTTGAAATAAAGTGGTAAATTAAAAAAAATTAAAATAATATCCTGCATTTTATTCAATTATGTATGTCAAAAATAGTAACCTAGACTAAGATATCCAATTCAATTAGTAGATGTTTCAAGCCACAAGATTTAACAATAAACAACATTGGGTCTAGGCAACAATCCCCAGCTGGTTCAGGAAGCTCTAGCCCTGTGTGGTACTATGGTATAAAGATAGTGTCTCTTTTCACTGTCAGAGAGGGATGGCCTATCCCTGAATGTAGGATGGAGTCAGTCTCACTGCACCTTCATGACCCATCATATTTACCACACGTTACATTTCTTTCCTAAGTTAAATACACATCTTTTTGGGAGAAGACAGAGCACTACATGATATTAAATACTAACCAAATAATCATACAAAGAAAAACACAGATAAATAATAAAAACATTCAACTGCCGAAACACAGCAACATTAAGCCAGTTCAGTTTTCTTTTCCCAATGCTTGCAACACCCGCAATCCATCATCTTATGAAAACATGGGAAACAACACGTAGTATGACATGGGGAAGTTACATCTCAACACCATGGAAAACAGTTTTAGAGCTCAATGTTAATGTCCAACAGGTATTAGCCTAGTAGCCAGTAGTTATTTTCCTTGATCCTCTCCCTCCTTCCAATCTCCACCCTCCAGTAGGGCCCAGGGTGTGTTTTTCCCCTATATGTGTTCACATCATTTAGCTCCCACTTATAATTGAGAACATGTGGTGTTTGGTTTTCTGTTTCTGCGTTAGTTTGCTAAGGATAAAGACCTTCAGCTCCATCTAGGTTTTTGCAAAGAACAAAATATGATTCTTTGTCCTAACTGCATACTATTCCATGATGTATATATACCAAATATTCTTTATTCAGTCTACATTGATAGGCATTTAGATTGATTCCATCTTTGCTACTGTGAATAGTGCTGTAATGAATATACACGTGCATGTGGCTTTATGACAGAATGATCTATATTCCTTTGGGTATATACCCAGTAATGTGATTCCTAAGTTGAATGGTAGTTCTGCTTTTAGGTCTTTGAGAAATTGTCACACAGTTTCCATCAATGGTTGAACTAATTTATCCTCCCACCAACAGGACATAGGTATTCCTTTTTCTCTAAAATATTGCAGCATCTGTTATTTTTTGACTTTTTAGTCATAGCCATTCTGACTGGTGTGAGATAGCATCTCATTGTGGTTTTGATTTGCATTTCTCTAATGATCAGTGATGTTGGGCTTTTTCTCATATGCTTCTTGGCCACATGTATGTCTTCTTTTGAAAAGTGTCTGTCCATGACCTCTTTTCACTTTATAATGTTTGTTTTTTCTTATAAATTTGTTTACATTTCTTACAGATGCTGAATATTAGACTTTTGTCAGCTGTGGTTTGCAAAAAAATTTCTCTCGTTCTGTAGGTTGTCTGTTTATTCTCTTGATAGTTTCTTTTGCTGTACAGAGCTTTTTAGTTTAATTAGGTCCCATTTGTCAATTTTTGCTTTTGGTATCTTCATCATAAAATCTTTGTCTATTTCTATGTTCAGAATGGTATTGCCTACATTGTATTCCAGGATTTTTATAGTTTTGAGTTTTACATTTAAGTCTTTATTCTATCTTGAGTTAATTTTTGTAAATGGTGTAAGGAAAAGGTCCACTTTCAATCTTCTGCATCTGGCTAGCCACTTATCCCAGCACTCCTTATTGAATGGAAAATCATTTCCCCATTGCTTGTTTTGTCAGTTTTGTCAAAGATCAGATGTTTGTAGGTATGCAGCCTTATTTCTGGGCTCTGAATTCTGTCCTATGGGCCTATGTGTCTGTTTTTGTACCAGTGCCATGCTGTTTTGGTTACTATAGCATAGTCTGAAGTCGGGTAATGTGATGCCCCCACTTTTGTTCTTTTTGATTATAGTTGCCTTAACTATTCAGCCTCCTTTTGAAATTGAGATGTTGAAAACCATTCAAAATATCAAGGAATCCAGGAGCTTCTTTTTGAAAAAATTAAGAAAATAGACTACTAGCTAGCCTAATAAAGAAGAAAAGAGAGAAGATCCAAATAAATACAATTAGAAACAACAAAGGGGATATCGCCACTAACCCCAAAGAAATACAAACAACATCAGAGTATATTATGAACACCTCTATGCACATAAAATCGAGAAAAATTTGATAAATTCCTAGGACATGTGCACCCTACCAAGACAGAATGAAAAAGAGATTGAATCCCCAAAAAGACCAATAATGAGCTCTGAAATCAAGGCAGTAATAGTCTATCAACCAAAAAAATCCCAGGGCTAAATGGATTCACATCTGAATTTTACCAGATGTACAAAAAAGAGTTGATACTATTTCTGCTGGAACTGTTCAAAAATTGAGAAGAAACTCTTCCCTAACTCATTCTACAAGGCCAGCATTATCCTGATACCAAAACCTGGCAAAGATACAATGAAGAAAGAAGATTTCAGGCCATTATCCTAATGAACATAGATGAAAAAATCTCAACAAAGGCCAGACGCAGTGGCTCACACCTGTAATCCCAGCACTTTGGGAGGCCGACGCAGGTGGATCACGACGTCAGCAGATCGAGACCATCCTGGCCAACATGGTGAAACCCCATCTCTACTAAAACACCAGAAGATTAGCTGGGCGTGGTGGCACACACCTGTAGTCCCAGCTACTCAGGAGGCTGAGGCAGGAGAATTGCTTGAACCTGGGAGGCGGAGGTTGCAGTGAGCCGAGATTGTGCCACTGCACTCCAGTCTAGGGACAAGACCGAGACTCTGTCTCAAAAAAAGAAAAGAAAAAAAAACTGCAACAAAATACTGACAAACCAAATCCAGCAACACATCAAAAAGTTAATCTACCATGATCAAGTAAGCTTTATTCCTGCAAGGCTGGTTCAGCATACGCAAATCAATAAATGTGATTCATCACATAAACAGAACTAAAACCAAAACCACATGGTCATCTCAAAAGTTGCAGAAAGGCTTTCCATAAAATGCAGCATCTATCATGTCAAAAATCCTCCAAACACTAGACATTGAAGAAACATATCACAAAGTAGTAAGAGCCATCTATAACAAACCCACAGCCACCATCATACCGAATGGGCAAAAGCTGGAACCGTTCCCCAGAGAACCAGAACAAGACTAGGATATCAACTGTCATCCTATTCAACACAGTACCAGAAGTCCTAGCCAGAGCAACCAGGCAAGAGAAAGAAAGAAAAGCCATCCAAGGAGGAGAGAGGAAGTGAAATATCTCTTTTCACAAACAATGTAACAATATGATTCCATACCTAGAAATCCCTTCAGTCCCTGCCCAAAGGCTCCTAGAACAGATAAATAACTTCAGTTGTTTATCAAGTCTCAGGATACAAAAGCAATGTACAAAAAGTAGCATTTTTTTCTCTCCAAGGTTGTGGAGAAAAAGGAACATGTATATCCTGCAGGTGGGAGTGTAAATTAGTTCAACCATTGTCAAAACCTATGTGGCAATTCTTCAATGGCATTCCTCAGTGGCATCTCTATACACCAACAATGTCCAAGCTGAGAGCCAAATCAATTCTGCAACCCCATTCGTAACAGCCACAAGAAGAACGAAATACCTAGGAATGCAACTAACCATGGAGGTGAAAGATCTCTACAGTGAGAATTATAAAACACTGCTGTAAGAAATCGGAGATGATGACTTTGCCTGGAATGGACCCTCCTTCTTTTTTCCCTTAGATGACTCTTGTTCATTCACTCAGGTTCTTAATGCAGGTGCCGAGACGAGAAGCTTTCTTCAAAACCCCAGATAACACTAACCTCCACTTTTCCCTTCTTTTTTTTTTTTTTTAACATAATATCCTGTATGTAATCATTACATTTTCTGATTGTGTGACTTTTGCACCCCAAACTATGATAAGTTCAAGGGCAGGAACTATGTTAATTTGTCTTTGTATACTCAGTATTGCACAAAACAAACACTCAAGTATTTGTTTAACTGAACAGATATGAACAACACCTCATATAATACTGTATGGACTCATTGAAATGGCCAAGACCCTCTCTCTAATTTTCTTCCTGAATCGAAAGCACCACCACCAACAAAAACTAAGCACCTCCATGTACCAGCTCTGAACCAGGTACTGTGGAACTGGCAATGACTTTGTAATATGAGAAACAGTGACAAGATTCTTAGAAAATATCTGTAGTGTAAGGTAACATTTGATAAGGTCCGAAGACAAGCTAGAAATTCATTCTTTGAGATTAGAAATGCATCCCTGACCTATCAGATTCTAGTTCTAAGTACTGCATTACCTTTTCAAACCCTTTTTCTATGCAATGCAAAGACCTAAAATTTAGCAACACTATATCCACTTTCTGGAATTATATACTTATATATTATATTATTGGGGTGATTAAATATACATAGATATTATCTATCAAAAAATATAAAGAGATAGATAATGAAAATGGAGGGTTAAAGGAATTAGCAAAGAATTAATTTCCTCTGGGCCAGGCGTGGTGGCTCATGCCTGTAATCCCAGCACTTTGGGAGGCCGAGGCGGGTGGATCACGAGGTCAAGAGATCAAGAGATCGAGACCAGCCTGGCCAACATGGTGAAACCCTGTCTCTAAAAAAAAAAAAGAAGAAGAAGAATTAATATCCTCTGTTAAATTCAGTACCCTAAGACCAGTAAGATTGGACCTTTAAGTGTTTAGGGCTCCAGAGCGGGTTGCCCCAGAGAGAAGGGCAGCTGTGTGAACAGTCCTGCGCACAGCCTCCCTGTGTCTTGCCTTCTGCTTGGATTTTTCCTTTTACTCCACAACAGCATCCAGGAGTATCCTGCTTATTCCCTAGAATTTCATAATTCCTTGTCGACATGTCCTATTTGTCTCTAAGGAGAGCAGAAGCAGGCTGGGGTGTTCAAAAAACTGAGGTTAAAAAAAAAATACTTCAATTACCACAAAATAGAAAAAAAGTAAATAAAAATATAATAGCAAAAACTGATGCCCCTATTTCCAAAATAAAGGTCTGGAAGCCTCCAAGCATCAATAAAAGCATAAACACATACACAGAATGTACTTAAAACAGTTATAATAGCACCTGAGGAGCAGGAAGTCTTGGCATCTACTGATAGTAGCGATAGCATCCTCAGAACAAGCCTGTGAGGGAGGTGCATTTTATAGCCAAGGAAACTGAGCCCCAGAATGATCACGAGAATTGCTCAAAGTTGCAAGGCTAGTTGTGGAGACATAATTTAAACCAGTGTCTGTTGGATTGCAGAATCTGTGTTGCTTTCATGACACTAAGCTGCGTACTTAGCCAGCTGTATTTCCCTACACATGCAATAGGTTTCCCTTCTAATCAATATTATTACATATTTCCTTAAGCTAAGCCTGGTAAATATTGATCCACTTGTAGCTTCAAAATGTTCACCTCCCATTGGCAGAGGCCAGCCTCGCTACAGAGGGGAAGATGACCCAAAATAAATCCACATAAATCAAATACTGCGTGTTCTCGCTTACAAGCAAGAGCTAGGCTATGGGTACACAGGGCCATATAGAGTGTTATACTGGACCCTGGAGATTCAGAAGCAGAGATGGTGGCAGAGGAAGAGAAGGATGGAAAATTAACTATTGGGTATAATGTCCACTACTCAGGTAACAGGTACACTAAAAGCCCAGACTTCACCACTATATAATATATCCATGAAACCAAAACCACTTGTACCCCTAAAGCTATTGAAATTAAACAAACAAGCAATTTTAAAAATAAAATAAATCCACAAGCTCTGTGTTTGTGGCCAATTTTGTGTTTGGTCCAGCTTTTCCTAATGTTCAAGTCTAAATTATTCCCATGAGCGTCCTAACCCATGACTATCAAGATGATGTGGAAGGACGAAGAATTATAATGTTAGGAAAAATGCATATATATATATATATATATATATATATATATATATATATAGTCCAAACTCACTGAAACAACCAAAAGATGGTATGGAAACAACTGAAAACTAGATTCAAAGGCCTATCCGAACATCCCTATTCCCCACCACGTAAGATAGAAAATAGCAATCTCCCCAGCATTTCAGGAGATCAAGGAAGGCTGATCACTTGAGCCCAGAAGCTTGAGACCAGCCTAGGCAACATGTCAAAACTACATCTCTACAAAAAACATTGTTTTAAATTAGCCAGGCACGATGGTGCTCACCTGTAGTCCCAGCTACTCGGGAGGCTGAGGTGGGAGGATTGCTTGAGCCCCAGGAGGTCGAGGCTGCAGTGAACCTTGATCACACTACTACACTCCAGCCTGAGTTACAGAGTGAGACCCTGTCTTAGAAAAGAAAGTCGCAATTTCAGTTCCCTTCACAGAAGACAAAGCACGAACTTTGATGTCTGAAACAGGATTTAAAGCTATGGAACTGAGAAATCTATTTTTTCATCTGCAAAAGGAGCTGTTAAGAGGATTCCAAATAATATATGACCCACCCAGCCCACTGTAAGATTTGTTGAAACTGTGAAATAAATGACAGTTATTATTGTCACTGTTACTATTATAAATATTAACAGTAGTATTGTTTTAGCACATGCACACAGGTAACAATAGCTTGACCTAGAAGGTTCTTAACAAATTGTAGCTCTTGGAAACCTGCTCCTATGTGGTCCCTTTCCCCTCAGCATGGGACCTGTTACAGGCAACTTATACAATCTCCCACTCCTCTTCTCCTCCTCAAGGGGCTACAAATCTTTTGATGAATGATGAGGGTGAGTGTCGGTAATGAGGCAGAGTGGTAGGAAATGCTCCACATTAAATATGCAAATCCCAGCTGCCATTCCCAACACCCCAGAATCCACATGCCCAGATTTGGAGGAAATGAAAAACAAGAGAGCAGGTAATAAGTTAACAAGCCACTTCAGAAATGACTGCATTCGTTCTGTTGAGCAGCTACTTAAGTTCCAATAGTTCCCACTCATTTGCTAGGGTGTAATTCTAATCAGAATGAAAGTCTTAATCACAGCACCATTACAGAATCTTCTAACCTGAACCTACTAAGGCTCTTATTGAGTAAATATCTTGCATTTTCCAGCCTCTGCAAAGGAAACTGAGTCATCAGTTCACAGCTCTATCTATCCCAGGAGTAGTCTTGATGCTGCCAGGTCACAAAGCCATACTCTTCCCTCCTCTATGTATTTGTTTCATCTGACCATGACTTGGCCTTCTGCCACCCCACACCCTGTGAATAAAGGTCATAAATGCCCTTGCTCCTGCTCTGAATCAGGTCATTCAAGCTCTATGACCTGATTCTATTTAACTTTTCTCTGTCTCATTTTCCTTATATGTAAGGCAGCTGATCAAGACATAGTGCTCCACTGAGCACCAATTGCCCTGATATAAGGCACTACCTCTTAGGATATTAATGTGAGGGTAGCAGGGAGAGGGATATGGGTGGGAGATAGTAAAAGCCAATGGATCAGGCCAGAAACCTCACTGGGTTTGAGTTACTTTGAGGTTTGTTTGCCTGTTTGTTTTAAGAGATGGAGTCCCATCATGTTGCGTGTTGGAAATAGATGCTTGGTGCTGCAAAGAAAATTAGCACTGAGACAAAGGATCTTTTAGCAACGCAATTTTTACTTCCTAGGCTGCAGGAAGGGTACCCGTGCTAGCCATTGTGCCACGAGAGTACAATGAACAAAGGAAAACACACATCTGTATCCCTTACACATTTGGGGTTGTCCTTACTGCTGTGTCTGATCCCCATTGGCTGGAGCCAGACCTCACCATTTAAACTAAAACCCAATTGGTTAATAACTTAAAACTTTTCTAAACAGGTAAAAGCAATGGAGAGCTGGGACACACCTGTGAGCATGTCCAGCACAGATATCTTGATTAAAGTACAAGGACATGGAATGTACTACATGCCTGTAAGCATGGTATGTCTAACACTACATAGGATAGGGCTTAACAAAGTTATTAGCACACTTATTCTTTAACAAGAAAGGAAACTTTAAAAAGGAACTTTTCTGCTTCTCACATTGCCCAGGCTGGAGTGCAGGGGCTAGCCACAGGCAAGATCTCACTGCTGATCAGCAAGGGAGTTTTGACCTGCTCCATTACTGACCTGGGCCAGTTCACCCCTCCTTAGGTGACCTGGCAATCTCCATAACTTGGGAGTCAACATACTGACACTGAACTTAGTATAGACACCCATGGGCATAGCGCACTACAGCCCAGAACTTTTGGGCTCAAGCAATCCTCTCACCTCAATCTCCTGAGCAGCTGGACCACAGGTATGGGCCATTGCATCTGACTAATTTGGGGAATAATTGAGAGTAATGAAGAGAAAAGGAGAAAAACAGGTCACTGGTCTGCAATGTCTTGCAAGTTAATTAAAAAGAAAAGTAAGTGTTATGTTTCTTCATTATAAATGGCTCTCACCTTTGGACCAACTCCCAGAAGTCCACCTTCGTCCCTCACAAGGTCAACACCACTGTTTGAAGTCGGTTTCATAGTCCCCAAATTTAAATAATTATATGTTCTTCAAGTCTGCCCCATCTCTATTGTTTTGGTTACTCAGGTTGGATATTCTAGATCTATTTTTGATTCCTTCCTCAACTACCAAACCCTTCAATACGTCTACTATTCCATAACTCTTTACCACTCCAATGGATGGTCAGTATAAAGTTCCCCTCTCAACTGACTCATTGAAAAAGTATTTGGTTTGTTCATCCTGCCTTCAGTATTTCCATTTCAGTGCATCAAGTCTACCCTGTAATTTTTTTTTTTTTTTGAGATGGAGTCTTACTCTGTTGCAGATGCTGCAGTGCAGTGGCATGATCTCAGTTCGCTGCAACCTCCACCTCCCGAGTTTAAGCAATTCTCCTGCCTCAGCCTCCCGAGCAGCTGGGACTACAGGTGCATGCCACCATGACCGTCTAATTTTTGTATTTTTAGTAGAGATGGGGTTTCACTATGTTGGCCAGACTGGTCTCGAACTCCTGATCTCGTGATCCACCTGCCATCGGCCTGCCAAAGTGTTGGGATTACAGGCGTGAGCCACCATGCCCAGCCAGTGATTTTAACCTTTAAAAATAAAGCTCTTGGCCATACGCAGTGGCTCACACCTGTAATCCCAGCACTTTGGGAGGCCGAGGCTGGCGAATCACCTGAGGTCAGGAGTTCAAAACCAGCCTGGCCAACATGGTGAAACCCTGTCTCTACTAAAAATACAAAAAATTAGCTGGGCATGGTGGTGAGCAACTGTAATCCCAGCTACTCAGGAGGCTGAGGCAGGAAAATCACTTGAACCCAGGAGGCAGAGGTTGCAGTGAGCCGAGACCGTGCCATTATACTCCAGTGACAGAGCAAACTCCATCTCAAAAAAAAAAAATTAAAATTAAATAAAATTAAATAAAGCTCTTGTTCCAAAACACTAAATGTCTCCTTAGTTTCCACTAAATAAAGGCCCAAACATCTGTCTGGTATTCAAATATTTTCATAATCTGACCCCAAACTTCTCCGACAGCTCTTGCTGTCTCCTTCCTTGAATTCTAGAGGCCACCCAAGCTAAACTGATTGCTAGTCTCAGTGCATGCCCCTGCTTCCTCTCCTCAAATATATATTCATGATGTTTTCTGCCTACAAGAAATCCTTAATTCACAAATTTGTTCAGGTCTAAATCATCCCTAAGCATTGACATCCAACTCAAATGGCATCTTTCCTGAAGACTTTTCTGAACCCCCAAATAGAAGAGATCTTTCTTCTCTGAACCCTCTCTCATACCATTTACTACAGCGTGATGGCCTACAGGACTGAATTCTTAACCAGTTCAGTCAGCTCCCTCACAGAGTACAACAAATCAAACTCCAAGGAGCTTGAATCCTGGCATCATCATTGATTAGGTATTTGACCTGGGGTTATTTATTTAATCTCTGCCAGCTTCCACTTGCTTGCTTATAAGATGAGGATAAGAATGATTCCTACTTCACTAGATATGGGGATTTTATGTGTGAGGGTTTCATGAGATAATACATGTCAGGTACTTGGCCTGCTGTCTGACACAGAAGTGCTCACTAAATTTTAGTTACGGCTTATTTATTTGTATCTGTGGGAGATACTCTCCAAAAAGACTTGCTGTCAATCCCCTCCTTGCCTATAAGTGTGTGCCACTTCACCCATTAAATTCATTACCTTTCCTCTTGACTCAGGACTGGCACTGTGACTTTCCTTGACCAATAAAATGCAGCAAAATTGATGCTATTTCTGATCTTCTCTTTCAAGAAGCCCAGAAGAAGCCAAGAGTGGTGGCACATGCCTGTAATCCCAGCACATTGGGAGGCTGAGGCATGCAGATTGCTTGCACACAGGAGTTGGAGACCAGGCTGGGCAATGTAGCAAAACCCCGTCTCTACAAAAAATACAAAAATTAGTCAGGTGTGCTGGCATGCACCTGTAGTCCCAGCTACTCAGGAGACTGAGGTGAGAGGATTGCTTGAGCCCAGGTGTTCAAGGCTGCAGTGAGCCGAGACTGCACCACTGCACCCTAGCCTGCATGACAGAGCAAGACCCTGTCTCTAAATAAATAAATAAAAAGCCCCAAAACCTTCACTTTCTCCCTGGTGAAGCCAGTCACCTTCCTGTAGAGAAGCTTGGACTAGACGACTGAATGATGAGACACTACAAAGAAAAAGACCACAGGGAAAAGTACTCAGGCACTAGATATGTGAATGAACCCAAGTAGGATCTTCCAGCCAAGCTGAATGCATCTGCCTGAAAGGCTATTAAGCAAGACAAGCAGAAGAACCTCCGAGCTGAGCCCCAGCAAGCCTACAGACAACCCACAGATGTATGGGAAATCATAAACTATTATACAGATAATTAAGCAATATTCATTCATTTTCTTTCCTATTAAATGATGCGCTCCTTAAGGGCAAGGACTATATCAATTTATACCTGTATTGCTAATTCCTTGACAGAGATTTCAATAAAATCATATATCAATATGCCAGTGGAGTGAGTCTGTGAGTAGCTAAGGCAGAGCATTTGAGCACAAAGCTACTGAATGAATTCTTTCTGTCTCTTTATGAAGATACTGTACATGCAAAATCAAAGCCCAGTGTAGGAATACATTAATACAGTCTGACAATATAAGCAAGGGGATCCACCTTTAAAAACTCTAAGCGCAACATCTTGGGCTAACAGGTCATTTCCAAAACAACCTAGCTGCCTGCAACCTTCTAAAACAGAAGCAACCTGGGTAGCCTGAAGAGGGAAAGTACAGAATTTGGATTTGCACCAAGTTGAAATTGCAGAGGGAAACAGATAGAAGATAAAATGCTCTGTGAAGTTTACATTTTTCTATCCATTTATTCAGTGATTGCTGCTCACCATCTGTCTTGGCTCTGTAAGTTGGATCTTTAAGCATTGAAAGAGCCTCATTCTGTCACTATTGCAGGATGACATTGAATGTACCACTTCTAAAGATTTTTCCTTGTCTAACAGAGCCCAGTTCTGTCCCATTAAGCCTGCTGCCCCATCCCCACATCACAAGACTAAAATGAAGCCATCTCTGACAGCTTTTTCTCATTCTCAAGCTTTGTCCCGGACCAACCCCCTCTTGTTTTTTTGTTTTGTTTTGTTTTGATTTGTTTTGGAACCTCTTTTCCATTTAGAATTTTCCATGTGTCCTCACACTCTTACCGTGCACCAATGGTTCTGTCCCCAAGCTCTCTTCACCAACCAAAATGCCTAATTTTCCCATTAATTTCCTACTTCTGGTACTATAAACAAAGTAAATCCCTCACTCACTACAGCCAGGCCACAACAAGGGCCACAACTCGGTGTAGGCCCTTGTAATCTCTGCGATCCCTGGATGTTCACATGATGCTCACTTCCTGCCTGTTGTTCAATATTTTACCTGGATCCTATGGAAGGAACGGAAAAAGGATCAGCAACATGACCCTCTTAATTTGAGTAGATGCTAATAAAACTCAATAACAGGCTGGGCATGGTGGCTCATGCTTGTAGTCCCAGCACTTTGGGAGGCTGAGGTGGGTGGATCAGCTGAGGTCAGGAGTTTGAATCAGCCTGGCCAACATGGCGAAACCTCATCTCTACTAAAAATACAAAAAAATTGTCCAGGCGTGGTGGCTCACACCTGTAATCCCAGCACTTTGGGAGGTGAGGCAGGTGGCTCACAACATCAGGAGTTCAAGACCAGCCTGACCAACGTGGTGAAACCCTTTCTCTACTAAAAATACAAAAATTATCTGGTCATGGTGGCGGATGCCTATAGTCCCAGCTACTCAGGGAGGCTGAGGCAGAAGAATCACTTGAACCCGGGAGGCAGAAATTGCAGTGAGCTGACATTACACCATTGCACTCTAGCCTGGGTAACAAAGCGAGATGCCATCTCAAAAAAAAAAAAAAAAAAAAAATACAAGAAATTAGCTGGGCATGGTGGCAGGCGCCTGCAACTCCGGCTACTTGGGAGGCTGAGGGAGGAGAATCACTTGAGCCCAGGAGGCGGAGGTTGCAGTGAACCAAGATCATGCCACTTACTCCAGCCTGGGCAACAGAGCAACTCTATGTCTCAAAAAAGAGAGAAAAGAAAAGAAACAAAAACAGTAACAGAAGTTTTCTTCAGCTTTTGCTCTTTGTTTTGCATCATGTGAGAAGTCATGCCCTCCCCAATAATTTTTGCTCCATTCTAAGACCTTTATATTCTCATTACCACTCCTTGCAGTAATTCCCTAACTCCATCAGATTCTTATTTCTGATTTTAGTTATGCCGCATGTTCATTTGCTGAGCCCTAAATATCTTTCTTATATCATCAAATATTTCTCAAGTTGGCCGAGTGTGATGGCTTACACCTGTAATGCCAGCACTTTGGGAGGCCAAGGTGGGCAGATCACTTAAGGACAGGAGTTCAAGACCAGCCTGACTAACATGATGAAACCCTGTCTCTACTAAAAATACAAAAATTAGCCTGGAGTGGTGGCACGTATCTGTAATCCAAACTACTCGGGAGGCTGAGGCAAGAGAATTGCTTGAACATGGGAGATGGAGGCTGTAGTGAGCTGAGATCACGCCACTGCACTCTAGCCTGGGTGACAGAGCGAGACTCCATCTCAATATTATATATAAATATATAATTTATATAAATTGGAAATATGAGAAATATATATATATATTTCTCAAGTCCTTCACATATGAATGTAACAAAACCCAATCACTGTTATCTAAGACATAATGATCTAGTGAGGGGGACAGAATAATGAACAGGTAAACACTGTTAAGTGCTCTTAGAATGTACTTCATTCTGGGATGAACTGAGAGGTCGGAAAAAGCTTTCCAGAAAAGCAAGAAGCAGGGAATACCTAGATACTTGCTACTCAAAGTGTGGTCCATAAAAATAGATAAATCTACAATTATGCTTGGAAATTTCAGTATATATCCCTGTCTCTCTCTCTCTCTCTCTCTCTCTCTCTCTCTCTCTCTCTCTCTCTCTCTCTCTCTCTCTCTCTCTCTCTCAAAAATGGATAGAACACTGAGCACAGTGGCTCACAATTTTAATCACAGCACATTGGAAGGCTAAGATGGGAAGATCAGTTGAACCCTGGAGTTCTTAACCAGCCTGGCAAAAAAATGAGACCCCATCTCTTCAAAAAATGTAAAAAGTAGCAGGACATGGTGACACACACTTGTGGTCCCAGCTACTCAGGAGGCTGAGGCAAGAGGATCACTTAAGCCCAGGAGGTTGAGGCTGCAGTGAGCCATGTTCCCACCACTTGACTCCAGTGCTTGGGTCACAAAGTTAGACCCTGTCTCAGGAAAAAAAAAAAACTGATATAACAAGAGGACAGTAAATCAGCAAGGACATAGTAGACTTGAACAGCTATGAACCAACTTGACCTAGCTGACATTTACAAAACACTCAACTAAACTACAGCAGGATAAACATTCTTCTCAAATGCACAAAAAAAACAGTTACATACTAAAAAATCCTACTCTGGAACATAAATTGAGTCTCAATTATTTCAAAAGAATTCAAGTGATACAAAGTATATTCTCTGCCTACAAATAAATTAAATTAGAAATCAATAACTGAAAGAGCTCTGGAAAATCCCAAAATATTTGGAAACTAAATAGCACACATCTAAGTAACCCATAGGTCAGAAACAAAATCAAAAGGGAAATTAGAAAGTTTTCCAAGCAGCATGAAAATGACAACACAATGTATCAGAATTTATAATGTGCCATAAAGCAATACTAACAGAACTTAGTGCCTCTATTAGAAAAGCAGCAAGGTCTCAAATCAATAACTTCAGCTTCCACCTTAGAAACTAAGAAGAAAGACTAAAGCCAAATTAAGTAGAAAAAAAGGAATAATAAAAATCAAAGTGGAAATCAATGAAATAGAAAACAAGAGTCAATAAAGAAAAACCATGACCTGCTCTGTCGCCTGCAACGGCTGCCCGGGCCCGAGTGGTTCACTGCTCCGTGAAGACAGATTCCAGACGCCAGGAACTCTCGACTCCAATCCCAGACGCCATATGCAGCAAAGGCTCTGTGGTTCTGGCCTACAGCGGCGGCCTGGACACCTGCTGCATCCTCGTGTGGCTGAAGGAACAAGGCTATGACGTCATTGCCTACCTGACCAACATTGGCCAGAAGGAAGACTTCGAGGAAGCCAGGAAGAAGGCACTGAAGCTTGGGGCCAAAAGGGTGTTCATTGAGGATGTCAGCAGGGAATTTGTGGAGGAGTTCATCTGGCCGGCCATCCAGTCCAGTGCACTGTAAGAGGACCACTACCTCCTGGGCACCTCTTTCGCCAGGCCCTGCATTGCCCGCAAACAAGTGGAAATCGCTCAGCGAGAGGGGGCCAAGTATGTGTCCCACGGTGCCACGGGAAAGGGGAACGATCAGGTCCGGTTTGAGCTCACCTGCTACTCACTGGCCCCCCAGATAAAGGTCACTGCTCTCTGGAGGATGCCTGAGTTCTACAACCGGTTCAAGGACCACAACGACCTGATGGAATACGCAAAGCAACATGGGATTCCCATCCCGATCACGCCCAAGAATCCGTGGAGCATGGACGAGAACCTCATGCACATCAGCTACGAGACCGGAATCCTGGAGAACCCCAAGAGCCAAGCGCCTCCAGGTCTCTACACAAAGACCCAGGACCCGGCCAAAGCCCCCAACACCCCTGACATTCTCAAGATCGAGTTCAAAAAAGGGGTCCCCATGAAGGTGACCAACGTCAAGGATGGCACCACCCACCAGACCTCCTTGGAGCTCTTCATGTACCTGAACGAAGTCACGGGCAAGCACGGAGTGGGCCGAATTGACATCATGGAGAACCGCTTCATCGGAATGAAGTCCCGAGGTATCTACGAGACCCCAGCAGGCACCATCCTTTACCACGCTCATTTAGACATCGAGGCTTTCACCATGGACCGGGAAGTGTGCAAAATCAAACAAGGCCTGGGCTTGAAATTTGCTGAGCTGGTCTATACCGGTTTCTGGCACAGCCCTGAGTGTGAATTTGTCCGCCACTGCATCGCCAAGTCCCAGGAGCGAGTGGAAGGGAAAGTGCAGGTGTCCGTCTTGAAGGGCCAGGTGTACATCCTCGGCCCGGAGTCCCCACTGTCTCTCTACAACGAGGAGCTGATGAGCATGAACGTTCAGGGTGACTATGAGCCAACTGATGCCACTGGCTTCATCAACATCAATTCCCTCAGGCTGAAGGAATATCATAGTCTCCAGAGCAAGGTCAAATAGACCCCTGTATAATGAGGAGCCGGTGCCTCCTCAATTTGCAGATCCCCCAAGTACAGGTGCTCACTGTTGTGATAATTTGTAATTGTGACTTGTTCTCCCCAGCTGGCAGCCTAGTGGGGCTGCCAGGCTCTGGCTTTGGTCCCTTGTCCCCCTGAAGCCTGCAAACCTTGTCGTTGAAGGGAAGGGTGGGGGCAGCTGCAGTGGGAAGCTATAAAATGACAATTAAAAGAAAAAAAAAAAGAAAAACAATGAAACCAAAAGCCAGTCTTTTGAGGAGATTAATAAAATTAACAAATTTCTAGCCAGAATCACTAACAGAGACAAACAAATCACTAACATCATGAATAAAAGAGTTGCATAATTTAAATTTCTTCAGATGTTAAAGATAAAAAGCAAATATAATAAACAACTTTATGGCAACAAATTCAAATACTTAGATAAAATGAAAAAAAAAATCCTTATAGGACACAAATTACCAAAGCTCATTAAAGAAAAAATAAACTGAAAACATGTATCTGTAAAAGCAATTAAAGTTTTAATTTAAAACATCCCCACAAAGAAAACTCCAAGTCCAGATGGCTTCACGGGTACATTCCGACAAATATTTAAAGAAGAAATAATGCTAATCCAATATAAACTCCTCCAAAAATTAAAGAGAGGGGGATACTTTCCAACTTATTCTATGAAGCTAACGGTACTCTAACACTAAAATCCAGAAAAAAAGCATTACAAGGAAATACGTAGATCAATATTCCTCTTGAACTTAGATACAAAAATTCTAAACAAAATTTTAGCCTGTCAAATGCTAAATTACATATTTAATAAATATATAAACAAATAAAACAAAAAATTAAATAAATAAATATATATTTATTAAATAAAGAAAATATATATTTAATAAATATGTATTTGGTAAATCATATATTTAGCATGTCAAATGCTGAATTATATATACATTAAAAGAATAGTATACCAGGACCAAGTCAGGTTTATTCACCACCACACCGTCTAATTTTTCGTGGGGTGTTTTTTATAGACACAGGGTTTTACTATGCTGTCCAGGCTGGTCTCAAACTCCTGATCTCAAGTGATCCGCCTGCCTTGGCCTCCTACAGTGATGGGATTATAGGCACTGTGAGGAGAGGACCATGTATTAGGTTGAAACAAGGTTAAGAAATAAAAAAAAAAAAAAAGTGCTACCGAGTGGTTTAAAACCTTTGAGCTACCTTGGGATTGTCAACAAAAAGACAGGAGGAAGACAAAATGAAGCTTTGTTAGAATGTGATGGAGAAAATTCAATTCTCTAAAATTTCCAGAAGCATATCTAGAAGGGGGAGGGGCTTTTAAAGTTGTCTTCAAAGACTTTGTCTCACACTTAGCTTTTTTTTTTTTTTTTTGAGACAGGATCTCGCTCTGTGGTTCCAGGCTGGACTGCAGTCACATGAACTGCAGGCTCAACCTCCTGGGCTCAAGCCATCCTCTCACCTCAGCCTTCCGAGTAGCTGGGACTATGGCCGGGCTCATTTTCTTTTTTTCTTTTTCTAGAGACAGGGCCTCACTAAGTTGTCCAGGCTGGTCTCAAACTCCTGATCTGAGCAATACTCCTGCCTCAGCCTCCCAAATCTCAGGATTACAGTCACAAGCCACTGTGCCCAGTCATGCTTACCATTTCTAAAAAAAAAACTAAACCTCTTCCTCAGAGGGAGTCAGAGGTGATTCCAGCAGGCAGATGGGAGCTGAGCATCACAGATAAATAAGCCCTGACTGTTCCTTTAAGGTTTTTTTAGAAGGGGGATGAGACAGACTTCCTTCCATACACTCTCTGTAACCAAGGCAAAAAGACCCAGTATCCTCATTTCTAGGGTTCTCTGCTTCTAGTCCCAAGTCTCACAGATCAAGGAGAAGCCAAACTGTGTGTCTGCTCTCTCCATCTGATTGTGACATAGCCCAACTGTCTTAATCCCTGGACATACACAAACACACACACACACACACACACACACACACACACAAACATAGCACATCTTCCAGTGCCCACCTGCTACTCCACTCTGGAGAAGCAATGACGGTCATTTTGGAATTTGGCTCAGAAGTTGACATAGACATACATTTAGGCCACCATCACTGCCGCAAAGATTTCCCAGAAGGAGAAATACAACAGGATAACATTTTGAAATCTCTCCATGGAATTTCTGTGGCATGCTTTTCCAGTTTCTCTTCCATGAAGACAAGTGAATGACTGATCTTATTGTTCATTGCCTTGGGAGAAAAAAAAGCAACACAAAGTAGAAATCAGACATGTTGCAAATGCTCCTGACATTTTAATCTAAATTTTAAGCTGCAAAAAGATGATTCAGAAGTATGGACACATTAGGGCATCTTGGCCTGTAATCGTAGCACTTTGGGAGGTCAAGGCAGGTGAATCACCTGAGGTTGGGAGTTTGAGACCAGCCTGACCAACATGGAAAAACCCTGTCTCTATTAAAAATACAAAAATTTAGCTGGGCGTGGAGGCACATGCCTGTAATCCCAGCTACTTGGGAGGCTGAGGCAGGAGAATTGCTTGAACCCAGGAGGCGGAGATTGCAGTGAGCCGAGATTTCGCCATTGCACTCCAGCCTGGGCAACAAGAGTGAAACTCCATCTCAAAAAAAAAAAAGAAAGAAAGAAAAAAGAAGTTCCTCTAGGCTGGGTGAAAGAGGAGAAAAGGAGGAAAAGAGATTGCTGAGGCTAGAGTTGGGGGAGGAGGAGAAAGAGGAGGGTTGTGTTCTGGCAGCAATACCCAAAAGGCTGCAGAACTTGGGAGAGGCCAGGTCGGAGACACATATATGCAAACAGATACAGGGGCAGGGTTGGCTGGGCCACATGTGCTGAGCATGCTGGACCACCTAATGGGCCAGAAAACATGCACATCTCAAAGATCCCCTGTAAAAAGGGATGACCAAGGACCAAACGTCCCTCATCAAATCCCAAAAGCATAACATGCAATATGACTCTCAGAAGTGGGGGTTACAATTATCAACCAACCTCTCAAGATGTGAGTTCAAAATTAAAGAAAGTAACAGTGTTCTAACAATAAAGGCATACCATCCTCAAATCTGCCCTCAGAACGAAGGGTTCCCCCTAGTGTGACAGGCAGAAAGCTGCCCGTGTTCTCTCCCAACTTTATGTGGCCCAAAGTTCTCATCTGTGGATAAGGGAATACAGAGAGTTCCAAGATAAAATCCAAAATTCTCCAACTCTCCCCATTCTCCCAGAATATCCCCTAAATTGCACATTGGAATGCCTCCCGTAACTTATAATCAAGAAATAGTACAGCTGATTGCCTGGGAATTTGCATTTAGAACAAAATACCAAAGAAATAAAATGCAGATCAACTCATAGACAGCTAGATCTTCACATCTGTAAAAAGTAGACAGAGTCATCATCTCCTGGGGCCAAAGAAAATATCATCTAGTGGATTCCTGAATGAAGATGAGGCTCGTACTGGGCTCTGAGTTTCTTAATCCAAACAAGACTTTGACTGACAGCATTCTGAAGTTTTCCTGATGGAGAAATCAGGCACGAGGGCATAGTACAGGCAAGTCACAGTGAGTGTGGAGCAGGTGCCAAGGGCCACTGAATTCTGACTTATTTGGGATCAGTGGGAGGAAGGGAGCAAATGAATAAAATCCAAACATCACTGGCTTAGCCGGAGCCTTCCTGGCTGGCTGCGCCTTTTTAAGGGTGCCTGCCTGAAAAAAGGCTCTGTGTCTAGTGCCCAGCACCGTGCCTGGCACAAAACAGGATATCAGTAAATATTTGTGGAATCCAAGTCCTTTCATATTTGTGAATAGCAAGTCCTTTGGTCTGTACGTCCCCAGAGCTCCCTCACATAAGTTTGTACGTTTCATGCTGGGAGATGGGCACCATCAACCCCATTATATTGATGAGGAAACAGTGGCTCAAAGAATGGACTGACCAAGTCAAGTCAGGAGCCAGGGTCGCGGCCCTAACCACACCACAGCTTCAGGACACTTAGCTCCCAGCCACGCCCACCTCCTCCGCTGCTTACACGAAGCCCCACCTCGCGCCCCGGTCCCGCCAGGCTGGGGACAAGGCACAACAGCGTCCTCTCGGCCTCTCCCAGGCCCCAATTCGACACAATCATTCCCCGTCCCCAACCCCTGGACGAGGAGGGGGCGCAGCCCCTGCACCCCGTCACGCCGCCGCCCCCAGCCTGACCTTTTTGTCCCAGATTTGCAGGGGCTTGCTGCCAATGCTGTAGAGGATGGAGAGGAAGCCGCTCTGGAACGTGTTTTTGAACATCTCGGCGGCGGCCTTCTCAGCCGCCCGGGAGCCGACCTAGGCCCCGGAGTAGTTACAGGCACCGAGCGGCGAAGGCACAGCGGCGGGCCTGCCCTGGGTGGTTGAGATCCTGGCCTCCGGATCTGCAGCCACTGACGGCCGGACTCGGACGCGGGAACGCTGTCCACGATCTTCAGCTCCAACGCTGCGAGCTCAGAACAGAACCCACAGCAACGACCTGCCGCGCCGATCTCCCCGCCTTCAATGAAGGCGGAGGGCCGCCCGCGGCTTCGGCTTACGTGAATCCCTCCGCCCTTCTGAGCCTGCCCTCCGGGAGCGCGGGGCCCAATCTTGTTGCAAGAACCACGGACTTCCGTTTCGTTCCGCTCGTAAGCCCCGCCTGGTCCCGCCTCCTTCTGAAAAAGATCTCAGTAGTCAAGGAACGATTTTTCTTGCCATCGTCGCAGAGATGCCTTTGAAAAAGCGGAAGGGCACGGAGGTTTGAGTCTTGTTGTTGGCCCCTGCGTGGTATCATGGGAACGTGGCGGGGCGGTGAGTGACGTGAAGGGGCGTGACGGCCAGGCCGGGAGGGGTTGCCCGCGCGGGAGAAAAGGGACTCGGCAGGTAAAGTGGCTTTGAGGAAGAGCTTTTTGCAGTTCCGCGGATGCCTAGCAAACGCTTGTCGGCCCAGTACAGGATACGGTTAAAGGGAGCTAACTGTGGTGAGCGCCTGTAATTCTGTAAAGGATGTAATGTAATACATCCCTGCCTGTAATTATTCACATTGTGGCATGCAGTCAAAGCGACACTCTGAGGAAAATGTATCGCCTTGAACACATTGATTAGAAAATAAGAAAGCCCGAACATTAGGTCGGGTGCGGTGGCTCACGCCCGAAATCCCAGCACTTTGGGGCAGGCGGATAGCTTGAGTCCAGGAGTTCAGGACCAGCCTGGGCAACAAAGTGAGACCCTCCCTCTAAAAAAAAAATACAAAAACTAGCCGGACGTGGTGGCGCGCGCCTGTAATCCCGACTACTTGAGGGGCTGAGGTGGGAGGATCCCTTGAGCCCGGGAGGCGGAGGCTGGAGTGAGCTGAGACCGCGCCACTGCACTCCAGTCTGGGCGACAGAGCAAGACCCGGTCTCAAATAAATAAATAAATCCCGAACATTAAGATAAAGGCAGAAATTCATAAACAAAATTAAGAGAGTTGAGTTCAACCAACAGCTTATTTTTATTTTATTCTTTATTTATTTTTGTGACAGGATCTCCCTCTGTCACCTCGGCTCGAGTGCAGTGGTGCGATCATGGTGACTCACTTTAGCCTCGACCTCCCCCGCTCAGCTGATTTTCCCATCCCAGCCTCCAGAGTAGCTGACTACAGTGTGGGCCACCATACCTGACTAATTTTTTGTTTTCGTAGAGATAGGGTTGGACTATGTTGCCTAGGCTAGTCTCAAACTCCTGGGCTGAAACAAGCCTCCCGCCCTGGCCTCCCAAAGTGCCTTGTCTGGCCAATAGTTGATTTTTTTTTTAATTACAGGCGTAGTGCCTCGTGCCTGTAATTCCAGCACTTTGGGAAGCCGAGGCAGGCAGATTGCTTGAGCTCAGGAGTTCAAGACCAGCCAGGGCAACATGGTGAAACCCTGTCTGTACAAAAACACACACAAAAATTAGCGGGCATGGTAGTGTGTGCCTATAGTCCTAGCTACTCAGAAGGCTGAGATGGGAGGATCTCTTGAACCCAGGAGGTGGAGCTGAGACCACCACATTGTACTCCCGCCTGGGCAACACAGTCTCTAGAGAATAAAATTAAAAATCAATTGATACCTAGAACATTTTAGAAAACACATAAAGTGAGCTATGGTATTTCAAGTGTAAAGGGAAATCCCAAATGTTGACATCCATCAGTTGCTGAGCATCTATCTAAATATTATATTTTGTGCCTAGGCCTGTGCCGGGTGGCATGGCTGATAGATAAGGAGTCTGTGGCTAATGTCATCATTATTAGCAGTTTTTATTCACTATAGCAGTAAGTTGAACATTAACTATGTGTCAAGCACCATATATAACACCTTAGCATGTATTAACTTATTCAGTTCTCACGTCAGCCCCCTAAATAATCCAGCCAGAATTTTCAGACAGAGTGGCAAAACATATAAATCTTATTATGGTAGAAAGTCAAAAACTTTTTTTGTTTTGAGACGGAGTCTCACTCTGTCACCAGCTGGAGTACAGTGGTGTGATCTTGACTCACTGCAACCTCCACCTCCTGTGTTCAATCACTTCTCCTGCCTCAGCCTCTTGAGTAGCTGGGACTACAGGCACACACCACCATGCCCATCTAATTTTTGTATTTTTAGTAGAGATGGGGTTTCACCATGTTGGCCAGGATGGTCTCCATCTCTTGACTCATGATCTGCCCACTTCGGCCTCCCAAAGTGCTGGGATTACAGGGGTGAGCCACTGTGCCCACCCAAGTCAAAACCTTTTTATATGAAGCTCATTTTTGGATGATTTCTGGAGATGCTATAGACTGGTGAACAGTATATTCCTTGATTGTTATTAAATTGTCCAAAATAGCTTAGGAAATGACTTCAGTTAAGAAGAGCAGACACATTAAAGAAAGAATTGACTATAGAAGACTTATTATCATGATTATTCAGCTTGTAGGGCTGGTGGGCCCCACAGGGTGATGGGGTGTCCCTTATGCTGTGCTGAGGTACAGGATCCCAGAAGTAAAGAGATAGGACACTGAAGAACTGGTGAAGAGCATCTGGACTCGGGGGGCCACGCCACCTGTGAGCGGAGATCAGCGAGAGCCCCCAATGCTCAGAAGCATCTGTATTTATTATGTACAAGCAGGGGGCAGGGTCCTGAGTGAAGTCATCATCTATAGGCTGATGGACATACATAATCACGTAAGTCACAAGTGAGGGGGCCACCCCATTATGTCACTTGGGCAGAGAGGTGGGCCGTGCGTAGTAGGGGGCCGTGCTATGTGCAGTAGTAGAGGGTCGTATACAGAAAAGGGGCCCACCCCCATTAGGCCACTGGCAAGGAGGTGGGCTGTGTGCAACAGGTGTCTTGGGCAACCCTTCTTATCTGGGGGCTGGAGACTTCAAAGGATTTCTAATAGAAGGATACTATAAGCCAATGCAGTGGGAGCTGACAGACTTGTGCTCTTCTCTTAAGATATTTATGGGAGGATGATTTGAGCTAGCACAGAAGCAAGAAAAGACTGACAGGGTGTACAGCCTCCGTGACTGGTCACACAGGAGGAGTTCTTCTCCCTCGGTTATTTCCAGGATCTGAGGCCTGAGGCCTACTTTCCACAGGAACTGGATGCAAGGTACTACAACTCCTTTATCAGGAGAAGAGGCTCTTGCTCCAAGCCTGCCATACAGAGTATGCCTTTTCAGGCAGGGACACCCCTGCTTGGGTCTTTGGTTCTTGTCCTGGTCTGGCTGTTTTCCCATGTACTGCTTCTGTTCTGTGACTACTCTAGGCATTCCTCCTACTACAAACTACTATATGGTTATATAGAAGGATTCTATAAATCAGCACTAAATGTGTCAGTACAGCTCCGACTACAATACCTATATGATTATATAGAAAGAGTATACAGAACTAAGTATGCTAGATGTAAGTATTAAGTATGATTATATAAGCTAGATGTATGTAAGCAGTAAGTTATACTTCAGACATTAATTCTATAAACTAATATATCATTATATATAAAGGATTATATAAAGGAAATAGCTGAATAATAACACTATAAATTAAGATATTCTTCAGGCACTAATTGTGCCTGGGGTCTGGACAGTTCACCTTCTTCGGTGCCCATAGGGGATGGTACCCACACAGCTACTACACACAACTTTACCCACTTGGAAATCTATATGAGATAAATTATTTTCTAGGAAAAATGTGACCAAGATTGGGTCTAGGAGTAGAAAACCAAATAAACCATAATCAGAGGAAAATAAAGGTAGTCACCGATCCCCTTCAGAAAAGTTCTGAGTCTGATTACTTTATGTGAGTTTACTTTTTTTCTGATTAATGTAACATAATATTAAGTTAATTGAGGAAACTGTACAAAATCACATTACAATCACTCATAATGCCATCATTCAGAAACAATTGAATACTTTTGTGTATTGTCTGTTCATGTCTTCCTGTCTTGCCATCCTCACCCATCCATTAGACTTAATTTATTCCCCTTCCTCATCCATTGTTTAAAAATATATACAGACATCCATAGAAGTTTTGTTTTAAGACAGACAGTCAGGTGCCATGGCAGCACCTGTAAGTCTCAGCTACTTGGGAGGCTGAGGCAGGAGGATCACCTGAGCATGGGAGATCGAGACCAGCCTGGGTAACATAGTAGGACTTGTCTCAGAAAAGTAAGATAAAATAAAAATAAGCCGCACATATTTTACAAAGGGAAAAAAAAGCCGGCTGGGCGCCGTGGTTTACACCTGCAATCCCAGCACTTTGGAAGGTCAAGGTGGCTGGATCATTTGAATTTAGGAGTTCACAACCAGCCTGGGCAACATGGTGAAACCCCACCTCTACTAAAAATACAAAAAAAAAAATTAGCCAGGTGTGGTAGTGGACATCTGTAGTCCCAGCTACTTGGGAGCCTGAGGCAGGAGAATCACTTGAACCCAGGAAATGGAGATTGCAGTGAGCCGAGATCTTTCCACTGCACTTCAGCCTGGTCAAGAGAGTGAGACTCCATTTCAAAAAACAACAACAACAAAAAAGCCAGGCACAGTGCTCACCTTTAGTCCTAGCTACTGGGGAGGCTGAACCGGGAGGATCCCGTGAACCTAAGAGGTGGAGGCTGCAGTGCTCCTATGATGGAGATGGTGAATAGCCACTGCACTCCAGCCTGGCTAATATTAATATATTTAAAGATACAATAGGCCTGGCAAGGTGGCTCACACCTGTAATCCCAGCACTTTGGGAGGCCAAGACAGGCGGATCACAAGGTCAGGAGTTCAAGACCAGCCTGGCCAATATGGTGAAACCCTGTCTCTAATACAAATACAAAAATTAGCTGGGCATGGTAGCAGGCACCTGTAGTTCCAGCTACTCGGGAGGCTGAGGCAGGAGAATCTCTTGAACCTGAGAAGCAGAGGTTGCAGTGAGTGGAGATTGTGCCACTGCACTCCAGCCTGGGGGACAGAGCGAGACTCTGTCTCAAAAAAGTAAAATAAAATAAAAATAAAGATACAATAGACACTGAGCACATTCTTTAGCACTGTGACTTTTAAGATCCATCCATTGTACCAGTGTGCATCTAGTCCATTCCTAGTAACTTCTGCTCAGTTTCCAGGTATGTCCCAATCACATTTCATTTGTCCATGCCTACAGTAATGGACATCATTATACCTGTCCCTTTAAGGACCTATGTAAGAATTTCTTTCTTTTCTTTTTTTTTTTTTTTTTTGAGATGGAGTTTTGGTCTTGTTGCCCAGGCTGGAGTGCAATGGCACCATCTTGGCTCACTGCAACCTCTGCCATCCAGATTCAAGTGATTCTCCTGCCTCTCAGCCTCCCGAGTAGCTGGGATTACAGGCATGTGCCACCACACGCAGCTAATTTTGTATTTTTAGCAGAGACGGGGTTTCACCACATTAGTCAGGCTGTTCTCGAACTCCTGACCTCAGGTAATCTGCCCATCTCGGCCTCCCAAAGTGCTGGGATTACAGGTGTGCGCCACCGCGCCCCACTGAGAATTTCTTTTGCATACACATGCAGTAACAGAATTTCTAGCTGTTCAATCCATGCATACACAATATGTAATGTGACTAAATGGCTCTCCAAAAGAGTGTACCCGTTGGCACTCATATCAGCAGTGCATAAGGATCTCTGTAGTCACATCCAACCACCAACAATGGATGTTATTTTACTTTCTGAACTTTGTCAGTCTGATAGGTATACAATGATAATTCATTCTATTTATCATGTGTCTGATTACTAATATACTGGCTTATCTCCTCATAGGCATTTAGGCTTCTTTATTTTATTTTATTTTATTTTTTGGAAATGGAGTCTTGCTCTTTCATCCAGGCTGGAGTGCAATGGCACAATCTCAGCTCACTGCAACCTCCGCCTCCCAGGTTCAAGTGATTCTCCTGCCTCAGGCTCCCAAGTAGCTGAGATTACAGGCACCCACCACCATGCCCAGCTAATTTTCGTATTTTTTAGTAGAGATGGGGTTTCAGCATATTTGCCAGACTGGTCTCGAACTCCTGACATCAAGTGATCTGCCCGCCTCAGCCTCCCAAAGTGCTGGGATGACAGGTGTGAGCCACAGCGCCCAACCGTTCTTTATTCTAAAATTGCCTTTTGGTATCCTTTGCCCAAGTCTCTATTAAGGTACCTTTCTTTTTCTTATTGATTTGCAATAGTAAATAGTATGTCTGGGTATTAATAATCCCTCGTTGGTTTTAGACACTGCAAACATCTTTTCCCAGTCTGTCAGTTGTTAATTTTATTTATCAATGTCTTCATTGAACAGAAGTCTTAATTTTTTTTTTAACTTTATTTATTTTTTTTGAGACAGATCTCACTCTGTCACCAGGCTGGAGTGCAGTGACGCGATCTCAGCTCACTGCAACTTCTGTCTCCCAGGTTCAATCGATTCTCCTGCCTCAGTCTCTTGAGTAGCTGGGACTACAGGCACGCACCACCATGCCCACATAATTTTTGTGTTTTTAGTAGAGACGGGGTTTCATCATGTTGGCCAGGATGGTCTCCATCTCTTGACCTTGTGATCCACCCGCCTCAGCCTCCCAAAGTGCTGGGATTAGAGGCTTGAGCCACCATGCCCAGACTTCATTTTTATTTAATTATTTCCTTTCTTTTTTGTGTTATGGTTTGTGCTTAGAGGTTTAAAGAAGTTATTACCCACCCTTTGTATATTCATTAACTGCATATATTTATATTACACATTTATGTTTCAGTCCTTCCAAAGATAGTCTTTGCATGTGGCATGGGTAGGAAATCAGTTTTATTTTTCTCCTTAGAGTAAGCCAGTTTCATTAATGTCAAATGTAAACTATTATTTCCTGAATGGTTTATGAAACTACCTTTATTTTATATTAAGTTTCCATGTATACAATGTATCTATTCCTGAACTCTCTTCTAGAACTCCCTTCTGGCCCACTGGTCTATTTGAAAGTTCTTATGCCAATAAAATCCAGATTTGGCCAGGCACGGTGGCTTATGCCTGTAATCCCAGTACTTTGGGAGGCTACGGTGGGTGAATCATGAGGTCAGGAGTTCAAGACCAGCCTGGCCATCGTGGTGAAAACCCATCTCTACTAAAAATGCCGATAAAATTAGCCAGGCATGGTGGCACCCACCTGTAATCTCAGCTACTCAAGAGGCTGAGGCAAGAGAATAGCTTGATTGCTTGAACCTGGGAGGCAGAGGTTGCAGTGAGCCAAGATTGCGCCACTGCTCTTCAGCCTAGGTGACAGAGTGAGACTCGGTCTCAAGAAAAAAAAACAAAATACAGATTTTTATTAGTGTTGTTTTGTAGTGTACTTTCTTTTTGTAATCCCTCCCGAAGTGCTGGGATTACAGGCATGAGCCACCACATCTAGCCTGTAGCATGTCTTACTATCTGACAGGGGAATCTCTTTTTTCTCAAGTCTAATTTGGCTACTATTCACAGACTTATTCTTCTATTTAGAATTTACAGTAAGTTTGCTGAGTTTCTCAAAAATATTTAATTAGTTTTAATTGTGATTGCATTGTAATATAAATTAGTTTAGGAAGAATTAACATCTTCATAATATTGTCATCCCTACGAAAAATACATACTATCTCTCCATTTCGTATTAAGGTCATTATCTGTCTTTATACTTTTTTTTTTTTTGAGTTGGAGTCTTGCTCTGTCACCCAGGCTAGAGTGCAGTGGCGAGATCTTGGCTCACTGCAGCCTCTGCCTCCCAGGTTCAAGCAATTCTCCTGTCTTAGCCTCCTGAGTAGCTGGGACTACATGCATGAACCACCATGCCCGGCCTGTCTTCTCGGAGAGACCTTTGTCCCTAGACCTCTTGGAGCTAGACATAGTCCTGTACTTAGTCCCTGGAGTGGTGGAGGGAGAAGAGAAAGAGTAGAGGGAAAGGGTCTTCACTAGATATCTAGAAGATGGTTTTAAATTAAAATCCTAGGTCTACATGTGCATTTTTAGTAAAGTACCTGTGTTTCCTGAGGACAAAGTTCATTGTTTTGTAACATCTATGCTTTATAGATGTCCTGAGGTGACAATGTAAGACAGGGATATCCAATCTTTTGGCTTCCCTGGGCCACAATGGAAGAACTGTTTTGGGCCACACATAAAATATACTAACACTGATGAAGCTGAAGAGCTAAAGAAAAAAAAATGGCAAAAAAATCTCATAACGTTTTAAGAAAGTTTATTATTTTTTTTGAGATGGAGTCTCACTCAAAAATCAAAAAAACCGATGATTTTTCTTTTTTTGAGAGAGTCTTGCTCTGTTGCCCAGGCCTCCCAGGTTCAAGTGATTCTCCTGCCTCAGCCTCCCAAGTAGCTGACTATAGGCATGTGCCACCACGCCCAGCTAACTTTTTTTTTTTTGTATTTTTAGTAGAGACAGGGTTTCACCTTGTTAGCCAGGATGGTCTCGATTTCCCGACCTCATGATCTGTCCGCCTCAGCCTCCCGAAGTGCTGGGATTACAGGCGTGAGCCACGGCATCTGGCCTGATGATTTTTTTAATGAGCGCTTACTCCATATTGTAAAATACAGAGAAGTAGAGACATGGTGGTTGACCCTGAGGGGGAAGGAGTGCTGTCATTTGCTCCTCAGACTGCAAGAGCAGGTGGACGGCTTAAAGAACCCATGGCTCAGGACCAAAACCTCAAATGCAGGATTCATGAGTCCAAGTAATTAATAGTAGGGTTGGAAGTCTGAGGTGCACAGGTGAAAAAGCCCAGGGCAACGGCCAGAAGGAGCAGGTGCACAGAAGAGGGAGGTGGGGGAGATTGGGAGGTAGATAGCCAGGACAAGGAAGATAATCAGGAGGGGCACAGGACATGTCGTTTCCTTCCTTCCTTCCTCCTCCACATACCACATTACCACTGTCCTGTAAAGTTCAAATCAAATGTCACCTGCCCCATGAAGGCCTCCCTGATTTCCACAGCTGGCATTGAGTCCTCCCTCTTCTGTGCTCCCCTGGCTCACTCTCTCCTCCATCTGATCTTTGCCACACTCTACTTCCTCCTATTTTAACTTTTTCCCCCAGACAGGGCCTCACTCTGTTGGCCAACGTTGAATATACTCGCACAGTCTCGGCTCACTGCAACCTCTGCCTCCCAGCTCAAGCAGTCCTCCCACCTCAGCCTCCCAAGTAGCTGCAACTACAGGTGCACACCACCATGCCAGGCTAATTTTTATATTTTTTGTAGAGACAGGGTCTCACTATGTTGCCTAGGCTGGTCTCAACATGGACTCAAGCAATTCTCCTGCCTCAGCCTCCCGAAGTGCTAGGATTACAGGTGTGAGCCATTGCACCTGGCCCATATTTTAACTCTTTTAAAAATTAACTTGTGTTTGTCCTTTGCACCTTGCACTCCAGCAGCCTTGAATGGAGACGTGATGGCTGGAGCTATGGCTACTATCTTGGACCACTAGGAGTCAGCCACACTTTAGGGAGGGCAGAGCGAGGAGCTGGAAGGACCTGACTTCCTAAGGACTCAGTGGCTCAGAAATGCCACACCAGCCCTGGACTGCTTATCTCCAGATTTTTATGTGAGAAAGATATATTTTATGTTAAGTCAATTATTTGGGGTCTCTGTTAATTGAGGACAACCCCAATTTTAACTATGCATTGGGAATTATTTCTGACTCCTTTTCTACCTCTCTCTGCATCTAATCACCAAATCCGTCTGATTCTACCTTCTTGATATGCCCCAGATCTGTTGTAACCTTTTCTCCATCGCTGTTACCTCTACCTGAACTCAGGCAATCAGAATTTCTTGCCTGGATTCTTGTCTCAGCCGTCCTTCTACCTAGTCTCCCCACCTGTAGGGTTGTTCCTTCCAATCCACCTTTCATATCAGGAACTCAAATTAGCATATATATGTATGCATATATACACACACACAAAAAGTATATGCACACACACACACATACACACACGGAAAAGTACAGAATTCAATATAACAAATATTCAACCCCAAAATGGTGACAATTGTTCATCTTATCTGCATTTTTTTTTTTTAAACAGAGTCTCACTCTGTTACCCAGGCTGGAGTGCAGCAGCACAATCTTGGCTCACTGCACCCTTGAATTAATGGGTTCAAGTGATCCTCCCTCCTCAACCTTCTAAGTAGCTTGAACCACACGCACGCAACAGCACACTCAGCTATTTTTTTTACTTTTTGTAGAAATGGGGGTCTCATCTTGTTGCCCAGGCTGGTCTCAAACTCTTGGTTTCATGCCATCCTCCTGCCTTAGTTTACCAAAGTGCTGGGTTTACAGGCATGAGCCAACACACTGGGCCCCTATCTGGATTTAAGAGGCGAGTATCAGAGAAATGGCCTACACATGAGGAAGACTCATTTGACTTGTGGACTTGTCTGAAATTCACTTGCTTTTTGCTTTAAAACTGATTCGTTCCCTTCCACAATTATCAGGATTTGACATACACAAGTTTGTCATTAATGACCATGGGTTATTTTGTGCTTACTAAATCAGGCCCTGCTTTAGACATAATCTGCTAATCTTATTAATCCTCACAATTGCCCCACAAAATACACATGCGACCCTCTCCATAAAAGGGATAAAGAGGCCAGAAGAGGTGGCTCATGCCTGTAATCCCAGCACTCTGAGAAGCTGAGGCAGGTAGATCACTTGAGGTCAGGAGTTCGAGACCAGACTGGCCAATATGGTCAAACCCTATCTGTACTAAAAATAGAAAAATTAGCCGGGCATGGTGGTGGGCCCCTGTAATCCCAGCAACTCGGGGAGCTAAGGCAGGAGAATCGCTTGAACCCGGGAAGCAAAGGTTGTAGTGAGCCGAAATCATGCTACTGCACTCCAGCCTGGGCAACAGAGCAAGACTCCATATCAAAAAAGGGGGGAGCGGGGGCGGTAGGGTGGGGGATAAGGAAACATTCAGGAAGAAGGCGAAATGAATTGCACTTAGAGAAACCACTAGGGTTGAAAGTAAGGCCACCTTGGGTCCTAATGGCTGTAAGGCATCAGACAAAATACGTCAACTATGTCAGCCTACATTTTCTCATCTGTCAAACTGCCATAACAGCAGCCACCTCTTCGGCCCGGCCCGGCCCGGCTGGATTAAATGAATGAAGCGCAGCAACCGCTCGGTGCAGGTATAAACTGTGTTGTCATCCTCGGCCACAACCTCCCCCGAGGCCATGCCGCTCCGCCCCGCCGGCCTCCAGGGGTCGCTGTGACGCGGCTCGGGCCAGGCGCGCGGCCGCTCTGGCCCGGGAAGATCGCTGTCCTTAGCTTCAGCGGGAGCCCGCGCCCAGTGTCTGTGTCAGCTCGTCCTCTGCTTTGTCCTGCGGCGGCTCACTGCCCTCCTACCATCCACCATGGCCCTGCTGCACTCCCGCCGCGTCCTGTCCGGCATCGCCGCCGCTTTCCACCCGGGCCTCGCCGCCGCGGCCTCTGCCAGAGCCAGGTAAGCCAAGGGAGACGGAGACGGAGCCAGGCGACGGCCCTGCCCAGCTGAGCTGCGAGCGCCCCAAAACATTCACCCCTCCCGGCTCCCGAACTGTCACTCACACACACACTTTTTTTGCCACCCCTTCGGCTTTCCCTTATCGGGGGCTGAGGATTGAGCCTCCGTGCCCCACAGTGATCTTCAGGAACCCACACGCCTCGCCCCCGCACCCGGCCCTGCAGGAAGGCGTGCAATGCTATCCTTGGGGAAAAGAAGTGTGGCCCTCGGCGGCTCCCAGACTTCCATTCAAGGGGGAGGGGTGCGGAGACCAAGGGGGCCGCAGCGCCGGGGGGGTGCCTGTGCCCTTGACCAGGTGCCCTGGGGGCAGCGGGCGCACCTGTCCTGGCCTCCCGCCCGCCCGAGCCGGGTCGGCATGTGGCGGCTGGCTCCGCTTGTGTGCCCTGGGCGGGAAGCGCACGCGAGGAAGGTTTCCGGGGCGCCGGCATTCTGGCCTCGCTTTCCTCCCGGCATCCGCGACCTTGGCGTGGGGCATCCTCCAGATCCTGCGACTACCCCGGGGTCCCTGTGATCCCGGGGCCCGTTGGGCCTTTGCTTGGGAGAGGATTGAGATGTAGTGTTCCTCCTTTTATTTTTCCCTCCCTTGTTGCCCCTAAGGAGATCGGTTGCAGAGAGGCCATCGATCTTCCTCTCCATCTCCCTGTGCTCTTTCATTCAGTAAATATTTCGTAACTGCAGTTTCTCAGAGCCAGGCTCTGGACCGGATGCTGGCGATACAACTGTGAACAAGGCGAGGGAAGGACGATGACAAATTGTCATTGCCCGTAAAATGACAACATGATTTCGTACTGTGGTGTGTATAGTAGTATGGAGGGAAATTTCAGAGCATGAAATGAGCTCTGGCAATTCACTCCCAGTGGAGACCGGAACCAGACGATTAATTCAACTCAAGAAGGCGATTTGGAGCACTCTGCTTAAGTACTACCTTAATAAGGCACTGAGTATTTTTGTGGTTTTTTTTTTTGTTGTTGTTGTTGTTGTTTATTTGGTTTTGTTTTTGAGACAAAGTCTCGCTCTGTAGGCCAGGCTAGAGTGCAGTGGCACTATCTTGGCTCACTGCAACCTCCGTCTCCCAGTAGCTGGGATTACAGGCATGTGCCACCATGCCCGGCTAATTTTTGTATTTTTAGTAGAGACAAGGTTTCATCATGTTAGCCAGACTGGTCTCAAACTCCTGACCTCAGGTAATCCACCCGCCTCAGCCTTCCAAAGTGCTAGGATTACAGGCGTGAGCCCCTGCGCCTGGCCAAGAACTGAGTTTTAAAACCACCCCCAAGCAGGTATTAACTGTGAGGAGCAAAGCGTTGCTTGGCCTTTCGTTTGAATGTGTGCTCCGTGTCTTTCAACCAGCCGAACGGTCTGTTCTTTCCAAGGCCCCACAGCCTTGGCAGTATAGGTTTGCCCAGGCTTCCCACTTGCTTCTCTTCCTGACTTGGCTCCTTCTTGGCCCACTGTCAACGTGTGCTCTTTAAGCCTGCCTACCTAGTGGGCCAGAGCCAGGAGGAGTTATTTATGCAGCAAATTTAGAAAAACGAAAGGAGTGCTTAAAATTTCGGGCAAGAGAAAGTATGTTTACCTGTTGTAGTAATCCTAAAATAATGCCTTGTATTATGGATTTGGCTAGGTCGCCTGAAGCTCTAGTGCTTAGTGAAAATCCCTTGGGGTCCAGGTTAGTCATTCTTTCAGTTTGAGAGCCTGACTCATTTTCTTTTCTGTATTTTCCCATTAGAATGTAAGTTTCATGAGAGCAGAAACTTTACCTACTTTATATTCACTGTTATGTCTCAGCACTATTAAGGTTCCTGGCTTGTCTCTCATATTGGATATTTTTAAGCCCTGATTTTTCACTTAATGCAACAGGAACAAATGCAGTATGACATTTTAATGTTATATCTTAAATCAAAATCTGAACATGGGCTGGTCCAAGTGTAGTGGTGTTTACAACTAATTGATCATAACCAGTTAGATTTTATTGTTCCTTTACTCAACTAACCTTAAACACACACATACAGGGGAACCACAGTGCTGCAAAATACTTACAAAAAATAAATTCTTGGCCGGGCACAGTGGCACACACCTATAATCCCTGCACTTGCGGAGGACAGAGTGGATGGATCACAAGGTCAGGAGTTCGAGACTGGCCTGGCCAACATGGTGAAACCCCGTCTCTACTGAAACTACAAAAATTAGCTGGGTGTGGTGGCACACGCCTATAATCCCAGCTACTCGGGAGGCTGAGGCAGGAGAATTGCTTGAACCCAGGAGGCAGAGGTTGCAGTGAGCTGAGATTGTGCCACTGCAAACCAGCCTGGATGACAGAGCAAGACTCCATCTCAAAAAAAAAAAGAGAGTGGTTTTTTTTTTGTTATTTTTTAAATACAGGGTCTCACTCTGTTGCCCAGGCTGGAGTGCAGTGGCACAATGGTGGCTCACTGCAGCCTGACCTCCCAGGCTCAAGTGATCCTCCTGCTTCAGCCTCCCATGTAGCTGGGACTACAGGCAATTTTTTATTTTTTTGTAGAGATAGGGTCTCCCTGTGTTGATCTCAGACTCCTCCCATTTCAGCCTCCCAAGTGCTGGGATTATAGGCTGAGCCACCCTACCTGACCAGAAAATAAATTCTTAAAATAGTTGAGCACCTGATGTTGAGGAATTACTCTTCAAATTTAAACAGTGATACCTAATTAGACAATAAAACCAGGTGCCGTATCTGGCATAAAGGTTAACTGTTCAGGCAAGGAGGTCAGACTTCACTCCTTCCACTGTGGAAGTGATCTTTACCTAGATCCAAATGGTCAAAGTGGAAAATATTTAAAATAAACTGAACTCATCAACATTTCTATTACAATAAAACCTTGTCACTTGTTATTCCGAAGAATTGAGGATTTATCCAATGGCCATACTTGGAACTCTTGGTAAATACGTGGAACTCTTTGTAAATTCAAGTGTATCATTTAACTAAACAATGTGAGTAAAACTTTCTGTTCTTGACCTGTACTGTAAAAGTATAGTGACATGAGATCAGACATAGTTGGAGTTCAATGAAGAAAAAAAGAATGCTAATGTATTTTGATTTATAATGATTTGTTTTTAATTCTGATTATTTAATTTTTAATGAAATAACTGAGCAGGTCTCACGAGACTCTTTAGATATGCAGTGTCCAGCTGTGGTACCATAACCATTAGCTAGAAGATCACAGACCAGGCGCAGTAGCCCACACCTGTAATTCCAGCACTTCGGGAGGCTGAGGCAGGTGGATCACTTGAGCTCAGAAGTTCTAGACCAGCTGGGCAACATGGCAAGACACCATCTCTACATAAAATACAAAAATTAGCTGGGCATGGTGGTGTGCACATGGAGTCCCAGCTACTAGGGAGGCTGAGGTGGGAGGATAGCTTGAGCCTGAGAGGTGAAGAGTTGCAGTGAGCCAGCCGATCACGCCACTGCACTCCAGCCTGGGCAGCAAAGCAAGACTGTGTCTCAAAAAAAAAAAAGATCACAGCTGTGCTATTGTCTCTGCTATTTTTAGCTCTGTGATTGTGGACAAGCTAATTAACTCCCCTTCTGATTTTAAAATAAGAATGTGAGGAAAAGCAGTTTAAAAACGGTAAAACTTTAAGTAGCCTTAAGCTCCAGGGAAATGGCAATGCGTTTCAGTTGGAAAGGCTTACCTGAATACTTTGTACCTAACCTCTCTTGGATGACTAGTCAACATTGCTCAATGTTTGAGGCTTTGTGCTTGTATCCAAAGTGTTCTGATAGGAATCACTTTATAGGTCACAGGTTATCAGCATAAGTTTTGCCCCTAGGACACTCTTATTTTCATCTACTCAATTCCTTTAAAAACGTCAGAGTTCTTACAATGTGTGTGGAGTCTTTACCATTTTAAGAAATGGAATAATAAAAGGCATGGAGGAGCTGAAAGATGATTACTAGTGTGGAGCTAATTAAATTTGAGTATTCCCTCTAGGTCAGGTGCCGTGGCTCACACCTGTAATCCCAGCACTTTGGGAGGCTGAGGTGGGAGGATCACTTGAGCCCGGCAATATGGCAAAACCCCATCTCTACAAAAAACAAAGCAGGCATGGTGGCATGCACCTGTAGTCCCAGCTACTCAGGGAGGATCACTTGAGCTCAGGAGGTAGAGGCTGCAGTGAGCTGTGGTCACACTACTGCATTCTAGCCTGGATGACAGAGTGAGACCCTAAAAAAAAAAAATGAATATCTCTGTAGGAGGGGAACAGCAGACACTGGGGCCTACCCAAGGGTAGAGAATGGGAAGAGGGAGAAAATCAGAAAAAAATCACTGTCAGGTACTATGCTTATTACCCAGATGATGAAATTATCTGTACACCAAGCTCTCTGACACGCACATGTACTCCTGAGCCTGAAATAAAAGTTAAAAGAAAAACCTTGCAGGCCTCTGTCCTCTAGATGCCAGTGGTACCTGCTTTCCCCCAAAGTTTGAACAAACAAAAATGTCTCCAGAAATTGTCAGATGTTCCCTGACTAGGCAACCCGTTCACCTCTCCCTGGCGAAGAACCACTTTCCTCATGATCTGGATTATAAAGCATTTTTCTGCTTGTCTCAAGCAATAGATATGTGGTTTTTGTACCTGTGTTCTTTAATCTGTATTTCATTTTCTTTTTTTTTATTGAGCAGCCTTAGGTATGTATTTCATTTTCAGTCTAAAAACTAGCATTGTAATTGTAAAATGAACATAATTTATTTCATATTTTTTTTTAAAACTGAGTATCTCCTTCTGTATCTAGATTGTTTAAAAATTCAGTATTTTGAAATTGCTTTTAGAATTCTTAAGATATATACCAGAAGACCCAAGGCTATGGTTTCTGAATTTCTATGCTTAACATTTTAAAGAACTTGAAAAATAAGTGCTTTTTATACCATTTAACAAAAATGATGCCTTCTGTCCTTGTAGTTGAGAGCAGTGGGCAGCGGCTTTGTTATTGATTGAGGGCTTGGAGGATACAGACTATCTCCCCCTCCCGCCCCCACCAAGACAGGGGAACGTAGCCCCAAGCTGGTCTGAAACCCTATGGTCAAGTGACCCTCCCACCTCAGCCTCCTGCGTAGCTGGGACTATAGGCAAGTGCCACTATGCCCAGCCAGACCATCTTTTTAAAAATAAAAACTGTTTTCTAGAAGTGTTATCTTTTATAATCTAGTATGTCCTTGACATTCATAGTATTCCTAGTATTCCTTTCACTCAGCAGTTAATGACAGTGATGTAGATAGACAGGTGGCTACATATTTTCAGGGTCTGAATTGTGGATAAGTAAAAATGAAAGCTTTCTTCAGGCCCATTTCAGAAGTTGGTTCAAGGTATCTGTGCTTCTTGCTATCGCCTAGGTACTAGGAACAGGAAAGTTGAGGCTTAGTTAATTTACTTGCCAGTGGTCACACAGCTGGCAGGTGACTAAGCTGTTATTTGAATCCATGCAGTTTGCCCAGAACTGAAATTACCCAAGGCAAGCTATTAAAAGAACCATTAAAAGAAGTAAGAGCCTGGGAAATCAAAAAAAACTGGAATAATCTGCCCTTAAACAACAGAGAATTGACTGTACACACTAATTAATTACAATGATTGAGACTGCGGCAGTCTTTAACTTGTCAAGAGAGCATGAATTAAACTCTGTACTGCCATCCAGTATGCCATGGAGGAGTGAGGTGTATGAGTGCTGACTGGCCACAAGTACATTAAGAGAAACTTTGTTGGGAAAGAAATGTTCGTGAAATAATTCATGGGTTTATCAGCACGGTGAACACAAAGAACTTCCACGGTGTCATACTGAAACACGTGGCTGATTCACAATGGATAAGTGATTACTCGGAGAATTTGGGCAATTTCACATGGGTAATTTGAAGCCTTGCTTTTTTAGCTACCCATTTCTCCTGCAACAACCCCCAGCTCTTTCTCACCGTGAGCCTTTTTTCTTAAGCCTCTGTTTGGAAAGCTCTTTTTTGTTTCTCTCTCTTCCTTTCATCCTTAGCACTCAGCTGCTAAGTCACATACTCCAGGAAGCCCTCCTAACCTGTACAGTACTTTCCTTCCCTTCTCCAAGCTATTAGGTCCTCTGCTCAGAGCTCCCATAAATAATATCCTGTGCCCTGGGTCGGTCTGTATTACTGTCCATCATCTCCCCGCAGTGCCCAACCTGCACTTCTTGCAGCTCCCTGCTGATCACCCCAGTGGACTAGTCGGGTGGTAAGGGATTATATTCTCCTTTACATTCCCAGCCCTTAGCACAGAGTGTTCTTAGTGATTGGTTTAGAAGATCGTAAAGCCTAGAATAGTGTTCTGGCAAAGCAGGGAATCTCTACTATCTAGGCTGATTGCACAGCCTGGATATATACATATATATTTTTAAACTTATTTTGTAGGTGAAGTCATTAATCACTAAACCAAGGAAACTAGGCCATCAAGATCGGGCAAACTTTATTAAAATGTTAACCCTGTGCGCCTGTAGTCCCAGCTACTTGGAAGACTGAGGTGGGAGGATGGCTTGAGTCTAGGAGGTCAAGGCTGCACTCCAGCCTCGGGGACAGAGTGAGACCTATCTCTTTGTTTGTCTCTTTATTAAAACTGAGTTTTGCTCTATCGCCCAGGCCAGAGTGCAGTGGCACACTCTTGGCTCACTGCAACCTCCACCTCCTGGGTTCAAGCGATTCTTGTGCCTCAGCCTCCCAAGTAGCTGGGATTACAGGCGCCCGTCACCATGCCCAGCTAGTTTTTGTATTTTTAGTAGAGACGGGGTTTCATCATGTTGCTAAGGGTGGTCTCAAACTCCTAACCTCAGGTGATCCACCTGCCTTGGTCTCCCAAAGTACTGGGATTACACCTGGCCAAGACCCATCTCTTTAAAAAAGACAAAACAGTTAAGTCAGCTTCTTTTCAGATTCATTTATTATAAATCATAACAAAATTCACAGCCAGGTGCAGTGGCTCACACCTGTAATCCCAGCACTTTGGGAGCCTGAGGTGGATGGATCACTTAAGGTCAGGAGTTTGAGACCTACCTGGCCAACATTGTGAAACACTGTCTCTACTAAAGATATGGAAATTAGCCAGGCATGGTGGCTCATATCTGTAATCCCAGCTATTTGGGAGGCTGAGGCAGAAGAATCACTTGAACCTAGAGGTGGACGTTGCGGTGAGCCAAGATCATACCACTGCACTCCAGCCTGGGTGACAGAGCAAGACTCTGTCTCAAAGGTTAAAAAAAATAATTAATTAATTTTTTAAAAATTCACTTTCCAAGTTTTGTCCTCATATGCTCTTTCATATTTAAAACAAACTGGCACTTCAGGATAATAGTTCTCCCTGGGAAAATGTTAGGTCCATGTTATGTTAGCGTACAGTGTGTTTCCATCATTGCTGTTTTCAGATGAATCAGTAAGTAAAACAAGCTGCTCAGTTTTTCTAATACAGTAAGTATTAATAGTTAGACCCCACATAAATAAAAGCTCTTTGGGGTTTTCAGTAAGTTTTAAGAGTATAACAAGATCTAAAGATGAAAGTTTGAGAACTGCTGTAGAGCAATTCTACTCTTTTTCCTTAAAAACACACAATTGTATTATTTGTCACTATTGATCCTTGTGTGGTCTCAACACTCATTGCTTATCTTTTAACCAAAGTAGCTTCTATTTCCCAGAGAAAATTGAAGGGAGGGTGGTGATGTCAGTCCTACACAAGCATCCTAAACAGAGAGGCAAAACTCGTGAACACACGCAGCACAACTTCTACAGCCACGTATATCCCTTTTATGCCTCCTCAAAGTGGCAACAAAGAAAGACCTTTTTATTTTAATGACTCAAAGCAATAGCCTCTTCAGCATGTAAAAATAAGCAAAGGTATGTAAATTTTAAATTATGCTTGGAAATCAATGTGTCTGTAGTCTATCTTAGAAATTGATTAGGTATCTAACTCCTTAAGTACTGAGGAAGATGTAAAAAAAAAAAAAGAAATTGATTAGGTATGCAGTGAATAATAATCTGTTAATCAACTTGTAATATTAGACCAAAATTGTCAGTTACCCTAAAGATCTTGGAAATTGTCTTCAAGGCTGGGCGCAGTGACTCATACCTGTAATCCCAACACTTTGGGAGGCTGAGGCGGGCAGATCACCTGAGGTCAGGAGTTCAAGACCAACCTGGCCAACATGGTAAAACCCCATCTCTACTAAAAACACAAAAATTTTGGTATGGTGGTGGGTGCCTGTAATCCCAGCTACTTAGGAGCCTGAGGCAGGAGATTCTTTTGAACCCAGGAGGCAGAGTTTGCAGGGAGCCAAGATCGCACCACTGCATTCCAGCCTGGAAGACAGAGTGAGATTCCATCTCAAAAAAAAAAAAGAAAGAAAGAGGTTGTCTTCAAGCTGACATATTATAAAATACAATTACTGTTCTCCCAGAAGCCTATATCCCCATCCCCAGTCTAATAAGAAAAACTTCAGACAAATTCCAGTGGAGGGGCATCCTACAAGATACCTGACCAGTATTCCCAAAACTGTCACAGCTAAGAGGAGCTTTTGGAGACATGGCAACTAACTGTAATGTGGTGTCCTAGATGGAATCATGGAACAAAATTAGGTGAAAACTAAGGAAATCTGAATAATGTGTGGATTTAATAATGTATCCATATGGGCCGGGTGCAGTAGCTCACACCTACAATCCCAGCCCTTTGGGAGGCCTAGGCAGGCAGATCACGAGGTCAGGAGATCGAGACCATCCTGGTCAACATGGTGAAACCCTGTCTCTACTAAAATACAAAAAAATTAGCCAGGCTTGGTGGCGTGTGCCTGTAGTCCCAGCTACTTGGGAGGCTGAGGCAGGGGGATCACTTGAACCCAGGAGGCAGAGGTGGCAGTGAGCCAAGATTGTACCACTGCAATCCAGCCTGGGCAACAGAGCAAGACTCTGTCTCAAAAAAAAAAAAACCAAACTGCTTAGCTATGCCCAGTTTAATCCTGAGGGTGCACAAGAGGACCATGACTTTAAACACTGTCTCTTGGTGAGAGGAATAGCTCTTCATGGATTGCTGTTATTTTCCATTTCTCTAGTTGTGATTACCTTAATAAAACTTTTGTACACAGGCATGCTCTAGCCTTTCTTCCTGCTGAGCTATGGAATTTTTTTCCACCTCTTTCTTTTGTTATATTTTTATTAGTAGCATCTTTATTCATTAACTAAATAATGTAACAAATCCTTTTATAATAGTTTAAATTATTCAGCAAGTATTTTTGCTACTACAACCTGCATCACAGCCAAGCACTATTGTACATTCCCTCATTCACACCTCACCTCAACACTGAGAAATAGAAATAGTTCCTCCATTTAACTCTATCTCAAAAAAAAAAAAGGCTTTACCTCCAAAACTTATAAAACTTTAAATATTAATCATAGTAATTCCAAGTAAGGAGAAAAAAACCTCAATGGATGCATTTCTCTTGTCTAGGCAGAGATCCAAATTGCCGCAAAAAGTTTGGACAAGGAGTACCTGCCCATCGGGGGACTGGCGGAATTTTGCAAGGCATCTGCACAACTAGCCCTGGGTGAGAACAGCGAAGTCTTGAAAAGTGGCCGGGTAAGCTGAGCAGACTCTGACATCATCCCAGGTCTGTTTTAACAAATCTGTAATCATTTAAATAATTTTAAAGAACTAGGAAAAGACAACTCATTTTGTGTCTAATGATTGTTTTGAGGAGGCCACGCTATTTCTAATAATTCTTCTTTGATAATAAATTGTCATAATTAAATAATTTACATGACACCAATTCCAGAAAGTACTACTAGGAATCCTGAAACTGTGGAAGTAATTTGATTGATAGATTTGACATTACTTTTCTGTTAAGTCTCTACCCGCTTATGTTCATTTTACATTGAATATGCTTTAGAAATGCTTAGCTCTGCCTAGTTTTAGGCCTGCAGTTAACCCACACCCTCATGTCCTAAGCTTTCAACTTGCACAGAAGAAGCAAGCAGGAAGCAAGCCATGGGTGAACTGTGAGGGCTAGACCAGCCTGGCAGCCCTCTGCTGTCCCTTCACAGCCTGTCTGGACTCTGAAAGAAGACCACGCTCCCAACATGTGAACTCGTGCACATCGTGGTTCACTTTCTTTTGGAAAAAAAAAAAATGTTTTTAATGAGTGCATTTGTATATTTTTCTGGGTAAGCCTGGGGAGTAAAGAAACATGAAAACTAGCAACATTAAGCCAACATTTTCTCTCCCCTTCCCCCTCTGAAAAGCCGGAATAAATACACTTTATTTACAAGACTGGTCTAAGTCCACCCATGAATTTAACTCAGAGTAAAGCACACAGCCTCGACCCCAGGGTTATGTAGTAATTATCCAACATAAAATGGAATTTGGTTTAGTCCTGTCCAAACAGTCACCCGCCTGTTAACCCCTCCTGGAAATTTCTGTACTTTTAATTCATGTGGTTTTTTTTCCTAGTATCTGGTCTATCTAGATAATAGCCTAAGTATGAGACTGGCCTACCTTAAAATAACATTAGTTTGTCTTTCATAAGTTGTTGTGTGTTGGCCAGACACAGTGGCTTGCACCTGTAATCCCAACACTCTGGGGGGGTGTCAAGGCAGGTGGATCACCTGAGGTCAAGAGTTCACGACCAGCCTGACCAACATGGTGAGACTCCCGTCTCTACTAAAAATACAAAACTTACCCAGGTTTGGTGGTGCACACCTGTAGTTCCAGCTACTGGGAGGCTGACATGGGAGGATCGCTTGAACCCAGGAGGTGGAGATTGCAGTGAGCCAAGCTTGCACCACTGCACTCTAGCCTGGGTGATACAACAAGACCCTGTCTCAAAAAATGAAGTTCTTGTCCTTTGTGAATCATAGTATTATCGGACCTACAGTGAGGTTTTTATTTCCATCATACTAAAGTTTGCAGAGACAAACTATTTTAAAAGAATTTTTTAGTTGGGTTTTTCCCTCTTTAATGCACTGCCACCCTAGTCCAGAAAAATAGGTTTATGCTTTATAGAGCCTTGTACTTCTACAATGCCTTTAAAAACAACAAACACTGGGCTCAAACAGTCCTCCCACTTTGGCCTCCCAAAGCACTGGGATTACAGCACTACTCTCAAACAAACAAACAAACAAACAAACAAAGGCCAGGCGCAATGGCTCACGCCTGTAATCCCAGCACTTTGGGAGGCCAGGGCGGGCGGATCACCTGAGGTCAGGAGTTCGAGACCAGCCTGGCCAAGATGGTGAAACCCCATCTCTACTAAAAAACACAAAAATTAGCCGGGCATGGTGGCACACGCCTGTAATCCCAGCTACTTGGGAGGCTGAGGTAGAGAATTGCTTGAACCCGGGAGGCAGAGGTTGCAGTGAGCCAAGATCATGCCACTGCACTCCATTCTGGGCAGCAGAGTGAGACTCCATCTCAAAAGAAAACAACAACAACAAACAAAAACCTCTTAAACCTACCATGGTTTCTTATTTGTCCCTTAAAGTTGACCAATTTGAATAAGCAAATTCACCTCAAGCATCTTCCTATTACCCAAAACACGAATATTTTCAGATTATGAAAACTCATGGAAGGGGACCTCTTAGAAAACCTTAAAATGTTGTAATGTTATCCTTGTGTATTTGTTGACTTGCTTTTCAAGGAACTTTGATGTTTAGAGAGTCATTCTACTTTATATGATTCTAGAGTAATGTTTTAATGTAGTGACTGTTCTCAGTGTCTTTTTATTTATTTTATTTATTTTTTTATTTTTTTTGAGACAGAGTCTCACTTTGTTGCCCACACGAGAATGCTATGGCACGATCTTGGCTCACTGCAGCCTCCACTTCCCAGGTTCAAGCAGTTCTCGTGCCTCAGCCTTTTGAGTAGCTGAGATTACAGGCGTGTGCCACCCGCCTGGCTAATTTTTGTGTTTTCAGTAGTGACGGGGTCTCACCATGTTGGCCAGGCTGGTCTCGAACTCCTGACCTCAGATGATCCGCCCGCCCTGGCCTCCCAAAGTTCTGGGATTACAGGCATGAGCCACCGCACCTAGCCTCTCAGTGTCTTTTTATATCTTTTATGTAATTCACCCCTTTTTTATATTTGGGAGGACTTTTTGTGTCCTGAAAGTTTCCTGTGTAAAATAGAATGATACTAACTGGCCATAAAGAAATAGCTTCTGAATTATGAAGGGTCCTGGACAGAGCAGTGCCCCTGGGGCTGGGCCCGTATAGAGAGTGTTGCACATCACTGACCATGGGTGTCTCTCCTTCAGTTTGTCACTGTGCAGACCATTTCTGGAACTGGGGCTTTAAGGATCGGAGCCAGTTTTCTGGTGAGTCTGGAAGCTTCTTCAGCAAAGAACTATATATGAATTGCAGATGACAAGGCTTCCTATTGTGTGTGTATTTATTGATACAGAAGTAGATTTCTTCTTTCCATGAAGTTTGCAGATGTTCTATTCTCTGATTAGAAAATGAAAGGATTTTGAAGAAATTACAAGAAACATAGAATATAGATGATGATAAATTCAGTTCACTGGGAACTTATTATTTACTAGGGAGCTTTTGCATTTTAAAATGCTTGTTTAATCCCTGTGAAGGAGGTATAGTTATGCTGTTTACAGGTGAAGAAAATAAGACCCAGATAGGTCCTTGGCTACACGGCCAATATAACTGTCAGAGACTGTTCCAACCCACGCAGTCTCGCTGCTGAGTCAATACTGCTTCTCAACCATAGAGAGAAACTGGGTTTCAGCAGAGAAAAATGTTCTCTCATTCAAATATGTCAACTTTTTTTGCCTCTCCTTTGTTCATTTTTCTATTTCCTTTCATCTTTTAGCAAAGATTTTTTAAGTTCAGCCGAGATGTCTTTCTGCCCAAACCAAGCTGCGGAAATCACACACCCATCTTCAGGGACGCTGGCATGCAGCTACAAGGTTATCGGTATTACGACCCCAAGACTTGCGGTTTTGACTTCACAGGCGCTGTGGAGGACATTTCAGTAAGTGGGGCTTTCAGGAGGAGAGAGATTAATAAAACTCTTGCTTGTGGACATAAGGTGTCTCCCAACATCTCCCAGTACTGGGGATGAGTTGAGTTAAAATACTGGGGATGAGCTGATTCCCAGACTTCTGGTTACCTTTGTTACTTATCAAATGATGGGATCCTGTGGCATTTCAGATAAACTGTTTCCTTTAAAGCTGCAAAGTCATCTGTTGGTTGTTTTTCTCTCTAGAAAATACCAGAGCAAAGTGTTCTTCTTCTGCATGCCTGTGCCCACAATCCCACGGGAGTGGACCCACGTCCAGAACAGTGGAAGGAAATAGCAACAGTGGTGAAGGTGAGGCAGATGAACTCAATGGTGACAGTTCTGTGTTTAGTAACCAGCTTTGGAGGCTTCCTTTGGCAATGTCTTAACAGAGAGTCTTAACCTTGAACCTGCATGAAATGTCCACACCGGTGAATAAGTGACCAGAAAAGGGCTCCTCATTTGTGTGATAAGCAGTTCTGGGATTGATGATGCATGAGCATTTGAAAGTAATCTTTTTTGGCCGGGCGCAGTGGCTCACCCCTGTAATCCCAGCACTTTGGGAGACTGAGGAAAGAGGATCACTTGAGTCCAGGAGTTTGAGACTCACCCGTGCAACATAGCAAGAACCCTTCTCTACAATAAAAACAAAAAACAAAAAAAACCAAAAATTGAAAACTTACCCTGGCATGGTGCATGCCTATAGTGCCAGCTACTCAGGAGTCTGAAGTGAGAGGCCCGCCTGAGCCCGGGAGGTCAAGCCTGCAGTGAGCTACGATTGCACCACTGCACTCCAGCCTGGGTGTCAGAGCAAGACCTTGTCTCAAAAAAGAAAGAAAGAAAGAAAGAAAGAAAAATACACATCTTTCCCTATCGCACAAGTTATAATTCTAAAGCAGTGATATTGATGGCTTAACAGGTTCAGATACCTGGTGTTCCTTTAAGATGCCCTATGGAGTATGATCTTGATGTGATTAGTGGGGCTGATTAACCAGAGTCTTGAAGTGGGCTCCCCTGAAAGCAGAACATGAGACAAGGATTTGAGTGCAGGTGATGTCTGAAGCAGGAGTGTGGAAGGCCAGGAGCAAAACAGGAAGGAGGAAAAAGCAGGTCTGGGTTATCGAGCTGTTTACATTTGGGTCAATTGGAGCTCAGACCCACCAGGGAACTTCTGAGAACCCATGTAGAATTATGCAGCTAAAGGACAACAATCTGGTGTCTTTTTCTTCTTTTTTTCTTTTTTGAGACAGAATCATTCTTTGTTACCCAGCCTCAGCTCCCAAGTAGCTAGGATCACAGGTGAATGCCACCCGGCCTAGTCATTTTTATTTTATTCTGGAGACACGGTCTTGCTATGTTGCCCAGGCTGATCTCAAACTTACGGTCTCATGCAAATCTCCTACTTTGGCCTCCTAAAGTGTTGGGATTACAGGCATGAACCACCACACCCAGCCTCTAGAGTTTCTTCCCTAAAGGATTCTACCGTCTTTTAGAGAAGACAGACGTTATATACATCCTTATGGTTAGAGGCACTTAATATCATCTTCTCTGGTAGACCACAGTGATCTTGATATTATAAATTATATTTTATATAAATTATATTTTAATCACCTTATATTTAATCAACCAACTCTCATTCCCTGTTGAAGGATTGGTCTCTTGCACATCTGGAATAAGGCAGTTGACTGTCCTGTGGCTTTCAAAATAGTCCTTAAGGCAGAAGAGAACAGGACACACATGGAAATGCTTGAGGTGAGATGCGGGCAGGAACAGGAACTGTCCACCTCCACTGGGCTGAAAAAGATGGGCAGAGGTGATGTGGCCTGGGTATGACCAGCATCTGTGTCCTCCAGGAAGAGTCTCATCTTGAATAACTTAGAGGACACGGTGCCACATTTGCTATTTGCTACTTGTGCGAGCTTTGGCAAACTTCTTTGCCCTCTAAACCTTAATTTCTTCATCCATAAAGTAATTACAATGGTAGCTATAATTAAATGCTCTTCTAAATAATAAACATGTTAATATATGTGAGATGCCTAGTGCAAGAAGAAAAAAACGTTGTTATAGTATTGTTAATAAAATAATAATTATACGAGTAGTATCTCATCTGCCTTACTGCTTTCTAATTTTGGGTCACATTTATTGACTCCGTTTTGGTCTTGCTCTTACTCCGTTGCTTCTGTTTATTTAGACGCATGGTAGTTGCCTTCGCTTGTTTCCTCTCTTCCTTCTTCCTTCCGGACAAATACTGATTGAGCCCTAACTGTGCTTCAGGCACAGTGCTCGCCTGACTCTATAATCTCCTTTGTTTCTCAGGCTGTATTTAACATTCTTTCCTGAAGTACTGGAAATTCATTGCTTGTATAAATACTGGCTCCAACTAACGCCTATTCTGCACCACACGAATACTTTAAAATCTTGTCATGCCACACTGGAAGTGCAAAAAGACCAAAACCTGTATCTCAATGAGCAGCTAGTCACCTAGCAAAGTTGCACAATCCACCTCTCTGCACCTGCACCCCAAGCATGCGTTTAGGGAATGGTACAGAGTTGGCTTACTGTTTTTTATGTATTTGAAGACAAAAAATAATTTTTATTTTATTTGTAGGAATATGCAACAACACAAACGCAGGAATTACACAGCACTAAAGACCACGTCTTATTCTCTTTTGCCTCTCCTGCTTTCCACCTACCCTAGTAACCTTCACTTGCTAAGTATACAATAAGCGTTAACTACTGTATTCATTCATTTATCAAATATTTTAAGTACTTACTATAATTGATCATTGATGTATTATGTGATGAAGAAGGAACACAAAGGTGATTAAAATATAGTTTATAATATCAAGATCACTGTGGTCTGCCAGAGAAGATAATATTAAGGGCTTCTAAGTATAAGGATGTGTGTAATGTGTCTGTCTTCTCTAAAAGACGGTAGAATCCTTTAGGGAAGAAACTCATGTTTGTAGTCCCCAAGGCACATAGTAGGCTCTTCTACCCATAAGAACTGGCAGAAGAAGAAAGGAAGAAAATAGAAAACTCAGTTGCTTCAAAGGAAAGAGAATACAGTCCACTGAAAAAGGATCTTGGAAAAGTTTTGTAATGGTTTGAATGGTTGTTCCTTCCAAAACTCACATTGAAATTAGCTACCATTGTAACAGTGTTGACAGGTGGGGCTTTTAAGAGGCGACTGGGCCATGAGGGCTCTGTCCGCATGGGTGGAATTACTGCTGTTATAAAAGGGTGAGTTTGATCCCTTTTGTCTCTTGGCTCTTCCACTCTTCTGCCATGTGAGGAATGGTTTCTCTCTTCCAAAAAATGCGGCCTTCAAGGCCTCATCTTGGGAGTGGAGACTGGGCCTTCGCAAGGCACCAAGCCTGTGAGTGCCTTCGTCTTGAACTTCCCAGCCTCCAGAGCTGTGAGAAATAAATTTCTGTTCTTTATAAGTTACCTAGTCTGTGGTAGTCTGTTAGAACAGCACAAAATGGACTAAGACAAGTTTTGCAGATACGTTGAATTGAAATGGAGAATATTTCAACGGACAAAAATGTGAAAGAAAGAGTACATGAGGCCTGGCATGGTGGCTCACGCCTGTAATCCCAGCACTTTGGAAGACCAAGGAGGGTGGATCACCTGAGGTCAGGAGTTCAAGACCAGCCTGACCAACATGGTGAACCCCTGTCTCTATTAAAAATACAAGAATTAGCCCGGCATGGTCACAGGAGCCTATAATCCCAGCTACTCAGGAGGCCAAGGCAGGAGAATCACTTGAACTCAGGAGGCAAAGCTTGCAGTGAGCCGAGATTGCAACACTGAACTCCAGCCTGAGTGACAGAGCAAGACTTCATCTCCAAAAAATTTTAGAAAAGAAAGAGTACATGACCACCATATGTTGTTTAACAAGAGGGGACGCATTCTGAAAAATGTGTCGTTAGGCGATTTTATTATTGTGAGGACATCATAGAGAATACTTATACAAACCTAGATGGTATAGCCTACTACACGCATGGCTATGTGGTAAAGCCATTGCCCCCAGGCTGCAAACCTGTACAGCATGGTACTGTACTGAATACTATAAGCAACTGTAACACAGTGTCAAGTATTCATGTCTCTAAACATATCTAAACATAGAAAATATAATGTGTGGTGCTATGACATTAGGACAGCCACTACATCACTAGGCAATAGGAATTTTTCAACTCCCTTATAATCTTCAGGGACTACCATCGTATATGCAGTCCATCAGTGACTGAAACATGGACGTGAAGCACGTGGCTATACTAGTCGAAGGAAGCACAAACAAAGATACAGAGTCAGGAAATATTTGTGCACATCCTGTGATAAGAGTATACAGTATGATGAGAATTGAGAGGGTTTATCAGGGAGTAACAGAAGAATAAGCTAGAAAGAAAGTCTTAGACCAATTAAATGATTGAATCTTATGGATGGGGATCCACTTACCATCAAATGCAATTACCAGGGCACTGCAGGAAGAAGATTTACACCTTATGATTTACCAGAGAAAGGCTATACTTTGTTTTACCATGAAAGGGACATTGTCCAGAACAGTGATTTCTATAATTTAGTCCATAAGTTTATGGAAGGAGCTATCTAGATATTACACATAGTACACAAATCTCTATTCAAAAGATAATAGTCTATAGTTTTTTTTCATAGGTTTTTGGGGAACAGGTGGTGTTGGTTACATGAGTAATTCTTTAGTGGTGATTTGTGAGATTTTGGTGCATTCATCACCCAAGCAGTATACACTGCACCCTATTTGTAGTATTTTATCCCTCACCCTCTTCCCATCCTTCCCCCTGAGTCCCCGAAGTCCGTTGTGTCATTCTTATCCCTTTTCATTCTCTCACTTATGAGTGAGAACATAAGATGTTTGATTTTCCAAAAGACATAGTCTATAGATTGAATGCATAATGTTTTGTACACATTTGAAATATCTATGTATAAGGTTTTAATAAACAAAACAACTCATTTAAAATAGCTCAACAATTTGTTCAAAATCAATGAAAAATATGAGGACTATCACTATCTTAGCACTGATAATGGATCTAGAGATGATCAAATAAAAAATAAAACAGGGACTCTGGGTCTTCACAGATAATAATCTGGGGCAAGGTAACTAAAACTCATCATCGAAGTTTCTCTTTTTTTTCCCAACTTTAGCAACAACCACTGTTTGTTAGACACTATGCCTGGAGAACAGTTGGAAGGAAGGTGGATTGGAAATTGTGAGACCAGTTAAGTAGTGATTGATAGTGATTTAGGTGAGAGATAATGAATGTCTGAAGGTGATACCAGAAGAGGTAAAGAAGACGAAGCAGCTATGAGAGATGAGGTATCTGTAAAATAAAAAGGCCTAGTTGAACAAATTAATTGGTATGCCAATGAGGCACACATTGAGAATATCTCCTATGTTTCTAACTGGTACAACTGTGATGCCTTTTTCTGAGTATGTTTGCATACCAGTGTGTGTCAAGAGGTGGAGGGAAGTGGCAGATTTTAAGTTCAGTTTTCTTGAATTAAGGAGTATTTGGAACATCCAAGACAGACTATTTCAGTACAACTGGTCAACAGCACACTCTACCAAATGTGCCATTTTAGGTTCAATCAGGACCTTTATAACACATAAAAACAAAGTTTGAATTTTCAAAAAAGGGAAGAGTTGTGTCTCTCCACAAATCTGAGCAAAAAGCTCTCACTAAGTCAATTCACTGAAAGTTTTCTATTAACTCATAGCTCTTCAAGGGAAGGCACTCTCATTTATCTCAGTATCATCAGAACCTAGGCATTCAGGAAATGTTTGTTGAATTAATGTTAGAATACATTTCTGTTCTGTTCTTAAGAGTCTAAAAGACCGCTGAAAAGGAATCCAAGCCTGTAAACAGGGCTCTTTCTTTGGCAATCAGGCAAGAGGAAGGAGGAGCTAAAGAAAGCATCTTTCAGGCTAGGCATGGCAGCTCACACCTATAATCCCAGCTCTTTGGGAGGCCAAAGTGGGAGGATCACTTGAGGCCAGGAGTTCGAGACTAGCCTGGGTAACATGGTGAAAACCGTTTGAAAGTATAAATTGTATGGTTTTAGGTACATAAGAATTGACAAAGGAAAGTGAAATCTTTGTACTTCTGAGTTATTGCTGTATTTATATTTTGTTTTAAATCTAATAAAGGACAGTAAGCTGCCGGCTGGGATTCTTGGGTTGCTCCTTGAGAGTTAAGATTGTCAATACTCCTATGAAACAAGGGATTTCAGCCATAGAACAAAGGTTTATTGTTGCCACCTGAAAGGTTTACAAATATTTATTGTGTATTTGATACATTGCTTGAAAAGATGAAATCTTTTAAAGATTCTTTCTGATGTCCAAAATAAATAAATAAATAAATAAATAAATCCATGTTTGTCTTGGTTTTTGCTGAAATCCTGGAGGTAGAAATAATGGGGCATGAACTTTGTAAGCCAGAGCACATGGTAGATAACCATACCTTTCACTTCACCATCAGAATGTCCCCTTCCCCCTACATTCTCCTATATCAATCACTCCCTGAATGTGTATTTCACTTCAGTTGGTCATGGGATCCTCAAAATGTCCACAGCCTTTTTTAAAAAAATGTTTAACTTTTATTTTACGTTCAGGGCTACATGTGTAGGTTTGTTATATAGGTAAATTGTGTGTCACTGGGGTCTGATGTACAGATTATTTCATCTCCCTGAATTAAGAATACGGTATACCTGATATGGCTTGGCTCTGTGCCTCACCCAAATCTCATCTTGTAGCTCCCATAATTCCCACCTGTTGTGGGAGGGACCCAGTGGAGGATAAGTGAATCATGGGGATGGATCTTTCCTGTGCTGTTCTCATGATAATGAATGGGTCTCATGAGATCTGATGGTTTTACAAATGGGAATTTCCCTACACAAGCTCTCTTTGCCTGCTGCCATCCATGTAAGATGTGACTTGCTCCTCCTTGCCTGCTACCATAATTGTGAGTCTTCCCTAGCCATGTGGAACTGTAAGTCCAATAAACCTCTTTCTTTTGTAAATTGCCCAGTCTCAGGTCTGTCTGTATCAGCAGCATGAAAATGGACTAATATAATATCCACTAGGTAGTTTTTCAATCCTCACTCTCCTCCCACCCTCCACCTTAAATTAGTAGCCAGTGCATACTGTTCCCTTCTTTGTGTTCATGTGTGCTCAATGGTCAGGGTCAGTTCCCGCTTATAAGTGACAATATGTGGCATTTGGTTTTCTGTTCCTGCATTAGTTCACTTAAGATTATAGCCTCCAGCTCCATCCATGTTGCTGCAAAGGACATGATCCCATTATTTTTTATGACTGTGTCATATTCCATGGTGTATATGTGCCACATTTTCTTTATCCAGTCTACCGTTGATGGACATTTAGGTTGATTCCATGTCTTTGCTGTTGTGAATAGTCACGGAGTTTTCTAAAATAACACTAGGCTTACTCACTCACTACACTGACTATGGTTGGAGTCTTAACTGTAATAGTCTCCAGCCTTGCAATTCACCTTCCATTTGTGACCTCTACTCTAAACTGCAATGTGGATTTTCCCCATCTTCATTGCCTTGTGCAAATATCCCACCAGATACAACATTGTCTTAGGGGCACTCTACCACATTCCAATTCTCAAGAAGAGCTTTCTGGAATGTTCACCCCAAATTAAGTAACACTACATAGAACTTAAATCAAATAGGATATTCAGTAAGATCTTTTTTGTTTTTCTGAAAACTGTTCATGTGTGTCATTATGTTCAGGAGCTGAAATAATCAGCACCTGTAATGACTTAAATGGAGATGTAAAAGGTAAGAGCTCAGCCTTGCAAATAACGTGAAGATGTGGGGGAAGAAACTATTGAGTGAAATGCAATAAGCAGCTGTCTATTACATATGAATAAGATGCCTTAAAACTTAAATCCTACTATTTTATCATAAAAATCCTTATAGAGTTCAAGGCTGCAGTGAGCTATGATTATGCCACTACATTCCAGTCTGAACAACAGAGTGAGACTCTGTCTCAAAAAACATCCCTGTAGAGTTGCTGTTGTACCATATCTCCATCTCATAGAGCAAGTATTAGGCTTTATCATCCCTATAGCACAGGTGAAAAATCTACTGAATCTGAGAGAAGGGAAAAGACAAAAAAAAAACCTCTGCTCCTAGGGAAGTGGCAAGAGCACATGCTGAGCCTAGACCGTTACAGACCTTCTAGCCCGGTGTGGTGGCTCACACCTGTAATTCCAGCACTTTGGAGGCCAAGGTAGGTGAACTGCTTTGAGCCCAAAAGTTTGAGACCAGCCTAAGCAGCATGATGAAACCCTGTCTCTAAAAAAGTAAAAAAGTGGCCGGGCACAGTGGCTCATGCCTGTAATCCCAGCACTTTGGGAGGCCGAAGTGGGCAGATCACGAGGTCAGGAGATAAAGACCGTGCTGGCCAATATGGTGAAATCCAGTCTCTACTAAAAATACAAAAAAATTAGTTGGGCATGGTGGCACATGCCTGTAGTCCCAGCCACTCGGGAGGCTGAAGCAGGAAAATTGCTTGAACCCAAGAGGTGGAGATTGCAGTGAACCAAGATCATGCCACTGCACTACAGCCTGAGCAACAGTGTGAGACTGTCTCAGAAAAAAAAAAGTAATAAAGTACAAAAAAAAATTAGCCAGGCATGCTGTAGCCAGGCAGCACATATCTGTAGTCCCAGCTACTTAGGAGGCTGAGGTGGGAGGATTGCTTGAGCCCAGGAGTTCGAGGCTGCAGTGTCATGATCACACCACTGCACTCCAGCCTGGGCAACAGAGCAAGACCCTGTCTCAAAAAGAAAAAAAACAAAAGCAGTTTATACTATTACATTTGATATTAAGTTAAATATATATATATTTATATATTTAAATATGTATGTATATACATATTTATATATAGATAAATATGTATATATATATAAATACTATTACATTTGGTATTAAGTTATATATATATATATATATGTATCCTCTAGCTGGTGGGGAGGGGAGCAGAACCCCTAGAAGAGCCCATCCTTCTAGACCCACAGAAGAGTGCCAGTCTGACATAGAGGCTTCGTCAGAACTACGGAAAACATGAGCCTACCCCGGCTCTCACCCCACCAGGGGCCTATTGCTGGAGAGAGGCAACAGGGAAGACCTAAAGCTGGTGATAGAGGCTGGGCATGGTGGCTCAGGCCTGTAATCCCAGCACTTTGAGAGGCCGAAGCGGGCACATCATCTGAGATCAGGAGTTCAAGACCAGTCTGGTCAACATGGTGAAACCCCGTCTCTACTAAAAATACAGAAATTAACCAAGCACAGTGGCACACACCAGCAATCCCAGCTACTGGAGGGGGAGGGGGCGGTGCTGAGGCAGGAGAATCACTTGAACCTGGGAGGTAGAGGTTGCAGTGAGCCAAGATCTTACCATTGCACTCCAGCCTGGGCAACAGAGCAAGACACTGTCAAAAAAAAAGCCAAAAAAAAACCCTCTGGCAAACAAGCCCCATCTTAAAGAAAAAGAAAAACTAGAGGAATTTGAAGCTTATATATGGTACATTGAGGGTGTTTGAGTTGTTTCCCCCCTAAAAAAGATATGGTGGTAAATTTCACGTTTTTTACCATAATTTTTTAAGTATTTATTTGGCACAAGAGGTAATATGAGACAGATGGCCAGGAGATCACCTACTGAGCCTAGCCTGAGGACAGGGGTGAGCAGGGGATAGGTTTTAACTTCAAAAGGTAATAGAGCTAATAACCAGTCAACACTTCCTCCCAGTCCTTTCTCTTTTGGGCACAGGTGAGTATAAAATCTTACCAACTATCATAGTTAACAAACAAACCATAGCAAAAGATGTCTCTATGCTTTTCTCTTGAGAGCAAAGAGTTTGGGTAATCTTTCTTAGACAGTTTCCAGGACTTAAGCCAGGAAGGGAACACGAATTTCTTACGTCTCTGTAAGGCGTCCCTTCTTCAATAGGCAGAACTAAAAGAGTGATATGTTGGAGTCCTGACTCCCAGGACCTCAGCCTATGACCTTATTTGGAGATAGAACCTTTACAGAGGTAGGCAAGTTAAAATGAGGTCATTACAGTGGGCCCTAGTTTAATATGACTGGTGTCCTTATTTTAAAAAAAAAAGAGAGAGATAAATTTGGACACAGAAACCACTCCCTCAAAATCCACTCCCTCAAATATCTGCTAGTCTTATCACTTTAATACCTCCCCATATATAAGCTGATTCTTTCCACCCATATTCCCAAAGTCTACCTCCAGTCCCACTGCCCTATTGGGCCCCATTTGCACATATCCAACCATCTACTTGACTTCTCCCCTGGGGGGTCTAATGGGCATTTTGATCTTAACACGGCCCAAACAGAGCTTTACAATTTGTCCACCTTCTCCCCTCACACAGCCCTTTTCCAAGCCTGCTCCTCCCCTAGTCTTGTCCATTTTGGTAAATGGCAACTTGATTCTGTGCTCAGACCCAACACCTTGGAGTCAGTTTGAGCTCCACTTTTTCCTCACAGCCCACATCAGCAAATTATATAATCTAATCACATCCCTACCTTTATGTATACTGCCCTGGTCCAAGTATCAGCCCCTGATAGGGTTTGGATATTTGTCCTCTCCAAATCTCATGTTGAAATGTGATTTTCAGTGGTGGAGGTGGGGCCTGGTGGAAGGTGTTTGGGTCATGGGACGGATCCCTCATTCATGAATAGCTTGGTACTGTCCTTGTGATGATGAGTTCTTGCTCTGAGTTCATGTGAGATCTGGTTGTTTAAAAGTGTGTGGTACTGGCCGGGCATAGTGGCTCACACCTGTAATTCCAGCACTTTAGGAGGCCAAGGTGGGCAGATCACCTGAGACCAGAAGTTCAAGACCAGCCTGGCCAACATGATGAAACCCATCTCTACTAAAAATGCCAAAAATTAGCTGGGTGTGGTGGTGTGTGCCTGTAATCCCAGCTACTTGGGAGGCTGAGGCACGAGAATCACTTGAACCCAAGATGTGGAGGTTGCAGTAAGCTGAGGTCATACCACTGCACTCCAGCCTGGGTGACAGAGTGAGACCCTGTCTCAAAAAAAAAAGAAAAAACTATGTGGCACTTTCCCCCTTGCTCTCTTGCTCCCTCTCCTGCCACGTGGTGGACCTGGTCCCCTTTGCCTTGTGCCATGATTGTAAGGTTCCTGAGGCCTCACCAGAAGCAGCTGCTGGAGCCGTGTTGGTACAGCCTGCAGAACTGTGAGCCAATTAAACCACTATTCCTTATAAATTAACCAGCCTCAGGCATTTCTTTATAGCAATGTAAGAAGGGCCTAATGCAGCCCCTCTCCCCTGTACACCCAAGACAGACTCCTCCTGATTGCTGACGGCCACTCTTGCCATCCTGTAGTCCACTCTCCACATGGCAGCCAGAAGGATCCTCTTAGTGGCTCTTTGCTCTAATAGCTACTCATTTTGCTAAGAATAAAACTCAGGCTCACACCTATAAACTCAGCACTTTGGGAGCCACGGTGAGCAGATTGCTTGAGCCGAGGAGTTTGAGACCATCCTGGGCAATATGGCGAGACTCCGTCTCTACAGAAAAATACAAAAATTAGCCAAGCAGCTGAAAGTTTTAAATAAATATCTGGAACATAGCAAATGGTCAGCAGAAGGTGGCTATTATTGTGTGGTGGTGCACACCTGTAATCCTAGCTACTAGGGAGGCTGAAGCACAAGAGTCTCTTGAACCCAGGAGGTGGAGGTTGTAGTGAGCCAAGATTGTACCATTGCACTTCAGCCTGGGTGACAGAGTGAGATATATGTATATATATAAAATGTGTGTATATAAAATACAAAAATATTTTTAAATGTTTATATAAAAATGTGTGTATATGTATATATGTGTACATACACACACACATGCATACACAATACACATATACACACACACATATATATACACACACATTAAAAAAAACCTCCTTACTCTAGTCTCCTCCGTCTTGTTCCCTGAAACCGCTTTGGCCTTCTCTCCCACATCCTTCTCCTCACGCACTCCTCCCTCCGTGCTGCTGGCACCCTGCATCCCTCTCTCACCCGGCTCCTCTCTGCCTCTGCCCCTGCCCTGGCCGGTCCTGCTCCACTGACTCACTCCTTTCCTCACTCAGCACTCCACTCACTCGCTGTCTGTATTAGCTGCCTAGGGCTGCCATGACAAATGACCACAACCTGAGTATAGTGGCAATTGAATAAAATAAAAGTAAAATTAGTTCAAAATGATGTGTAAATTTAAAATAACAGCAATGTAATCTGTCACAGTGCAGGAAGCTAAAAAGTCCAAAATCAAGGTGTTGACTGGGCCATGCTCCCTCTGAAGGCTCTGGGGCAGGGTCCTTCCTTGCTTCTTCCTGGCTTCTGGTGCCCCCAAGCATTTGCTGGCTTGTGGCAGCGTCATTCCAATCTCTGCCTCCGTCTCCAAGTGGCTGCCTTATCTCTGTGTCCTCTTGTTATAAGAACACCCAGCATTGGATTTAGGGCACAGCATGAACCTAGCATGACATCACCTTGAGATCTTTGACTAATTATATCTGCAAAACCTTCCTTCCAAATAAGGTCACATTCTGAGGTTCTGGGTGGACATGCGTTTGGGGGGATATTACTCAGCCCACAATACTACTTTACTGGAGAGGACATCTTTGACAACCCAGTCTTAAAAACAGCACCCCCTCCACACCCTACCAACACTTGTCCTCCCGTTACTCTGCCTCAGTTTTTCCTAGCACTCATCACCACTTGACAGTCTAAATCGTTATTTGCTTATTGTCTGTCTCACCCATCACTCAGTTCTGAGTTTCTGGGAGAAAGAATTAGGTCTGTCTGGCTTATAGATGTATTCCCAGTGCTCAATCCTAGTGCTTGCATTTTTAAGTGGGTATGCAGTAGGTTTGTGCTGAATCAGTGAATTGGAATCACAGGCTTGGGGCTCCTGGCCACTGCAGGCCCAGCACAGGCACTGTCTCCTGGCCTCTGCAGCTCCAGACCCACCCAGTCCATAGAGACCCTCCTCAGCTTGGAATCAGGGCTCACTGAGCCCAGTGGCCTGCCCACAAAAACTCTGTGGTCTCTTATGGGTTGTGTTGTTCTCGTAACTTTCTCTCAGTAACTATGCATTTTCCCCAATTAAAATGATAACACGGCTGGGCACAGTGGCTCACACCTGTAATCCCAGCACTTTGGGAGGCCAAAATGGAAGGATTGCTTGAGCCCAGAGTTTGAGACCAGGCTGGTCAATATAATGAGATCTTGTATCTACAAAAAAAAATTTAAAAACTAGCCTAGCATGATGGCGCATGCCTCTTGTAATCCCAGCTACTCAAGAGACCTCTTGTAATCCCAGCTACTCAAGAGACTAAGGTGGGAAGATCACCTGAACCTGGGAGGCGGAGGCTGTAGTGAGCTGAGACCTTGCCACTGCACTCCAGCCTGGGTGACAGAGTGAGACTCTGTCTCAAAAAAGAAAAAAAGAAAAGAAAAGAAAGAAACAATAGCCAACAGCACAGACATCTCAATTTGTTCTGTTTACAGAATTTAGAAAATTTTAAAAATCAAGAAAAATAAAGTTAAGCAAACTTTCCATTTGATGGGTGCTAAAACTGCTATGCCCAGATCAACTATAGAGAAAAGCAGAGCTTTCAATGGCAATTTAAAATAAGTGGGACCAAGAACCTGAAGCGTTTCTTCAAAAAACTGTAACAGGAGATGACATATGGGTTCACCAGTATGATCCTGAAGACAGAGCACAAAGCAGTAGCTACCCAGAGGTGGAAGTGGTCTGGCCAAAGCAAAAGTAGACCAGTCGAAGGTCATGGCAACAGCTTTTTGGGATGTTCAAAGCAAAGGGAGCCAAAGAATGATAACATTTGCTTCCTATGGGAGTGTTTTGAGTAAGTTACCCAGAGCTTTAGCAGAAAAATGCCTGGGAAAGTTTCACTAGAGACTCCTCCACCACAATGCACCTGCTCACTCCTCATGAAAAACACAGACAATTTTGCAAGACTTATACAACAAGAAATCATTAGATATCTACCTTACAGTCCTGGTTTAGCTCCTTCTGACTTCTTTTTGTTTCCTAATCTGACAAACTCTTTAAAGGGCACCCATATTTCTTCAGTTAATAATGCGGCTGGTGCGGTGGCTCATACCTGTAATCCCAGCACTTCGGGAGGCCACGGAGGGAGGATCATCTGAGGTCAGGAGTTCAAGACCAGCCTGGCCAACATGGTGAAACCCCATCTCTACTAAAAACACAAAAATTAGCTGGGCATGGTGACCCGCATCTATAATCCCAGCTATTTGGGAGGCTGAGGCAGGAGAATCGCTTGGGTGGTGGAAGTTGCAGTGAGCCAAAATCATGCCATTGCACTCCAGCCTGGGCAATAGATCGCGACTCTATCTCAAAAAATATATAAATAAATAATGCAAGACTTCATTGGCATGGGTAAATTCCCAGGCCCCTGAGGTGTTTTTTTGTTTTTGTTATTTGACAGAGTCTCGCTGTGTCGCCCAGGCTGGAGTGCAGTGGCGCGATCTCGACTCACTGCCACCTCTGCCTCCCAGATTCAGGTGATTCTCCTGCCTCAGCCTCCTGAGTAGCTGGGATTACAGGTGCATGCCACCATACCCGGCTAATTTTTTTGTATTTTTAGTAGAGGCGGGGTTTCACCATACTGGCCAGGCTGGTCTCAAACTCCTGACTTCAAGTAATTTGCCCGCCTCAGCCTCCCAAAGTGCTGGGATTACAGACGGAGGTTACAGTGAGCCATACTAAGTGCACAGGAGAAAAATGGGAAGATATACACAAAATTTAATGGTGGTTACCTTTAAGCGAGGAAGAGGCTTTCGTGTGAGCATGTTGTTTGTGTGTTATGTGTGTGTGTGTGTGTGGCTGGGGGCAGGGGCTTTCATTATTTATTTCTCTGTAAGCATTTGAATTTTTTACCACAGGCAAATATTACTTTGGTAATCAGGAAAATGCAATCAATATTTAGAACACAACCAGGACCACTGGGAGATGAGAGCTGATGTTCTGAATCTCCAAGCACGTTGAGGAGGAGCTGAAGACGGTTTTCATGTTAGCGGGTGTTAGGGCATGTCCCTGCTTTCAAAAGTCAAAACAACCTATTCAAAATCACCTCCTTTTCCTTCTTTCTACAACCACACGCTCTCTACCCAACCGCAATTACCCATAAAACTCAAAGTTATTTGATATGCTTCAGAGGTTTCAGATTTTCAGAGGAAAACATGATTTCCACACTTAAAGAGAGCCCTGTTTGAAGGGGGAAATTGGAGCAGGAAGCTATGGTTCCAAGTTCTACATGACTTGCAAGCCAATCAAATGATTCTGTTCGTCATTTCTGACTGGCACAGAATGGACCCTCCATGTCCAGAAAAGACCTCAGATGGCAGCAAGCTGTGCCCTGTAGCACAGATATGGGCTGTGGAGATAAACGTGCATGCATGAAGCATGTTCACAGGACATGCTCATTATAACAAGGTATTTTGATGCCATCCCAGAGATCTGGGAGACTAACAGAAATTTGCACAGCCTTGAGTCACAAAGGGCCCCATGAGCCAGAGAGCTTGAGAAAATAAGGCCAGTGATGGAGCTGGAAAGCACCAAGTCTATCTGCTCGGTGTCCTACTGGTGGGGGCCTGTGGATCTTCACCTGCTGGTGTCCAGGGGGCATGCACAGTTTCAAGCTCCCAGACCTGAGCAGCAGCTTAGATACCACAGAAGCTGGTCCAAAGGACACCAGGATGCTGTGGCAGCCCTGAAAGTGGCCTCTTTGCTTTCCTTTAGTCACTCTGAATACTGTGAACATCCACACTTGGGTTTCCACCGTGGGCCAGAACTAGCCACCGAGGAGAATGTTGTGTGGGCCACGTTGCTTTTGTGGAGACCTAGCTGGTGCGCCATGCCAGTCGCTTGGGTGTCTAGATCTGCCCATAGCTTCTGTTGTCTTACAAGCATGGAAGGACACGGACCAGCAGCCAGGACAAGGTCATAGCCATCGCTTTCACCTGCCCTGGCAGTGCTGTCTTGAGCTGAGGACCATGGGAGCCAATGAAGGCTCATTTGTAGCACTGGGTTTCTCTCATTTAACAAATACAACCAGTGCTTCTGTTCTAGCTCTGTATCTGTGTGTCCACTTTTCCTTCCAGTTCATGGGTGCTTCAGAATGTGTGGTCAGAAGCAGCCCTCATATCAGAGACCCCGGCCCCTCTCCTGCCTCAGGACAGCAGACTCAACCAGCCTCCAAGATGAGGCCTTTCTTCAGCTGGGGGGACAGGATTGAGATGGAATGACATGTGGAGACGGGAGCAAAGGGGCAGCCAAGAAAGGGCCAAGGCATCTTCCTAAATTCACAGGAGGCGACATTTACCCACCACCTACCATGCTAGGTGACTCTCCTGATTTGAAGGAGAGGCCAGGGGAGGATGCTGGCCAGTGGGAATGTGTTCAAGACAAGGCCCAGCTTTCCTGGCTCAGAGTCTACTTCAATGATCCATGGTTATTCCCATTCCTAGGACTGGTTCACTGTGTACCTCTTAACACCACTCAGCTCTGGAAGAGTCCTTACAAACAGGCCCTCCTTGGCTGAGTGTGGTGGCTCACACCTCTATGTAGTCCCAGCACTTTAGGGGGACGAGGAAAGAGGATCACTTGAGTCAGGAGTTTGAATCACTCTGGGCAACATGGTGATACCATTTCTACAAGAAAACTTAAGAAAACTCGTCAGATGTGGTGGCATGCACCTGTAATCCCAGCTACTCAGGAGGCTGAAGCAGGGGGATCGCTCGAGGCCAGGAGGTCAAGGCTGTAGTGAGCTCTGGTTGTGCCACTGCACTCCAGCCTCCATCATAGAGCAAGAACCCATCTCAAAACAAAAATGAAAACTGGCCTGCCTTGCCCCGGGGACCTCTCCTGCTTCATCTGGTTAGAACCTGGCATGAATGCGCTTTTGTCTCGTCCTGAGTCACAGGTCCCAGTTGATGGCCCTTTCCATACTGAAAACTCTCCATACGTTTCTTTTAAAACCTTTTATTCAATAATATATACTTTTAAAATAATAATATGTAACTGCCGCCATGCCACATACTGCCCCCGTCCCCCCACTGTGGAGTCCGTGGTCAGCTAGTTAGCGTGGTTTGCTGGAAAAACAGGCGGCCACGGGACGAGCTGAGGGGCTTGGGGAGCAACAGTAACCAACAACATTCTGCATACCCTTCACATTCCCCATGCTTTCTGGGTCGGGAAGAAGTCAACAGGAAGCCAAAGGCCAGTGAGCCTTTTACATTCGGAAGTGAGGTTTGATATACGGTGGCGGGCTGCCCTTCGCTTGGTCTAGTTCGTGCTTGCCAAACCTGCCACCGTTTTGTGTCTGCTCACGGAACGTGATCTCTCTATACGCGTTAAGACGTTTGATTTGGTTCTTGTTCTGCTTATGGAAAAGTGGGAGAACCGCAACAGACCTGGGGAAAGAGATGGGAGGAGGGAAAGATGGCATTAATCAACCTGAGCAGGCGAGGGAGGCCTCCACCTGTAGGAGGAGGGCCTGTGCTAGAATGCAAGCTTGGCCTTCCCATGCCACTTGGTGAACCCTGCGAGAACTCGCTTTGAGTTCAGGTTTCCAACAGCACCCTCTGCCTTCCTCTTCTGATCACCATGACAGAGTGGTCTCTAGCACAGCCTTCTGTCACAGGAGGGGTGCTCTGGGCATGTGTTGTGACCCAGTCTCCTACCCTACCCCATCCCATCCCTCAAGTCCAGGGCGCTGATGGAGAAACCTCGAAGACTCTTGACCATTCTGTGTCAGTCAAGCTACAAGTTCAGCAATCAGCTCTAGGTCCCCCTCAGACCTGACCTGATTATTTGAGGTGTCTTGGGACTAAGAAGGGGTCTGTATTTACTCAGAAAAAGGGCTGAGTCCACTAATAAAGAGCAGTAAGTGAGCTCAAATATTTTTAACTTTCCCCTGGAAACAGCTAGCTGCCTGGCATGGCCTGAAAACCTCATTTCTCCTTCCATGTCCAGTATAGCAAGTGGGTGGTGAGATGCCGGCAGTGGGATTCTAGCAGCAGCGCCTCCCAGAACAGCACTACAGTACTGAGAAAGGAATATGTACCTGGGAAGCTGTCACACACACAGCATCATTCCATGAAAACTTTCTTTGGGTAAAGGAAGGGTTCCACTGCGTAGTATTTGAAAAGGGCTGTGTGGTGCATAAGTTTAAGAAAGAAAAGACTGTATCTGCCTTTAAGCACTTCAGCTGATTCCAAGCACCCAACTTCACAGAGGCTCAGTGAGGAGACAGCACACTAATTAAAGACCCCACCATCTGCCAAACAATAGCGTGTGCTGCAAGGAATGGGGCTAGGGAGGGAGTTTCTTGAATGCAGAACACCTGGCCACAAAGTTAAAGTCATGCACTAAAACAGTCAATCCCAAGAAGCAGGTGTCTGAGTGGCGTAACTCAGAGGCAAGTAGATAAAAACGGAACACTCCCACCAGGACACTCTAGTCCCACTTCTGCTAAAGGAAAGTCTTCACACCAAGGTGTAACATACATCTTTGCATTTCAAAGTTTATCCCTCCCCTCTCCCCAAAGAGACAGGAAATACAAGTTAAGGTCCTCATAGCAATGGTTTGTCTCCCACTTGGGAAGGCTGGTTATTGTCAACATTTTTATTTAAGAAAACAGGATTTAACATGGCATTTTTCTTCCCTCTAAGGGCAGCAGCACATAAATCATACATCAGTCATCCAGTGATACAAAGAGGTGGCCAATTGTGTCTGAAGTAGTCACTTGTAAAGGATCACAACCCAGGCAGTGTTGCTTTTCTGCAAACAGAAGGAAACAGAAGGCTCCATGGTCCTTGAAGATTATCCAAGTTTTCCACTAGTTGTCAAGATTTCTGTCCCAACCTCTTAGTCACCATTTACAGCAAGAAGAGCCAGCAAGTGAAAAACTGTTAATTTATTGATTCAAAGTTGTTTTCTTTTTTTTTCTTTAAAAAAAAAAAAAAACAATCCCCAATACATGCAGTTCAGGGTTAAGTATCACATTTGTAGCACATTGTTGAGTCTCAACACGAAAATATGCATCACCTGTATAATCCCATCACATATTTTTCCAGGCTCTACAATATCTAGTTGGGGGTGTTTTCATTTACACATCCACATAGCTCAGAAGCATGTTATTACTGGTTGATCTGGCCCCATGCTTCCCTGCCACCTCCCCTGCCCTGGTCTCCACCTTGGGGTTAGTTTTTCCTAAAGGCAGGATGTTACTCAGTCTTAATTTATTAAGGTCAATGACAAACTTTGGCTTCTTGTGTGCTCATGTGGTCCCTGCTTTTGCTTTCGGAAGGGTTTATATTGAAACGACTGTGACTCTGATCAATTAGTATCCCCTCATTTATTTGTAGGAAGTAAGTTTGCTTGTTCCTGTGGGTGCTCACACAGCAACACAGGTTCCTAATCATTTCATCTGAACTGGCACTAAAGGAAACTGTTAACCGGGCTCTTAGACCTATTTCAATTCATATAAAAAAATTCTTCCAATTGTTGCTTGTGTCTCAAAGTAGTTCTGCTTCCATCCTTATCAACAGAGCACCTGGGAGAACCTAAGTCATTTCCCTGAGTAGGCACAGACCATGAGCCCCACGGCACCCAGCTCTCTCTGGGACTCAGCACCTGACTCGAGAGCACCACCTTTCAGTCCACTGGGACAATCCAGGGGGCAGCGACCTCCCCAGGGTGCATTCCAGAACATAAACTTGGTACCCTCTAATTCATCCCCTCAAGAAGTCCATTTCCTCCTCAAGAGCTACCTTTAGATGGTTTTTCTTATTGGTCCCTTTTCTTTTAACAGTCCCTCCCCTAGCCACTCTCTCCAAGTCCCCAAGGATTACAAGTTCGTCTGCCTCCTCTATCAGTCTGAAAGCACCTTCCTCTCTGCAAGGGAACACATTTGCTTTAAATCTTGTGAGTGCTGACAAGTTACAGAATGTCTGGGAGGAGGCCCAGCTGAGTGACTGCTGTTGAGTGCCTCACTGAACAACACTGGTGCTTCTCTTGTTGGTGAGAAGGCCCAGGAAAGCTTGGTCTGCATCATACACTCAATGGCTTCTCCTACCCAGCCACCTACCCTGCCTACAGGGACAGGATGAAAGCAAGGCCAGCTGACATCATCCAGGGGAGAGTGAACTGTCACCACACCAGAGATGCAAATATGACTCAGCACTTCATGAGTTCTGCTCTCACCATGGGATTTCTCAGCAGAAGCAAAGCTTGCAGTTAGGCTCACTTGTAGCCAACAAATGATATATCCATCTGGATTTGGCATAGGAACCTTTTGTTCTCACCATACCAGGTCTATGTTCTTGAACATAGGCAGTACCTGAGATGATAGTATAACACTACCCTGTTCCCCACATTTTTTGCTTTTCTTTAGGAAATAATTAAGTCCTTATCATAGGCACTTTTAACCTGTTTAAGATAATGATGCAAACAAATGAAAAGTACTGAGATGAGTTTAAGAAAGAATATGCTAACTGAAAAGGATACTGGGTACGTATATTTATCATGATTTAGTCTAAATATTAGACAGACAGACAAGACAGACACACACACACACACACACACACACACACACACACCCCTTTTGGAACTCTCCAAGACCATCTCCGAACCTAGGTAAATAGTCTTAAAATTTCAGGGGAGCTAGGTTTGGAAACAAAAATGGTTTTTGGAGGCAGGAAAAGAAGACAGTCTGAAACTGGACTCACTTCAGTTTGGGAAAGAATGGCCGGCCTAGGTGTCCAGACCAGACCCAGGAAGGGGTGAGCATTTCAAGCCCAGTTATGCTCTAAGTCTAAGGCATGAAGAGAGGTAAAAGTATAGGTGCTGGAAAAGCAAGCTGTGTGCTTACAAGGAAGAATGTCTGTGTCAAAGCTGCAGTTACAAAACCCTAGGACAAGGCAGGCAGGCTGTGTCTGCACCTACATCATGGTCAGAGAGACAGGCAGAGGCCAATCACCTGACTCTTCTCCTCCAGGTACTTTTATTACCTCTGGGGGAACCCAAGGGAAAGGAAAAGGGTTACTGCTTCACCAAAACCCTCCAGTAGGCTACTCTTGCCTGGTCCGGACAGGCAACTTTAAAAAAAAAAAAAGGTGGGGAGGGCTGAGGAGTTGGTGATAACGGAGATTGGAGGGGGAGCAGGAAAGACACGCAGTGGCACATCTCCCTGACAATAACTAATGCTTCAGGATTGCCTGTAAGGGCACATTAGAAGGCTTCTGATAATCCAAAACACTGAGTTTTGCTGCCTGACATATCAATATAGGCGAGAGCTCACATCTTGCTTTTAACTTTCAGGTAGAACAGATGTTTACATTAATATACAGAATGTGCAATGCAAGCAGGCAGCATTGGCATGAGAACCTTAACTGAATGCATTTCTTGGCTTTGGGATCTTATTTTTTATTTTTTTACTCTATAAACTCAACTCGATAATAAGAGAAGAGTTTCATTTGTATTTTAAGTTCCCACAGACCAAACGACAAAAATAGAATCTACATTTAGAGATAGGACCTGCTACCAATACCAATAAGATTTTATTGGAATATGGAATGTAAACAAATGTTTCAAACAAACAATCTAACTTTATAAAAATGTATGGCATTATTAAATAGTTACTAAAGAAATCCTAAAGGGTGATGTGGTAGACACCTCTAGTTCTAGCCTAGGTGTGTGAAGTCCCCAGAGCTGTGGCATGGCCCTGCAGCTGGGGTGAGGGGACTGCCTACAAACCATGTTGGTGCTGAGTCCCCAAAATGAAATCAGCCCTATTTTTGTTAAACTCTAGCTTTCTCTGCTAACATGAAGGTTAGCACAATGGATCCAACACTTGCTCCAGGAGCACCACTTTCTTCCCCAAGCCCCTTGTATATTCTTCTCAGTTGCTTATCAGATGACCCTGCCCATACAACTCTAGTACCTGCATGCAAGACAGACTTATCTTTGCCATCACATAAATGTATCACATATCAGAACTTACAAATGCATATTACCCTGATTACAGGGGGAAACTGTATCTCATGGGGATAAAAGGAAGTGGGAGAAAGTTATTTTTTTCGATCTTTCGTGAAAAAATTCTAATGGGATGTTTTCCTCCCTCACCTTGCCTGAAGACTGACTTTCCAGCTTTAGTTATGGTTGTGAACAAAAAGGTCTCTGTTTCAGAGAGGTGCATTAAAAAAGGCGCACACATAGGGATGTGCTGGGAAGTGGTGAAGTTCTCCTTATAAGGCTGCCAAAAAAAAAGAGAAAAAGCAACAAAAAAACAGCAACAAGATTTTATGGTTAGGCAAATCAACAAAGGTTATAGTGAGCTCCAAGTTATGCACTTAGCATGGAACTTTTGATGACACCGATGGACCTGTTCATGGCATTGCAAGGTTTCATGATCCCTCCTGACATCAAAGAGGACTCGTGAAAGTGACTGCAGTTTGCTCCCAAATGAATCCACTTGGAGGAAAACTGCAGGGATGAGGTACATTTCCTGGAGAGCTCATGTCATAAAAAATACATAAAACATGGATTTGTAAAGAGCTTAAAAAAAAATACTGTCACTGTTTTAATATCTCCTTTTCATAAATGAGGCTGGTGTGTCAGTATAGACTGCTGACATTTTGCTAAAACTTGAGCCTGAATTTCACCAAAGGAAACCCAGACCACAATGGAATAGATAGGAAGTCAGACATTCAGAGCTTGTTGACTGAATGGGTTAATTCAACAGTGGTGCCCTGTTAAACAAAGGTAAATGTACAACAACTCCGAGTCTCTATCTCCCATGCATTCCAAAGGCAAAGCTCCTTTAGATCCTGAACTAGGTGCATCCCCATGCTGCCACAGTGACAGCTCCCTGGAGACTAGCACTGGGGAGTTTCTTTCTTGCTTTTTGACAGACTTTTAGGTCTTTACTCTTCTTTGCATTTAGAAGGAATGATTAGAATTTCTTTTTATCACACTGTAGTTTTCCTTCAAGGTTTGTGTTTGGTTGGTTGGTTTTATTGGCAAGCATCAATGCTGCATTACCCGTCGCTTTCCAGTCTTCATCGTGCTGCCGTGAGACCACTGGAAAGCACAGCATTGTCTGCACAAGGCTGGGACTGCTCCTTCACCACAGGGTCTGCAAGAAAGCAGGAAGAAAGTCAGGCAATCAGGGTGGGGAGTGCCGAGAGAAACCCATGGCGAATCCACACTTTCAACTGAGAGATAGACTGATAGGCAAGCCAGGGTCAGAGGGCAACAGAGGAGCCAGAAATCACGGAATTCCGGCCATATAAAAACCAAACACTGAAAAATAACCAGCAACTGTTATTGCCGTCAACTCTTATACTTCTTCAGAGTATGAACTCAACTGCTAAGAGGCATAGAAACCCTAATTGCCCACTGTTCAACATTTCTACTAGTTTTCTTTCAATACTAACATCTCTAACCCCTAATTTCTTCAAAGCATGTAGAGGAAGATAAGCACTTTAAAGGAAAGGTGAGTAGAGCCATTAGAAGACCAATCCATTTTAAGCAACAGTGCTTTGAAATTTTTCAAATTGAAGTATGACATGTATTCAGAAAAGCAGAAAGATCATTAATTACATGTGATAAACATTAGTAATCCTAATTTGATCTAACTCAAAGGGTAAAAACAGCTTTCTGAGCCAGATACTGGAGAGGGGACATCTGAGTACTCTGGGGCTAAGGTCTAGAAGGCTGAAGGCTTTTAAATTTGCTGTCTTCCTTATGCATATGGGCCACAGGTTCAACACCACAGTGATACATTCTTCAGGCAAAAATTTAGTTTCTCCAGAGGAAAACAAAAGGAGAGGGAAAGACAGCATATTGATCAAGCCAAACACAACAACTTTAAGGGTTAAACATTTCCATCTTGATTCAGAAAGTGAACTGAGGTAAGTCTCTCAACCTCCCTGCTCCCCAGGAAGGAGACTGGTAATAGCGGGAAGTTTATTTGAAACACACGTTATCAGTGGGGAGAACCATACACATGTGGAACAATAAGGAACCACGCAAACTGAATGTGTACACACTTCAAGTGAGCAGTTCAGTCAGGATTTCAGGGAAGTCTCTCCATCTCTTTTCCTTTCCTCAAATTCCTTTTGTCCATCCATCTGTTCATCTCCTTCTTTCAAAATATACAATGGTTATCTTACTACCTTTAACTAAGTACTAGTTTTCTGAGGGGAGAAATAATCTTCAATTAGGTTTCCACATAAATGTATATATATTTAAGAGCAAATTTTAGATACTTGTGATCTATGAATTCAGAGTGATAGGAAGTAGTCAAACAGCCTGAACTCAAGGGAGGTCCAACCAGTGAATAAGCAAGCACCTCTGGTTATCAAGAAACTGATCTGCAAAGTTGTCTCAATCATCTACAATTAACGAGGCCAAATTCTAGGAATAATCTAATCCAAATACCCTAGAATTCTCCTAACTGGTCTCAAAGAGAAAGAGTGGAAGATGTGTTCTCTTTAATGAATCACCCCCTGAACACAGTCCCTGGAGACTCACAGAAGTAAGGGTGCTCCATGGCCTCTTTGGCAGTCAGTCTCTGTTGATGGTCATATCGCAGAAGTTTGTCCAGAAGATCTAGTGCCTCAGGGCTGACAAGATGTCTGTTCTCACTATGGATAAAGTTTTCCCAGCGTTTCCTTGAATGTCTGAGAAGAAAAATGAAGTAGTCATCTGAGACTAAACAAGAATCCTTATCTCCTAGGGCTAAAGCCAACAAAACCTTAGAATAATGCACTGATTACAAGCTTGTGAAATCTCTAACTGGTACTTGACCTACTGCCCCATAGTTACAGCATAGCATCCTGAAACACAATGGTGCTCCGTGATTAGATAAACAGAATTAGGTAAAACATCTATATCTGATTTAGAATACATGGAACCTCTCTAATTTAGTTTGTATGCTGTAGGCTCTTAGTCAATTCTGGGTGGCATGCAGGAGAGTGAGTAATTTTTATTGGTCAGCAGATATATTTCCCAGGGCTAGCCTCAGAAACGGGGAAGTTCCATAAAATACTGTTTGAAAACTATTAACAAAACATTTACTTTTCAACATTATTGCACTGTACCTGAAAACTCAATGCACTTTAAAATTTGCTATCGTACAGAAAATCCTTTACAGAGAACAGAAGAAATTATAAGTCTCTTCATCTTGAAGAGGTATGAAGTTAAAAAAATTAAAAAACAAACTAAGGCTCTTATTTGAAGAATCACCACTCTCCAAGTTTAGCCATTAAAAATAAGCACATGCTGTACCAGAAAACTTTTTTTCTGTAACATTATGATTTTTGTTTTCCATTCTCTATTGACAAACAGGTTATCTCTCAGAGAAATAAAATGATTAAAAGATGTAAGCAAAGCCCAAATATCTCAAATAAGTTAAAGAAAATATGCATAGGAAAAGAGATGGCTATTTCCATTTTACCATAATTAGAACAGGAAAAGAAAGTGATTTTGGCTAACCTTTCCACTTCTGAAATGGGGTAAGGTAAAGCACTCTTTCTGTCTCTTACTTACTGTCCCAGGATATCGTTGAAGTGTGGATCTAGGTCTATGTGATACTTCTTCAGATACCCATACAGCTCCTCTGTACCCAGAACCTTGGCAATGCGAACAAGCTGCAACACAAAACAAACTGACCAAATCACTGAGCACAGAACTCACTGTGAGCCCGTGAGGACGCTGTACCAAGGAATCAGAAGACTTCCACACCACTTAATCTCCAGGGACCAGATACAAATCCGAGTCCAGGGCAGGCAGACAGACCCAAGGACAAGAAGTTCACATGAATGCAAATTTCCAAACTGCTTTTAAAATAACACAACTTTGGGGGGATGGAGGCAGCAAACCACATTGCCATGTATGTACCTATGCAACAATCCTGCATGGTCTGCACATGTACCCCAGAACCTAAAGTACAATAAAATAAAAAAAAAAATAAAAATAACACAATTTATGATAATCTTCTAGAGGTGGACTAGTACAGGGGCATCACAATCCAATGACTAAAATCTAGTTTCATTAGACAAGGAGGTGCCTGACTTCTTCACAGAATCACTCTGGAAGTTTGGCATAGATAGCATTATCTGCCTCTACTTCTGGGGACCTGATAAACAGACAAAATTCTGTGCAATCTTTAGCTTGAAGAAAAGCTCCTATGCAGACACTGAAAGATGATTAGTGGCTCAAGGATAGTATTCCTATGTAAGGATGCTATTTGCTTGGCATTCACCCCCAAACAAATAAGAACTAGATAGTGTTTGCTCACCTGGTCATAGTTGTCCTGTCCATGGAAGAATGGTTCCCTTCGAAAGATCATGCTCGCTAACATGCAGCCCAAACTCCACATGTCCAAGCTATAATCATACATCTGAGAAGAAAAGGACAATCCATCAGCCAAGGGTATTAGAAATCAATTTTTCTCATAAAAACTTCTTTTTTAGACAAGATTGGGTGTGTTCATGATGGTATAGCCATAGCTAATTTCTTTCTTAAAAAAAAAAAAAAATTAAACTTCCTGGCTCCTAGAACTGATCTGAATTTCTAGTCTTCATTTGACCTTTGCAGATATTTTAGATTTAAAAACTTCTCTGCTCCCCAAAAAAACTAGCTGAGAAAAAACTAAAATTAGCATTTTGGGGTGAAATCATGGCTGGGTTTTGAGTGTATCCAAACTGACTAGATAAACAGCAAACCAGAAAAAGCCCTAAGCAAGTATAAATAACCCAGAGCAGCTCTGCTAACAAGTTTACCTGATAGTCCACAAGGAGTTCTGGTCCCTTGAAGTACCTTGAGGCTACACGAACATTGTACTCCTGAGCAGGATGATAAAATTCTGCCAGACCCCAATCTATCAGTCGCAGCTACAAATAGGACAGAAAAAAACATGTGAAAAGAGTGTTTCTAGATGCCTATGCCTTACAACAAGGCCACACCACATTAGGTAACAATTATTTGGCCACACAAAAAATGTGAGCAGGTGCGCTGGCTTAAAAATTACACTTTCAGCAATTGTTTAAGAGGTCATTTTTAGAGCAGAGCACTTGACATGCTTTTTTAAAAATTTTTAAATTATCCTGGCCCATCACGCTCTAGATCAATAGAGCTCATCCTTTTTTTCTGCCTACATTCAGAAACTGTAGGCAGTTACACATGGTAACATTCTCCCATCATTCACAGCTTTCGTTAAAAGCTTCAGGCATCAGTGAAAGGGCGGGGGACACATGTCTCACTCCAGGACTGAAGCACTGCTCTAGTGATTTATTCATCTAATACTAGATGATCCACTTACTCACTGATTAGGGCCAACCAGAGTTGGATATTAAAAATAGGAGGGACCCAAGTGTACTCTTAAGGCCAGGCAGATTGGTCTGTGGGTCATCAAGAAATGAAGCAGAAACCACCAGCTGTAATTTCTTTCTGAGGTCCTCCAGAAAACTATGACCAAAATGAAACAAGTGACTATAGTTAAACTGTCTACTTTCCTTGTGCACTATGCTATACAAAATAGAAATCAACAATGGAGATGGGAGAAATCACAGTAATGAAAGTTTGCCAAAAAACCCACCATGGGTCTACAGAAACCATCATGGCACTGGACAGTTTTTCTGTCTGCTCTAAGCCTTTTAATCAAGCTTGCTGCTACCTGGCTGTAATGGTACCTTTTTCTGTTGGTGATCTATCATGACATTGTGAGGTTTCACATCCCTGTGCATGATTCCCTTGCTGTGGCAGTAATCCAGAGCCTATTAGGTAAGAAAGCACAGAGAAAAGTAAGCAAACCCTCTACCATCCCCCAACGCAACCATAGTCTTATTGTGACACCTTGACTTGAATACAGTCCCCCAAGGGGCAGCTTGCTGCCTGTAATGAAAAGAGAAAAAAGCGTGCTTCAGAAGGCACCCCTTTCTCTCTGTGCACACTACAGCTGGTAGAAAGGAGCTATGAAGGGAATGGCAAGGGCTATGAGATGAGGCCAGGCATAGTGACTCATGCCTGTAATCCCAGCACTTTGGGAGGCTGAGGCCGGTGGATCACTTGAGGTCAGGAGTTTGAGACTAGCCTTGGGTAACATGGCTCTACTAAAAATACACGCCAGGTGTGGTGGTGTGTGCCTGTAATCCCAGCTACTGGGGTGGTTGAGGCAGAATTGCTTGAACGTGGGAAGCGGAGGCTACAATGAGGCAAGATGGCACCACTGCACTCCAGCCTAGGAGTGGGGGCTTGGGGAGAGATGATAAACCAGACTTGGGAACCCCACTGGAGTCACCTCTCACAGTGGTTCAAGGGACAGACCAGCATCTATGTGGACATGAATAATCTTTCAACATGGCTTATCTTGTACACAAGTGTCCCACATGGGTTTTCTAGATAACCAAACGTTAGTATTTTCCTTAAATACATTTTCCTTTTCCTTAAATATAATCCCTGAGCCAGCTGGCCTTTAAGAATTATCATCACGCCAGGCATGGTGGCTCACACTTGTAATCCCAGCACTTTGGGAGGCTGAGGCAGGCAGCTCACTTTGGGTCAGGAGACCAGACCACCCTGGCCAGCACGGCGAAACCCCGTCTCTACTCAGTAAAGTACAAAAAATTTAGTCAGGCGAGGTGGCGGGCACCTGTAGTCCCAACTACTTGTGGGGCTGAGGCACAAGAACTGCTTGAACCGGGGAGGTGGAGGCTGCAGTGAGCCGAGATGGTACCATTGCACTCCAGCCTAGGCAACAGAGTGAGACTCTGTCTCAAAAAAAAAAAAGAAAAAAGAATTAACATTACATTATTTCTCTAAGGGAGAAAATTGCTTTGTATAAGACGACTGATATATAGGTAAGATTTGAAGTATATAATGGTTTTTCATAAATTTAAAGAGTTGTGCAACCATTACCACAATCCAGTTTTAGAACATCTCCATCATCCCTAAAATTTCTCTTGAGCCTGTCTGTAGTTAATCTCCTCTCCTAACTACTCCCAACCCCCTCCATGCCCTGCTCCCAACCACTGACCTGCTATTTGCTGGTATAGGTTTGCCTTTTCTGGACATTCATAAACGAAATCATACATGTATAGTGCTTTGTCTACTTTCTTTCATTCAGCATACTGTTTCTGAGATTCATCCAAGTTGTTTTCCTTGCTGAGTAGTATTCCACTACTAGTTGATGGACATTTGGGTTGTTTCCACTCATGCTTTCATTTCCCCTAGGTTCCTAGGGGTGGAAGTCCTGGGTTGTATGCGAAGTTCAACTTTTTTTTTTTAAGACCAAGTTTTCACTCTTGAATGCAATGGCATGATCTTGGCTTACCGCAACATCCGCCTCCCAGGTTCAAGTGATTCTCCTGTCTCAGCCTCCCAAGTAGCTGAGATTACAGGCATGCTCCACCATGCCCAGCTAATTTTGTATTTTTAGTAGAGACAGGGTTTCTCCACGTTAATCAGGCTGGTCTCAAACCCCCAACCTCAGGTGATCCAGCCGCCTTGGCCTCCCAAAGTGTTGGGATTACAGGTGCGAGCCATCACGCCCGGCCTAGGCCTATGTTTAACTTTTTAAGAAACTGCCTAATTATCTTCCAAAGTGACTGCATCACTTTTACTCCCACCAGCAACCTGACAGGTGTTGACGAGAATGTGGAGAAACTTAAACCCTCAGGTTGCTGGAGGAGTACACAAGCCAGGGAATGAGTCCTAGGATTAGCATTCCAGGAATAAGCTCCCCAATCTGTGCTTTTCCCCTAAACTGAAAGAGTATAATACAATATATGATGCTTGTTTTTTGAAGATCAAGAACAGGCACTACTAAACTATGGGAATAGAGATAAGAATATAATCTTCAGAGGAGGAGACACTAAAGAGAAGAACGCAAGAGAGCCCTGCAGGCTGGTACAGAATTCTCTACCAGCCCTGTGCAACAGGACTTTCTGCAACGATGGAAATATTCTATTCCTGCACTGTATGATATGGAAGCCATAGCCACATGAGGCCACTGAGCACCTGAAATGTGGCTAGTTTGACAAGGGAACTAAATTTTATTACTTTATTTTAGTTTTTTGGACAGGGCCTTGCTCTGCCATCCAGGCTACAGTGTAGTGGCACAATCTCAGCTCACTGCAACCTCTGCCTCACAGGCTCAAGTGGATCCTCCTACCTCCTGAGTAGCTGGGACCATAGGCATGCACCACACCTGGCTAATTTTTACATATATATTTTTTGTAGATACGGAGCTTCACCATGTTTCCCAGGCTGGTCTCGAACTCCTGAGCTCAAGCAATCCACCTGCCTTGGCCTCCCTTAGTGCTGGGATTTACAGGCGTGAGCCACCAAGTCCAGACAGGAACTAAATTTTAAATTTTACTTAATAGAAATAGCTACCTATGGGCAGTGGCTACTAACTATACTGGATAGTATCACCCTTTGTAAATCTGTGTGAGAGTTTTACATACACAAACATCCAAAAGACTGTACATTTAAGATGTATTTACTTCACTTACATTCTACTTCAGTTTTTTCCCTCTGTTTTCCAAAGTGCCTTTGTGGCAGTGCTTTATGAAACCAGGGGTCCTGAGGGCAGACCTCCCTGAATCTGAATCAGATCAGGTAGCACAACAAAGCCTCAGTGAGTCACTGAGTCATCACACTGCAGCTCTCAGCCTCAGTTGCTTCTACATTTTCAAAGGAGTTAAATATTTAATCTTCTCCACTCCTATTTTTTACTTTCAAAGAGAAAATTTACCAAGTGTTGATTCTGCTCTATTGCCTATTCTTTGTCTAAAGGAATAAAATAATCGAGACCACAATACCTGGGATGTGAAAAATACTCGAAGAAAGCAAAGGCTGAACAAATACAGTAAGGTAATTAATTCTTCTGTCAAGTTTCCTAGTCGGACTCCCTTTGGAGTTACTGACATGCTTGGAAATTCTTTAGGGAATTATTTCAGTTTTAAAATCTGGTACAGTTTCTGACCATTAATCATGAAAGACGTTTTTCAAGTTTCATATGGGATTCTATGTTTCATTAGCAAAAATAAGTATATGCCCTTACTGCCTAGCTGCTACCTCCAGAAAGCAGAAAGGACATCAGACATTGAATGACACCTGCACGTCCACCTGGGAAGACCTCCATTAGGTGGATGTCTTTATGGGACCTAAGAGCAGGGTAGCTTATTCAACTTTAGGTTTGGCTGATGGTTTAATAACACAAAATCTCAATACTACCTTACTTAAAAATAACCAACTGTGAGATTTGAATTGTAGCTCTCATGGGGTGAGAGTGCATGGGATTACTCAGGAAGCACCTCCAGGAAAGGAGTTAGCCTGACAGTTCACAGGAACATGGCACTGTAAATTTCACCCACACCAGTGCTTCAATTCTAGTCTGGAGAAGATAAGGAGAAAGGTGGGATAAATCAAGCTCAACCTCCCTGTCTTTCTGATCTTACTGACAAAAAGGAAGACCCACTAGACATAAGAGTGAACCCTTCAATCCATCACCTTCACTTTCTCTAATGATAAGTGGTTCGTACAAGTTCTTATAAAAACACATTCATTTCACAGAACTAGTTCTTCAAATTCCCATTCCCTAAAGCCCAGCCTTGATTCAACTTGGTAATTAGTTCACAATCCCATCAAAACTCCATCTTGGCCATTTTCTTCAGTAACACCAGTACCTTAAATCATCTCATTTCAGAGGTTCTTAAGATCTACAACTACCCTAAAACTTTTCGCAAGACTGCATATTAAAACATGCATTTTTGGAGGGAGTTCATACTTTTCATTAGGTTCTTAGTGATCCATAACACAAAATCTAGGACCCGTGGGTGTATTCCGTTTTACAAATTGAGAATTCTTTAAGTGTTTATCTAGGCAAACTAAAAGTGATCATTCCTCCACCAACCAGTAATTCTACAAAATTTCATTGTGCTTGGGATTAGTTAAGTCTTAGATATTCTACCCATCACTTCTCCCTGCATTAACAAGCCAGGGCTACAGGGGTAGGATAGGAAGACTCGTCCAAGAAGGGGATGATGACACATGGCAAGGAAAGATGGCTGTAAATGCCTGCCACCCCTGTAGGCATGTCCCTCTATAATATGACTTCAATGCTTTTTCTATTAAGAAGTGGAGTCAGTTTTTCCACCCCTTGAAGCTAGGCTTGGTCATGTGATTTGCTCTGGCCAATAGGATATTAGCAAATATGACACAGGTAGAGGGTTGAAAAGTACCTATACATTGAGGATTCCCCTTCTCTGCTGCTAGGAACCCCAGGAGGACCACCATGGGAAGCAGCAGGAACTTCACGGGCTGGAAGATGAGACCTCAGCTATCCCCGCTGCCCCAGCTGTGATCTAGACTGTCAGTGAAGCCATCTCGCCCCAGTCAAGTCAACTGAGACCTAAAGAATCATCAGGCTAACTCACAGAATTATAAGAAACAATAATCATTTTTTAAAAATCATTAAGTTTGGGGTGATTTGTTACATTCACAGTAAGTATTAATAAAGCAGCAAAGAGAAAACTCATGGACCAACAAGAGCTACGGGAGCTTCCAAGGTACAGCGTCCCTGGCACCCCTTAACTTGAAAAAAACCAACATTTTTTTCTCAGTTTCACTGGAAAGTTTCTACGTGAAGATTCCTCGATGGAAGCCTCAATATAAATTTTAAAACTTCACTAAATCCTCTGGATGTCAAGAAACATTCTGCTTGAGTTCTCTTTGCTCTCTCAAAAACTTATCTTTTAATGAACAAGCCTGAAAAAATTAACGGTTTATGAATGCCACTTACTTTAAGTAGTTCATACATATAAAACCGGATATCAAAGTCTGTCAGGATCTGGTAGAGTTGCTGAAACAGATTCCAAAAAACAGAAAGTTAATTTAGTCTCATTGCATCTTGTCATCCCAAGTGCGGGCCATTCTCTAAGCTTACTTGATACTTAAGTGGCTAAGGAATCCCATGACTTTTTTACTACCTGATCTGAAATAAATCGGAGCAAAGTCTAAAGATGAAGGTTTAATATTTCAATCATAGAATAGAAGGAAAAAAAAGGAAGGAATTCCAAGGGAGAAAAATCATTTAAATCAACTCAGATCTTTCCTATTTAATGCTCTGTGATTTTGTCAATTACAATCATTAACCACAATTACACCATGTGAAGTCTAAGTTATCTGTCTTTACAGTCTTACTGTAAAGAAATCTAACCCCACTGCAGCACCACGGTATACTTTAGAAAAGTGGGTTCTGAGTGGATAGAAATTCTCTGAAGAACTTCACGGGCTACTGTGGTAAAATAGTGGCGAGATAGGCTGTTCTTGAAAGAAATGAGGAAAAAGGAGGTGCTACAGCATTTGCAGATGGCAAGAGCTTACAAAAAAATCTATACCCTCTGCTCCCCGGAAACCAACTCCAGGCTGGAAAAAAAGAACATTTCACAGGCAACAACTGATGGCTTAGGAGTGAAAAAGAGGGTACCAAAAATGATCACCGGTCAAACTAATAAACAATGAAAAGTTTTCATTATTGATAATCCAAAGATGCACTCACTGGGAGTTTTAAAAAAATTTTTAAGAGTAAGAATACATTAATGCTACAAGCTTCATTTAAAGCATCATAAACCCTTGTCAGAAACTCTCATCTTTGATAGTCAATCGAATCCAAGTAAATCACTTTTCCCATAAATCCAAGCCCCATACTTTCCATAAAATTAAGAAACACGCCTTTATTAAACTTCTCTTGTTCTTCCATTAGAAGAGAGACTCAAGCAATGTAGGGAATCTCTCCAGAGAACACAGAACAGCAATATATCTGTGTAATGAGGGGGAAAATAAAACTATACATCCACATTTTCTGTATCTGCAAAAATGATATAGAAGAAAAACTGGTTTCATGTATATGTGTAGAGGAATATACAGCTGAAATACAGGAGAGTAAAAGAGTTTTCACTGTACCATTTTATATTTTTGATCCACATATAATGCTCAAAAAATTTTAATAATAACATCAAATTTGCCAAGAACCAAATTTAACATTTTCTAAGAATACCAGGTCTTTGCTTTCTCAAGTTTCCCCCTTTCAGTAATTCCCCCTTCCAGCTTAGGAAAAAATGTTATTTCATCAACCTCAGGGCAGTGCAGGGAATGAAATACACAGGCCAGTACACAGTGTTGTGGAGTGGGTGGCTGGCCCTGGCTGCAGTTGAACTCCATTTAGGCAGAACAGCACCAACAAGCCACTACTTCTGCTCAAGAGAGCTTCAGCTACATAACACATACGCAAGTTTTTTGTTCACTCCCAGCTCTACTTTGGCTGCACACTGACAGCTTGAATGTACAGACAGAGGCTTAAGATGCCATCTCTTGGGTGTCAAAGCAGCTCCTCCTCTGTGAGTTAAGGAAATCATTCACAGAGACTATGCTAAATTGGACTTCAAGTCAATAAATACCCTATGAACTTCAAGTCAAAAAATACCCTATGAAAGAGAAAAGATCAAATTTTCTAACCCTTAGGGGGCTGGGGCATTTTATTTCCAAAAAATTAACATGGGCTATTTTATTAGACTTTTATCTGTGGAAGGCTTTCCTCATCATGTGGTACCTACACCATGTATCTGTATAAATCGGTAAGCCATAAAAATAAATGTCTTTGGACTGCCAACACAGTATTTCTAGCTACTACAACCATTAACAATTTAATTCAAGACACCAGTTGTATACCAGTATTTAGGCCTAAGATATTACAAAGTCCCTAGTGACTGGCTGCCTTTCACCCTCACTTCTCAGGATCTCTGGGTAGCAGAAGACCAACCTACATCTGTAACATTTAACTGCCTGGGCCTAAAATCCAAGACTATGCAGGGTCCACAGTCTAGCTTCCTCTGACTTTTGTAAGCTCTGTTCTTTCACTGCACCCCGCCGGAGTCCCTAACTCTGACAAAACAATCCCGTGTTTGCTGCCTCCATTCTCTCCCCTCTAGCCCTGCTCCGCTTTAGCCTGAAAGCCAAACCCAACCTGTCTGCTTTCTACAGAGTTGACAATGATACCTTCCTTCTCTATCTCCATGCCACTGACTCTCCAACATGGCTGTGCACAGGACACCATTAAGAACACAGCGTCCCCAGAGTTAACAATCCTCACACAGGAACTGGTGGTGACCTCAGGTTCTCAAGGTGATTTCTCACTCTGCTGTGTGCTTTGTCCAGACCCCCAAGAATCCCATGCCAACATTCCCTGTGCTTCATGGCATATGTATATGATTGGGAGAAATGGGTACAGTGGCTGGTGACAGAGTCATCAAATTTGGTGATAAAAGATCTCTGAACTCCCCCCACGACCCAAGTATGCCAACGGCCCACTTAACAACTCACTCAATACCATTCCCACTTCCCACACTCAACTCCAACCACATACTAAGTCCTCACACAGCAGAAGAGCAAGTGCTGCATACACCAAACACCATGTATGGCAGCTCTGTCTTGCATACATGTTTTTACAATGTTCATAGTCAGTGGAACAAAAACAGAAGCAATTTTCCAAGAAACAGAAGTATCAAGAGTCCACGACACATCAGAAAGAGAAACGTCACAAGAACCACACTTTCCTTCCCTTCTCTATAGCCAGCTATGGGGAGAACATTATTAAAAACTCCACTGCAAAATGCTGGCAGGAAGTCAGCTTTGCTTACATTTTCAAAAAATAAATGACTTAAAAGGTGGAAATTTCCTGGGCCTTTTAATTAGCTCCAAAAAGTCTAAGGAAAAGAATGGCAGAAATTGTAATCTGATCATCAGAATCAGGGCCCCCATGGTCTAAAACCACAGATACCCACAATGGCATGACCACATGTGGGCCCTGCTGCTACCGTAGGCATATGAACAGCTGTTCAGACTCCAGGTGCGATTCAGCTCCATCACCGTGAGCCACAGATTCAAAGACCCCATTCCCAACCATGACCTTCAGGAAGATTCACACTTTATGAGAAAGTTTCCCAGGTAGCTCTGGTCAGTCCATGCCCATAAATCCCTGTGGTCATATGTAGAGAGAAGAAAAAGTGGTGGGATATATAAAGTCAAAGCAAAAAAGGTGTTTACTATACTAGTCACCAGTTTAAGAATTGTTTACAAGTAACCCCCAAGATCCAGAATAAAACCAAGGTCAACATTTTTAGAAATTTAAGGAAGTAGAATAAATCTTTAATCAAGCAGATCAAAGTTATTACAAATCACCTGAAAATGTCACTTATTTTCCTACAAGGAAATAACAAAATGTCAACAACCTGTAATAACATACATGACATGACAAAGAAGTACAATTTGTTTCCCCAATTAAAGAAACTGTATTTAGTCTGTGAACTCAGGCCTCACATCATCTACTAAGTGGTGATTTACCTCTATGTGAGTAATTTAGAAATTCTCCAAATATCAATGTGATTCTACCAGCTTCTTGGGATGGAGCCCATTTGGAGTGTCTTATCAAAATCTTTTTTTTAATTTCAAAATAGTGCCTTAGCTTCCCTTGAGACACTTTTTTTTTTTTTTTTTTAATTGAGACAGAGTCTTGCTCTGCCACTCAGGCTGGAATAAAATGGAAAGATCTCCGCTCACTGCAACCTCTGTCCCCCAGGTTCAAGTGATTCTCCTGCCTCAGCCTCCCCAGTAGCTGGGAATTACAGACATACGCCACCATGCCTGGCTAATTTTTTGTATTTAGTAGAGACATGGTTTCTCCATGTTAGCCAGGCTGGTCTCAAACTCCTGACCTCAGGTGATCTGCTCACCTTGGCCTCCCAAAGTGCTGGCATTACAGGTGTGAGCTACCATGCCTGGCCTGAGACACTTTTAAGTATGTGAAGTTGCTGCAATTATTCATTCCAACTCTTACAGACTGGCTTTTCTCATTCATTCTGAAGCTTCATCTTGCTCTAAAATATCTTTATTACAGTTTTGGCATATATGAAGCATAAAAACTTGATTTTAAGGAGAAACTGACCAAACCAATACCTCCACCAGAAGGTGAAATACAAGAAAAAAAACTAGTAGACCATAATTCTGAACTAAATTAACAAGTTTGGTATAAAAAATGATCATGTACTAAAGTTACAAAGCAACCATCAACAAATCCCAAATAATTAACATTATATAGGTCATGTTCTCTGAACATAGTGCAAAGAAATTTTTTAAAATTTCAACTGGATCCTGGATCATACATTCACAAACATACAGCTCTGAAGAACATCAATGAAATAATAACTAGAGAGAAACTTTTGAGTGTGAACTTTATCTTAGATGGCATTATTGTATAAACATATAAGTTCTTTGGTGTACCAAGCGTATTGTGGTTTGTAGAGGAAAACAGCCTAGCTTTAGTGCTAGCATATTTACAATTGATGTATCATAATGATGTCTGCAACTTACTTTAAAATGACTCAGCAAAAAGATAAAATAGAGATAGGAGAGGCTGGGCATGGTGGCTCACACCTGTAATCCCAGCATTCTGGGAGGCCAAAGTGGGCAGATCACCTGAGGTAACGAGTTCAAGACCAGCCTGGCCAACATGGTGAAACCCCATCTCTACTAAAAATACAAAAAATTAGCCGGGTGTGGTGGTGCACACCTGTAGGCCCAGCTACTTGGGAGGCTGAGGCAGATGAATCACTTGAACCTGGGAGGCAGAGGTTGCAGTGAACCAAGATCAGGTGACTGTACTCCAGCCTGGGTGACAGAGCAAGACTCTGTCTCCCAAGGGAAAAAAAGAGAGAGAGATACAAAGAGGAACTGCATATGTGGCAAAACAGTAACAACTGGTAAATCTAGGTGAAGGGTACAAAAGTACTGACCGTGCTACTCTTTCCACTTTTCAAAGTAAAAAGTCTGGGGAGAAAAATGCAAATTCACAATGTTGCAGTTTGGACTTCCAGTTTGAAAACTATCCAGAAGTGAGTTCTACAACCACGGATGCAGGTAAAACAATGCTTAGGGTTGTACAAACTTAAGCACATGTATTGTCAAGAAAAACAAAAAACGAGTTTAATGCAACTCAAGAAATGAAGACGAAAACCACTGAGAGCCCAACAAGGTTGAAGGAAGAAAGAAGAAAAATAAGATAGGAGCAGAAAGAAAACAACTAACAAAAATAACAGCTGAGCAATAAAATCAAAAAGCTGGTTCTTTCAAAGGATTAATAAGATATCTCTAGAAAGACTGATTTAAAAAGAAAAAGAGTAAAGGCACACACACTGTTTAAAAATGTGCAGGAAAGGATAACTACAGATACGCCAGAGTTTTTTTTTTTTTTTAGATGACTAGTCAACAGTATAGTTTTTAAGTTTTAAGAGAATTATGTCAATCAAATTGAAAGTGAATAAAATACATATTATCCAAATAGACTCAAGAAGAGATAGAAAACCTAGATAAACCTTTAACCTATAAAATGCTTTAAAAAGGAGAGTTCAAAGTCTTCCTCCCACCCTTGAAAGACATCTACCCAGATAATACCTATCTTATATAAACTTTCAGAGAATAGGAAGAGGAAAAGCTACTCGATCTATCTTACATCAAATATAACCTTAATACCAAATTTAGAGAAGGACCCTATGATAAAATAAAATCAGAGATCAAAATTTATAATCCATTTCACCAATATAAAATACGGAAAAGAATGGGATGTGGGCTGCATCACTGTTAATTCACCCTGATATTAAGCCAGGGACAAACACTCTCTGCGTGATAACCTTAAAACCAGTTATTAATAGGCTTTACACTAAAATGAAAAAGGTAAAAAATAAAAACAAACTTTCCTAACAAGATGGACACAGGATAAAATAAAAAGACTAAAGGACCTCAGGACATTGAACTAAATAATTCTCTGTTTGTGGCCTGCCATACTTATCTGGAAAAGAATATAATTTTCCTGCCATGATTTGCTCTTCAAAAATACACATCTGCCATCTGATATTTAATGATCTCTTAAGATGACTAAAATATCATGCCTTGAACATTCAAAGGGGACCTCCAGTTAAACGTGGCAGATCAAACACCTCTGCTCTACCTGAAACTCCTCTAAAGTATCAGTAAAAGGGGCAGGGAGATTAAATCATAAGAACTAAGAAGACAGGAGAAACAACATTGTGAAGCTACAAAACATGTCTCTATCAACAGTGAAAGGGGGCCAGAAGCAAACAGCTTCAAATTGAACAACGTCAGAAAGGCTCAGGACTGGGGACCCCCAATGTTGCTCTAAAAGAGCAAACAGAGTGCAGTGGAAACAGAAAAATGCGTTTGTTTAAGATGCCACATTGAAAACTGGAGAACTAGGTGAAGTCTGCACCACACTCCCCATGGTTCTCAACTTGAGGCTAAGATACCAGGAGCTAAGTTTGCATCCTTGAGACAGGCAGGTGATGGCTTTTTAGAGCAATGAGCAGACATTCAAGAACCATCCAGAGTCAAATAACAAAAACTCACACACAAAGAAAGATAGAGGAAAAAGTATGAAGGGGAAAAATATAATATTCTTAGTGAGAAAATAGAAGGTATTACATAAAACATAAAAGAACAGGATACTATTTTAAAAAGTTCTGAGACCAAAATGGAGCTGTAAGATGTGAAGTCTAACATTTGAATGAGTTCTGGAAAGTGAGAACAAAGAAGAAAGGGGAGAAAAATCAAAGAACATTAAAAATATTTTTCCAAAACAGAGGGGAAAAAGCCCAGCAAGTATGCAGAACAAAAGATAAAAGGGACCCATATAAAGGCAAGTCATTGTGAAATTTCAGAAGACTGGAAATGAGAAAATCCTAAAAGCTTCCAAAGGCAAAAAACAAAAACAAAACCATCACATAAGATGAAACCAGAATGGCTTCAGTGGTAATACTAGAACAATCTCTTCAAAATCAAGGATAATGAATTATAACCTAGAATTCTATACTCTAGCAAGTACATTAATTGGCAGGACAAAATAAAAATGATTTCAGATATGCAGGCCTCAAAAAAGTATTAATTTCCCATGATCCCTTTAAAGAAAGCTATGAGAGAATGCATGAAATCCCCTTTGAGGGTTAAGATCCCAGAGAGAATTTCTCTAAGAAATTAGAATTCCCACTAACTGATCTTTAGCATGTTGTTAAATCAACAGAGCAGATGTCATTTTAAGAAATACAAAATGCAGAGGTAAAATTTTACACATGTAGCTAGACAATTGGTAAACACTCATTAACGAGGCACAGGCATTTAAAACTTAGGAATTGCACTATGAAGTTCCATTCAGATCAGCCTTTAAACTTTTGCATTAGGAAAATGTTTGGTTTCATTAAAGTCTGTCTGGTTTTCTAAGGCATGCACACACATTCCCACTCACATATACCAGGATAAACCTGGGTGATTCAAAGGATCACATACATAACAGCACAGTACCCTACGAGCTAAGCGCTGTTATGCTATTGAATGAAAAAATTTATACCCCGTTTTTTAGAGTTCATTTCACCTGTAAGGAGTCACATTAACAAGAAAATCTATCACATGTGGGAAATGCTCTACACGTAAAACTTCCTACTTATTGTTTTATAAGTTGAAATATCTTCTTTTGCTTACTTTTCACTAATTGACCTTGTTTTAGTCATTTTAGAGTGATTAAGAAAAATTAAGTGTGAGAATAAGGTTCTCTATTTTCACCCAGAACCATCCCTCCTGATACCAACATCTTTCAACTGCTGATTAAGATTTGTCTCTAGCTCCTGTCACAACAAAATCACAAGTCTCTAATTCACTGACAGAGAATTAGATGCCCTCTAAATGCCCCTGAAAATCAACACTACTATTTTGTTTGTATATTGGTTTTCAAATTATGCTCTAAAAAAGAGTTTCCACCATATCTAGCAGGCCTAACCCCAAAAACCTTGATAGAAATTAAGGTTTTAATGTTTGAACAATAAAATTTGTGAAAAAACAGTTTAAAATCATGATTTTAGTAAAACACGTCAACATCTAAAATAATTTACATTATAAGAAAATGTTAAAAACTCGGGATAGGCCTCTTCTAAAGCACTGACTCTGGTTTTTCTGAATCCATTTCTTTGTACGTCACGTGCACAAACACACATTCATTATTTGATAGCACTGAATCCAATGCATTGCTTCTTTTCACAATAGCCTTGTATCAGTCTAACCCTTCCTCTCAGCAAAGTAAGATCTCGAATGAAAATCAAAGTTAGCATACAATTAAAGCTATGCTGCCTAAAACAGGAGTGTTACAGACAAGGCATTAGCTTAGACCCAGCCGAGCAGTTACTCCTGGAGCAGGCAAGGCAAAGGGTGATGAGTAATTTCACCCAATGCAAGAACTCTAACCACTTTCTGCATCCTGTATTCACGCTTTAAGGAACCCAATCTGTTATTTCCTACTCTCACCAATGACAGCCCTGGCTGCTTGGGTTCTGGAGTACACAGTACTTATTACCACCTCCTCCTCGCCCCCGTTAACCCCATGCCAGAAAGAAAAGTATACGCACCTTAAAATCTGTATTATTGATATATTCAAATACCAAAGCTGGTGTCTTTGACTGTAAAAGAGAATAGTAATGCTTTTTAAGTACCCAAACAATAATCAATATAATCTGCTTCTGCCAAAATGGCCCATCCCCAAATCCCACTTAGGTTAACAAAGGGATTCACTTATCAGGGACAGCCTGTCAAGAAAAGTATTCTCTTGAAATTTTATGATGTCTGGAATTTGTTTCAAAATAACTGGGGATAGTGGGAGGTAGGAAGTGGTGGGAGTACAGATGAAACGAGGTTGGCCACAGCTGATTAACTGCTAAAGTTGGGTCATGTGTGAAGAAAGGTTCATTATATCATTCATTTACTTTTGAAAATGATTGAAAATTTCTTAACAAAAAGTTTTAAAAGGAATGTATTCTGTGAATAACCTACCAAGGGCCTTAACCAATCTTCAATGGTTATGTGAGGATTTACACCCTGCAGTGTTCCAGTTTGCCAACTATATACAAAAAAAAAAGCGACACATTTTCATCTTAGTTTAGCAAGCCAGAATTGTACTTGACAGAATTATCATAGGTTTTGGGAATGTATCATAGGTCTTTTGGGGGTCCAAAAGGAAAATATAACTATCCATGACATTATCAATAAACTACACTATACTATTACTGCCTTGGCTAGAGACCATTAAAGATTGTCTCATCTTATCAAGCAAACCTGTTCCTAAAAACTCATATATAATCAATATTTTTAAATAACTATAATCTTTAATCCAATGAGTACAAAAATGTTCAATATTATCTTATGTAAATCTACATTTTCAAATATCAGATTTCCTTAAGTAAAGTAAAATCATGCTAATTGGTAGTAATAAGCTTTCAAAATTGGGAGAAAGCAGAGACTTAAGGGACTACAGGAAAAAGAATCATCTGGAATCTTTTGCTCAAGGACCATGTAAAAGTTACCTAGGAAACAGGCCACAGGGCAGCATGCATCTCTGTTTGAGGACAACTCAGAGTCCAAACAGCAGCCCCAGTAGCAGCCATGATTAAGTAATTCTTCACCAGCCTGAAGCTGTAAGGGTTTCATCAACATTACCACCTCTCTCTACAGGTTGTGAAGTAAGTCTGATCTTCTAATAGACAAGAGGTCCCTGTTGATTTTTGTCAACTTCAATTTACTTGTCTTACATATCATGTAAAACATACACACACTTTAACAAATTACAAAAATAAGATGTATCACTAAGTTCCGTTAAAAGAAAAAGAAAAAAAGACACTCCTGGTGTACCACATACTGACTCACATTTTTAAAATTATTCTGAAATTCATATTTTTACATGGTGCTCACTTTTCAATGGGTACTCATTTTTAATGCAGCCCATTTTCAAACATGAGGCAGTCTAGAACTAGTCATTACAAAATCAATCTGTGCTAAAAGGACAGGATAGATCTTAAAGGCCAAACTAGTTACAAGCTGGTGTACAACCATCCTTTCCCTTCTCAGCCTTTTCAGGGTCCAGAAGGAAAAACTTGCCTTATGCTTCAGTTCAAGATTACTGTGTAATCTTGAGTAAATTTTTTAACCTCTGCAAACTACAGTTTTCTCATCTGTACAATGTGAACAATAACTGTTACCCATCCCAATAGACTGTTGTGAGGACTGAGTGACATGACACAGTTGGGCACTTGAAATGTGCCCGGCACATAGTAAGCACTCAATGCATGTTAGCTACTACATTATTATGAGGATGTCTTCAGCAGCCAGAAGCAAAAACCTATTTATTTAATTAACAAAACGATCATGGGAGGAGAACAGGGAAATATCTGAGGTAGACCAGGTGGAGAACAGCAATGGGACAGGAGGGGGTAGAAAAATGGGGAGGTGAGGTGTCTCTAATCTTAGCTGATTAATCAAAAACACCTAAGGTTAAGTTACTCCCTAGGGAGAGAAAACAAAATTAAACAAAACATCTAAAATGACTAAAACTTAAGCATTAACAAAAATATTTTAGTTTATCTACGTATGTGACATGAGCCCTAAGGGCAAATGCTGAATTAAGGGAAAGAGCAAGACTTCTTCAAGGAGTCGGTAGAGTGGGGACCTGCTCAGGCCTTTATGCCAGGTGTTCACGTGGAGATATCCATCATTTCCTGTGTAAACCCAGATTTTCAAATGTCATGCTTACTTAAGTGAGGTACAGTAATGAACTTTCAAAACTGGAGAGAGGTAGGGGCTTAAAGGACTATTGAGCAAACATTTGTGGGCTGAATCAAAATAGTGAAGCACAAACCCAGAAGAGGGATTTTTCTGTGCACACTTTTGTTTTGTTTTGTTTTGTTTTGAGACAGAGTTTCGCTCTTGTTGCCCAGGCTGGAGTGCAGTGGTGCAATCTCCGCTTACTGCAACCTCTGCCTCCCGGGTTCAAGCAATTCTCCTGCCTCAGCCTCCCAAGTAGCTGGGACTACAGGTGCGCGCCACCACACCCAGCTAATTTTTGTATTTTTAGTAGAGACAGGGTTTCACCATATTGACCAGGATGGTCTCGATCTCCTGACCTTGTGATCTGCCCACCTTGGCCTCCCAAAGTGCTGGGATTACAGGCGTGAGCCACCGCGCCCGGCTTTCTCTGTACACTTTTAGGTTCCATCGCAGTAGTGGTAGCTGTTTTATCACTGGGCCACCATGAATTTTTTCTGGTTTTCAAACAAGTCAGTAGTTAAGACAAACACCATCATCCCCACTATATCATTATTTGAGGTTCTGTGTGTTAACCAACCCCCATATCCACACCCCAGTCTACTAGTATACTCCCCCAACCACTGGGCACCTACCACAGGATCCTTTACAGTGTCAATCAGCTTAATGATATTTGTTCCACCACGAAGGTTCTCCAGAATCTTAACCTCTCGTTTTATCTTCTTTTTCTTCACTGGCTTAAATACACAAGAGTAATCAGAAGTGAGACTCCTTCTGAAGTTAATAAATAAAACTGTAAAACAATGTTAGCCAATCAGATGGATAGTACGCTATCTTGTACACTCTGTTGCATTAAAGAGCATGCCTAAATTCGAAGAGAAAAAACTGAAATAGAATGGGCTTGCCTGTAAGAACCTTTAACATTAAGTTAAATAATTTACAGACTCATACAGCTTATGTGTCAAGATCGTGAAGTAGTTACACTGAGGGCACTTAAAAATTTTAAATACCCGTATCACACTTTAAAAATAAAACTCCTGCTTACTAGATAACTGCCAAGTGGAAAATATAGCTCTGAACAGCTGTATATCACGCATTCACAAATGGAAAAACTGAAACAAAATGGTGAGACACCTGCTCTTCCAATGAGTTACATGTAATTTTGTCTTTCAGGAGTGAAAGACCAGTTCACTGACATCAAGTTACAAACTTGCTTCCCAGCTGCCGGCTCTCATTTCCTGTCGCCACTCCCATTTCCTTAATATCTAGAATCTGAAATCAGCACAGAGCCAGTTAACGTTTCCCAACAGATCCCATTCCTAAAGAGAGAGATGTTGAATCAAGAAAGGAGAAATCAATCTGATAGAACAGTGACTGAAAACTTCTATCTAACTTTTCAGTCTGCTGGAAAGATTAAACACTTTAAACACAATTATTGTCATTACACATATTATTTCTTGTCTTAAATGAGCTGAAGAGTTTGAAGAAGAATAGAAGCAGTTCTGAAAAAGTAAGTCTATCATAATCAAGTATGCGTTATAAGGCACTCAGAATGGTGACTGGAAAATAGTAAGCACCCAATAAATGATGTGTTATTATTTTCGAATTTTTAGTAATTTATTATTTAATAATGTCATTTTTAATCCTCACAAAGTCTCTACGTAGCAGAGTTGAGCTATCTGCCCAAGATCACACAGCTCATGGCAGAGTAGGGCAGGAATCAAAGCTGGGCAGTCTGACTGCATGCTATACTTTTGCCACAGTGCTTTTGTTTCCCAAATGTGGCTAACGGAGAAACGTAACTAAGTAAAAAGAGTATTTCATCACGGAAACACTGTTATAATAGCAGAGGCAAAGAGAGGTCAATAGATTTGCCAAGAAATAATAAAGCAAGACTTAAAAAGCCTGTGTGTGGGGTGGGGAAGGGGAGGGGAGGGGGAAAAGGTAACATACACACATGCCAGAGAAACCTTCATCTTTTGTTGGTCACTAAGATACAGCTCTGAACACACAACAAAACAGAGTAGGAGAGGACTATGAAACACAGAGCTCTTGCATCACCTATAACAGAGTGCTCAACTCAGAGGCTGGACTCTCGCTGAGTCCTTGTGAACCAGCTGCCATGATGATACCCACTCTCTGCCTGCTATGCCAGGATTCCCAGGAGAGCAGATGTGGCTGCTGTGCATGTTCCCTGACTCCACTTAGAAACCTTACTCCTTAGTCCCTTTATCGTTAACAACGGAGCTCGAAACTTTGGGGCAAAAAAGCACTGTACAATCCAATCAAAAAATAGCCAGGAAAGGACACACTACAAAATAACTGGCCTGTAAGATTCAAGTATGTCAATGTCATGAAACAAACTGAGCAACTCTTCCAGATTTTTCAAATGTGACAACTGAATGTAACAAATGACTACAACTGAATATAATTATGTAATCTGGGATTTTCCTTTGTTATAAAGAACATTATAAGGATAACAGGCAAATGTGAATGAGAGTTGCAGATTAGCTAACAGCACTGCATCAACTGCTACCTTCTGATTTTTGAATGAGGCATTGTAGGGTTATGTAAGAAACTTCTTATTTTTAAGAAATGCATATTATATAGATGTATATATGAGAGAGAAAGAAGAATAAAGCAAATGTTAACATTTGAGGAATCTGGGTGAAACATATATGGGAATTCCTGCAACTTTAAGTCTGAAATTATGTTAAGAAGTTAAAAGAAAAATAAAAGATGGCTTTTTTTTTTTTTTTTTTTTTTTGAGAGGGAGTCTCGCTCTGTGGCCCAGGCTGGAGTGCAGTGGCATGATCTGAGTTCACTGCAACCTCCGCCTCCTGGGTTCAAGCGATTCTCGTGCCTCAGCCTTCCAAGTAGCTGCGACTACGGGCATGTACCACCAAACCTGGCTAATATTTTTGTATTTTAGTAGAGATGAGGTTTCACCATGTTGGCCAGGCTGATCTCGAACTCCTAACCTCAAGTGATCCGCCTGCCTCAGCCTCCCAAAGTGCTGGTATTACAGGCATGAGCCACCGTGCCGAGCCAAAGCTGGCTATCTTGTACTTATAAATTCAGCCAATACTACCAGTTTAGTAAATGCCTTTTAAGAAAATTCTAGAGTTGTCATCCAGTACTGGAAAGCAGCTATAGATCTGTGGGAGTGGTAACAGAGAGAAAAAACCCCATAGCCAGAGGCCTATATCCACCAAAAACCCTCTTCTACTCCTAACAGTCCTCCTAACTCCTTACAGGGGCAACCCATTAGTTGCCTTTATGATGCTGCCCCATGTAAAGTCTTGCATTGCTCTCTGGTTATTCAGCAACAGGTCAGGCCTGGACAACCCAGTTAAGATTAACCTATCGCTCAATACTTCTAAAGGCATCTGACACAGCAACTGAAGCACATTTTGTGGTACACCAGTTGTCTAATAAACTTCCCAAACTAGAGACTGGGAATAGCAGGGTAACTCTGAAAGTGGCACAAAGAAGTCCCATGGCACCTAGAGTCCTCACATGCTGACAAAAGATCAAGAAATGATAAAAAAGGAACGTGGTCGACCCACAGTCCAGGACACTTCCCTCCAAACCATCAAGAACTAGGCTACAGGTAGATCTCTTCAGCCTCAGTTTATTCCTCTGAACTGGAGAGACGCCCAAGAAGCGAAACCACCAATGGGCTCTGAGGAACTGAAAGTGATCCTTTTAATGTGAATCGCAGATAAAAAGTTAGGATCTTTAAACGAGGATCATTGGTATCCTAAGGAAAATAAACTGAGTTTTACAGAAATAAGGATGCTTTGACTCTCCTGTCCAGAGCCTATAGCTCTGTACAGCTGTGTAACCACCAGTTACACAAAATAGAGAAAACACATACATTTCCACAACAATCTCACAATTTCACTTTGCATCCTAGAAAGTTTCCATCTGTGTTTCATTTATTCCCATTCAGAGAATATCTGTTTAAAAGATTCAAACAGTTTAGCTATTCTCCAAAGCAAATAAAAAAAAAAAATTTTTTTTAAACTCAGTCTAATAGACAAAGTGGTGAAAATGAACTGACAAATTCAAGCCAGGCAGAAATATATCAACAGCTCCTAACTCTCAATTTGGGTTACAAATATTTACTCTACTACCAAGCCAACAACTGCTCCACTAAGATATTAATTTCATCACCTGCAATGAACAATTACAATGAACAATGGTTGCCAGGAATGAGGAAGGACAGAGTAAAAGAAAGTTCAGCCTGGATGATGGCATGTATTTGACTACGCTGGTGGCATCCCTAAAACCCACTGCATCTGACCTAACTAAAAACATTATCTGAGCAACGTTATTTCATCACAGAAAATTTTTCCTCTAATCTTTCAAGTCTCATCATCTCAATTACACAATCAACTCCTTGAGGATAACTGTTTATTCTCAGGATTAAAAAAATTATTTAAAAAGGCAAGGCATAAAATCAAAATGATAATCAGATACCACCTCATACAAGTCAGGATGGCTGCTATCAAAAAAACCAGAAAATAAGTGTTGGTGAGGATGTGGAGAAATAGCCACACTTGTACATTGTAGTCAGAATGTAAAATGGTATAGCCAGTATGGAAAGTTCCTCAAAACATTAAAAATAGAATTACCTTATGATCCAGCAATTCCACTTCTGGGTCTATATCCAAAAAAAGTGAAGCAGAGCCTTCAAGAGGTATTTGTACACTCACCTTCAAAGCAGCACTATTTACAATAACTAAAACATGGAAGTAGCCCATCCACTGATAGATAAATGGCTAAACAAAATGTGGTATATACATACAATGAAAAATTATGTAGCCTTAAAATGGAAGGAAATTCTGACGCATGCAACACTGATAAACCTGGAGGACAATATGCCATCATGCTGTATGAAATAATCTAGTCACAAAAGGATAAATACTGTATAATTCCACTTATATGAGGTACCTGGAGTAGTCAAATTCATAGAAACAGTAAAATGGTTGTTGCCAGGAAATGGGGGGAGGGAGAAATGGGTAGTTATGGTTTAATGGATACAGAATCTCCATTTCACAAGATGAAAAAGGGTTATGGAGATGGATGGTAGTGATGGCTGCACAACATTACCCACTGAACTGTACACTTAAGAATGGTTAAGATGGTAAATTTTATGTTTGTTACCTTTTTTTTTTTTCTTTTCTTTTTTTTTTTTTTTTTTTTGAGACAAGTTTTGTTCTTGTTGCCCAGGCTGGAGTACAATGGTGCAATCTTGGCTCACTGCAACCTCCACTTCCCGAGTTCAAGCAATTCTCCTGCCTCAGCCTCCCGAGTAGCAGGGATTACAAGTGCCTGACACCATGCCCGGCTAATTTTTTGTATTTTTAATAGAGATGGAGTTTCACCATATTGGCCAGACTGGTCTTGAACTCCTGACCTCAGGTGATCTGCCCGCCTCAGCTTCCCAAAGTTCTGGGATTACAGGCGTGAGCCACTGCACCCGGCCTATGTTTATATGTGTTTTAACACCAATTTTTTTTTTTTAAGGCAAGGCATAGAGCAGACCCCTTGAATCACATCAAGAGAACGTTGCAACCCTTTCTACTATTGGTTCTGCCTCTAAAATCATTCGCATGGCCCAACTGTAATATTGCCATTACTACTATACTTTACTGATCTCTCAGACCAGGCACTGTTTTAAGTACATTTAATCCTTTTAGAAGAGCACTATTAACAGTTTTACTTGAGGAAAGACACCAAGGCACAGAGAACTTAAGCAACTGTTCAGTGTCATAGAGTGTCTGCAGTTGGAATTAACACCTAAATCCAGGCAGACCGCTTCCTAGGTCTGAGAAAAGCATTTTGTAGATTTTTAAAAACATGATCATCTATCTCTCTACCCATCAATCTACAGTTTATCTGACTTTCCTAACAACCCTGTGACTTAAGCAGGAAATGTATGCTTATTTCATAGATGAGAAAACAGTCAAGTGGGTATCAATGAAGAAGCTAGTTCTGGAACTCAAGCCTTCTGCTCTCATTTACAGCACTTCATACACTACACCACCCTGATTATGAGATGGCAGATCCTGAAATTAAACTCTAGAAACTATCTGGAGCCCTGCTTTATACATGAAAATGGGTACACTATCTCAAGATATTCTTTTCACATGTGGTTTGCTCTTAAATAAACTCATATATTAAAGGGATAAAACTGTTAATCCCCAAATCTGGCAAGTGATCATGCTGAGACCTGGAGGGGCTTTATGGGTTTAAAAAAAAAAAAAAAAAAAAGGCATAAAAACACTACTTATTGAGGCTTCAAACCAAGACAGTAAAGTAGCATTTCATTTAAGCATTAAACGTGCTGCTGTGGATACAAATCACAGAGAACCCTGCCTGGGCCCCTACAGCCCTCTAGGACTCTTGGATTCCACTCTTCAACCAGCAACCTACCAAAGTCAAATACTTCCTTTGAGAAAAATAACTAAAAATCATTAGAAACAAATTATCTTCATTTGACTCCTGGTGCGAGTCCCTCAATTCTTCTAGTACAGATCAGTACATCACAAAGTCAAACATCCAGAAAATGTCCTAATTATGCTCTTCACATCTACCAAGACTTCAGGACAGGTACACAGGATCCTACACCAAGTGCTTCCACCCCCGACTACATGATGCTGAGTAGATACATCCTTTCTCTGGGTCTTGGTTGATTTGTAAAAAGGGCCTAGATTCTAATGGTTTCTAAGCACCCACATTCTGTGATTCTGTGTGACACAGGTTAACTACACTCTTAATCCGTGACTCCTCTACCACAATGTTAGAAAGAGCCTAGTTAACATACAATTTTTAACATTGTTTTTAATGTTAGCAATACTTTAGCAATACTGTTTTCACTACTTTTATGCCATGAGACATTAGTGAAAACTAGAATTTACAAAAAATTTAGATAAATACCACTAATGTATTGTTTCAGGAAGATGTCTTCATACAGATTCCTAAATGGAGGGTAAAAAACCTACCACAGGAGAAGCTAGAAATAAAGGAGAAAGCACTATTTTGATGTAACATAAAGATCACCAGCTCATGATGAAGCTGCCAACCAAGATGTATAACCAACGCTCATCCTTTTAACATTAGCTACTGACAACACAAAACTTAAAAAGTATCTGCAAATATGCTAAACATGCTTAAAAAGCAAAATTTAATACCATCATCCTTTGTTTAAAGCTCACGAATTAATATCTGTGGGAAAATGGATAGTCAAGCTATTTATAAAATAACTACTACTAAGAGGAAGACTTATATGGGAATTTCCAAGTCATTTTAGCACTGATTCAAAATGCTATATATTTGTTTTTTAAAAATAGTGTTGCTCTTAACTTTCAATAGCAGTTTAATTTGAAAGCTTCTCAAGGACCCCAAGAAATGCTGAAATCTACACATACAGGCAGTGTTCATAAGATGCTAAAAGTTGTCAAAAGTGGCCACTTTTACTTCTGTGTACACTGTTCCAAGAGGTATTACAAAGGAAATGAAGAACTGATTTTTCAAAATTAAAAGTTGAAACTTTCAGCACTAATGTAGCTTTCTGCCCTGCCACATAAACCCTTATCATTTTCCTCCTCTTCCTCAAAACAATCTATCAAAAAAAGATACAACCTCTCTATTGATTGGAAAGTTTTAAGATTTTAGCCACAGAATACACAGCAAAATTTTCCTCACCAGTTTCTTTTCTTTTTTTTTTTTTTTTAAAGGGATGGGGTCTCGCTACGTTGCCCAGGCTGGAGTGCAGTGGCTATTCACAGGCGCGATCCCACTACTGATCAGCACAGGAGTTTTGACCTGCTCCATTTCCGACTTGGGCCCGTTCACCCCTCCTTAGGCAACCTGGTGGTCCCCTGCTCCCGGGAGGTCATCATATTGATGCCAAACTTAGTACGGACACCTGATTGGCATAGCACACTACAGCCCAGAACTCCTGGGCTCAAGCGATCCTCCCACCTCAGCCTCCCGAGTAGCTGGGACTACAGGCACGCGCCACCGCGCCCGGCCCTCCCAGTTTCTAAATTCCTAAAACAACTTAGTAGCTCAATTTATTTTGATCAATAAAATACCTGGAAATCTACTAATGCAAATTAAATGATAGAAAATTCCTCTGTAGTAACTCATCATCCATCCATTCTCACATATTGGAAAGAACTGATATGAAATGTTACTAAAAAAAATAGCTTGTCTTCAAGAAAGATACCCTCTATCTTGGTCACTATGTGCATAATACAATCCTGCAGCTAAAATACAGCAGGCTTATACAAAAAGGAAGCCTGTTCTAGATTCTTCCAAGTTATGAGCAGCTGGTACTCCGTTAAGGACCTAATTTCCTATGATCAAGCACCACAATAGAAGCTATTAGTCATAACTTCAACTTATTTGAATAAAGAAGCACAACTTTGGCTAAAGATCCTGTTCTTTTTAAAACCACAATAATGCCATTAGTGATATACTACCCCATCCTTCAGACAGGAACAAAATCTGGATAGAAATGCCACCAGGCTTTGAAAAAACACAAAGAAGTGAGTATAGTTTTCACTAGTGGTTTAGACTGCACTGTGAAAAGAAACAATGTCAAAAGAGACAAGAAGAAACAAGAAACATTTTATTAACTAGAGTATCAAAGGGGCCTCCCAAGTCTAATTCCAGGACACTGGTACTTGTTTTTGTGCTCAGTTTTAGAATCCTACAATCCAATGCTAAATGAGCAGTAAGAGATATGAAGAAATAGTAAACAGGAGTTCTGGCTAATGGTCAATCAACATAATGATGTTAGGTAAGTTCCTTTGTGCCTAGGTCTCCCATTTGTAAAAAATAACCTGCAGCAGCTTCCATACTGGGTTCCCCAACATATGCTAAGAATCTTTAGAGTAAGGGAAAAGCTAGAGCCTATGAAGCTCTTTGGATGATGAAGCAGCAAGGTGACGCTCTCCTAAATGAACACGCTGGTATTTACACATACACCTGAATGCCGTTCCTTTCAAAAGAAAAAGAAAAAAGCACCACAGAAAATTGTACACTTACTCTAAAAATGCTGCCATAACACAAAAGTTTAGACATTTTTCTGGAATTGCTTTAGAGTCAGCAATTCATTCTTCTGAATATACAGCAGTGGAATGTGGATATTCCTAATTTCAATTTATGCCTTCTTAGATTTGAAGCAGCTTATTAATAACTTATGCTTGTGTACATAAAGCTAATGTATGACTTTTATAGGTAATTTCCCTGTGACTTAAATAACTGTCTATTTCTCTTTCCTGCAATTCTGCTCCTTCATCACTAGGCTAGGATGTATTGAGTGATGGAGCTGATCATTTTTCTGAAAGGTGATTACCAGAAAGCTAACCCTGACCCCTCACATTAAACAGGGATTACCTACACAGCTGCCCTAACACACAGAAACAGCTTTTCAATACCACATTCTTAGTCCACAGAACCTCTGCAAAAGGGCCACACTGGAAATCACATGTATACAGTAGAAGTGCTTACATTACTCTTCCGTCTTCTCAATCTCTCACTGAATGACATGTACCCACATGAAGTGATCTGGCAATAATGAGGACCCATCAAAGATTCTACGAATTACTTTTTACCATACCCTATAAAACATTATTAAAGCTACACAATTAATCATTTACCTGAAGGGAAATTTAGCCGACCCTTCATGCTCATTAAAATCATCTTCATCAAAGAGATAACAAAAGCACAGCATTATCAAACTGAGATCACTAAACCATATGTTAAGATAGTTTTGTTTCAGTGACTACTTTAGTAATTATAAGTGAATTCTTCTATATTTTTACTAGCTGATAAGCAACAATGGCTCTCTGGTTTCCCAACAAGGCTTCTCAGCACTACTAATGCACTATATCCACACCACCTGAAACTTTATTGCCAAAGAAGAAAAAACAAGTGATTATCCACTAAGGAATTTCCTTCCACTTGAGCTTGAGATACATCTCTGAAGTCACTCCAATTTTGTCCAACTTTCTTTCTGGAATAAGGTAGATCATGCACCAAGAGTAACGAACAGTGCTCAAGGAGACCTGAAATTGAGAATGACTTTTCTGTCTTTTGAATACCTATTTATTTTCTAACAAATGGAGCCCTTTTGGAATTTTTGCTTTAGGCACCTATAATTTACATTTTGGAGCAAACACCTTCCTGAACTTAGAGTTGAGCTTAGATTTGTGACCAGTCTGCACATTTCCTTGAAAGTTCACAGGAAAATGGGGTGGAAAAAGAAGTAATGAAGGGACATCAGAGAAGTAAAATTTGAGTGTGGGCTGATCATGCAGTGGATCATGACTGTAATCCCAGCAACTTTGGGAGGCCTGCAAGGAGTCGTTCTGGAGGACTGCTTGAGCTCAGGAGTTTAAGACTAGCCTGGGCAACATGACCAGACCCTGTCTCTACAAAAAAAAATTTTTAAATAGCTGGGCATGGTGGCATGCACCTGTAGTCCCAGCTACTTGGGAGGCTGCGATGGGAGGATCACTTGAGTCCAGGAGTTGAAGGCTGCAGTGAACTATAATTTGCACTCCAGCCTGGGTGACAGAGTGAGACTCTGACTCTAAATAAATAAATAATTAAATTCAAGCTTGCACTGCCCATTCTAGAATGTGACTGCGGTAGCTTACATCCTTTTGCCCTGTGGGGGGACAAATGTTACATATCACTCATAGGATACTCACCTTGAGGATTTTTACAACCACTCTCTCATTGTTGGTGATGTTAATGGCCTCAAATACTTCACTATATTTTCCCCGACCAAGTTTTCGAACCAGTTGGTAATCATCTTGATTACTGTAAAAGGTAAGAGACACACTTAAATGCCAGGACTGGGGGTTAGCCAAGCCTATGCCCACTATACACGTCATCCAGCCGCTTCCGCCAGGCAAACACTTGGAAGTGTCTACACATCACGTCACAACTCATTCCCTAAATGAAAGCCACGACGTAATCTTGGCTCCTTTCACTCTGCAGAGCTCCTAACCTAATTGGTCTCTCCTAACTTGGGAAGATGGGGTAGGAAGGCAACGCTCTGAGCCAATCCAGAGGGGCGAATAAAGCACCCGTCCTGAAGGCCTAGAGGGTGCCCCCTCTGCCCTGCGGCTCCACAGCACCTGCTTCCCGTTTCACACCCTAAAGGTAGACAGTCCCTGTTTTAAAAATGTGGACGTCTTTAAGAAATTTCCTCCCACCACCTCATCTCAGAAAACCGAAAAGGCAGGGAATTTTAATAGCACCAGAGGACAGCTGTTGACTTCCCACCCTAGTGGAAACCCAAAAGTGTGAGGAAGGGCTGCTCCCTCACTTCCACCCAGCGCCGATCCGTGCACCCCACACTTCTCCCCGAGTAAAAAAGGATTCCTTGGGGGAAAGGGGTGCGCAAAGCGGGGAGAAAGGGACGAAACGGGGGTAAAGGGGAGGGAAGAGGAAGACTAGGACATGTGCGAGAGCGGGACCTCTGTCTCCGGCGGGGCCGCGGAGGGATCGGCGGGAGACACCACCCCAGCCGAGTGCGGGTCGCGAGGGGCGGCCGGGCGGGGGCAGGGGTCAGCGGGCCCGGCGGGGGACGGCGGCGGCTTTACCCCCAGCTCGGGACGTGAGACTCGTAGTCCCAGTACTCGCGGCTCCTCAGGCTGTTCACCTCGGCGTAGACCCGGGCCCTGCTGCCCGCGGCCGGGCCGGGCATGGCGGGCGGGACCGGGGGGCGGCGCGGGGCGCAGAGGGTGGCGGCGGCGGCGGCGCGGCGGGGGGCGCGGGGCGGCGGGCGGAGGAGACGGCTGGCCGCCGGGCTCTGGAGGAGGAGGAGGAGCGCGGTAGCGGGCGGCCGCGCCAGGCCGGGCCCGCGGGGGCGGGCGGGCTGGGGGCGCGGGGGGCGCCGGCCGAGCCGGCCCGGCCCTGGAGCGGCCGGCGGAGCGGCGGGGCGGGCGGCGCTCGCGCTCCGCGGCGGTCTCCGCTCGGCTCGCGGCCCCCAGGAGGCGGCGGCGGCGGCACCGGCAGCGGCAGCCACCGGCCGGGAAAGGGGCAGCGGCGGCAGCAGCGGAGAAGAAGGAGGAGAGGAGGAGGAGGCGGAGGAAACCCGGAAAAGGGGCCGCGCTCACTGGGAGCGGCCGCCGCCCGGCCTGGGGCCGCCCAGGCTCACAGCGCCCCCTGCAGCGCGGGGGGACCCGCCGGGCGGTGCCGACCCCGCCCCGGCCCCGCCCCGGTACGCCCCGCCCCCTCCCCCGCGGCCTCCCCCACCTTGGCCCTTCCGCCGCCCCAGGCCAGGCTGTCCAAATCGCCTCACCCTCGGGCTGGCATGACCTCATGCCGCAGGAGCCCCCGCTTCCACTGGCCGTTGCCCTAGAACCCTCCCCTTCGAGTCCCGACCCTTTCAAGATTGTCCGTGGAGACCCTGCCCCCAGCTCTGCACTTACCCAGCTTTTGCCCCCCAACACCTCCCATACCCTCCTCTCACCCGAACTGTCAAGTCTCTTTCCAGGGCCTTATTCAAACCTCAGAACCTCCCCCACCTCAATACTTCTCCCTTCCCCTAGACCTACCCCTCCTTCCCCCTCTGGACCCTTCCCTGTTCCCGCAGACTCCTCAGTCCCCAAGACTTCCCACCCCCTTCATTCAGAGTCCTCCTCACAAAACCCTTCTACATTTCCCCCAAATGCCCCTCCAGAGCCTTCCCTGAGAACCCTCTGAATACCCACTTTGGTCACTTGGTTAAGCTGGAGTCGGCCAGGTTGTGTCACTGCAAACTTACAATTTTTCTCTTTGTGATTAGTAAGTCATTTGTGGGGAGAGACTTTGAGAGTCTGTAAATCTCCTGTTTTTGTTGAGGAGGAAGGAGAGCAGGAGAATGCAAATCTGACCCGAAGGGACAGACTGAGGTTGGGGATGCACCCAGGGCGGGTGGCCAGCTGAGCTGGCCTGGCTTCCAGTGTTTCCTGCAGCCCTGAACACTCTTCTCCTTTGACCTTCTAGGCCGTTCTTCTGACTTCCTTTCTCATCCAGCATCCTTTTGTGACAGAACCTCTGCACCCAGTCCAGGTTGCTCTGATTCCAATCCCTTTTCACATTCTGTTTTCTGGATGAAACTCTGGGCCTTTCTCCTTGACAAAGCTAAGAGCACAGACTGTGGAGTCAGATCTATCCAGTACTGCTACTTACTAGCTGTGTGACCTTGGGCCAATTATTCAACCTCTCTGTTTCACAGATTCTACAGCATAAAATCAGTAACAGCACCCACTTCACAGGGCTGCAAGGAGAACTAAACGAGGTAAACCATGTGAAACACTTAGGATGATGTTCAATATTAAGATACTATGTGTTGAATCTTATCATTACCAGACACAGGGCCTTGCTCCTATCTCTCTTCCCTCCTTGAGACCACCACACATCCATCTTTCAGTTCCTTCCATCCTCCAAGCTTGACTAGGAGCCACCCCCAACCCCTCCACCCTACCTTCCCAAGGGTGACTCCTTTTTCATATTCAAGTTTCACTTTTTTCTTTATTAGCAGTATTTTTTAGAGATAGGGTCTCGCAGTATTGCCCAGGCTGGAGTGCAATGGCTATTCACGATCCTACTACTGATCAGCATGGGAGTTTTGACCTGCTGTTTGCCATCTGACAACCTGGTGGTCCCCCAGCCCCAGGAGGTCACCATAGTTGACGTCAAACTTAGTGAGGACACCCGATCGGCATAGCACACCTCAGCCTCCCGAGGACTTGGGACTACAGGCATGCCCCCAGCTCAAGTCTCACCTTAAAGATCACTTTCTCTAGAGTTGATACTTCTCTATCTCAGCACCCTATCCACATCCTTGATAAAATTGCATATCTTGTCATTATTTGTTTCCTAGTTTATTGTCTGTCCCCTCCCCTGTAAAAACAGTGCAAGAGCAAGGACAGATTGTGGACGCTCACCACTGGCTCTCCCAGCATTTGCCACAGTCAGAGACCTTCAGTGAATACAGTTTTACCCCACAGATGACTTAGGGATTACTAGGAGGAAACTGGAGGTCACCACCTTACCTGTGGATCCGACTTCTTATCAGTGGGAAACCAACTGATCCTCTGATGTGATGCACTAAGAAGGGACACGTCCCCCATGTGGCACTCCCGCCAAGACGTTTAACCTGAATCTAATCATAAGGACACCATCAGACAAATCCAAGCTGGGCGACATTCTGCCAAACAGCTAGCCTGGGTTCTTCAAAAATGTCAATGTCACAGGAGAAACAAACCCACACGAAACCCTGGATGAGTGTTCTTGATTACTAAAGACTGAGAGACATAACTAAATGAAGAGTATGATTCTGAATTAGAGTCTGGATTGAAAAAAAAAAGTAGAAAGGAAAGAAGGTGGTTGTAAAATCCGGGTTAAAAAAAAAAAGGAAAGGAGGGAGGGAGAAAGAATACAGCTCATATTAGGTTGGTGCAAAAGTTACTGAAATTCAATTGAAAGTAATGGCGATGTTGTCAAAATCTGCCTCTAAAACTTTGGAAAAAAAAGAAAGAAAGAAAGTAATGGCGAAAACCGCTATTACTTGGGCACCAACCTAATAGAAGTGTACTCCAGGGGAAATTTGAATATAGGATGTATATTACACAATGTTAATATATCTTACACAATGTTATATTGTACCAATGTTAAATTTTAAGTGTGATCATAGTATTTAGTTATGCAGGAGAATCCCTTAATTTTAGGATTTATGTGTCTTGTGTGTAGAGGTGAAGTATTGACATCTGCAGCTTAGTCTCAAATGACTCTCCAGAAAAAACGTGGGTTTCTGAGAGCATAAGCATGCATAGATCAGGAGTGGGGAGGTATTGGGGGGAAATTTTGATAATTAGTTAATGTAGTTGAAGAGTACATGAGCTTGCAACTTCTTGTTAGAATTGGAAAACTTTCCAAATAAAAACCAGAAAAAAAAAAAATTAATGGAAAAAGTGGACTTCGGAATTTAATTTCCAAACCTGCAAACTCTCTAAATCTCTTTCACACTAGAAGACATAAATATTCTCAAGCTCTTAATGCAGCTTTAGGATTTGTTTCTGACAAGTCCCTTTGAACTAGTCCAGACCAGAGAGTCTTAATTCCAAGTCCTTGGATGAATTTCCTGAGTTCTGGGAACCCCTGACACAATGTGCAGAATGTGTGTGTGTGTGTGTGTGTGTGTGTGTGTGTGTGTTCATTCTTTCCTTAGCATACATCAGATTCTCAAAGGAGGCCATGACCCAAAAATGATTCTGAACCACTGGTATAACTACTATGTCTAACCTCTGCTGGGGCCCCATTCCTCACCTCCACCCTCGCCCACTTCTGACCCCACCCACCTTCCGTGCACCTTCCTCTCATCCCTCACCATGTAGCCCACACCCATCTCATGTAACCTGCTCCCATACCTGCAGGATGCTGAGGATTCACCCACACACCACTCTGGTGCAACACACTCCTGCATTTGGCTGACACTATACTAACTCAGCCCTGAAACCTGCAGTCTGTCACCCATGGCCAAATGGAATATTTTTTTGGTTTGTTTGGAGGTTGGATGGGCACCCCATGGAATTGACAGAGACCCCTGCCTCTGATTTCTGCCCATGAAACTGGCTTGGCTTGAGTTAAGGTGGGCGATTGGAAGTGGTACTCATGCAACCCTGACTGAAGGAGTCTCACTTGGATGTAAAGACAGGAAGGCTGGTGGCTCTGCAGGGGGAGGTGACAGGCAGGGAGGGTCTGCAAATCAGAAGTGACTTCCCCTCATTACTCTGTGTGTACAGTTTGAGGGTGGGTATAATTCAGTGTTGCAACAAAAGGGAATGAAAGAAGGTATCTTGAACCAAATAACCCAACACTTTCATACCACCTCCTATGCCCCCAAATTCTATCCAAACACCAAAAATCCAAAAAACAAAAGCACATTTAAAAATCCCTCTGAAGGCCACCTTCTTTCTTCATGAACCTTTCAAAGCATTTGAGAAATTTATAGGCTTTTATCCTGTATTGATGCTTCTCAAGAACCTTGCCTAAAAAAATAATGAAAATTATGATCGGAGAATTATTAATCATGATGGCAATTTGTGTGTTCATCAAACAAATGATTCTACATCATTGAATCCTGCCAAAATGGTACATAGCTAAAAACCATTGAATTTAGACTTTAAATGGATGGATTTCATTTTTCTTTTCTTTTTTTCTTTTTGAGATGGAGTCTCACTCTGTTGCCCTGGCTGGAGTGCAATGGCCCAATCTCTGCTCACTGCAAGCTCCACCTCCCAGGTTCAAGCGATTCTCCTGCCTCAGCTCCCTGAGTAGCTGGGATTACAGGTGCCCACCACAACGCTCAGCTTATTTTTGTATTTTTAGTAGAGATGGGGTTTCATCATATTGGCCAGGCTGGTCTCGAACTGCTGACCTTGTGATCTGCCCACCTCGGTTTCCCAAAATGCTGGGATTAGAGGTATAAGTCACTGTGCCAGGCCTAAATGGATGTATTTACGTTATGTGAATTTTATCTCAACATATCTGTTTTTAGAAATCTATGAGGTTGGAGCTTTTGTAAGGGTCCCCTTTGTGCAAAGGAGGAAACCAAGACTCTAATGACAATAATAAACTGAGGCAGAGCTTGGATTTGAACTCTGATCTTCCTGACCACCAAGTCACTTTCCTTAACCCCTTTCTGATTCAGTATGGCCCACAAAGGCCCGCAGATGTTCCTCATGACAGTCATTATCTTTAATCATGAAAATGTAAAATGATGGGGCCCAGCTAAATAAATTGTCGTACGTTCTCTGTAGTGAAATTTTAAGCATTACTAAAAAGTTTGTGGTACATTTGACCACAAATGGGGGACCAGCTAAATAAATTGTGGTGCATTCCTTGTAGTTAAATATTAGGCGTTACTAAAAAGTGTGATTATGAGGAATTTTTAGCAATGAAAAAATTTTATGATACAAGACTTTTAAATAGGAGGGCTGGGCATGGTGGTTCATGCCTGTAATCCCAGCACTTTGGGAGGCTGAGGTGGGAGGATCTCTTGAGGCCAGGAGTTTGAAATGAGCCTAGACAACATTGAGAGATCCCGTATCTACAATAAAAATTTTAACAATTAGCTGGACATGGTGGAGCATGGCTATAATCACAGCTACTCAGGAGGCAGAAACAGGTGAATTGTTTGAGTCCAGGAGTTCCAGGCTGCAGTGAGCTGCAGTCGTGCCATTGCACTCCAGCCTAAATGACACAATGAGCCCCTGTTTCCAAAAATAAATAAATAAATAAGTTTTTTAAAAGTTGTACAAGTAATTGTGGTAAGCAGAATATTGCCCTTTCCCCCACCTCAAAGATAAACACTTATGGTCCATGGCTCATGCCTATAATGCCAGCACTTTGGGAGGCTGAGGTGGGTGGATCACTCAAGGTTAGGAGTTCAAGACTAGCCTGGCCAACATGGTGAAACCCTGTCTCTACTGAAAATACAAAACTTAGCCGGGCATGGTGTCAGGCGCCTGTAATCCCGGCTACTTGGGAGGCTGAGGCAGGAGAATTGCTTGAACCCAGGAGGCAGAGATTGCTGTGAGCTGAGATTGCACCACTGCATTCCAGCCTGGGTGACAGAGTGAGACTCCATTTCAAAAAATACTTTTATACACTTACTCCTCCCCAGAATCTGTAAATATGTTACCTTACATGGAAAAAGAACTTTGCAGATGTGCTTATTATTTTTATTTTTATTTTTTTTAGAGACTGGTTTTCTCCATGTTGGTCAGGCTGGTCTCAAGCTCCCACCTCAAGGTGATCCATCTGCCTCAGCCTCCCAAAGTGCTGGGATTACAGGCGTGAGCCACCGTGCCCGGCAGATGTGCTTAAATGAAGACTGCGCTGGGAAATATCACGGAGCATCTAGGTTGATTGAGGACACTCACGAGGGCCCCTATAAAGTGAAAGGGAGAGGTGGGATGTCAGAGAAGTAGATGTATTGATGACGCAGTGGTCAGAATGATGCTATTACTGGCTTTGAAGATGGAAGAGGGGTGGTGCCAAGAAACGTAGACCACCTCTAGAAGCTGAAAAAGGCAAGAAAATGGTTCCTTCCCTAGAGGAGCAATGTAGCCCTGCCAACACTTTGATTGTAGTCCAATGAGACCTATTTAGAATAAATTTGTGTTGCTTAAAGCCACTAAGTTTGTGGCAATTTGTTACAGCAGCAATGGGAAACTCCTGCAGTAGCACGTGGTTAATAACAAAGACTCTCTCCTTTGATGAAAACTTTCCTCAGGCTCCTGAGTCCTTTTTAATAGGCTTGACCTTGGACTTCTCTGTCCTTGTTGAATCTACTTTGAGCAAGCATGCTGCTAATTGGTTGAGCAAAAACTCACTACCTTTGCTGTCTGGCTACCCTGCATATCCTATCACCCTGGCCTGCCTTCAACAATAACTCTATCAAGTTAATTTAGCCAGAAACCCCTTGTCCCTGATGTGTCCTCTTAGTAACTTTCAGTCCGCTGACCCCTACTCTGTTCCTTAGTTATAAATACCCACGGGTTCTTGTTGAAGTAGCACTTGAGTCTGGTCTCTGTCACTCACTGCAAAACCCCATTGCAGTGGTCCCTAACTCTGTTGCCATGACCCTCATTTGGATAAAGTCTGCCTTACCATCTTTAACAAAAGTGCCATGAATAATTTTTAAATATTAATATTTTTCAAAAAATGCAAGAGTCAGGCAGGTAAAAAGTGAAACTTGTCCTTCTTTGCCTTCCACATTTCCACAGTTCAGTATGTACCCTTGTAGGCCTTTTCTGTTTTTATAGATGGGGTTTCACCATGTTGGCCAGGCTGGTCTCAAACTCCTGACCTCAGGTGATCCACCCACCTCCGCCTCCCAAAGTGCTAGGATTATAGGCGTGAGCCACCGCACCCGGCCTCTTCTAGGCCTTTTTCTATACAATAAGAATAGATGATACAACGTACATTCTTTTGTTCTGCTTTGCTTTGTTCCAAAGCAGAACACCAAAGTGTATATCTATAGATTTTGTTTTTTTGATTTTTGTTTTTGAGGCAGAGTCTTATTCTGTTGCCCAGGCTGGAGTGCAATGGTGCGATCTCAGCTCACTGCAACCTCTGCCTCCTGGGTTCAAGTGAGTCTCCTGCCTCAGCCTCCCAAGTAGCTGGGACTACAGTGCCTGACTAATTTTTGTATTTTTAGTAGAGATGGGGTTTCACCATGTTGGCTAGGCTTGAACTCCTGACCTCAGGTGATCTGAATGCCTCAGCCTCCCAAAGTGCTGGGATTAGAGGCATGAGCCACTGCACCCAGCCTATATCTACACTTAGGAGGTAAATATTCAGGTATGTAACAAACGCATAAAAAAAAAAAAAACTGGAAGGAAATGCATTAAATGCTTTGGGGTCTTGGAAGCATAGATTTTACTTTCATAATTGGGGGGGAAAAAACCAAGGTTTTCAGACTGTTGACCATCCTCACCCTCTCCTCAAGAACTTGTGAGTTAATGGGGGCTTTACACCAGCTAGGAAAGGATAGAGGGTAGGGAAGGAGGGTCTTGAGTTCTCTCTGTAATCCAAGGAGTTCACGGGGAATTGCTAAGATCAAAATGTTAGACAAATTAAATTTAGCAGAGTTTAATTGAGGAAAGAATGATTCTGGAACCAGAGAGCCCTCAGAACCAGAATAGGTATGGAGAACTCTGGCTTGACACATGGTCAGGCAACATTCGTGGACAGAAAGCAAATGAGGTACACAGGCAGTTGGGTTGGTTACAGCTCAGCGCTGGCCTTATTTGAATGTGGTCTGATCAGTGGGGCTCCTGTGATTGACTGAAGCTTGGCTGCTGTGATTGGCTGCCACTCAGCTGTTTGTTACAAAAGTATACTCCTCATTTAGGCTTTCAGTCGGTTTACCTGCTAAGGTAGGTTGCGGTTCATTATATAAAGACTCAAGTACGGAGATGTCTGCAGGCCAAATTTAGTTTAATTTTACAGAGTGTTGGACTCTTACCTTTGGGTTGCTTTGAGGCTCCAGACAGGTGAATAAAATATATACATTAAGGCCAAATTGGCTGCACTCCACCTGGGTACATGTGCACATAAATGCCTTAGTGTTAAAACACGTGTGCTGAATTAAGAGACCCCGCCAAACAGGCTTTGTGTGAGCAACATGGCTGTTTATTTACCAGGGTGCGGGCGAGCTGACTCCAAAAAGAAAGTCAGGGGAGGGCGGTGGGATAGGAGTTGGTTTTATAGCTTTGGGGTGGGCAGTGGAAAGTTACAGAAGTTACAGTGTAGGACAGTTTTTTGCAAGCTGGGAGGGGGTTGTAGGGTATGAAGTCACCCTACGACCCTACATAAGTTGACCGAGGTTGGTTACAAAGTCCAATGGCCTTATTAATTGGGGTGGGAATAATGAACAACAGTGAATGTCTTAAAGTTAAGTAGGCACCAAGGGATTGATCATTTCTTCCCCTTTTCATGGTCTTCCAGTTACTTCAGATTTTCCAGGAACTCATCTGGAGTGTCCCTGAGGGTCACAGAGGTTAACATGGCATCCATGGGGCCATCAGTCAGCCTAAAAGACCTTACACTTAGGGATATCACTTTCTGATTCCTTTTTGTCCTAGTCATTCTTACCATGTGACCGCACTCTGTCCTCCAACCAGAGAGTGGCCCTGAGGAGGATGGCAGGAATGTGGCAGAGCCTGTCCCAGGCAAGAGAGCCAGAGAAATGGGAATTTTCTGCTGGTGCTCCCTTGGGGGACCCCTCTTATTCAGTCTTGCCTGGCTGGAGAAAAGGGCATATGTTAGCACTCCTGACCTCCCCGCAATACCCACCTATTCCCAGAAGCTCAGTAAACAGAAACTCTTCTAATATTCTTAGGGAAGGATGGCCTAATCTCTTCAGACTAAAATTTAACTAACAGCTATTGCAAAGGGATTTAAATCTTAACCAGGGACAGGACTACGTAGTCTGGTGAATGCAGCCTTAATCCTGGAGTTTCAAGAAATGAAAAGGTGAAGGGGCTACTTTGAAGGGCAAATAGTACTTTCCCAGTGGACACACTCACTTCTGCCTGGTTGGAGTTGGCTGAACCCTGCAGTGACAGTCTCCCATAGTCCCTGCCAAAGCCGTCAAACTTCAGAAACACTCATCATTTTCCTGCCAAGCTTCTCTTCTGCAGTATCTCTTTATTTATTTATATATTTAGTTTCACGAGACAGGGTCTTGCTCTGTCACCCAGGCTGGAGTGCAGTGGCATGACCACAGCTCACTGCAGCTCAATCTCCCAGACTCAAGCAATCCTCCCACCTCAGCCTCCCAAGTAGCTGAGACTACAGGTGCACATTATCATGTCCCACCAATTTTTATATTTTTCTGTAGAGTTTTGCCATGTTGCCTAGGCTGGTCTCAAACTCCTGGGCTCAAGTGATCCTCCCATTTCAGCCTCCCAAAGTGCTGAGATTATAGGCATGAGCCACTGCACCTGGGCTGCAGTATCTCTTAGCCCAACCAAATTGCCCTGAATCACCATCAGCTTCCACATCCCCTCCCCAGCCCCCCAGTCCCCACCAAGTCCAAATGGCTTCTTCTCCACATGGCCATTCCCATCTACACTGTTGTCTGGGTGCCCACAGCTTTTGTCCTGAGTTAAGCCAGTTCCTCCCTGGGTTTTCCCCAGGAGGCTTTCCTACAGTGATCTCTGGGCTTTAGACTCAGCACTCACTAACCCAGAGGTCCTCAACCTGGGTCAGTAGTGAGAACTCAGTGGGTTCATAAATTCAGATGCAAAAAAATTATGTCGTTATTCACCAATCTCTAAATAAAATTTAGCATTTCCCCTTCCCCATTATGGATACAGTAAAACAAAATACAATACAGTAAAACAAAATACAGTAAAACAATACAATACAATACAAAACATGGCAGTATTAGCAGTACCTGTGACTTTGTCACTGGTGGAAATCACAGACATTTGCTAGTCACATTACAATTGGTATTGTTTTGAAGCAGGAAAATTTGCTCCTCAGAAAGGCTAGCTGCTCTGATTGTTGCAGGCAAAAAAAAAAAAAAAAGAAATGTGGAGGGATCCTCTTGAGTTTGGGCTTTTCCTCCTGTGTTCCAGCCCCTACTCTTCCTCACCTTAGGGCTTCTGTTCAGAAGATTCTGAGCCTGGGATTTGGTGACATTCATTTCCCCCAACAGACACTAGCTTCTCTATCTTGAAGAAAAACTAAATGAAACTAAACGATGTTGCACTTGCAAGCTCTACTTTTTGTTTTAGGAAGCACACCATTCTGGATGCTTGCAGAAGTCTTCCTGTTCTGAAGCAGGAACGGCCACAAGAAGCAAACCTCTCAAACGCTGACCTGGGAAGGAATGAGTGATTTATTCAGCTGGGAGCAAGGCGGCATAGCTGACTAATAGCCAAGTTCGTCTAACAAAGGAAATCTCTGCCTTTATAAAGACTTACAACTCTAGATGTTACACGTGAAAGGGTCTTGGGTTTACAGCTCTAGAATTTACATGTGAAAGGGTCTTGGACCATGGAGTAGGATGGGGTACAGTGACTTAGGTGTGGTTTTGATTGTTTAAGTAAAAACAGTGCCTTCCGGAAAGATTCCTCCATACCATGCCTGCGATCTATAAGAGGGTGATTAAAGGTGGTGTCAGATCTGCCAGCCTTTACTTCTATTGATATGCAACGTGGAAGTCAAGGGGAAGGTGGGCTTAGACGCTGAAGGGTGATTAAGGGTCTCCTCCCTCAGTTCAACCAGAGGATGACAGGGAAAGTCCAGATCCTGGTGATGGGCCCTATGTTGGCTCTGATGCCCACAAGAGCACAGAGTATAGCAGAAGTTCCCATGGATGATCTCCCAACCTGAGAAAACACAATCAATCCCAAGATCCAAACTCTCCAGGCCTAAGGTATGATCAATCCCTCCACTGAGAAAGCAGCAGAAACACAGATGACAGTGGGGAAAGATGAGACGGAAGAGGCGGCACCGGTAGCAAGCACACTAGATATCAGTGTCATTGAGAGACTCATCTTTCAGTGAAGCAGGAGCTTGCTCTGATTAGCAGAATTGTATCAGTCTGACAACACCTATACATTATGATCATCCAATCCTAAGAGTCTATCCTAATTTTGCCATTTGCCTTCCCCTCTAGGAGGGGTCCCTAACCCTAGCACTGTAGACTGGTACCAGTCAAAGACCTCTTAGGAACCAGGCTTCACAGCAGGAGGTGAGTGCTGGCTGAGCAAACATTACCACCTGAGTTCTGCCTCCTGTCCGATCACGGTGGCATTAGATTCTCATAGGAACTTGAACCCTACTGTGAACTGCACATGCCAAGGATCTAGGTTGCACGCTCCTTACAGGAATCTTTTTTTTTTTTTTTTTTTTTTTTGAGACAATCTTGCTCTTGCCCAGGCTGGAGTGCAGTGGTGAGATCTTGGCTTACTGCAACCTCTGCCTTTCAGGTTCAAGCGATTCTCCTGCCTCAGCCTCCTGAGTGGCTGGGATTACAGGTGTGTGCTACCATGCTCAGCTAATTTTTGTGTTATTAGTAGAGACAGGGTTTCACCTTTTGGCCAGGCTGGTCTCAAACTCCTGACTTCAGGTGATCTGCCCACCTCAGCCTCCTAAAGTGCTGGGATTACAGGCATGAGCTACCACGCCTGGCCTCCTTATGGGAATCTAACTAATGCCCAATGATCTGAGGTGGAACAGTTTCATAGCAAAATCATCCCCCAACCCCCAAATTGTCTTCCACAAAACCCGTCTCTGGTGCCAAAAAGGTTGGGGACCACTGCTTTAGAGCAAAAAGATCCCCTCAGTAACCACGTGCAGCATTTAGTGTCATTTTTAAAAAATCTCTTTCCATTTATGACAGTTCTTTAGTGTCTTTTGAAGATTATTGGCGAGTTACTTTGTGGCATATTCCTCAACGGGGTTATCTGGTATTTCTTCATAATTAGATTCAGATTAGCTTCTTTGGCAGAAATATCACAGAAATAAAGCTGTGTTCTTCTCATTGCATCCTACCAAGTGGCATACCATTTTCTTGGTCCCATTACTGAAGATACTAACTTTAATCAGTTGATTATCCGGGTAGTCTCTGCCAGATTTCTTCACTGTAAAGTTACTCTTTTTATGTTTGTTCATTTGTTTTTTGAGATGAAGTCCTGCTTTGTTGTCCGGGTTGGAGTGTAATGGCACCATCTCAGCTCACTGCAACCTCTGCTTCCTGAGTTCAAGCGATTCTCCTTTCTCAGGCTTCCAAGTACCTGGAAATACAGGCGTGCGCCACCACGCCCGGCTAATTTTTTTGTATTTTTGTAGTGAGGGGGTTTCACCATGTTGGCCAGGATGGTCTCGAAATCCTGACCTCAAGTGATCCACTCACCTCGGCCTCCCCAAGTGCTGGGATTACAGGCATAAGCCACTGCACCTGGCCTGTTCTTTTTATGTTTTTAATGAACACATATTTGGGGGTAAAGTATTTTCTTTATTTTTTAATTAAAAAAAAAAAAATTCTGACTACAAAGACCTGGAAAAGAAGAGTTGAGGTATTTTGAAAACTATGTAATAATCCTAGTCCTCATCAAACTTTCTATTTAATTATTTATGTTATTAGGGTTTTTTTGTTTGTATTTTGAGACAGAGACTTGCTCTGTCACCCAGCCTGGAGTGCAATGGCACGATCACAGCTCACTGCAGCCTTGACCTCCGAAGCTCAAGCGATCCTCCCACCTCAGCCTCCCAAAGAGCTGGAACCACAGGCACCTGCCACCATGCCCGGCTAAATTTTAAAAATTACTTGTAGAGACAGGGTCTTCCTATGTTGCCCAGGCTGATCTTGAACTCCTGGGCTCAAGCAATCCACCCACCTTGTCCTCCCAAAGTGCTGGGATCTCAGATGTGAGCCACCATATCCAGCAGTTACTTATATTATTATGAACTCATGGATGTCCATTTTATTCAATGATTTATAATCTATTATTATCATGAGTTATTTTGATGCTCAAATCTTTTCTATTGGCTGGTGGGAGCCCTTTCCAACTGGCTCCTAAATCCCTTTTACCTGTCCTATTGTCCTCTGATCACTTTCTTGTTTTTTGGCACAAAATTTGCTCCTGGTTCATCTTGTACTTTTCCTGGTCCCACTCTGGAATCAACCCTTGCTCAAAGGGATCCTGATTCCTTTCAGTGCAGAAGCCAACATCAGGGAAGAAGCCAACATCAGGGCATGTGTGTACTCATTGTTTTTCTTTTCTTTTTTTTTTCTTTCTTTTTTTTTTTTGAGATGGAGTTTGGCTCTTGTTGCCCAGGCTAGAGTGTAATGGTGTGATCTTGGCTCACGGCAACCTCTGCCTCTGGGGTTCCAGCAATTCTCCTGCCTCAGCCTCCCAAGTGGCTGGGATTACAGGCATGCGCCACCACACCTGCCTAATTTTGTATTTTTAGTAGAGATGGGGTTTCTCCATGTTGGTCAGGCTGGTCTTAAACACCCAACCTCAGGTGATCTGCCTGCCTTGGCCTCCCAAAGTGCTGGGATTACAGGTGTGAACCACCGTGCCCGGCCTAGTGTGCTCATTGTTATTGGACTATTGCTGCCCCCAGGCTGAGCTACAGCATATATGTATCAATATGTTCAATAATGCATACACAGACGTGGACACACATTTATATTTCTATTCTGTATTTATTTGTGTGATTGAAAACCATGAGTACATTTTATGCCTCCAATTCCAATCTAACACCATAGAACACATGTAGTTTCTTCCTTTCTATATTTGTAACTCTCTTTTCTGACAGTGAGCAAGCTGGCAATACTGGGCTCTTTGAGGTGGAGGCGGCAGTGTTAAGAAAGGTCTCTCTGAGGAGGTGACATTTAAGCTGAGACTTGAAGAAGTGAAGGTATCAGCCAGGCAGATTCTGGGGGAAGAACATTCTAGAGAGAACACAATAGTAGTTGCCATGGCCCTGCAAGAAGCATGCTGGTGTGCTGGAGGAACAGCAGGTGTTTTGTGGCTGAGCCAGTAGGTGAATGATGTCAGCCAGGTAAGAGGGATAGTTCAAGTAGCACCTTATTGTAAGGACTACAATTGTGGCCAAGATAGGCAGCCATTGGCACATGCTGAATACAGGAGAGAGATTGCTTTATAAAGGATTGCTCTAACTGCAAACGTGGAAGCAGAGTTACCAGCCGGGAGACCTGCAGGAAACCAGGAAAGTGAGGAGGATGATTGGGAAGATGGTGAGAAATGCTCAGATTCAGGAATAATATTTTAGGGAAGCTAACAAGATGTGGCATGTGGGGTTTGGGAAGTAGGTGGTGGCACATGGTGCTATGTAAGTGTTTGTTAAATAAATAAAATAGAAAAATTGTATGCAAAGCACTTAGCACAATGTGTGACACATAATAAATGAATCATTACCACTGTCCAATGATGAAGGAAGATGAAAACCTTCCCTGAGCCCCATTGACCCAATTCCGGCCCCATCTTGGCATCCTGAAATGTCACCACCTCTTGAGCAGCGCTACCCCTTTTCTACCAGAGCTCCCTCATATCCCGTCCCCACCCTTCCCAATGACTCAAAACTCCCACTTCCTCTGAGTCCTGTCCCTGGAGGGTGTGGGTTGGCATCTGATAAGCTAATTCACAATAAGGTATGGACTTCTTGCAAGATGCTTACCCCTCCCAAAAAGATTCACATTTTTAAAAGGTGGCACCTTATTTACTCACCTCTGGGGACGTGGTGGAATCTCAGACAGTATGGCAGGGTGGTGAAGGAGGTTATATTGTTTTGTGCAGGCCTCAAATGACACCTTATGGAGATCTGGGACCTCCTTGAGGGGGCCCAGCCCAGGGCCAGGCTGCATGCTTCTCTCTCCTGCTGCACATTACAAACCCTGGCACTTACTGCTGCTATTTACTGCAAGAATTTGATCCTGATGTGGTCAAAAGATAATCATTCTAGATTCTCTCCCCATGGTGGGCAGGGCTTGGTACAGCAGCCATACCCCTTTGAGAGCTCCTACCGAGTACCAACTCAGCCATAGAGACCCCCACCCAGGTGGCGCTGAAGGAACTGAGAGGCAAATACCCAGATAGAACAACAAAGTGGGTCTATCCGGGGGGCCAGCAGCCTTCCAAACTGAGAGCCTCAGGGGCTGACAGCATTGCAGGCTGAAGTCTTGAGCAGATTCTCATCCACATAGTTAGTCTCTCTGAACAGCTGATCATTATTAACAAACAGGTGTTCTGTGTTTTCTCATAACACAAAATATGCCAAATAGACAGCTTACCACTGATCACAAACAAATTAAAAAGTATTCTCCACGAGGGAGCCACAGGGGCAGGGGCAGAGATCATAAAGAATTGTTTTAACCTGTGTGATATTTATACATTGTCCTGCCGCTTTGGAATGCCCCAAGTAGTTTTCTACTTGGGGGGCAGGGCGCAACTAGGTTTTCCTTGCCATCGTTCTTCCTAGCAGACAATATATTCTATCATACACTCAGCATTCAACAATAGTCATAAACTTAACATTTCTCAACAAGCCCCTGCCTGTAGGATGGCTCAGAAGGGCAGTCTTCACTCATTGATCAGACTGAATGCATGAATGGAAATTTATAATCTCACACCATGGTGCTGGGTGCCTCAATTGTGTGCACAATTGGTCTCTGTGCAAGATTGGTTTAAGAAGCAAGGCCACAAAACCACAATGAGATACCATTTCTAGCCCACTAGCATGGCTATAATAAAAAAGATGTATAGTAACAAGTGTTAACAAGATGTGGAGAAATTAGAACCCTTATAAATTCAGGGCTGGTGGGGATGCAAAATGGTGCAGCCACTTTGGAAAACAGCTTGGTAGTTCCTACAAAGATTAAACACAGAGTTACCCAGTGAGCCAGAAACTTCACTCTTAGGTGTATTATACCCAAGAGAAATTAAAGCATATGTCCCCCAAAAAACTTGTAATGAACGTTTATAGCAGGATTTTTCATAATAGCCAAAGAGTGGAAACAACTCATATGCCCATCAACTAATTAATGGATACCTAAAACCTGGTATATCTATCCAATAGAGTATTATATAGCAATAAAAAGGAATGAAGTACTGATCCATTCTATGACATCGATGAACCTTGAAAATATTGTGCTAAGTGAAAAAAACCAGACACAAAAGACCCACATGTTGTATGGTTCCATTTATAGAGAATGCACAGAACAGGCAAATCCACAGAGACAGAATGTGGATTATAGGTTGCTGGGGACTAGGCAGAAATGAGGACTGACTGCTATTGGGTATAGAGTTTCTTTTTAGGGTGATGACTATATTTTAAAACTGATTGCACAACTCTGTGAATATACTAAAAAAAACCCATTGAATCGCACACTTTGGTATGTGAATTGTATCTCTATAAAAGTTATATTTTCTTCAAAATGAAAGAAGGAAAGAAGGAAGAAAGGAAGGCAGGGAGTGAGACAGAAAGGAAGGGAAGGAAGGAGGAAGAAAGGAATAAATAAGAAGGAGGAAGGAGGGGCAAGTGCGGTGGCTCATGCCTGTAATCTCAGCACTTGGAGGCCAAGGCGGGCAGATCACTTGAGGTCGGGAGTTTGAGACCAGTCTGGCCAACATGGTGAAACCCTGTCTCTACTAAAAATACAAAAGAAATTAGCTGGGCATACTAGCGGGCACGTGTAATCCTAGCTACTCGGGAGGCTGGGGCACGAGAATTGCTTGAACCTGGGAGGTGGAGGTTGCAATGCAGCAATGAGCTGAGATCATGCCACTCCATTCCAGCCTGGGTAACAGAGCCAGATTCCAAAAAAAAAAAAGGAAAAGGGAGGGGAGGATGAAGGAGGAAGAAAAGAAAAAAAGAAAGGAAGGGAGAGAAGGAAGAAAGGGAGAGAGGAAAGGAGGGAAGAAGGAAAGAAAGAAGGAAGGGAAAAAGGGAAGAATAGAGAAAAGAAAGATAGGAAGGAAGGGAGGGAATGAAGGAGGAAAGAAAAGGAGGGAGGGAAGGAGAGAAAAAGGAGAAAGGGAAGGAGAGAAGAAGGAAAGGAAGGGAGGGAGGGAGGGAGGGAGGAAGGCAGGCAGGCAGGCAGGCAGGCCGGCCATATGGAAGAGGAAGCCAGGCCAGGTGCAGTAACTAGTTGGAAATACCCAGGTCCCTGGGGACTGGTCTCACTTTCTTAGAGTGTGGATAGGGGAGAGGAAGATAAAAGATGACAAGGAACCACGGAAATCTCGTCCACCCTCCCTATGGAAATACTGTGCAGAATGTGCTTGGGGAACTAGGATACTGAGAAAAATGATCCCAAACGTGGCAAATAGGCAAAAAAAAGACGATGTGTCCCTTCAGTGCACACTGGGCATTGCTGAACAGACCACTCCTGGATTGTTTCATCATCTGAGGGACACGCCTTTGTTTGACTTCAGCTTTACTGCTGACTGGGGCCCAGGTTCTATAAAGTTATGTGCTAATTTGTTGAATTTTGTTTGATAGAGACGCAAATGAAAAACCCCAAAGGTAACTGTTTTATTGCCCTGTAGGCTATTAATCAGTTTTGTCTCTAACCTAACAAACTGATTTTAGTGTGTCTTTCTTAATGGACTATATAAGCCTTTTCCCTCTAATTGTCTTTTGCGCTAAAATTTACCATCCTGCTGGGTCCCACATTAAAAAGTTTTATATATCTTGGGTGTATGCTCACTTGTATGAAAGATGCATTTTTTAAATGTTCTTAAAGTTTAACAGGGCGCAGGAGTCATTTGCTCTATTTCAAGAATGATATCAATAATCATGCCTGTAATCCCAGCACTTTAGAAGGGTGGATCACTTGAGGTCAGAAGTTCAATACCAACCTGGCTAACATGATGAAAGCTCATCTCTTATTAAAAATACAAAAATTGGCCGGGCGTGGTGGCTCACGCCTGTAATCCAAGCACTTTGGAGGCCAAGGCAGGCGCATCACCTGAGGTTGGGAGTTCAAGACCAGCCTGACCAATATGGTGAAACTCCATCTTAAAAAAAAAACAACAACAAAAATTAGCCGGGCATGGTGGTGGGCACCTATAATCCCAGCTACTTGGGAGGCTGAGGCAGGAGAATCGCGTGAACCTGGGAGGTGGAGGTTGCAGTGAGCAGAGATCGTGCCATTGCACTCTGGGCAACAGAGCTGGACTCTGTCTCAAAAACAAAACAAAACAAAACAAAACAAACAATAAATGATGGCCTTAATCAGCGTAGACACCAGAACTTGAGCTGTAAGGTGGAGACACCTGGATGCACAAATGAGGAGCGATTGCCAAGTACTCTGGGAGCTGAAAGCATGGGGAGACATTACAATGTTAGGACCTGGAGAAGAAGGGTTTTCCTTAAAATTTATACAAACACGTGTGTGTGTATACATTCTACACAGAAGAAGACAGAGAAAAAGACTAAAAACCTACAAGAATAAACACCTAGGCAGGTGTGGTGGCATGCACCTATAGTCCCAGCTACTTGAGAGGCTGAAGCGAGAGGACTGCTTGAGGCCAGGAGTCTGAAGCTATAGTATACCATGATCGTGCTTGTGAATAGCCACCGCCCTTCAGCTTGGGCAACATGGGAAGACCCCATCTTTTAAAAAGATAATAATAGTGGGGCCGGGCGTGGTGGCTCACGCCTGTAATCTCAGCACTTTGAGAGGCCGAAGCAGGCAGATCACCTGAGGTCAGGAGTTCAAGAGCAGCCTGACCAACATGGTGAAACCCCATCTCTACTAAAAATTAGCTGGGCATGGTGGCAGGCACCTGTAATCCCAGCTACTCAGGAGGCTGAGGCAGGAGAATCACTTGAACCCAAGAGGTGGAGGTTGCAGTGAGCCAAGATCACACCATTGCACTCCAGCCTGGGGAACAAGAGCAAAATTTCATCTCATAAATAATAATAATAATGACCAAAGTTATGTTATCAATGGTTATCTGGAGGAGGTTTAAGGGAATTTTAAAGTTTTCTTCCCTGAGCTTGTCTGTATCTTCCAATTTTCCACAATAAATATGTATTACATTTGAGTTTTTTTCATTATTTGAAAGAAAGCCAGCAAATAAATTTGACAAGAAACAAAATTTAAGAATAAGTCAAGATAAATGAACTCCTTATCTGAGCACATAGGGAAACAGAGTGTCTGGAAAGTATGTTCTCCCCAGTTCATAAATAACTAGCTAGAAAGAGAAGAGAAAAAAAACAAACAAACATAAATAACTAGCTGTGACAGAAACAAAAGAAGTAAAAACTGAGATTTTACTAACTGAGTTGTAGGTTGCTAAGAGGTCTTCAGATCAGTTTATAGCAGGGGTTTTCAATAGGGGGTGATTTGTTTCCCTGAAGCACGTCAGGCAATGAATGGAGGCATTTTTGATTGACACTAATGGGAAAGCTGTGCTCTGGGTAGCTAGCGGTAGAGGCCATGATGTGCTAAACATCCTATAATGCACAGGACAGCTTCTGCAACAAAGAATTATCTGGTCCAAAATGTCAACAGTGCCACAGTTGAGAAATCATGGTTTACAGAAAAAAAGCCAAAGGGAAAAAAGCAGAATCTGAGGCGTCCACACTATTACTGTAATTATACAGAGGCAAAGATATGGTTAAAACTATGTGCAGAGGCCAAGGCAGGCAGATCAGGAGGTCAGGAGTTCAAGACCAGCCTGATCAACATGGTGAAACACTGTCCCTACTAAAAATACAAAACTTAGCCAGGCTTGGTGGCGCATGCCTGTAATCCCAGCTACTCGGGAGGCTGAGGCAGGAGAATCACTTGAAACTGGGAGGTGGTGGTTGCAGTGAGCTGAGATAGCGCCACTGAACTCCAGCTGGATGACAGAGCAAGACTCTGTTTCAAAAAAAACAAAAACAAACCTAAAACAAACAAACAAAAACTATGTGCAACCCATTCTCACCTACCAAATACTGCTCCTTGACAGTGGAGATGGCTGCCGTGCTGTCATCCTCACCCACTGGGGGATAAGAAGTGACAAACAGGTACTTTTCTCTCTTTTCTCTCTTCTGGAATAGATTTTCTGTCCCTACCATGGAACACTACACAGCTTTCATTAAGAATAAGGTAAATCTACATATGTTGACATTGAAAGATGTCCAGAATATATTAAGTGAAAAAAAAGCAAACTGTCCAATGATATGTATAGCATGAAGCATTTTTGTAAAAGTAAACTGTACAAAGGGGTAAAGTGTGTAGGGAAGCACCATTGCAGCAATCTACATTGGGGGAAAAATGGAAAACATGGTGCTTTCACTGAAGAGATTGAAGACATTCATTTTGTCTGTCCCTCCCAGAGCCGAACCAAAATCAGAGTCAATGAACTAAATAGGTATAAACTCACAAAAGCAACAAAATGAAGCAGAGACAGGAAAATAGCAGATGAGAGTTTAAAACAAATTTTGCATGCCTGTAATCCTAGCTACTTGGGAGGGTGAGGCAGGAGAATTGCTTGGATCCGGGAGGTGGAGGTTGTGGTTAGCCATTGCACCATTGCACTCCAGCGTGGGCAACAAGAGTGAAACTTCATCTCAAAAAACAAAACAAACAAAACAAAACAAAACAAACAAACAAAAAAACAAATTTTTGGAAGGTGGAAAGCAGGTGAGTTTAGTAGAGCTGAAAATGCCCGCAGAGGGGAGTGTCAGCCAGCAGCCAGAGTACCTGTTAGCCTGTAGTCTTTGCATGAAGAAGTGGTTTCCCTTCCTCTAGATGCTTGACATCCATCTAGTGGGAAAGTAACATAATGTGCTGTTCTTCTCACCTCTTACTGCTATCTGTTGGAACATTATCATAAGTGGACAAAGCAACAATGTTTACAAGGTGACTGGCACCCCTAAGACATGTTTCCACTGTGTGCTCCCCAACCTGCACACCCGTACAAGGGGTCTCCCCACAAGAAATAGAAAGATCTATGGACTAAAACCCAAAATGCCAAAAATTTAGTCACAATGATGTGTTGGAGGCTGTTATGCTTTGAATGTGTCCCCCAAAGACCTTGTGTTGGAAACTTAATTCCCCAATACAACAGTGTTGGGAGGTGGTATCTAATCAGAGGTGATTAGGTTGTGAGGACTCTCTTCTCTTATGAATGGATTCATGTGATTGTTGCAGGGGTGAGTTCATTACTGTGAATGTGGGCTTAAAACCCAGTTTGGTCCCCTCTAGCTCCCATGCTGTCTTGCCTTTCCACCTTCTATCATGGATGATGGTGCCCAAAGGCCCTCACTGGATGCTTGCGCCATGCTCTTGGACTTCCCAGCCTCCAGAACTGTGAGCCAAATACATTTATTTTCTTTATAAATTACCCAGTGTATAGTATTCTGCTATTGCAATACAAAATGGACTAAGACAGAGGTGGAATGGGCTTGAAAACAGAAGAATGACTAAGAATCCCATGTAAGAGGTGGTGAGACCACTGTGAAGATTGTGTTTTCCAAATATAGCCACTGCAAATATCTCCCATTCCACATGCTATTCCACAATGTGACTGTGACGTTCCTCCTCTTGAGAGATACAGTCTAGGTCTCCTCCCCTTGAGTCAAGGCAGGCTCAATTCAAGTGACTCATTTATAAAAATAGAATTCAGTGGAAGTGGTGGTGCATAATATCCAAGGCTGGAACTCTTATGCTAAAACCATAAACCTCTACATGAACAGTTTCACTGCCCTGACACTGCCATACTGTGAGGAAGCTTACAGTAGCCCATATGGGGAAACCACATGGAGAAGACCTGAGGCTTCAGAGAAAGAGAGAGAGATGCTTGGCCAGATGCATGCTAACCCAGCTTCAATCATTGTTTGGCTGCAACAGCCTGAGAGATCCCAAACTAGAACCACCCAGCTGAGCTCTTCCCAAATTCTTCAGGCACAGAAAGTATGAGAGATAGCAAAATCAGTGTTTTTATTTTAATTAGTTTGGGGTGACTTTTTACATAGCAATTGTAACTGGAATAACCACCTGAGTCCCCTTTCAAATCTGGAGCAGCTGGTACCTTTTCCTGACCTTGCCAGAAGTTTGCTCTACAGAAAAATGAGACTTAAGGATAATAGAGGCCAGGTGTTGTGGCTCATGCCTGTAATCCCAGCACTTTGGGAGGCCAAGGTGGGTGGATCACTTGAGGTCAGGGGTTTGAGACAAGCCTGGCCAACATGGTGAAATCCCATCTCTACTAAAAATACAAAAAATTAGGCAGGCATGGTGGCAGGAGCTTGTAATCCCAGCTACTCAGGAGGCTGAGGCAAGAGAATTGCTTGAACCTGGGCGATGGAAGCTACAGTGAGCTGTGATTGCGCCATTGCATTCCAGCCTGGGCAACAAGAGTGAAACTCTGTCTCAAAACAAAAGACATTAGACATGGCTGAAGGGAGGGGGAGACTATACCAAAAACAAGGATGATATGTGAAAGTCTGTATGAACCCTAGCCCCTCTTTGGCTCTATGGATGCTGCTCATCAGGCACATATCCTTCCACAGCAGGAGACTAGAGAATTATCACTAGAGAAGACTCAGAAAATTAGCCTAGACATTATGGGTCAAGCCAAGTTCTCCACATAGAAATGGGAGTGTGCCTTTTTAAAAAGTTAAATCTCACTATATTTCATATCCTTACAGAAGTAATGAGATATTGCATCCATAAGACAAGAATAAGATTTTACTTTAAAAAAGGAGGGGACAGCCATTTTTGCACTGCTGTAAAGAAATGCCTGATATGGGTAATTTGTAAAGAAAAGAAGTTCAATTGGCTCACAGTTCTGCAGACTATACTGGTAGCATAGGGGCTTCTGCTTCTGGGGAGGCCTTAGGAAACTTACAATCATGGCGGTAGGTGGTGAAGGGAAAGCAGGCACATATTTCATGGCCAGAGCGAGGAGCAAGAGAGAGAGGGGGGAGATACTACACACTTTAAATAACCAGATCTCATGATAACTCACTCACCATACAGTACCAAGGGGGGAAATCAGCCCCCATGATCCAATCACTTCCCACCAGGCCCCCCTCCAACACTGGGGATTACAATTCGACATAAGCTTTAGGTGAGGACATACATCCAAACTATATCAGAGTATTTTGGTTCGGGTCTCCCCAGAAGCAGACTCTGAGACAATGATTCCAATATAAGTAAATTTTGGCAGGTAGTCCCAGAAAATACAAGTTGAGGATTGGGGAAGTGAGATAGGGGAGTGGGGAAGCCAATGAAAGGTGTGTTATCAAGCCAGTTCGTATTGCAGACAATTGAAGCTTGATATGTCTTGGAAATTCCAAAAGATTGTGTAGAACTTGCCGCAGAGGCATCCCAATCAATGGGGAAGAATCCACCAACTGCTTCCAGAAGAAATTGACCTTACTTTCTTCCAGCTTGTCCTGTTCTCAGGCTGAGGATGCTACTTGGAAGAAAATAGCCCTTGGGAAGACAGTCATCGATATTTACAGCAAATAGCCTTGGGCAGCATGCCGGAGCTAATGCCAAGGATTTGTGGCTAGGGCAACAATGTCTGCTACACGAAGCAATCAGAAAACAAGAAAGAGTTCTTGGAAATGGAAAATGTGAAAGCAGAAGTAAAACATTCCATGCGACATTAAGAGGGAAAAGTTAAATCCTTCAAAAATAGGATAAAAAGAAAGATAGAGATAAAAATAGAAAAGAAAAATGTCCATAAGGTCCAACATACAACTAATAGAAATTTCAGGAAAAAAATAGAGGGTACAGAAAATTGTTATGAGACTAATTCATAAAAAATTTTTCTCACACCTGTAATCCCAGCACTTTGGGAGACAAAAACAGGCAGATGGCTTAGGGCCAGGAGTTCAAGACCAGCCTGGGCAAAATGGCAAAACCCCATGTTTACTAAAAATAATAAAAATTAGGCAGGCATGGTAGCACACATCTGTAGTCCCAGCTACTCAGAACACTGATATAGTAGGATCACCTGAGCCCAGGAGGTGGAGGTTGTAGTGAGCTGTAATTATGCCACTGCACTCCAGCCTGGGTGACACAGTGAGACCCTGTCTAAAAAACTTTTTTCAAGAACATGACTTTCAGGTTGAAATAGAGTCACATCATCAGAAAATTTCTTACTACACAAATTAAAGAGAACAGCCAAAGAACTTCTATAAAGACAAGACAGGCTTTATACATAAGATCAGGAATGAGAATGGCATTGGACTTCTCCAAATATGCAATGGGAGCCCAAATGTAATGGTTTCAAAAATTCTTAGAAAAAATACTTTCCAACTCTAGAATTTTCAACTCTTCTAGAATTCCAATCTAAAGTTTCAGTCCATCAGGTTTGAGGGTAGCATAAAAACATTTTCAGACATACCAGATCTCAAAAAATATACTCTCATGCACCCTTTCTGAGAAAGCTACTAGAGGATCTGCTCTACCAAAAAGAAGAGAATATCAAGAAAGAGAAAGACAGAGGACCCAGGAAACAGAGAAAGCAGCACAGAAGAAAAACAGAGAGCTGTGGGTGGGCCACACAGAGAGAAAAGATTCCTATAGTTGAGTAGGATGGCAGGGTTCCCCAGAGCATCCTTGTGGGAAATGGAATTTATAAATGATCTGCTATGCTTGACAGTATAAACAATAGCATCCAAAGGGGTTTTACACTTCTGTTGGAGAGTTTTGAAAAAATTCATGATAGAAACATAGAAATCTAAGGAGATGTAAAAAATATTTCCCAGAGGAAATATTAAACAAAGAAAACAATGCAATCATATGTGGCTTAGCAACAGTGGCTCTTGCTCCTGGCTGAACATTGGAATCCCTTGGGGAGTATCAAAACATCCTGATACCTGGACCCCACTTTCAGACAGCCTGCTTGACTAGATCTAGAGTGTGGGCTGAGCATTGAGATTATTTAAATCTCCCTAGGTGGTTCAATGTGCAGTTAAAGTAGAGAACTACTGTTTGGCAGGAAAACATAGTTCTACGGTTACAGTAGTGAAAGGAGGGGATACTGATTTAACTAGAAAATTATCATATAACTATATGGGAATAATTGAGAGGGGAGACAAGTTGGTGGAGTGATGAGTATAAAGCATTAAATCTACTTCCACCACAGTAGGAAGGCAGTCAATCTTGTCTAAGGTTGAGAAATCATATATTAGCATCTTATTTGTAAATATGGAGGTAAGTACCAGAAGAAACAGCTGAAAGTGGCAAGTCATTTTCTTTTTCTTTTTCTTTTTTTGTTTTTTCAAGACAGAGTCTGGCTCTCTCCCCAGGGCTGGAGTGCGGTGGTGACAGCTGGGCTCATTGCAGCCTCCACCTTCTGAGTTCAAGTGATTCTCCTGCCTCAGCTTCCAGAATAGCTGGGACCACAGGCGCAAGCCCCTACACCTCCATGCCTGGCTAATATTTATTTATTTATTTTTAATCAGTAGAGGTGGGGTTTCACCATGTTGCTCAGGCTGGTGTGGAACTCCTGGCCTCAGATGATCCACCTGCCTCGGCTTCCCAAAATGCTGGAATTATAGGCTTGAGCCACTGCGCCTGGCCTGAAAGTGGCAAGTAGTTTTCTTACAAGAGCAGGACTCAGAAGTGGATGTAATTGGGGGTTGATTACTGATTTTTTTTCTATAAGCTTTCTATTATTTGACTTATTAATGCCATGAATATGAATGAATTTGGTCAAAGTTGAAAAAACTTTTATAAAAGATGTAAGAAAAATTGGAAACAACCTAAATATGTATCAATAAGAAAAGGATAATGAATGTTGATATATTCATGTAAAAGAATACCATTGTCCCTGTAATCCCAGCGCTTTGGGAGGCCAAGGCAGGTGGATCACGAGGTCAAGAGATCGAGACCATCCTGGTCAACATGGTGAAACCCCGTCTCTACTAAAAATACAAAAAATTAGCTGGGCATGGTGGCGCGTGCCTGTAATCCCAGCTACTCAGGAGGCTGAGGCAGGAGAATTGCCTGAACCCAGGAGGTGGAGGTTGCAGTGAGCCGAGATCGCGCCATTGCACTCCAGCCTGGGTAACGAGAGCGAAACTCCGTCTCCAAAAAAAAAAGAATACCATTGTCATGCCTAGAACAAGGTAGCTGTGTACGTCCAACACTGAAGAGATTCTTAAGACTCAGTGTGATTGGGACTGGCAAATAATAGGTGTGATGTATGTCAGCATTTATATAAAACACACGTACACAAAATACAGCTATCTATTTCCCATGGACATAGACATATGTACAAATGAAAGAACATGGAGAAAGGTGGTGAAGAGCTAACCCACCGGCTGTGGCAAGAGTGGATTCAGGTGGTGGGTAAAGATCAAAGCAGATTTTGCTCCGCTTTATTTTTTTTCCTCAAAAAGAAAGATTTCTGTATTAGCTGCAAAATTAAATGTTAATTTGAAAAATTGAATATGCATTAGACAAAATCTGGAATGTTTCCCCACTGAGCTGTTAATAATGGTTTCTTTAGGCGCATAGACTGGGATGGTGGGCAGGGAGGGGAAATTTTCTCTTTTTACCCTGTGTTATTCAGTAATCATTGTTCTTGTTTTACAAAGGTGATCGTTGGGAAGACTTTTTAATAGAATGGGGTCCTGGGGTCCTGGTAGTTCTGGCCTGGTTCGAGTCTTCTGCTTCTGCTTCCAGAGAAGGGAAGAGGGCAAGGGTTGGCAAGAGCTGGCTTGGCAAGGGCAGGTGTCAGCTCCAGGGGGATCTGGTAGAACCAGCTGTGATGTCAGAAGGGCATGTTGACAGGGTGACTCACTTTCCAGGAGGGTGGAGATGGCTCCTCTGCGGAGCTGTCGCCTGCGGGGTGCCCTGTTTCAGCAATCCTAGAGGAGGAGTCCTTTCCAGATCAATAGAAACCAGGGACATTTTAATCCAGGCCTTTGCACAGAGTTCTCTTGCAGCCAGCCTGGGGAAGTTGTGCAAGGTTCATTGATTAGAGCAAAGGGTGAGAGGAAGAGATGGCAAAGAGTGAGGGCAGAGTCTTGAAAATGAGGCTCTGGGGACCCTTGGGCCTATGTGTGTGGGGGTTGGAGGAAGGGAAAGGTTTTAGTGATCCCTTCAGCTTCTTTAGGGACCTTGTATTTTCCAGGAGCTCCTAATTCTAGCCATTTTTAAAATTTGCTCCCCAGGATGACTTGTGAAGTAGATGGAACTGGTGTAAATATCCCCATTTTCCAGATGAGGAGACTGAGGCCCAGAGAGATTAGATTATTCATCAGAGGCTCAAGTTAGTAGCTGAGTCTAGTGTTCTCCCAGCCCAACCCATAGTCTCTCTGCCTTTTTTTTTTTTTTTTTCCTGAGACAGAGTATCACTCTGTTACCCAGGCTGGAGTCCAGTGGTACTATCTTGGCTCACTGCAACCTCCGCCTCCCCAGTTTAAGTGATTCTCCTGCCTCAGCCTCCCATATAGCTGAAATTACAGGCATGCACTACCACACCCAGTTAATTTTTGTATTTTTTGTAGATACTGGGTTTCGACATGCTGGCCAGGCTGTTCTTGAACTCCTGACCTCAAGTGATTCTCCCACCTTGGTCTCCCAAAGTGCTGGGTTTACAGGCATGAGCCACTGCGCCCAGCCTCTTTTTGCCTTTTTATCAGCCACAGTGTCCCTCCTAAGGGAAACAGAGAGCTACCATTTCCTCCAAGACAACCACACAGAGGAAGTCGGCAATGCTTCTTCATTGAAGAAAGGCTCAGAAAAGCTTGTTCAGGTCACACAGCTAGTGGGAAATGTAAGAGAGAGGGAGATAGAAGAGAGAGGAGACTCCAAACCCAGTTCCCTTCCTCGCTCTGTCATTCGGTGAAGCTCAGAGGAAGGGGGATGAAACCAAGATTAAAAGGGACTCTGGCCAGGCACGGTGGCTCACACCTGTAATCCCAGCACTTTGGGAGGCTGAAGTGGGTAGATTACCTGAGGCCAGGAGTTCCAGACCAGCCTGGTCAACATGGTGAAACCCTGTCTCTACTAAAAATACAAAAAATTAGCTGGGTGTGGTGGTGCATGTCTATGATCTCAGTTACTCAGGAGGCTAAGGCAGGAGAATCAGTTGAATCTGGGAGGTGGAGGTTGCAGTGAGCTGAGATCGCAACACTGAACTCCAGCCTGGATAACAGAGTGACTCCATCTCAAAAAACAAAAAAAAAAAAAAAAAAAAGAAAAGGGGGCCAGGCGCGGTGGCTCATGCCTGTAATCGCAGCACTTTGGGAGGCCAAGGCAGGCGGATAACGAGATCAGGAGTTTAAGACCAGCCCAACATGGCGAAACCCCATCTCTACTAAAGAAAAAAATACAAAAATTAGCTGGGTAAAGTGGCGTGCGCCTGTAGTCCCAGTTATTCTGGAAGCTGAGGCAGGAGAATTGCTTGAACCTGGGAGGCAGAGGTTGCAGTGAGCCGAGATCATGCCACTCCAATCCAGCCTAGGTGACAGAGCAAGACTGTTTCGGGGGGAAAAAAAGGGACTCTGACTTTCCAGACTGACCCACAACACGGTCTGATGCTTGGAGGTTTACAGAGCACTTTTATGCTCCCTTTCTGGTTCCACTGTTCTGTCTCTTCTTTTGTATTCTATTAGAGCAGACCTCACCTGTGCTCCAGAAGCAAGCCTGTGTATTAGCAGAACTTCCTCCTCCTCCTCATGCTTCTTCCTTTTTTAAAAGTTGAGGTATAAATTCTATACCAAAAGGAACCAGGAATGTTTGGAGCAATGGCTGATTCCAGATTTGGGTAAGTGAAATACAGATGCACATCTAGCTTGCCAAAAGTGAGTACACAAAAAATGATGGGGACATGTCAAAAGGACACAGGAGCCAGCTTGAAGGGGCTCCCATTGGCCAATTTTGGCAGAATCTGAGCATCAAATAGAACAATGGTAGTAAGAGATTACAGCTCATAGCATAACATTTTTTATCGATACTGATAAAAATAAGTGTAGAATTGTGACTAAGACATGTAAAAGGAATGATGGAATTAGAAAAGTCACCATTTGACAGCTGTCATAGTAACAATGTATTTAGGCAGGCATCACCAACTGGTGGGTGAAAGTATGATGAGAAACAGGATATTTACATCAACTCAAAGTGTCTTCCTAGAAGATATGTATAAGTTACAAAGGGAAAAACAGTAATTTTACAGTATAGAAATCTGGCTGGCACCATCTAACCAAGTGATCAAAGTGAAAATCACCACATAGATATCAAATGCCTCCTGATGCACTGCACTGAGAATGACGCTTCGCTTTGGTGGTATTCCTGCCCACGATGTAGAACCTGACTCAGACCGTGAGGAAGCATCAGACAAGCCCAAATTGAGAAGCACTGTTCAAAAATAACTGGCCTTTACTCTTCAAAAATGTCAAGGTCACAAGACAAAGACCAAGGAACTGCTCCAGATCAAAGAACACTAAAGAGACATGACCATGAAATAAAATCCTGGAACAGAAAAATCCATTCATTTATTGTACTCTAAAGGATATTAGTAAGACAATTGACACTTTTTTTTTGTTTTTAAGATGGAATTTTGTGCTGTTGTTTCTCAGGCTGGAGTGCAATGGCATGATCTCGGCTCTCTGCAACCTCTGCCTCCCGGGTTCAAGCGATTCTTCTGCTTCAGCCTCCTAAGTAGCTGGATTACAGGTGTGTGCCACCACGACCAGCTAATTTTTTTTTTTTTTGTATTTTTAGTAGAGACTCGGTTTCACCATGTTGGCCAGGCTGGTCTTGAACTCCTGACCTCAGATGATCCACCTGTCTCGACCTCCCAAAGTGCTGGGATTACAGGCATGAGCTACCGACAAAATTTAAATAAGTTATCTCATTAGATAACACTAATATATCAATGTTAATATCTTGGTTTTTATAATTTTATAAGAAAATATCCTCATTTCTATGAAATACACACCAAAGTATTTAGGAATAGAGAGGCATTAGGTTTGTAATACTCTTCAGTGTTTCAGAAAAAATTAGAGAGAGAAGCAAAGAAAGAATAATTTTAAAAATGATAGTGAAATGTTAACATTTGGGGAATTTGGAGAATCTGGGTGAAGGGTGTATGGCAATTCTTTATTTTGCAACTGAAAATATTTCAACATAAAAAGTTAAAAATGTATTTCATACATTGGGATTATTAGTGTGATCCCCGAAGGGACAATTTATGACTAGGCAAAGGTCTAGATTATCATAGGCAAACTCATCATACGTATTATTTCATCAGATGAAATAAGCTAATAGTTAATTTGTTAAAGCTGAAGGTTATAACTTGTTTTCAGGCTATTACTAATTATAAACAAATAAATACACAACTGAAAAAATTGACGTGTAACATACATGCAGTAAAGTATAATTTTGTGTTATATGTATGTACAAACATACACACACACAGATTCTACTACTTCACTGATGCTCATTCATTATTTAATCCTCCCAGGAACCTGGTCAGATGGGCATCATTATTTTCAATTTACAAGAATTAAGGAAACTGAAGAAGGTTCCGTACTAGCAAGGGACAGAACCCAGATTTGAACCATTGCTCCTAGAATTCCAAAGCTGGTGTTTTAAAGCACTCTGCTACACTTACTGATGCTATTGTCATCAACAAATATTGACTGGGTGCCAGTTACTTTACCTCACCGTGCCCCAATTTTCTTATTTGTAAAATAGGATCACAATACATGCTTAATAAGTTAAGACATGCTAAGTGCTCAGAACAGTGCCTACATATAGTAAATGCTCACATGTGAGTTATTATTATTACCTACTGTGCATAAGGCACTGGGAATAACGTGAGGTCTAAGATGCCATTCTCCACTCCTGGGGCTACTGTTTATCCAGGAAACCACCCCAGGCAATTCACACTGAGGACTGGCCCTTGGATCTCTGGTCCATAGAACCGAACAGAGGGATGCCTTGGAGGGAGCAGTCTTGGCCAGCAGGACAGAAGGTGACCTCCCAATACTGCTCCTTGGTCTGGGAGTAGCTACTGCACCTATTTGGCAGTCACTCTTCTAGTGACTCCTCATGCAATCTAGAGCTTATCTAGCCCTCTGCCATCCCCCTGGTCTGCCATCCCCCTGTGGAATGGTCTTGGTGATGGGAGACTTGGCCTTTCACCTGGAGATCTCCCCACTGGCCCTGGTGGTCCCTGCCAGGATCAGTGAGTGTCCAACCAGAAAGAGAGAAACTATTCTAAAAGCATCTAAAACTCTCGGTGATTGTAGGAAATTGGATACCCAGGTGATGGAAGAGTGGGGAAACCAAAGAGGCAGACAGTAGGAAGCTACTGCTGTCTTCCCCTCCCCCACTCTCCCATCCCTGGCTGGAGGAGCAAGGAGACAGGTGATGCTACTGCATCCCATGGAAGAGATGCAGCCACAGCCCATAAGCTTCTTCCATTCTCCTAACTGCTGGGCTCTAGCCTGCACTGTCCAGTGGAGCAAGGGGCCTGGGAAACCCAGCCTGGTGTCAACCTCAACCACTGACCCACCTACCCACCCACCCTTTACCACAACATTCACAGACATGGGGGAAGGGAAGGATGAGAAATGGATCTCAGGGCACAGGAGGCCAGCACCAGCCCCTGGTCTTTCCACCTGAGCTTTCCAATTACCCACCCTGGCCTGGCCCTGGCACAGATTTGAATTCCATAAATGAGTTGAACAAATGATTGACTGCTGGGGAAAGAGGGCACAGTGCCTCATGGCCTCATGTCATTGATCTTTTTTTTTTTTTTTAAGTGAGCACCTGGTATAATCAGACTGGAAAAGTATTTGGCAGTAGCTACTAAAGTGGAACATTTTATGACCTAGCAATTCTACTCATAAGTGTATACCTAGCAGAGATGTGTATGTGTGTTCACTGAAAGACATACACACAATACACACACAGACACTGGAATGATCATAGCAGTGCTTATTGCAATAGCCCCAAACTGGAAACTCCTCAGATACTCATCAACAATGGAACAGATAAACACAATGGAATACTGTATACCAATGAAAATGAACAATCTACAATTGACCTGCATCAAAGTGGATGACTCTCATCAACATGATGTTGAATGAAAGAAGCCAGTCACAAAGGAGACTGTATTGCATGATTCCATGTATCATAAGAGAAAGTCAGGCAACATTAATGTCTGCTTCAGAAGTCAGGGTAGTGGTCACCCTTGGGATGGTGGTGACAGTGCAGGAGTATTTGAGGGGCTTCTGAGGCACTGGCAATGTTCTGTTTCTTCAACCACGTGCAGGTTACACAGTGCACTCAGTTTTTGAAATTGCATTAAGTTGTACTTACAATTTGCATGCAGCTTCTGGTATGTAATTCTTTTTTTCTTTTTTTCTTTTTTCTGATGGAGTCTCGCTCTATCACCCAGGCTGGAGTGCAGGGGCATGATCTTGGCTCACAGCAACTTCCACCTCCCAGGTTCGAGCGATTCTCGTGCCTCAGCCTCCCAAGTAGCTGGGACTACAAGTGTGTGCCATCATGCCCAGCTAATTTTCGTATTTTTAGTAGAGGGGGGTTTCACCATGTTGGCCAGGCTGGTCTTGAACTCCTGACCTCAAGTGATCTGCCCGCTTTGACCTCCCAAAGTGCTGGGATTACAGGCCTGAGACACTATGCCCAGTCTTTAACTTTTTTTAATCAGCTAAAAAAAAATAATAATTCGACTCAGTCTTCACATCTCAGCTAAGACCTTACTTACTCCAGGAAAACTTCCCGGGTGCCTTGAAATCTGGTACACCTTGAACTTCTTCCATTACAGCATTTATCACTCTAAATTGTCTACATCTGAGTGGAAGCTCCATGTGAGCAGGGACACCATCAGCTTTGCTGCTCACTGCTGCACGTCCAGGACCAAGCACATAGCAGTTACTCAGTAGTATTTATTGGAATATTTATTTGTTGGAAGACTGAATCTTTTTGTTTTGTTTTGTTTTGTTTTGGTAGAGACAGGATGTCTGGCAGCCATCAGATGATAATTTTCACAACTTGCCCATAAGCCTGAGTTCCTTTATCTGATATTGTGTTGTTTTTGTATATTTTTAGAGACAGAGTCTTGCTCTGGTGCCCAGGCTAGAGTGCAGTAGCATGAAAATAGCTCACTGCAGCCTCAAATTCCTGGGCTCAAGTGATCCTCCTGCCTCAGTCTCTCAAGTAGCTGGGACTACAGGTGCATGCCACCATGCCCAGTGGATTTAAAAAATTTTTGTTTTTGTAGAAAAGAGGTCTCACTTTGTTGCCCAGGCTGGTCTCCTGGCCTCAAATGGTTCTCTCATCTTGGCTTCCCAATGTGCTGGAATTATAGGTATGAGCCACTGTACCTGGCCCCTTTATCTGATTTTGAGCAGTTTCCCATTTAGGAAAGAAGAGGACAGATACTTCTTTCTTACGGTTGAAGCTTTTTTTTTTTTTTGCTTTTTCTTTACGGTTGAAGCTTAATACTATGATCAGACCCCATTGCTTAAAACATAAAATCCTGCAAAAATGCAGGCAGGAGCAACATCCCCATAAAGATACCGGAGGCTGGCCGGGCACGGTGGCTCACGCCTATAATCCCAGCACTTTGGGAAGCTGAGGCAGTAGGATCACGAGGTCAGGAGATCAAGACCATCCTGGCTAACAGGGTGAGACCCCATCTCTACTAAAGATACAAAAAATTAGCTGGATGTGGTGGTATGCACCTGTAGTCCCAGCTACTCAGGAGGTTGAGGCAGGAGAATTGCTTGAACCCGGGAGGCAGAGGTTGCGGTGAACAAAGATCACGCCACTGCACTCCGGCCTGGGCAACAGAGTGAGACTCCATTTCAAAAAAAAAAAAAAAAGATATTGGAGACTAAATCGGAGGAAATGGGCCCAGAAAGGTGGAGGGACTGACTGGGCAGGAGAGGTTGGCCTCTGGACTCACGCAGAGAGGGCAGCCTCACCCACTCTGAGCCCCTTTCTGTTTGTAGCTGTCAAGATTAGCAGAGGCAATTGTCATTGCTTGCCAGAGAAGAAATGCCTCTCTGAAGCAGAGTTTCTCAACCTCAGCACTACTGACGTTTGGGGCCAGATACTTCTTTGCTGTGGGAGCTGTCCTGTGTATTGAAGGGTGTTCAGCAGTGTAGCGGGTTAAATAGTTTTCTTCCAAAATTCATGCCCATCTGGTCTGATTTCAGCCCCTCCCTGGGAATAGCTATGTGACCGTGAGCAAGTTGCTTAATTTCTCTGAACCTCAGTCTCCCTATGAGTTAAACAGGGGTTAATGAAGATATTTGAATTTCACAAAATCCTTAGGCTGATGAGATGACAGAATGCATAGACTGCGCTTAGCACCATGTTGGGCACACAGCTAGCACTCAATAAATAGTAACTGTGACTCTAGAACAAAGATCTTAGCAGACGTAATTAAGTTAAGGATCTCAAGATGAAAGAAATCTGGGTTTAGGGTTGGCTGTACATCTAATGATGTACAATTATTATTTGTCAAGAAAAGAAAAATAAATTTTATGACTGCTGTCCTTATAAGATATGAGGGAATACACAAAGACACAGGGAAGAGGTCCACGTGAAGATGGGGGCAGAGATTGGAGTGATGTAGCTACAAGTCAAAGAATGGCAAGGTTGCCAGGAGCCACCAGAAGCTAGGAAGAAGCAAGGAAGGCTTCTTCCGAGAGCCTTCAGAGGGAGTGTGGCCTTGCAGACACCTTGCCTCTGAAGACACCTTCCGGCCTCCGGATGTGAGATGATACATTTCTGTTGTTCTTATGGTAATTTGTTACAGCAGCCCTAGTAAACTGATACACACAGCATCCCTGACTCTACCCATGAAATGTCAATAGCGACCCCTCACTTAGGACAAACAGAATGCCTCAGACATTGCCAAATGTCACCTGGGGCGAGGGTGCCAAATCTTTCTTGCTAACTTGCTGAGAACCGTTGCTCTAACAGGGTGGATTTGTGGAAAAGACAGAGCAAGATGGGATGAGCCTGGGTTTGATTTTCAGCCCCACCCAGAATGGCTACGTGATCTTGAGCAAGTTGCTTCACTTCTCTGAACCTCAGTCTGTTTATGAGTAAAACGGGGCTAATGCAGGTACCTGTATCTTGCAAAATCATTATGCTGATGAAACGAGATAATGTGTAGAAGGTGCTTAGCACAGCGCTGGGCACACAGCTAGCACTCAATAAATATAGTACCTGAAACAATACTTGTTATAAGTGTTTTTTATTAAGCAATAATACTATTACCTAATTGGAAATAAATATATTAAGAAATAACAATGACAATTAAATTATTATTATTGTTTAAAGCCTGCAAGCTGACTCAGTTTCTCAGGTAGTAATCTACTACGGACTGCTGCCAAACTGGGGCAGTGGCTCCTCTCAGAGGAGGAGGTGCTGGGGTGCCCATCTTGGTGTCATACTTTCCAAACTGCTGCCTTTTCTTACTTTATCCCATTTGCTGGTATACTAGCCTGATGGTATCTTTGCAAGATGCATAGGGTAAACACTTAAAATGTCATCCCTACTTTACAGAGGTGGACACTGAGGCACAAAAACATTAACTTATTACTGTAAGGTCTTTTAGGCTGATTGATGGCACCATGGACACCATGGTGACCCCCATAACCTGCACGTACACCTCTAGAGGGCCTTCCGGAATTAGAAAATCTGAAGTAATTGGAAAATCATGAAAAGGAGAAGAAAAGATCAACCCCTGCGGTGCCTAATTAACTTTGAGACATTCTCTATTGTTCCTTAGTCCCACCTCAGTTGATAAGGCAATTGGACTTTGTAACGACCCTGGTCGACCTTGTGACCCCAGAGCCTATGACCCCCTCCCAGCTTGCAAAAACCGCCTTAAACTGTAACTTGAGTAACTTTGCACTGCCTACTCCAAACCTGTAAAACCAACTCCTATCCCACCGTCCTTCGCTGACTCACTTTTGGACTCGGCCCACCTGCACCCAGGTGAGTAAACAGCCTTGCTGCTCATACAAAGCCTGTTTGTGGGGGTCGCTTCATTCAGAGCTCACATTTTAATAATTACCAAAGTAATTGCCAGTAGCCAAGCCAGGGCTGGAACCCTGGGCCATTTAAACACAATCTGCTCCTGACTCCCCTACCTCCAAGGCATCCCCTTTCCCACTTCTTTGAGACACCTGGTACCACCCCACTTACGAAGCCTGGCTCCAAGAAAAGAGGCCAATGTCCTACAGCTTAGAGTGACTTTATAGTCAATAGTCAATATCTCTCTGAGGGATATTTGCACAGTGAACCTCTCTAGTGGGCAAACAGGTAGTTTTTGGAGCTGACGTGACATCCTCAGGTAGGTGGAGTCCAGGTGTATTTATTAGTCAGGGTCCTGTAGGAAACAGAATCCTACTGATTTCAGCTGAAGAGACTTTAGTGATGGGACTGCTTACATTCACATGGGATACGGGACTGAATAAGGGAACCTACCAAGATGGTTGCGGCACCCAGGGACCAGCAGCATTCCAGGTAATTCCAGGTGAAACGGGGAATAGGAGGGATGATAAAAACCAGCGTCCAGCAGGGAAGGTCAGCCAGACACGAGGTATAGTCAAAGAGAGGCTGTGTGCTGCCAAAACTATGGCGGGAGAGCCCAGAAGAAATAGACTGGTGCTCTCCCTTCCCGCCCTCCTGCCTCCTTGGACGCCTCTTATTGGCTGAAACCAACCCTAGGTCAGCCAAAAGGGAGCCTGGGAAATGGAGTCCACAGGAACTAGCCTCCCAGGCTTTAGGGCAGGGAGGGACAGGATTACGGGGAAGGGGTTGAGGGAGGGAGCATCACTAGCACTCGGATGGGTGGGGTTGTGATTTGCAGGGGTAAAGGGAAAATCAGCAGCACAGGCGAGGAGCTGATGTGGCGATAGCTATAGTTGTATGAACTCTTCTGCTAGGAACAGGACACCTGGAAACATACTGACTCAACACTGACTTCGTATTCTTGGTGCTTGCTTTAACAACTTTGCTTGCTAAGTTGCCAGGACCGAGAAGGAGGCAGAAAGGAGGAGGAGATCTCCTTGGAAGATAATTGAATCTGAAGGAGGTGAAGGGATGAGCCATGTGTTTTTCTGGGGGAAGGGTGTCCAGACAGAGGGAACTGCTGGGATGAAGACTGGAAGGCAGGAGCATGAGGAACAGCCAGGAGACCAGTGTGACTAGAAAGAACGAAGTAAAGGAGACGAGATCAGAGAGGAAATAGCTGGGGTGATAGACAGGTACTCTGAGTGAGCTGAGAAGTCATCAGAAGGCTCTGTTAGGAAAAGGCAAGATCTAACTTAGGTTTAACAGGATCCCTCTGACTGTTGTGGGGTGAATGCACTACAGGAGGTGGAGGTGAGAACAAAAGATGATGAGAATTTGGGAGTTGGCAGCATTTTCCCCTTCCCTTCCCTCTTCCCTCTCTTCCCTTCTCTTCTCCTCCCCTCCCCTCCCCTCCCTTCCCTTCTCTTCCCCTCCTCTCCCTTCCCTTCTCTTCCCTTCCCCTCCCTCCCCTCCTCTCCCCTCTAGTCCCCTCCCTTCCCTTTCCTTTCCTTCCCTTCCTAGTTCTAGCTTTACTCTGAAGTTTTCCTTCCCTTCCCTGCCTTCCTTCCTTCTTCCTCCCTTCCCCTTTTCTTCTTCTTCCTTTTCCTCTCTTCCCCCTTCCCCTCCTCTTGTTCTTCTTGCAGTTTTTTTTTTTTTTTGAGACAGGCTCACTCTGTTCCCCAGGCTGGAGTGCAGCCTTGTGATCTCAGCTCACTGCAACTTCTACCTCCCGAGTTCAAGCGACTCTCCTGCCCCAGCCTCCCAACTACCTAGGATTGCAGGAGCGCGCCACCACGCCTGGCTAATACTTGTATTTTTAGTAGAGATAGGGTTTCACCTTGTTGGCCAGGCTGATCTCGAACTCCTGACCTCAGGTGATCCACCCACCTCGGCCTCCCAAAGTGCTGGGATTACAGGCATGAGCCACCGTGCCCGGCCTCTTCTTGAAGTTTTATTGACCCACAACCAACTCCAGAATGAGGGGATAACTGCAATAATGTAGACAAAAGATGACGGTGGCTTGGACTAGAGTGGTTGTAGTAGTGAGAAGTCAAGTTCTAGCTTTACTCTGAAGGTTGGGCCAGTGGGATCTGACAGATGATCAGATTGGAGGTGAGAGAAAGGAGAGTCAAGGGTTAGTCAAGGATGACTCCCAAGTTTGTTGGAAGGAGTAATAAAGTTGTCCTGGAAAGATGAAGTTGTCAATTACTGAGATGGGAAACAATGGGTGCAGAATGGGTTTGGAGGGAGGGGGAAATGTCCTGAGTTTAGTGGAGGTATGTTAAGTTTTACATATCCGTTACATATGCAAGTACAGATGTTGAGTAGGTGGTTAGATGTAGGTAAGGCTGGAGGAGAGGAGACAGCATGGTTTTTGTTTGTTGGTTTGTTTTGAGACAGGCTCACTCTGTTGCCCAGGCTGGAGTGCAGTGGAACAATCTGGGCTCACTGCAGCTTTGGCCTCCCGGGTTCAAGCGACTCTCCTGCCTTAGCCTCCCGAGTACCTGGGATTACAGGCGCCCATCACCACGCCCAGCTAATTTTTGTATTTTTAGTTGAGAAAGGGTTTCACCATGTTGGCTAGGATGATCTCCATCTCCTGACCTCATGATCTGCCGGCCTTAGCCTCCCAAGTGCTGGGATTACAGGTGGAGCCACTGCCGCCGGCCCAGTTTTGCTTTTTCATCCAATCAGATAACCTTTGCCTTTTAATCAGAGTGTTTAGACCAATTACATTTGATGTAATTATTGATATGGCTGGATTTTAATCTACCATCTTGCTATTTTTCTACTTACTCTTTTTTTCTACTTAGCTTTACTGGGCGGGTGTGTTGGCTTACACCTGTAATCCCAGTACTTTGGGAGGCCGAGACAGGCAGATCACAAAGTCAGGAGTTTGAGACCAGTCTGACTAATGTGGTGAAACCCCGTCTCTACTAAAAATACAAAAATTTAGCCAGATGTGGTGATGCACACCTGTAATCCCAGCTACTCAGGAGGCGGAGGCAGGAGAATCACTTGAACCTGGGAGGCGGAGGTTGCAGTGAGCCAAGATTGTCCCAAGATTGTCCATTGCCCTCCAGCCTGGGTGACAGAGTGAAACTCCATCTCAAAAAAAAAAAAAAAAAAAAAAAAAAACAGCTACTTAACAATTCACCCACTTAAAAAGTAAATTCAGTGACTGTTCCTATATTCAAAAATTGTACATCTATCACCTCAATAACTTTAGAATATTTTTCTTACCCCAGAAGAAACTCCACATGCCTTATTCATTACTTATCCCTCATTTCCCCTGCCCCAGCCATAAACAATCACTAGTCTATTTTTTGTCCTATGTATCTGCTTATTTTTGACATTTCATATAAAAAAATCAAACAAATGTGGTCCGTTGTGATTTTCTTTCTTTTTACTTGTTTCCATGCTTCATCCTTGTTGTATGTATTCATACTTCATTCCTTCGTTATTGCCAAATAATATTACATTTTGTAGATATAACATTTGTTCATCTGCTCATCAGTTGATGGACATTTGTGTTGTTTCCCCCCCCTTTTTTTTTTTTGTAGAGACGGGGTTTCACCATGTTGGTCAGGCTGGTCTCAAACTCCTGACTTCGTGATCCACCCACCTCAGCCTCCCAAAGTGCTGAGATTACAGGCGTGAGCCACCGCGCCCTTTTTGGTTATTTGAAAAATACTGCTGTGCACATTCATGTACAAGTTCATGCATGGATATGTGTTTTAATTTCTTTTGAGTATATACTAGGAGTAAGATTGGTAGGTCATATGGTAACTCTATGTTTAGCCTTTTAGGAATGACAAAACTATTTTCCAAAGGAGCTGGACCATTTTGTATTCCACCAGCAGTTTATGAGGGTTCCAATTTCTCCATATTCTTACTGACACTTTTTTTATCTGTCCTTTAAATTATATATTATATATGTTTATTACATATTACACTCCCATGATGACCAATGATGTTGGGCATCATTTCATGTACTTATTGACCATGGAGGAGTGTTGCTCTTATTGCCCAGGCTGGAGTGCAATGGCGAGATCTTGGCTCACCCCAACCTCCGCTTTCCAGCTTCAAGTGATTCATCTGCTTCAGCCTCCGAAGCAGCTGGGATTACAGGCACCTACCATCATGCCCGGCTGATTTTTTGTATTTTTAGTAGAGACAGGGTTTCACTATGTTGGCCAGGCTGGTCTCGAACTCCTGATTTTAAGTGATCTGCCCGCCTCAGCCTCCCAAAGTGCTGGGATTATAGGCATGAGCCACTTCGCCTGGCCTCTCTGCCTCCCTCTTGTAAGGACACTTGTGATTGCATTTAGGGAGGGCTCATTTACAAAATCCAGGATAACCACTGCATCTTAAGACCTTTAACTTAATCGATTAAATTGTTAAGACCTTTATCCCTCCTTACAAGGTACTATTCACAGGTTACAGGGATTAGAACCTGGATATCTTTGTGGGCCATTATTCTGTCTACCACGTTGTCTAGACATTGAGTTTAGAGTCAAAGCTACTCTTTTAGCTTTCTGTCTTTGCTGCGTCATTTTCATTATTGCTTTAGGGTTTATAGTACATTTCTTTAACTTAGTACAGTCTGTCTTCAAATGTTATTATACCACTTTATATAGTATAAGAACTTTATACCAGCACACTTCCATTCCTGCTCTAGGCCTTTGAACTATCATTGTCATACATTTCACTTATAAACTCTACAATGTAAATTATTTTTTTCTTTTTTTTTTGAGATGGAGTTTTTTGCTCTTGTCATCCTGGCTGGAGTGCAATGGTGCGATCTCGGCTAACTGCAACCTGTGCCTCCTGGGTTCAAGTGATTCTCCTGCCTGAGCCTCCCAAGTGTCTGGGATTACAGGCGTGTGCCACCATTCTGGCCAATTTTGTATTTCTTTAGGAGAGACGAAATTTCACCATGTTGGTCAGACTGGTCTCAAACTCCTGACCTCAAGTGATCCATCCGTCTTGGCCTCCAAAAGTGCTGGGATTACAGGCGTAATAAGCCATCAAGCCCAGCTACAATGTAAATGTTACAAACTCTGTAAGACATAATTTTTGTTATATAAACAGTTGTTTATCTTTCAAAGAGGTTTAAATATTGAGATAAATATATTTATTTATCCACTTAGTTACCTTTTCTAGTGCTCTTCATTTATTTGTGTTGATCCAGATTTCCGTCTGGCATCACCTTCTTTCTGCCTGAAGGATGTCCTTTAACATATCTTATATAGTGAAGCTCTTCTGGCAACAAATTCTCTCAAGCTTTTGAATATCTGAAAAAATATTTATTTTTGTCTTTATTTTTAAAAGATGTTGCTGTGTAAAGAATTCTAGTTTGACAGGTGTTTTTTTTTTTATTTCAGAACTCTACCAGCTTGAATTGTTACCTACGAGAAATTTGTTCCATTTTAATCTTTGATTCTTTGTATATACTGTGTCTTTTTTTTTTTTTCCTGGCTGCTTCTAAGGTTTTATGCTTATCACTGGTTGTAAGCAATTTAGTTATGATTTGCTTTGGTGTCGTTTTCCTCATGTTTATGAGGTTGGTTGAGCTTGAGGTTGGTTGAGCTTCTTAGATCTATAGGTTTATAATTTTCATCAAATGTGGAAAAATTCAGCCATTAATTCTTCAAATATTTTTTCTGTCTCCTCCTCACTTCCGAAGATGAGCAGGATCAAGGAGAAGACACTACAAAGGAAAATATCAAGAGAAGGCAGTACAAAGGAAAATGTGCTAAGCAGCTTACATTTTGGAGATGCACATTTGCATAGTCAGGCCTTTAATTTAGGAAAATAATAACCCAGAGCTTGCTCCATGCCTGGTACCTGGTTAAATGTAACGTCAACGAACTCTTCCAAGATCTTAGTGGGAATGGCTTTGGATGGATAGAAGAAGGACTGGGATGGGAAGGAATAAGTAATGATTAAAGGTACAAGCTTTTGGCTCCTGCTCTGCATGTCTCCTGCTGTGTGGCTGAGTAATTCACGTCGCCTCTCTGGCTTTCACTTCCTCACCTATACAAATGAGGTTAGTAATAGTTTAACTGGCCGAGTCCAGCTGCTGCCCCCAGAGACCAAAAACACGAGAAGCAAGGTGTGGTGAAAAGAAAGCAACGTTATTTAAATGCTAGCAGTTGGGGAATGGCCAGCCTCATGCCTTTAAAAGACCATTCTAACCTTTTGGGCTGAGTGAAGGGGTTAAGAAGGAAAGGTGAGGGAAACACGCAGGAGTGGCGCAGCAGGAGGTCTTGTTATCTTGAGTCATTGCCTGTCTACAGGACGGGTTTGCATCATCCTGACAGTGGCAGTGGTGGGCTAAATGCTCCTAACTCCCCCTGAGAGCAGGAGGGTTCCACAGTTTTGCTTCAAAACTGACCCCTTGCATTTTTCTTTTTTTCTTCTGAGACAGAGTCTTGCTCTGTTGCCCAGGCTGGAGTGCACTGGTGCTATCTCAGCCCACTGCAACCTCTACCTCCAGGGTTCAAGCCATTCTCCTGCCTCAGTCTCCTGAGTAGCTGGGATTACAGGAACCTACCACCATGCCCGGCTAATTTTTGTATTTTTAGTAGAGATGGGGGTTTCACCATGTTGGCCAGGATGGTCTCGATCTCTTGACCTCACGATTTGCCTGCCTCGGCCTCCCAAAGTGCTGGGATTACTGGCGTGAGCCACTGTGCCCAGCCGACCCCTGGAATTTCTAAGCGAGCACATAATTAGATAAGTGAGCACTGTTCATAGAAGTGGCGGGTGGGAAAGGGCAAAACAAAAAGTTTCAAAGTCTGTGTCAAGGCTGGAAGCAAGAAAGGAAAATTTTTTTTTTTTTTGAGACAGAGTCTCCCACTATCACCAGGTCTGGAGTGCAATGGCCAGGTCTTGCAATCTCGGCTCACCGCAACCTCCACCTCCCAGGTTCACATAATTCTCCTGCATCAGCATCCTGAGAAGCTGGGATTACAGGTGCACATCACCACACCTGGCTAATTTTTTTTGTATTTTTAGTAGAGACGGGGTTTCTCTATGTTGGGCAGACTGGTCTTGAACTCCAGACCTCGTGATACGCCTGCCTCAGCCTCCCAAAGTGCTGGAATTATAGGCGTGAACCACCGTGCCTGGCTGGAAAAATATTTTAAAATGCATTTTGAGGCTGGGATACTTGATTACAATAGTTCTTATTCTACAGGGTTAGGGGACAAAGCACTTGAATGTTGGCCATTATTACTATCATTTTTTTGTTTGCCAATATTTGAAATATCCCTTTTCAGTACTAACTCAATTCTTCCTTAACATCGATTAAAGCAATATATGCTCCTTTACTGTGACGGACTCTACTGTTTGAGGATTGAGCCAGTATCTGTTTATTTCCTTCTTCAGATCCACATCCCTGGAGCGCTCCCTGGGATATGGAGGTTTTCAGGATTAATAACTGCATGAGATACCCAGCTCAGATCAGCCTCAGTCTCCTTTTCATATCTTGCTTTTCTCCCCTCCTCTTCTCCACTCTGTTGCCTCTGGATTTTCCAGGGTGGAGTCCGAGACAGCAAGGGGAGACGTAAGGGACAGACAAGGTCTCACATGACAGCAATGGTTTCAGGCTTATGCTCCTGAGACCAGCTTGTGTCCCAAAGCTTCTCACTCTTGAAGGGCTACTCTAGGTTCCCTAATGATTCGCCCCGCTGACATTCCCGACATGAGCTACAGTGTTTTTTCTTTAGATTCCTCTTCATCTTCTGCAATTTACGATATGCCTCCAGCCTCTTTCTGTGAAGACATCTGACCCATGAAAATCCTTTCTCTTGCCCCATCTTGATGTCAGAGCAGCCTGCTCCCTGTTAGCCCCTGCCCTGCCTCCCACTTAGATGTGCAGATTCCTCCAGCCTCTACTTTTAACTTCTTGGGACATGAGGCAGATGTCAGCCCCTTGCTCCCAAACTCCAGAATCTCAATAAGCTCAAGTGACAGTCTGGAGACCCCTCATTTGGCACATGAAACCCCTACTGTAGTAACCCCTCATGTGCCTTCCCTTACAGAGAAAGTCCAGAGTACTAGGACAGCTGTTGCCAAAGGAGTTGTCACTTCTCAATGGGTACCAAGAGCAGGGCAGCGGGAGGTTCTACACATGGCGTAGGAAATAACTTAGAATTGCCTTGTCTATAAAGACCTTTAAAACACTAACAAAATCAACCAAAAGTTGGTCTTTCAAAAATTGTTATTACTACGTGGTTGCAATTCTAAACGACAGCAACAAAATTCTCCTCCCCCCCAAAAACTCATGGGTGGCTCTAAGTCCTAAATAACTACTACAGTAAATATTGAGCTTTAACGATGCACATTTTGGCTTCAAATCGGCATATTTCAACTCAGAAAACTCCTTGCTATAAAATCATCCCCTGATACACACAGACTCAGCTACACTCATTCATTTTGTGAATAAGTTCCTACAGGTTTGGAAAAGTTTGGGCTTGTTTTGGGTGAAGTTCTCATCTCCAGCTCCTGTGATATAATATATTCTTGCATTTGAACAATGGGTTCAAAATAAATGATGATAGTACAGTAATTGCAAAGACAAAGAAATGGAACTTGAGTTACTTCAGTTTTGTTATTCTGAGTGATTTTTTTGGAATTTTAATTTGCGTTTAAAAGTTAAGGCAATGGTGGGGCACAGTAGCTCACGCCTGTAATCCCAGCACTTTGGGAGGTTGAAGTGGGTGGATCATGAGGTCAGGAGCTCGAGACCAGCCTGACCAACATGGTAAAACCCTGTCTCTACTAAAGATACAAAAATTAGCCAGGTGTGGTGGCGTACACCTGTAATCCCAGCTACTCAGGAGGCTTAGGCAGAAGAATCACTGGAACCTGGGAGACAGAGGTTGCGGTGAGCCGGGATTGCACCACTGCACTCCAGCCTGGGCAACAAGAGCATGACTCTGTCTCAGAAAAAAAAAAAAAAAAAAGATGGTAAATTTTATGGTTTTTTAAAAATTATTTATTTATTTATTTTGAGACAGAGTCTTGCTCTGTTGCCCAGGCTAGAGTGTAACGGCGAGATCTTGGCTCACTGCAACTTCTGCTTCCCGGGTTCACGTGATTTTTCCTGCCTCACCCTCCCAAGTAGCTGGGACTACAGGTGCCTGCCACCATGCCCCACTAATTTTTATATCTTTAGTAGAGACAGGATTTCGCCATGTTGGCCGGGTCTTGAACTCCTGACCTCGGGTGATTCACCTGCCTTGGCCTCCTAGAGTGTTGGGATTACAGAAGTGAGCCACTGCACCTGGCCATGTTATGTATTTTTTAACCACAATTTTTAAAATATATAAAGCAGCTTGAACAAAAGGGTGATCCAAACAATATTTTTGTTTGGCAAGTGCAAATTTTAGTTCATACATGTAATATGTTACCAAATTAGAATAATGCCATTAAGATTGAAATTTATTCTTTGTGTTGGTTTGAGTCCTCCAAACCAAGATAAAATTAGACATGAAGAGATCTATTTCTTGGGGAAAGCGTCTGTGATGGACAAAGGAGAGGAAGCTGGAGTAGACAAGGACAGCCTCCCACTGTGATGACATCTGGGAGAGGAGGGAGGGAGCCCCAGGGAGCAAGCATCCCAGATCAAAGTACAGCGCTAACAAAGTTCCAGCCAGCCTGATGGGGAGTCTTTGAGTCCATGATGCCAATTAGGCCAGGTACAGTTTCTCATGCCTGTGATCCCAACACTTTGAGAGGCTGAGGCAGGAGGATCGCTCAAGGGTAGAGTTCCAGACTAACTAACATGGGCAACGTAGTGAGACCCCCATCTGAAAGAAACAAAGAAAAGAAGAAAGAAAGAGAGAGAGACAGAGAAAGAAGAAAGAAAGAAAGAAAGAAAGAAAGAAAGAAAGAGAGAAATAAATAAATAAATTAGCCAGGCATGGTGGCATGCCTCTGTAGTCCCAGCTACTCCATAAGCCGAGGTGGGAGGATCAATTAAGCCCAGGACTTCAAGGTTGCAGTAAGCTATGATTGCGCCACTGCACTGCACTCCCGCCTGGGCAGCAGAGTGGGACCCTGTCTCAAAAAAAAAAAATAATAATCTCCTCCTGCCAAAAACAAAAAAAACAAAAAACCAAAGTTGCCAATTAGATGAGTCCTCTGGGACCATTTTCTCTCTCCACACAAAATAGATGACCAGCTGCACCCTCACTTACAACTCTGCCAATTGGGAAGCTTTTTCCTCTCCACTGTCTTTCACCACCTTTCACGAAGTGGTTGTAATGAAGCCACTGTCCATTTTTGGCTTCCAAGCCAGCCCATCTGTGAACTGAGCTCAAGCCTTTTCCTTCTCTTCCAGGTGGTCACGAACTCCCCAACCCCCTGCAAATATAGTCATACATTGGAGCTGGGGGAGAGGTCCTAGTGCAAATGTGATGGGTGCCATATTGGCCTGGGCTACCTGCTCATGCAGCTTACTCATGCTCCCTGATCCTGCTGGGGCCCAATCCTGGATTAACCATTTCCATTTGCAGTGTTCTGAGGCTGGGCCTGTCCTACTTAATGACTCAGTGGGTCCAGTGGAACCCAGCTGGTAGTGGGCCCAGTGGAACCCAGCTGGTAGTGGGCAGGACTAATGCATGATCAGCTGGTACCCTATGTATCCAGTGTTCTGTCTCTACCAGGGTATAGTAACAGGCCAGGAGTTATTTCTCAAAAGACTTACAATTCTCTGCTGTGTATTGCATGGTCTTGTTTCAGAGTCCTGGATCCTTTGTTGTGATTCTCCTGCTGGGTCTTGCTTTAAGATTCCTGTCGCATCTTTTTTTCACCACTGACACCCCCAATGCCATAGAGTGTATTGTATCACACAGCATAGTTGGCAGGGCGGTTTGCATCACAGCCTTGACTTGCTACAGAGCCCCTTCTTGCTCTGGGTTCACTTGGAGCTGGCAACTGTTTATGTCACTGGGGATAGCATCCATTTGCATCACCTTGTATATGGACATATTAAGTGTTCCTAAATGTGGTCTGCGTTACCCCTAGGACCTAAAGAGGCCTACTGCCAGAGATAAGGTGGTAGGCCTCAGGCTCGCCGCTGTTATCTTCAGTAATTCTACTCTGGCCCCAACCTTGTGCACCCTAAGCAGCAAAACAAAAGCCCTCCCTCAGATCTAGTGAGTGCCTGTCAATGCTAAAGCATACCCCTTGCAGGAGAAGGGGAACCGACCCACACCCCAAGCAGTTTATCACAGCTTGCTTTCTAAGCACATCCAGAGCTCACCCTCCCTAAGAGAAGTCTCCCTGTCCTGCCCTGTGTCCTCTTTTATCCTGATGGGGAGCAGACAGAGCTCCCGTGTTGCCTCCCTGATCCTTGCCATGTCACACATCAGCATAGAAGTTAACAGCATGGACTTTGGGTTCCACCGGAGCTTGATTCCATTCTTGAGTGGGATGGAACCTAAGTTGCTCCATTCCTTGGTTTTCTGATCTGTAAGATGACAGCAATAATACCAATTGTACCAGACTGTTTTGAGGATTTCAGGAGATGACTACCAAGCACAGTGTGACGCATGATGTTGCTGTAGGTACCCCAGGTTGCAGCGGCTTGTTTAGAGACTGCTTTCCTCATTGAATTGGAAGCTCCTTGAGGATCAGAGTGGTCTTTTCTAGACATTCCCTCTAGGATACTAAGGACACAGTAGATATTCAGTGACTGTTTAGGGATATTTCTTGAATGTATACCCATTTTTAATCAGCCATGTTTTTTTTTTCTTCCACAAGTGCAGAATGTTAACATTTGAGAGAAGCTGCTGTTCTCTCAGAGATTGTAAGAAGCACCAGGTGGTGAACAGAGCTGGGGCCTTCCAGCAAGACAGGGGAAGAAGATAACTTTCTGGGCCCCAGTTTCCTCATTTGGAGAATGGAGCGAGTGATGGATACCATTACAAGGTTGTGGCGAAGGTTTCCTTAAACTATAGTTAACACGCCGCCAAGGACACAGTAAGCACTGAGAAACAGCAGCTGCTATTATTACTCTCAATTTAAGAGTTATTGTTAAAGAAGTGAAAGTGAACGCGTTCAGGTGTGCGCTCAAGGCCAGCAACCTGGCTGGGTCCGTGCGGAAACCTGCGGGGCAGCACGGGGTGGGGTCGTCGGAAGCCCCACCCCTTTCCTCGCGTCTGGTCGCCCGGGCAACGCACCGCCGCGTCGCAGCCAGAGTGACGTGTAGGCGCCGGCCGCCAGAGTTCCCGGGCACAGTCGGCTTTGGCGGAGACCGCTACGGCAGTGATGACTGATGATGACTCCGAGAGCGTCCTCTCCGAGTCCCATGAGGGGTCGGAGCAGGAGCTGCCTGTTATCCAGCTGTGCCGGCTGGTGGAGGAGCTCAGGTACCGCGGCCGTGCCTGGGGGCCGTCCCTTCTCCTCCTGGGCCCTCCTCCCCGGGCGGCCTCGGACCTGGGGACCAGCATGGAGAAGATCCAAGCCCTCACTGGGGAGACTTTGCCTCTTTACCTCTGCGTCTCCACCACCTGAGCCAACAAGCCGTTGATGGAGCTAGGTGGTGGGAAGAGGGGGTGCGGCCGGTGGTAGGAAGCCCAGAGGGTAATTAGGGAAGTGAGAGTTTCAACCGGATTAGTCTCTGTTGTGCCAGACGGTGTGCTTAGCAGATCCACAATTCTGCAGCGGCAGGTTTTTCTGATGCTAAGATTCTATGATAAGGCCGGGCGCCGGGGTTCCCGCCTGTAATCCCTGCACTTTAAGAGGCGGAGGCGCGTGTATCACTTGAGGTCAGGAGTTCGAGACCAACCTGGCCAAAATGGTGAAATCCCGTCTCTACTAAAAATATAAAAATTAGCCAGGCATGGTGGCGGTCGCCTGTAATCCCAGCTATTCAAGAGGCTGAGGCAGGAAAATCTCTTGAACTCGGGAGGCGGAGGTTGCAGTGAGCCGAGATCGCGCTACTGCACTCCAGCCAGGGCGACAGAAAGAGACTACTGTCTCAAAAAAAAACAAAAAAACAAACAAACAAAAAATTCTGTGATAAAACTAATACGGCAGCAGAATAGAAAGCAAGCTATTGAGATGGTTTTAGTATGCGGCAACGTGCTGAACCTAGGTAAACAGACAGTAAAGAATGAGTGGCCCAATATTCTACATTTATTTTATTTTGGCAGTTTGCTTTATGTCTACTACTATAGCAAGTAAATTGGATATCAAGATTCCATGATGTAGTTAAGATTAGTTGTACAACTTACTGGTCTTGCACAGAATATCCTAGCTTTAGCAGCTGAATAGATGTTACTTCTGTACATCTACAAGTACCTTTGTTCAGAACTGAGGTATATTACTAATAGCTATCATTTTTTTAGTGCTTCTGTGTACCATACATTTACATATATGACCTTATATAATGACACTGCAACCCTAGGAAGTGGGTAAGGAAACAAAGACACAGAGATTAAGTCCCTGCCCTAAGTTTACACAAGTAGTCAGTGGTAGTGCTGGGCATCAAACTCAGGTGCATCTCTGCAGACTACATACACCTCGAAAAAGCAAGATACTTTGATGTATTGTGCTTTCCATTCAGCCTAGGTTTTTTTTTTTTTTTTTTTTTGTAGACAGAGTCTCACTCTGTTGCCCAGGCTGGAGTGCAATGGTGTGTTATCAGCTCACTGCAACCTCCACCTCCCAGGTTCAAGTGATTCTCCTGCCTCAGCCTCCTGAGTAGCTGGGATTACAGACGCCCACCACCACACCCAGCTAATTTTTGTATTTTTAGTAAAGACAGGGTGTCACCATATTGGTCAGGCTGGTCTCAAACTCCTGACTTCAGATGATCCCCCTGCCTTGGCTTCCCGAAGTGCTGGGATTACAGGCATGAGCCATTGCGCCTGGCTTCACTAGTCTTAAAATTCAGCCAAACAGGAATATTAAAAGTAATAACTAAAACTGCAGTTACTTTCTGACCAACCTAATAGATCAATAACACATGAAAACATCAAAGTTGTTCTCTCTCTCGTATACATACATATACATACTTGTACGTAACACGTACACACATATGAAAAGTTAAAAAGGTTATAACCTTGGCATATACAGGATAAACTAGGTTTATCTGTTGCTCAGTTCAAAGTTTTCCACAGTTTATGATAAACTTCCAGTTAATACTTTTTATCTATTGGGTGCTGGAAATAAAAGAACTGAAAGACACAAACCAAAGGAAACATCTGAAGATTGTGGGTGTATATAACTTCAAGAATACAGTAATTCGGGTTGGGCACAGTGGCTATTGCCTGTGTTCTCAGCACTTTGGGAGACCAAGGTGGAAGGATCACTTTAGGCCAGGAGTTTGAGATCAGCCTTGACAACATAGCAAGATACCACCTCTACAAAAAAAATTTTAAATTAGCCAGCCATGACGTTGTGCACCTGTAGTCATAGCTACTCAGAAGGCTGAGGCAGGAGGATTGCTTGATCTCAGGAGTTCAGGGTTACAGTGAGTGCAACAGAGTGAAAACCTGTCTCTCTCTCTCTCTCTCTCTCTCTCTCTCTCTATATATATATATATATATATGTATATTTATACTATATATATATTCATACTATATATATATATCATTATATATATATAATGATATATATATATATATATGGTAATTCAGAAAGAATTTCCCAAATGGGTTCAATGATATTTGAAGATGAAACCTATGACAATTTTCAATGTAATACTAGTGTTCTGCATTTTGTAGCTCATTAAACGTATTAATAAAAATATCAAATATATAGCACTTACTATGTGTCAGGCCCTGTCCTAAAGGCTTTGTCTTCCTTATTGGACGTACCCTAAAAGTTAGGTGCTATTCATATACCCATTTTATAGCTGAAGAAACTAAGGCACCAAGAGGCTAAGGGGTCTTGCAGGTCCACTAGTTATTAAGCACTATTTTTTGGGGGTTTAAACTCTAATTACTAGAACTTACTCAGGTACCCTGTCTTGCAGCTATTTAAATTCTGCTCTCAAAACTGAGACAGAGATGTTTGAGAAATATTACATTAAACTGGAGCCCAGGGATCACCGACTTCCACGATTATCAGAAATTAAAATGTCAGCAGCAGATTATGCACAGGTATGCAATGGAGATCTAGAACATTCTTTTATTGTTTGTCCCCTTAAATGCAAGTGGTATTTGTGTATCTGCCTTTGGTGTGCCCTCTGTGGCCAATTGACCATGGGACCTTCTTCTCCCTGTTTTACTTCTGATTTTTCTTTGCCGCTCTAGGGTTTCTCTTTCAAGTGAATGTGAAGAGAACTGGGTTCAGTTAATAGTGGATTGACTCTCCCAGCATATCTTAGTTTACTGGAAAGAATTCCCTTTGGCTAGGTGCAGTGGCTCAGGACTGTAATCCCAGCACTTTGGAAGGCTGTGGTGGGAGGATCATGTGAGGCCAGGAGTTTGAAACCTGCCTGGACAATATTGCAAGACCCCATCTCTACAAAAGAAAATTCTTAAATTAGCCAGATGTGGTGACATGCATCTGTAGTTTTAGCTACTTGGGAGGCTGAGATGGGAGGATTGCTGGAGCCCAGGAGTTTGAGGCTGCAGTGAGCTATGATCGCACCACTGTGCTGCAGTCTGGGCAACAGAGCAAGACCTTGTTTCAAGATCTTGTTTCAAACAATCAAGAATTCATTTAAATTGAGGGACTCAACTGTTTACAAGGGCCAACCAAGCACCAAAAGAAGGGAAGCAGTCCTGGCACGGGCCCTTGTCTCAAAGGGGTTTCTGTGTAGGCTTATGCTTTGAGGGTACATACAAGCAAACCTGTATGTACCCTGGACCACCCACTTCCAACCTTTGCCTTAAATGCATAGAAAATCCAAGATGTTTATTTGTCTGTTTTGCTGAACACAACCCCTCGCCCCTGCCCCTGGCCCTCGACCCAGATGCAGTTTCTTTTCTGTGTTCAGCTCAGGAAGCACCTCTGAGCTTCCCCTGACTTTGACTTGAATGCTAGGCTATAATGGATTCACAGCCTTCCCACCCTCAAGATGTTTACCCTTATTTATTTTCAGTTCATTGTCAAACATAGGCCTTTGAAGTATTTAGTGCAGGGGCTTAGGATGACTTGAGAAATAAACGTCACCTCAGGTCTAATATCCAGTATCCTTTTACTGTGAATTTGTTCTAACTTGTTCTCCCTGGCTGTCACTCTGGGGAACTTCTAGCAGGTCAGAGGATCATGCTGACACCCACCTTGGGCTGGTTCATTACTGATTCCTCTTTGACAATGACTTTGTTTCTCTTGGGTTGCAGTTTCGAGGCAGGCATAGATCCAAATCCCGGACAGGTGTGGATCGTGGGGTGGGCCTGACTGTTGACCAAAAACTCGAGCTAGTACAAAAGGAGCTGGAAGACACAAAGGATGACCTACGGCACATGAGGGCAAATGCGGAACGCGACCTGCAGCATCATGAGGTACACCTTCCTCCGGGCGCAGCCCGTGATGCCCAGGCTCCCCACCTCCGCCCCAGTGAGATGTACCTAGAGTGGGTGCATGTGATTGTTGGGGCTTTGGAAGAAACACTAGTAGAATGAGGAGAATCCAGAGCCTACCTTTGAGGAACTTACCATCTGCTTGAGGGGACAACACATTTTTAAACTTTTTTAATGGGAAATTTAAAAAATACACAAATGTAGAGAGGCTAGCACAACAAACCCCTATGTACTCAACACCCAGGTGCAGTGATCATCAGCATAGGGCCTCTCTTGGTTGATCAACTTTCCCTCCATCTGGCTGGGTTACTAGGAAGTGAATTCTAGACATACTATTTCTCTGTACATATTTCAGTATATATCTTTAATATATGAATTCTTTTAGAAGACATGATACCTCCAAATGCTCTTAAAATTTATAAAAATTTCTTAATAATACAGGGGGTTTGAGGTTTAAGTCAGCGTATTAGGGTTCTCGAGAGGGACAGAACCAATAGCATACATGTCTATATGAAAGGGAGTTGGTTAGGGAGAATTGGCTCACATGATTGCAAGGCAAAGTCTCACGTGATCGATCAGCTATCTGCAGGCTGGGAAAAGAGAGAAGCTGGTAGTGGCTTAGTCCAAGTCCGAATGCTTCAAAACCAGGGAAGCCAACAGTACAGCCTTCAGTCTGCGGCCAAACTCCCTAGAGCCCCAGGGAAGCTGCTGTTACAAGTCCCAGGGTCTCAAGGCAAAGAACCTGGAGTCTGATGTCTGAGGGCAGCAGGAGCAGAAGCTATTGTCGGGCATGGGAAGAGGGAGAGCCAGAAGACTCAGCACACAAGCTTATCCACCTTCTTCTGCCTGCTTTGCTCTATCTGCTCTGGCAGCCAGTTGGATGGTGCCCACCCACACTGAGGGTGGATCTTCTCCCAGTCCACCAACTCAAATATCAATCTCTTCTGGCAACACTCTCACAGATACACCCAGAAACAATACTTGGCCACCCATCTAGGCATCCCTGAATCCAATCAAGTTGACACCTAATATTAACCATCACAGTCAGTGAATGGAGTGAAAAGTCCCTAGGTCAGCATTTCTATACAGCACATGTGCACACGATTCATACCCTGTTACAGACCAATATAGTGTCTCTTAGTCCAATACAGTTTCCTCCAGAGAAGAAACATGACTGTTAATTCGGTTGCCCACAGGATGACGTTGTTGGCTTGCATTTCAGAGCCATGTTGTATGAAAAATAGATACTTCTGTTCTATTTTTAAAGTTTTTCTATTTTTCTGTTTCTAAATGTGGGCATTCACAGAATGACACTCATCTCAAGAGGGACCAGTCTGTAGACTCATGTCTCCCACTGATAAAACCATCTGTATCACGTCAACTGATCCTGCTCTCTCACCCCTCTCTCTTTTCAAACATGCATGGTTGAATTCTAGCAAGTTAAAGGAGCTTGAGATGTGGTAGCATTATCCTGACCTGCTAGGTTGTGCAGTGTAAGCATCAAGTGCAGAGAGAGAGAGATCAGTGTGGGCTAGAGTGGTCAAAATGAATTTGTTGAGGAGGTAGGGCTTAACAGGGACTTGGCATGATCTTGAAGAATGATGGCATCTGTTTAAGGCACAGGGAAAGAAGGGCACCGCAGGTAAGGAGAATGACATGAGCAACGCAGCAGAGGTGGGCACCAGCATGACGAGCTCATGACATTGAGGAAGACGGCGCAATTAGAGAAGAGGATGCTTTGGAGGCTGCGTTAGGAATTCAGGTTGAGTAAGGCAGCAATTTCTTGACAGCCATGCCAAGGAGTTTATCTTTGATGTCTTAAAAAGCTGGACCCCACTGAGGATACTTGAGTTGGAGAGCAACATGTTGAAAGCAGCATTTCAGGTGGATTAATGTTCTACCACGTGGAGATGTTGGGGCTGGGAAGAGGCTGGTGCCTAAGCCTGGCCAGTGAAAATGGTTTTGCTTCTTGGTGCCTAGAAAAAAAGCCTGAATTAGGATGATTTGCAGTCCGGCTACAGATATCATTCTATTTTACTTTTTAAAGTAATTATGTGGCTGGGCATGGTGGCTCATGCCCATAATCCCAGCACTTTGGGAGGCTGAGGCAGGCGGATCACGAGGTCAACAGATCGAGACCATCCATGCCAACATGGTAAAAAAAAATAATTTTGTGTGTGTGTGTGTGTGTGTGTGTGTGTGTGTGTGTGTCCTTATTTCAAGTCAATCTATGTTGTAGAATATTGAAAAATACAGTTAAGCTAAAAGAACATTTGAAAAAATTCACAAATTATCACTCAGAGGTAATTTCTGTTGACTTTCCATTTACCTCCTATAGATAATTTTCTATGCATATATGAATTTCTTTTAAAAAACAGTATCACATTATTTTGTAAACTGTATTTTTCACTTAACATCTGTTTATGTCAATACAGATATTCATTTTGTAAAATCCTTTTTTTTAGTTTTCAGAGATGGGGCCTCAATGTATTGCTCAGGCTGGAGTGCAGTGGCTATTCATGGTCGTGATCATAGCACATGACAGACTTGAACTTCTGGCCTCAAGTAATCCTCTTGCCTATGTTGGGACTACAGGCACCATACCTGGCTTTATAATATCTTCTTTATTTTTTTCCCATTCCTGCCCCCCCCCAAATACTCAGGCTTGGAAATATAACATCTTTTTAAAAAAGTAACAGAAGTATCTAGTAAGAGTGTCTCTTTATTTCCCCACAAATCCATCTCTCTAGATGTAACTGTGGTTCGTGTTTTGATGTATATCCTTCCAGATATTTTAATGGATAAATAATTTCAAATATGGAAATGCATATTTAGATAGATAACTTGGCCAGGCATGATGGCTCATGCCTGTAATCCCAGCACCTTGGGAGGCTCAGGTGGGTGTATCACCTGAGATCAGGAGTTCAAGACCAGCCTGTGAAATCCCTTCTCTACTAAAAATACAAAAACTAGCCTGGCGTGGTGGCGGGTACCTGTAGTCCCAGCTACTCGGGAGGCTGAGGCAGGAGAATTGCCTAAAACCAGGAGGTAGAGGTTACAGTGAGCTGAATTTGTGCCATTGCACTCCAACCTGGGCAACAGAGCAATGGAGTGAGACTGTCTCAAAAAAAGAAAAAAAAGATAGATACCTGACACCCTGTTTTTGTTTGCTCTGTATTTATGGATTCTATGTTTTGAAGAATGCTTTTAACTAATAGCATTGAAATAGTCAAGTTTGTATCTTAAGGATATGTTCCTAAGACTAAGAAGAAACATAATATTTTAGGACACAAAGAGGCCTGGGAACTTAGGTTTCTCAGAGGACACATCCTTAAAGAGTTTTGGAAACGCTCTTCTCTTTGTGCTGACTCCCCCAGGCGATCATTGAGGAGGCTGAAATTCGATGGAATGAAGTTGAGAGAGCAGTGCAGGAGTTTGAAAAAGATATTCTAAAAGCCATATCTAAGAAGAAAGGGAGTATTTTGGCCACTCAGAAAGTGATGAAGTACCTCGAGGACATGAACCGCCGGAGGGTGAGTTGGCAGACGAGTTTACAGACAGAGCTTAGAAAGGGAAAACATTCTTCCAGGGATATTATGGAAATCATCCATGTGAAGCAGCCTAGCTCCATTTGGTCCACCATAAATGTTGCCCACATATGCAGATTTTTTTTGCATCCCCTAAAGTGTATGAGTATATGCATGTTTTAAAATGTATGTTTGTGGCTGGGCACAGTGGCTCACGCCTATAATCTCAGAACTTTGGTAGGCTGAGGCAGGCGATCATCTGAACTCGAAGACCAGCCTGGCCAACATGGTGAAACCCCATCTCTACTAAAAATACAAAAATTAGCTGGACGTAGTGGCACATGCCTGTAATCCCAGCTACTTGGGAGGCTGAGGCAGGAGAATTGATTCAACCTGGGAGGCGGAGGTTGCAGTGAGCCGAGATTGCACAACTGCACTCCAGCCTAGGTGACAGAGCAAGACTCCATCTCAAAATAAAATTAAAAATAAATGCATGTTTATCAAGGCTAACACCGATAGTACTTCAGATTGATTTCTGTTTGTTTTGTTATTTGTTTCAAGATCTGATGTATTTTCTTGAGAAAGGTATGAGGCTGGGCTGGTCCAACCTGTCTAGAGAGGTGACTTTGGAGGAGGACAGGTAAATCTCTTTTTCACATTTTTAAAAAAACTTTAAAAAAATTGTTATAGAGATGTGTTGCCCAGGCTGGTGTCGAACTCTAGGGCTTAAGCAGTGAACCCGCCTTGGCCTCCCAAAGTGCTGGGATTACAGGGTAAATCTCAAGCTCTTTGAGTTCCTTTGTTATCAGGAGATGGACCTTGGGCTGTTATGAGAAAAAAGGAGAATTTGAGGGTTACTCCTTCATTTCCAGAGACTTTACAACATGTCAAGCTACAGATCCTGGAGACAAAGTAGGATTACTAACCCTAACATGTTAAGAGTGATAAAGGCCGGGCACAGTGACTCATGCTTGTACTCCCTGCACTTTGGGAGGCCCTACGTGGGCAGATCAGGAGGTCAAGAGTTAGAGACCATCCTGACCAACATGGTGAAACCCTGTCTCTACTAAAAATACAAAAATCAGCTGGGCATGGTGGTGCAAGCCTGTAGTCCCAGCTACTCGGGAGGCTGAGGCAAGAGAATTGCTTGAACCCAGGAGGCGGAGGTTGTGGTGAGCCGAGATCATGCCACTGCACTCCAGCCTGGAGACAGAGCAGGACTCCATCTCAAAAAAAAAAAAAAAAAAAAAGTAATAAAAATTATGTAAACTACCATAGGAATACAAGACCAAAAAATCATAAGATCATTTTGTCAGGAAAGGCCCCTACAGTAGCATACACTCAAATAATCTTGAATTTGAAAGCAATATAAAATTTGCATGGTGCAAAACCAGTGTCCTCTGCTTCTTGGTCATGAAATGTCATAGCAGTCCCAGCCTGAATAGAAGTAAAAGGACCTAAAATAAATAACAGAATGTTAGGGCTCAAGGTTTGGTTTGCAGCCCCAGAACCATCCACTTTTCAAACCAATAGGAAAAAGGAGAGAAATGGACTAAATGCATTAAAATGTGCCTTTATTTTTTAGGATATTATGAAGGAGAAATTACGTTTGAAAAATGTTTCTCTCAAAGTTCAGAGGAAAAAAATGCTTTTACAATTGAGGCAGGTATGTGGCCCTTTCTCTCTCTCTGTTTCTTTTTAAGGTTACTGTAGTAGACTGAATAAGGTTCCCACCCCCACTCCAAAATGTCCATATCCTAACCCCTGGAATCTGTGAATACATTAACTTATGTGGCAAAAAGGATTTTGCAGATGTGATTAATTTCAGGATCTTGAGATGGGGAGATGATCTTGAATTAACTGGGTGGCCCATATAATCTCCCTCCTTACCAAAGGGAAGCAGCAGGGTGAGAGAAACTGTGATAACAGAAGCAGAGATCAGAGCGATGAGCATTCAAAATAGGGAAAAGAGGCCAGGAATCAAGGACTGCAGACAGCTTCTAGAAGCTGGAAATGACAAGGAAACAGATTCTCCCGTAGAGCCTTGGGAAGAAATGCAGCCCTGTTGATTTGAGCCTCCAAACCTATGTCAGACTCCTGACCTCCAGAACTGTAAGATAATAAATTTGCATTAAAGCCACCAGGTTTGTGGTGATTTGTCAGAGCAGCAATAGGAAACTCATACAATGACTGTGCAGGCAAATCAAAGCTTTTGTGTAGACAGAGTTGGCTTGAATTTAAAAGACCCTCAAGACATGCTTGTTGGCCCTTTCTGGGAAGTGGCCTGGGTAGCACAGTGACGTGTGCTCTGGTGTGTCATAGCATCACCACCAGCTGACCCTAATGGCTCCTAATGAAAGGCAGTAAGGCAGACATGGCTCCGTCCTTTCCTAGCTCAGTATTTTTATCACTAACTCGAATTTGGGCACTGATGGCATGCTCATCAAAGGGGGCTCCTGACAAGGACACATAACTGGGCAGGAGAATTAACATGTTGGGAGCCTATTGCTTGGGTGACTTGGGATCCAGAAAGACCTCAGCAAGCTGGGACAGATTTAACAGCATGACGTGACGAAGGACAAGTGTAAGACCCTATAGTTTTGATCCCCCAAAATATCTGCTCAGGTACAGGATGGCTTAGTCGTAGAGTATGTGATAAAGTCAGCTTGGCTGGTGGTGATGCTGTGGCCTAGGCTATGCTCATAGAAACACAGTACCCAGACCAAGGAAGGGGTAGCCTTGCTGTACTCTGCGTGTGCATCCCCCACCTGGATTGTCATGTCACAGGGTGAGCTCCACCCTTGAAAGAATTGGCAAACTAGAGTTCACACAGAGAGCAGGCCAGATGTCGAGAATAGAAACCATGTCCAAGAGCCTGAGACTGATGCACCCAAAGGAGAGAGGGCCAGGAGGGCCACAGCCACTGTCTCCAAGTGCTCAGGGCTGCAGCAGGAAGGGAAAGCAGAGCTGGGACCGTGGATGGAGGTGTCAGGGAAGGAGATTTGAGTTCAGTGCAAGAAAAAGTTTTGCAGTGAGTGGTCCCAGTGGAGCTGTCTGCAGATCATCAGTTCCTGGTACTTGGGGATTCATGCAAGCACGGGCATCTTGAAGAATAGCTTTAAGCTAGAGATGGAGAATAGATGGATGATCTTTAACCTTAATGCTGCTGCTACACAGAAATTACACAGACACGGGCCCTGCCCTTGAGAGCTGATAGACTAGTGGGCAGCAGTGTCATGAGAAAAGGTGTGTATGTATAACTGTGTATACAGAAGCTACATACCAAGGACCACAGAGTTAAAGCTTCCAGGGGCTCAGCAGAGAGAGGGGTCACCCTCTGGTGTGGAAAACAGGTTGGGAGCATTGGAGCTAGAGGAATGATTGTATTGGGGCTTAAGGAAGTTGTGTTGTTTTGGGAAGGGGAAGAAGATGAATCCCCGGAGGTAGGACAGACAGCATGAGGCGTGGGAGTGAGGCACAGCAGTTCCCAAGTTGGGCTGTTGTCTACCACAAATATAAAATGGCATAGGCCTGGCAGGGCTGGTAAGGGGGCCAGGTCAGGGAGGGAACCTTATACACTCATGCACTGCAGGGCAGAAATAGCAGATGGTCAAAGAAGGGGGAATCTATGGGCTGCTTTTCTAGGGTTTTTCATGTTAAAAACAACTTTTAAATGGCCTGATTCGTACTCTTCCTTCATGGCCCTGTTTAGGCACCACCCGCTGTGGGATGCCCTCTGTGCATGACTCAGTCTTTAATCCTCCCCTGGCCTGGCTTAGGGGCTTCTGTGTGTCCTCTGTCCCACTCCCCAACATTCCCCCCGAACAACACATCCCACTGCACCATGCTGTTGAGTCAATGGCTTATCTGTAAACCCTCAGATGCACTCCATGGGGCCAGGGAACATTGTATTTACTGAAATCTCTATTCCCAGATGCCCAATATATGTTTGTTGAATGACTAAAAGATGACTGACCTTCAAAGTCTTATCAAGAGTTGCAAGATGTGAGCCATACATTCAGAATCACAACTGATGTATCATCTTTTCTTTCATCTTTCTGAGCTGTAGAAGGAAGAGGTGGGTGAGGCCCTTCATGAGGTTGATTTTCAGCAGTTGAAGATAGAGAATGCTCAATTTCTAGAGACAATTGAAGCAAGGAATCAAGAACTGACCCAGCTAAAGATGTCATCTGGAAACACTCTACAGGTCCTCAGTGCCTACAAAGTAAGGCCATTCCTGATGCCTACCCACCTTCTGCCACAAGGCTTTCCACACCCATCTTTCTGGCCACAGGGAGGTTCTTGTGCACTGCAGTTTCATACAGTGCTTAGGTGCCCCCTCGCTGTCAAGCCATGTGTCCTAAAATTCCCTGAATGCTCCCACAACCCTGGCTGTGCATGAGAACCAGAGTTTTTCTTTAAAAAAAAAACCCCTATAGATAGGTAGATAATAGGTAGATAGATAGATGATTGATGGATGGATAGACGATAGGTAGATGATAGACAGACGACAGGTAGATAGATGATAGATAGATCTAGATAGATAGATAATAGATGATAGATAGATGACTGATAGATAGATAGATAGATAGATAGATAGATAGATAGATAGATAGATAGTTAGATGCCCGAGTCCCACCCTGACTAATTGAATTAGGAGGTGGGGGCCATGCATCTTACTTATTTTGTTTTGTTTTTTTGTTGTTAATTCCCCAAGTGATTTTTATGCATGTTGAGTTTTGAGAACTAACCACATTTACAGCCCTGTTTAATTTGGCTCTAAATGCGGTTAGTTCTCAACTCACCATGAATAAAAATTGCATTATAAGCACTTTATAAGCACTTTCCTATAAATCCGCTATAAATCAGAAAACTACTCAATAATTTGTCATCCAAACAGAACCCTTTTGGGAGGGAAAAGAGGCACTATTAATAATTAAGCAGAGACTATAGACACACACAGGGCCTGGCCCCAGCAGACCAGGCCATCTGGGCACCCTGCTAGGGACCATCTAATGCAATATTCAGCAACTGCAGGCCAGTGTATCCCACCCACTGCCCTGTGAGCTGAGAATGGGATTACAGAAGAACGTTTATAATCGATTTGGTGATAGAAAACACTAACTTGAAATCGAATGAAGCAAAATTGGTTTCTTCCCCAGAAATTCCATTTCTTTCATTAGTAGACCTGTAGTCTAAAATATTGTACTCAATGATTATCTTTTGAATTGAATCAATAAAACATTGGTAGGATTTTTTTTCGCTTGTTAATATAAGTACATAATATCCACAGTTTTGCTTCTGGGCTTGCAAAGCCTAAAATATTTACTATCTGGTCCTTTATGGAAAGGTTTTGCTGACCCCTCGCATAGTGCCCAGGTGGCAATGGTGGCGATGGGCTTAGGTAGCTTGCAGGTGGGCTTTGTTTGGCCCACAGAGTTTAAAAATGTGAATGTGAATGTGTATAGACCAGGTTTATGTTTGTTCAACATTTTCCTTTTACAAATGAAAAAACTGAGGGCCAAAGATACAGAATAGACAGGGCGCAGTGGCTCATACCTGCAATCCCAGCACTTTGGGAGGCCTAGGCAGGCAGATCACCTGAGGCCAGGAGTTCGAGACTAGCCTGGCTAACATGGCAAAACCCTGTCTCTACTAAAAATAACAAAAAATTATCTGGGCATGTTGGTGTACACTGTAATCTCTAGCTACTTGAGAGGCTGAGGCACAAGGATGGTTTGCACCCCCAGGGGCAGAGGTTGCAGTGAGCCAAGATCATGCCACTGCACTCCAGTCTGGACAACAGAGCAAGACTCTGTCTCAAAAAAAAAAAAAAAAATGCAGAGTATTAGCCAAATTCAAGCAACAAGTTACTGACAGAGCTGGGACTCCCAGTCTAGCATGCATCCCACCTAACTCAGTTTGTATCCCACCCAACTGCCTTTCCCAGCAGAAAGTATGTAGAAAACAGGGTGTCGGCATTCTGAAATTTATGTGTCATAAACATCCAACAGATCTTCTACTTTTAGCTTCTCTTATCAGTTTTTAGCTTATCTGATCACTGTTATTTCTAGAGGAGGCCAATTCCTGTGACTTCCAGGCGCTTGTTGCCTGGAGAGCTAATTGTACTTGGTTAGATTACATTGGACCTTGATCTTATCCTTCGGAATCAGTTAAGTAGCACAGGGCCTGCCTGGTCTTGTCAGGGGAAAGCCAAGGGTTTTGGAAATGGAGTTACTGATTTTTAAAATCAAACTCCCAGGCCGCAGGACCTGACCTCCTTAGGATGGGTCTAAACGCACAGTGCGGATTGCTTGCAGTACCCGAGATTAGCAGCACAGGCCACAGTGGGCAGAGTGAGTCATTCCTGGGGGAAATGGAGGCAGCACAACTGACTTGTGGAGTCAGACCTTGCCTGTGCTTGAATAGTGGCTCCTCCTCCTGGGGGAGGTGCTTCATCTGGGCAAGATTCTTCACCTATTATTTTTTTTTTGAGACGGAGTCTTGCTCTGTCACCAGGCTGGAGTGCAGTGACACAATCTCAGCTCATTGCAACCTCCGGCTCCCTGGGTCAAGTGATTCCCCTGCCTAAGCCTCCTGAGTAGCTAGGACTACAGGCCTGCACCACCACACTCAGCTGATTTTGTCTTTTTAGTAGAGATGGGATTTCACCATGTTGGCCAGGATGGCCTCAATCTTTTGACCTTGTGATCCACCTGCTTTGGCCTCCCAAAGTGCTGGGATTACAGGCGTGAGCCACCATGCATGGCCCAATTCTTTGCCTCTTTGAGGCAAGTTTTGTGTCACCAGGATGGTGCTCTGTCTAGTATGTCATGTGTCCCCAGCATCAAGGATGGTGCCTGGCTAAAGCAGGTACTTGGCCAATATTGTTGAATGAACTGCTCGCAGTATAGGTGTGTACTTGGTAGGCATGGGAGGGTGACAGGAGGGGCCACTTTGATATAAATATCAAACATTGATTCTCCCAGCAATCACGAAATGAAAATAAAGAAATAAATATCAAACACCCAAGTGTGAAACCTTGTTAAAGGCATGCAGAATAACTTTTCTCTATACTAAAAGTACCAGTACCTCCAGTAGGGTAGGCACCGGGCTAAGTGCTAAGGGTACAGCATTTAGACAGCACCAAGCAGAAATGGACTCTTCTCTTCTGTGAATTTCATGTGTGAACCTGAGTCAAGGTGGTAGCTTTTTCTCTGACTTTATGCCCTCAAGCCCTGCCTGGTGGAGTCTGGTGGAATGTAAGCATGTGACTACCGCTGTGCTGAGTCACTCCGGACTGACTATAAACTAGTGATTTGGGGCCTTGTAGGTAGAATTCTAAGATGTCCCCAAGACTCCCTCCCCTCTGGGGTCTACACCTTGTATAATCTCCAGCCAGGACTGTGAATATGATGGGTTCAGTTATTAAGTTCTGTTCTGTTCTATGATTCAGTTACACCGTATGGCACAGTTGACCTAAAGATAGGACAATCACCTGCTTGGGCCTGACCTAATCACACTAGTCCTTTGAAAGTACAGATTCGCCCAGGTGAGTTGGCTAACACCTGTAATCCCAGCACTTTGGGAGGCTGAGGTAAGTGGATCACCTGAGGTTGGGAGTTTGAGACCAGCCTGACCAACATGGAGAAATGCCGTCTCTACTAAAAATACAAAAAATTAGCCGGGTGTGGTGGTATATGCCTGTAATCCCAGCTAGTCGGAAGGCTGAGGCAGGAGAATCACTTGAAGAGGCGGAGGTTGCAGTGAGCTGAGATTGCGCCATAGCACTCCAGCCTGGGCAACAAGCGCAACAAGAGCGAAACTCCATCTAAAAAAAAAAAAAAAAAAAAAAAAATTCTCAGCTGGGTGCGGTGGCTCACCCCTGTGATCCCAGCACTTTGGGAGGCCAAGGCGGGTGGATGATGAAGTCAGGAGATTGAGACCATCATGGGCAACATGGTGAAACCCTGTTTCTACTAAAAATACAAAAATTAGCCAGGCATGGTGGCATGCACCTGTAGTCCCAGCTACTTCGGGGGCTGAGGCAGGAAAATCACTTGAACCCAGGAGGTGGAGGTTGCAGTGAGCCGAGATCATACTACTGCACTCCAGCCTGGCGACAGAGCGAGACTCCATCTCAAAAAAAAAAAAAAAAAAAACGATAGTACAGAGTTTCTCTGGAAGAGGAAATCATAGATGCGAAGCATAAGGGGAAATTGCTGGAGGAAGGGTTCTCCATTGTGGGCTTGAAGACAGAGGCACTACATGGAAGGGATCCAAGAGGGGCCTCTGGGAGCTGAGAGTGACCTCCTGCTGACAGCCCAAAAGAAAACAAGGGCCTTGGTCCTACAGCTTCAAGGAAGTGCCCTTCTGCCAACAATAAGTGAGCTTAGAAGAGGACCCTGAGCCCCTGACAAGAACCACAGCCCTGGCAAACACCTTCATTTCAGCCTGATGGGACCAAGGGGGAGAATCCAGCCACACTGTGCCTAGACTTCTGACCTATGGAAGCTATGATGGGTGTTGCTCTAAGCCACAAAAGTTTATGGTAATTTGTTACATGGCAATAGAAAGGGAATGTAGTTGTTTTCAGAAGTGGCCTCCTCACATCTTGACTCAGCGTCACCAATTCTGTTCTCATTAACCTTCGTGAAGACCTGCCCCAGCAGAGCCAGTCATGGCCTCGCTGTGCCCTGGAAGTTCCATCCTTCCTGCCCTGCCGCTCTAAGTTGTTGACCGCTTGTCTTCCCTCTGCTCTCCTTCCTCCCACCTGAATTGCTGGTTTGCAGCAAAGTTTTGCCCCATCTCCCCAGCCCACAGCTGACCCCATCAGTCTGGTCTCATTCACTTTTGCTTTCCTTAGCAGAGCAGTTTTCATGCAGGACATGGAACAGGAAATGAGCCTTAAAGAAGTGAGGCCTGGAAATAGGAGTGCAGAAAAGAATGGTCCCTGGGTGCCAGAAGGTCCCCCAGGCAGGTGGTTCTGGGCTCCCCTGTTTTGACACCCTGGGGCTATGCCCTTGCCCCCTCCTCCTGCCTTCACTTTGACTGTGGGCCTGCTGTTCTCCACCCACTCTCCCGGCTCCTATTAGATCTTCCTCTCCTTGGTTCTTTCCATATCTTGGAATGTTCTCTTCTCTCTTCACCTTAACGTACTGACTCAACCTTTCAGCTCTCTTTCCAGCATTTTTTTTTTTTTTTTCAGGAAGACCTTGTCCAGCCACTGTCCTGGTATTCTCACAGCATGGCACAATTGCAGTCTTACATTTCTTCTTGCAATTATTTGACTGCGTCTCCTCCACTGTGTAGGCCGTGAGCCGTCTTCCTGGTGGCAGAGCCTAGTTTGCTTCGCTAGCCAGTGCTGGTGCAGGGACTGGCGTCTGGTGGGTGGGTTTTCAGGGTTTGTTGAGCGAGCTCCCCCAGATCACTGCGTCTTTCCTTTGGCCCACTCCTCTGCCTAGCAGAGCACATCCCAGCTCCTCTGAACTGACTCTTCCCCACTAGGAGAGAGTGGCCAAAAGAGGGCCAGTCTAAGAAGCAGGGGCCTGCAGGAGTCGGTGAAGGGCAGATGATGCCCTGGAAATCTGCAAGGCTGCTCTCGCAGGACTCCTCTAAAACTAGTAGGCCCAGCTTCATTCAGAGATGAGAGTGGTGGAGCCTGTGGGCTGTGGAATCTTACTGTCTGGGCTCAATTCCTGGCCCCCCCTTGTCTCTGTGACCTTGGGGAAATGGTTTTACCTCCCTAAAGGTCAGTTCTCTCGCCTATAAATGGAGATAGTAGTAGCACCCACCTACCTCATGGGGAGTACTCCCCACTCTCCATCCACATGAGATAGTCACAGCAGCTGTTTGTTGAATGTCCTCCATGTACCGGGCACTGTGCTCAGCACTCTACGAGGCCATCTCCTGTAAGCCTCTCCACAACCCTACATGGTGACTGGACCCAAGTTTAGAGAGGTTCTGGGACCGCCCCAGAGATCTCCTTAGTGAGTAGTGGGGCAGGATTTAGATCCCCGTATGCCTGACCTCTCTGCCTCTCCTGCTGAGGACAAGACCCCAAGGTCCTCTCCTCTCAGACATCAGGATTTGGAAAATCTGGGCAACAGTGACAAGGGCAATTTGGACTTCCTGGATGGTCCCGCTTTTCTGTTTGTTAACCAAGAGCTGTCTCCCCTTCATGCGGTTCTGAGAGGTCACCTTAGCTCAAGACTTGCCATGTTGTTATATTTCAGAGCAGGCTTCACAAGGCAATGGACATGTGCATCAATCTGGACAAGGAGATCTTGCTGAGGAAAGAGCTACTTGAAAAAATTGAAAAAGAAACGCTACAAGTAGAGGAGGTAGGAGAGGACCAACTGTGGTATTTCTGATGTTTGTCTCCTTGTGTTTATAAGGGCTTGAGTCAGGGTCCGCCAAGATCTGAGCCACCTTGTTGGCTTATCTAGAAAAGCCTAGACCATAAAAATCAAAATAGCTCTGGGCCATCAAAGCACAGAGTGGCACCTGGAGACCTACAGTCCAGGTGTGTCACATTTTACTGCTGGGTTAGGTTCTAGAGTCAGCTCAGAAAACAAAAATTTCATAGAGTCCAAATAACATTTGGGAATTCCTTAAGTGACCCATAAAGTACAGTATTCAGTGTCATGTCCACAACCCCATGAAAAATGTTCAATGCATATAGTAATGTATCTGATAGGAAAAAAATACACATGCCAAAATAGAACTTTTGATGTAAAGGAGAGACAGTGAGAGAGAGGTCATAACCATATGACATCTCACCTGGTACCCAGACTGGATGCTTACAGCCTGAGTAGCCTGTAGCAGAGACCAGCTGAAGAACAGCAAACCTGTGACCTCTGTCCTGGGCTCACTCCAAGGCTTGTGGTCACTGTGTGCAGAGGTGAGTGGAGTCATCTGAGCTCCCTGCCTATCTAAATTGCAATTTACCTCTCATTACTTTGCTAAGCATTGCTAGCTGAATTTCTGTAACTTAAATGTACATAGGATGTGATGCAAAGAGAACTTTTTGGGGAGGGCGCAAGAGAAAAGAGTGCTAGACTTATGATCAGAAGGCCTGGCATCAGGTTTGGTGCTGCTAATTTCTGGTCTTGAACAAGCTTTTAAATAGATGGGACTGTTTCTACATCTGTGAAATAGATCTATTGCCCTTAGTGTGGTGGCTAGAGAGGACCACATATAATGACACTTTGTCAACCCCTAAAACTGTTTGTATGATTATTAGTGTCATTGTCTTGTGTGGGCTTGAGGTGTCTCCCTTAGTGTGTGTGGCCCCAAATTTGCCTACAATGGCCCCAAAGCCACAGGATTATTAACATCTAAGTTTTGTCACAGCATACACATTATTTTCTCGATGGAGAGCTAACACCTTCTGCAAAAAAAAAAAAAAAAAAAAAAAAAAAAACCAAAAAAAACCACACCCAGTCTCAATACAGAGTGGCAAGTAGCAAAGTTAAAGCAAAAACCTGTGAACTCTCTTAATGCAGAATTGCTGTGGTTCTTATTTTTCCCTTGGGTTGGTAGTTATTAGATTACAAGTAAAACTTAAAATTGATTTTTTTAAAGCATGGCATTCACTGCTTAGTATATTGTAGCTTTCTTGTTAATATCTTGAAAATAGCTTTATTGGGATTCAGTTTATATACCATATAATCACCTATTTAAAGTGTACATTTCAGTGGATTATAATATATTCACAGAGTTGGGTAATCATCAGCCCAGTAATTTTCGAACATTTTCATCACCCCAGAAAGAAACCCTGCACCCATTAGAAATCCTTCCTCCTGTAATCCCAGCACTTTGGGAGGCCATGGCGGGCAGATCATTTGAGGTCAGGAGTTTAAGACCAGCCTGGCCAACATGGTGAGACCCCCGCCTTTACTAAAAATACAAAGATTAGCCAGGCATGGTGGTGGGCACTTGTAGGGAGGCTGAGGCAGGAGGATCGCTTGAGCCTGGAAGGCAGAGGTTGCAGTGAGCTGAGATCGCACCGCTACACTTCAGCCTGGGTGATAGAGGGAGACTCCGTCTCTGGGGCAGGGGGAAAAGAAAGAAAGAAATTCTTCTCCATTCCCCACCACAACCCACTCCCACCCTCCAGCTCTCAGCGGCCACTAGTCTACATTCTGCCTCTGTGGATTCGTCTGTTCTGGACATTTTATGTAAAAGAGGTTATACAATATGTGGTCTTTTATGAGTGGCTAATCATGTGTTTCTTTTTATGGCTGAATAGTATTTCATTGTGTGGACAGACCGCATTTTATTTACCCACTCATCAGTTGGTGGACATTTGGGTTTCCACTTCGGGACTATCACGAGTAATTCTGATATGAACATTCTGGTACAAGTTTTTGTGTGGATACGTGTTTTCTTTTCTCTTGGTGTGTTTTCTTTTCTCTTTGACATATACCTAAAAGTGGAATTGTGGTTGTACATGGTAATTCCATATCTAACACCTAGAAAAACTACCAATCTGTTTTCTAAAGTGGCTGCACCATTTTGCATTCCCACAGTGTATGAAGGTTCCAGTTTCTGTACATCTCTGTTATTCTCAGGTTTTCTTTAATGGCCATCCTACTTGCTATGAAGTGATATCTCGTTGTGGTTTTTATCTGAATCTGCCTAATGACATGGAGCATCTTTTCATGTGCTTATTGGCCACTTGTCTCTAGTCAAGTCCTTTGCTCAGTTTATAAGTGGGTTATTTATCTTTTTAACTTACCTATTGTAAGTTGAAAATACCATAAGTCAAAAATGCGTTTAACATGCCTGACCTAAACATTATAGCTTAGCCTTGCCTATCTTAAATGTGCTTAGAACACTTACATTAGCCTACAACTGGGAAAAATCTTCAAACACAAAGTCTGTTTTATATAGGGTGTTGAATGTCTCATGTAATTTATTGGATACTGTACCGAAAGTAAAAAACAGAAGGGTTATACCGGCACTCAAAGTGTGGTTTATACTACATGTGTATTGCTTTTACACCATCTTAAAGTAAAAAAAAAAACTTAAATTGACCCATTGTAAGTCAAAGATCACCTGTATAAGATTCACAAATATTTTCTTCCATTTTGTGGATTTTCTTTCACTTTCTTGATACTTTTTTCTGTAACACAAATGTTTTTAATTTTGATAGAAGTCCAGTTTATCCATTTTTTTATTTTGAGCTTGTGCTTTTGGTGTCATGTATAAGAAACCATTGCCTTACCCCATATCATGAAGATTTACTCCTCTGTCTTCTTTTAAGAGTTTTATCATTTAGGCTGGGCGTGGTGGCTCATACCTGTAATCTCAGCACTTTGGGAGGCCGAGGCAGGCGGATCACCTGAGGTCAGGAGTTCGAGACCAGCCTGGCCGACCTGGTGAAACCTCGTCTCTACTAAAAATACAAAAATTAGCTGCATGTGGTGGCAGGCACCTATAATCCCAGCTACTCAGGAGACTGAGGCAGGAGAATTGCAGGAACCCAGAAGGTAGAGGTTGCAGTGAGCTGAGATCGGCCATTGCACTGCAGCCTGGGTGACAGAGAGAGACTCTGTCCCCTCCGAAAAAAAAAAATTATTTTTGGAACTCTATTGGAACTGTGGGGAGAGATGGCAGGGCCAGTGAATTCTCAAAGCAGGAGCTGCTGGGGTACCCTGGGTGTAACTGCTCCTTCCCAACCCAGGACCGGGCCAAAGCCGAGGCAGTGAACAAGAGGCTCCGGAAGCAGCTGGCCGAGTTCCAGGTACCACAGGTGATGACTTACGTCTGGGAGAAGATCTCAAATGGGGACCTGGAGAAGAGCATCAAGATGTGGGAAAGGAAAGTGGAGATAGCAGAGGTGAGCCACGGGAGCCCCAGGATGGGCAGTCTTTTATGTCCTCAATGTTTTCATTTAGGATTTTGATCTTTGGGCTAAGAATACAATGTTTGGATGTATAATTTCTGGGAGAAATCTCAGCAGTTGCTTTAACTATTAAACCAAGATGAAGGATGATTATTTTTTTAAAGTTCCCCCTTTTGTATTGTTAGGGGCAAGGTCTTTTCCATTTTCAGGGAGAAACTCTATAGTAATCATGTGTTTTTAGTTGCCTGTTTTCTTAATGAATTCTAGAAGTCTCTGAATCCCTCTGCACTGGTAATTTAGTAATTACTACTTTATAGATGGAGAAGCCAGTTTTTTAAAAAATGAGATAATGATGGATTTTTTAATATCACTCAGAACTTCATTCCCTGCATGTACGTAGTTGCCATGGGTCTTTCTGCTTTTGAATGAATCTCGCAGACTTTGAATATGGTACTGTGTGACAGGAAGCACGCTTGCTCGTGTGAGCTGCGGGAGATAAATGGGCAATGGGAAAACATATGCTGGTGTCAGAAGAAAGACAAACACCCAGGCTACAAACTGAGGTCACTCAAACCATCATCAGAGTAGCTTAGAAAGCCAGTCAGGTCCCTTGGGAAACTGGGACCTTGGTGTTTTCACATCTAGCCCCTGGCCCCCATTTCCTGTGTTACTTTCTCCCATGTCTCCTGTGGCCATTTTGTAGCAGAGGGTAAATTAGGATCCAAACTTGAGCCCCTCAGATCTGGAACTGAGAAGTAGCAGAATCGTGGCAGGAACATGCAACTTCTCACTTCATTGAACAGAAAAATGCTCTATAGAAGGATCTTCCGGGTGGGTGCTGCCCCTTGGTGGCCCCTGCACTACATCGTGCATGGAGGGCACACTGCCCCACACAGGGTCGCCTGCACCATCATGGGGCTGGATGAGGGTTGCATTCTGAATAGCCACAATCAGTTTTTCTCAAGTGACCTTCTCCCCCGACTCCTTTATCTTTTTTTTTTTTATTGGCAGATGTCCTTAAAAGGCTACCGTAAGGCTTGGAATCGAATGAAAACAACCAATGAGCAGTGGCAGGCAGATTACCCTGATGAGAAGTAGCCAGAGGCAGGCCACGGCTTACAGACCCAGATGTCAGCTATTAAAGGAATCAGCTTCTTTCTAGTCATGGGCTCCTCTCACTGTTCCCTGTCTGCCTGGTGTTCCCAACTTCCTAGCCAGGCTGAGCATCACCTCTTGGGCCACATCTGCTCATGGGGAGTGTTTTCACAGCCTGGTCCCTGGAACTGTTACCACTGAAAGAACCACAGGGCACTCTAATGGTTTGACACTTGTTAGCCTGCATTTAGTTCACAAGCACAATGAAAGTGACCTTCCCACACATGCGAGTGGGACAGAGGAGGGAGAGCCAGCCCAGTGTGCACTATGGGTGTATCCGTGGCAGCTCTGGTGTGCCACTATCAAAAACAGACACCAAAATAGCATGGTGAATGCCTGGCACCCAGCGTTCTGAGCTTACTCTTCAGTTTGGTGGGATAGCTCCTGGACTAGATACTGCTGCAAAAGAAAACAAGCATGAAGGAAACCAAGATGATTTCTTCGGGCTGATGCAACCTGTTCTGACCTGCAGAAGACCCACCTTCCCCTACCTCCCCACTGTAATAGTCATAGTATAAGGGTTGTACAGATGCCTCAGGAGACCTGCCTGATTCCCTTACACCCTTCTCCCTAACATCTAGACCATCCCTAGATGCTAGCTGTGAATGCATGGTGGTCCTTCTTTGTCCCTGGAAGTATGATTCAATATGGCTCAGTTCAGAATCAGAATATGTGTTCTGTGTCATGGCATTTGGTCCATGGTGGGAGAAAGAAATAAACTTTTCCCAGTGGTGAAGTGAAGACAGGGGAGGGCCGGCCGTCTCAGCCTTGGACGTGATCCAGTTGCTGTAGTCTTCCACTTTGGTGTACAGAAACAGGCCGGGGCACGGCTCACCACCAAAGTTCAGGACTCCTCTCAGAACCCATAGATCGAACGGCTGTAGCTGGCACATCATTGGGCTTCCTGGGTCCCCCTGTGACAAAAGACAGAAGGCTTCAGGTCTTAGAAAAACTAGTTTTTGTTGTAAGTCTATCCTTGTGCAATATACTTTTTGTTCTAGAAATGTTTATACTGGTTCTCACTGGAAATGGGGCAAATGATAGGATACGATTTCAAATCTAGGCAGCCACCACCATGGATTCCAACAAGATGACTTTTCCTTTTATTATGCAAATTAGCTGTGACTTCTGCGGGTTGCCTATAGCTTCCCAGTTCATATCTCATTTTCTTGCTCCTTTCCAGTCCTTTGGCCAAACCCTCCCTCCCTTCTGGCTTCTCATTCCTGAAATGTTGGTGTTTGTTTCCATTCTGGCCTGAAACCTTTTCCCTTCTCCTCTCTGCCTTGCTTAGACCCTTAGTCTAAGCAGCTTTCTGCCACCTGGCAGCTGCTCACCAGCTGGCTGGCCGTGCTCTTGGTTTTCGCCATTCCCAAGGGAGCAGTCCTCTGGGACTTGGGAATTCTGCCACACACACTTTACCTAACTCAAGGTGAGGGAGTAGAAGCTTGGCATCCTTAGCTAGATATGGGGCCTTGACAGGTGACCAAATCCTCTCTGAGCCAAAGTGGGAACACAGTTATATGTTCTCACTGTAATATCTGGGAACAGCACAGTGCCTGGCACAGCACACACTAAATAGAATATTAGCTACCATCATCTTGATGTCTCTACGAAAGCCATCGTCTTTCTGAAAAGTTGGGGAAAATGGAAAAGCAACAAGGCAATTACTAGGTATCCTTTACCTCACCCGCCGCGACCCCACACCCCTAGGTCTCCTCTCAAAGGAATTCCTGCCTCTCCCGTGGCCCATCTTGGTTGGAGAAGGGGGTGGTCATCCCCAGTTTAGTCAGCCGCCTCTGACCTGTGTGACCTGCCTGGCTGGAAGGCCTGGACAATGACATGTTGCTCTCATGGTTTGGAGTGGGGCTGCAATTAACCACAGGAAACAATCTGAACAGACTCAACCACAAGCAGCAGAAAGGCAGAAAAGCAGCAGCCTCAACCCCCCAACCCCACCTCCGTTTTTTTTTTTTTTTGAGATGGAGTCTCTCTCTGTATCCCAGGCTGAAGTACAGTGGTGCAATCTCGGCTCACTGCAACCTCCACCTCTCAGGTTCAAGCGATTCTCCCACCTCAGCCTCTTGAGTAGCTGGGGCTACAAGCATGTGCCACCATGCTCAGCTAATTTTTTTTGTTTTGTCTTTGAGATGGAGTCTTGCTCTGTCACCCGTGCTGGAGTGCAGTGGAGAGATCTCGGCTCACTGCAACCTCCTCCTCCTGGGTTCAAGCGATCCTCCTACCTCAGCCTCCCCAGTAGCTGGGATTACAGGTGCCCACCACCACGCCCAGCTAATTTTTGGATTTTTAGTAGAGACAGAGTTTCACCATGTTGGCCAGGCTAGTCTCAAACTCCTGACCTCAAATGATCCGCCCACCTCGGCCTCCCAAAGTGCTGGGATTATAAACATGAGCCACCATGCCCAGCGGGGTATTCTCTTTCAATAAAGCTCCCTTTTTTCCTCGTAATTCACACCAGAACAGAGACGAAGACGAGTGAGAAAAGAAGGGAGCAACTCCGTGGGCAGGGCGGCAGGAAAGCTGAGCTATAAAAGCTGCCGTGATTCCCTGGTGGTTTCTCAGCAGGCCAAGGCCAGACACAGGAGGAAGGCCTTGTGGACTTCATTCTGTGCCTCTCCTTGGATGGAAGGGTGTGCTTTAGTACGGAACTCTTGACTTTTCAGTTGACTGGTGAACAAGTTCTTGTGTGCACCTCACTGTGTCTGTCTAGGACATGGGGGCTCCCTGGCTAAGAATGCCGTGGTGCCCCCCTTCATCAGTCCCATTTGCAGTTTGTCTTAACTGTAGTGATATAGCCAGAGCAAAAAAAGAATGCAATTTAGGACAAATGATTGGATGAATGATTGGTAGATGTCCTCGGTTGTGGCATGGTTTTGCAGGTCGCTGTTCCACCTGGGCACAGCATATGCGCTTTTTCTCTTCCCCATAATCCTATAGGGGCTGTGACTTTGGAAGCACAAGTGGCAAAGGCAGACAGCTCCAGGTGCCCCTCTGGAGCTACCCTACCTCATCTCCCCAGGGAGCAGTCACAGCCCAGAGTGGGGTCTTTGATTGTGTAATCTTTTCCCTTCACCTTCAGCAAAAGCCCTAACAGTGGTAGAATAAAGACTGGATGGGGAAGTGCAGAGCGTTTCTGCTTTCGTTGGGTTTCGGGGAAACCCATAGGCAGATTCTGAACCTGGTGGTTCATTCTACATGTGGGAACTGTGGCTTTGAAGGCCTCTGCACATGAGAACATATTTCCAAGAGAGAGAATTCTAAGGGGACAGGTCACCATTAAATGGCATACAAGCATAATTCTGTTCAAAAATTAACACCTGTTTAGAGGTGTGCCACAGTTAAAAACCAACCTGAACTTTGCGGTTAGATTTTAAAAGATGATCACTTAGAGCATAAATAGCTTAGGATCTTCCATTGAGTTGAAGATACAGTTAGAAATCAACATCTTTGAAATTAGGATGTGTCTTTTAATCAGTTGACTTCAGAGTTGAACTGGCAGCAGTTTTTTCTTTCTTGAGATTACATAAAGTGATGGTGCATTCTATAATTGGCAGCATCTTAGATCTGATGAAGTATGACACTTGTTTGATGGAATGGTTGAGGGCAGAATTTTGTTAAAAAGCTGTATCTTCACTGTATTTTAACACATTATCTAATTTAAGAAATTGTTAAGATCCCCCACCTGGCAGAGGACCCAGTACAGAGTAGGTACTCAATAGATGTTGCACCAACTTTGGAAGGGCAAATTTATTTCTTAGTGAGAGGCAGTCCTTCATGCTTTTGCAATAAAATGACTTTTAGAAAGAATTATCTTTATATATGTATTTTTTTCCCATTGTTCTAAAAATCCTGCCCTTCTGGTTCCTCTAGGGGAAAAAAAAAAATTCCCCATCAGAGTGTCCTGAAGTTTATTTAGAGGAGAGTGGGTGATAAGCCTCTTAGAAAAGCAATTCTAGAGTAGAGGAGAGAAACTCTATCTGGATATCTGGTAGGCCTAGGTTCTTGTCTTTGCTCTAACTTTTACTGACCGTGTGACCTTACTAAGCCACACTTTCTCCAGATTTGGATATGAAGGAGCCTGAACCAGTTGTGTGTGACTTCTACACATTGTTTTTGAGGCAGTAAGATAACCATATCTGTATAGCCCTCATCTGGGTGGAGCGCAGGGCTTCTCACAGAAAAAAAACCCAATAACTGATAGCATCGGAGGGGTCTAGGTTCCGCAGAAGCTAAAAACAGCAGCCCCACACTGTAAACCTGCTCAAAGTATATCTGCCTGTGTGGTTTGGACTCAGACTCTCACATTTTTAGCTAGTTAAAAAGCACCTGTGACATACACAAGCTTCAACATTGAAAATCATGACTGGTTAGTTCATTCAGCAGATTTTTACTGAGTATACACTGTCTGCCAAGTGCTATTCACTCCAGAAACAGCCACTAATCCAAAGCCCTAGTCCCTGCCCTCACAGAGCTCCCCATCTAGGGAGGGGGAGTCCCGAGGCTCCCCTGGATGTGACCAAGGCTTACTCTCAACACTTAGCTTCTGCTCCATGATGTTCTTACCAAGCAGACAGTCTTGGTTTCCTCTTTCATGTGGCTGCCGCATTCTGTCTTCTGGAGTTTGTGTAGGGGACACATGTCAACATCTTTCACGAAGATTTTCCTCAGGATACTCATCGTCATGTGATTTCCTGTCTGGACCATGCAACAGAGAGCCCAGGGGTTATTAATGAGAAGGCAGTCCGCTAAGTCAACACAACTCCCACTCATATAGCAAAACGAGAGTGAAAATTTTTTTTTTTTTTTTTTTTTTGAGATGGAATCTTGTTCTGTCACCCAGGCTGGAGTGCAGTGGCATGATCTTGGCTCACTGCAACCTCTGCCCTCCGGCTTCAAGCAATTTTCCTGCCTCAGCCTCCCAAGTAGCAGGGATTATGGTGCACACCACAATGCCCAGCTAATTTTTGTATTTTTAAGAGAGACAGTGTTTCACCACGTTGGCCAGGCTGGTCTTTAACTCCTGACCTCAAGTGATCCACCTGCCTTGGCCTTTCACAGCTGGGATTTCAGGCATGAGCCACTGTGCCTGGCCTGAAATGTTCTTATAAATCCCTTTTCTTCATAGAAATAAGAACCTGTGACTGAGTTTTTACTGAAAACTACCTCCACTTTGAACTTGAATGTATAAACAGGTAGAGAATACTCTTCCTCCTCTTCTAGAGAGTATCCATTAAAGGTGGCTTAGACAAGAGGACAGTCAGCTGTAGTTCAGGGACTAACATCTGCTCACCCCTCCATACCCTTGTACTCATTCCAGGCTGTCCATTGCCTCTGTACTTCCAATTCTGGTGTAGGTCTAGTGGTTAAAGGACCAATGTGATGTAAGAATGGCCACTGGCTGGGCACAGTGGCTCATGCTTATAATCCCTACACTTTGGAAGGCCGAGGTGGGAGGCTTGCTTTAGCCCAGGAGTTAGAGACCAGCCTGGGCAACATAGCGAGACCCCGTCTCCACAAAAAATAAATTTAAAACAATTAACCAGGTGTGGCGACATGTGCCTGTAGTCCCAGCTGCTCAGGAGGCTGAGGCAGGAGGATCACTTGAGCCCAGGAGCTCAAGGCTATAGTGAGCCATGATGGCACCACTGCAATGATAAAGACCCTGTCTCAAAAGAAAAAAAAGAAAAGAGTGGCCACAGAAAGGGCAAGTTCTCAGAGTCTTGACTGATTAGGTAAGGGTTTCAGCCAAACTCTAGAACCTCAAGAAAGCTCCTTTATTTATTTATTTATTTATTTATTGACAGAGCTTTGCCCTTGTCACCCAGGCTGGAGTGCAATGGCTTGATCTCTGCTCACTACAACCTCCACCTCCTGGGTTCAAGTGATTCTCCTGTCTCAGCCTCCCGAGTAGCTGGTATTATAGATACCCGCCACCATACCCAGCTAATTTTTTTGTATTTTTAGTAGAGAAGGGGTTTCACCAGGTTGTCCAGGCTGGTCTTGAACTCTTGACTTCAGGTGTTCCACCCGCCTTGGCCTCCCAAAGTGCTGGGATTACAGCCGTGAGCCACCATGCTCAGCCGCAAGCTCCATTATTAAATTAAGATAGGCCCTAGATTGGATTATCCAGGTCACCCCCACTGCCAGCACACACACAGCCTCCTCTGGGAGGAGGAAGACCTTAACTGCAGATGTGGGATTCCATCCTGACACCCAGCAGTTCTGCAAGACTGGTGGTGTATGCAGCTTTTTGCCAAGGAAACAGATGGACTGGACCAGGCTGCCGAACTGCATTGCTGTGTCTGTCTTCAGGAGGGCTATGTTGTTGCTCATGGAGTTGTTATCAAAGTCCTCATGGATGATGATGGTATTAACTGGATACTCTGTGTGACCAGTCTTCCTGGGATCCATGTTACTTATACCCACTATAACAACAATGTCCTTCCTAGAGAGAAAACAAGGGAATCTTGAGAAGCCAAGACACCAAGGAAGCTTCACACTTCCATGTTTTCCTATTTACATTTTTTTTTAGCCTGGAACACTCATCCAGTTCATATTCCCTGTATTAGTTCTTCCTCACCCCTTTGGACCTAAGTTTCTAGGAAATCTTTTATGAACCCCTAGGCTTTTGCGAGCCCTCTTTTGTGAGCCTGCAGAACCCTGGAGATTTTTCAATCTTAACACCATTTGCCCCCCGACCAAAGATAATCTGTTAACATGTTATTGCTGATGAACTGCTTTTCTATGAATAGGTTTTTGTTTTGTTTTGTTTTTTTACATATTGTAGTTTGCAAAAGTAGTAATTGCTGTTCTATGAAAGATACCATCTTGACTCCTGCTTTTAGTACTTGACATTTTAAAACAAGCATCTTTCCTTATATATTCTGTAAATACATTTTGCAGAAATTGAAGTTCTAATAACAATAGAATTGAGTTGGGTGTTTTCCCTTTCTCCTCTTGGGAATCACTCAAGAAACTATGAGAATGAGGAGCAAATGTAAACACCATAAAACCAAGAGATGCTGGAGAATCCAAATCTGAGAGTCAAAGGAAGGGCTGATGAAAGGAAGGATGGCAGGAGTGCAAGAATTATAAATGACATTGACTGCCACAGAGCTCAGAAAAAGCTGGTCGAGCATGTTCTCAGCAAAAAAGTGAAAAGAAAAGAATCAAGACCATCACCAAAATGAAGGCCAAATCAAAAGCAGCATAAAGAAAAATAGGGCCCACAGAAAATACAATTGGGTCCTTGAGAAATGTGACCAAAATGAAATGAAAATTAACAAAGATTTTTAAAGGCTTGAGAGGAAAATGACAGATAAGGTAGTCACAGCAGAACCAGCCGACCACAAAGAAAGCAACCAAAATGATGAAACAGGAAAAATATTTCAAGATATAATTTAAGAAAACTTTTCAGAACTAAGACTTGAATCTGTAGTTTGGAGATAGTTAACCTATCTCCAATAGTGTTGAGTGTCCACTATCTCTATAGTTTGGAGTAGTTAACACTGAGACATAGTCTGGTCAGGTCCCAACAGGAAATAAATGTTCTACTCAAATAAGGTAAATTGGGGTGAGTTTAATAAAGGGACTCTTTACAAAGGTGTAGGCAGGATGCAGGGAAACCACAAGGACAGCGCTGGGCACTGCATGCTATAGACAGCTCCTGCTGAGGTTACAACACTGTTTTGACACTGCCTCTAGGCTCTATGTGAGGGGAGGATGTGATCAGACAGAGCTGTGTAGAGTGAGTCACTGAGCTGGTAAAGCAACCAACAGCCAATCTGCAGTAGCACTCAGAGGAATAAGGACCCTGACTTCACTCTCCCCACTCCCTCTGATCTCTTGCCTCTTATGTACATGTTGGCCAAAACCAACTGGAATCCAGAAGGCAAGAGAGACCACTGGTATAATCCATACAGGTGAGCTTCCTGGGTCCTGGCAGGGCAGAAGAGTAGAGTGGATCTTAAGGGGCAGATGAGGGAGATCCAGCACAACTAATAAAGTTGCTGGACTTGAGTGATAAAGAAGGAATCCTTGGACATCTAGACCAACAAAGATGAAGTCATCTTAATTAAGTTTGGGTGTATTGTCTAATCAAAGTACTGGGATTATAGGTGTGAGTTACTGCGCCCAACTGGTAGGTGATTTTAATTCACCTCTGACAATCTAGGACAGACCAAGTAGACTTCCTCCCCCAATTTTACATATTAAGTTATACACCAAGCACAGAGAATGAACTTTTTAATTTACCTGTGAAAAATATTCACATAGACCACCCATAGTAGTAGACAGGACAATCTCAACAAATCCAAATAGATCACCACATTGTATAATTCAATAATGTTAGAAAACAAACAAAAAACCCTAACACCTGGACATTTTAAAACTCTGCCTTGGCCAGGCGTGGTGGCTCACATCTATAATCCCAGCAATTTAGGAGGCTAAGGCAGGCAGATCATGAGGTCAGAAGTTCAAGACCAGCCTGGCCAATATGGTAAAACACTGTCTCTACTAAAAATACAAAAATTAGCTGGGCATGGTGACATGCACCTGTAGTCCCAGCTATTTGGGAGGCTGAGTCAAGAGGATTGCTTGAATCTGGGAGACAGAAGTTGCAGTGAGCCAAGATCACACTGCTATACTGCAGTCTGGGTAATGGAGCAAGACTATCTCTAAAAGAAAATAAAATTAAATACAATTTAAAAATAAAGCTCTGTCTTTAATAAAACCTTTGAGTCAAAGAGAAAATAAAAAACAAAAGAGCAGACTAGATAGAAAATAGCCGTAAGGAAAACACTACATAGAAAACAGAATTTCTGTGGAGGGCTAGTTGGCAGTAGCGCTCAGGATTTTAAATGCATGTGTTTTTTTAGCCCCATCTTTCTGCTCCTGGGTTGTCTACACTACGGTACACTTGCATGTGTGTGAAATAATGTGTGTACAGGTATGTCTGTTGCAGTATTTTTGGCAGTAGTAAAAGATTGAAAACAGCCCAAAGTTTCGTTAATAAAGGACTGTGTAGTTATGGTAATTCCATGACAGGCTGCCATGCAGCTGATGAAAAGAATGCATTCGCTCTTTATGTACCAATAAGAAAAGGTCTCTAAAATTTATGATAAAATGAAGAAAAAGCTGTGAATGAACTAGTGTGTATGGTGTGCTATCAGTTGCATTGTGGGTGTCAGGGGTGTGTTATGAACTCAATTGCATCCTCTTGAAAATTTGTAGGTTGAAGTCCTAACCCTCAATTTGACCATATATTTGGAGGTAGGGCCTTTAAGGAGGTAATTAAGATTAAATGAAGTATAAGGCTGGGGCTGTAATCCAACAGGACCGGTGTCCCTATAAGAAGAGGAAGAGACACCAAGAGTGCACAGGCACAGAGGGAAGGCCATGTAAGGACACAGTGAGAAGGTGGCTGTCTGCAATCCAAGAAGAGAGGCCTCAGGAGAAACCAAATCTACTGACACCTAGATCTCAGATGTCCAGCTTCCAGAACTGTGAGACATAAATTTCTGTTGTTTAAGCCACCCAGTCTGTGATATTTTGTTATGGCAGCCTAAGTAGACTAATACAAGGGGAAAGAAAATTCTCTGTCAATAGATGTAAGAATCAATATAGCCAGACATATAGTATATAGATATCCATGAGTGCTTGAGTATTTAAGAAGAAATAGCCAAGCAATTGGTGACAGAATGTGGCTCAAGGGAGGAAAACTAGTGACTGAGGGGTGGAGGAGGGAAGGAGCCACTTTTCATTGTACATCCTTTGGTTTCTCATGAATATTTTACTACTCACATGTATTTCTTTTTTTTGAGATAGAATCTTACTCTGTCACCCAGGCTGAAGTGCAGTGGTACGATCTCTGCTCACTGCAACCTCCACCTCCCAGGTTCAAGCAGTTCTCCTGTCTCAGCCTTCCAAGTAGCTAGGATTACATGTGTGTGCCATCATGCCAGGCTAATTTTTGTATTTTTAGTAGAGATGGGGTTTCGCCATGTTGACCAGGCTGGTCTCAAACTATTGACCTCAAGTGATCCACCTGCCTTGGCCTCCCAAAGTGCTGGGATTACAGGTGTGAGCTACTGTACAGCTATACATGTATTTTTTGAATTTTTTTATTCTTTTTTATCTCATTTATTTATTTACTTGTTTACCTGTACATGTCAAGGAATGTATATGTATTAAAAATACAAATCCTATATTAAACTATTCACCAGCTGCATAATATTCCATCAAGGATTTAGATTATAATTTATTTAGCCAATTTGTTATTATACTCTCTCCCCCAATACTCTGTGTCTCTATATGTAATTATATATTATATACTATATATTACATATAATATTGTACGCATATATATTACATATACATATATTACAATATACATGTATATTACATTTTAATAGAGCATATAATTACATATATAATACACTATATATTATGTATAATATATATTTATATGTATAGTGTATATGAAAAATTATAATTTCATTGCAATAGTTGGACATTAGGTTTCTTTTCAGTATTTTCTGTGTAAGTAACCATCCTAGGAACAACTTTGTACATAAAAATTTTCCAGTGGTTGAAATTATTTCCTTAATGTTGATTCCCAAAAATGAAGCCATTGGGTCAAAAAGTGAGAAATATTTACCAAAAACATTCTTTTAATAACATTTATGATTATTCTCTGGTTTAAAAGAATGAAGATTTGTTGTACAGAATTTGCAGAATACAGAGAAGGTAAAAGAAGAAAACTGAAATCGTGTGTTCTGAGCATTGAGTGATAAGCACTCTTAAAAGCACTTCTGTATTTTCTTCGAGGCTTTTCTCTGTGTACATGTATTTATGGCAGTAATGTTTGCAAGGCCCGTGTGTTTTAGGTTAAGGGCTCCTATGGACTGGCTGAACGGGATAAGCAGTGGGGACTCTAGTGTGACGAGCCAGTGCCTCTGTGATGGCAGTAAAATCGGAGTGAAAATCCCACCTGCATTGAATGGAGGACTCATCATTTCATTTTTCCATTGCGAGGCCAGCAGTCCTCACAGGAGAGATCAGCCTTAGCAACTGGTGATTTTAGGACTCACAGCAGAGCAACTGCTGAACTGGTAAAAAGCCCTGTCCCCCAGAAGCCACCTTTCAGGGCCCCCCCAGGCTGAGCAGGAAACAGAGCCATCCCCACCCTCACCCCCGGCGATGCCGCGGGCCCCAAAGGCAGGGGCACTGACCTGTTCTGAACAGCGGATGCGATGCTGAGGACCCAGAACTCGCTGAGGATGCAGCCGAAAGCCAGATGTGTGTACTGGGAGTCCTGCAGTGACACCACCCACGGGAACTCCATGCTGTTGACCAAGGCCTCCTCGGGGTCAGGACCATAGAAAACGGAGGCTTTCTGGATGCCACAACCTGCGGAGCAGGTGCAGGGCCTCACTGCTGGGGCAAGGAGACCTCAGGACCCTCTGTTCTGCGGGCAGTCTGTCTTGATCATCACTAACGCTACCTGAAGCCCCCATTTCTTTCTTTTTCCCAGTGTGTCTTCTTCACTGTAAAAGATGCTTGGTGGCATCTTGAATCCCCTCCCTGGACAGTAAGGACCACTTCATTTTCCTGGATAATCCCCTTCTGTGTCACACGTGCAGCTAAAGTCAGAGGGAGGAAAGCAGCACACTCACTGGTGGAAGAGTGGAGAAGGCCGAGCAGCACCAGCAGCATCCCTCGCATCTCTGCCATCCCGAGAGACCCACAGCGGGCACCATGGGCAGCTGGGGAAACAAAACGCACTGACTCCATCCTCTTCCAAACACATGCAGGGTCTTATAAGACTCTTTTTTCCATCCTCTTCCCACACACATGTGTTCCTTCCCCAACATCAGAGGGTCTCCCTCTTTCTACCAACAAAGGTTCCAGGATGTAGGGCACTGACCTGTCATATCCCTAGTGCTTGGTTCTGTGTAGTCAAGAGGCAGGACCAGTTGGCTCGCACCATGCTTTGTAAGATGGCCCGAGGAGAGAAGGCAGCTTCTCTGACAAGAGAAAGAAAACTCTTGTCAGATTTCTTCTCAATCCAGCCCAAGCCCCTGCGCACCTCAAGAGAGTTGGGTCTCTGAAAAGGGCTGCTTTTTGATGCGTGAAATTCAACCCTTGTCTTAACTCTGTAGCCATAAAGTGCTGCTGAAAGAAAAGTAGAGTTTCAGTGGAAGCCCACCCTGGGGTTAACACTTCTGCTGTGGTTTTACCCTTCCTACTAAACCCTGCTGACTAAAAGAACACTAAGGCTTCTGTTCACTGGTAACAGCCTGTTTTTTGTTGTTACTTATTTATTTGTTTGTTTATTTATTTATTTATTTATTTATTTGAGAAAGAGTCTCGGTCTGTTGCCCAGGCTGGAGTGCAGTGGCGTGATCTCAGCTCACTGCAACCTCTGACTTCTGGATTCAAGTGATTCTCCTGCCTCAGCCTCCTGAGTAGCTGGGACTACAGACGTGTGCCACCATGCCCGGCTAATTTTTGTATTTTTAGTAGAGGGTTTCACCGTGTTGGCCAGGCTGGTCTCGAACTCCTGACCTCAGGTGATCTGCCCACCTCAGCCTCCCAAAGTGCTGGGATTACAGGTGTGAGCCACCGCGCCCAGCCAACAGCCTGTGTCTTTACATAGGAACAGGCCCAGCATTTAGCTCAGTTCATTGGCACAACTGCAGTAGGAAGTAGACACTCTCATTATTGCCATTTTACAGATTCAGAAACTGATACTCAGAGACATGGAGTAGCTGGCCCAAGGTCACACAGCTGTCAAGGAATGCACAGAAGCCCAAGGAACCCATGTGCACTATTCTAAGTCACCATGTTCCACTCATGACACTGGATGCTTCTTGTCCTCAGAATGATCCTCAGAGTTCTTCCATGAACTGCTCCTGCTCAAGGAGAAATGAACTCACGCTGGCCTTACACAGTAGAGTTCAACAGAGGGATTTCTTCTACCACCTTGGGAAGAATGTTCCATTGTGGCATCATGGTTACCATGGCATCGCCAAGCAAATGTCTGGACATGGGGACTTAGGAGGAGCTAGGATGAAAGGCCTCCTTGTTGCCTAACCTTGGGAGGGCTCTTCTGGAAGCAGGCTCTCTCCTAGTCTGTCTGAGAAGACATCCTTTTTGCTAGATCACAAAGTCCTCTCTGGTCGTGGCCACGGTCTGTCTACCCCACTCAGTGCCCACCCTGTGTCCACACACGCTTGTCAGACTAGACTGAGGAAGCCCACAGCTGTGGCAGGTTTGGAATTTCCAGCCCCCGTCAGCCTCTTACACTCCCAGTGTGGTTTCTTTCAAACAGACCAGTTTTCTTTAGCCTCTCAGTTTCTGGGTCCAGTTGAAGCTACCAGACCGGCTCTGCCAACCCAGAGGCCCAGATGGGATCTGCCACCCCAGCCACTGCGACTGGCTGTGGTTTCAGCCCAAATGCCAGGACTAGAGAAGTGACGACAAGGTCGAGGTAAGATGTAAGTCCACGGAGCCGCAGCGGGAGGGTGGACACTCAGGCCACTGGTGCAGACACTCAGCAGATCCTTACTGGATGGGTAGATGAACGACTGATGGATGGCAGGAAGGCTGGTGAGAAAGTGAAGCCTGGCCGGGCGCAGTGGCTCATGCTTATCATCTCAGCACTTTGGGAGGCTGAGGTGGGCTAATTGCTTGAGCTCAGGAGTTTGAGGTCAGCCTGGGCAACATGGTGAGACCCTGTCTTTACCAAAAATACAAAAATTTAACGAGGTGTGGTGGCACACGCCTATAGTCCCAGGTACTCAGGAAGGTGAGATGGAGGTTGCAGTGAGCTGAGATTGCACCACTGCACTCTAGCCTGGGTGACAGAGTGAGATCCCCCATCTCAAAAAAAAAAAAGGGAGGTCCAAAGGGAGCCCCTACCTCATTCCCCCATGGTTCCCCTGATGTCCTGCCAGCTTCACCACCCTCCCTTACCTTTAACTCTGTGCAGGGTCGCGGGTTGAGGGAGCGGGTTGGCTTCTGCTACAAGAACAGAAAATTTTTGGCTGTGAGAGAAGTGGAAGTTGATTCTTCAGTTTGTTCCACATCACACTTCTCAAAGAGCTGTATTTTTAATTTTTATTTTTTATTGTTTTTGGAGACAGGATCTTGCTCTGTTGCCCAGGATGTAATGCAGTGGTGCAATCATAGCTCACTGCAGCCTCAAACTCCTGGGCTCAAGTGATCCTCCAGCCTTGGCCTCCCAAGTAGCTGGAACTACAGGCCTGTACCACTAGTTCTGGCTAATTTTTCATAGTATGTTTTTTTGAAGAGACAGTGTCTTGCTGTGTTGCCCAGGCTGGTCTCGAACTCTTGGTCTCAAGTGATCCTCCCACCTAAACCTCCCAAAGTGTTAGCAGTTATATAGATATGAGCCACTGCACCCGGCCCTCAAAGAGCTTTTATTACCATACATTTCCTCGCTCACAATCCCCAGTCATCCTGGCAGGACAAAGCATTTCCTGAACTTTCCAGGTGAGAATATGGTGGCTCATATGTGTTTCTCATTCCTTTGTTCTTTGCTTAATACCTGTATCCATACGGATGTATGCCTAAGCTCTATATTAAGTGTGTGTGCAGTTTCTCTAGGAGTAGGATTGCTAGGTCACAGGATATGTTAAGATATGCCTAACTTTATAAAAGAATGCTGAGTAGTTTTCTAATGTGATTGCTCAGATTTGCACTCCTACCAGCAATGTATGTGGACTTCCATTTATTCACCTTCTCTCTAACTTGTTACTGTCAGCCTTAATTTTTTGCCAACCAGTTGGGTACAAAATGATATTGTGTTGCTAGTTTGCATTTCCCTGATTTCTAATAAGGTTTAGGATATGTCCCCACGTTTATTGGGTGTACAAGTTAATCTTTGTGTCTTTTATTCTTTTTTCTCTATTGGGTTGCTTGCTTTTTACTTACTGATATGTAGAAATTCTTTTTTTTTTTTTTTTATAAAGACAGGGTTTCACCATGTTAGTCAGGCAGGTCTTGAACTCCCGATCTCAGGTGATCTGCCCGCCTTGGCCTCCAAAGTGCTTGGATTACAGGCGTAAGCCACTACGCCCGGCCGATATGTAGAAATTCTTAATGCAGTCTGCATGTTATTCATAATATGCATTGTGATTATCTTTTGAATAGCTCACAATTTGTGGCCTGTACTTTTTCTTTCCCTCCCTTCCCTCCTTCCCTCCCTCCTTTCTTCCCCCCTTCCTTCCTTCCTTTCCTCCTTCCTTCCCTCTTTCCCTCCCTCCTTCCCTCCCTCCTTCCCTCCCTCCTTCCTTCCCTCCTTCCTTCCTTTCCTCCTTCCCTCCCTCCTTCCCTCCCTCCTTCCTTCCCTTCCCTTCTCCTTCTCTCCCTCCCTTCATCCCTCTCTCTTTCTCGCTTTATTTCCTTCTTCCTTTTTTTGACAGGGTCTCACTCTGTCGCTCAGTCTGGAGTACAGGTGGTGCCATCAAGACTCACTGCAGCCTCAACCTCCTAAGCTAAAACCATCCTCCCACTTCAGCCTCCTGAGAAGCTGGGACTGCAGGTGCATGCCACCACACTTGGATAATTTTTTATTTTTTGGAGAGACAGGGTCTCATTTTGTTACCTAAGCTGGTCTCCTGGACTCAAGCAGTCCTCCTGCCTCAGCCTCCCAAAGTACAGGCATGAGCCATCACACCCAGGCCTGATCTCTTTATGGTGCTTTTGAATAACCAGAAGTCTTAATTTTCATGAACTCACATGTATTCATCTTATTCAGTTAGGGCTCTTTGTGTCTTAAGAAATTCTTCCCACAGCCATAAAAAACGATGAGTTTGTATCCTTTGTAGGGACATGGATGAATCTAGAAACCATTATTCTCAGCAAACTGACACAAGAACAAAAAATCAAACACCACATGTTCTCACTCGTAGGCGAGTGTTGAACAATGAGAGCACATGGGCACAGGGAGGGGAGCATCACACACTAGGGTCTGTTGAGGGGGACTAGGAGAGGGACAGTGAGGGGTAGGGAGGTTGGGGAGGGAGAAATGCCAGATATAGGGGATGGGGGGATGGAGGCAGCAAACCACATTGCCATGTATGTACCTATGCAACAATCCTGCATGATCTGCACATGTACCCCAGAACCTAAAGTACAATTAAAAAATATATATAGGCTGGGCACGGTGGCTTACGCCTGTAATCCCAGAACTTTGGGAGGCCGAGGCGGGCAGTGAGCCAAGATCGCGCCACTGCACTCCACCTGGCACCTGCCGACAGAGCAAAACTCTGTCTCAAAAAATAAAAATTTTATATATATATATAAAGAAATCTTCCAAGTTTATAAGTGAATAAATGTCAGCGCTTGCATTCAAAGTCAGGTGGGTCGCACTTTCAGTCATGGCTTTTGCCTACAGGACTGTGCTGCCTTCAAATCACTTACATTTTATAATGGTGATTGTATATGAAAACATGATATTAATTTTTTATTTCTCCAATATTTATTTGGTAAGTAAAATGTGATAAGCACAAAAAAAAAAAAAAAGAAATTCTTCCGTAGCTCAGCATCAGAGATCTATTCTACTATATCTTCTCAAACGTTGAAGTCTTGTTTTTCACATGTAAGTCCTCACTCTGTATGGATCCGTTTTTTGGTGTGTGGTGTGGATACCCAGTTGTGCCAGCATCATTTGTCTCATGTCTCCATTGTGATTCCAGCACATATCAGAGTATACATTTCTTTGTTGAACTTCTCTTCTTTGTACTTAGTTTTCTAGTTTATTATTTTCTGCCCTTATCTTTTATTGTCTGTTTTCTTGTACCTTCTTTGAGTTTATGTTATTTTCCTAAAATTTTTAGCTGGCGTTTAGTGTGTTAACTTTAGCCCTCCTTTCTAATATAAGCGTTTAAGGGATTGTATGTTCCCTAAGTACCATTTCTCTTATGTCTTAACTTTTGATATGTGGTGATTTCCTTATCATTCAGTTCTATCTTTACATTTCCATTGTGATTCTTGTTTGACTCTTGAGCTACTTGCAAATGTGTTCTTAAACTTCCAAACATATGACTAGTTTTATTTACCTTTTTAAATACAGACTTCTAACCCAGTTGGTTGAGAATGTGATCTGTGTAATATAAATCTTCAAAGTCTCTGAGACGTGCTTTGTGGCCAATATGTGATAAGAATTGTACCAGTACCATGTTTGCCTGAGGAAAATATGTACTGTCTGTATCTGCCAGTTATCCTCAAGCTTGTTGACTGTGTTATTCAAATTTTCTGAATTATTCCTGAATTTTTGTCGACTTGACCCATCAATCATTCAGAAAAATGCCTCCTATTATGTGAATTTGCCATTTCTCCCTATAGTTATAGAAATTTTTGCTTTATGTGTTTTGAAGCTATTTTTGCCCAAATACATAAGTTTAGAATTGTTAACTATTCCTGGTAAATTGAACTACTGTTGATTCTCATTATTCGCTGTAGCTATGTTTTATAAAGTCCTGACAAACACTGAACTAATTAATTAACCTTTGTTCCTTGGGAAAATAACAAGATTAGGTTCCTGAAAGCCTTTGGTCACAACATTTTAATGAAATGGAGTACAGTGATACGATCTCAGCCCACTGCAACCTCAGCCTCCTGGGCTCAAGTGATCCTCCTGGATAATTTTTTTTTTTTTTTTTTTTTTGGAGAGACAGGGTTTTGCCGTGTTGTACAGGCTGATCTTGAACTCTTAAGCTCAAGTGATCCACCTGCCTCAGGCTCCCACAGTGCTAGGATTACAGGTGTGAGCCACCGTGCTGGGCCTCTGTCTTTTTAATTGATATGTATACTTCTCTTATGTTTATTAGGATTATTGATTTATTTTTTTTGCTCCTTTCCTTCCTCCCACCCCTCACCCTCAAGAAGTCCCCAATATCTGTTGCCTCCTCTTGGTGTCCATGTGTTTTCATCACTTAGGTCCCGTTTATAAGTGAGAACATGTAGTATTTGGCTTTCTGTTCCTGCATTGGTTTGCTAAGGATAATGGCCTCCAGCTGCATCCGTGTTTGTTTCTGCAAATGACATGGTATCATTCTTTTTTATGGGTGCATGGTATTCCATGGTGTATATTCCATGGTATATATGTACCACATTTTTTAAATCCAGTCTATCGTTGATGGGCATTTAGGATGATTCCATGTCTTTGCTACTGTGAATAGTGCTGCAATGAATATTCAAAATGCACATTCAACTTAATCATCTCTAACATTCATTACTATGTTAACTCTTTGATGATAGTACTACAACCTTAAAAATACTTTAAACTTCTACTATGATTTACCTACTATTCTTGTTCCATATTTTAGTTCCATATATTATACTTTATTATTATTTTATTCAATAATTGTATTAATAATTATTTAGATTTAAATATTTCTTCCATGTATAGTCTTTAGAAATTTTAGTACAAGTTTCTTGATGACAAATGTTTTGTTTTTACTAAAGTAAAAATGTCTTTTTTGTATACCTTTCTTTGAAAAATAGTTTTATGAGTATACAACTCTAGGTTAAGAGTTATTTTCTCTTGGTTCTCTGGAGATGTTTTTTCTCTGTCTTCTGAGTACCATTGTTTGAGGTCTCCCTGAAATCCAATTGTTTTTTCATTATAGATGCTCTGTCCTTTTTCTCTGGCCACTGTTAAGAACTTCTCTCATTTTTGGCGTACTATGGCTTTACTATGATACTTTAAAGCATGAATTTATTTTTAATTTATTATTTTTAGGATTTGTTATGCTTTCTAGCTTTCATATTTATATTGTTTCATAAGTTCTGAGACAATCTCAGTCATTATCTTTTCAAATATTGCCTCTTCTTCAGGCTCGTTATTCTTTACTTTTGGGACTTCAAATAGATATATGTTAGACTTTCTCATTCTATCCTTCATATGTCTCATCAAAGCCTTCATATTTTATTTTTTTTTATCACTTTGTGTTGCATTTTAGGTGATAACTGTAGACGTGCCTTCCAGTTTATTAATTCTCTCTTCATCTATATCTAATTTTCTGTTCAACCATCCTCTGGAGGTTTTTAAAAATGCAACAGATAAATTTTTTTTATTTCTAGAAGACCTGTTTTGAAGTCTCCCTGTTTGTTTCTGGTTGCATCTTGTCAGGCACTCATCTGTATCATTGCATCCATTATTTCTGCAACCATTAAATACATATATATATATATTTGCTCTATATATTTGGTATTGCTCTATATTTGGTATATGCTCTATATTTGATATTTGACAGTTCCAACATCTGCTATTTGAGGAAGAGTGGGATTCTAAATTGTTTTTGGTTCATCTACACTCACACAATGTGGCTTGCCTTTCCTGTGTGCCTTCCTAATAATCATGAGTTCATTTTGTGTTCCTGATCTAGAGCTCTAACTTGGATACACTTTCTTCTGGACAGTTCTTGCTGATTTATTTGACTTCCTTGTAGATTCTGCATATTAGTCCTTTGTCAGAGGCATAGTTTGCAAAAATTTTCTCTCACTCTGTGGGTTTTCTCTTTTCTCTGCTGATTATTATTATTATTAGTATTAGCTTTTTAGTTTAATTAAGTCCTATCTGTTTATCTTTGTTTTTGTTGCATTTGCTTTTGGGTTCTTGGTCAAGAAGTCTTTGCCTAAGACAATGTCTAGAAGGGTTTTTCTGATGTTATCTTTTAGGATTTTAATGGTTTCATGTCTTATATTTAAGTGTTTGATCCATATTGAGTTGACCTTTGTATAAGGTGAAAGATAAGGATCCAGTTTCATTCTTCTATATGTAGCTTGCCAATTATCCCAGCACCATTTGTTGAGTAGGATGTCCTTTCTCCACTTTATGTTTTCATTTGCTTTGTTGAAGATCAGTTGGCTGTAAGTATTTGGTGCTTTGTTTCTGGGTTCTTTATTTTGTTTCATTGATCTGTGTGCCTGTTTTTATACCAGTACCGTGCTGTTTTGGTGACTATAGCCTGATAGTATAGTTTGAAGCTGGGTAATGTGATGCCTTTTTGTTCTTTTTGCTTAGTCTTGTTTTGGCTATGTGGGCTCTTTTTTTATTCCATATGAGTTTTAGGATTGTTTTTTCTACTTCTGTGAAGAATCATGGTGGCATTTTGATGGGATTTGCATTGAATTTGTAGAACCCATCCATGTGTATGGGATATGTTTTCATTTGCATCATCTATGATTTCTTTCAGCAGTGTTTTGTAGTTTTCCTTGTAGAGGTCTTTCGCCTCCTGGTTAGGTATATTCCTAAGTATTTTAATGTTTTGCAGCTATTGTAAAAGGGGTTGAGTTCTTAATTTGATTCTTGGCTTGGTCACTGTTGGTGTATAGTAGTGCTACTAATTTGTTTACGTCAATTTTGTATCCTGAAACTTTAATGAATTCGTTAATCAGTTCTAGGAGCTTTTTAGATGAGTCTTTAGGTTTTTCTAGGTATACAATCATATTATCAGCAAACAGTGACAGTCTGACTTCCACTTTACTGATTTAAAGTGAAGAGAAATAAAGAAGTAAATATCTCCTTTAAAGAAATAAAGGCTGCCCTTTATTTCTTTCTCTTGTCTCATTGTTCTGCCTAGAACTTCCAGTACTGTGTTGAATATAAGTGGTGAAAGTGTGCATCCTTGTCTTATTCCAGTTCTCATGGGTAATACTCTCAACTTTTTCCCATTAAGTATAATGTTGGCTATGGGTTTAGAAAATTCATTTTCAACTGCATGAATGAATCTGTAGGATATTATGCTAAATGAAATAAGACAGGCACAGAAAGACAAATGCTGCATGATCTTGCTTATATGTGGAATCTAAAAAAAATTAAATTCAGGAGCAGAGAACAGAATGGTGGTTGTCAGGGGCTGGGGGTGGGGGCCTGGGGAGATGTTGCTCAAAGAGTACAAAATTTCAGTTAGGCAGGATGAATATCTGGAGATCTATTGTATAGTATGGTCGCTATAGTTAATAATAATGTATTACATTATTGAAAATTACTAAGAGAGGAGATACTGAATGTTCTCACCACACACAAAGATAACTATGTGAGGTCATGGATATGTTAATTAACGTAATTGTGGTATAATCATTTCATAACATGTACGTATATTTAAAGATCACCTTGTACACTATAAATATCACATTTTTTTTTTTTTTTTGATAAAGGGTCTCACTCTGTCACCAGGCTGGAGTGCAGTGGTGCAATCTCCCAACTCACTGCAACTTCCACCTCCTAGGTTGAAGTGATTCTCCTGCCTCAGCCTCCCCAGTAGCTGAGATTACAGGTGTGCACCACCATGCCCGGCTAATTTTTGTACTTTTAGTAGAGACAGGGTTTCAACATGTTGGCCAGGCTGGTCTCAAACTCCTGACCTCAGGTGATCTGTGTGCCTTGGCCTCCCAAAATGCTAGGATTACAGGCGTGAGCTACTGCACCTGGCCAAATATATACAATTTTAATTTGTCGATTATACCTCAATAAAGCTGGGGAAAAAAATAAAGGTCAGAAAAGGAGACTCTAATAAATAATATATTAAATTCCTCTAACATTTCAAAAAAAGAAATAAATTGACATTATTGGTGAAGGTGAAGTCTCCAGCATGGTCCAGGCAGGCAGCCTTTTCCCCTTCTCCCTTCCTAAGGTCATCATTATGACAAAAGTGTTTTTACACTTTTACTACAAATTACATGTATCCATAAACAATATGCTGCATTTTGTGTTTTTAAAATAGACTCATACCTTACTTATCATTCTGCTGCTCGCTCTTTTTTTTTTTTGAGATGAAGTCTCACTCTGTCACCCAGGCTGGGGTGCAGTGGCACAGATTGGCTCACTGCAATCTCTCCCTCACAGGTTCAAGCAATTCTCCTGCCTTAGCCTCCAAAGTAGCTGGGATTACAGGTGCCTGCCACCACACCTGGCTAATTTTTTGTTTTTAATAGAGATGGGATTTCACCATGTTGGTCAGACTAGTCTCAAACTCCTAATCTCAAATGATCCGCCTGCCCCAGCCTCCCAAAGTTCTGGGATTACAGTTGTGAGCCACCATGCCCAGCCTGCTGCTTGCTCTTTCATCATTATTTCAAGATCTAGTCCATTCATTTTTATTGCTGTCAAGTATTCTATCCCATAAACACACGTCAATTTATTTATTCCCCTGCCCATGGACATTTGCATTGTTGCCAATTTTTAAAATATTAACAAATAATCCTGCAGTAAACATTGTTGTGCCATTATCCGTATGCAAATGTAAAGGATGTGAACCAAAAATAAAATTCTAAGCTTGCTAACCATCTGAATGGACCCCTCCTCTCAGCCAAGGGCATTCCAAAGTTAACCTGAAAAGCAAGCTCAGGCAATGATGGGAAGTGGGAGTCAGACAGGCCTCATTATACCTTTCCCTCTTGGAATTCAGACCCAGCTGACCAGTATTGGTATCAACACAGACCTTAAGACTGATAGAACAGATTCTTTTTTTTTTAATTATTTTATTTTATTTTTTAATTATTTTACTTTAGGTGCATACTATATCTGGTATTTCTCCCCATGTTATCCCTCCCCACCCTCCCTCCCTCCCCACCCCTATTGTCTCTCCCTTACCCCCGCCAACTGTCCCCTGTGTGTGATGCTCCTCTCTCTGAGTCCACGTGTTCTCCTTGTTCAACACCCACCTATGAGTGAGAACATATGGTGCTTGGCTTTCTGTTCTTGGGTCAGTTTGCTGAGAATTATGGTTTCCAGATTCATCCAAGTCCCTACAAAGGACATGAACTCATTGTTTTTTATGGCTGCGTAGTATTCCATGGTGTATATGTACTACATTTTCTTTGTCCAGTCTATCATTGATGGGCATTTGGGTTGGTTCCACGTCTTTACTATTGTACACAGGGCTGCAATGAACATACGTGTGCATGTGTCTTTATAGTGGACCAATTTATAGTTCTTCGGGTATATACCCAATAGTGGGATTGCTGGGTCAAATGGAATTTCTATTTCTAGATCATTGAGAAATGGCCACACTGTCTTCCACAATGGTTGAACTAATTTATGCTCCCACCAACAGTGTAAAAGTGTTCCTATTTCTCCACATCCTCTCCAGCATCTGTTGTCTCCAGATTTTTTAATGATCGCCATTCTAACTGGCGTGAGATGATATCTCAGTGTAGTTTTGATTTGCATTTCTCTAATGACCAGTGATGATGAGCATTTTTTCATATGTTTGTTGGCCTCATATATGTCCTCTTTTGAAAAGTGTCCATTCATATCCTTCGCCCACTTTTGAATGGGGTTGTTTGTTTTTTTCTTGTATATCTGTTTTAGTTCTTTGTAGATTCTGGATATCAGCCCTTTGTCAGATGGGTAGATTGTGAAAATTTTTTCCTATTCTGTTGGTTGCCAGTTCACTCTAATGATGGTTTCTTTTGCTGTACAGAAACTTTGGAGTTTAATTAGATCCCATTTATCTATCCTGGCTTTTATTGCCATTGCTTTTGGTGTTTTAGTCATGAAGTCCTTGCCTATGCCTGTGTCCTGGATGGTTTTCCCTATGTTTTCTTCTAGTGTTTTTATGGTGTTAGGTTTTATGTTTAAATCTTTGATCCATCTGGAGTTAATTTTAGTGTAAGGTGACAGGTAGGGGTCCAGTTTCTGCTTTCTGCACATGGCTAGCCAGTTTTCCCAACACCATTTATTAAATGTGGCATCCTTTCCCCATTGCTTGTTTTTGCTGGATTTGTCAAAGATCAGATGGTTGTAGATGTGTGATGTTTCTTCTGAGGTCTCTAGAACAGAGTAAGTCTGACAAGAAACATTTACAATCTATTACTTCTGAAGCCTGCTACCAGGAGTCTTCATCAGCCTTCAACCTTGGTCTCCACAACCCCTGTTATAACCCAGACATTACTTCCTATTGATTCCAGATCTTTAGATAATAACTCTTTCAACCAATTGCTAATCAGAAAATCTTTGAATCTGCCTATGACCTTGAAGCTTTGAAATTATTGGTAAAGTAATATTCGGAATTGTCAGCATTTTTATTTGCACTTATTAAGCAGTTTCATACTTATCTCTGTTAAACACTGTACTGTATCAAAATTTGACATAAGGGCTAGAAAACTATAAAGCCAGCTAAAGACAGAATGATTCTTTGCTTATGTAATTTTTTTTTTTTTTTTTTTTTTTTTTTTGAGATGGAGTCTCACTCTCTTGCCCAGGCTGGAGTGCAGTGGTGCGATCCTGGCTCACTGCAACCTCCATCTCCCTGGTTCAAGCAATTTTCCTGCCTCAGCCTCCTGAGTAGCTGGGACTACAGGTACATGCCAACACACCTGCTAATTTTTGTAGTTTTAGTAGAGACAGCGTTTTGCCATGTCAGCCAGGCTGGTCTCAAACTCCTGACCTCAGGTGATTCACCTGCCTCAGCCTCCCAAAGTGCTGGGATTACAGGCGTGAGCCACTGCACCCACCCTGCTTATATAATTTTTGATAAATAAATAAGACATTTAATATCACTGGTTCAATGAAAACAGCTAAATCCTATGTTATTGGTAAAATGCCCATATATTCAACCTTAAATTTCTTACTTAGATAAACGTGACATTCACAGGCCATAGAAGTTGTTAACTTTAAATGATGACTATCACAGTTTTCTTAAATAGTCTAGGTAAACTATTAAAAATAAATTAAGTAATCAGGTAAATGTAATGGAATAAATGCTTATAAATAAACTTACCATATAATATAGAATCTAAGATTATATTAAAAAATAAATATTAATTAAATATTTGAGTAATTTCCAATTTAAAAGAGTATAGGAAAACCTTTTTCTAAAAACAAGTATTCTTATTAAAAGGTAAATAATTTCTAATTCAAAGGTCATTTAAAGGTTATATATAAAACAAAGTAAAAGGAACCAGGAAAATAAGAGATACTTAAAGAAAGTTAAAGATATAAAGAGATATTTTTGGTAAGAAAAGTTAAAAGAAAAATAACTTTGTGTGACAAAGAATTGTATATGGCAAATTTTTTTCTTAAAATAAAATGACTGTTTGTTTTAAAAAGATGGATGTTGGCCAAGCATGGTGGCTGATGCCTGTAATCCCAGCACTTTGTGGGGCCAAGACGGGCAGATCATCTGAGGTCAGGAGTTCAAGACCAGCCTTGCCAACATGGTGAAACCCCATCTCAACTAAAAATACCAAAATTAGCCAGGCATGGTGGTGGGCACCTGTAATCTCAGCTACTCAGGAGGATGAGGCACAAGAATAACTTGATCGAGGCTTGAGATCACTTGAACCCAGGAGGCACAGGTTGCAGCAAGCCAAGGTTATGCCACTACACTCCAGCCCGGGTGATGGAGCCAAACTCTGCCCCCAAAAAAAGGAAGAAAAGGAAAAAAAGATATGGTTAGGACAAACCAGACAGCTCAAACATGTTATGAATGATCTAAGTTGTGAAAAAGTAACTAAAACAGGAATTTATTTTTAAAATGTTATGATTAATTTGGCTATAATTAAAAGAGAAAAACAACACTCTTTTTAGAAATTGGACTTTGATATCAAAACTACACCAATACAAAAACTAAAGGATTGGTTAGAACAAGACTTTTAAAAAATATCGACTTATTATTAATGCAAGAAGTTTTTAATTTTTAAATTCTATAATCTGTTTCTTTTTAAAAATTCTCCAGATTGTTATCTCACAAGTTCAACTTTTGCTGTACTCCATTGCCTCAGCACTTTCTCTCTTTTAGGAAGTCCTGGGATGGGAAAGAACTTTCTCTTTCAACTTTTGTTGGCTCCTATAATTTTTTTTAAGTCTAATACAAGAGAGATAAGTTTTGGAAACAGGCAAATGAAAAAATCTTATGGGATCTGCCTTTGTATGTCTGCTATGTCTATATGCTTATATGTGTCATGTGGAAGTGATATTTCACTACCAAACTATAAAAAGAGCTCTAATCAGTTGGCTTAAAGTAAGTGCTTATCAGACTAGTAAAAGCTAGTTCAGATGCCTTTTAGTTCACATGACTTCAGTAATATTTGGTAAGATTAATTTGGTAAATTTAATCTCAAAAATTTTCTTCAGTAGTTTAAAATCTTAAAGTCATGTTATATTAAATTAATCCTCTTTTTTTCTAATTGGGAATTTGGGCTACTAAGAGTTTTTTTGTTAAATTAATCCTTTTTTTCTCATTGGGAATTTGGGTTACTAAGAGTTAAAATCATAGAAAAATAAAGTGTGTTTTGGGTGAAGTTCATAAACACACAGGATGTAGTTTTTGTTAAAGAAAATGTAATTTTTTTTTTTTAGTTTAGAGGCTATTTATTTAAGTAAAGGGAAAATTATACACATAAAACTAAATGAATCAGGAGAAATTTTTATTTTATTTATTTATTTTTCTTTTGTCGCTGTACCAGTGCATGGAGAAAATTTTAAAGGTGAGATATGAGAACCTTCGACTCTTGGGTGGCCACGTGGTAAACCCATCTTAAGGAGCTGCAGGTGGGCTGCATTCAGCTACTAAAGGTAAAAGTTGCTTTGGAATTTAGAGAATTTAGAGATTGATCCTACTCCCAAGGATTTAGTTTGCCAGATGCATAAGAAAATGCAGGCTAATAAGGAAAAAACAAAATATTCAACTGGTTATTGTTGTCTGTAATAGCCAAAATGAAAGTTAAAGAGTGCTGAATTGGGCCTCAAGGCTGCACCAAGCTCAGATGTGGGTCTGTCTCAGGTCAGACCACTAGCTTTATAGCTACCCACAAAAGTTAAGATTAAGCCAGGGCAACAAAAGTTACCTCTGAGACCTGTAGTTATTATACCAAGATGATAGTCAGGATGAGGAAAGGGCAAAACCAAGTAACTATTAAAATTGGAGGGTATAATGTAAAAGAATCATTCCACTTTGTAGATTGGTATCATCAGCTTCCTGAGAAACCTTTATCGTAATGGATTATAAAAATAACTACTTTAAGGACCATGTCTATAATTTCAAATGCTACAGAATGAAAGAGCATGTTTGGGTTGATGCAGGACCCACAGCTCACTATTGAACAATCTCTGATGAATACATGTGATTCAGACACACAGGAGGTTATTCCTGAGAGAATGACCAGCCTAGTAGACTGGATAAATGCCACTGTAAAGTCTGTTTACCCTGAGAAGTGAACTTCCCAACTTTCCCAAAATGCCAAGTGGAGCACACCAGATAAAGTAGCTGGTATGCTTCATATGCAAACCATGCAGGCCTGGCCTTATGATAACCAGGATATTCTCCCAGTGAATATGCCTTACCCAGATCATGGTAAATGCTGTGGTTAAGGGAGCCCCCTTCTACATGGGAACCCCAGGTGACATTAGTCCTGCACAATCAAACAACTGACTGAGAAGCCTTATCAAATTTGCTGTACCTCATGGGTCTTACAGGTGCTAATAAAACAGAGTAATTAACAAAAAAAAAAAAAAAAATGGGAAAGGCAAAACAGAGTCAAAAGACTAGTTCCAGAAGGGTGGACATCTTTAGATGGTCATTAAGAAATGAAATAAATAAAATGAAAATTGATGGGGGTTAAAACATAGGTCTTTATGACACTTATCAAAGCTTGGGTGGACCAAAGGGAGCCACTCTGGTCTCCCAATGTTACTGGAAAGGGGTCTGGATCCAGATCCCAAGAGAGGGGTTTCTTGGATCTCACGCAAGAGAGAAGTTGAGGCAAGTCCATGGTATAAAATGAAAGCAAGTGAAGGAATAAAGAATGACTACTCCACAGATGGAGCAGATCCGAGGGCTGTTGGTTGTCTGTTATGGTTATTTCTTGATGATATGCTAAACGAAGTGGATTATTCATGCCTCCCCTTTTTAGACCATATAGGGTAACTTCCTGACATTGCCATGGCATTTGTAACTGTTATGGTGCTAGTGGGAGTGTAGCAGTGAAGATGACTTGGTCACTCTAGTCACCATCTTCATTTTGGTGGATTTTAACCAGCTTCTTTACTGCAACCTGTTTTATCAGCAAGGTCTTTATGACCTGTGTCTTGTGCTGACCTATCTCATCCTGTGACTCACTATCATGAGAACAGCACAGGAAAGACCCACCCATGTGATTCAGTTACCTCCCACTGGGTCCCTCCCATGACATGTGGGAATTATGGGGGCTACAATTCAAGATGAGATTTGGGTGGGGACACAGCCAAACCATATCTCTGCCCTTTGAGAAATGTTAATTGGACTTGCTAAATGGGAATAGTAGGATTGCCTGAGCCCACAGAATATTGGGTAAACGCTGGAGTGCTGGTTGCAACAAATCCTCCACTTGATAGCTCTTTGTGGAGTGTTCATTGGGGCTTATGGCAAAAGCTGTGAGCATCTCCCAATGACAACTACTGAAACTCTGGACTAGAGAATTTTCCCCTTGAGGAACATTTACTGCCTTGCTATGGGATGTTAACCAAAACTTCCCCTATGCTAATGGAAATAATGGTGCCCAAAATAATTCTGTGATAAAAAATGGTTTATATAAAATCTTGCTACCTGGGGAGGCAAGGTGGAGAGGTACTCATGAGCAGGGAGCCTCTTTTCCCCTAGGACTGATCTAACTATGTAAGCAGCTGCTAGATTTTACAATGCCTGATAAACAGCTCTCATCTGACAAGAGCTGCTTGCCTTGTGAATGGCAGTTCCAAGGTGAACAAATGACATCTTGTTTGGAAACCTGCTGCTCTGGTTAAAGGCAAGGCAAGGAAATCTTTTTCTTCTGAGTTATTTATAGTTTAGAGCAATTGGGTAAAGAATATTTTTGTGAGCAAATTGACCTTTCTCTCTACCTGAGTTCTCCAAAATTTGGAAACTCTTCTTGAGTATTCTGATTTTATATCAATATCGTTATTTGCATAAGTTTAGTAAGTCTTTTCTTTTAAAACAAAATAATTGGAGACATTGGTTATTCTACCAACCTTTGCCTCGAATAACATATTTTTAGCTAAAGTTCCAGCAAAGTCAACCTAAAAAGGCCAATCAATCATTGCTGCACTTTATGTAAATAATCAGGCCAAGTATAATAAGCCTAAAACTTATTTTTCACACAAATTGGTCTTACTATAATTTCTCTTTAGAGGGATTATAGGCATGCACCACCATGCCCAGCTAATTTTCAGTTATACATTATAAAAAGATATGCATAGAAAATGTCTGTCAGGCTACAGCCATGAAAACTGCCATTTCACCATGTTGGCCAGGTTGATGTCAAACTCCTGGCCTCAAGTGGTCTGCCCACCTTGGCCTCCCAAAATGCTGGGATTACAGGCATGAGCCATGGTGCCTGGCCCTAGATAGTAAGTCTTTCAACCAATTACCAATCAGAAAATCTTTGAATCCACCTTTGACATGGAAACACCCCTGCTTCCAGTTGTCCTGCCTTTCTGGACCAAACTCATATACATCTTACATGTATTGATTAATGTCTTATATCTCACAAAAATGCATAAAACCAAGCCTGACCACCTTGGGCACATGTTAGCAGAAAAGGAGAGCTAGAGAAATGTAAACTGTTTCAAAGAAACACTGTAACACCCGTTACTAGGTTTCACCCCTGACATTTGTTTTTGAGTGAAGATTGAATCACGAATTATTTCTTGGCTACAGTCATCCTCTAGAGAGTACCAGGATATAATTTTCTAAGTGCTTTTAGGTGGCACCCTAATGAAATAGGTTTCTTTTTTCTGGTCTGACACACAGATTCTCTTTTGATTGTCAAATTATTAATGTTATTTATCTCTCATAGTTGTACTTCTTCCCAGAAAACCAGAATCATGATATTCTGAAGACCAGAGATGACTGGACAAAGCCTGTAAGTCTCCCTTATTTGGAATCCCCTTGGGCTCCATATGTTTTTCACTGCAAATGTCCTGCTGCTAAAACTATGCCAGCACCCCACCTCTAGGCCCAGGGATTATCGTGGAAGAAGTGTTCCACCAAAACAGAGAATGGGGTGCAATTCAATGCCTGGACCTCCAAAAGCATGAGATTGTAAGGGCTGGTTTTGAAGGATAGAGTTAGTTCAGACCCTCCAAATCAAGGATAGGTACACAGATGCCTAAACAGCAGGCAAAATAAGGGACTCTGCCCCCTGGGTTACTAGATTCGTGGCACCTTTTCATTCATCCCAATCATAAACAATTTCCTGCTTCCCATAGAATTAACAAAAAATTATTACTAAAAGGATATAAAGATACCTTATGACAACTGGGTGTCATAAGGTGTATATATATACATATATATATACACAAACACACACACACCCCTTATATATATCATACACAAACACACACCCCTTATATATATCCTAAGGTATATATATTTTATATTTTAAATATATATGTAAAATATATATATTTAAATATGTATCTATCTGCATAAATTCATAACTGGGTGTATTATACCCAGTAGAGATGGGGTTTCACCGTGTTGGCCAGTTTGATCTTGAACTCCTGGCCTCAAGTGGTCCGCCCACCTCAGCCTCCCAAAATACTGGGATTACAGGCATGAGCCACCATGCTGGCCCTAAATAGTAAATCTTTTGACCGATTGCCAATCAGAAAATCTTTGAATCCACCTATGACCTGGAAACCCCCCTGCTTCTAATTGTCCTGCCTTTCTGGATCAAACCATTACATCTTACATGTCTTATATCTCACTAAAGATTAATGTCTTATATCTCACTAAAATGCCTAAAACCAAGCCTGACCACCTTGGGCACATGTTCTCAGGGTTATTCATATTTGGCTCAGAATAAATCTCTTCAAGTATTCTACAGACTTTGACTCTTTTTGTCAACAAGGATTTTCTTTGTGTTCCACAAGCTAACCTATTACACCAAAGAAACGTCTCTGCTAGAGCCTGCTGAGTGAATGCCACAATGAGTTTTCCTGGGAGGAACTTTTCCTTGACATAAATCAGCTTGTCATTCTGTGTCTCAATGTCAATGACAAAAGCCCTGGAGGAAGTGGAAAACGTGTCTAACTATGTTCTCTTTGGGCTCTGAGGATCCCCTACAGTAAGAATCTGATCTAGTCACAAACCCCATTTCTGCTCTCTGGGGCTGGCCATTGCCCAGTTCCTCCTGGGACCCCCTTGCTGCCTGGGGATGTTTGGTGTTTCCATGAGTTCCAGGCATATAGCCAGCCACAAGCTGATGCGCTACAAAGGACAAAAACTGCCCTTTTTCCAAGGATCCCCTTGCAAATTAAGTTGGTGGATTTGAAGTCTGCTTTTTCTATTAAAGATGGCTGGGCTCAAGGCCACCCTTTCCTGTAAGAAAAACCTCTGCAGAGAGAGGACTCTTCTGCCAGAATGTAGAATGGGGTACAATTCAATGCCTGGACCTCCAAAAGGCCATCTATTGTTGAAGAGAAAAGCAAGCTGCAAAACAGGATATAGAGTGTGAGCTCATTTCTGGTTTTTTTAAAACTACATTATAAAAAGATATACATAGAAAATGTCTGTCGGGCTACAGCCCCCCCCTCTGAGTGGTGGGTTAAGAATGCAGGGATGATGGGGAGGAGATAGAGATCTTTTACTTTTGACTCCATTTAATTGTGTGCTTTTTCTTTCATAAGCATGGGTTACTTTTATACAGTAAGGAATGTTTGCGGAAGGCAAGCTGTAATGCTTCTGGCCTTTCTGTGGAGCTCAGAGGAGCACAGTTAATTTTAAGAAAATTCTATTATAAATAATTAGTCACAAAGATTATTGTGTTTCAAACAATAGATGATATCTTTAATATTTATCAGCCAATAAGCACTTATTGAATAAAAGTTAGAAGATCATTTTTTTAGAACCAAGTGTGATGTGTCTAAACCATCTAACTAAGGAAGGACTCCACGTGTCCCTCCCTGTAAAATAAAGCAACGTGAAGAGACCGGGGACCCATCTGTCAGACTGGCTGTTAAAATATTCTGCCTCGTTGCAGAAATAGACATCCTGGATTATCGGTATCATCTTTCTGAGATAGACAGGAGGGACAGGCACTTCCAGGCAACAAATACAGTAGCCACTCCCCACCACACCTTATCCATGGTTTCAGTAACCCATAGTCAACAACGGTCCAAAAATATTAAGTGAAAAATTTCAGAAATAAACAATTTGTTAAGTTTGAAATGGTGCATTCTTTTCAGTAGCAGCGAAATCTCACACTACCCTGCTCCATCCTTTCTTCATCACAAGAAAAAGGGTAAGTCCAGGACCATAAGATATTTTAAGAGAGAGACCACATTCACATAACTTTTATTACAGTATGTTGTTATAATTTTATTTATTTATTTATTTGAGATAGAGTCACCCAGGCTGGAGTGCAGTGGTATGATCTTGGCTCACTGCAACCTTCACCTCCCAGGTTCAAGCGATTCTCCTGCTTCAGCCTCCTGAGTAGCTGGGATTACAGGTATGTGCCACACACCCAGCTAATTTTTGCATTTTTAGTAGAGATGAGGTTTCACCATGCTGGCCAGGCTGGTCTCGAACTCCTGACCTCAAATGATCTGCCCATGTTGGCTTCCCAAAGTGCTGGGATTACAGGCGTGAGCCACTGCACCAGGCTAATTGTTCTATTTTATTATTGTTGTTAATCTCTTACTGTGTCTAATTTATAAATTTAACTTTATCAACACTACATATGTATAGGAAAAAAATGTCATATATGTGGAGTTTGGTACTATTCATGGTTTCAGGCATCCACTGGGGGGCTTGGAGCTTACCCCTGAGTACCTTTACTGACAGTTCAAGAGATGGGGGAAAGCAGGAAGAGTGTCCCAGTTCTCAGCATGGTGCTTGAGTTTCTTTCCAATGCCGTTTTCTTCCCCAGCCTCCTTGTCTGCCAACCCCACCCCTGCCACCCTCATGACATCCTGTGGTCCTGACCCTCCCTGGTCTCCCTGCCTCCTCCAATCCACCCCCAACCTTGCTGCCAGACATCTGGCTCCAGGCAGCTTTGCCTTGGTCTCCCCTCCCTGCCTGCTGGCAAGAAGCTCCCTAGGCCTGATCCCCAGCTCCTGCCAACCCATCTAGTTCCATCCCAGTCCCTCTGGACCTCAGCCACTCACCACACTACATTTCACCAAGTCAGCAAGACCCCAGACGTGGGCCCACGTGCCTTGCTCCCATAGGCTCCCCTACCCTGTCGCCACCCCTGCACCTTCCTCTCTGGTGAATTCTCTGGGTGTGTTTTTAAGTCTTCAGTCAGGCCTGGTGGCTCACACTTGTAATCCCAGTACTTTGAGAGGCCAAAGCAGGCAGATCACTTGAGGTCAGGAGTTTGAGACTAGCCTGGCCAAAATGGTGAAACCCCATCTTCTCCAAAAATGAGCCTCCAAAAATCAGCCCCGTGTTGTGGTGCATGCCTGTAATCCCAGCTACTCAGGAGGCTGAGTCAGGAGAGTAGCTTGAGCCCGGGAGGCAGAGGTTGCAGTGAGCCAAGATTGCGCCACCGCACTTCCAGCCTGGGCAACAGAGCAAGACTCCGTCTCAAAAGAAAAAAAGAGAAAGCAAAGCAAAATAATGGATTTTAATATAAGAGAATACAAAAAAGTCATTGATGTGGCTTCAGAGTCCACATGCAGCTAACCTATAAGATAAACCATCAATTGTTAAGTTTGGGCATAGTTGGGCTGGTATGGTGGCTCACACCTGTAATCCCAGCACTTTGGGAGGCTGAGGTGGGCAGATACCTGAGGTCAGGAGTTCAAGACCAGTCTAGCCAACATAATAAAACCTCATCTCTGCTAAAAATACAAAAATCAGCAGGGCATGGTGGTGCGCACCTGTAATCCCAGCTACTTAGGAGGCTAAGGCATGAGAAACACTTGAGCCTGGGAGGTGGAGGTTGCGGTGAGCTGACATTGCACCACTGCACTCCAGCCTGGGCAACAGAGGGAGACCCTGTCTCAAAAAAAGAAAAAAAAATCTAGTCCTGAAGACATAGATTCCACTTTCACCACTTAAAAATAGCTACCATTAATAACCAATATGCAAAACATCTAATTATGTTATTATCTCATTTAATTTTCACAACAAACTATTATTACCATATTACAGATGAGGGAACTGAGGCTCAGAAAGGTTAAGACCCAGGCTCCAAAGCCAGGTCTCTGCCACTCCAAGTCCTGGGCTTTTATCCATTGAAACACATCAGAATAGCTCGTGGTTCAGTGAAGAAAATTGGTTCTGTCCTCTGCACTGAAACAGGAGGTTCCTGAAGGGACGGGCTGTGTGTTTTATTTGCCTTTATATTCCCAAGTCAAGCACCAGACCTGGCCCAAAAGCACAAAGATGGAGGGAGAGAGGAAGAGCAAGAGGAAAGGAGTCTTTTTCCCATTTAGTTAGGGGAGTTGTTGCTGGGAACTGGCACTCTTGGGAATTCTCTTTTTCGTTCATCCAACAAATGTTTATTGAGGAACTACTAGGTGCCGGACATGGCTCTAGACAGATGCACCAACAAAGTCCTTCCTGAGGGAGCTCATCTTCTATAGTGCTAGGAAGAAAAATAAAGCCAGAGTGGGGATGGTGTGTGCGTGCTGTTTTGGAGAGGGTGTTCGGGGAGGAGGTTACTGCGTGGAGAATAGCTTGGAATTGGCTACAGTGGTGGAGTGGGGACTTCAGTCTGAAAGCCTCTGCAGCAATCCGAGGAGATGGTGGAGGCTCAGGCCTGGGGGTAAAAGTGTTTTTTAGTGAGAAGTGCTCAGATTCAAGGGATATTTTGAAAGTAAAACAGACAGGACAGGAATCCAAAGATGAACTTGGCCTGTTTTTTCACCACCATATACCTCATGGTGAGAAGAAAAGCCAGTTTCACTTAAAAATGCCTGTGATGAAATCATTGAGATTATTAATTCTATGACAGCTTGACTTTGGAGTGCATGATTTTTTAATATTCTCTGTGATGAATTAAAAGGCTCTTCTGCAAACCAAAGGACAATGGTCACCTCCAGGCCACATACTCTGTGCCTGAGCCGCCAGCCTACCAGCCCCCTTGGTGATAGAACTTGATTTCTACTTAAAAGAATGATTGGCAGACAAACCATGGTTACTCAGATTTGAGTATCTGGTCGACATTTTCTTGAAAATAAAAGGAATGAGCTGTCACTTCAAGGAGAAAAGCTGAAATATTTGTTGGCAATGATTAAAGTTGAGCTTTCAAATGAAAATTAGCATTTGGGAAACTTGTGTCCACCACTGTAAGCATGGGCACTTTCCAATACTTGACATACTTTTCTGATGAGATTGGTGGTGACATTACCAAACGTGATTTTTAAAGTGTGTATAACATTTGGAAAATCTGCATCACTCCACAAACCAATATTTCCCAAATGACCAAAACACAATGTGACAAAACCATTCATGAGTCAAGATCCATCAAAAAAGCAAGCGCAAGCTGGGTGCGGCAGCTCACACCTGTAATCCCAGCACGTTGGGAGGCAGCGGCAGGCGGATCACCTGAGGTCGAGAGTTCGAGACTAACCTGGCCAACATGGTGAAACCCCGTCTCTACTAAAAACAGAAAAGTTAGCTGGGCATAGTGGTGCAGACCTGTAATCCCAGCTGCTCAGGAGGCTGAGGCAGGAGAGTAGCTTGAGCCAGGGAGGCAGAGGTTGCAGTGAGCCGAGATTGCGCCACTGCACTTCCAGCCTGGGCCATAGAATGAGACTCCGTCTCAAAAGAAAAAAAAAGAAAGCAAAGTAAAATAATGAATTTTAATATAAGAGAATACGAAAAAGTCATTGATGTGGCTTCAGAGTTCACATGCAGCTAACCTATAAGATAAACCATCAGTTGTCAAGTCTGGGCATACTCGGGCCGGGCACAGTGGCTCACACTTGTAATCCCAGCAGTTTGGGAGGCCAAGGTGGGCGGATCACCTGACATCAGGGGTTCAAGACCAGCCTGGCTAACATGGTGAAACCTCATCTCTGCTAAAAATACAAAAATTAGCCAGGCATGCTGACACACAGCTGTAATCCCAGCTACTCAGGAAGCTGAGGCAGGAGAATTGCTTGAACCCAGGAAGCAGAAGTTGCAGTGAGCTGAGATTGTGCCACTGCATTCCAGCCTGGGCAGTACAGCAAGACTCCGTCTCAAAAAAAAAGTTTGGGTATAGTCAAAGAAGGCTATCTACAATGATCCAAAAAGGCCATTAAACATCTGAAATGTTGTAACTATACCTATCTGTATGAGGCCAAACTCTCTTCATATATACATTAGCCTGATAGGGCTGCCTGAACAAAGTATCACAGACCAGGTAGCTTCAAGAGCAGAAATTTATTTTCTCACAGTTCTAAAGGCTGAAAGTTCCAAGATTAGGGTATCCACAGGGCTGATTTCTCCTGAGACCTCCCTCCTTGGCTTGTGATGGCTGCATGCTTCTGGCATTTTTTGTTGTTGTTTTTTGAGACAGTCTCGCTCTGTCACCTAGGCTGGAGTGCAGTGGCGCGATCTCGGCTCACTGTAACCTCCACCTCCCAGGTTCAAGCAATTCTCCTGCCTCAGCTTCCCAAGTAGCTGGGACTACAGGCGCTTGCCTTCACGCCCCGCTAATCTTTGTATTTTTAGTAGAGACGAGGTTTCACTATGTTGGCCAGGATGGTCTCGATCTCTTGACATCGTGATCCACCCACCTCAGCCTCCCAAAGTGCTGGGATTACAGGCATGAGCCACCACACCTGGCTGCTTCTAGTGTCTTTATGTGGTCTTCGCTCTGTGCTTATGTCCAAATATCCTCCTCTGACAAGGACACCAGTCATAGTAGATTAGGGTCCACCTTGATATTTTCATTTTCAACTTAATTATACCTGTAAAGACCCTGTCCAAATATAATCACATTCCGAGGTAGTGGGGACATAATTCAGACTGTAACAATATACGTCAACTGAATAACAACATATTACAAGAGGTTGAATGCAGAGGCTGATATAAGAATTCAGCTGTCTTCTATTAAGCCCGATATTTAGAATATTGATAAAAATGTAAAATAATGCCACACTTTGCCCAAATTGTTTTTGTTCCAGAAAATATATTTTCCACAAAAATATGTTGTGTTAATATGTAATTGGTTTATTATTTTTAGAAGAATGAATAAATAATGGTTTTTAAGCTTTCTCAGTTTACTTTTTCCTTGAGATAGAGTCTTGCTCTGCAGCCCATGCTGGAGTCCAGCAGCTCACAGCAGCCTCTGCCTCCTGGGCTCAAGCGATCTCAGCTCAGCTTCCCAAGTAACTGGGGCCACACCCAGCTAACTTTTTTGTGTATTTTGGAGAGACAGGGTCTCACTGTGTTGCTCAGGCTAGTCTCAAACTCCTGGGCTTCAGTGATCTGTCTCCAAAAGTCCTGGGAGTACAGGCATGAGCCACTGAGCCCAACTTTTTTTTTTTTCTTTCCACAAAATGTCTCACTCTGTGCCACCAAGCTGCAGCACAGTGGTACAATCATAGGTCATTGCAGCCTCCACCACTGGGCACAAGCAATCCTCCTGCCTCAGCCTCCTCCTCCCAAAGTGTTGGGATTATAGGCGTAAGCCACCACACCTGGCCTCAGTTTTTTTGTTTTTTTTTGTTTTTGTTTTTGAGATAGAGTTTCGCTCTTGTTACCCAGGCTGGAGTGCAATGGCACGATCTCGGCTCACTGCAACCTCCACCTCCTGGGTTCAGGCAATTCTCCTGCCTCAGCCTCCCAAGTAGCTGGGATTACAGGCGTGCGCCACCATGCCCAGCTAATTTTTATATTTTTAGTAGAGACGGGGTTTTACCATGTTGAGCATGGTCTCGATCTCTTGACCTCGTGATCCACCCGTCTCAGCCTCCCAAAGTGCTGGGATTACAGGCGTGAGCCATCGCGCCCGGCCTGGCCTCAGTTTTAATTTCTAATGGGCAATTTATTTTTGGTAGATATAATCTGTTTAAATAAAAGCTCTTTAGAGTTCTCAATAATTTTTATAGAGTAAAAGGGTCCTGAGACCAAGAAGAATCACTGGTTTACAATGATGATAACTTGTGTTTGTATATATATATTTTTTTGAGATGGAGTCTCACTCTGTCACCCAGGCTGGAGTGCAATGGCATGATCTTGGCTCACTGCAACCTCCATCTCCTGGGTGTAAGCGATTCTCCTACCTTAGCCTCCCAAGTATTTGGGACTACAGGCACCTGCCACCACGCTCAGCTAATTTTTGTATTTTTAATAGAGATGGGGTTTCACCATGTTCGTCAGGCTGGTCTTGAACTCCTGACCTTGTGATCTGCCCACCTCAGCCTCCCAAAGTGCTGGGATTATGGGGGTGAACCACTGTGCCCTGCCTGTGTTTAGATCTTTTATCCAAATATCCCACTAGGAGACTGACCTCAGGGCATTTTGCACTTGCTTTTTGAATACCTTATTGTCATGCCCAATACTGCGATAAAGGTGCGATAAAGGAGGGGGCCTTATCCATCACCTTCCTTTCCTGACAGCAATTGCTCTTTTCTCAAAGACATAGCTTCAATCCCTTTCATCTACTCTGATTACTGTCCCAAATCATCTCCTATACAGAAAATCTGGAGTGCCACTGTTCAGGTCTTAATTGAAATGTCACTTCCTTGGAGAGGCTGCATAAAACCCATAACCCATGCCATAGGTCAGAAATAGGTTCTTGGCCAGGCACGGTGGCTCTCGCCGGTAATCTCAGCACTTTGGGAGGCTGAGGAGGGCAGATCAGCTGAGGTCAGGAGTTCAAGACCAGCCTGGTCAACATGGTGAAACCTAGTCTCTACTAAAAATACAAAAATTAGCTGGGTGTGATGGCGGGCACCTGAAATCCCAGCTACTTGGGAGGCTGAAGCAGGAGAATCGCTTGAACCCAGAAGGCAGAGGTTGCAATAAGCTGAGATTGTGCCACTGCACTTCAGCCTGGGTGACAAGTGAGACTCTGTCGAGAGAGAGAGAGAGAGAGAGAGAGAGAAAGAAAGGAAGGAGGGAGGGAGGGAGGGAAGGAAGGAAGGAAGGAGAAAGAAAGAGGTTCTTATGGCACCCTGTGTTCTTCCCTCATAGCACGTAACACCAGGGGGATTGTAGAGTTGCTTCTGAGGGTATTAGTTCAGCCTCCCCCATTCAAAGTAGATCCATAAAGCTAATGTCTCTCTTGTTCACTGCTGTATCCAACAGTTTCTAGGACATTTGTTCTAAGAATGAATGAATGAAGATGTGCATTCAACTGCTGTGGATGTGCAGAAGCTACTGGTGGAGCGAGGGGCTCTGCAGCTGTGCACATGGGCATGCGGTGTGGGAGCATGGATGGTGCATCGCCTGACTTCTGAGGATGCTTCACGTTTCAAACTATAGCGAACTTCATTATAGAACCTATTTTCCAAAGCACATATACAACAAGATAGTGCTGTGTTGAGGAAGAAGTGGGGTGCACCTAGGATAATCACAATCTTCACTCCACCCCCAACCTCCCACCCCCACATTTTTGCCCCCACCAGGTAAGCCCATTGGAACTAAGCCAGTAAGTATTCCTCGGACCTCGTTCAGCTCCCTCTTCTCCAGGGAAAAGGCAGGATGCAAATACAGTTTTTTGTCTTGTGTGAAAATGTGCAGTTTAGCAAGGCCCCATGTGCATTTCATGGCAGATCCAGAAAATAAGGTTTAATGATGAGAAAAGAAGGAAATGATTGTCAAAATATGACTTCATAAGGCACAGTCCCTGGGGGCCTATTTTGGCAGTAAAGATAATTAAGCTTAGATTTTTAAAGGTCGGTTTTAACCAGCTCATAAGGCAAATGGCAACAGTAACATCATCCTAGCCCTGCGTATCTATGGCAACTGAGTTTCTCAGCTGTAATTAAACATAAAACTACAACTACTGCACTGGTCCCAGCACCAGCTGCAAATAAATACACGAGAACAAAGTGGGCAAACTTGACGCATCCTTTTGGAACATTCTGGCCATTTACTGGGAAAACAAGCAACAGAAGCTGCTGTTAAAGTTGCTGCTAATGAGGCCAGGTTGCTGGCCCACCCACCTGCCTCTGGGACCTCGTGTAAGAGGAAGACTGATCCCAAATCAATTGTTTTTCATCCATATAGTAGTTGTAAGTTGGAGAGCAAAGGTATCAAAGAAAGGTGATTATTTGGATATTTGAATTATCTTTTTTAAAGTATTTTTTCTAACCTCAAAAATGATTAAAAATGGCCAGGCATGGTGGCTCATGCCTGTAATTCCAACATTTTGGGAGGCTGAGGCAGGCAGATCACTTGAGGCCAGGAATTTGAGACCAACCTGGCCAACATGATGAAACCCCGTCTCTACTAAAAATACAAAAATTAGCCAGAAGTGGTGACATATGCCTGTAATCCCAGCTACTTGGGAGGCTGAGGCAGGAGAATCACTTGAACCCCAGAAGCGGAGGTTGCAGTGAACCAAGATCATGCCACTGCACTCCAGCATGGGTGACGGAGCAAGACTCCATCTCAAATAAAAAAAGAAAGAAAGAAAGAAACCAACACAAATTTATTGTAGAAAATTTCTAAAATTCAGACAAATGTCAGAAGGAAAGTAAAAGTACCTGAAGTCCCAATTAGGTTATTCATTTCCTGTCTTTTTTCTGTGCATGTATTTCATACAATTAGGATTAAGCATATAGTTTTGTGTCCTGTGCTTTTTTTCCATTAATAGTAGGTTACGATCTCTTTTCCATACTATTGTTCTTCAAAAGCACAGCTTTTAACAATGGCATAAAATTATACCATAGAAATCTCCTATAAATTATCTTTGTACTTTATCTCATTTACTGCTCATTGTGAGATTAGTCATTTTTACAGGCTGCCAGCATGTCCTACATAGGCAATCTAGCTCCCCAGTTTAGGAGGTAGAGTTCTTGGCATCTGTTGCACTGATCTCACTCCACTTTGGAGTCTCAGCTGAAGCCAAAACGAGAGTCCCATTTTAGCATCCTGTTCCATATGTAAAATTGGAGGGAATAACTAAGACAAATTAATAAAAATACAACAGTGGTGGTAGACTTTCACCCACTTGTTTCAGTCTTCATTGGACTAAATAGAGAAAGTAAGGATATTACAGAGGAGGAGAACATAATGACTAAACATTCTGAACTCTATCCTTTGAAAAGAGTAGACTTCTTTTCAGTTAAATGGAGAAAGGTGTAACGATGGCCATTGATGAATGGGTAAATAAAATGTGGTATACACATACAATGGAGGCCAGAATGGTGGCTCACAACTGTCATCCCAGCACTTTGGGAGGCCGAGGTGGGCTGATCACGAGGTCAAGAGATCGAGTCCATCGTGGCCAACATGGTGGAACCACATCTCTACTAAAAAAATATAAAAATTAGCCGGGTGTGGTGGCATGTGCCTGTAGTCAGTCCCAGCTACTCGGGAGGCTGAGGCAGGAGTATTGCTTGAACCCGGGAGGTTGCAGTGAGCCGAGATTGCACCACTGGACTCCAGCCAGGCGCCTGGCAACAAAGCAAGACTCTGTCTCAAAAAAAAAAAAAAAAAAATTAAAATAGGAAAGCCCATTGTATATAACAAATTGGAAGTTGTACATTCATATTCCTGATCATAAGGCAAGAACCCAAGAAATAAGTTAAAAGTAGATGCATTGGACGTCTTTTGTAGTTGGCAACAAAAAATAAAATAAAAAGCAGATGCAGAAAGACATTTGAGAATGTCAGGCCTTTCTATCAAACTACTCTAGGACAAAAATAAGTTTATTTTTATTGGGAAATAATGCTAATGAAAACACTACATATAAAAATCTCATGGATAACACTAGAGCTATACTCAGAGGAAAATGCCTAGTCTTAAAACACTCTGCTGAGTAAGAAAAATAAAATACAGCAGTCAATTAAGTCTGCCCAAAAAGTAGGGATGAGGAGCTTTGCTTTCCCTTGGAGAGCTGCCTGAAGCGAGGTGCCCATTTTGTTAAATTCCCCAGAGTCAAATGCTTTAGCTATGTAGCACGCTTAAAGATGCAAAACAGTAAGTATCACAACTCCAAGGCTTATTTGGAGCTCAATATGTTAGACATAAAGCGTTTTGTTGGTTTTGTTAAAAGGCAGATATACTGAGATATAATTCACATCCCACCATACAATTTACCCACTTAAGGTGCACAATGAGTGGCTTTTACCATGTTCACGGGTTGGTGCATCCATCACCATGACCAGTTTTACAACATTTTTATTACCATTGAAAAAACCCCATTCCTTGGCCAGGTGGTGGCTCACGCCTTTAATCCCACCACTTTGAAAGGGAGGTCAGGAGTTTGAGACCAGCCTGGACAACTTGGTGAGATCCCGTCTCTACTAAAAATACAAAAATTAGTCAGACATGCTTGTGCACACCTGTAGTCCTGGCTACTTGGGAGGCTGAGGTGGGAGGATCACTTGAGCCCAGCAGGTGGAGGTTGCAGTGAGCTGAGATCGCACCACTGCACTCCAGTCTGGGTGACAGCACGAGACTCTGTCTAGAAAAGAAAGGAAAAGAAAAGAAAAGATCCCATCCCCATTCCCTATTTCTCCCCGTCCCCACCCCACCGGCAACCACTAATCTGCTTTCTGCATCTGTGGATTTGCCTATTCTGGAAATTGTATATAAATGGAATCCTGAGGACAGAGAGAGTAGAAAATTAGGGGTAGAGGGGTGATGAAAAAGTTCTGGAGCGAGATAGTGCTGATGGTGGCAAAACATTGAGAATGTATTTAACATGCCGAAATCGTACACTTTAAAATGGTTAACCAGGCTGGGCAACATGGTGAAACTTCGTCTCTACAAAAAATACAAAAAAAAAAAAAAAAAATTAGCCAGGCGTGGTGGTCCCAGCTACTCAGGAGGCTGAGGTGAGAGGATCGCGTCAGTCCAGGAGGTTGAGGCCGCAGTGAGCTAAGACGGCTCCACTGCACTCCAGCCTGGGAGAGTGAGACTCTGTCTCAAAAAAAAATTTCATAAATTAAAAAAATCTGTAATAAAGTGGTCGATTTTATGTTATGGTCGATTTTATGTAATGTGTTTTGTAGTATAATAATTTTTAAAATCCAAACTAAGGAAAGCTAGTATTTGTGAAGTCATTGGACAGACCATGTCTAATTTAAGAATTAGTCATGAGGCCGGGCGCGGTGGCTCACGCCTGTAATCCCAGCACTTTGGGAGGCCGAGGCGGGTGGATCACGAGGTCAAGAGATTGAGACCATCCTGGACAACATGGTGAAACCCTGTCTCTACTAAAAATACAAAAATTAGCTGGGCGTGGTGGCGTGCGCCTGTAGTCCCAGTTACTCAGGAGACTGAGGCAGGAGAATTGCTTGAACCCAGGAGGCAGAGGTTGCGGTGAGCTGAGATTGTGCCATTGCACTCCAGCCTGGGTAACAAGAGCGAAACTCCGTCTCAAAAAAAAAAAAAAAGAATTAATCATGAATATTGAAGTGGATTTTTTTTTCACATTGTACAAAACAACAAATATTTAAGCTTATTTAACCAAAACATGGAGGTTAGACATTTTGTTTCTTCAAAAGTAAGGTATAATAATTTTAACAAACAGATGGAGGTAAGAAAGATGTTTTTAGCTACAAATATAAAATGTGTTGTTGCATTTTTTTTTTGAGACCCAATTTCACTCTTTTTGTCCCGTGATCTCAGCTCACTGCAACCTCCGCCTCCCGGGTTTAAGAGATTCTCCTGCCTCAGCCTTCTGAGTAACTGGGATTACAGGCATGCACCACCATGCCCAGCTAATTTTGTATTTTTAGTAGAGATGGGGGTTTCTCCATGTTGGTCAGGCTGGCCTCGAACTGCCGACCTCAGGTGATCTGCCTGCCTTGGCCTCCCAAAGTGCTGGGATTACAGGTGTGAGCCACGCTGTTGCATTTTAATAGACTGTTATCTAAGTGACTATGAAAAGCTTGGAATGTCACATTATGATGCTGGCTTCACCTTGCTCTATCTGTTTATTACAGACTAGGACAGAAACTTTCTGAAAGATAAGCCTCCAGCTTTATCAAGCCCCTAAAATTTTCTCACTTTGGCAGCATTAAACTATTTTGCAAGAGCAAGTGGGGCCAGGTGCTGTGACTCACGCCTATAATCCCAACAAGCTACCAGCTTTCAGGTCCCAAAGACAGTAAGACTCAAAGCAATGGCATCAAATTTTAGAGCAAAATCAAGGCATCTACCACCATCATGCTAATCATCCTTCTGTTTCCATGTAAGGGAACATTAGAGTCAGCTTCTGAATGGCTTGGGACTTTAAAAATAAAACTAGCCAGGCGTCGTGGCACACACCTGTAGTCCCAGCTGCTTTGGAGGCTGAGGTGGGAGGACTGCTTGAGCCCAGGAGATCACGGCTGCAGTGAACATGATTGTGCCACTGCACTCTAGCCTGAGTGACAGCGAGTCCCAGTCCCTATTTAAAAAAAAAAACTATGTAGGAAAACCTCAACCAAGCATGAATGCAGTGGTTTGTGATCTTGGCTGCACATTAGAATCAGCTGAGGGTTTTTAGAATCTTCCATTCACACCCAAGACCAATTTTTAAAAAGTTGTTATTTTCAGTTCCAGGATACATGTGCAGAACATGTAGGCTTTTTACATAGGTAAACGTGTGTCATGGTGGTTTGCTGCACCTATCAACCCATTACATAGGTATTAAGCCCAGCATGCATTAGCTATTAGTCCAGATGCTCTCCCTCCCCTGCCCTCTCAACAGGCCCCAGTGTGTTATGTTCCCCTCTCTGTATCCATGTGTTCTCATTGTTCATCTCCCACTTATGAGTGAGAACATGCGGTGTTTGGCTTTCTGTTCCTGTGTTAGTTTGCTGAGAATGATGGCTTCCAGCTTCATCTATGTCCCTGCAAAGAACATGATCTCATTCCTTTTTATGGCTGCATAGTATTCCATGGTGTGTATGTGCCACATTTGCTTTATCCAGTCTATCATTGATGGGCATTTGGGTTGGTTCCAAGTCTTTGCTATTGTGAATAGTGCTGCCATAAACATACGTGTGCATGGACCTTTATAATAGAATGATTTATATTCCTTCGGGTATATACCCAGTAAAGGGATTGCTGGGTCAAATAACATTTCTGGTTCTAGATCCTTAAGGAATTGCCACACTGCCTTCCACGGTGGTTGAATTAATTTACATTCCCACCAACAGTGTAAAAGCATTCCTATTTCTCCGCAGCCTCACCAGCATCTGTTGTTTCTTGACTTTTTAATAATCGCCATCTGACTACCCCACACTAATTGACTCAGACACTGGCTGTGAGACCCAGGCATCAGTATGGCGTTAAATCCCCCCAGGTGAATCCAGTGTGCAGAGCCTAGATGTCCTGCCAAGAGATGCTTGACTATTTTTTTTTTTTTTTTGAGACGGAGTTTCACTCTTGTTACCCTGGCTGGAGTGCAATGGCTCAATCTCGGCTCACCGCAACCTCCGCCTCCTGGGTTCAGGCAATTCTCCTGCCTCAGCCTCCCGAGTAGCTGGGATTACAGGCACGCGCCACCATGCCCAGCTAAAGAGATGCTTGACTATTAAGAAATTGGGAACACCTTCTATCTGCCAGCAGTAAAGCTACTCAACTTTGCAGAAATAAACATATTAAGAGAAATCAAAGTCCTACTCCCAAAAGAACCTTTCAGAAGTTGTTAAGTTGTTTTGAAAGCTCTGGACAAGCTACATGGATGAAAGAAATGCCACAAGGGACCTGGGAACCTCGCTTCCATTCAATCACTCAGTCATTCATTCATTTACTGATTCACTCACAAAGTCATTTATCACTGTCATTTACTCCTTCACTCAGCCAGTCATTCACGCATTCATTCCACATTTTCATAGGCTCCCCTCTGTGTCAAGTCCTGGAGAAACTGAAATAAAAGGAAAGATGGTGCCTGCCCTAAGAAAGCTGGTGATCTGGGATGAGGGTGGCGGGTAACAGATGGTGCCGATCGAGTTGGGGGTGCTCCGGAAGAAGCCTGTTCTGGGTGTGATGAAGTGTGGGGGAAGGGGTGTGTCACCCACTGAGTGCGGAGTAGGGGAGGAGGAGGCTCCCTTGAAGACAACTTTCTGAAGGAGAAGACATCTGAATGAGACCTGATGAAGGACCAGATGTGAGCCAATCCGCAGCAAATCGCCTGTGAGTGTGCCTCTCAGCCTGGCTGCCCTGGGAGATTCCTTCATGTCTGGCCCCACCCCTAGAGGCTCAGGTTTCACTGGGCTGCAATGGGGCTTGGGCATTCATATGTTTTTAAAATATCATTATGATTTTTTTAAATTGAAATTCACATAGCATAAAATTAACACTTTAAAGTGAATAGTGCAGTGGCATTTCCCACATTCACACTGTCATCCAACCAGCCCCTCTACTTGATTTCAAAACATTTTCATCACCCCAAAAATAAGACCCTGTGAACCCATTGCACAGCCACTGCCCATTCCACCTTCCCCCAGTCCCTGGTGAACACGAATCTGCTTTCTCTCTTTATGGATTTAACTACTCTGGACATTTCATAAAATAGGAATCATACAAAATGTGACCTTTTCCACCGCTTCTTTCACTTGGGTAAATGCTCCCAGGTTCTGTCGTGTTGATTCCTTTTTACAGCCGAATAGTATTGGGTACAGAACAATTTTTTATTCATTCATTCATTGATGGACACTGGGGTTGTTTTCGCCTTTTTTGGCTATTGGGAGTAGTGCTGCTATGAATGTGAGTGTACACGTGTTTGTTTAGTATCTGTTTTCTATCCTTTGAAGTGTGTACTGGGCATCTGTAGTTTTTTTGTTTTGTTTTGTTTTTTGAGACGGAGTCTCGCTCTGTTGACCAGGCTGGAGTGCAGTGGTGTGATCTCTGCTGCTCACTACAACCTCCATCTCCTGGGTTCAAGCGATTCTCCTGCCTCAGCCTCCTGAGTAGCTGAAGACTACAGGCACGCAACACCACATCCAGCTAATTTCTGTATTTTTAGTAGAGACAGGAATCTCACCATGTTGTGCACACTGGTCTCGAACTCCTGACCTCAAGTGATCTGCCTGCCTTGGCCTCCCAAAGTCCTGGGATTGCAGGCATGAACCACAGTGTCTGGCTGCATCTGTGTTATTTAAAGCTCCCCTAAAGATTTTAAAATGCAGCCAAGGCTGTGAAGCACCCAGTTCAAGCAATGCCCCACCCTGTGGCTCTAGTTTGAGAAATCAGGTTCCCGGGTCATGGCTCTGGAGAGTCTGATTGAGTGGACTCAGGGGTCTCTCTCTCTCTCCCCTGATTGACAGGTCAGCCTACCCATCAGCCACAGGAGTGCCTCAGACAATGTCCCCCTGTGAAAGCCAAGAATAGCCCCTTCCCCTCCAGAGAGAGGTCCCTAATTCCCGGCTCAGGCCCCCTAGGGCCCCCGCCTGGTTCCACTCTCCTATTCTTCTTGTTTGGGTCAGTCTCTGCTCCTGATCTGTGGGCAAGACTTGGGCACCCAAATCCCCCAAGCACAAATCACCCTGTTTAGAGACGGGGCAGCTTGAATGGATCTTTAAGGCCCAGCGCCTCTAAACTCTGTAAGAACAGTCAGGCTAAAGATGCCTCCACCATTCTTGTGGCTTGACAGGATATCTTGGTCTGACGCATGGGTATTCTGGTTACAAGCCATGACACAGTTGTCACCAAAATCTTTTACATCTGTGTGACTAACGGGCCTATCCTGTAGATTTTCCCCAAGCAAAGGAAGCTGCTTCACAAGTGATCCCATGGCTGGGTGCGGTGGCTCATGCCTGTAACCCTAGCACTTTGGAAGCCTGAGGTGGGCAGATCCCTGAGATCAGGAGTTTGAGACCAGCCTGGCCAACATAACAAAACCCATCTCTACTAAAAATACAAAAATTAGCCAGGCATGATGGTGCACACTACTCAGGAGGCTAAGGAAAGAGAATAGCTTGAACCTGGGAGGTGGAGGCTGCAGTGAGCCGAGATCATGCCACTGCCCTCCAGCCTGGGTGTCACAGAAAATACTCCATCACACACACAGAAAGTGATCCCTTAACCTCCAGAAACAGAACTATGCCAACAACTTTCAAATAGCCCTTCTCCAGCCTCAGAAAAATTAGAGCCTACGGAGTTCTTTGGTTATTTAGATAAACCAAAAACTTGTACAGACTCTGGCACCAGTGTCAAATTCAAGGACATCGTGGGACCTCTATGAATGGATTTTTAAGGCCCAGCCTGGTGTGACCTCTCCAAGAGTGAGATAGCCACTTCCCTCACCTGAGAACTAGAAAACCGGGACGAAGCAGACTTGTTTGCCTGAGTAGGAGAGGTCAAAGTGGCTATAAAAAGCTTGCACAATAAAAGGCAAAACTTGTGGAAATACTCTTGTGACAACCAAGTCCCACTCTACTGATCAGAGAACAAAGCCAGTTTAATATATTTAATCTGGGCAGGCGTGGTGGCTCATATCTGTAATCCCAGCACTTTGGGAGGCCAAGGCAGAAGGAGCCCATGAGCCCAGGAGTTCAAAACCAGCCTGGGAAACATACTGAGACCCTCGTCTCTACAAAAGAAATTTTTAAAATAGGCATAGGCCAGGCATGGTGTCTCATGCCTGTAATCCCAGCACTTTGGGAGGCTGAGGCAGGTGGATCACTTGAGGTCAGGAGTTTGAGACCAGTCTGACCAACATGGTGGAACCCCATCTCTACTAAAAATACAGAAATTAGCTGGGCATGGTGGCACGCGACTGTAGTCCCAGCTACTCACAAGGCTGAGACAGAGAATCGCTTGATCCCAAGAGGTGGAGATTGCAGTGAGCCAAGATCTCACTACTGCACTCCAGCCTGGGTGACAGAGTGAAACTCCGTCTCAAAAAAAAAAAAAAGAAAATTTAATAAACCATAAATCAATAAAATATTTTTTTAGAGCTTCTATGTCACAAGAAGATGAGCTTAAAAATATATCATTTAAAATGTTTTCTATATTATTCAAAATATTATTTATAATATATATTATATATAATATATATTATTTATAATAATATAATAAAATATTTTTATTGTTTTGTTAATTATTAATATTTAATTTAATATTTTAAATTTAATTATAATAAAAATGTTATTATTTAAAGTATTATTTACTGAACAACACAACTCACTCCAGAGGTAGAGAATTCCAGGACAGTTGCAGTAGACATGAGAACATTTTTTTCTCAACTGGGTGAGTGTGGAGCTCTCATGCGTTTCCTACGGTGACCACATAAACATTGTCACCCATGCATTGCCCAAGAAAGTTAAATATTTCTCCTCCCCTAAGCAGTCCTGTCAACCAAATGCCACACTGGTACTTCGTGCGATGATCATTTCTGCCGGCAGGAGGCGATCTTGCTCGCCGCATTCTACCTTGACGCTCCTTCAAGCAGCCTGAACGTGGCACTCAAGAAAATTAGGGTAAAAGGTTTCTATGGTGACGATTCCTTGATGGAGAAACTATTTGCAAACAGCAAGAGAAACATGCTCAAAAGCAAAAGCGCTTTCACTGGTTTCTGATCACTGTTTTTAGGAGTAACTGCTGTAGAAAGGAAAGAAAGAGAAAACTTCTTCTTTTTGTCAACTTGTTGCAAATGTTAAAACTTTAATTAGCACGTGAGCTGTTTGTTTTGTTTCTTTTCTTCATTGATGTCAGGTGGCTTTTTCATCGGAGGCATTTCAAATGAGGCAAAGTGGCAAACTCATCCTTTCTGTGAAATGAGCTGTTACAGCTGATGGGAGGTTGCCACCCTCGCTGGGTGGCGGTCTTCGGAGGTTATTTCCTCATCTCTGAAACTCTCCGGCTTCCCTTGCAGCCTCTGACAGACCTGAGTGAACCCAAGAGACTATACAGGGCTCTTTTCAGCCTTAGCGACTGTTTTGTATTGGAGCTCAAAGGTAAGATTTCATACGATGGAAAGTCTCTGTTGCTTTAAAAGTAAACCAACCAGGTCAGGCACGGTGGATCATACTCGTAACCCCAACACTTTAGGAGACTGAGGCGGGTGGATCACTTGAGGCCAGGAGTTCTAGACCAGCCTGGCTAACATGGTAAAACCCTGTCTCTACTACAAAAAAAAAAAAAAAAAAAATTAGCTGGGCACGGTGGCGCACACCTGTTGTCCCAGCTACTTGGGAGGCTGAGGCAGGAGAATAACTTGAACACAGGAGGTGGAGGTTGCAGTGAGCCAAGATTATGCCATTGCACTCCAGCCTGGGTGACAGAGTGAGATCCAGTATCAAAAAAAAAAAGCTGGACAAGGTGGCTCACACCTGTAATCCCAGCACTTTAGGAGGCCGAGGCAGGTGGATCACCTGAGGTCAGAAGTTCAAGACCAGCCTGAGCAACATGGAGAAACCCTGTCACTACCAAAAATACAAAATTAGCCAGGTGAGGTGGTGCATGTCTGTAATCTTAGCTACACCGGAGTCTGAGGCAGGAGAATCACTTGAACCCGGGAGGGGGAGGTTGCAGTGAGCCGAGATCATGCCTTTGCACTCTAGCCTGGGCAACAAAAGTGATACTTCATCTCAAAAAAAAAAAAAAGAAAGAAAGAAAGCAAACCAACCACTATGTTACAGAGGCCCAGAGGTGTCAGGTGGCACGGAGAGGCAGCTGGAATTTACATTCCAAATCTCTTGACTCAAAAAACAATTCTAGCTGACAAAGATAAAGCCCTTGACATAGATGGCATTTAAGCTTTTTTGATCCATTAGAAAATGTTCTCAGAATTTTGCGTTGGTAAGCTTGAATTCTAAATGGAAGTCCAAGAAATCCAAGCTTCAGAGTGGAAAACTGTAATCATAATTATTTATTTATTTTTTTAAGAGACAGGTTCTTGCTTTGTTGCCCAGCTGGAATGCAGCGGTACAATCTTGGCTCACGGCAGCCTTGAACTCCTACCTCAAGCAATCCTCCCGCCTCAGCCTCCCAAGGAGTTAGGACTATAGGTGTGTGTCACCACACCCAGCTACTTTTATTTTTAATTTTTGTAGAGATGGGTCTCAAACTCCTGGGCTCAAGTGATCCTCCTACCTTGGGCTCCCAAAGCGCTGGGATTACAGGTGTGAGTCACTGTGCCCAGCCCACAACTATTTTGAAAAACGACCAACACACAACCCTAAACTCTTTGGTTTGGGAAGATGAAAGTAGGCCTCACTATTTCATTTCAGCTAATATACAAAAATTAGCTGAGTGCAGTGGCGGGCACCGACGAGTTTTCAGGAGCACACCTGGCAATGTGATCGTATAACATCCAGAAAGTAACAACAGTTTTGAGCCACAGGAAACACCTGGATGGAGAAGGATTTCCAGGTGAACAGACAATGGACATCTGCTGTCTCATTCAGACTTTTCTCCCGGGGGAGAATTCTGTCCTTCCCTAATGGGCAGGGTGGGGCCGCTCCCCACTGCGGACAGCTCCTTCTTTTTTAAAAAATAATTGATTTTATTTTCATAGGTTTTTGGGGAACAGGTGGTATTTGGTTACATGAGTAAGTTCTTTAGTGGTGATTTGTGAGATTTTGGCACACCCCTCACCCAAGCAGTAAACCCAGTTTGTAGTCTTTTGTCTCTCACCCATTTCCCACCCTTTGTCCACTTCCAGAGTCCCCGAAGTCCATTGTATCATCCTTATGCCTTTGCATCATCATAGCTTAGCTCCCACTTATGAGTGAGAACATAGGATGTTTAGTTTTCCATTTCTGAGTTATTTCACTTAGAATAATAGTCTGCAGGCTGGCATAGAGGCTCATGCTTGTAATCTCAGAATTTTGGGAGGCTGAGGTGGGCATATCACATGAGGTCAGGCGTTCGAGACCAGCCTGGAAAACATGGTAAAATCCTGTCTCTACTAAAAATACAAACAAAAACAAAAACAGCCAGGTGTGGTGGCAGGCGCTGGTAATCCCAGCTACTTGCGAGGCTGAGGCAGGATAATCTCTTGAACCCAGGAGGTGGAGGTTGCAGTGAGCCGAGATAGTGCCATTGCACTTCAGCCTGGGCAACAAAAGCAAAAGTCCATTTCAAGAAAAAAAAAAAAAAAACAAGGAAGAAAGAATAATAGTCTGCGGACTGGGCATGGTGGCTCATGCCTGTAATCCCAACACTTTGGGAGGACATAGTGGGAGGATCACTTGAGGTCAAGAGTTTGATACCAGCCTGGCCAACATGGTGAAATCCCCTCTCCACTAAAAATACAAAAAATTAGCTAGATGTGGTGGCATACACCTGTAATCCCAGCTACTTAGGAGGCTGAGGCACAAGAATTGCTTGAACCTGGGAGATGGAGGTTGCAGTGAGCCAAGATTGCACTACAGCCTGGGTGACAGAGAGAGACTGTCTCAAAAAAAAAAAAAAAAAAAAAGAGTAATAGTCTGTAGAGGGCTCCTTCTCGCCTTCCCTTCCCTTTCCTCAAACCTGGATTGCACACCATATTGTTGCCTCCAGGAAAACTACAGTTACTGTTTCCACTCTAGCCCTGACTACAGGTGGTCAAGACCACTCTGGATAATTTTGGCGTTGGAAAGGACAGAGCTCAGATGGTCCACTTCCCTCAGTTTGCAGAAGCGGGGGCTGGTGAGTCAACTGCGCCACCTTTGGTAGCACAGCTGTGGCTAGAGGCAGCTGATCTGGTATTGAGTTAGGAATTTTTCCCATTGCATCCCAAGGGATCAAGACTGGAGGGACCATGCACATTGGAAATTTCCTTGCAAACTTCTTATGACCAAGACCCCAGAGAGTTCTTATTTTGGCTGCTAACTGAACTTAGTTCCTGTGATCTGAAAGCCAAAAGAATGGTGAGATTTCGGAATATTCTGTTGTTTTCATGTCCCTTCTCTGTTTAGTAAAAGAGCTTTTCAATCTCCCAGAGTGATTCAGTCATTGAAAATGTAGAATTTAGGACAGGCGTGGTGGCTCACGCCTGTAATCCTGGCACTTTGAGAGGCCAAGACGGGCAGATCACCTGAGGTCAGGAGTTCAAGACCAGACTGGCCAACATGGTGAAACCCTGTCTCTACTAAAAATACAAAAATTAACTGAATTGTGGTGGCGGGCACCTGTAATCCCAGCTACTCATGAGGCTGAGGCAGAAGAATCGCTTGAACCCAGGAGGCAGAGGTTGCAGTGAGCCGAGACTGCACCACTGCACTCCAGCCTGGGTGACAGAGCAAGACTGTCTTAGAAAAAGAAAAAAAGAAAAGAAAAAAAAATGTAGAATTTAAGTTAGATATCGTTTCAAACTCAGAAGCCTCTTCCTCTCTTCTCAAAACTTCCTCATTTTCCCCAGCCCAGTTCTGTTTCCCCCGCAACACCCCTTACAAGATCTCCCTCAATTAACCCAAGTGAGGTGGCTGTCTTCCCTCCCCACAGCATTGGAATTTCTCTCATTCAAAATCTCTCTTCCTCTCTCTCATATGAAAAATGGTATTAAAATTGCCTTTTCTAGCCCTGAGCCCAAATTCACTGGTTTCTCCAATCAATGTATGAGCATCTGTCTCCCTCACGCGTGTATCATTGACACCTCTATCTTTGCCATTCTGATACATTAAAAAATTAATGCTATTTTTTTCTTTCAGTAAGTGTTTATAAGCCTTTTTTTTTTTCAGTCAGACATCATAAGCCATTTTCTTTTCTTTTCTTTTCTTTTGAAACGAAGTTTCTCTCTGTTGCCCAGGCTGGAGTGCAGTGGCACCATCTCGGCTCACTGCAATCTCCGCCTCCTGGGTTCAAGCACTTCTTGTGCCTCAGCCTCCTGAGTCACTGTAATTACAGGCACTGCCATGCCTAGCTAAATTTTTGTATTTTTTAGTAGAGAAGGGGTTTTGCCAAGTTGGCCAGGCTGATCTTGAACTCCTGACCTCAGGTGATCCACCCACCTCGGCTTCCCAAAGTGCTGGGATTACCCACTGCGCCCAGCTGCCACTTTTCCTTCTTTTTCCGGGGCTGCTTATTCTTGCACTTTGTTCATTTTTCTATTGATTTGTTGAACTTTTTAATAGGAACCATTTATGCATTAAATAAACTATTTAAAATATATCATGGCATTTTTAAAATTTTTATTTATTTATTTATTTTTTGAGACAGGGTCTCACTCTATCGCCCAGGCTGGGGTGCAGTGGTGCAGTCACAGCTCACTGCAGCCTCCACCTCCTGGACTCAAGCGAGCCTCCCACCTCAGCCTCCTAGGGTAGCTGGGACTACAGGCTTGTGTCACCATACCTAGCTATTTTGTTTGTTTGTTTTTCATAGAGATGAGGTTTTGCCATGTTGCCCAGGCTAGTCTCAAACTTCTGGACTTAGGCAGTCTGCCCACCTTGGCCCCCCAAAGTGCTGGGATTACAGGCATGAGCCACTGCACCCAGCCTAAAAAATACTTAAGGCTGAGTTAAGGGGCTCATCCCTGTAATCTCAGGTGTTTGAGACCCTGCCTCTAAAATAAACTTTTAAAAATTTTCAAAAAAATTAGCCGAGTGTGGTGGCATGCACCTGTAGTCAAAGATACTGAAGAGGCTGGGGTAGGAGGATTGCTTGAGCTCAGGTGTTTGAGGCTGCAATGAGCTCAAATTCACTGTAGTGAGTATGGCTACCAACCTGGGTGACAGAGTGAGACTCTGTCTCTAAATATATATGAATATATAGTTTGTACCATATATCTGTGATATAAGCTTTTCCTGTGCATATGTTTTAACTTTTATATGGTAAAATGTATTAGTCTTTTTCTTTAAGGCTCCTTGATTTTCAATCTAGCTTGAAAAAACATTCCTGACTTCAAGATTTTAAAAATACTCTTTTTTTCTATCATTTTTTCAAATACTTTTAATGGTTTTACTGTATTGAAATTTTTGCTCCGTTTGGAACGTATTTGGATGTGAAGAGTACATTGGAGTTCAACATAAAAATTTCCCAACCTGTTTATTAAATAATCGACCTTTTCCCTACTGATTTGAAATGCCATGTTATCAAAAAACAAATCATCTTTTGGGGTTTTGTGAGGCCTCTAGTCTGTCCCATTGATTTGCATGGCCGCTCGGGTGCCAGTGTTTAGCTTTCTGCATGACTTCTTGGCTTTCTTATTTATGGTATTTGTTACTTTCTGCATTACATTATATAAATTCATGGCAATATCAAGGTTTGTCATTCTTCTCAATTTTAGGTCCTTTTTCCCCCTTGACAGCACCCTCCTTCCTTCCCCACGTCTCGGCCTAGTGACGCTTTTCTTCCTTTCTTTTTTTTTTTTTTTTTAGAGACAGTCTCACTCTGACACCCAGGCTGGAGTGCAGTATTGCAATCTCGGCTCACTGCAGCCTCCACCTCCCAGGTTCAAGCAATTCTCCTGCCTCAGCATCCCGAGTAGCTATCATGCCCAGCTAATTTTTGTATTTTTAGTAGAGATAGGGTCCGGCACGATGGCCAGGCTGGTCTCGAACTCCTGGCCTCAAGTGATCCACCTGCCTCAGCCTCTCAAAGTGCTGGAATTACAGGCATGAGCCACCAGCCCCAGCCTTCTCTTCTCTCTTAAACTTATTATCTCTATCACTCATACGAAGGTTGGTGTCATACAGTCTTTTCTGGTTACGCACTTTTTTAAAATACACATCTTATTTTCCCACCAAGATTGTCCTGTCCTGGAAGGCTAAGCTAATCTTTCACACACCTACACCATCCACAGCAGTATCTGGTACACTGCTAGGCACATAGGGAAATTCTGAGGGTGTTATTAAAAAGCATTGTCTCAAAATTGATGAGAATTAACTTCTAAAATAAATGTTATTTTATTTTAGAAGTTGTCTCTCTCAAAAATTAGTCCTTTTCAACAACCAGACAATATATATACATATTTTAACAACGGAGACAGGAAGGAACAAGGGAAGAAAACAACAAACAAACAGCCAACCAATATTTCATTTAAGTCTGTGAAATGCTATGCAAATGCTGAAGAGCGACCCACCTCCAATTATCCAATTATGTGGTCACTTTCAAAATAGGTGTAATGTGACACTGAGAAAAATGCATGTTCTGTGGACCTGGGGTGGAGAATTCTACAAATATTCACCAAGTCCACTTATTCCAGGTCTAAGTTCAAATCATAGATGTCCCTATTAATTTTCTATGTCATTGATCCATCAAATATTAACAATGTGGTGTCAAAATCTCCCGCTATTATTGTGCGGGAGTCCAGGTCTCTTTATAAGTCATTAAGAACTTGTCTTATGTTTCTGGGTGCTCCTGTATCGGGTGCATATATATTTATAATCATTAACTCCTGTTGTTGCATTGATCCTTTTACCATTATGTAATATCCTTCTTTGTTTCTTTTAGTCTTTTTAGTCTATTTTGTGAGAGACGAAAGTTACAAATCCTGGTTTTTTTTCTTTTTTTGCTCTCCATTTAATTGGTGAATCTTCCTCCATCCCTTTGTTTTGAGTCTTTATTTGTCGTTGCTTGTGAAATAGATCTGGATACAACGTACCAATGGGTTTTGACTTTTTATTCAATTTACCTGTCTGTGTCTTTGATTGGGGCATTTAATCCATTTAAATTTAGAATTAATATTAATATTTGTGAGTTCAATATTGTCATTTAATGCTAGCTGGCTATTTTGCCCATTAGTTGATGTAGATTCTTCATTATAGAGATACTCTTTACGTTTTGGTAAGTTTTTGGGATGACTGATACTGGTTGTTCCTTTCTGTTTGTAGTGCTTCTTTCAGAAGCTCTTGTAAAGCAGGCCTGGTGGTGATGAAATCGCTGAGTGCTTGCTTGTTGGCGAAAAATTTTCTTTTTCCTTTGCTTATAAAGCTTAGTTTAGTGGGATATGAGATTCTGGGTTGAAAATTCTTTTCTTTGAGGATATTGAATATTGACCCCCACTCTCTTCTAGTTTGTAGGGTTTCTGGTGAGAGGTCTGCTGTGAGTCTGATAGGCTTCCCTTTATGGGTAACCTGACCCTTCTCTCTAGCTGCCCTTAGAATTTTCTCCTTTATTTCAACCCTAGTGAATCTAGCAATAATGTGTCTTGGAGTTGCTCTACTTGAGAAATATCTTTTAGGTGTTCTCTGGATTAGCTGGAGTTGAGTATTGTCCTGCCTTACTAGATTAGGAAAGTTTTCCTGAATAATATCCTGAAGAATATTTTCCAACTTGGATTCATTCTCTTCATGACATTCAGGTATACCTATCAATCATAAATTAGGTCTTTTCACATAGTCCCATATTTCTTGGAGTCTTTGCTCATTCCTTTTTACTCTTTCTTCTCTAATCTTGTTTTCTCGTTTCATTTCATTAAGTTGGTCTTCGACCTCTGATATCCTTTCTTCTGCTTGATCAATTCGACGGTTAAAACCTGTGCATACTTCGTGGCGTTCTCGTATTGTATTCTTCAGTTCCATTAATTCACTTATATTCCTCTCTAAATTGTCTATTCTTATTAGGATTTCTTCAAGCCTTTTTTCAAGGTTTTAGTTTCTTTACATTGGGCTAGAACATGTTCTTTTAAGTCACTAAAGTTCCTTATTATCCACTTTCTGAAGCCTAAGTCTGTTAATGGAACGCACTCGTTCTCAATCAGGTCTTGGTCTCTTGTTGATGAGAAACTGTGATCACCTGTAGAAGGAGAGGCATTCTGATCTTGGGTACTCTCAGCCTTTTTACGCTGGTTTCTTCCCTTCATTGTGAGTTCATCCACCTGTTGTCTTTGTAATTGCCTACTTTCAAATTAGGTCTCTGAGTGGACGTCCAACTTGTTGATTCCCAGTGCCGAAATCTGAGCAACCCACTGTACCGGCCAAAACAGCAGCATCAAGACTCGTGGTGCTTTTCTGCCTGGGAATCTCTGGTCTGGCTTCCCTCTTGAGTGCCTTCTTCAATCAGGTAAATGGGCGACTCTGCCTTCCCGGAGCTCCAAACATCGATCAGTCCCATTTACTCTGCACCAAGAACCGCTGCGCAGGGGTGCGGGCAAAACCGCGATGCTGGCCACAAGAGTCGCCCTGGCGACCCGTGGGGCTCCTCTGCTGGGAATCTTCTCGTCCGTGGGTAACAAAAATTCGTCTGAAACTGTGGCGTCCTCTCGTTCTGTGTGCTTTCTCTGGGAGCTATAATCCCGAGCTGCTAGTGATCAGCCATCTTGGATCTCTCCCAGATATTTTTATTTGCAAATTTTGTTCAAGGTTATTTTACATTTTTATTTTGTTTTTAGTTGTAAAATTTGCATAACATGAGATTTACCATTTTAACCACTTTTTTTTTTTTAAAGATGAGGTTTCACCATGATGGCCAGGCTGGTCTTGAACTCCTGACCTCAGGTGATCCAGCCACCTCGGCCTCCCAAATGCTAGGATTACAGGCGTGAGCCACCGCGCCCAGCCTTTTAACCTTCTTAAGTGTATAGTTCAGTAGCATTAAGTACCTTCACAGAATTGCACAGTCATCGCCACCATCCACCTCCAGAACTTTTTAATATTGCGAAACTGAAATTATGCATTTATGAAACACTAACTCCTCATTCCCCCTTTCCCCAGCCCTAGCAGCCACCATCCTACTTTTTATCTCTGTGAATTTCACTACTCTAGGTACCTTATATTAGTGGAATCATATACTATTTGCCTTTTTGTGATTGGCTTATTTCACTTACCATAACATCCTGAAGGTTTATCCATGTTGTAGCATGTGTCAGAATTTCCTTCCATTTTAAGGCTGAATAATGTTCCACTGCATGTATATGCCACATTCTGTTTATCCATCCATTCAACTAGGGTTGCTTCTACCTTTATCCATTCATTCAACTAAGGTTGCTTCTACCTTTCGGCTATTTGTGAATCATATAGCTATGAACATTGATTTACAAATATTTGTTCCAGTCCCAATCTGTTTCAGTTCTTTTGGGCATATCACCAGAAGTGGAATTGCTGGGTCGTATGGTAAATCTGTGTTGAATTTTTTGAGGAACTGCTGTATTGTTTTCCATAGCAGCTGCATCATTTTACACTCCCACCAGCAGAACACAAGGCTTCCAGTTTCTCCACATCCTCATCAGCACTTCTATTCTGTGTGGGGTTTTGGCTTGTCTGTTTTCTTTTCTTTCTACAGTAGACTTCCTAATGTGTGTGAGGTGATATCTCATTGTGGTTTTGATTTTCATTCCCCTAATGGTTAATGACACCAAGCATCTTTTCATGTACTAAATGGCTATTTGTGTATGTCTTCTTTAGAGGAACATCTATTCAAGTTCTCTGTCCATTTTTAAAAATCTGGTTTTTTTTTTGTTGTTGAGTGATAGTGGGTTTTTTTTTTTAATGTGCTGGATATTAATCTCTTTTAAGATATATGATTTGCAATGGCCAGGCATGGTGTCTCACACCTCAAAGTAATCCCAGCACTTTGAGGGGCCGAGGCAGGCAGATCACAAGTTCAGGAGTTCAAAACTAGCCTGACCAACATGGTGAAACCCCGTCTCTACTAAAAATACAAAAATTAGCCAGGCATGGTGGTGCATGCCTGTAATCCCAGCTACTCAGGAGGCAGAGGCAAGAGAATCACTTGAACCTGGGAGTCGGAGGTTACAGTGAGCTGAGATCATGCCACTGCACTCCAGCCTGGGCAACAGAGGGAGACTCTGTCTCAAAAAAAAAAAAAAGATATGTGATTTGCAGATTTGCAGACATTTTCTCCCATATCATGAATTACCTTTTCACTCTGTTAATAGCATCCTTTGATGCACAAAAGTTTTAAATTTTTATTTTACTCTACCTGTTTTTCTTTTGTTGCCTGTGACGTTGATGTCGTATCCAAGAAGACCCTGACAGTCTCACAGTGTGATGTGGTCCCTTACAATGGGCTGTCACCCTAAAATACTAGAAATTCGAATAAGAGAGTCTGGACCAGCCAGTTATTTGAGTTTTTCCAGAAAGTACAAGTTGTTCCAGAAAATGTGAAAATATGTGTCCCAACTCTCTCAGTCAATAGATTTGCCTTATAGGATCCGTGTAACACGTTTTCTTTACTGGGCGCAACTCTGTCCTTCTCAGAATACCTTGTCAGAGCAGAAGGGGACAGACATGGTCCTACAGACACAATTAATAAGACAAAAATGTTGGGCAAGGTCATCTCAGAAAAGGTTGTGACTCTTGGAATTTTAATAGGTCTAATTGTATTGTAAATTGTATGTGAAAGCCATGACAACTATGATGAATGCAATTATCCTTCAAAATACAATGGAGTATTAAGTGAACATGCAACTGTAACCACAGGACAGGAAGGGAGGACTGAAAGATGGTCTGATGGCAACTCTGTGCTTGTCTTGCTACCAGAATGATCACAAGCTTTACGCCAGGCGCAGTGGCTCATACCTGTAATCTCAGCACTTTGGGAGGCCGAGGCAGGCAAATCACCTGAGGTCAGGATTTCAAGATCAGCCCGGCCAACATGGTGAAACCCTGTCTCTACTCAAAATACAAAAATTAGCCGGGTGTGGTGGCACACCTGTAGTCCCAGCTACTCAGGAGACTGAAGCATGAGAATTGCTTGAACTTGGGAGGTGGAGGTTGCAGTGAGCTGAGATCACACCACTGCACTCCAGCCTGGGTGACAGAATGAGACTCCATCTCAAAAGAAAACAAAACAAAAAAACAAACAAACAAAAAGAATGCTCACAAGCTTCAAGTTCGATATCCAGAACATTCTGCTTAACCCCAAAGGTATTTATTTTTGTCACTTGTTTCTGGTATTCATAAAGGAATCTTTGTCTACTGTATATGATTTAAAGAAATTTCTCTTACATTTTCCCCAAATTTGAAAGCAGCAACTTTCTGTTCTGTGGACCCATGTGAAAATGTCAAGTTCACATGGACATGAGACTTAAAATACAGATACATTCTCAAGTCATCAAAAAGATGTAAAGGGTCAAAACTACATTTTAAAATTATATTCTGGTTTGGAATTTTTAAACCTTTGAAAGTCACAAGTCATTTTTTAAAAAATCATGAGCCTTTACATTAAAATGTAATTTGACCTTTTTCAAACATGAATTTTACTGAGACAGAAAAGAGATTATAATGAAATTTATGTGCATTGTACCTAGCGATTCATATTAATGGTGAGTTTTGAGAAAAGCATAGTAACAGTAATAACATTTCAGAGTTACTAGGTTAGAGATCAAGATTACAATAATTTTTTCCTTTTTTTTTTGATGTTGCAGCCTATCCAAATCAAAAGAAAATAAATATATTTTCCACCTGTAGATGGCAGTATTTGTACAATGAGTATATCTTTATTAAAGGAAGATTATTAGAAATAATCTTTATGTAAAAATCTTCAAAGCTTTTTATAATGGAAAATTTCCAGCATACCCAAAGGCAGAGGGAGTAGCATAATGAACCACCATGCTCCCACTATCCACGTCAACAGTTATCATGGCCAGTCTTGTTTCATTAACCCACATCCCCTTCCCCTCCATCTGGATTAATTTGAAGCAAAACCCAGACTACTACAAAACTAAAATAGAAAAATAAAGTTATGATACCAACTGTAAAACACCTTCAAGGAATCGTGTTGGTACCCATGGAATCCTAAAAATAAATAAATGGTCAAGTAAGAAACAAACAAAAGCAGCCCTGCTTCTCTGAAGATGAAAAACACTGAATGCCATATCATTACATGAGAAAACTTTATGTCTATCACACACGGTAAGAAGGTTTCTATAAGTACACTGTATGCAGATAAAACAAAAGCTAATACTTTAACCTTTTTTTTTTTTTTTTGAGGTGCAGTCTCGCTCTATCACCCAGGCTGGAGTGCAGTGGCACAATCTCAGCTCACTGCAACCTCCACCTCCCAAGTTAAAGCAATTCTCCTGCCTCAGCCTCCTGAGTAGCTAGGACTAAGGTGCATGCCACTACACCCTGCTAACTTTTTTGTATTTTTAGTAGAAATGGGGGTTTCACTATATTAGCCAGGATGGTCTCAGTCTCTTGACCTTGTGATCCACCTGCCTCGGCCTCCCAAAGTGCTGGAATTACAGGCGTGAGCCACCATGCCTGGCCAATACTTTTTAAAAGCAATTACTAGGCCTGGTGCGGTAGATCATGCCTGTAAACCCAACATTTTGGGAAGTCGAGGAGGGAGAATCACTTGAGATCAGGAGTTCGAGATCTGCTTGGCCAACATGGCAAAACTCCATCTCTACTAAAAATACAAAATAAAATAAAATAAAAGCAATTACTAACTCACAGAAATAACAAACGACAGAATATGTGACATACACTTCCTTCTTTGGGGTAAAAAAAAATGACAAGGTCTAATTATAAATTTAAAAACTAATAATAAAAATGTTTAAGTGAGAAGACCAAGTTAGAAGCCCCTGCAGAGTGAGTGATTAGATATAGAAAGGAAATCCAAGGAAGCAAGGGGAATGGAAAATTACTGACTTGTTAGAACAAAGCAGTGACAGCTGCTGGCTCTAAAATTAGGAACAGAGACAAGGAATTTTCAGAGCACCACCAAACAAATCACAAAGGCACAATTCACCCAGTACCTTTCAGAAAGATTTTTAACTCCTAGAGGAATACAAGGCAAACGATGGCCAGGTTGATCATTCAGGGGCAGTGTGCTTCCCCAGACCTTGCTGCTCACAGAGTCCAGGGCCGTTTCTCTACAGAGGGCTGCCCTTGAATGACAGCTCACATGAAAACCAAGGGCAGAGAAGATGCACTTCTCTAAGTCTTTTGTGTTTTCTATTCTCTTCTGAGACTTTGCTGATTTCACTTTGCTGGAAGCCTAGCACACACTACTTACATTTTCATCATATTCTTTGAGCTTTTCCAGCCCAAACTCGGAATAAAATGAGTACCCATAGCCCTTTAGTTGCCCAGGTACCACACTTTCAGGCACCTGGGTGGTAGATTCTTTTACCCATTGTTGGAAACGGGTTATAATGTCAGGAAGAATTCACACTGAGACAATGGATTGCTCAGCAAGGCTAGTTTACTTTCTGCAGAAAGGGTGCAACTCGCTGGCAGTCTTGCCACGAGGGCACACCTGAACAAAGGAGACAGGGACATTTATAACTTTCATAACCTGACGCAATTGCCCTAATGCTGTGTCCAGTTTCCATTGGCCGGAATGGGACTTCACATTCTATGTTTGACCTGATTGGCTGAAAACTTGAAAATTTCCTGAATAGATAAGGAGGAAAGAAGACAAGGAAGAAGAGGAAGCTCGTCAGGAGGTCAGAAGGATTTTCAAATAAGGAATGGCATGCACCAGGGTTTGGAGATTGCCCAGTTCTGTTCAGACGTGCCAGAGCGAGTCAAGGTAGCCGATTTAAGATGTAACTGATTTAGAGAATATATATACATGGGTATATGTTTATACTAATAGTGGATCATGGCCATAGAGCAAGAGATTATAACTCCTTATAATGTAGTCTAAGATACAAACTTTGAAGAAGAACTGTCCCATCTTTCACACCCATCTGAAGCAGAAACTTAGCCAATTATACTTTTTAAAAATCTCTATGTGATAATCTGTAAACAAAGCAGTTGCGCCCTCGCGCTGAACAAAAGGCAACTTTAAGAGCCCAAGATCTAGCTTCTGTTTGGGCCTCTGTCTGGGCCTCCATCCTGGAGTAACTGAGGACTTCAGACAGGGCACTCAGGCCTTCAGTGTCCTCCCCTAAGAAGAGGGCGTAGCCGTACTTGCCCTAAGTTACAGGGATGCCAAGGAAACAAAGCATCATAAAAACACTGAGGCTGGGCATGGTGGCTCATGCTGTAATCCAAGCACTCTGGGAGACCAAGGAGGGAGGATGGCTTAAGCCCAGGAGTTTGAGACCAGCCTGGGCAACACAGGGAGACCCTGTCTCCAACAAAAAATTTAAAAATTACCTGGGCCTGGTGGCACATGCCTGTGGTCCCAGCTACTCAGGAGGCTGAGGTGGGAAGATCACTTGAGCCTGGAAGGTGGAGTGAGCCATGATTGCACCACTGCATTCCAGCCTGGGTGACAGAAGGAGACCCTGTCTCAAGAAAAGAAAAGAAGAATTGATTGGTTAACATCACATTACTTCCGGTTAGTTTTTGGAAGGGTTAAAGCAGAGGAAACTTTCTTATTACGCTAACTCAGATAGACTGGAATCCCATGTTTTCAGGAGAAACTGGTCTCTTTGGAATCTCTCTGCTTCCTTAAAGTTTCAGTTTAATTATTGGCATTTAGCATGAGTGATTCCATTTTGGTTTTGTCTCGTCTGTTGGGGACATAGTGTAGGAGCTCAGTCCAAAACAATGGCCTCCTAGGATTTTTGTTTAATAATATAGAGAAGTTAACTACATCACTAGTTATCTAACTTAAACTCAAGGATTCATTTAGTAGCTAACTAGCTTACTAGATTCTGGGATTTCTCTTGATTTCTTCTAAATTAGACTGTTAAATAACATCTAACAAGCCTAGTTTCACTTCCTTTTCTGGAAAATCAGGGAAATACTAGTATTTGGAATTTCAAAGATTTCTTTTGCAAGACATTGGCTTCCAAGTAGACAGAATTATCTGGGCACTATATATTTTGGATTAATTGCCACATAGTGGTACAAATATGGAGATATTTGCTGCAAATAAATAAATTTGTGAATTATATTCATTTTCCAGACCGCTTGAGAGCCGAGAGTTTGAATCTTGCATGATAACTAAAAGAAGGAATTCTAACCAAAAACTTCTCTCCAGAAAAAGCCAGAATACTGGTGCAATTTGTGGTTTCTGTCACAAAATGCCACAAATCTAAAGTAAGATGTAGGAAAAGGTTATAAAACTGTCACTTAAAGTGAAGTTTTGGAATCACTAATCAGGGAAAAGGACCGTTCAGAAATCTTTTTGTTGGTCGTAGACTGAAGCAGTTAAAACCTCCCTAGGTCTCTTTTTGGGACAAGCAGATGGTTTTCAGTTCCATTATGTTTCCTATGATTCCTTGACTGGAAAATCGTGGTCAGTGTGAAACAGAGAAACATCGCTGCTGTGTAGATCAGGATTTCTCAACTGTGATACTGCGGACATTTTGGCTGGGTAATTCCTTGTTGAGGAGGACTGCCGAGTGCACAATAGGGTGTTCAGCAGCACCATCCCCCAGTTATGATGGTCAAAAATGTCTTCTAACATTACCGGGTATCCCCTGGGGGCAAATTGTCCTCACTGAAGGACTGCTAGTGTACAGATTCAGCCACTGAAGCAGAACTGTCAGGTTGAAACTGAGCTGGTTACATCCACACAGGACTCGGGGTACCATCTGCTACAGTCATTATGGAGATTAACGAAGAAGTTCTCTACCATGGCTCATTTGGGAAATTCCAAAAAGTAAAATATGGCTGATCATCCTACTGCAGTTAAATAATCAGACTATAATATATTCAGAGAATTTATAAACTGTAAGCAATTTCAGTTCAGTAGAGTTTCTTTTCTTTAAATCATTTTTTAGTGTAAATGAGAACTACAAAACCATGGATTTTGTATGATTGCACTCATATGAGGTACTTAGAGTAGTCAAATTCTTAGAGACAAAAGGTAGAATGGTGATTACTAGGGATTAGGGGAAGGGGGAATGGGAGGTTGTTTAATGGGTACAGAGTTTCCATTTTGCAAGATGGAAAGAGTTCTGGAAATTGTTTACATAGAATGTGAAACTATCAGAACTTAGCACTACTGAATTATACCCCTAAAATGATTAAAGTATTAATTTTATGTTACAAATAGATTTTTCCTTTTTTTTTTGTTTTTGTTTTGGTGGAAGGAGTGGAGTGAAGGGAGTGGCGTGAGTGAATGTTCTCCACACATTTGAGCATCTTTGTTAGCTCTAAGTTGACAGACCCAGAGAAGTGCTCTGCTTGGCCTGGCCTTGGACTTGTCCATGCCTGGACTAATCCAGGTGAATAGGATGCGGCTATCATTATTTTCCCAGGATGTAGAAGAGAAGAAGAAAGAGCAAATATCCATTCCTGATCCAATTTAACCCTAGCCAGGAGTGTGAAGCCTGCAATTGCCAGCTCCCATTCAAACCACATTGCTGGTGTGGACAGAGAAGCATGTTTCACACAAAAGCAGTTCTAAATGGACTAAAGTGTTAAATATAAGATCGGGAACTACTAGAAGAAACTACTAGAAGAACTTCTTCATGATATTGAACTGGGTGAGGCCTTTTTGAATAAAACCTCGAAAGCACAGGCAACAAAAACAGACAAATGAGATTATCTCAAACTAAAAAGCTTCTGCACAGCAAAGGAAACAATCAATAAAGTGAAGAGACAGCCTGCAGATTGGGAAAAAGTCTTTGCAAACTATACATCTGACAAGGGGTTCACATGTAGGATATATAAGGAACTCAAAGTAAAAATCCCCAAATATGTGATTTTTTAAATGGACAAAAGATCTGAACAGACATTTCTCCAAAGAAGACATACAAGTGGCCAACAGGTATGTGAAAAAATGCCCAACATCACTAATCATCAGAGAAGTGCAAATCAAAACCGTGATGAGATATTACTTCATCCCAGTTAAACGGCTATTATAAAAAAGCCAAAAAATAGCAAATGCTGGCAAGGATTCAGAGAAAGGGGAATGCTTATACACTGTTGGTGGGAATGTAAATTAGTACAGCCATTATGGAAAACAGTATGGAAGTTCCTCAAAAAATTAAAAATAGAACTACCATATGATCCAGCAATCCTGTTACTGAGAATTTATCGAAAGGAAAGGAAATCAGTATCTCAAAGGGATACCTGAACCCTCATGTTTATTGCAGCACTATTCACAATAACCAAGAAATGGATCAACCTAAGAGTTCATCAATGGATGAATGGGTAGAGAAAATGTGATACACATACACAAACACACAAATACACACAGATACACACACAGTCACACACACAAATACAGTCACACACACAAATACAAGCACACAGTCACACACACAAATACAGACACAGACACACAGTCACACACAAATACACACAGACACACACAGTCACACACAAACACAGTCTCACACACAAATACACAGACATACACACAAATACACACAGACACACAGTCTCACCACACATAGACACAGACACACACAGTCTCACACAAACACACAAATACACACAGTCACACACACAAATACACAGACACACACACAAATACACACAGATACACATACAGTCACACACACACTGAAATACTGTTCAGCCATTTGCAGCAGCATTGATGAAACTAGAAGTTGTTATGCTAAGTGAAATAAGCCAGGCACAGAAAGACGGATATTGCATGTTCTCAGGGTGCCAAAAAAGTTCATCTTATGGAGGTAAGAGAGTAGAATGATGGTTACCAGTGGCTGGGAAGAGTTGTAGGGATGAAGAGAGGATGAATAATAGGTACAAACATACAATTAGAAGGAAAAATGTTCTAGTGTTGAATAGCACAGTATGGTGAGTACAGTTAATAATATATTGAATATTTCAAAATAGCTAGAAGAGTTGAAATGTTCCCAACACAAATAAATAGTAAATGTTTGGCTTGGCGTGTCTGTGCCTCCTCGGTGGCCAACACAGTGGCTGGAGCAGAGCACATGGATGGTCTAAAGATAGGAGGCCAGGCACAGTGGCTCATGCCTATAATCCCAGCACTTTGGGAGGCCATGGCAGGCAGATCAGCTGAGGTCAGGAGTTCAAGACCAGCCAGGCCAACATGGTGAAACCCCATCTCTACTAAAAATGCAAAAATTCGCCAGGCATGGTGGCAGGCATCTGTAATCCCAGGTACTTGGGAGGCTAAGGAAGGAGAATCACTTGATCCCGAGGGGTGGAGGTTGCAGTGAGCCTAGACCATGCCATCATATTTCAGCCTGGGCAACAAGTGTGAAACTCCATCACAAAAATAAAATAAAGATAAGAGGAAACACATGCTGAATGCCTACTATATAGGTGGGCATTGAGCTAGGTCAAGATGGTGCCTGTCATAATCTCAGTGCTCCTCTCCTGGAAAACAGCTCTGCCCTAGTCCTGTGCAGAGGGAGCAGTCACTTTCTACACCATGAAACCCCACTTCTAGACCACAGATACCCAAACCAGGGATGAGAGCCGACTCCAGATCACCCCACCCCAGGGGAGCAAAGGACAGGATTTCATTCTGTTTTGTGGCTGAATAGTATTCCATTGTGTGTATATAGCACATTTGCTTTATCCATTATTTGTTGATGGACACCCAGGTTGATTCCATATCACGGTCATTGTAAATAGTGTTATAAACTTCCTTTTTTTTGAGGGCTCCACCACTGGAGAGTTATTGTGTTCCTTTGCAGTGGTCATGTTTTCTTGCCTTTTCATGTTTCTTATGTCCTTATGTTGATGTCTATGCATCTGGTGTAATAGCTGTTTCATCCAATTTTATGAATTGGCTGTCATAGGAAGACTTTTTCCTACAGATTTATCTCTAGTGTTGGTCGGGTAGAGTGCCTTGGCTGTGATTCTGGGTGGACACAGTGGTGTAGTTTCCATGTGATTTTGTCAACTATAATCAGCATCAGTGGTATCTGTGAGTTCTTCAGTGGCTTAGACCATGGTTGTTAGTAGAGCCTGTTGGTGAGGCTTTGCTGGGAATAGAAACAGCCAGCAGGCTAGTTCTCAGGTGCCAGTTGTGGTGGTAGTGGGTAAGGGTGGGCCTGTCCTCAGGTTCCTAGATGGCATACATAGGCACCAGTGGAGTGGGCAGGGTGGGTTGATCCACAAACTCCCAGACAACATGTGTGGATGCCAGTGGCAGGTGGAACATACCCATCTTCAGGTCCCCGATGGTGTGTGCACATGCTGGTGGTGGTGGGTGGAGCAAATCTATCCCCAAGCCCCACACAATGCACACTAGTACCAGCGGGTGGGGTGGGCCTCTCCTCAGGACCCTGGATGCTGCACATGAGCACCAGCAGTGGCAAGTGACACAAGTGAATCCCCAGGCTCCAGATGACGTGCAGGGGTGCTGGTGGCAGAAGGGGCATGCTGTCTTTAGGCCTCCCCAGTGATGTACAGGGGCACTGGTGGCATCCAATGGACAATTGCACAGGCACCCAGTGGTGAGCAGGTGGCATGGATTCCACATGCACTTTTTTTTTTGAGATCGAGTCTCTCTGTGTTGCCCAGGCTGAAGTGCAGTGGCACAATCTCGGCTAACTGCAAACTCCACCTCCCAGGTTCAAGCAATTCTTTTGCCTCAGCCTCCCGAGTAGCTGGTATATAGGCACGTACCACCACATCTGGCTAATTTTTTATATTTTTGGTAGAGACAGGGTTTCACCATGTTGGCCAGGGTGATCTTGCACTCCTGACCTCAAGTGATCCACCCACCTCAGCCTCACAAAGTGTTTGGATTATAGACACGAGCCACCACACTTTCTGAAAAACAAAAATGGAATTTTGGTATACATCTTTGTCGTCAACTTGTGTTTTTTTACTTAAGAGTATTCCAATCACTTTAGCTTTTCAGGCCAGTGCATATAAATTTACCTTGTTATTTAAATTAATGTATAACAGGGAAAAAGGATTTGGGGAGGTAGTGTCTAGGATTAAGAATAGGACATCTTTTGATGTTTTTCCAGATATATAAGTAAAAATTGAAAGTATTTTAAATTACCTTTGGCCATTGGGATGTAGTTCTTTGAATGCCACATCAAACTCAGATGGGCATTGGGCACCCCAAGATTTATTTAGCTTACATGAGAAAGATCCCCAAGGCAGAAGGGTGGAGGATAGATTCATGGAAATGAGACTGATGGTGAGTTCAATTAAGAGACTCTCTATGAAGATAGTGCAATATTTCAGGTGAAACATGATCAATATTCAGAAAGGAGATGATGGCGTCCCCAGATGTTTAGGAATTAGAAGCAACAAGACATGGTAACTGGTTGGATGTGGAGGACAAAGTAGAAAACATCTAAAGGGACTTTTAGGTTTTGTTGTGGATAATAAGGAGATGGCACCATTCATGGACACAAGAATAAAGGAAGGTAATACATTCACTTATGGGACTTAGTAGAGTTTAAGTGGCCATGGCCATCCACATGGGGGTGATTGGAATGTTGGTGTGAATTCAGGAGGCATCAACCTGCGAGTCACCACCATGTAGGTCATATTGGAAGCCATGGCAGCTAATGAGATTATCTAAGGATATGTGTAGACTAGACAGAGAAAGGGGCGTAAGGATACCATATTCTCATCAAAAGTGGAGAAAAAAATGTGAGTAGCAAGAGAGACCAAAAACCAGCAAAAGGTAAGAGAAGTACCAAGGTCAAATGCCATAGTGGAATGCAAGAGGAGAGAAAATATCGGGAAGAATAGAAAGGCAAATACCATCAAATTCTGCAGAGAAACCAAGTCAGGTAAGATCTGAAAAGGGTGTAGGAGATCATGGGTAAGTTCAGTGACATGGAGGGAGCAGAAGCCACAGTGCAGACTCAGGGGATGGAGAAGTAAGTGTGGAGCAAGAGGTGGACACAGCAAGGGTTCACTACATGTTTGAGAAATTTAACTCAAGATGAAAAAAGGAGAGGAGTTAAGCAATACTTAAGGCCACACAGGGTCATAGGGATAATTTTGAACTCATACCATAGTTTTATACAGAGATGAAAAATCCTAGAGCTCAGAGAGTCCTCTTCGGCTTTATAAGATCAAACTTGTCAAGTTAATGGAGCTTATTTAAGTGAGTCAGACCCCATTAGAGCATATGTCACTTGACTGTTATAGGTACCCAGCCATGACTCAGAAATGCTGACACAAAGTCATGTGGTACAATATATTACTAAGCAGTGCTTATGCATTGTCAAGCAGTGATTAAAGATTACAGAGTGGTATATAGCTGGCAGAACAGCTCAGAACTATAAAAGTTACATTTCTCTTTGTGGAAATTTTGGAAACTTGTATTTGATTAGAAAATGCCTTGAGATTATAAATCCAATCAGTAGATACAGAAAACTTACAGCACAGCTTTCTTCATAGCAAAACTTCTGTAAGAAAATTGTATTAATTTAATTCCATAGAACTTTTTTTTACTGGTTCAAGTGATTAATTTTTCTAAGCAGATGCCAGATGTAAGTGATCAAGAGCATGAGCAATGAAATTCAACAGACTGGTGTTTTTAATCTAAGATCAACCACTTATGAGCTGTGAGATCTTGGGTAACGTTTCAGTCTATTTTGTGCTGCTATAACAGGGTACCACAGACTGGGTAATTTATAAAGAACAGAAATTTATTTTCTCACAATTCTGGAGGCTGGGAACTCCAGGATCAAGGTGCTGGCATCTTGTGAGGGCCTTCTTGCTGTGTCATCTCATGGTAAAAGGTGGAAGGGTAAAAGAGCACCCAGGCACAGAGGAAGAGGGCTGAACTTGCTTTTATAACAAACCCACTCTTCTGGGTTAATCCATTGATGAGGGCAGAATCTTCATGACCTAATCTTCTCTTAAAGTTTCTACCTCTCAACACTGTTGCATTGGGGTTAAGCTTTCAAGACATGAACTTTCAAATCATAGCAGGTAAATTCCTGATTTGCAAAATGAGGAAAATAATAGTATCTACCACAAATAATTATTATGCAGGTGAAAATGAGGTCATGCATATGCAGTGCTTGGCACAGTCTATGACACTTAGTAGAGGCTCAGTGAGCATGAGATGAAATTCAATTCCCTGGGGCCAACAGGCAGACCCTGCTAGGAAGGGAACCCCAGGCACAGAGGGCTGAAGGCAATAATGACTGTTGCTCAGCTGGGAGAGAAGAGGATGTTGGGGGGAAACTGACAGAAAATGAAGTAGGCAGAGTGGTAACAAGGTATGTGAATCTTTTGTTGGGGAAAAAAATGTAGCAAAGCTCCAGATAGTATTGTTACTTTATATATGCATATATAAGTATATATACACACATATATATTCTATATCTACACATACATATACACTACATGTTTTCACCAGAGTCTTTTCTATGTTTTGCTAAACCTATGAGAGGGATATTTTCTGAGCCACTGTATCTCTCTCTCTCTCTTTTTTTTTGGAGATGGGGTCTCACTCTGTCACCCAGGCTGGAGTGCAGTGGTGTAATCTTGGCTCACTACAACCTCTGCCTCCTGGGTTCAAACAATTCTCCTTCCTCAGCCTCTTGAGTAGCTGGATTACAGGCACGCACCACCACACCTGGCTAATTATTGTATTTTTAGTAGACACAGGGTTTCACCATGTTGGCCAGGCTGGTCTAAAACCCCTGACCTCAGGTGATCCACCTGCCTCAGCCTCCCGAAGTGCTGGGATTACAGGCGTGAGCCACCACACCAGCCTGTTTCTGTTTCTCCACTCCAGTGTCCATGCCAGCTGCAACTGTACTTTGTGTCAATTAGTACCAGTATTCAAGGAAGGGCTCTGAGTGGTCCAGCTCATCCTTTCAAGCCAAGCCTATGAGTTGTGCTCTGCTTGGAACAAGGTTTTGCCCGTCCAATCAGCTGTATCCAGGGCGAGAGGGAAAGTGGAATCCCATGCTTCAGAACCTGCCCTTTCGTATAACAGGAGCTGAGACCATGAAATCTGCCATGGATGGGACCACACTGAGTAAGCAGCATCCCAAGGTATATCTATCTGATGAAGAGATAGAGGACAAAAGGCAGCAGGGAGGTGTAAGGCATGAGTGGGCAACTGTCCCAGTTTGCCTAGGACCAGGTTTTATTGTTTTTGTTGTAAATTTTTAATAGTAGTGAAATGTACATGTTATAACATTGACCATTCTAATGGCTTTCAAGCATGCTGGTCTGTGGTGTCATTGTGCAACCATCACCACCATCAATCTCTAGAACTTTTCATCTTTCCAAACTAAAACTGCACACATCATACCCTAATTCGCGATTTCCCCTCTCCCAAGCCCCTGGCAACCAACACTCTACTGTCTACCTCTATGAATCTGACTACTCTAAGTACCTCCTATAGGTGGAATCATACAGCATTTGTCCTTTTGTGACTGGCTTATTTCATGTAGCATAATGTCCTCAAGCTTCCTCTGTGTGGTAGCATGTGTCAAAATTTCTTTCTTTTTGCAGGCTGTACAGTGTTCCACATTTTGTTTGCTCATTTATTTACCAATGAACCCTTGAGTTAGTTCTGCCTTTTAGACTGTAGTGGGTGAGATGGGCTCAGTTTTAACACTAAAAGTCCTGTGTCCCAAGAAACCTCTCAGTCCTGGGCAAACTGGGACAGTTGGTCATCTCAGACATAGACCCAACTAGCATACCGGAAGTCAGGACACCAGCACGAGCAGGCATGCTCATCACCTCCAGTGGAACTCCACCTACACAGGGCATGATTTTGGTGTCCCAGGAAAGGTAACTCTTCCCACACAGCCTCTGAGAACTAAGCAGGCTGAAGAGAGATGGTTATCAGAGATCCTTAATGGAGCAGCCAAATCTCAGTGACAGAATCCGTTGTCCAAATGGGACACTGAAGATAATACCCTCTCACACACACATACATCTTCACAGTCCACAGGATTCGGTTTTGCCTAAGCCTGGCCTTATTCTTACATACCAAAGTGCATCAGTGATCTAACTCCTACAAAGCTGAGAGCGTTTATCCATTCACAAGAAACCTTATAAACATCATACATCTTTCAGTAAATCAGAGATCTGTTTCTTCCCTCCTGTTTTTTGTTGTTTTGAGACAAGGTCTCACTCTGTTGCCTAGGCTGGAGTACAGTGGCATGATCACAGCTCACTGCAACCTCAACTTCCCAGGATCAAGCAATCCTTCCATCTCAGCCTTCCGACTTCTTTGGACTACAGGCATGCGCCATACACCCAGCTAATTTTTTTTTTTTTTTTTAAATAGAGATGGGGTTTCAACATGTTGCTCAGGCTGGTCTCAAATTCCTGGGCTCAAGTTATCCACTCTCCTCCCCCTCCCAAAGTGCTGGGATTATTGGCATGAACCACCATGCCCCATCCTCCTGTTTTTTGTGTACTATTTCTTAAATGTGCTAGCTGCCAAAGGTACCACTTTTCTATATTTTTTTCACACTGCATTGCTTGCAAGAAAACAGAATGTTCAGTTTCTGGCATTAAACACATTTTTTTTTTTTAAATTAGTGTCAGTGCAATTGACAAGGCTTCTGTTTTTCATGGTCTGTAACGAGGTTTGTTGTGTGGTAAGAATGGGAACAGTAGGTTTGGGGTAGGTGTAATGTTCTATTTGCATTGCTTTCCCAACAGCTAGTGCTGACAGATTTGAGCATCTCTCAGGTCTGAAATATTTTAGATCTTTCATGGCATTGGAGATGGGTGGAGGGAAAAGGTGTCTTTTTTCTAAAATGCATGCTTGATCTGTTTAGCATGGAATCAAACCACACTTTTTGTACTTTAAGTCTCACATTTAAAATTTCAACTGCATGATATTCTCTTGTGTTTACGGAAAGTGTGGGATGGAGGATTTTTTAAAGTGTATTTTTATAGACTCTTTAGTTAATTTTTCTATTTTAATTACATAAAAATCTTCATCTCCTAAAAAGAGGTTTCACCAACAAATATTAGATGAACAGGATAAGCTGTAAGGAAGTTGAAAGAACTCAGTAATAGTGATGTGATGTTGATTGTCGTAAATAAACAGGCAACTGGGCCTGTTTCTCAGGATCAGACAGCTGTAAGTAGCCTCACTTCAAGTGATCAGAATCGTGAGGGGGCATTCCTGGTTCCTGCTGAAGCGTGAGCCTGCTTTACCTATGGCACACCCTCCAGCTCACACATTAATGTATAAGAACACCTACGTGGCTGGGACTGATTAATGATTTAAACATTTAAATGATGTGTAGTGATATTTCAGAAGATAAAGGCTCCCCTCGGGGTCAGCCATGGTGATTTATAGTGGGGTCTATACATCCAGCAGCAGAATGTTGGGGAACAGTGCTTTGTCACTAATGGGGTACAGTGACACCCCTCCCCACCCCAAACTTATTAATCAGGAGACTCAGGTGGCCTTCTAAGGTGGGTTCATATTGCTGGCACTAGCCTGGGTTCTGTTCCCCCTCCTACGAGTAAAAGCCCTGATGTCCCCCACTGAAAGAAGTGTCGAATCATTGTGGTACATAAACTGATGGTTTGTAAGTTCTCATCTTTGCCTTCACTATAAAAAATATTTAAATTTCACGTTTGCTTTATTTTAAAGTTTTTTAGATTTTTTAATGTAAAAACAATACATGCATAGGTTTAAAATGTCAAACCATGCAAAAAATATACACAGTGAAAACTAAGTCTCCGTCCTCCCTTTACCATCAGGCTCTTAGTTCTCCTCACTAGAGGAAACCACTGTTACCATTTTTATTAGTACCTTTCTAGAAATAGAAAGTTGTAGTATGCTATGCACATTGTTCTGTACCTTGATTTTTTAAATTAAATTTTTACAGATATTTGTTGGTTTATATGCAGATATAAGAAATACAGACACTCCTAGATAGGATGGGGTTACATCGCAATAGACCCATCGTAAGTTGAAAATATAATAAGTCAGAAATGCATTTAATACATCTAACCTACTAAACATCATAGCTTAGCCTAGCCTACGTTAAACATGCTCAGAACACTTACATTAGTCTACAGCTGGGCAGAATCATCTGGCAACCTAAGACCCTGTAGAATATTGGTTGTTTATCCTCATGGTGGCACAGCTGACTGGGAGCTGCAGCTCACTCCCCCTGCCTAGCATCGAAAGAGAATATCATACTGCATATCACTAGCCCGAGAAAGGATCAAGAGTCAACATTTGAAATATGGGTTCTACTAAATAGGTATCACTTTCACAGCATGGTAAAGTTGGAAAAATAGTTAAGTCAAACCATTGTAAGTCAGGGACTCACTGTAATACAGGGAGACCTGGGTACCTCTTTGTCCAGTTTCCCATAATGGTAACATCTTGCAAAACTGTTGTACTACATGACAACCAGGATCTCGACATTGATATAACCCATTGACCTTATTCAGATTTCCCCACTTTTACTGGTACTTTTTTATACATGTACTTACCTTTATACAATTTCATCACATATATAGGTTCAGGGATCCACCACCACAACGTTCAGAACAGTTTCATCCCAATAAGCATCTCTCATGTTTCTCTTCTATAACCATACCCAACTTTTTCCTGTCCCTCCCCCCATCCTGAACCCCTGGAAACCACTAATTATTCTCCATTTCCAAAATTTGGTCTTTTCAGAAATATTATATAAATGGAAATATGCAGTATATTATCTTTCGGTATTGGCCTTTTTTTCTCCCAACACAATTTCCTGGAGATTCATCCAAGTTGTTGCATAATAAATATAGAACTATCAGTCATGCAATAGCTTCTTCCTTTTTATTGAAGAATAGCCTTCCATGATATGAATGTACTACAGTTTGTTTAGCCATCGACTTGTTGAAGGACATCTAGGTTGTTTTCAAATTTGGATTATTATGAATAAAGTTGCTATGAGCATTTATGTACAAGTTTTTGCATGAACATAAGTTGTCATTTCTCTGGGATTAATGCCCAAGAGTACAATTGCTAAGTTATATGGTAATTGCAAATTTAATTTTATAAGAAATTACCAATCTGTTTTCCAGAGTGATTGTACCATTTTATGCTCCCACCAGCAATCCAGTTTCTTTGCATCCTCACTAGCATTTGGTATTGTCACAATTTCTTCTACAAATAGGAAGAGTTTCATTTCTTCTCAAACTGTATGCCTTCTATTTCTTTTTCTTGCTTTATCACAGTGCTTTTTCTTACTTAATGTTTGACTTGGGGATCATATCAGATCAGTAACTTAGATCAACCTCATGTTTTTAATGCCTTTGTAGTGTTCCATAGTAAAATCACCAAACTTTATTTTGCTGGTGTCCTATTGATAGGCCTTTAGTTGATTTCAATCTTTTGCTATTAGGAACAATGCTTCAGTGAATATCCTTATATATATATCTTTTCACACATGTGTAGGGTATTACAGAAAAAAATTCTAGAAATAGAATTGCTGTATCAAAAAGTACATTCACTTAACATTTTGATAGCACTGAATTGCCCTCCAAAGAGTTTGACCCAATTTATAATCCTATCCAATATATTGTTTTCTCAAACTTTTAAGATTATTGCCAGCCTGAACGGTGAAAAAAGGGTATCGTCTGGTTATAGTTGAGAAATTTTAAGATGAATTTAAACTTTACTTAAAATGAAATCAGATTTATGAAACTATAAAGTGGCTTTGTAAAAAGAGAAGAGGACTATATTATCTTTTAATATATCAAAGTTAGATAATATTACTATTTTTTATTTAACCAAATTCTTCAGGCTGTATTTTTAAAACAACATTGGGCTCATTTCACATTTCCTTTAAATTTCTAGGGAGTGCTTTAGTTGAGGCATTTTAGCAAACAGTCCCCAAACACTAGTACTGCTCCTGTCTTCAAGGAGCTTGCAATGTAGCTACAGAGTCGAAATAACGTCATTATATTGCAGTAAGTACTTGGATAACTGTACAAAGCAGATGCTATATCTACTGTACAGAGAGAAGAGGAATTTAGCTGAAGCTGGAGGTTAGAGAATGCTTTGAGGTGGAGAGAATATCTGAACCGAAGAGTAAAGGCACTCCAGGCAGAGGGAACTGCATGAATGAACTCGAGGAGTGAGAATGCCAGAAATTCAGCATTTCCAGAGGCGTAGGCAGAGGATTAGGCCAAAGCTGCAGTCAGGAACCCAGTTAGAAGCAAAGATTTCGGCTCTCTCCTGCAGGCTGCAGGGACCATTGAAGGTTTTAAGGAGAAAATAGTCAGGTTTGCATTTCAATTGCTTACTCTTTGTGTATTGTGCAGACTTGGATATATAGGCATTTGGATAACTACGCTTTTTTGGTGTGCCTGAAATTGTTTAAAATAATAAAAACTGAATGTTGTTATATGTAAAAACTTTTTCTAATCACATCATTGCCATTTGTATCCATTTCCTATTATTGCAATAACAAATTATCACACACTTAGTGGTTTACAGCTACATAAATTTATTATCTTACAGTTCTAGGGGGCAGAAGTCTGAGATGAGTCTCACTGGGCTAAACTCATGGTGTCAGCAGAGCTGTGTTATTCTGGATAATCCATTTCCTTGCTGTTTCCAGCTTCTAGAGACTGCCTGCATTCCGTGAGTCATGCCCTTTCCTCTGTCTTCAAAGCCAGCAGTGTAGCAGCTCCAAACCCCTGACTTTTGCTCTTGCCTCCCTCTTTCACTTTGAAGAATCAATGTGAGTCCATCGGGCTGACCCAAAAGATCCAGCCTAATCTCTTCATCTCAAACTCAACTGATTAGTAACCTTGATACCATCTGCAACCTTAATTATCCTTTGACAGGTTACGTAATAGATTTCCAGGTTCGAGGAACTATGACTTGGACATCTTTGAGGGGAACTATTATTCTGCCTGTCACACCATTCATTCAACATTAAAAAAAATTTAATGGTGGCAAAAAGATGCATAACATAAAATGTACTATTTTAACCATTTTAAGAGTAGAGTTCAGTGGTATTAAGTGTATTCACATTGTTGTACAACCATCACCAACATCCATTTCCAGGACTTTTTAATCTTCCCAGCCTGAAACTCTGTACTCTTTAAAAAATAATTCCCCATCCTCTCCTCCACCTCCCATCCCCTAGCAACCATCACTCCACATACTATCTCTGAATTTAACTACTCTAGATGCCTCATTCAACACCTATTGAATAACTGCTATGGGCTAATCACCCTGCCACAAACTGGAGAATCACAGATGAAAAAAGACATGGTTCCCAGTCTCAAAAGATTTCTTCAAGATTGGAGGGAATGGCTGGGTGTGCTGGCTCATGCCTGTAATCCCAGCACTTTGGGAGGTCAAGGCAGGTGGATCACTTGAGACCAGGAGTTTGAGACCAGCCTGGCCAACATGATGAAACCTCATCTCTACTAAAACTACAAAAATTAACCAGGCATGGTGGTACATGCCTGTAATCCCAGCTACTCGGGAGGCTGAGGCAGGAGAATCACTTAAACCTGGGAGGCAGAGGTTGCAGTGAGCCAAGATCACACCATGGCACTGTAGCCTGGGTGACAAAGTGAGACTCAGTCTCAAAAAAAAAAAAAAAAAAAAGCAGAAGAGAAAACAACACCAAAGTTATGCATGCACAGAGGAAAAGCCATGTGAGGACACAGTGAAAGGGCAGCCATCTGCAAGCCTCAAAAAAAAAAAAAAAAAAAAAAAAAAAAGACTTAGGGGGAAATGCATAGACTTAAAATGCAGTTTCACCCTTTACCTACAGATCTCAGTCCCAGCTTCTTGCAAGCCTTCACGGTCCTGCACAGCCAGGTCTTGATTTATCTCTCTAGCTGTGTGGACTTGTGCTTGTGTCAAGTACAGTTTCAGGTCCTGAGGATAGAAGCATAAATGAATTGTGGTTTTGGCCTCATTATTTGCATCCTGAATCGTCCTTTCTTGGATTCACTTTAATTATGCTTTTTGATAAAGTATTTTCTTGGGTAATTATTCCTAGAGAAACTATGGAGCACAAAATTTATGAGTATCAGACTATTGAAGCATTTCTGTATTTTGACCTCACACTTGATTGCTATTTTTCCAGTTATAGATTTCTAAGTTCAAAATAATTTTCCCCCAAAACTTTGAATATATTGCACTATCTTCTAACATTCTGAGTTTCTGATAAGAAAGCTGATAACAGGGCCAGGTGTGGTAGCTCACTCCTGTAATCCCAACACCTTGGGAGCCCTAGGCAGGTGAATCTTGAACTCACTAATTAGGGACTGGCCCAGACAACATAGTAAGACCTTGGTCTCTATGAAAAATACAAAAAAATGGCAAGATATGGTGGCTCACACTTGTAATCCCAGCAGTTTGGGAGGCAAAGGTGGGCAGATCACGAGGTCAAGAAATTGAGATCATCCTGGCCACCATGGTGAAACCCCATTTCTACTAAAAATACAAAAATTAGCCTGGTGGCATGCACCTGTAATCCCAGCTACTCAAGAGGCTGAGGTAGGAGAATCACTTGAACCCAGGAGGCAGAGGTTGCAGTGAGCTGAGATTGTGCCACTGTACTCCAGCCTGGTGACAGAGCAAGACTCCATCTCAAAAAAAGAAGAAAAAAGAAAAGAAAGAAAAATACAAAAAATTAGCTGGGCGTGGTGGCACACACCTGTGGTCCCAGCTACTTAGGAGGCTGAGGTAGACAGATTGCTTAAGCCTGGGAGGTAGAGGTTGCAGTGAGCCGAGATGATGCCACTGCACTTCAGCCTAGGTGACACAGAGTGAAACCCTGTCTAAAAAAAAAAAAAATGATATTGATTCAATTCTTAAGAGTTCTTTTGTCAGTAACCCGTTCATCCTCTCTGGAAATGCTTAGGGTTGGAAATGTTTAGGGTTTTCTTTTTATTCTTGGATTTACAAATTGCAAGCATAATGTGTCTGGGTGTAGATATTCTTTTCATTTATTCTGCATAGAGCTGAGTGAGCCATTTTAATCTAAGAGTTTATTTCTTCAGTCCAAAGTAATTTTCTTGTATTATTTCTTTTATCACTTCTTCCTCTCCATTCTCTCTGGTCCCTCCTAGCCATTAATTGGAGGTTGATATCTCTGTATCCATTTAACATGTCTCAACTTTTCTGTCATAGGATCTATCTTTCTGTACTTTTGTAAGACACTCTGGGAAAATCCCTCAACTTCTAGCTCATTTTCAGCTGAGTCTATTCTGCTATGCACCCTACCTATTAAGTTGTGGAGTATTTATTTTATGGTGGTAATATTTTTAATTTCCAAAAACAGAGTGGTTTATTTATTAGTGGTTTATTCTCTCTGATAATATTAATTATAATTGTTTCTGATTGCTTTATGAATTCTGTTTTTTGGATGCTCATTTTTCTGTTTGTTGAGTTTGGTGCTTTTGTGTGTGTGTGTTGTGTTTCTCAAACTGTTGATGATTCTTAGCTATCTATTAATCCTTACAATTGGAAGCTGTATTGAATATCTGTCCATATCAGTCCATCCATCCATCTACTTCTCTATCATTTATCTACTTTGTAGTTCAAAATTAAATCTTGGGTCTCCTAATGACAGACTACTAAATGAAGAAAGGATAGTATGTTTGCCTTCTGAGTGAAAGGAACTCTCAGGGTCATTGTAACTTACCTGAAATGCCTCCCTTCTTCCTTGGTCCCAGTTTCAGAAGTCCCATTTCAGAAAGTTCTACTCAAGGCTTTATCCTGGTGGCAGGGATGGAGGAGGCAATGACATAACTGCTGAGTCAGCATATGTGTGAGAAGATCTTTCTTTTTGGGGGGATGGAGTCTCACTCTGTCGCCAGGCTTAAGTGCAGTGGCACAATCTCGGCTCACCACAATCTCTACCTTCCAGACTCAAGGGATTCTCCTGCCTCAGCTTCCCAAGCAGTTGGGATTACAGATACACGCCACCACGCCTAGCTAATTTTTGTATTTTTAGTAGAGATGAGGTTTTACCATGTTGGCCAAGATGGTCTCGATTTCTTGACCTTGTGATCTGCCCACCTCACCCTCCCAAAGTACTGGGATTGCAGGCATGAGCCACTGCACCCGGCCTGAGAAGATCTTATTCTTTTATTTTTTCTTAACTTTTTATTAAAATGTAGCATCTATCAGAAAGTTGCTCAGAGTTAACACATCCTTATAGCCAGCACCAAGATCAGGAAACAGAACAACTAGAGGCCCTGCATCCCCTTCCAGTCACTGCACCTTCAAGGGTAATCACTGCCCTAACTTCTATTACTGTAGATTTATTAAACATTATTGTATTAAAATATTATCTCTACTTTATTAAAATATTATCCATGTAATTATTAATCTTTCATGTCTGACTTCTTTCATGTAGCATGTTTGTGAGATTAATCCACCTTGTTCTGTGTGGTTGTGGTTTCGTCATGCTTGTTGATGTACAGCATTCCATTTTATGAACACATATTTATCTATTCCCATTCCTGTTGATGTACATTTGGGTAGTTTTCACTTGAGGCTATTGTTAGTAGTACTTACTCATATCTTTTGATGAACATATGTATGGGCTTCTTTTGGAAAGAGAATTGTTGGGTCATAGGGTAGATATATGCTGGCTTTAGAAGATAGGGCCAACAGTTTTCCACCGTGGTTGGACAATTTTACACTTTTGTGAGGGGGTTCCACTTGATTCACAGCCTTGCCAACGCTTTTCTGTCCTTTTCATTTTAGCCATTGTGGTGGGTGGTATTGCATTTGGGTTTTAATTTAAATTTTCTTCATGACTAATGAAATAGGAGGCATTTTTATGAGTTAAATTTTCTATGGTTTTTTTTTTTCTCAGCTTTTTATTATGAAAATCTTCATGCAGAAAAGTTGAAAGGCTGGCATAATGAACGTGCATATACTTAGTATCTAGATTTAAACAATTGTTAGCCTTTTGCTATATTTGTTTCATGTGTGTGTATATATATATATATATAATTGTTTTGCTGATCCATTGTAAAGTAAGTTGCAATCATAATGACACTGACTCATAAGTACACCAGTATCTCCTAGAAATAGATATTTTCTACATAACCATAAAACTATGATCATATATAACACAATTGACAATAATTTACTAAGAATACTATGTAATGGTCTATGTGCAAGTCCCTCCACTTGTCCCCAAAGTACCCGTAATCTACTTTTCTGAACCAGAAGCCAATCAAGGCAAAATCCTTGCATTTGATTGTTATAGTGCTTTAAAGAGATCCCTCATCTTCCCCACCTCCCACCCATCACATTGATGTTTTGGAGGACCAAATTCTATTCCAGTTCTCTATATAAATTTTTTTTTAAACTTCAAAACCTTAGTGGCTTGAAACAATTATTATATTTTATAATTTTGTAGGTTATAATCAGGCAAGGCCCAGTCAAGCAATTCTTCTGTTTCACATAACATTGACAAGGTCATTTGGTGGTATCCATATGAACTTGTCTGGAGGTTCCAAGATGGCTTCTGCATGCTCATGTCCAGGACATTGCTTGGGATGGCAGGAAGGCTGTGATCAGCTGGGACTGCCCACCAGAGAATGTCCATGTAGACTCTCTGCATGGCCTCAGAGTGGTCAGTTTCCTTACATCCTGACTCCTGGCTCTGAGGACAAGTGTTTTGGGGACCAGAACAAGAGCCACATCTCCTTTTATGACCCAGCATTAGGAGTCACGCAGCGTCACTTCCATCAGGCTCTGTTGTTTGAAGCAGTCACAAAGCCCACCCACATGCAAAGAATTTGCAGCTATGTTTACAAAGCTGCAATGAGCTGTTCTTCAGTCACGAATAATTTGCCTTTCCCTCACATGCAAAACACACACCCTTTTCCAAGTCTCTTCCAGACTCTCATCCCATTAAGACACCAGGCTCAGACTGTTTGAGATCCTCCCTTCTTTATCGTGGGCTCCCTGTGAGGCTGCTGTAGAAGTCTTAGAAGTGTTATTGTCTAGCTGATATGGGCTAGGAAGTATGCCCTTTGGATTCTTCAGGAATTTTGTGTGTAACTGAGAAGACACACAAAAAGCACCATTTTAAGTCTTTCTGAGGCCATTAACAAGGATCTTACAGTTATGCACTGGATTTCCTGAGAGTATTTTCCTAGTATTACTCATGTAGAATGTTCTCCATTCTGATTTAGTCTGCTTGTTTTCTGTTGGTGTCATTTAACTTTTTTCAAATCTCCTTCCCTCACCTCCATATTTCCTACAAAATTGGATCTAGAGGCTTGATTTGATTAAGGTTGAATATTTTGGCAAGAATACTTTGTAGGTGATTTTGAATATATTATATTGCATGATATCTATAGGTATATCATGTCAGGTTGTCCTACTATTAATATGTTAGGTTCCATCACTTGCATATGGGGGTGACCCCCAGATCTCTCCATTGTAAAAATGTACGTTTTCTTCCTTGTGATTTTCATGGAATTTGTGGGATCATACTATGAAAAATATGAAATGCTTCAAAACTTCATGTCATCCTTGTGCAGGGACCATGCTAATCATCTTGGCATTCTTCCAATTTTAGTCAGTGCTATGGAAGCATGTCCTGCCCTGGCTTTCATGAATTTGTAACTGTAATAGGTTCTTTGCCTGATGCATGTGGCAAGTCAATATGCTAAAACATTGGGTTGCAGTAGAGAAAGAGTTTTAATCTTAGGGCCGCCAAGTAAGAAGACAGGAGAAAACCTCAAATCTGTCTCCCAGAGGAGTTTGGGGCTAGGGATGTTAAGGGTTTCAGAATGGGCCAAAGTGTGGAGATGGTTGGTTTGTCAGCAAGTCCAGGGTGACATCATGAGACAGGGAGTAAAGAAGCTGTATCCGTACATTGGTTTTGTTCCTCTGTGGGGTCTTTAAACTGGTTGGCATCAGCTACTCCACTACATTAAGGATCTGCTTAAGCCATTCTTAAACAAAACTCTTATGATTCTAACATCAGAAATCCCATCTATAGAAACAATGGTGATACAAATGGTTAATATCTAGTGCTACATGAATTTTGGTTACAAGGAAGTGGGTCAAATTGCAGCCTGACTAGTGCTTAATTATAACTGTATTTCTGTCCAGAATTCTTGTTAACCCTGTGAGGACAGCTTCAAATACAGCTCTTCCATCTCTTGTGCCAGCACCTGCTCCTGCTCCAGATGCCTGTTGACTTAGGTTTAGAATATCCCTGAACTGCCTTCACTTCCTTGGTATTCATTTTGCCTACATTTGACCAAGCTGTGTTTGTCTTTGCTCCAGATTTGATTTGCTGTCAATCAGATCTCATCTGTTTTCTATCCTCTAGGAATTCCTGTATACTTCTGGTCTTCTGGTGGCCCTCTTTATTGTGTTCATGTGTTTTTGTGGGTTTCATGTGTTTTTGTGGGTTTCATGTGTACATATGAAATACAGAGAGACAGAATGTATTGTGTAAGGAGATTTGAGGCAGGAAGTAGGGTGGTAATGTGTGTGCTTGTGTTCAGTCAGATATCTCCAGCCAATCTTTGCTCTTGAGAAACTATATCTCAGGGCAGAAATGAGTATGTGTCACATGTATCAAATCATTACACTGTATCCCATAAGTATATACCATTATTATTTGTCAATTAAAAATTTTAAAAGGGCCAGATGCAGTGGCTCATGCCTGTAATCCCAGCACTTTGGGAGGCCGAGGTAGTGGATTATTTGAGGTCAGGAGTTCAAGACCAGCCTGGCCAACATGGTGAAACCCTGTCTCTACTAAAAATACAGAAAAATTAGCTGGGTATGGTGGTGTGTGCCTGTAGTCCGAGCTACTTGAAAGGGTGAGGCAGGAGAATGGCTTGAACCTGGGAGGTTGAGGTTGCAGTGAACTGAGATTGAGCCACGGCACTCCAGCCAGGCAATGAAGCAAGACTTCGACTCAAAAAAATTTTTTAATTTAATTTAATTTAAATTTAAAAAATAAGTATTAGGGGATGAAGATAGAAACCAGGTTGTTATGGGTTGTATTATGTTCTCCCCAAATTCATAGTTTGAAGCCCTAATTCCCAATGACTATATTTGGAGACATCCTCCTTAAAAAAGTGATTAAGATTAAATGACATCATAAGGGTTGAGCCCTAATCCAACGTGACTAGTGTCTTATAAGAAGAGAAAGAGACACCAAGGATGTACATGCACAGAGGAAAGGCTATGTGAAGACAGAGCAAGAAGGTGGCCGTCGGCAAGCCAAGGTGAGAGGGCTTACCAGAAACCAAACCTGTGACCACCTTGATAATGGACTTCCAGCCTCCAGAACTATGAGAAAACTAATTTCTGTTATTAAGCCACTTAGTCCATGGTACTTTGTTATGTGACTCTAGCAGACTAATACACATAACATGAAAGACATGACCCCCAGGAAGTAACTTCTCCAGGAATTTAGAATTTATTCTGTTACCAGTGGGAAGCCATTTGGGTCATAAGCAGGGGAGTAACGGGATCACTGTGAGAGTTATCCAAAGGAACCACTGTGAGAGTTATCCAAAAGAACTCCAGAGCGAGGAGACAGCAGAGGCAGGAACACCAATTATGAAGCATTTTAAGTATATGGGTGAGAAATGATGAGGGCTTGAATAAAGACAGTTGGGAAGGTAATATAATAACAAGAAGGTAGAATCAACAGAATTTGTTGACTGGTTGGATGTGGGGAGATAAGAGAGTAAGAAATGCCAAATTCTTCCCAGGCTCCTGAATTGCAGGTAGTAACTGCAATGAACATTTATTTGTTTTCTACCCATCTTTCTTCTTCCTAAGGGCTTCCAGATTGTCACTCAAGACAATCTCCCAACCTCTCCTGTTGTGGAACCCATGTGCTTTGGAGAAATTGAACTCTGTCTTAGCTTTAGAGGTGGGCTTGGACTGACTGACACTAATTAGCACATTCCATGGCTCTCTCTCTAGTTTTCGGTTCAGGAGTGACAATGTGATCTAAACCTACCAACCAGTGAATGCCAGAACTCTTGATTGGAATACTGGGACTGAAGTGCCCTTTCCCACCTGATAAGAATAAGGAGGTGGATAGCCTGATTTAACTGGCAACCATCTTGTGACCCCAGGCCCCAGGAAAATGAGCCATAGACTGGAACTGACCGTATGCAGACCAAAGCAAGGATAGATCCCCAGTGGTATCCTCAGGCTGTTGTTATCAACCAACCATGAAGTCCTTGACTCTCCTGTTATAAAGCCAAGAAACACCCTTATTGTTTAAGCCAGTTCAAACTGGATTTTTATGTTACTTGTCATATAAAGACACAGGTTAGTTGCCACTTCAGCATAGTAGGCAGCACATCAGTCTCATAAAGATACAGGTCATTGGGTAGATGGTGGAGCCATTAACCAGGAACTGCAAAGCCAAAAGAGGGACTGGTTTGAAAGGAGAGATGCTTTGTCCTGAACTTGCACAATCCCACATCTCTGCTTGATGTTGATCCTTGGGCTTGGAAAGTCCTACTCATACTCCAAGGCCCTATTTGATGGCCCTTCCTCTAAAACATCGTAAACTCCTCTTATATCCAATTCAGAATTCACCATGCCTTCTGAACCCTCATACATTTTGGACATGGCTGTATCATTGCTATTTTTTTTTAAGTCTTGCTCTGTTGCCCGGGCTGAAGTGCAGTGGTGTGGCACGTTCACGACTCATTGCAGCCTCAACCTCCTGGGTTCAAGTAGTCCTCTCACCTCAACCTCCTGAGTGGCTGCTATGATAGGTATGCACCACCACACTTGGATAATTTTTTTAAATTATTTTTACAGATGGGGTCTTGCTATGTTGCCTAGTTTGGTCTCAAACTCCTGGGCTCAAGTGGTCCTCGTGCCTCAGCCTCCCAAAGTGCTGGGATTACAAGCATGAGTCACCACACCTACCAATTTATCACCTCATGTTACCATGTCCTCCCCTGGGTGCTGACTGACCTTCCTGACAATCCAGAACACATCATACTCATCTTTATGTCCAGGTCTGCCGCCCCAATGCATCTAATAGGCACCTAAACATCTTGATGAGTAAATGAAACCTGTTTCCTCCATTTTCTCCTCACATTAATGAATCTGCTCACCACCACACTCACTTTGACCTGACAGAAACCAGCTATCAGACCAGGGAATAACTTATCAAATTACCAGAAAAATCTGAAAATATAGGAATGATAGGAAAGGGTAACTTTGTGGAATTGAAAACACAGAAAAAGAAAACTTAGATTAACTAATACCTCTATAATAATGATGCAATATGGTTACATATGTTGGCTTTAGTAGCCAGAGCCAACAGTTTTCCACAGTGGTTGGACCATTATACGCTTCTGTGAGGGGGTTCCACTTGATTCACAGCCTTGCCAACGCTTTTCTGTCCTTTTCGTTTTAGCCATTCTGGTGGGTGGTACTGCATTTGGGTTTTAATTTACATTGTCTTCCTGACTACTGAAGTTGGAAACGTTTTTATGAGTTAATTTTGTCTGATCTTTTTATCTCCGTTTTTTATTTTTTTTATATTTATCTCAGTTTTTTATTATGAAAATCTTCACACACATAAAAGTTGAAAGGCTGGCATAATGAACATGCATATACTTAGTACCTAGATTCAAACAGTTGTTAGCTTTTTGCTATATTTGCTTTGTGTGTGTGTGTGTGTGTGTGTGTGTGTGTATAATTGTTTTTCTGATCCATTGTAGAGTAAGTTGCAATCATAATGACACTTGACCTATACACCAGTAGGTCCTACAAATAGACGTTTTTCTACGTAATCATAAAACCATGATCAAATCGGCACAATTGATTCGGTTTGGTTCTATGTCCTTCACGCCAACTCTCATCTTGAATTATAATCCCCGTGTGTTGAGGGAGGGAGGTGATTGGATCCTGGGGGCAGTTTCCACCATGTTGTTCTCGTGATAGTGAGTGAGTTCTCACAAGATCTGATGGTTTAAAAAGTGGCAGTTTTTTCCTTTTCTCTTCTCCCTCCTGCCACCTTGGGAAGAAGGTGGCTGTTTCCCCTTCCGCCATGATTGTAAGTTTCCTGAGGCCTTCCCAGCCATGCAAAACTGTGAGTTAATTAAACCTCTGTCCTTTATAAATTGCCCAGTCTCAGGGAAGTTCTTTATAGCAGCGTGAAAACAGACTAATACACAATTAACAATAATTTCTTAAAAATATTATGTAATGGTCTGTGTGCAAGTCTCCACAGTTGTCCCCAAAGTACCCATAATCTACTTTTTTGAACCAGAAGCCAATCAAGGACAAATCCTTGCATTTGATTGTTACAGTGCTTCAGACAGATCCCTCATCTTCCCCACCTCCCATCCATGACATTGACTTTTTGGAGAGCCAAATTCTGTTCTAGACATCTATATAAAGATTTAAGAAAAAAAATCCAAAACTTCATTGGCCTAAAACAATTATTTTATAATACTTTACAATTTTGTGGATCATGACTTCAGGCAGGGCCTAGTCAAGAAATTCTTCTGTTTCACATAACATTGACAAGGTCACTTGGTGGTATTCGCTTGTCATATGGACTGGTCTGGAGGCTCCAAGATGGTTTCTGCACACTCACATCCAAGACCTTGGTTGGGGTGGCAAGAAGGCTGTGATCGGCTAGGACTGCCCACCGGAGCATGACCATGTAGCCTCTCTGGCTAGCATGGCCTCAGAGTGGTCAGTTTCCTTACATCCTGACTCCTGGCTCTGAGGAGGTGTGTTTTGGGCAACAGGAAGGAAGCTGCATTACCTTTTATGACCCAGCATCAGGAGTCACACAGCGTCACTTCCATCAGGCTCTGTTGTCGCTCCCATTATGCTCTGTGACAAAGCCCACCTAGATTCGGAGAATTTGCAGCTATGTTTTCATTCTTGTTTTTGTTTGTTTGTTTGTTTTTCTGTCACTCAGGCTGGAATGCAGTGGCATAATCATAGCTCACTGTAGCCTCAACCTTCAGGGGTCAGGTGATCCTCCCACCTCAGCCTCCCAAGTAGTTGGGACTACAGGCACATGCCACCAGGCCTGGCTAATTTTTGAATTTTTTGTAGAGACAGGGTCTCACCGTGTTGCCCAGGCTGGTCTCGAACTCCTGGGCTCAAGCAATCCTCCCACCTCAGCCTCACAACGTGCTAAGATGATTAGGCATGAGCCACCAAATCCAGTCTGTTTTTAAAACTGCCATGGTCTTCCCTCTGCCTACAAATAATTTGCCTTTCTCTCACAGGCAAAATATGCATGCCTTTCAAAGACTCCACCAAAGTCTCATCTCACTGTGACATCAGGCCAGGCTCTTTGAGATCTGCCTTTCCTGGGCTCCCTGTGAAGCTGCTGTACCACTACAACCTCAGAATCCTAGAAGCATTGCTGTCTAGCTGAGAGGCCCTAGGAGGCATGCCCTTTAGATTCTTAGCTCTTTGTGTAACTAAGAGGGTGCAAAGCACCATCCTAAGTCTTTCCGAGGTCATTGACAAGGGTCTTACAGTATGTAAGAATACAGTACATAATACATAAAACAATATTTTACTAGCATTGCCCTTGTAAAATATTCCACATTCTCATTTTGTCTGCTTGTTTCCTCTTGGTGACATTGAACTTCTTCTCAAATCCCTCTCCCTTACCTTCATATTCCATGCAAAATTAGATTTTGTTGCTTAACTGGATTCAGGTTAAATATTTAGACACAAATACTTAATAGGTGATTCAATGTACATACTGCATGATAGCTATAGGTACCTCATGTCAGGTCACTCTGTTATTAACGGGTTAGGTTTCATCATTTTCATATAGTGATGACCCCAGATCTCTTCTTTGTAAAAATGTACATTTTCATCTTTGTGATCTTTGTGATTTGCATGGGATTTGTGGGGTGGTACTATGAACAACGCAAAATGCCTCACAAATTCATGTCATTCTAGTACAGGGGCCATGCTGACCATCGTGGTATCCTTCCCATTTTAGTTTGTACTGTGGAAGCAAGTCCTGACCCGGCTCTTGTGAATACAGTTCTTCCATTTCTTGTGCCAGCACCTGCTCCTGCTCCAGGTGTCTGTTGACTGAGCTGGGAAGATCCCTAAACCGCTTTCACTTCCTTGGTAGTCCTTTGCCTACCTTTGGTTAAGCTGTGTTCGTCTTTGCTCCAGGTTTGCTGTCAATCAGATCCTGTCTGCTTTTTATCCTCCAGGAATTCCTGTATACTTCTGGTCTTCTGGTGGCCTCTTTATTGTGTTCATGTGTTTTTGTGGGTTTCATGTGTACATCTGAAATACAGAGAGACAGAATATATTGTGTAAGGAGATTTGAGGCAGGAAGTAGGGAGGTAATGTGTGTGCTTGTGTTCAGTCAGATATCTCTAGCCAACCTTTGCTCTTGGGAAACTGTATCTCAGGACAACAATGAGGAAATATCACATGTATCAAGTCATCACATTCTACTATATATATATATACATACATATATATATACACACACATACATATATATGTATGTATGTGTATGTATAATGATATATATATATACACACACATACATACATATATATGTATGTGTGTGTATATATATATATCATTATCATTTGCAAATTAAAAATTCAAAAATAAACTTTAAAAAAGTTTCAGAACATGAAGATACAGACCGGATTGTTATGGACTGTGTTTTGTGTCCCCTCAACACTTACAGTTTGAAGCCCTAACCTTTAACGTGACTACATTTGGAGGCAGAATCCTTTAAAAGAGTAATTAAGGTTAAATGAGACCATAAGGGTGGAGCTCCAATCCAATGTGACTGGTGTCTTATAAGACGAGAAAGAACCCAAGGATGCACGTGTGCAGAGGAACAGCCATGTGAGCACGCGGTGAGACAACAGCCATCTGCATGCAAGGAGAGAGGCCTCGGAGAAACCAGCCCTGCCTGATGAAGCTGAATTAACAGGTACCTCTCTTATAATGATGCAATCGCTACTTCTTTGAAAGTTAAGAGGGACACACACACACACACATGCAATATCTCCCAATATATAAGATGGGTTAACAATTTCTGTTAGTGCTGCTGAAGACTGTGGGAAGAATCTAAAACTGGTACCACCCACACACAAGGTCGCATCGTGCCCATCAATTTATTTTGATCTCATGGAAGGCGTTTTGGAGCAGTGCTCAAGAAATAGCTCAACCAAAAGAACATTTAAATTATGTAAAAATGAACTCCAATGATTTAGATCTATTAATCTTACATAGTAAGACTTCAAACATAGTACTGTAATTTCAAAACACACAAAAAACCTGTAATAATTTGATCTCATAGGAGATACATTCTACCTAATTTTTTGCAGAAAAAAACTTGGAGAACAATACCTGATCACCTTCAAGTATATTTGGTAACTGGACCTGAAGAGGAGACAAGTGTAGCCAAGCCTAGACCAAGGATGATCATCGGTAATGACAGCTATTTAACAAATGTTCATGGAGTGCTTGCTATGTGCCAGGTGTTCTCTGAGGTGCTGAGGATGCAGCCCCAAACAGACATATGAATAATGATGATAAGAAGGACATTTATTCTTATTGGGCTAGGCCCTGAGCTCAGTACTTTGTATACAGTTGACCCTTGAATAACACGGGTTGGTTTGAACTGCATGAGTCCCTACTCATACGTGAACTTTGTTTCAATAAAAGTTATACCGTGTGTTTCTGAGTCTCCTGCCTCCTTTTGCAGGTCCTCCACTTCTTCCACCTTGGTTACCCCTGAGACAGCAAGACCACCCCTTCCTCTTCCTCCTCCTCCTCAGCCTGCACAACATGAAGACGATGAGGATGAAGACCTTTATCATGACTCATTTCTACTCAATGAATAGTAAATGTATTTTCTCTTCCTTATGGTTTTCTTAACATTTTCTTTTATTTGGCTTACTTTATTGTAAGAATACAGCATATAATTCATATAACATGCAAAATATCTGCTAATCAACTGTGATTAATAGTTAACAGTTGATTAACAATCAACTGTTCGATAAGGCTTCTGTATATAATACATATTAACAATTAATCAATTGTTCGATAAGGCTTCTGTATATAATACATATAACAGGCAAAATATCTGCTAATCAACTGTTATCAGTAAGGCTTCTGATCAACAGCAGGCCAGTAGTAGCTAAGTTTGGGAAGTCAAAAGTTGTATGTAAGCCAGGTACGGTGGCTCACACCTATAATCCCAGCACTTTGGGAGGCCAAGGTAGGAGGATTGCTTGAGGTCAGGAGTTCAAGACCAGCCTGGGCAACATAGCAAGATCCCACCTCTATAAAAATGTTTAAAATGGGGCCGGGCGCGGTGGCTCACGCCTGTAATCCCAGCACTTTGGGAGGCCAAGGCAGGTGGATCACGAGGTCAAGAGATCGAGACCATCCTGGTCAACATGGTGAAACCCCGTCTCTACTAAAAATACAAAAAATTAGCTGGGCATGGTGGCACGCACCTGTAATCCCAGCTACTCAGAAGGCTGAGGCAGGAGAATTGCCTGAACCCAGGAGGCGGAGGTTGCGGTGAGCCAAGATCGCGCCATTGCACTCCAGCCTGGGTAACAAGAGTGAAACTCCGTCTCAAAAAAAAAAAAAAAAAAAATAAGTTTAAAATAAAAAAATTTTAATTTAAAATGTTATATGTAGATTTTTGACTGTGTAGGGGCCAGTGCCCTAATCTCATTGTTCAAGGACCAACTGTGTATTAGCTCACCTGTCCCACCCGCACCACAGCTCTGTGAGCTACTATCATTATGTACATTTTACAGATGCAGAAGCTTCTGAGAGGTAACTCACCCAAGGTCACAAAGTCAATTAAAGAGGTGAAAATTGGGCCCTCCCAGGCCTGCTGGCTTCCTGAAGTAACACAGCAATTGAGTAGAAACGGCTGCTGGAAATGTTTCGTAAGTAGGGAACTAAGCCATTTAAAATTTTATTTGCTTAAGCATTCCTTTTTTACAGTTGATCTAAAGGTAAAATTCAGTATAGTTCTACCAAAACTCAACAAAATCTACATTACTGGAGTCCAGTCAAGGAACTTTCATCATAACATTAATTACTTAAGCTCATGGATCTACAGAATTATCTGTGACTAGCATGTACCTTGGCAAACTTTTTTTTTTTTTTTGAGATAGAGTCTTGCTGTGTCCCCCAGGCTGGAGTGCAGTGGCCCAATCTTGGCTCACTGCAACCTCCACCTACCGGGTTCAAGCAGTTCTACTGCCTCAGCCTCCCGAGTAGCTGGAGCTACAGGCACGCACCACCATGCCCAGCTAGTTTTTTGTATTTTTAGTAGAGATGGGGTTTCACCATGCTAACCAGGCTGGTCTTGAACTCCTGACCTCGTAATCTGCCCTCCTTAGCCTCCCAAAGTGCTGGGATTACAGGCGTGAGCCACTGCGCCCAGCCAGGCAAACTATTTTTTAACCACTTTAACCTAGTCTTCTCAGTGTTTTACTGCTGTATTTTGTAACCACTGTAATATCTGCATATCATCTGTACTATTACTTACTTAAAACTTTTACTCGATGTTTTAAAGGAAATTTAATATCACTGCTGTAAATAAAGAGACACTAAATCATTCAATAAATATTTACTAAATTCCTAATACACACTAGGCAGCGGGGATATAGTAGTGAAAAAGAGACTAAAAATATCCCCACCCTCATGGTGCTAATGTTCTAGTAGGGGTGACAGACAATAAACAAGATAAATGGCCGGGCAAGGTGGTTGGCACCTTGTCAGTGCGTTCGGAGGCCAAGGTGGGTGGATCACTTGAGGTCGAGAGTTTGAGACCACTCTGGCCAACATGGTGAAATCCCATCTCTACTAAAAATATATAAATTAGCCTGGTGTGGTGGTGTGCACCTGTAATCCTAGCTACAGCTGAGGTTGAGGCAGTAGAACTTCTTGAACCCGGTGGGTGGAGGTTGCCGTGAGCCAAGATTGTGCATTGTACTCCAGCCTGGGCAACAAGAGTAAAACTCCTTCTCAGAAGAAAAACAATAAAATAAAATAAACAAGATAAATAAGTAAAATATATAGTTGGAGACTGATCAATGCTGAAGAGAAAGGGGAGTGTCTTAGTCCATTTATTTTTAGTCTGTTACCAGCTATAACAGAATAGCTGAGACTGGGTAATTTCTAAAGAACAGAAATTTATTCTTTCATAATTCTGGAGGCTGGGAAGTCCAAGATCAAGGCACCAGCATCTGACAAAGACCTTCTTGCTGTCCTCACATGGTGGAAGTCAAAAGGGCCAACAGGGGGACAAATTCTGTGTCCTCACATGGCACGTGTAGAGAGAGCACCCACTCCCCAAAGCCCTCTTTATATGGCATTCATCCATTCATGATAGTAGAACCTCATGACCTAAACACTTCCCATAAGACTCACATCCCAACATTGTATTGGGGATTTAGTTTCCAACACGTGAATTTTGGTGGATACAGTCAAACTGTAGCAGGGGATATCAAGGGTGTGAGTTGTTAAAATTGTTGTTAAATAGTTAAAATTTTAGATAGGGTGGCCAGAGAAGACCTCATCAAGACAGTAACTTTTGAGTAAAGACCTGAAAGAGACAAGCCATGTGGAAATCCAAGAGAAACACAGTTCAGATAGTGGAACAGACAATGCAAAGCACTGAGGACCATGTGTGTCTGGGGTACTTAAGGAACAACAGGGAGGTCATGGGCAAAAGCAAGGGGGCTAGAGAGCTAATGCAAAAATCCAAGCAAGAGTTGATGGTGACTTAACCCAGAATGAGAAATGGTCAGATTCTAGAAATATGAATGTTAAATCAACATTTGCTGATGGGCCAGTTAGCTGATGAGCCGTTACAAAGTGTAAGGGTTGGGGGAGAAGATGAAGGAAAATCCCCAAATTTTGGCCTGAGCAGGCAACTGGAAGGATGGTGCCCAATACATTTATTTTTTCTTTCTTTCTTTTTCTTTCAATGAACCATGTGTACAGTTTTTCATATTTCTTTTTTCTTTCTTTTTCTCCCCACTCCCAGATTGGCATTTCTGTCACTTGCCCCACAATCTTCCCACTCAATGAAAGAAATTTAGAAAGCAGTGGTTTTCAAAAGAACAGATTTAAAGCTGCTTCAAGTTTTGCTCATCTAAAGCCTGTGTGTTCTTTGGAGGCTGTGACTTTCGAGGGCAACTCTTAAAAGCTAAAGCGGCCCCTGCCCTGTTCACTAAAACACTTGTTCTAAGTTCTAAAACACTGCAGTCGTATGATTTCAAAATCTTGAAAGGATTACAGTGAAAAAGTTATTCTATTTTCAAGGATCCAGTAGATACTTTTCAGAATACTGAAAGTTCATATATTGTAAACATACCAAATATACTCTGAATATTATCAATATACTGCAATTCTGTTCAGTATAATACTGGTACATTGATTGGTTGTCTGTGTGCTAAGGAACACAGCTTTCTCAGAGAAGAGAAATACTCCTGGCTCTTAGGATTTAAGCTATTAACTTATCTATGCTTGAAAACCACTTGCCACTTTTGTCAAATGAATTGATGCAGTTCAGCATCTAAGCTCAAACATTTGCTAATTTCGCCTTTTTCTGGTTTATTCACTTGTTTATTAGTCAAGGAGAGGACAGATTAAATACAGCAACAATAAATACACAATGAATAATAGTTTCATGATGAGCCAAGACATTAAATAAGACAAACAAGGCAATCTGATTTTATGTTCAACATTGGCCTGTTACTTTAGTATTAAAATAATAGTGGTATTTGAGTTTGGAGCCAGTATTCTGGTCTTTGTACAAAAATAATGCCTTTCTTTGGCATCAATAAATCATTATCCATCCATCTTAATTGTATCGGCATAAAAAATAGCTTACTGTCCTTGGCAGTAAATAACATTGCCTTCAATCAGACAAATTATATTTCTATCCCAAACTACATCCAGTACCATGTCATCAGAGAAATTCTAAATTATCACTGCAGATTGTGTTTTTACATGGGATTGTATCACAAACTGAACACTTAAAATATGAAAAAGGAAAAACCCTTCATATAACTGCCTCTCAATGTGTCTCCTCTCTAAAGCTTCTAGGCTGCTTTCTCCATTGGGCTTCGGACCTTCCTGTCTAGTAGCTCCTGGATACCATGGGTCCCAAACCGAACTCATCCTTTCCCTCAAAGTGCCCCTATTACTGTGTATCTATTCATGACATGTCCATCCACCTGGTCAACCAGGCTCAAAACTTGAATCTTTGACCACTCTCTATACTTCACTTCCTATATCCAAATGGTTGCCGAATACTGCCCACTGAACAGCTTCCAAGCTGGTTCCCAACATCTAATCTCTCTCTTCTTTATCCACCGCTGGAATTATCTTCCCGAAGCTCAGATTTATGTTACTTGCCCCCAAATCTCCCATTTCCTATGGAATGGTCTTAACTCCTTAGAATGGTACCAAGGCTTTCCAGTTTGGCCATGCTGTCCCACCCCACTGCACCTAGTTTTCCTTGTCCTTAGAATTTAATGTATAGAGGTGACTGAGTGATGACAATAAATGAATTAGTGGCCAATGCTTTTGAAAGTTTTATTATGGTTCTCAAGAGAAGGGGCTGTGTCTTGCTGCACAGGACCACACAAGAAAGTATTAGGGTCAGAGAGGAGGCAGAGGGAGTGAGGAGAAAGCCTAGAGCCTTTATTGCCGTGGGAAGAAATGGGCGAGGCAGGGAAGTCTAGCAAGCTTGGAATTGAATAGTTTGAATAATGTTGGCAAGTTCTGGGATATAGGGGTGATTTCTAGTTGTCCAGTACTTGGCCATGGGGTGATTTATTACAGTGACTTGGGGCAGGGAAAATATTGGTGTGTGAGATGGATAAAGGTGGTGTGGGGATATAGGTTTGGATTGGTTGGTTTGTATATGAAAGGGGTGTTCACAAGCAAGTTATTTGCTCTCTCTAGGAATTAGCTAACTCTGGAGGGGCAATTCCTGCCCAGGTCCCCAAGGCCCCAAGATGTCAAAGCATCATAAAATACAGAAACTAAAATCCATGGTTAATACACACCTCCCTTCCCACACACCCTTTACTCCTGGCTCCAGTAATGCTCTTCTAGATGAACTAAGTTCTGTAGTGAATCTCTCAACAATTTATGTTATCCCATAGCCTGGCTGAGGAGAGCCACCAAATCTGGTACTATGCGACCATGGTCCTTCTCTTGGTCATTGGACAGTGATCGCACCTGATACAGGCACCCCATCTATAGGGTGGCCTGCCTGGACCAATCGATAAACTGGACCAATTGGATCTCCATTTTTAGGGATTTAAATTCAGAGCCACTAAAGGAGATTGTCAGTTGATGGTGAGCTAGGATACACTGAAGTACACTCACAATCCTTGCAAGCCATGGGCAGTCTAGTGCTCCACCCCTCTACTCACCCCGTCGGACCCCCACCAAAATGCTAACAAAATACAACACACTAGTTCATCAACTAGACCATAATAACTCGCTGGGGCTAGTGCTGGAAGTTTTTGTTTGTTTCTTTCAAATACCAAGATTAACGGAGTTGCATAGTGAAAAAAAAAACCGTAGTAAAGGATTGGACTTAGGCCTGGAGTGAAGGGCACAGGATGCCTTTATTTTAAACCCCCAAAAGTGTTGCAAAGTGTTTTTAATTTCACATAAATATTTAAGGATCACATGAACACATTCCAGTACAAATGCGTCCAGGAGTTTCAACGGGCATTCCAGCTTCTTCGTAACGTTCCCACACTGGGCTACAGGCGGAGCGAAGAGAACCTCCGACGCCCCCACCTACTGCTCCCCAGCCTTGTCCCCCAGCTCTAAATTTGAAGACTTGGTCGATTGCTTCTGCCTGGGCGGTACCGCCAGAAATCGACTGCTCCTGTCTGGCGCGTCGCCGGGCGCGGGAAACAAGTTTCAATCCACTCCCCTGACCCTAACCATCCTGCCCAATCTCCGCCTCTCCGTCTTGTACACCCCTAACTCTCCGAGGCTCCTCCGAATCACGCAAGTGGAAGCGGAGAAGCTCAAGTGGCCGCCATGTCTGAGGCTTATTTCCGAGTGGAGTCTGGTGCTCTGGGGCCTGAGGAGAACTTTCTTTCTTTGGACGACATCCTGATGTCTCACGAGAAGCTCCCAGTGCGCACGGAGACCGCCATGCCTCGCCTCGGCGCATTCTTCCTGGACCGGAGCGGAGGCGCAGAGACTGACAACGCCGTCCCACAGGTGAGAATTTGGGTGCAGGGTCTCTCACTGAAAGACTGCAGCTCCCGGCGGACCCCGCGGCCCTGGGACGCTGCGTCGGGGCGCGCTGCCCTCTGGGATTTGTAGTTTTCAAGGAGCTAGAGCCGAAGGCGCTAAAGACTTCTGGAAACTCCGCACGGGTCCTGTCGCGCGCAGGGTGGTCTCCACACCATCTATTGTGAAACTACATTTATTCTAGGTCGTCAGGCAGCCTCTAGCATTGATTTTGTTTTTGTAACTGTCCAAATTCGTCAATGTCTTTCCCCCACCCTCTGCAACGTGTGTTGAATGCTTAAACACTGACTGCAGCCGAGTACTTCAGAATTAGAGTTCTGATCATGTTTGCCTTAAAACAGGTTTGGGTTCAGTAAGAGTAGGTGATGAGTGGGAACCCCAAGTTGCTAGATTCATTCCTGCATAATGGTGACAGGATCAGCGCCCACTTACTGAGGGCTTACTTAGTGCCAGCATGGATGGGTGTGGGGAGTAAGCTTCTCCGTCTGTTATCCCTTTAATCTTTCAGCAGCCCTATAGTCAGAAAGTTGCGGACTAGAAAGGTTGCGTCCCTTGGCCAGGGGCTCAGTTAGTGGTGAGCTGGGATTCGGAACCCAAGGCCGTATGGCTTCAAATATAAGATTGTCCCAGGAACATGGCTTGTAATGATTAATTTGGATTTCCTGTTTCACCTAAGTTTTGTTTAGAACGATGTTTTTTGTTTGGTCTGTTTGTTTCAAGTTAATTTTTATCAAAGTAGTACATAACCAAAGTTTTAAAAGTCAGATAGTCCCAAAAGATTTATAAGAAAAAATAGCAGGCCATGCCTTGCTTTTCCCATTCCCCCTCCAAGTCCACAGGGCTCATGGACCTTTTTTAATGGTGTCTTCAAGATTCATCTCCATATTTCTAAATAAGATTCTTTTTTTTTTTTTTTTTTGAGACGGAGTTTTGCTCTTGTTACCCAGGCTGAAGTGGTGCAATGGCGCCATCTCGGCTCACCGCAACCTCCACCATGCCCAGCTAATTTTTGTATTTTTTAGTAGAGACGGGGTTTCACCTTGTTGACCAGGATGGTCTCGATCTCTTGACCTCGTGATCCACCCGCCTTGGCCTCCCAAAGTGCTGGGATTATAGGCGTGAGCCACCGCGCCCGGCCCCTAAATAAGATTCTTAAACTTAGGTTGTTGGGTTGTTTTTTAAAATGTACACATTATCTGTTGACTACGCATCGTAGCAGATGAAGATTTCGTTCCCATACACGTTGGTAAACATGGAGCTATGCTGCCCAGACTTTATTCATATTTCCTTAGTTAATGTACTTTTTCTGTTCCAGTATAGTCTTCTGTTGTTTAGTGGCTACCTTAAATATATTCCACCTAAGATACCACGTTGAATTTAGTAGACATGTTTCCTTAGCCTCCTCTTGGTTGTGACAGTTAAGCAGACTTTCTTGTTGTAATGACCTCAACAGCTTTGTGGAGTGGTGGTCAGATATTTTGTAAAATGTTCCTCAACTGGAAATCTTTGGTTTTGGGGTAGTTTTGGTTTTGGCTTTTGTTTTTTAGACAGAATTGTTCTGTCGTCCAGGCTGGAGTGCAGTGGCATAAAATCAGCTCACTGCAGCCTCCTCCACCTCCTGGGTTCAAGCGATTCTCCTGCCTCAGCCTCTCAAGTGGCTGAGATTACAGGCGCCCACCACCACACCCAGGTAATTTTTGTATTTTTAATAGAGACGGGGTTTCACCAGGTTGGCCAGGCTGGTCTGGAACGCCTGACCTCAAGTGATCCACCCACTTCAGCCTCCCAAAGTGCTGGGATTACAGTCGTGAGCCACTGCACCCAGCCTTCTTTGTTTTTGTTTTTATTCTTTCTTTCTCAGGATTAGACTTGGTTATGGGCTTTAGGGAGGAAGACCACAGAGGTTAAGTGGCATTTTCCTCATATATTAAGGGTACCTACCATCAACAGGACTTTTTACTATTCATTTGAACCTTGGCAGAGGTAGTGTTCATTAGGTTTCTCCACCTTTTCATACTGAACCCTTTGGATGGAAGTCATTATCACTGTCACACTTAAGGAGTAGGGAGTCATGTTCCACTTCTTTGAGTGCAGTGTCTACATTAATTTTTTTTTTTTTTTTGAGACAAAGTCTCGCTCTGTCACCAGGCTAGACTAGTGCAGTGGTGCGATCTTAGTTCACTGCAACCTCTGACTCCCTGGTTCAAGTGATTCTCCTGCCTCAGCCTCCTGAGTAGCTGGGATTACAGGCATGCACCACCATGCCCAGCTAATTTTTGCATTTTTAGTAGAGATAGGGTTTCACCATGTTGGCCAGGCTGGTCTCGATCTCCTGACTTCGTGATCCGCCCGCCTCGGCCTTCCAAAGTGCTGGAATTACAGGCGTGAGGTACATTAATTCTTTAGAATCCTTCTGCATGGGAGATTTGTGTAGGAAGGTTTATATGACATTTAATTTCATTTATAGGATTATTCAGACATTTATAGGATTATTCTTCTTGTGTTTTGGTATATTGGTTTTTAAATTAAAATTTGAGCATTTTATCTATTTTATTTATTTTACTTTATTTTATTTTTTTGAGACCGGGTCTTGCTCTGTTGCCCAGACCGGAGTGCAGTGGTGTGATATGGCGAACTGTAGCCTTGCCCTCCTAGGCTCAAGTGATCCTCCCATCTCAGCCACCTGCCTGGCTGGGATTGCAGGCATATGCCACCATGCCCAGCTAATTTTTTTTTTTTTTGGTCTAAACTTGCAATGGTATCAGTACAATGTTCAGAATTTCCTTTACTATCTTTTTTAATGTCAGTAAGATTACAGTGGTGTCCTTGTTTTTATTTTTAATACCAATAAATTGTGTTTTCTCTTTTTTGATTACTCTTGCCAGGAGTCTATCAGTTTTTTTATTCTTTTAAAAGTACTAACTTAGGACTGTGTTAGTTTTTGCTTTTGTACCTTTGTTTTTAGGTCATTAAGTTCTTAATTAGTTCTTAACATCTACTTTATTTGGGCTTAGTTTTCTATTGTTTTCTCCCCCAACACATACACACACACTCATTTTGACATGCAGGTCATTGATCTTTCAGTCTTCTTTTATACATTCATAGTTATACATTTCTTTTAAGCACAACTTTAATTGCATTTCATAAGTTTTAATGTGTTACATTTTCATTATCAATAAATTAAAAATACTTTTTAGGCCAGGCATGATGTCTCACGCCTTTAAACCCAACACTGGGAGCTGGAGGTGGGAGGATCACTTGAGCCCAGGAGTTTGAGACTAGCCTGGGCAACATTGTGAGTCCCCATCTCTATAAAAAAATCAAAAACAAAGCCAGGCATGGTAGCACACACCTGTGGTCCCAACTACTCAGGAGGCTGAGGCCGGAGGATCATTTAAGCCTTGAGGGGGGGTCAATACTGTAGTGAGCCATGATTGCAACACTGCACTCCAGCCTAGGTAACAAAGCAAGACCCTGTCTCAAAATAAATAAATAAATAAAAATGTTAAAATACTTTTTCATTTCTATTGGGATTTCTCTTTTGACCCATAGGTATTTAGAAGACTAGTGCTTAATTTCAAACATTTTGAGATTTGGTTATTTACCATTTTTCTTTGTTATTTCTAGCTTAATTCCGCTGTGGCCAGAAAACATGGTCTGCATGATTTCAGTCTTTTGAAAGTTGCTGAGACTTGCTCTATGGCAAAGCATAAGACCAATTTAACCATTCTGTGTGGACTTGAAAAGATGTCTATTGTGAGGTCATGATGTGCAATAAATGATCTGTGTGTGTAAATTAGCTCATTTGTTAATTGTTTTGTTGAGATTTTCTCTATCCTTATGGTTTTTTTTGGGGGGGAGGGGGCTACTTTTTTTCTTTTTTTAATCCTGAAAAACATGTGGAACAGGCATGGTGGCTACTGCTTGTAACTCTAGCACTTTGAGAGGTGGAGGTGGGAGGGTCACTTGAGGCCAGGAGTTTGAAACCAGCCTAGGCAACATAGCAAGACCTTCTCCCTAGGAAAAATTTAAAAATTAGCTGAATGTGGTGGCACATGCCTATAGTCCCACCTACTCAGAAGCCTGAGGCAGGAGGATTTCTTGAGCCTAGAAGACCATTGCACTCCAGCCTGGGTGACAGAACAAGACCTCCTCACAAAAAAAAAAAAAATTAAAAAGCATGTTAAAGTCTCTCACTATGATTATGGATTTGTCTATCCTTTTACTTCTGTTAATTTAGAAAAATAATAATTTTCTGGTAGATATAATGACCCTTTTATTATTGTCCCATGTCCCTCTTTATCTCTAGTAATGCTCTTGTCTTTTGATTAGTGTTAACATGGTATTTTTTTCATCCTATTTTTATTTTTATTTATTTATTTATTTTTGAGACAGAGTCTATCTCTGTCACCCAGGCTGGAGTGCAGTGGCTCACCTCCTGGGTTCAAGCAATTCTCCTGGCTCTGCCTCCCAAGTAGCTGGGATTGCAGGTGCCACCACCACCGCCAGATAATTTTTGTATTTTTAGTAGAGACAGAGTTTCACCATGTTGGCCAGGCTGGTCTCGAACTCCTGACCTCAGATGATCCACCTGCCTCAGCCTCCCAAAGTGCTGGGATTACAGGCGTGAGCCACAGTGCCGAGCTTTTCATCCTATTTTTAATCTTTCTGTGTCTTCACATTTAAGGTATGTCTCTTTTAAGCAGCATATACTTGGGTTTTGTTTTTTATTCAGTGTGCTGATTTTGACTGGTATATTTAATCCATTTACATTTAATTATTGATATATTTGTGTTCATTTTTACCTTCCTACTGTTTTCTTATATCTCATCTGTTTTAGCTTTCTTTTTCTATCTTTTCTTGACTTCTTTTGCATTAATCAAGTTTTATTATTCATTTACCTTTTTGTTAGTTTATTTAGTTATATAGTCTTCTGTTGTTTTAGTGGCTACCTTAAATATATTACACCGTCATTTTTGACTAAAAATAATGTTATATAAGTTACTACATTCACCACTTCACAGAAATGACTAGGATCTTAGAACACTTAAACCCCATTTTCTCTCTTCTTTTGTGTTATTGTGATGTATTCTATTGTGATGATTGACTCATTGAAAACCCTAAAAAACATTATTATTATATATCCACTTATATATTCTTTTCATTATTCTTTTTTTCTTTCTGCATTTCTACAGTTTTTTCTGGAATTGTTTTCATTTCCTCTTCAGAATTCCCTTACTCTTCTGGATCTTCTGCTGACAATTCTCAGTTTCTGTCTGTGTCACAGATCCCCAAGACCAACCCAGATTTGATGATTCACTAAGGGGACTTAAAGGACTCAGCATATAGTCACACTCATGGTTAAGATTTATTACATCAAAAGGATATAAAGCAAAATCAGCAGAGGGAAAGGTTGCATGGAGTGAAGTCTGGAGGAGACCAGGCACAAGCTTCCAAGAGTCCTCTCCTAGAGGAGTCACACAGGACGTACTTAAAATTCTCCAGTAATTTGAATTCTGACAAAATGTGTCAAATACTGTCCACGGGGGAAGCTTATTAAAGACTCCGTCCCCAGGGTTTTACTGGAGGCTGGTCATGCAGCACTCTCTGCCTAGCACAGACCAAAATTCAGACTCCCAGAAAGAAAGCAGGTGTTAACATGAACCACATTGTTTGCACAAACAGCTCAGGCACACTCTCATCAGTTCTGGGACTGGTGGGAATCCTCCTGAAATCCAAGTTCCCACATGCCAACCAAGGGCCAACCTTACAAGCAGACCTTGCTAAGATAGCAGTCTCAGGTCTACTGTGTTACTCTTTTCTGCATACTTTCTCTATGGAAATGCCTTTATTTCACCTTTACTTTTAAAGGCTCTTTTCACTGGGTATAAGATCTTATACTCACAGTTATTTTCTTTTAAAACATTTTTTTAAAAATTATATTTCCATTGTTTTATAGCTTCCATAGTTTCTGTTAAGAAGTTGGCTTTTTTATTATTATTATTATTATTATTTTTTGAGACAGAGTCTCACTCTCTTGCCCAGGCTGGAGTACAATGGCACAATCTTGGCTCACTGCAACCTCCACCTCCCAGGTTCAAGTGATTCTCCTGCCTCAGCCTCCCAAGTAGCTGGGATTACAGGTGCCAGCCACTGTGCCCAGCTAATTTTTGTATCTTTAGTAGAGGCAGGTTTCACCATATTAGTCAGGCTGGTCTCGAACTCCTGACCTCAGGTGATCTGCCCACCTCTGCCTCCCAAAGTGCTGGGATTACAGGTGTGAGCCACCATTCCTAGCCAAGACATTGGCTTTAACTCTTATCGCTCCTTCTTTAAAGGCAGTATGTTCCTCACTCCCATCTACAGCTGTTTTTAAGATTTTCTCTGTCTTCAGTTTTCCACAATTCAGGTAATATATGTCTAGTTGTGATTTTATTACTATTTATTCTATTAATATTGTTATTTATAATGTTCCTTGAATCTGTGGTTTGGTATCTTTTTTTAATTTTGGATAATGTATAGCTATTATCTCTTCAGACATTTATTTTGCCTCAATCTATTCCTCCTCCACATTGTTACATGCATGCTGAACTTTTTCTTCTTTTTACACCTTATTTCATACATCTCTTAGGCTCTTCTGTTTTTTCTCTAGATGCTTTAGTCTGAATATTTTCTACCGACCTTTTCTCCCATTCACAGTCCTCTCTTCATCCATATCCAATCCAGTAAACATGTTAAATTTTATTTAATCTATTGACTTCTTAGGTTGAATTATCATATTTTTCAGTTCAGGAATTTCCATTTGATTTTTAAATTTATTTTAAAGTCTGTGCTTAATTCCTCTGATATTTGGTGTCAAATACTGGACTCACTTCCGTCCCTTCTTTCTCAGCTCTTAGGCCCTCATGTCCTGGTGGTGTTGGCAGCCTTGAACTCAACATTGGTCTGTCTCATCCTGTGCAGTTTGCCAAAGGCTCTGCTTCCACACCCACAAAGCTGCTGCCATCTTTTTGCAACAGTTCTCCCTTGTGAGAGTTTTTGGCTTTTACTGTTTCATTCAGTCCAGTTGTTTGCCTTTGATTTTTTGGAGATTTATTACTCTTAATTTCTGGTCTGTCATGACCACCTCATCTTGTTTTCTAATTCTATTAAGGCTTTAAAAAATAGAGAGACATGGGCTCTGTCATCTCTGAGGCTATGAAGTGGGATGGGAAGGGGCTGCCACCCACTCAGATTGATCCTATTTTTCTTTCTGAGCCCTGGCACCCAGTATAGTGCTTAGCGTATAGCAGGCACTCAGCAAATGGATATTTGGAATAAATATTGAATATTCAAAGAAAAAAGAAATGTTTACTATGGCTCTGAAGTGTCTGTAGTTGGACAGTTTTTATTTGTGTTAGAGAAGTCTCCCTTATCCTGCATTTTTGTTCTCCACCATGTTTTTGTTATATAAATCCATTTTTTTCAGCCGGGCGCGGTTGCTCACACCTGTAATCCCAGCACTTTGGGAGGCCAAGGTGGGCAGATCACCTGAGGTCAGGAGTTTGAGACCAGCCTGACCAACATGGAGAAACCCCATCTCTACTAAAAAAAAAAAAAAATACAAACTTAGCCGGGCATGGTGGCACAACCCTGTAATCCCAGCTACTCGGGAGGCTGAGGCAGGAGAATTGCTTGAACCTGGAGGCAGAGGTGGCAGTGAGCCAAGATCGCGCCATTACACTCCAGCTTGAGTGACAGAGCAAAACTCTGTCTCTAAATAAAGAAATAAATCCATTTTCTCTGTCTGTTCCATCATCACATAAAACTTCAGCCCACGCTCTTCATTTCTTCAAGTCACACCAGGTCTTCTGTGCTTGACAGCCACTCCACCAAAGAGAAAAGGCAGTATCTTAGGCGATGCGTATTTCCTTTTCGTCACACACATTTACTATGTTACTTATCTGTTCTGAAAATTTACCTTCGTGCATGCTGCAGGGTTCCAAACTTGAACTCCCCTTGTGGCTGGCAAAAGGACTTTTTGACAACAAGCGACGGATCCTTTCTGTGGAACTCCCCAAGATCTACCAGGAGGGCTGGAGGACCGTGTTCAGTGCGGATGCCAATGTGGTGGACCTCCACAAAATGGGGCCCCACTTCTACGGGTTTGGCTCCCAACTCCTGCATTTTGACAGTCCTGAGAATGCAGACATTTCCCAGTCTCTGCTGCAGGCAAGTAATGGGTGGGAAAACCTATGGTGCTGCACTTGTCTTAGGAGCCAGCCTCAGAGACTGCTTTTACCAGGACAGTGTATGGCTTATAAATTTTGTTTGTTATTATTCCAAGTCAGCCTACAGTTACACTGCCTGCTCATTATATATTTTATTATACACACACACACACACACACACACTTTTTTAATATGACCTGTTTGCTACTCTTCGTATTTGCTTGCTACAAGTTGAGGCCAGCAAGAACTCTAAGAAATAAGAAAAGGGTGATGATGGCCAGGTGCAGTGGCTCACACCTGTAATCCCAGCACTCTGGGAGACCAAAGCGGGAGGATCACTGAGCCCAAGAGTTCAAGATCAACCTGGGCAATATAGTGAGACCCCATCTCTATTAAAATGGATATGACTTTGTGGGTGTGAAATCAATCCTGACTTCTCTCACTCCCTTGTTTTCCAGACTTTTATCGGACGTTTTCGCCGCATCATGGACTCCTCCCAGAATGCTTACAATGAAGACACTTCAGCATTGGTAGCCAGGCTAGACGAGATGGAGAGGGGCTTATTTCAAACAGGGCAGAAAGGACTGAATGACTTTCAATGCTGGGAGAAGGGGCAGGCTTCTCAGATCACAGCTTCCAACCTCGTTCAGAATTATAAGAAGAGAAAATTCACTGATATGGAAGACTGAAGGCCAGAGCACAGAATGGCTCCTTGTAGATGTAGCCCTCCCTGTGTTCTTGATAGGAGCTGGTTGACCTTGTACAGAAGCAGAATCCTGTCCCGTTTCATGGCTTATTTCCTGTGGCCATAGGGAATTGGACATGCTGGAAGATGTGGATATCCCTGCCTCTATAAGTCTTCCAGGACCATCCCACTCTGCTGACCCACAGCCCAGGCCCTTTAACCCAAACACCCACAGCCAAGGAGAAATCAAAGTCCTTCCTAATTAAGGATCACTGCCATATAACATACCACAGTAGAGTTGCAACTGGGATTCCTTGTGTCTAGGAGTTTGGACAGCTTCAGATGTACAGTTTCACTAACCACAAAGCACAGGTACAAATTGGGTCATCTTTGCCCGTTTACAAAATGTTCTCTTCTCTTATTTGCCTCATCTTCCTCATGGTTGTACAGAGGATAGCACCCCACCATGCTGGCCTGACTTGTAAATACATCTATTGCTGCCTGCCTGCAGGGAGTTATCCCAGTTTCCAAAAACAGTCGGCAAGATAAAGGAGGAAAAGGGAAAGGCAGATGAACGGCATGGCTTTTACTGAAGCAAAGATGTTGGCCTCATACTCTCTACTTAGAACTTAATGAACTGGAATCTGCATAGCTCAGCAGTCAACCCAGAAGGGAAATGGTTAAACTGGGCTTGTTTTTGCCTCTGAGAGCCTAAGAACACCTGCACACTTATTCCACTCCCTGTCTAGAAAAGCTGTCAGGGAGTCGTTTGGAATTGCAAAGTAGTTATTAAGGAGTGTTCACCAGCCTGCATTACATCCCGAACTCAAGACTTGATAGCTGACTATGAAAGGCCCTGTTTTCAAAACCTAACATTGCAAATGTAAGTGGGCAAGGAGCCTCCACTGTGCTTTTTTTACCACTTCAGTAAATATTGCAACATTATTGCATAGAAGATCCCTGACCATTTGCTAGGATCCTGGTTAAGCAAGCACAAATCTCTTTTCCTGGACATCAAGGATGCAGCCTCAGGTTGAGAAAGAAACAGCGTTCCCTGGGCCAGTGAGACTGTTCGCAGGCATCAGTGCTTCCCCTCTGACACCCCACAACTAGCAAAAATTGCCTTTGTCATTGGGAATTATAAAGGGATTTGGGTATCCAGATTGTGCAGATGCAAACTTAGATTGTCAGTGCAAACTTAGAGCCACAGAAATGCTTTTAAAATGCCTGTTTTAAGTTGGAATTGATATTTTTATAATTTGATTTTAGTACTAAATAAATGATTGGCTTTGTAATGAATATGTTCTGCATAAGTACTCTTTCTGTCACTCTGGTATTACAGATCATCAGCAAAGCTATCAGAATTTTGCCTTTGATCATATTTGACAGTAATGCACAAATCCATGTCTTAGCAGCTGCTCTTTTGCTTGTGTGGTACACATAAATAGGAGGTACATTCTCTGTAGGAGTGTGCTGTGTCCTAGGAAAATGAGATTTCCATTACTACCGCAGTGTTTATATATAGCCAGGGCCCCAGCAACCATTCATGGAGCGAGAGAAGCATATTATTTAACTTTTGGCATCCTTCTTTTCACACATAGCTTTTTATTTAAAGTCAACCCTAAGTCTGCTGCTGTTTTTTCCTACTTCCTAAAAAAAAAACAAAAACAAAAAAATTCCTCAGGGGCCACGTATCAGGAATATGTAGGTATTCACGTGCAGAATGTAGCGCCTGTTTTAGATTTTGAACAGATTATATTACACGTGGCTTTTGAACCCATTTTCAATTACAGATCTGTCTTCAAGCCTGTCAGACTACCCCTCTCCCCAGCAGCCCACCAGTCAGTCATTTGGATTTTGATTTGGTCCCTTCAAGAGGTTATTTTTTCAAAAAAAGACAACAAATAGACCCAAATACCAAATTGCTCTCAAAATCCAGGGAGTAAATACATGCCCTTTCCCCTGGAAGCTCTCTGTTCCCACATAACTGTGGCCTTAATTATAGACAGAAGGCTCAGTGTACGCAGCTTTTTCCCAGGGACAATGTGGGCAGTCAGGAGGAGTGGGGCAAGGCTCTGTCTCTGTCGGTTCCTTCTGCTGTTCGTGACCTCTGGATCTGGGTGGCTGTGGACTGTCCACAGCCCTCCATCTCCATGCTGACGGCTCCCAAATTCTTATCTCCGGCTCAGATCGCTCCCTCTAACTCCAGACTTGTATCCAACTCCCTGCATGATGTTTCTCCTTCCCCTCGGTCTGCTCCTCCTCTGATCTTTTCCCATCTCCATCCTTCCCTATTGCTCAAGACAAAAATGCTATGTCCTCCCTGACCTTCCTTCTCTCACTCTCCATAGCTTTTGGGTCTACCTTCAAATCATTTGCAGCATCTGGCTACCTCCCCATCACCTCCGGTGCTGTCAGGGCAGACCCCTACCATTTCTTTCCTGGAGTTTTGGGGTCACCCCCTAACTGCCTCCCTGCATTAACCCTCCACCCTACCTTCAGACTCTTCTCACCATAGCAACCAGAGTGTTCTTGTTCAAAAGTAAATCAGATTCTGTCAATTCTCTGCTCAAGACCCTCCCATCTCAGAGAAAAAGGCTACCCAGTTATCCCAGCACACTTTGAGCAGGACGCGGTGACACACGCCTGTAATGCCAGTACTTTGGGAGGCCGAAGTGAGTGGATCACTTGAGGCCAGGAGTTTGAGACCAGCCTGGCCAACACAGTGAAACCCTGTCTCTACTGATAATACAAAAATTAACCAGGCATGGTGACAGACGCCTGTAATCCCAACTACTCAGGAGGCTGAGGCAGGAGACACTTGAACCCAGGGGGTGGAGGTTGCTGAGGACCCAGTAAGCTGAGATCGTGCCACTGCACTCCAGCCTTGGTGACAGAGCATCTTACAGAGTGCACTAATCTCTCCGTGCCACTGAACCCGAGGTTTCTGGAATACTGTGTCTGAACTAGTGAAACTGGCACGCAGAAGCACTGAGTGACTCAAGTTCAAACAGCAGTCAGTCCCACTCTGCGTCTGTCTGTTCTGTCCCCTCATCCTTCGAGAACCCCCAAGAGAGCTTTTTATCTTTATACTCGAAACAATTGTGTCTACGTGAAAATGTAATATTTTAAACTGACCTTGGTAAAAGAAAACTGCAGAAGCTATATATATATTTCAAAGCAGATATTTTTGTGTTCAGGAGAAAAATCTATAAAATGTAAGGTCTTAACTGTAAGAATTAGTCTAAGGAATATAATTTCAACATTCGTTATCTAGTGAAGGCAAATTTTTACGTCATTTTCTTTTCTTTGATTTTTGAGACAGGGTCTCACTTTGCCACCCAAGCTGGAATGCAGTGGCCCAATCACAGCTCACTGCAGCCTTAATCCTCCCACCTCAGTCCCCCAAGTAGCTAGGATTACAGGCTCTCAACTTCCCTAACATCTTACTTTTAACTAAACCATGGGCTTTATGTGCCACCATGCCTGGTTACTTTTTGTAGTTTTTGTGGGGACGAGGTCTCACTATGTGGTCCAGGCTGATTTCAACCTCCTGGGCTCAATTAGTCCTCCCGCCTTGTCCCAGAGTGCTCAGATTACGGGCATGAGCCACCGCCCCCAGCCAATAAATTTTTAATATTGAGTACACATGGAAACATTTGTTTTTTAAAAGACAACTAAATGAATGCTCTAAACCTAAGGAAAAGTATCTGAAAGTTGGAATTCTGTTGCAAACTCTGTGTCTGTGTGTGTGTGTGTGTGTTTTGCTAACTCTTGATAATATCTTTTTGAATGAGCAGCAGTAAATCTCTCGTCCTTAATAGCAACAAAATGTACAGTGAATCAAGGACAAGTCTGGAAAAATGTAGAGTCACTCTTTTCCTGAGAGCAAATGACTAATACAGGTGACGGGCCCAGCCTGCCTTGGTTGGAGCTCGTTTTGTTTTTCGAGGCTTCTGCTTTTCTGCCTAGTTAATCAAGGGAGACACTGCAGCCAGACGCAACTTGCCTGCCAGGCAGGCTTACTCTAGCATAGCAGCATTCTCCTCCCAGGTTCCACGGTCCTATTGCCAGCCTTGTGGTCTAGGAAAAGCTGCAAATGAGGACACCCGCAGAAGCAGAGGTCTCCTTTCTGTATCTGCTTTTTCAAGGTCAAGTCGAATCAACAAAGTAGGCATCATTTCATTAAACTTTCTTTTTTTTTTCTTCTCACAGGGTCTTGCTGTGTCACCCAGGCTGGAGTGCAGTGGTGTGATCTTGGCCCACTGCGACCTCAAACTCCCGAGATCAAGCGATTCTCCCACCTCAGCCTCGAGTGGCTGGAATTACAGGCACGCACCATCATGCCGGCTAATTTTTTAAATTTTTTGTAGAGACAGGTTCTCTCTATGTTGCCCAGGCTGGTCTCAAACTCCTGAGCTCAAGTGATCTGACTGCCTTGGCCTCCCAAAGTGCTGGAATTACAGGTATGAGCCACTGCACCCAGTCAAACTTTTTATTTTAGGCATAATTTTAGATTTATACAGCAGTCGTAAAGGTAAGACAGAGAGTTCTCATATATCCTTCACTCGGCTTTCCCTAACGTCTTACATAATCATGGTACATTTATCACCACTAAGTAGTTAACATTGCTACAACACTTTTAACTAAACCACAGGTGTTATGCAGATTTCACCAGATTTTCCATAAATGTCCTTTTCCTGTTTCAGAATCCAATCCAAAGTCCCACATTGCACTTAGAGGGCAATCATTTTTTAAAGCAAAACTGCATCAGACTGTCTGCTACATTAATTCAGTAATTCAGCTTATTGGAAAGGTTTCACTACATTGGGGCAGGCGCACTGGGGCCAGTTGGAGCTTGCAATAGGACGAAACTCCTGGTAAGCGCATCAAGAAGAGAGAGAATATTTGCTTTTCTTTTATTTATTTATTTATTTATTTATTTTTTTTTTTTTTTTGAGACAGAGTCTCACTCTGTCACCCAGGCTGGAGTGCAATGGCACGATCTCAGCTTACTGCAAACTCTGCCTCCTGGGTTTAAGCGATTCTCCTGCCTCAGCCTCCCGAGTAGCTGGGATTACAGGTGTCCACCACCACACCCAGATAATTCTTGCATTTTAGTAGAGACGGGGTTTCACCATGTTGACCGGGCTGGTCTTGAACTCCTGACTGCAAGTGATTCGCCGACCTCAACCTCCCAAAGTGCTGGGATTATAGGTGTGAGCCACTATGCCCGGCTACTTTCCCTTCAATACATGACACTTTCTCTTATGTGCCTCATTTGCTGCACTTGAATCTGTACTCCTGAGCTACCCGTTTGCTTTCCTGTGTCCAAAGAAAAGAAAATGTCCTCAAGGAAGAATTTTTGTTGTACAAAAAGAGACATACAAGTCATGTGAGAATCAAACTTTTTTTAAACCTGGAAATGAACTTCTCTCTCAAGGGCGATACAGGAGCAGAAAGGGTTGTAAAAGCTTGAATTCTGGGTTCTTTCCCCTCCTTCCCTCCCTCACTCCCTCCCTTCCCTCCCTCTCCCTCTCTCCTTCCCTCCCTCCCTCCCTCCCTCCCTTCCTTCCTCTCTCCCTTCCTTCCTTCCTTTTCTTTCTTTTTTTCCTTTCTTTTCTTTTCATTTCTTTTTTTGAGACAAGGTATTACTCCCTTCACTCAGGCTGGAGTTCAGTGGCACCATCTATCACTGCTCTGCTCACTGTAGTGTCGACTTCCCAGGCTCAAGCAGTCCTTCCACCTTAGCCTCCTGAGTAGCTGGGACCACAGGCATGGCACCATGCCCAGCTAATTTTTTTATTTTTTGTAGAGATGAAGTCTTACCATGTTGGCCAGGCTGGTCTTGAACTCCTGGGCTCAAGTGATCCTCCCGCTACAGCCTCCTGAAGTGCTGGGATTACAGGCAGGAGCCACTGCGCCCGGGCCTGATTTTTTTCTTTGTCCTGAGCCACAGGTGGGAGATGTTTGCAGGATGAACTGATTCCATGTGCTCCCTTATGAATTCTGAAACACTGGCAGTTCCCAGGCACTATTTTCAGATCTATGCTGACACTTAATCATGTTGGTATAGAAAGCCGTGCTTGTTTTAAATTCATTTAGACCCAGAGAAAATTAGCTAGAGTGCCAGAAGAGAAAGGGGGAGAAAATCAAGTTATTGCCATTAGAGAGAAAGAATAATACAGTTTTAAGTAAAATCAGAGGCTCTTTTCTGTCAGTTACAAGTACTGGGGAAAAGTGGAAATTTCAATGAAAAGAATATATTTGGTCAGGTGATACCCTGAGTGCACAAAAAGTACAAAAATTAGCCATACGTGGTGGAGTGCACCTGTAGTTCCAGCTCCTTAGGAGGCTGAGTCATGAGAATTTCTTGAACTCCAAAGGCAGAGGTTGCAGTGAACAGAGATCACACACCATTGCACCCCAGCCTGGGCCACAGATCGAAGGAGAGTCGGCCGCAAAAAAAAAAAAAAAAGAAGAGAAAGTGTGCTTGGGATTTGTTTTGAGGCATGTTAGCCTGGAGGCAGAAACTGGTATTAAAAGCCAGCACTTGAGGAGAGAGATGACAATGGTTGTTCCAGAAAGTGGCCTTATCTTAATAGGACCAAGAGGACTTGGCACTCAGCTATCTCCTTGGTTCAGGAGCAGAACATTTTAAAAACTGTTTCAAAGGACACTGTCGTTTTCTAATTTAACCTTTCACTCACTCTGATTTCTTTATCTGAGATGCTAGGTAAACATGAAATAATGTGCTTCTTTTTATTTATTTATTTTGAGATGAAGACAGTTTCCCAAGCTGGAGTGCAGTGGTGCGATCTCTGCTCACTGCAACCTCTGCCTCTCAGGTTCAAGCGATTCTCCTGCCTCAGCCTCCTGAGTAGCTGGGACTACAGGCATGAGCCACCGTGCCCGGCATGCTTCTTTTTAAATAGTTCAGCAGTCCAAGAAGTCTTTTCTCGGGTTTTGAACCAGCTCAGACCTTGATCCACATTTCAGAGGATCCTACCAGCTGAATTCCTAGTTCATTTCAAAGACTTTTAGGGAGGGGAGAGCCATATAAAAAACACATCATGTTTGTGTATGGCCAGGAGTGAAAATCCAGTTCTCCAATGATTAAGGCATCTTTTAAAAGAAATCAATAAAAACTGAAACCCTTACTCCATTTTCAAAGACTCTTATTTCCATAGACCAAGCAATCCTCCCACCTCAGCCTCCTAACTAGCTGGGACTACAGATGCATGCCACCATGCCTGGCTTATTTTATTTATTTAGAGACGGGGTTTTGTGCTATTTCCCAGGCTGGTCCTGAACTACTGACCTTGAGGGATCCTCCTGCCTCAGCCTTCAAGAGTCACTAGGATTACAGGCATGTGCAACCATGCCTGGCTAATTTAAAAAAAAAAAAAATTAAGGGCCGGGCGCAGTGGCTCATGCTTGTAATCCCAGCACTTTGGGAGGCCGAGGGGGTGGATCATGAGGTCAGAAGTTCGAGACCAGCCTGACCAACATGGTGAAACCCCATCTCTACTAAAAATAGAAAAATTAGCCAGGCGTGGTGGCGTGAGCCTGAATCCCAGCTACTTGGGAGGCTGAGGCAGGAGAATTGCTTGAACCTGGGAGGCAGAGGTTGCAGTGAGCCGAGATCACACTATTGCATTTCAGCCTGGGTGACAGAGTGAGACTCTGTCTCAAAAAGTAAATCAATTAATTAAATTTTTAAAATATTAAAGAGGCTTTGTGATTTTAAAAGGCTCTTCTGCCACTTCAAATAAAAAAAAGTAGAAAATGTGTCACAGGTTACTGTATATGTATCTATGGAAAGAACAAAGTGTTCAGCTGAGTTAAATGGAGATGAAACTATTGCTTTGCTTAACTACAGCTCATGCATACCCACCCCCGCATATCATCCACATGCTGTGGCAAGGGCCCTCAGGGACTCATGTCTCAGAGCAAACCTCACAGGAAAGAGGTTACGTCTTCAAGCCCCTGACAGTCATTCGCTGTGAAACCAAAGAAACTAATACAAGGGTAGCCACGTGGTGGAGGCTGTGGAGATGTTGTTACCAAATCTCTCTAAACTGGGAACTGCTACATAGTGGCCCAGAAATCATAGTCTAGAGTCAAAGGGGCCCAGAAGAATGAACTATTCCAGGCTGTTAAAAATATATATACTTTTTGGTCAGGTGTGGTGGCTCATGCCTGTAATCCCAGTACTTTGGGAGGCCAGGCAGGTGGATCACCTGAGGTCAGGAGATCGAGACTAGCCTGGCCAACATGGTAAAACCCTGTCTCTACTAAAACTACAAAAATGAGCTGGGTGGGGTGGCATGCACCTGCAGTCCCAGCTACTTGGGAGGCTGAGGCATGAGAATCACTTGAACCCTGATGGCAGAGGTTGCAGTGAGCTGAGACTGCACCATTGCACTCCAGCTTGAGTGACAGAGCGAGACTTGGTCTTCATATATATATATATACATACACATACTGTTTATTATTTTATATTTGTTACATGCCAAAGAATGTAAATAACATGTCTGTATGTTATGAAGTGATGTGGTACAATAAACACCCACTAACTTCCACTAATTTAAGTTGAGAACATGATCGTTGCCTCCTGCATAGTTTCTCTGCCACCCTCTACCCCCAGAGTAATCACTATCCTGGATTTTATATTTATTACTGCCTCAGTTTTTATATCTAGTGAATGTATTTTTTGTTTGTTTATTTTTTGAGACAGAGCCTGTTTTAACAGAGCCTGTTGCCCAGGCTGTAGTGCAGTGGCGCCATCTCAGTTCTCTGCAACCTCCACCTTAAAGGTTCAAGCGATTCTCCTGCCTCAGCCTCCCGAGTCAATTACAGGTGCCCACCACACCTGGCTTTTTGTATTTTTAATAGAAACGGGGTTTCACCATGTTGGCCAGGCTAGTCATGAACTCCTGACCTCAGGTGATCCACCCACCTCAGCCTTCCAAAGTGCTAGGGTTACATGCATGAGCCACCATGCCTGGCCAATATAGGTGTTCTTTATACCGATCCTTTGGCAGTTATCTATAGTGCAAAATTCTCCCATTTTGTAGCTGGTCTTTTAATTTTCTTTGTAGGGTCTTTAGTTTTCCTTAGAGACAAGGTCTTGCTGTGTCACCAGGCTAGAGTGCAATTGTGGGATCATAGCTCATTGCAGCCTTGAACTCCTAGGCTCAAGCAGTCCTCCCACCTTGCCTCCTGACTAGCTGGGACCATAGGTGCCTGCCACCACACCTGGCTTCTTTTACTTATTTAGAGACAGAGTCTTGCTGTATTTCCCAGGCTGGTCTTGAACTACTTGCCTCGAGTAATCCTCCTGCCTCAGCCTCCTGAATCACTGGGATTACAGGCAGACAACACCACACCTGGCTAAATTATTTTTTCTTTAATTTTTTGTGGAGACAGGGTCCCGATATGTTGCTCAGGCTGGTCTTGAACTCCTGGGCTCAAGCAATTCTCTCGCCTTGCCCTCCCAAAGCGCTGGGATTACACACGTGAGCCACCATGCCTGGCTGATCTTTTATTTAGTACAGGAGAAAATAGTCCCAAAGAAGTAAAGTGACTAATAACAGCTATTATTTGTTGAGAGTTTATTCTATGCCAGCCATTGTGGTAACCACTTTATGTGTATTATCTCATTTAATTTCCACAAAAACCCTAAGAGATAAATTGTTGTTATCCCCATTTTACAGAGAAAGAAATAGACTCAGTGAGGTTAAGTGTGTGCCCAAGGTCACACAGCAACCAGTGCTGGGCCCAGGGCTGGAACCCAGGTCGGGCTGATCCTGAGATCCAGCTCTTCCCCGCTCCGCTCCACTGTGCAATGAGCAACAGGGCAGGCCGGGGCAGTCCTCTTCCCACCGCACTGTCAGGCATCTCTCGCTTCAGTCCTGGTCCTCCCAACACAGTTTCTATTGGACTCGCCATCACTTCTAAGTGTCTCCTTTGCGAAAATTGGCCCAACCTATGCATAAGTCATATAACCATTATCTGCAGTAAAAACAGGACTTCTCTTTTTGTTTCAAAACACCACTCATGTCATCAACAACTTGTGCTCATTCCTGAGATTGCAAGCTGCTATTTTTGAAAAGTTATTTTGCATGGCATTTTGCCTCAGGGGCTCTTGGTCTGTTTAATCTGGGTATCTCAGTTGGCAGAACACTGTGTGGCTCTCTGGATTGATTACACGTGTCTAATCTGCAGCTCTGGCTGTTGCAAAAACTCCCCTGCCTCCTCCTCTCTGCCTCACCCCGAACTGCCTTGCTCAAAACAAGTGATGGGTGGTTAATGGTCGGTCCGAAGGAAGGGAGATTCAGAGAAAGCAGAGGCCACACAGTTCAACCAGTCCCCTGCAGGGCAGGCTTGGCTGGTTTCTGGCCTCTGCTGCTGTGAATTTCACTGACATCAGAAATTAATCCCACTCATTCATTCGCCCCTCCAGCGAGGGTCTGAAGTTGGGAGCGGAATGGTCATCCCTCCTTGCCCTGTGGAGTTTACACAGTAAAGGGCAAGGCAGATTATAAATGGGATTGCAGTAAGATCTGTGAAGTGAATTAAAGGGCATGTGTAAATAAAGACAGAGTCTCGCTCTGTCACTCAGGCAGTGGCACAAGCCAAGCTCACTGCAGCTTTGAACTCCTGGGCTAAACGATCTCCATGCCTCAGCCTCCCAAGTAGCTAGGGCTACAGGTGTGCACCACCACATCTGGCTAATTTTTCTAATGTTTAATTTTTTTTTTCGAGGGAGAATCTCTCTGTTGCCCAGGCTGCAGTGCAGTGGCATGATCTCTGCTCACTGCAACCTCCACCTCCTGAGTTCCAGCAAGTCTTCTGCCTCAGCCTCCCGAGTAGCTGGGATTACAGGTGTGTGCCACCATGCCCAGTTAATTTTTGTATTTTTAGTAGAGACGGGGTTTCACCATGTTGCCTAGGCTGGTCTCGAACTCCTGACCTCAGGTGATCCACCCGCCTCGGCCTCCCAAAGTGTTGGGATTACAGGCGTGAGTCACTGTACCGTCCTTATTTTTAATTTTTATAGAGACAGGGTCTCACTCTGTGTCCAGGCTGGTCTAGAACTCCTGGCTTCAAGCAATCATCCAACCTCAGCCTCCCAAAGCATTGGGGTTACAGGTGTGAGCCACTTTGCCCAGCTTTCGGGGACCTTCATTAAATAGTGAGTTCAAGAAGAGGCTCTCTGAGGAAAGATGCGGAGCTAGGTGGGTGAAGAGCTCAGAGGAGGTCCTAATTCCGGGCAGTGAGAGGAGGTCCTGGGGCAGGAAAAGGTGGGAGGTGTGTGGCTTGGTTGGCCTGCTTTGAGGAAGAAAAACAGGCCTGGGTGGCAGAGGTGTGGATGAGAGTGACAGGAGATGAGGGAGTGGGGAGGAGGCAGAGAGCAGATCCTTTGAGGGGTGAATATGATAGAGCTGGCTCTACGGGTAGAGCTGGCGGTCAGGGAGAGGGAGGACATTATTAGATCATCACAAGTGTGAGCCCAGGACAGGTCATACAGATTGTCTTGAGAGCCTTTAGCAGGGCTACCTTCCAAGTCAGGTTGTGTGTGACTGGAGGGCCTCTGGGGAAAGTAATATTTAAGCAAAAACCCATAACAGGGGCTGGGCACAGTGACTCATGCCTGTAATCCCAGCACTTTGGAAGGCCAAGATGGGTGGATCACCTGAGGTCAGGAGTTCGAGACCAGCCTGGACAACATGGAAGGCCTCTGGGGAAAATGACATTTAAGCAAAAACCCATAACAGGGGCTGGGCATAGTGACTCATGCCTGTAATCCCAGCACTTGGGGAGGCCAAGAGGGGTGGATCACTTGAGATCAGGTGTTTGGGACCAGCCTGGCCAACATGGTGAAACCCCATCTCTACTAAAAATGCAAAAATTAGCCATGCATGGTAGCATGGCCTGTGGTCCCAGCTACTTGAGAGGCTGAGGCAGGAGACTAACTTGAACCCGGGAGGTGGAGGTTGCAATGAACCCAGATTGTGCCACTGCACTACAGCCTGGGCGACAAAGACTCCGTCTCAAAAAAACGAAAAACAAAAAATCGTAACAGTGGTTCTCAAAGTCTGGTCCTTAGACCAGCTGCATCAACACCACCTGTGAATTTGTTAGAACTACAGATTCTAGTGCCCACCCCAGACATACCGAGTCCTCCACAGCACAGATTACGGAGCCTAACACGTCCTCCATTCATGGCCTCCGAATTGAAAGTTCTTAAGTTCCAGAGTGTGCCGCTGTGTTAAGATGGACAGAGTCATGTCATGGGGACACACCCCAGCCAGCGGGTTGTGCCCACCCTAGCGTGGAATGAGGACACGGCCCAGCTCAAGTAGGTTTAGCTGATTTCAAGGTGCCAGGGTAGAAACAGAAATGTGTCTGCACAGCTGTGCTGGGTGAAATTTCACACTTGGCAAGGTGTGAACAGAATTAACATTTGCTAGAGCAGGTTAGAACCCTTTAGTTTGGCTGAGTTACAAAATCGGGCAAAGAAAGAAAAAAGGGAATGGGGAAAATTAGGTGATCATCAACCTCATTAACTCAAGCCCAGCTGCAGAGGATGTTACCAAATTATCCACTAAGGAAACCCACCTGGGACTGAGAATAAGCCTGAGACTTCAGGCCCTACGGGTCCTTTTGAAAAGAAAGTTCTCCGCCTGAGAACAGTTGCTCCCAGGAAAGCGCCTCCTCCACAGCGCCTGCAGAGCATCAGGCCTCGACACTTTAATTGCTCTGATAGAAACAAGCTACTGGGGTTTTAATAAAAATAGAACCCAAACAGGCGTTGAGCCCCTATTTTTTGCAACCAGAGGCACTGCCACAGTTTCAGTTCCATCAGTGCTAGCTAGAGGGGTCTCCTTCACACAGTGAGACCCTGGTGAGAATTAAATAAGAAAAACAAGCTTATGGATTCGATATTTTGAGAGCTTCAACAAAAAGCAGCAAGCTCTGTTAACAACAGCCAGGTTTATCCTAGGTTCAGGGAAAAACGGGTCAAGACACGTGCCCCAAATCATAGCAATAAAAGCTTGGTGGGGTGGGGAGGCCGGGGGTCTGGCTTCCCAGCACTGGAATGAGCGCGACGTTGGCTGCTCCTCAAGCTAATTTGAATCTTCAAAAAGTAAGTAAGATGTCCTTTTTTTTGACCAGGCATGGTGGCTCACGCCTGTAATCCCAACTACTCAGGAGGCCGAGGCACGAGAATCACCTGAACCTGGGAGGCAGAGGCTGGAGTGAGCCAAGATTGCACCACTGCACTCCAGCCTGGGTGACAGAGCGAGACTCTATCTCAAAAAAATGTCCATTTGGTCAGTTTGTAGCTCATCAGTAGTTTCAGTTAGAATCATTTAGTAATTAGGGGTCTAGGTTCTGGGCTGGGAGCCCCTGGGTTCAAACCTCAGCTTTGCCATTTTAGAGCCACGTAACAAGGGGTACGGTGCTTAGCTGAGTGCCTCACTTTCCTCATCTGTAAAATATGAATTGATGACATAAATAATACATGGTCATGCATGTACAGACTTTTAAAAGATTCAAGTTATCCAGAACAAAACATCAAGTCCCCTCCACCGTCACCTCCCACACCCACACCCAGCTCCGGGTGCCTCCCCGGGAGGTAACAGCATCAACAAACAGATGGCCTCCCTCCAGCCCCTTTCAACGCCTGTATGCTCACATGTAGTCCTTTATGTAGGGTGAATCTTATTACACATTCTGTTTTGTGCCCTCCCTTTTTTAACTAATAATATCTCAGAGATCTATCTACCTTATTCTTGTTTAACAACTGCAGAGTTTTTCAGATTAGTCACTCAACTCCTCTGAATAATTTGGGCTGTTTATAAATTTTCACAACATTCCAGTGAATGTCACAGGACTTACATGCAGCTGCGTGTGCAAGGATTTCTGTAGTTCAGACTTCTAGAAGTGGAATTGATGGAGCATAGAGTAGGTGCATTTAAAATTTTGGGCCAGGCCCAGTGACTCACACCTGTAATCCCAGCACTTTGGGAGGCCAAGGCAAGTGGATCATGAGGTCAGGAGTTCAAAACCAGTCTGGCAAAAATGGTGAAACCCCGTCTCTACTAAAAATACAAAAGTTAGCGAGGCATGGTGGCCCACGTGTAATCCCAGCTACTCGGGAGGCTGAGGCAGAAGAATTGCTTGAACCCAGGAGGCGGAGATTGCAGTGAGCTGAGATCGTGCCACTGTATTCCAGCCTGGGTGACAGAGCAAGACTCTGTCTCAAAAAAAAAAAAAAAGAAAGGTTTAAAATTCTGATAGGGGGCCAGGTTTGGTGGCTCAAGCCTATAATACCAGCACTTTGGGAAGCTGCTAGAGTTTGAGAACAGCCTGGGCAATACAGCAAGACCCCCATCTCTTAACATTCTGATAGGGACTACCAAATTACCTGCCCAAAGTCTGCCTTTTTCTAAAAACAAAAAGCATCCCTAACTATAAAAGTAACATTCCTGTAAACATGTAACGGATACAAACAAGACCAGAAAAGAAGTTTTAAAACGCCCATGGTTTCACCACCTAGAAGTGGCAATATTAACATACATGTGAATTCGAGTCATTTTACCATGCGTATAGGTACATATACATTTTTAATGAAAATGTGGTCAGAACGCAGACTCTCTTTAGTAACCTGCCTTTTGCAGTTAACTATATATAACAAAGCTCTTTCCAAGTCATTAAAGATTCTTGAATTTTGTTTTTATTTTTGTTAAGATGGGGTCTCACTGGGTTGACTGGGTTGGTCTTGAACTCCTGGCCTCAAGCAATCCTCTCACCTCAGCCTCCCAAAAAGCTGGGATTATAGGCATGAGCCGCTGCACCTGGCCTAAAGATTCATCTATAGTGACATTCTAGAGTCTTAACATGGTTTAGGAGCAAGAAAAGAAAGCTTATGTGGAAGGAAGGAAGCTAAAAAAAATTTTTTTAAGACTATGCTAAAAGTAGCATTGACAATTCATGACTTTGTTTATATAGGAAAATTATTCTATAACCCTGGTTCCTGGAGGTCTTTGAGAATCTGATAAAGCTGAGGCGGGTGGATCACATGAGTTCAGGAGTTTGAGACTAGCCTGGCCAACATGATGAAAACTTGTCTGTACTAAAAATACAAAAATTGGCTGGGTGTGGTAGCAGCTGCCTGTAATTCCAGCTACTCAGGAGGCTGAGGCAGGAAAATCGCTTGAACCCAGGAGGCGGAAGTTGTAGTGAGCTGAGATCGTGCCCCTGCACTCCAGCCTGGGCAACAGAGCGAGACTCTGTCTCAAAAAAAGAAAAAAATAGAGTGTGGAGCCTTGAGTCAGACACAGGACACACACAACTTTGAATTCTGGCTTCACTACATACTCTTCAAACCCTCTGCCTGTTTCCCCACTTGTAAAATATAGACAATCAGCAGATTCTAGCGTTGCTGTGAAGTTTAAATAAGTTCATACACCTAAGATGTAAGCAACAGGGTCTCCGCACAGTAAGTGGTCATTAAATGCCAGCTCCCATCATTTCCAGTGTTCTGCTCTTGTGACATCCCCAACCATATCTTTGCGCACATCTGTGATTACTTCCACGGGATAAATTCCTAGATGTAGAATAGCTGGAATCATGAGCATATTGATAAGATTTGGGGTTTTTGTTGTTGTTGTTGTTTTGTTTTGTTTTGAGACAGAGTCTCACTCTGTTGCCTGGGCTGGAGTGCAGTGGCATGATCTTGGCTCACTGCAACCTCTGCCTCCCAGGTTCAAGTGATTCTTCTGCCTCAGCCTCCCAGTAGCTGGGATTACAGGCATGCGCCACCATGCCCAGCTAATTTTTTGTATTTAGTAGAGGTGGGGTTTTGTCATGTTGGCCAGGCTGATCTCAAACTCCTGACCTCAAGTGATCCACCCACCTCAGCCTCCTATAGTGCTGAGATTACAGGCGTGAGCCACCACACCTGGCCATGTTTATAAGATGTTGAAAACATGATGCACAACTCTTCTCTAAAAGATTCAGATTCAATGATGGTTCTAGGACTGGTTTAACAATGGTAAAGAAAATGGACAAAAATCCTTGCCCTCCTGGAGTTTCCATTCGAAAGGGAGTAAACAGTTAAACTAAATAAGTGATCTATTAGGAGGTAACAAGTGCTATGGAGGAAAATAAAGCAGGGATGGGCTTAGGAAGGCCGAGACAGGGTGGGGGCTGCAGTTCTACAGAGGGTGGTCAGGGGGCTTCCCCGAGAAGGTGACGTTGGAACACAAAGACTTGAAGGAGGGAGGGAAACATGCAGACACCTGAGTGGAGAGTGTTCCAGGCAGAGGGAATAGCATGCGCAAAAGTCCTGGGGCAAGAACTTGCCTGAGCGGGGCAGGAGAAGGAGAGGATGGAGCAGTGAAGGGGTGGGGACGTGTCATGGAGGGCCCAACCGGTTGAATCAAGCTGTACTTTTGGAGCAGTTTTGTTGTTGTTGTTTATTTGTTTGTTTGAGACAGAGCGTCACTATGTTGCCCAGACTGGAGTGCAGTGGCACGATCTCGGCTACTGTATCCTCCACCTTCTGGGTTCAAGCTTTTCTGGTGCCTCAGCCTCCCGAGTAGCTGGGACCTAAAGGCATGCACCACTACACGCAGCTAATTTTTGTATTTTGGGTAAAGACAGGTTTTACCCTTTTAGCCAGGCTGGTCTCGAACTCCCAACCTCAAATGATCCGCCCACCTCGGCCTCCCAAAGTCTGGGAGGGAGCAGTGTTAATTTCATACCACTGTAGCTCTAGGAAGGGTGAAGTAGGCATTCAAAGAGACAATGAGAACAAATCAAGATAATGTTTTCCTTGTTTGAACTTATGCTTAAGAGCACTGAAAGGAAGTGACAACTCTCATTGTTTCCCAAGAAAATCAGAGGTTCCTTGTTTTTTCAGTCAAACGTGCGAATATTTCAGATACTCAAGTCCAGATACTTTTTTTCCTAGAACACTTAAGAACCAAGGGTAAAATGAACCAAAATCACAGTGCCCAGGATAGAGGGTCCCTGTGCCCAAGGCCTCATCCCGTCTCTTCCTCCCACATGTCCTGCCACAAAGCCTCAGTCTCAGAGACACCTGCAGAGGGCAGAAAGGCCAGCTCAGAGATTACAGTTCAGAGTGAGGTAGCAGCGAACCACAGATTCATCTTGGGGACCGCTGCGGCTGAATAAGTGAGCTGGAATTTCCACTCACTTCCCCAAACTGCAGAATCTGTTACTCGAAGAAACTAGGACATTCCAAGGGCTTGGGAAGGACCAGAGTTTGAGCTGAAATGGTTATAAATGAGAGGAGGGCCAGGCACGGTGGCTCACGCCTGTAATTCCAGCACTTTGGGAGGCTGAGGTGGGTGGATCACTTGAACTCAGGAGTTTGATACCAGCCTGGCCAACGTGGTGAAACCCCGTCTCTACTAAAATATAAAATTTAGCCAAGTGTGGTGGCGGGCACCTGTAATCCTAGCTACTTGAGAGGCTGAGGCAGGAGAATTGCTTGAACCTGAGAGGCAGAGGTTGCAATGAGACAAGACCACACCACTGCACTCCAGCGTGGGCAACAGAACAAGACTCTGTCTCAGAAAAAAAAAAGGGATGGGATGGGAAGTGATTATTGGTATAGTATTGAGGCTGGTGCTGTGGTTGCAGCTACTCGGAAGGCTGAGGTGGGAGGATCACTTGAGCTCAAAAGGATGAGGCTGCCATGAGCTGTGATTGCACCACTGCTGTCCAGTCTGGATATCAGAATGAGACCCTGTCTCAAAAAAAAAAAAAAAAAAAAAAAAAAATTTGAGGCTGGTGAGTGTGCCTGATGGCTTATGGGGTCAAAGATGCGTCCTGGCTTGATGAAGTGGCTTCTCCACCTTTACCAGTGCTTCCATTTGTTGCTTCACTGTCGACAATATGTCACTGATCACCTACTGTGCACAGGCGCAGGGCCAGGTGCCCAAAGAGAGGATAGAAAGAAATATATCTGGAAGAGCTGCCAGTTCCTGCAGGGGAGGGAGGGACACTTTGCACCATGAGAGCCTTGGCAGAGTGCCACACAAGCCTTCTCTTCCCCAAGTTCCCTTCACCAGCTTGTTCTTTTTCTCCTCCTTTCCTTCCCCCTTTTCTTTGTTTCCATTATCTCTCCTTCCTTTTCTCCCTCTCTTCTTCTTTCCTTTCTTCTTTCTCTTTTGCAGATGGTACAGCTTTATCATCAAGGAGTTAGAGTTCGCATGATAATTTGTCTTGATAACTGTACCTTAGTTCATTTTTATTTTTAGCAGAAATAATAAATTCTCATTGAAAAGATAAAACCATATGAAAACATCCAAATAAGCCTGGCAAATCTTCATGTTTAACTTACTGCTGTGTTCATAGTTCCTGGCACATAGTAGGCATTGAAAGTATTTCTTGAACAAATAAATTATAAATTTCTGAAAATTATCTCTTATTCAAAAATACATTATGGGCTGGACACAGTGGCTCACACCTGTAATCCCAGCACTTTGGGAGGCTGAGGCAGGTGGATTATTTGAGGTCAGGAGTCTGAGATCAGCCTGGCCAATATGGTAAAACCCCATCTCTTCCAAAAAATACAAAAATTAGCCAGACGTGGTGGCATGATTCTGTAATCCCAGCTGCTCGGGAGGCTGAGATGGGAGAATCACTTGAACCCAGGAGGCAGAGGTTGCAGTGAGCCAAGATCGTACCACTGCATTCCAGCCTGGGCAACAGAGTAAGACCCTGTCTCAAAAAAAAAAAAAAATGAACATCCTTCCACGTCATCTACCTCCATCTTTTTATGGCTTGTAATATTCCATGGAATGGCTGGAGAACATGGACAGAACAATGGCCTCCCAAAGATGCCCACATGCTAATGCTCAGAGCTCATGAATTTGTTACCTTACATGACAAAAGAGACTTGCAAATGTGATTAAATTAAGGCTCTTGCAATAGGTGGGGGGAGGTTATCCTGGATTATGGGTTAAGCCCATTATAATCATAAGGGTCCTAAGGCAAGAGAGTCGCAGAGTAGGCCAGGTGATGCGGAAGCAGAGGGGAAGAAGGAGAGGCAATGACAGAAGCAGAGGTCAGAGCGACGCCATTGTTGAAGGGACCACAAGCCAAAGGAGGCCTCTAGAAGCTGGACAAGGCAGGAAATGAAGTCTCCCCTGTGGCCTCCAGGAGGAACGTGACCTTGCCAACCCATTGGACTTCTGTCCTCCAGAACTGTGAGCTCATGACTTTGTGCTACTTAGGCTGCTCAGTTTGTTATTGTAATGCGTCATAGCCACAATAAGATGCAAACTCAGCCAGAGACCTAGAAATAAAATTGCTGGCATCTTTGTCCGTTCAGGTTGCTATGAAAAACACCATACCCTGGGTGGCTTATAAATAACACATTTATATTTGACAGTTCTAGGGACTGGGAAGTCCAAGATGAAGGCACCAGTAACTCCTTGTCTGGTGAGGGCCAGTTTCCTGGTTCATTGATGGCACTTTCTCACTGTGTCCTCCCGTGGTGGAAGTGGTTAGTTAGCTCTCTGTGGTCTCCTTCATGAGGGCTCTGTCTCATCACCTCCCAAAGCACCCCACTTCCTAATACCATTGCTTTGCTGATACGAATTGGTCACGGGAGCGGGGGCGGAGGGCGTAAACCTTCAGACCAAAGCACTGGCTCAAAGACTAAATTCATTTTGTTATTCATGCACCATCACTCATAAACACACAACTTCCATCCCGGTCACTGCCCTCCAGCTTCTGTCTAATATTTCTGTGGCCTTCTCAAAACGTCAGTCCAGAACGACCCGCCTGACCCAGGCATAGTAAGCATTCTGCTGGGTTTATCAGCCACCTTGGGAACTGCACATCTTCAGCTGTGCCCATTCCGCTAGAAATGACCTGAGCGCTTCAGTCTTCTTCAGTCCCGCCTCTGCTGTCCTGTTCTCGGGCCGCTGGTTTGTTTTCGGCGTTGGGGCAGGACTTGACTTTTATCCCTCCTAAATTTCACATTGTCTAAGTAAAAGGGGAGAGATGAGAATCTCCAGAAGCATTACTGACTAGTCCTTTGTCGTCATTTCAATTCCATGAGTTTTTGGAGAATGGAAAGAGCAGGTGGATTTGGCCCTTAAACCTCAGAAAAGGAAAGAAAGTGAATAGAAACAACATCATAAATAAATAATAGAGAAGGTAAAAGCCTCCATATCAGAAATGGCTCAACCTCAGGGCTTTTAACACCTAAGAAGTGATATTTATTTTTTATTTTTTATTATTTTTTTGAAACAGAGTCTCACTCTGTCGCCCAGGCTGAAATGCAGTGGCACGATCTTGGCTCACCGCAGCCTCGGCCTCCCGGGCTCAAGTGATCCTCCCACCTTAGCCTCCCAAGTAGCTGGGACTACAGGCATACACCACCACACCCAGCTAATTGTTGTTGTTGTTGTTGTTGATACGGGGTTTTGCCATGTTTCCCAGGCTGGTCTCAAACTCCTGACCTCAAGCTGTCTGCCTGCCTCAGCCTCCCAAAGTGCTGGGATTACAGGTGTGAGCCACCGTGCCAGGACTTCAACATATAATTTAGGGATGCAGTTCAATCCGTAACAAGCACCTCTGACCAGGAGACAGAATGAAGCTGGTAACAAAGCCCCAGAGACACTAGTTCTTTTAGCCAGATCCTGGTGATACTCCAGAGCACCTTGACAGGCAGGCTAGAAACTAGTATCCCTGGGCCAGATGTTTGATGTGCGTGTAAAAGGAGAGGCTGTCCCTGAGTCGGAGCTTGCAGAAAAAGGGGCTGGTACAAGGTCCAGCCTCTCCTCAACTGTCCTGAGCACCCCCTGCCCCCCTCCCCCCCGCTCCCTCCCACTCCCCGCCTCCCTCCCATCCCCTGCCCAACTCAGCAAAACAGAAGCCCCAGAGTTCTTCAGCCACCTGCCCTAGGATCCAGCTAGCAATTGTCACGATTCACACTCCTTGCCATCTTTCCTCCCTCGCTCCAAAAGGCTCACCAAAGCATTCCCCCCTACCACACACATGGCTTTCCCTGAGAAGAGCTCTGGCTATTCATACGGTCGCCTCCTTCTCATGGCATTTCCAATATATCATAGTGCCCCTTACTGGCCTCCCAGGCCCCCCATGCCCTGCTCTCCTTGCAGCTCTTAGCTTTGGAGAATGAGGTTGCCCCATGTCCAGGGCCTTGCTTCCTGGGTGCTTTTTGGTTTTAAAACATTGCCACTGGGCTGCTTGTCCTGATCCTTGCTCCGGCATAGTCCAGTCCAGGTTTGCAGATGTACCCTAATCTGTCACCTGGAGAACTCCAAGACCCAGGCTGTCCTGTTTGTGGTGACCACTAAGGCTAATCCATTCCACAGGGGCAGGGAAGGCAGCCACTTCCTTCCAAGTTCTTTTATCTTTGATTGGATGCATTCCCAAGCCCACTCTTAGCCTAGATAGAAAATGACAGCAGAGCCTTTATGTTAGGCAGTTCCACAAATGCCGCCTAAGAGCTTGCACCTGTGCTGGGGGTTTTCCCTGTGTAACGGAAGCACAGGTATGAAGGTGGGAATGTTCCCAGCTGTCCCGGGTCCGCTAGAGAGGGCTCTGGCATTGCCTGCTGTTTGCTTCCACACCCTCCCTAAAGTGTGTTGGCCAGACAACTTCTGAGAGACAGAAAGGGAAGGAACTGGCCCAAGGGAACCAAGGTCAAAGACAGTTCATCTCGCGGCAGGCGGCAACAGGACTGCTGTGCCGACTCACCTGTTGAACGTGCTGTGAGTGTTGCCCTCTGGAACTGGGCCCCTGGCTGCAGGGCAGAGGCCTGGCAAGGTGGCAAGCATGGAGCAGACATGCATGGAGGAAGTGGATATTTTCTGTAGAGAAGGATGAACATCTCATGGGAGTTGCATGGTGTTACAGAGGACGGTCATGTGGCCTGAGTGGCTGTGGCATATGTATCGAGTCCCCCATCATGTTCCTCAGGAGACATGAGCACTCACTGGAATTCCAATGGGCTGTGGTTCTTTTAGACACTACCCCAAGACTGGACCACATGGGTCTCAAAACCTCCAAGGGGTCTCACTTGCATTGCCCTCTATAATCCTCATGACTAACGGGAAATATTGGTGTTATTATTATCCCCATTTTACAGATGAGAAAACCAAGGGCCAGGCAGGCCAAGTGATTGGCTAAAGATCTCTCACAGCCAATATGTGCAGAGCTGGTGTTCCGTGAAAGAGCCTGTATTAGTTAGGGTTCTCTAGAGGCACAGAACTAATAGAATATATATATCATGTGAAAAGACTACACTGTCCTGGCCTCCCAGCCTACATTTTTCTCCCATGCTGGATGTATTACTATTCCCCATATAATAATGCTTAATAAATTACTATATACATACATATATATATAGGAGTAGGGCTCCCCTACTCTCTATATAAACTCCTATATATATAAGAGTTTATTAAATATTAACTCACATGATCACAAGGTCCCACAATAGGCGGTCTGCAAGCTGAGGAGCAAGAGCAAGGAGAGCCAGTCCGAGTCCCAAAACTGAAGAACCTGGAGTCTGATATTTGAGTGCAGGAAGCATCCAGCATGGGAGAAAAATGTAGGCTGGGAGACTGGGACAGTCTAGTCTTTTCACATTATTTTCTGCCTGCTTTATATTCTAGCCTTGATGACAGCTGATTAGATGGTGCCCCCCCAGATTAAGGGTGGCACTGCCTTTCACAGACCACTGACCCAAATGTTAATTTTCTTTGGCTACACCCTCACAGACACACCCAGGATCAATACTTTGCATCCTTCAGTCCAATTAAGTTGACATTCAGTATTAACCGTCGCAAAGCTGCATGTGCAAAGCGATCCCGAAATGCCAAAGGAGACAAGAAACCAAAGAAGGAGGGAGACAAATCCAGTTTGTTGGTAGTGGGTGATCTATTGGGGGAACTCAGACAGAAGCATGCTCTTGGGTGGCCGTAATACAGGTAGATCTCCCACTGTTACTCCCCAGGCTCAGGCTTATGTACCATAGGGAAAGGGCACATGTGCTCCAGCAAGAAAATGACAGGCAGCCCTCCAGAGCAGGCAAGAATGCTGTACGAGTCACAGCCCACAGTTTGTGTGATAACATCAAGGTTGACGTGTTCTTACACTAGGGACAGGAAATAAAGTAGAAACCAGGAGGCATTCACGTGACGGGGCTAGTCAGAAATCAACACTGCAGATGCATCCAAGATGGAGTCACTTTTGTCTGTACAGCTGAGATTTAGAACCCGGGCCTGGACTCCTCACTGCTTCCTGCTTCCTGCTTCCTGCTTCCTGTTTCCTTGGTGCTTTGTGGCCTGGAGTCAGAATAATCTAGCTCAGACTTGGGAGCCATATGCTCCAGGGTCTTGAACTGGCCGGAGCTCTCAATGTCATAAGTGCCTACAACCCCTTTGGGATGTGCATGTGGGGACCATCAGGTCTCTCTGCAGCCCAGGAAAGGCATTCACAATGCCCTCGGGGAGAGTCTGCAAGGGCTGGCCAGAGGCGCTGCCCGCAAGGAAAGCTGGCCTGATGTGCTCTGGCTTCCTGCCTTTCTCCGTTTGGCCTAAGAACAGAGAACACCCTCATCCCCCAGCCCCACTCCCAGGATTCCCCAGGCTTCGAGGGTCACATGGCCGAGAGGGGGTGAGTCTGAGTGGCTTCCCTCCCAGCAGACTGTCAGTGTGAGATTACAAATAAATGGCAGTTCCTGTAACTGTGCTACCTAGAAGCCCAGGCCATCTATTCTGAAGTAAGGGTGACTAAATGTCAGAGCTCCACAATCAGCACTGGCTCAGGTCGTGTTCTTCCATGGTATAGGTCAGGTCTCATGACCTCAGGCAAGTGAGCCAGGCAAGCAAGACCGGGGCTGGCACGCAGCTCACCCTCACTGCTGTTTTCAGTCCATTCCAGCACCCATCCACCAACCAGCACTCATCAACCCAATCAGCACCCATTCCTCTGGCCAGCAGCCATCCCCTGACCAGCACCTAACCCCTTGATCAGCACCCACCCCTCCTGGCCAGGACCTGTCCCTCTGACCAGCACCTATTCCTCCCAATCAGCATCCATTCACCCCAATCAGTACCCATCCCTCTTGACCAGCACCGATCCCTCCTGACCAGGACCCATCCCCTGATCAGCACCCATCCCCCTGATCAGCACCCATTCCCCCCAATTAGCACCCACTCCTCCTGACCAGGACCCATCCCCTGATCAGCACCCATCCCTTCTGACCCCTGGTCAGCACCCATTCCCCCCAATCAGTACCCATCCCTCTTGACCAGCACCCATCCCTCCTGACCAGGACCCATCCCCCTGATCAGCACCCACCCCTCCTGACCTCCCATCCCTCCTGAACAGCCATCCCTCCTGACCAGCACCCACCCCCCGATCAGCATCTATCTCTCCTGACCAGCACCTGTCTCTCCTGATCAGCACCCATCCTCCTGACCAGCATCCATTCCCCTTGACCTGTACCCATTCCTTCTGACCAGCTCCCATCCCCCTTGACCTACACCCATTGCTTCTGATCAGTACCCATCCCCCTGACCAGCACTCATCCCCCTGAGCAGACCACATCCCCCTGACCAGCACCTATTCCTCTGACCAGACCCCATCCCTTCTGACTAGCACCCATTTCCCTGACCAGCACCCATCCCCCGACTAGCACCCATGCCCCCTGAGCAGACCCCATCTCCTGACCAGCTCAGAGTGGTGCCAAGAGAGCAGGTGTGTGGACCAGACTTCACACCTTTCTTAGGGAGACATGTCCAGAGTCTGGGGCACAGGAAGCCCAGCTTGGGAGGGAGGGAGAAATTCTCCTGCTCAATGGCATCCAGAGCCTGGGCTCTTGACACTTTATGAGGGTGGCCAAGAAACAGTTACACCAACCCACAGGGCTCCCCTGCTCCATCCCAGTGATTCCCTGCTGTGCTGAGGGCAGACCCTTCACGCTCACTCGCCCAGATCATAGCAACTGAGAAGCAGATTGTGTGTACAAGGCCCTGCTCTGGGATATGGTATGTACAGGTCAGGCGATCCTTCCCAGGGCTCCTTCCCCTCTTGTGGCTTTCCATGCCCTCGGCCCTGCAGCCTGCCTGGCCATAACCAGAAAACAAGTCCCTCATCCTCAGGCTCCATCTCTCATCTGTCAGTAGGGTCACAACAGTCCCTGTCTCCCATGTGGTCATGAGGGTCCCTAGGAGGTAACAGAGGCAGGGGGCTTCATTCAGCACCTGGAATTAGATAAGCATCTGGTAAATGGTAGTTATTGTATCAGTATCCTTGTTATTGTATAATAATTACATTGTACTAGCATGTAGACTTCTTCAGGACAGGACAGAAGACTAGACTCTTCATTTTCTTTCTTTCTTTCTTTGAGACGGTTTCACTCTTGTTGCCCAAGCTGGAGTGCAATGGCGCCATCTCGGCTCACTGCAACTTCCGCCTCCTGGATTCAAGTGATTCTCCTGCCTCAGCCTCCCGAGTAGCTGAGATTACAGGCATCCACCAGCACACCCAGCTCATTTTTGTATTTTTACAGCCTGTTGGCCAGGCTGGTCTTGAACTCCTGACCTCAGGTGATCCACCAGCCCCAGCCTCCGAAAGTGCTAGGATTACAGGTGTGAGCCACCGTGCCCAGCCCTTCTATTCATTTTCTTCTAGAATGTAAAAAGGTGAAAGAGCACTGAATTAGAAGTCAGAAGACCCAGGTTCAAGTTCTGATTTTGCCATTTATTTGCTCAGTTATCTACTCCCTACAGATTGAGCTCCTCCTATGAGGTCAGCATTTGGTGCAGGAGATTGAGTACTGAACATGACAGACAAGGCCCCTGACCTCATGGAGCACACAGGCCAGTGGAGAGACAGGCACGGAGAAAGAAAGCACACAAGTTCGTTTCCAACAGGGATCAATCACTGCTTCAAAGAAAATAGCAGCACAGGCAACCACTAGGATGGAAGGTACTTAGCACGGAGTGTTAGGTACACCCAGAGAAGGCCCACTCAGAAGTGTGATTGGATGGGATTTCTGTATGAAAGGCTGTATATGGAGGTGTGGGCACAGTTCAGGGAACCACCAAGGTATGGTGATGTACCCTGGCTCTGGCACCATCAGAAAGCTGTTAGCTGTCACAGATCTGAAAGGGCAAGAAGAAGGAATCACTGCCAGAATCCAGCGAGGCCTGCAGCAGACAGCCACCGCATAGGAGCGGTGATCTAATGTGGGCCGAATGTTCGTTCCCCGCACCCCGGCAAAATTCAAATCTTGAAACCTAGGCTGGGAACAGTGGCTTACACCTGTAATCCCAGCACTTTGGGAGGCTGAAGCAGGTGGATCACCTGAGGTCAGGAGTTCGAGACCAGCCAGGCCAACATGGTGAAACCTCGTCTCTACTAAAAATACAAAAATGAGCTGGGCATGGTGGCAGGTGCCTGTAATCCCAGCTAGTTGGGGAGGCTGAGGCAGGAGAATTGCTTGAACCCAGGAGGTGGAGGTCGCAGTGAGTCGAGATTGCGCCACTGCACTCTAGCCTGGGCAACAGAGCCAGACTCCGTCTCAAAATTAATTAATTAATTAATTAAATTAAAAACAAATGTTGAAACCTGTCTTAGTGGATTTGTGCTGCTATCACAAAATACCTGAGTCTGAGTGATTTATAAAGAATAGAAACTTCTCTCACAGTTCTGGAGGCTACAAAAATCCAAGCTCACGATGCCACGGGTTCAATTGTCTCCTAAGGGCTGCCTTGTCCTAAGGGGAAGAATGCTGTGTCCTCAAGTGGCAGAAGGAAGGCTGAGCCAGCTGAATGCTGCGCTGCCTGACACCTCTTTTATGAGGCTTAGTCCCATTAACATAGCAAGACCCCATCTCTACAAAATAAAAATTAAAAAATTAGTCAGGCATGGTGGCATGCCTGTCGTCTCAGCTACTCCAGAGACTGGGTCGGGAGGATCACTTGAGCCCAGGAGGTTAAAGCTATAGTGATCCATGTTCATGCCACTGCACTCCAGTCTGAGCAACAGACTGAGACCGTGTCTCTGAAAGAAAGAGTTTCAACACCTGGATTTTGGAGAGGACACTTCCAAATCATAGCAAAACCTAATCCCCAGTGTGATGGTACTAGGAAGTGGGCCTTTGTAGGGTGAGACGGCGTAAGGGTGGAGCCCTCAGGAATGGGATTAGTGCCCTTTGTAAGTGAGGCCCAAGGGAGTTCCTAGAACGCAGTAAGGAGGCACCACCCATGAATCAGAACGTAGGCCCTCACTAGACACTGGATCTTCTGGTGACTTGATCTTGGACTTCCCAGCCTCCCAGACTGTGAGCAACAAATTTCTGTTGTGTATAAGCCACCTGGTCAATGGTGTTTCATTATTGCACCCCCAACAGGCAGAGACACTTTCAGAAGAGGAACAAAGGCCTGAAAGGGAAAGCATCAGAGGAACAACCCTTGCCTCTCTCCCCCTCCCTCCAGTCTCCCACCAGTGTTCCGCTTGGCTGAAACCGACCAGAAGTCACAGGGTAAGGGAGCCCAGGCCATAGGGCACCCCCTGGTCAGCCATCCAGGGTTTGGAGCAACCTGAAGGGAAGATGGTAGGTGGAGAGGGGCAAAGGGAGAACAGTCAAGTCTGGGCAGACGGCACCGTGCATGTAAAACCCAGCTAGGTGAGCTGCCAGGGGGCTGGAGAGCAGCCAGAACCCAGCCCTTCAAATCTCCAGGCCACAGTGTCCTCACTTGTAAAACGAGGATTTGAACCCAAAGAACGCCAAGGTCCCCTCTCATACTAGAATTGCAGCTGGTCACCCCGGCCTGGGCCTGGGCTCTGCTCTTTGCCCCTGCTGCCCCCAGCAGGGAAGTGGTTCAGCAAGTGTTTTCAGAAGGTGACAGGGAAGCACTGCGTTTGGCAGTTTGCAAGGTGTACTAGCCAAAGGCAAAATGCCATTGGCAGCAATTGTGTCTTCAAACATGGAGCATATACGCGTCTACCTATGTTAAAATTATAGACAAAAATATGAATTGAGGCATTTAAAAAAGACTGGAAGGAAAAACAACCACAGATTTTGACAGCTATGGTCTGTGGGTGTTTTTTGCTTTTTATAGTTTTCTGTGTTTGCAATTTTTCTAAGTTGAGTGTGCCGGGGTGGGGGAAGTAAGGAAAAATAGTGTGAAACAAAACTCTCTGGACCTTAAGCATGAATTAGAGTTTAAGAAAATTAGGCTACGGGCCAGGCATGATGGCTCACACTTGTCGTCTCAGCATTTGGGGATGCCGAGGCAGGAGGATTGCTTGAGCAGGAGTTCCAGACCAGCCTGAGCAACATAGTGAGACCTCACCTCTACAAAAAATTAAAAACTTAGCCGGGTGTGGTGGCACATGCCTGTAGTCCCAGCTACTTGGGAGACTGAGACAGGGGGATCACTTGAGCCCAGGAGTTGGAGGCTGCAGTGAGCTTTGATCACGTCACTCCATTCCAGCCTAGCAAAGTCCCCATCCTAGAAAAGAAAAGGAAAGAAAAAAAGAAAAGAAAGGGGAAAAAAAGAAAGGAAATTTTGGTTCTGGCCCAGGAGCACATGATACAGGATCCTCCTGCTTCAGTCCCTCTTCCTTCCATCCCTCCTTCTCTCCATATCGACCAAGCACTAAGTACGTCCTGCACCAGCAAGAGGCATCAGAAATGCAACGACAGCAAGTAGGACCTCCTGCTCCATCAGTAACGAAGGGGAGAGAGGCATCAGAAATGCAATGACAGCAAGTAGGACCTCCTGTTCCATCAGTAACGAAGGAGAGAGAGGCATCAGAAATGCAATGACAGCAAGTAGGACCTCCTGCTCCATCAGTAACGAAGGAGAGAGAGGCATCAGAAATGCAACGACAGCAGGTAGGACCTCCTGCTCCATCAGTAACGAAGGAGAGAACATAAGCATTTTGCTTCATGGCTTTATTTTTCTGTGAAATAACTGCCCCCATGTTTTTCTGTCTCAAACAAATCAGCTGACCTAATTAGTCATGTCCTGTAGTTTGGTGGTTTTCTGTAATCTGTTGCTTCTTCGTTGCTTGGCTTTCAGAAGCCCACTGTGCAGATTTCTGGCCCTTGGAAAACTGCAAAGCTCAATGATTCAATGAATGGACTTTGGAGCTGGATTCCAATCCTGCCGCCACCACTCCCAGGCTCTGAGACCTGGGCCAGTCACTCTGCCTTTCAGGCTTTAGATTCCCCATCAGTAAAACAGCACAGAGTGCCAGGCAGGTCAGAGTGAGTGAGACGGAAGGGACTTAGCATTTTCTATGCACTGGATTATGTCCCCCTAAAATTCATATGCAGAAGCCCTAACCCCCAATGCGAGGAGATTTGGAGATGGGGCCTTTGGAAGGTGATTATAGCTAGATGAGGGCATGAGGGTGGAGCCCTCATGATGGGATTAGTGCCTTTATATGAAGAGACACCAAAGAGCTTGCACACATGTGCTCTCTCTCTCCCCCATGCACAAAGAAGAGGTTGTGTTGGCCAGGTGCAGTGGCTTATGCCTGTAATCCCAGCACTTTAGGAGGCTGAGGCAGGAGGATCACTCGAGCCCAGGAGTTCAAGACCAGTCTGGGTGACATAGGGAGACCTTGTCTCTACAAAATCTTTTTACAAAATTAGCTGGGCATTGTGGTGCATGCCTGTAGTCCCAACTATTTGGGAAGCTGGGGTGGGAGGATCACTTGAGCTTAGGAAGTCAAGTCCGCAGCGAGCTGTGATCATGCCATTGCACTCCAGCCTGAGTGACAGAGTTAGCCTCTGTCTCAAAAAAATAAAAAAAAAGAAGAGGTAATGTGAGCACACAATGAAATGGCAGCCACATATAAACCAAAAGAAGAGGCTTCAGAATGAAACCTACCTTTCCAGCACCTTGATCTTAGACATCCCATCCTCCATAATTGTGAGAAATTCTTCCTGGGTTAAGCCACCCAGTCTATGGTATTTCATTATGGCAGCCTGAGCCAGGACAGCGTAGCTGCAGGAGCTGTGATGGCATACACTTCTGAAGGCCCTGGTTTATGTATGTCGTTAGGTTTGGTCAGGCACCAATCAGCCAGGAAGTTGCAACCACCTATGTCAGCACTTCCCCAAAAAGTGACTGACCCTCTAGGGCCCATCTGCTCCCAGCTCCTCCACTTCATCTGCCAGTTAATACCAGACTCCTTGTGCACAGCCCTGAGCTGACGATAGATCTTGAACCCAGGTTTGGTCCCATGTACCCTGATCTAGGGGAAGTGTCCAGTGGAAGCTGCTGCATAGCCTCCAGGCCCCAAAGACATGACCTAGACAGCCTACAGCCTTGCCCGCCACGACCCCTCATCTAAGGAATGTATCCAGAACCTACAGGCTCTGTGTGTGTGTCCATGACACTAAAGGCTGAATTCTTTCCTGATGTTTCACTTCAGACTGAGGTTTGCTGCAAAAGATGAAGAGAGACCAGGAGGGACTCACCCACAGGGATGAGACCTCATTTCTGGAGGGACAGAGGCCAGGCAATGGGTGACCACCCAGAAGAATGAGCTAGAAAAACAAGGTCTCCCAATGGGCAGGTGTGCAGAGCACAACAACAGGAAACTCACACAACAGGCATGAATGCACGAAGAGCATGCTGTTTGCCAGGCCCTACGGGGCTCTGGGATATAGACAGGCCTCAGGCCATGGGGGCTTAGTGGTCCACAGCCCCTGGTGCAACCTCAGCCCCTCCACTTAGCATCTGTGCAAGGCCAAGAACATCTGCTGTCATTTCTGCCCGCATCCATTTTCCACCCCTCTGGGAACTATATCCCTGTTGTCCTCTGGGGATCCATCCCATTGGTTCACATGTTCCCAGAGAAGCTGATCGTTCCAGGGGAGGAATCTGTGATGCCTCTCACCCCAAGCCAATCAATAACTCCAACCCCTGCAGCCACGGCAGCCACGGCAGGTACAGGCATATGACCAAGTCAGAACACTGGTCAGATTCCTGACACGTGCAAATTCGCTGGAACCAGAGAGGAGGTAGGAACTAGAACGCCTGTCTCCATCTGGCCATGAAACAGAGCCTGAAACTGAAGTGAACACAACAGAAGCAAGAGCCAGAGATGAGAAACCAAGGTTTCCCTGGGTCGGCTTCGCCTGAAACAGACGCATCCCCAGACCTCTCAGTTCACTGACTAAATGATATATATTTTTAAGACTATTTTCTGTATAAGACAGTTTAAATTTTTAAACACACAACAGTTCAAATACATGTTCATACACAAACCAAGTGCAGATTTCTAAAAAAAAATAGAGTGTGAGCAAAAGACAACGGCATCTCCAGGTTGCACTTGGTTACTTGTGGTGGGTGAGGGATTTGTTGATAAGGGGCAGATTTGTGATTAGTGCTGGAGCTTATTCACTGCAGACAGAAGAGCTTCTCATCTAAGTGGCTTTGTGGATACTAGATACAGTGTGACCTCTTCCGCTTCCTTTTTGAGGGTGCTGCACAAGCCAGCAGATTAGTCCTTGGGAACCCCAAGGGAAGACAACCCCATGCACCCCCTCCCCGAGGGACCTTTGAGGTTGGAGACCTTTGATTGTCCCCCACCCCCACCCCTGAAACTGTCTGGGATCACCGTAGGTCCAGGCAGGCTCACTTACCCAGCATTAACACCTCAAACCCACCCCAGAATGGGATTCTTAGATCAAGAGCGGGACAAAGAAAGAGAAGGTTGGCAGAGCAACAGAAGGAATTTCATGTCCAGATGGGGAGTGGCAGGAAGCAGCTAGATCTGTTCTTAGTCAAGTAACAGAACTTGGCACCCAGAGGTGCTCAATAGACTGGTGCTCTCATAAATACAAAAGAACGAATGGAGGAATGGGCAGACCTCTCAGAGGCGCAGCACACAGAGATGGCTGTGACACAGCAGTTTCTCAAGACTTTGGGATGCCATTTGGCAGAGTGTACCCCAAGTTTGTGACTCAGATTTTTGCCACATTTCTATGCCACTTCACTGTCACTAACTATATATATATATACATATATATATATATGTATTTTTTTTTTTTAGAGACTCGCTCTGTTGCCCAGGCTAGAGTGCAGTGGCACAATCTCAGCTCACTGCAACCTCTGCCACCTGGGTTCAAGCGATTCTCCTGCCTCAGCCTCCCAAGTAGGTGAGACTACAGGCCCATGCCACCACACCCAGCTCATTTTTGTATTTTTTAGTAGAGATGGGGTTTCACCATGTTGGCCAGGCTGGTCTCGAACTCTTGACCTCAAGTGATCCACCTGCCTCACCCTCCCAAAGTTCTAGGATTATAGGCATGAGCCACCACACCCAACCAACTAACAATATTTTTATTAGTAACCTACTTTTTTCTTCCTTAATAAATATACCACTATGGGAAATACATATACAGCACAGATGCAATGATTCTGAGCCTGAGGCCAGTCTCTCTTTGTTAAAACAGATTAGCAAGAGCTAGTGAGGTGTTAGACATGCTAGCGCCAAACAGAGACTTGCTCTTTGGTATAATCAGCGTGGAAGGAATATTTACCATGAGATTTACTGCTATTTATGCATTAGGGTATCCACTTAAACACATTTGTGCATCTTGTATATTGCCAGATGTCCTGAGCTGCCAGCTCACTCAAGTACAGAAATGGAGAACACAGCGAATCTGTGGCCTGCAGTCCCAAGGCTGTGGCCTCCGGGGCAGTGTGATGCAACATCCTGCCATTCTTCAGAGGTGCTTCTCCAGGACTGTCACTAACTGCTTTCCTTAGGGTGAGGTCTCCTTCTTTCTTTATAGGAGGGTGGCTGGTCTGTGAAGTCCAAATTGGGTTGCCCAGAGCCCTCCCGTTGAACTCCGTCTTACTACAGGTTTATTCACTGCAATAATGTCAAAGTAGTGATGAGAACAAACAGTATTTCAAATTATCTGCAACAACTCTGATGTGTTATGAAAAGATTTGTGGTTTCTATTTATTATTTTTATTTTTTATTTTTTATTTTTTTGAGACAGAATTTCACTCTTGTTGCCCAGTCTGGAGTGCAATGGTGCCATCTCAGCTTACCGCAACCTCTGCCTCCTGGGTTCAAGCAATTCTCCTTTCTCAGCCTCCCCAGTAGCTGGGATTACAGGCATGTGCCACCATGCCCAACTAATTTTGTATTTTTAGTAGAGATGGGGTTTCTCCATGTTGGTCAGGCTGTTCTCAAACTCCCAACCTTAGGTGATCTGCCCACTCAGCCCCACAAAGTGCTGGGATTACAGGCGTGAGCCACTGCGCCTGGCCTTACTTTTTAATTTTTTTTTTGAGACAGAGTCTTGCTCTGTTGCCCAGGCTGGAGTGCGGTGGTGGCATCTTGTTTCACGACAATCTCAGTCTCCCAGGTCAAGTGATTCTCCTGCCTCAGCCTCCTGAGTAGCTGCGATTACAGGTACATGCCACCACGCCTGGCTAATTTTTGTATTTTTAGTAGAGACAGGGTTTCACCAGGTTGGCCAGGCTGGTCTTGAACTCCTGACCTCAAGTGATCTGCCCATGTTGGCCTCCCAAAGTATTGGGATTACAGGCATGAGCCGCTGTGCCCAGCCCAATTTTGTTTTTAATGGAAAAAGGATCAAATGCATGAATTTTGTACTTATTTCCCCTAGAAAACTTGATATGTTTGGAGGACAGGGTGTCTGACTTCTTCCTGGCTGCAAAGTGAGTCTCTGGTCTTCCTCCACATCTACTGACATTTTCTCCTCCTTCCTCCTTCTCCCTCCTTTCTTCTTTCTTCTTTCTTCTTCTTCCTTCTTCCTTCTTCTTCTTTCTTTTTTTGAGACAGAGTTTTGCTCTGTTGCCCAGGCTGGAGTGCAGTAGCATGATCTCAGTTCACTGCAACCTCTGCCTCCTGGGTTCTGCCTCCCAAGTAGCTGGGACTACAGGCGCGCATCACCACACCTGGCTAATTTTTGTATTTTTAGTAGAGAGGGGGTTTCGCCATGTTGGGCTAGCTGGTCTCAAACTCCTGACCTTGGGCGATCTGCCCGCCTCAGCCTGCCTAAGGGCTGGGATTACAGGCATGAGCCACCACACCTGGCCTGTTTTATTTTATTTATTTTAATTTTGAGACAGAGTCTTCCTCTGTCACTCAGGCTGGAGTGCAGTGGCGCAATCATGGCTCACTGCAGCCTTGAATTCCTGGGCTCAAATGATCCTCCCACCTCAACCTCCCTAAGTAGCTGGGATTATAGGCATGAGCCACTACATCTAGCTAATTTTTTACTTTTTGTAGAGACAGAGTCTCCCTATGTTTCGCAGGCTGGTCTCGAACTCCTGGGCTTAAGCAATCCTCCCATCTCAGCCTGTCGAATTGCTGGGATTACAGGCATGCGCCATGGTGCCAGGCTGATTTATGAAGCAAAGACACTGATGACAGAGCAGGAGACCGTCATCTCGGACAAACACTGCCACTTTAAGTTCCAGCTCCCTTCTTAGCCTTATGCATTTTAAGGAAATCACTTCTCTTCTAACTACAAGCAGCCAGAAAGAGCAAACAGTAAAACACAGATAAAACAGCTTGGGCACAGAGGGAGGTAGGGGAAAAGTCTCTTGGGTAACTGCCAAACTTCACCCTCATACAATGGCCCCAGTAAAACAGTGGGCCTTAATAAGCACATTCCATTCCCTTCAGGTGCACTAAGATAGGAAAGCTAAAAGCAGACTCGGGGAATATGCCTGCAGCTGCAGAAAAATGTATGGGAACAGACACACAACTCTCCCTCCCTAATAAGCTCAAGAAAAAACACAAAAGCAGTCCAAGCCTCTAATAAACTCTCCCACACTAAATCGTTAAAAACTCTTAGTCTGTAAAAAAGTGTGCCTCTAACCTAACTTGGCCAAACACCCCTCTCAGCGTTGTTTCTCTAAAATAAACTTGTCTTAACCGCCAAGTCACCTTTCGTGTTTCTTTCCTCTTTCCTTCTTACAGCTGACATTGTTAATACTACTGTGGTTTGTTGCCACCATAATAATTGAAGGAAATTCTCAGTTGCAGTTAGAGGTTAGTGAAAAAAAAGATGTACACTTTTCTGTGTAAAATGTAGGTTTTATTATTTAGCTATGGTTATCAGGAGCTGACTGCTGTTGAAATGATAGCTTGCTACACAGATCCCAGAGGAGGAGGCACACCATGCCACGCCACCACACCACCCCACCATGCCACCCAGGACAACACAGGATGGTCAGAAAGCAAAGCAAACAGAAGGAAAACTGAGCCAGAGCCTTTATTGTGGTTTTTGCAGGAAGAATGGGTGAGACAGGATACACAGGCTTAGAATTTGCCAGTTTGAATAATTTCAGTTGGTACTAGGGCATAGGGACTGTTTCTAGTTGTCAGGAGGTGATTAGGGCAGGAGAAGAGTGGCCCAGCGTGTAAAAGCTGCAGGAGGCAGCTATGGTGTTCGGGCTCTAGAGGTTAAGGAGAGTACTTTACTATCACTAGAAATTGTCTGGCCCTGCAAGGGGGAGTCTCCCCAGGGCCGGCAAAGTCTCAGATGTCAAAATTTCAGAAACATGTGATTAGTACACCCATCCAAATTCACAGGCTCCCTCACATTTTACCCATGGCCACCAGGGTAAGAACCCTATCTGAGAAAGCCCCCAGCTGAGAATGGCAGCATTGAAACCCGAGAGTCAGTGGTCCAAAACCCAGTGCCTTCCAGGGTCAGATGGATGACATCAGTGAGCCAGATGTAAAGGACAGCAAGGGGTGGGGACTGTGGGGACCCAGGTTTTCATCCTTCACAAAGCCAGCTGCTATCAGCTCCAGCCAATGGCTACCCAGTGTTGCCAAATCTTCTGAGCTTTCAGGAGAAGCCAGATATCTAGATTGTGTGTGTGCATGTGCATATGTGTGTGTGCAATGTACATGAGAGAGAAATTCTGATTTTTTAATGTTTGCATTTCATTTTTTTTAAAAAAAACTTTGACTAAAGCAGATTAATATGTTAATAGTAAAAATGTTTTTTTAATTGTACAAATAAATAAATGCATCCCTGGATTGCAACAGACTTGGGGCCACCAGCTGGCAGCCTCTACCTTGGTTTGTCCTCACCCAGCCTGTCTGGCTCCCCCAGGGTCCTTCTCATCTCCAGAGCATCCCTCATCTTCCTGTGGGAGACAGTGACTCCTCTGATTCTGGGCTTGGTTTCTTTTGTCTGTAAAATTAAAACTTAAATATTCTTCTAGGCTTAATTTTCAGTTGGCTATGGTGTTCTAAGGAGTGAGGAGAAAATGTGGGATAATACAGCACAGCTTTTTTCAAAGATTTCTTTTCCCCAAGAGCTTTGCAAGCTTTGAAGTTCAATCCCAGCTTTGCCACTTCTTAGCCTTAGGACTTTGGATAAGTCCCTAATGTACTCAACCTTGGATTTTCTCACTTGTACAATGGGGCCAATGATAGTTCTGACCACCCAGGGCTGTTGTGTTTATTAAGGATGTGCTGCAAGCAGGATAACCAGCTAGAAACTGTTGAGGGCTGTGAGCCAGAGCTATATGAGTCTTATCTCTGAAGTCGGCACTGTTGTTAATCCCACTTTGCTGGTGGGGAAACCAAAGCACAAAGATGGATTCATTTGCAATGGGTGCAGAGACAGCAGGATTTGAACCAGGCAGGAAATCTGAACCCACAGCCTCATGATTGCTAGGCTGAGCCGCCTCATGTCAAAGATCTCTCCTTTTACAGATGGGGCAGCTCAGATAAGGGCTGGGACTTTCTCAAGGTCTAATAAGGACTAGAACAAAAGCCAGTTTTCAGCCAGACCTGGAAGGCAGAGAGGGGTTTGATGGCCAATGGTGAGTGGACCAATTCTCTGTCCCTTCAGAGTGGACACATAATTGCACCTTGATGACTCAGCTAAATGTTCATGTCTCTTCAGAATGAGGACATCCTGACACAGTCATCTGTGCAGCTCTGAGACTCAGTGGGGGTGGGGGGATGATGGATGCCTCCTGCTATGGTTTGGATGCATCCCCCAAAAGTTCATGTGTTGAAAATTTAATTGCCAATGTAATAATATTAAGAGGTGGGGACTTTAGGAAGGGATTAGGTCATGAGGGTGGAGCCCACATGAATCATGAATAGATTCATGCCCTTATTGCAAGACCGAGTGAATTCCCACAAGAGTGGATTGTTGTCAGATGAGCTTGGCTAGCTCTTGTGAGTTCTTTCACACGTGCTCTCTTGCCCTTCCGCTTTTCTGCCAAGTTATGATGCAGTACCAAAGCCCTCACCAGAAGCTGCCATCACGCCCTAGATTTTCCAACCTCCAGAACCATGAGCTAAATAAACCTCTTTTCTTTATAAAGTACCCAGTCTGTGGTACTTAGCAACAGAAAATTGGCAAAGACACCATCTAAATGCCTGACCCAGAAGCCCCTGTGCTCTTGGATCTGGCTGAAACCAAGAGGGACATAGAAAATGGACTATATGGGCCAGGGACTGTGGCTTATGCCTATCTTCCCAACACTTTGGGAAGCTAAAGTGGGAGGATCATTTGAACCCAAGAGTTTAAGACCAGCCTGGGCAATATACTGAGAACCTATCTCTACAAAAAATTTAAAAATTAGCTGGGCATGGTGGCTATAGTTCCAGCTATTCAGGAGGCTGAGATGGGAGGATTGCTTGAGCTTAGGAGGTTGAGGTCATACTGAGCCATGATTGCACCCTTGCACTCCAGCCTGGGCAATAGAGGGAGACCCTGTCTTGAAAAAAAAAAGTGGAATATATGGATCAAAGGCTTAATCATACAATGTAAAAAGCTTTAAAAACTTAAAAGCCTCTTTATTCGCACAATGGCTCATGCCTATAATCCCAGCACTTTGGAAGGCCAAGGTGGGTGGATCACTTGAGCCCAGGAGTTCAAAACCAGCCTGGCCGACATAGTGAAACCCTGTTTCTGCCAAAAAATACATAAATTGGCCAGGTGTGGTGGTGTGTGCCTATAGTCCCAGCTACTTGGAAGGCCGAGGTGGGAAAATTGCTTGATCCCAGGAGGCAGAGGCTGCAGTGAGCCGAGTTTGTGCCACTACACTCCAGCCTAAGCAACAGACAGAGTGAGACCCTGTCTCAAGCGATCTAGTAAAAAATGAGGAAAAGATTTGAAAAAAGGACTCACAAAAGAAGATCTACGTATGGCAAATAGAGACAAGAGCTCAACATCATTACTCACCAGGGAAAGGCACATTTAAACCACAATAAAAAGCTATGTTACTCTCACCAGAAAAGTTAAATTAAAAAGACTGACAAGACTAAGTGTTAGGAAGGACGTGGAGCTACTGGAACTCTCATAACTTGTGTATGGCCATGGAAAATGATTCGACCACTTCTCTTTCAATGGGAGAAGGGTCTGGTGGTATCTTATAAAACTAATTACAGGCTGGGCACAGTGGCTCATGCCTGTAATCTCAACACTTTGGGAGGCTGAGGCAGGAGGGTTACTTGAGCCCAGGAGTTTGAGGCTAGTCTGGGCAAAATAGGGAGAGACCGCCTCTAGAAAAATATATGAAAATTAGTCAGGTGTGGTGGTACACACCTGTAGTCCCAGCTACTTGAGAGACTGAGGTGGGAGGATTGCTTGAGACTGGGAGGTTGATGCTGCAGTGAACCATGATCACTCCAGCCTGTGACAGTCTGAGACCCTGTCTCAAAACAAAACTAAACTATTTGTATATCTACCTTATGACCCAGAAATTCCTCTTAGCTAATTAGCCAGTAAGAATTAAAACATATGCTCACACACAAGAAAATTATATATGAATATTCATAGCAACTTTATTCATAATAAGCAAAAACTGGAAATTGCCCAGGTGTTCATTAACAAGAGGATGGATAGACAAACTGTGATCTAGCCACACAATGAAATGTCACTCAGCAATAAAAACACAACAGCCAGCGATACACAAAACAACATGGAAGAATCTCATCGGCATTATGTTAAGTGAAAAAAGCCAAAAAAAAAAAAAAAAGTATATTCCATGTATATGAAGTTCTAAGGATAGACCAAATAATGTACAGGCAATTTCCAACAACCAATAATTATTTGGGCCACAATGTCAATAGTGTTGAGGTTGAGAAACCTCAGCTAAACTAATTTATAGTGGACAAAATCAGAATAGTGGTTGTCTCTGTGAAAGCAGGGATTGGCTGTGAATGGACACGAAGGATCTTTTTAGGGTGATGGTAATGTCTCCTGTTTCAATAGCAATTTTAGTTACACAGGTGTATGCATCTGTAAAAACTTAGCAAATGTACATTTAGGATTTTTGCATTTGTAAAGTTCACATTATAAGAAAAACTGGGTGTAATAACTGATACGTTATTCGAGTGATGGTTATACTAAAAGCCAAGATGTCACCACTGCACAAAATATATCTGTAACAAAATTGCAATTGTACCCTTAAATTTATAAAAGTGAGAAAAGAAAAACCTGGTAAAATAGTGAGCTTTAATGAATGACATGTGATAGATAGCAGGATGGATAGATAGATAGATAGACCTGGTTCATAATTCTTTACATTAAATTCCCTCTCTCCAAATAATTGATGTGATTTCTGTCTCCCAAGTGGACTTTCATTGATGCATCCATTGACCAGACATGATCAATGTCAGATCAATGAAATGCAAATCTGATCATGCCATTCCCCTGCTTGAAATCTTTTAATAGCTCTCTAGCTCCAAGTTAACCTCCTAGTCCATCATTCAAGGCTCCTACCCATTCAACCAACATCTACAACGGTATGCTATATACTCTAAATTGTAGTCACAAGCAGCAACTTGCTATTTCATGGACACAAACTTTTCCTATCACCATCATCCCCAGGTAATTGTGCATATCTTCTTCCCTTTGCCCATAATGCCTTCCCCACCTTCTCCACCTGGAAAACTCCTATTCCAAGTGTGAGTCACCTCTTCTGTGAAGCCTTGCTTGACTTATTCAGGCAGAGCAAAGACTACCTCCTTTGGGCTTCCCCATTGCATTCCTAGAGCACTTGTCAAATTGTGTAACTGTTCACATAACTGTCTCCCCATAGACTAGGAGGTGCTCAAGCCTGAGGCTCCATCCTCATTCCTTCTTGAATCCTTTAAGCCTAGAACGCTGACTTTTATAGGGTGAAGCTCAATCCATGTTTGTTGAATGAAAAACACACAGAAACAGATCCAGCCTACGGTCCACTTGCAAATTTATGTCAAGTCATGCCTGAGGGTAAACAAAAGTGATGTCTAAGATTTAACAAACGATCAAGTTTACATTTTAAAAGCTCCAGTTTCATTCTATTCTTTAAACTATGTGAACGTAATTAATAGCCTTGATCTCGTTTTCTCTTTTTGCCTCATGTTCTGCTCATTTTCAAAGGGGTCTGCTTCTGGGAGTGGCTTTACCAAGTTCATAAAAGCCAGACTTACCTGAGGCTTTGCCTAAAGGATCACATTTATCTTATTGAATTAACTTTATTTTTAATCATGATGAATTTTTTTTTCTTTTTGAGACAGAGTCTTGCCTTATCACCCAGGCTGAAGTGCAGTGGTGCTATCTTGGTTCACTGCAACCTCCGCCTCCTCGGTTCAAGCGATTCTCCTGCCTCAGCCTTCTGAGTAACTTGAATTACAGGTGCTCACCACAATGCCAGGTTAATTTTTTTTGTATTTTTAGTAGAGATGGAATTTTACCATTTTGGCCAGGCTGGTGTCGAACTCCTGACCTCAAGTGATCCGCCTGCCTTGGCCTCCCAAAGTGCTGGGATTACAGGTGTGAGCCACTGTGCCCACCTTAATCACAAAAAATGTATTCTTATTTTATTATTAAAATTACACACACTTTATAAACTAAAAGCAGTGGAAAATAAAACATATAAGTATAAAGAAAAATCTAAAAATTCCCTTAAAATCCACCACCCAGATATAACCACTCAGCATTTGGTGAACCAAATGCACCAGTAGGTGCTCAAGCTGCTGCTTTCTGTCATGATCTGGTTGGTATGTCATATTCTTCAGGGTTTCAGACTGGCCCTCTTATGCCCTGCCTGATTGCTGAGCCTCAGCATACAGACAGCCAAGGCCTTGCCCTTGGTGAACAGACACCCCAGTCATAAATCACAGGTCTGTGCCCTGAAATCCATCAGGCTTGTGTGAGCATGAGTTCAAAGAAGAAAACAACGATCGGATAATATCTGCTGAGTAATCAGTCCAATGACAAGCTTAAAAAACACACTCATATTTGAAAAACAGAATTATTGAATTAGCAAAAGGGAACACATGAGACTCAGCAGAGCTGAGTTTCCAAATGTCTTTTTGAAATAATGAACTCCAGGCGGCAGGTATGGAGTACATTTACTGCAAGTGGGAAGTGGCTGCAGGACTGCTAGCTGGGAGGCGGCCCTGGGGAAGGGGGGTGCAGAAGAGGGCTTGGGTTATCCTATGAAACCAGGCATTTCTTTCTACCAATATGAAGAGGCTCTTCAGCAGAGTGGTTAAAGGTGTGGGCTTGGAGGTCCAGGCTCGAGTCTTTGCTCCACCACTGACCAGCTGTAAGACTGTCAGCAAGTTAAGTCTTAACTTCCCCAAGCCTTGGTTTTCTCATCTGTAAAATGGGGAAAATCTAAATTCCTACCTGATGGGATTGTATTGACAACTATATAGAACCTTCCAGATGGATTTGCAGTCCATGGTGAGCCTTTGAGACTTACTGATGATTATTGTGCTTGTTCCTATGAAGAATGAGCTGGAAGAGGGGCAGGTGTGTGTTCACAAGGGGCACAGTTGATTCTGGATTAAGAGTGCATTGAATGTGGCCAAGGTCACCGAAATCACTTGAGACCTTATACTCTTGCTGATTCACTATAGGAAAGGATTCACTATAGGAAAGAAATCACACAATGAGATTTAAAGCAGACAAAGCTGGGCTCCAGAAGCTCTTAAGAAAAAAATAAGGGCCGGGTGTGGTGGCTCACACCTGTAATCCAAGCACTTTGGAGGCCAAGGTGGGTAGATCACCTGAGGTCAGGAGTTCAAGACTAGCCTGACCAACATGGTGAAACCCCGTCTATAAAATAAATAAATAAATAAATAAAAGGTAGGGGGTTGGGGGAGTTGCTCCTGGTAAACCAGTTAGCTATTGCTGCAATACTGCAGCTAAACAAACTATTCCCCTCCTCTGCCTCCTATTTACTGGGCACCCACTAGCCCAACAAGGCACAGGATGCAATGATGGAATGCTGGCACTTGGGGCTCATGGCTTCCTGAACACTCACCACACCATTACCTCAGTTGTCTCAAGTCACCCGAATGGCGGGCTCTTCAAGTTGTGCTTCCGAGTCTAGTGAAGACTTTGTTGTAGATCCAGCTTCACTAACCTGTGCCTCCAGGGCGTGGCATCTGCAGAACCAATGTCAATTGTCCTGGACCCAAGAACAGTTATGGTGATTGGAAATTGATCAAAATACAGAGATCAAAGATGCTCAGTAGGAGGAAGCAAGAGATGGTGAGGTCTGAAAAAGCTCGTTCCTTTAATTCTCAGGGTCTTAGAATGGAGGAGTAGGAGCCTGGAGACAGGACTCTGGAAGTCTAGGACTCTTCCCAGGGGCATCTGGACAATCCTCAACAGAGCTCTTGGTCTCTGATCTCTCACAGTGGCCGCCTGATCTGGACTTACTAGGGAAATTTATTAAGGACACAGATGCTTTGGTGCCCTCATCCCCAACCAACCAGGGTTCCAGGGTCAAAACTCAGGGGCATTGTGAGTCACAAGATCTCCAGATGATTCTTAGACCCTTCAGCCAGTCACTCAGGACCTGGGAGTTTTGGGCTTTAAAGTAGGGAGGAGAAACTAAGATGCCTGTCCTTTGGTTTTATGTACTAACACTTGCCAAATGCCTTCAATTCTGAGGAAAAGGGAGGGAAGAGTTCAATTCAAGAAGGGGAAACTTCTGCGACGACCTGTGGTTTTCACTTTTATTTTCTAGAATTCCATGGTGTTAGCCATGGTTTTAAGCAACTGCTCAATTCAGCTACTGCCCATTATATAGACATGGAAACTGAGGTGAAGATGACGCAACTCCTGCCTAAAGCCCAGTGAATTCTGCCTGTGGAACCCTGGGCTTCTCCTCTCCTCCTAGTGCTCTTTCTTCCACAAGTTTGTGATCCCAACGCATCCATTGTCAAAAGCTCATTCTCGGTGTTTGCTGTTTCTCAGGCTCTGTGCTGACTGCTTTCCATGTACTCTCATTGAATCTTCATCATGAGTCAATAATGTAGTTAAACAGAAGGAAAACAATGCTCAGAGAGATTCAGCAACTTGCTCAACGTCACATGGCTCCAAAGCTGTGGGCTCCCAGGGTCCCCGGGGCCCTGCTCCCAAACTTAACTCTAGATCTAAGTGCCTCTTCCCACCCTGCTGAGTGACAGGGAAGAAGAAAATGACCCTTGCTGGTTACGCTTTCAGTTATGAGACCTAGAAGAGGCCATGCAAATGGGTTCAACCATGAGTGCTTAAACTGCCTCCCAACATACAATACACACAGAGACACACACACATACACTCCTCTCACACACACACACACACACACGCACACACACCATCCACACCCCTGTGTCACCCCTGCACATGTCAGGGTGAAGGCATGGTAAGCTTGGAATTCGCCACTACCCTTGCTTTGCTCAGCAAGTCGGGAGCTGCTGAATGTGTGAGCTGGCTTGGCAGAGAGGAAGCTGTGCTCACAAGGTGGTTCTGGTGGATGGGACAGGGGACAAGCTGTGCTATACACCGGAAGCCTGCAGAGACCCAGAGAGGCAGTAGCTGGAGAGGAGAGCAGAGAGTGGGGCTGGCAGGGGGTTATGGAAGTGCCACTGATCTTCTCCAGGGGACACAGTAAGGTCACAGCTCTGGCAGGCAGCATCTGGGCCCCTGTAGGAGGTGTGTAATGGCCCATAATTAATGCACCGCGACAAGACACGGGGCAGCCGGTGGGAGTGGGTGACTCTGGACTTGGAGGCAGGAGACCCCAGAAGGAATCCCACTCTCGTCTCGGATTGTGGATGACTGGGTGTCTCCCTCTCTGTGCTGTTTCCCAAAATGAGAGCCAAGGGCACTCGCCATCATGACCAGCCACTGGGAGGATGACAAGAGAAAACAGGAGAATGTGTCATAAACAGAAAGGCCTGATCCAAATGGGAGGTGGTATTGTAGGGGAGAAGAAAAGATAATTTTTCCTTCCCTCATCCTCGATTTTCTGGCCGGGGTCCTGTAAACAAGGCTGACAAAAGACAGATTTACAGAAAAAAAGCAGAAGTTTATGAACATGTGCATCACACATACACATGTTACAAGGATGAGTAACTCAAAGGAGTGGTTAGAACTTGGGCTGATGCAGCATCTCGACAAAAGAACAATAAATTATTAGAGAAGTGACAAGATAAAGTGAAAGGAATTAGAGCTTCTAGGGAGGCAAGTTGTGGGAGGGTAAATACATGGAGAAACTAAGGGAGGATGGGGTGAGTGAGTCAGGTTTGTTTTGTAGATTCCTCTGGTGCCCTCTCTGGCTAAGGGTCCAAAGTTGTCTATGTTGATTAACTTCTGTTCTTCCTGGCAGAGAGCGAAGAAGAGATACCTCTACAAATTTATATCCTGCTTTTAGGCAAATAGGGGGAGGCCAGAGAATTTTTCTTGCATCTGCTTCTTCTCAGTTGACTTCAGCTCAAAATAACCAATGTGCTAAATTGGCATATTTTGATACTATAATTATTTATTTTTTTTTTTTTTTTAAGACGGAGTTTTGCTCTTGTTGCCCAGGCTGGAGTGCAATGGCGTAATCTCAGTTTACCGCAACCTCCGCTTCCCAGGTTTAAAGGATTCTCCTACCTCAGCCTTCCGAGTAGCTGGGATTACAGGCATGCACTACCAGGCCCAGCTAATGTTTTGTATTTTTAGTAGAGATGGGATTTTGTCATGTTGATCAGCCTGGTCTCAAACTCCTGAGGTCAGGTGATCTGCCCACCTTGGCCTCCCAAAGTGCTGGGATTATAGGCCAGAGCCACTGCACCTGGCCATTCAATTTTTAAATGATTATATTAACAGATATATAATTATGATATAATTATTATTCCATCTAAAGAGGCAGTAAAGCATAGTGGTTAAGAAAAGAGACCCACAGCGGAGTGTGGTTGCTCAGGCCTGTAATCTCAGCACTTCTGGAGGCTGAGGCGGGAGGATTGCTTGAGCCCAGGAGGTCGAGGCTGCAGTGAACCCTGATTGCACCACTGCACTCCAGCCTGGGTGACAGTGGGAGATCCTGTCTCAAAAACAGAAAAGGAAAAAGAACAGAGACCCTAGGGCCACACTGCCTTTGTTCAGACCCAATTACTGGCTGTGCGAGTGGGCAAGTGACTTCCTTTCTAGGCCTCAGTTTCCGAATCTGTAAACTGGGAACAACGATGGGAGCCATCACATGGGGCTGTTATGAGGACTGAATGGGTTAAGGATGTGCCGCTCTTGGAACAGCGTCTGGCACGGTGGAGGAGTACACGAGGGCTGAATTCTTTCCTCTGGCAGGCAGGCACATCATGGGGCCTACATAATGGACTGTTGTGCTGATGTTGTGGGAGGCTTAGGATCCTGTCTGGCAGAGGGTCTAGATTCAATGCATGGTGGCCCTAATGATTATGCAGGGACCCCAGCCTGAGGCCATAGGTGGTCCCAAGGTGCTGACATCTACCTGTCCAGCATCACTGCTCACTCACCAGCCTGTGACTCCCTTCCCTAAAAGGCTCCTGGTGTCACTGTGATCCACCCAGCCCAACCTGCTGAGCCAATAGTTCTGTCTCAGGACCAAATTCTGTCCCACCTTGAGACCTCCCCGTTAGACCCCAATATATAAATGTTTTTAAAAGCACTTTTTTCTTACGCATCTTTCCCGATAGTAAGTGGGTGTTTATAGCAATACTCCAGTGCAATGCAACTGTCAAGTGATGAGTGACCACTAAGGATGAGATGGGATTCTTGGCATCGGGGATAGGGCATTATATTCTTTTTTTTTTTTGGCAGCTGTCAAAAATCACGTTTGTGGGCTGGGCGCGGCGGCTCACGCCTGTAATTCCAGCACATTGGGAGGTAGAAGCGGGTGGATCACCTGAGGTCAGGAGTTCAAGACTTGCTGACCAACATAGTGAAACCCGGTCTCTACTAAATACAAAAAAATGTAGCTGGGTGTGGTGGCACATGCCTGTAATCCCAGCTACTTGGGAGGCTGAGGCAGGAGAATCACTTGATCCCAGGAGGTAGAGGCTGCAGTGTGCTGAGATTGCACCATTGCACTCCAGCCTGGGCAACAGAGCAAAACTCCGTCTCAAAAAAAAAAAAAAAAAAATCACATTTGTGGCTTAAAACAACACAAATTTATTTTCTTACAGTTCTGGCGGGCCTAAGTCTGAATGGGTCTCTGGGCTGGAATCAAGATGTCAGCAGGGCTGCCCTTCTTTCGGCAGCTGTAGGGGAGAATCCACTTCCGTCCCTTTTCCAGCTTCTAGGGGCTGCATGCTTTCCTTGGCTTGTGACCCTTTCTCTATCTTCAAATCCAGCAACATTGTCCAGCCACGTCCTTCTCACACTGCCATTTCTTTTGTTCCCTCCTGCCTCCCTCTTCCACTTTTGAGGACCCACGTGATTACTCTGGACACACCTAGATAATCCAGGATCATGTCCCTATTTTAAAGTCAGCTGATTAGCGACTTTCATTCCATCTGCAACCTTCCTTTCCCTCTGCCAAGTAACATGACAAATTCACAGGTTCCAGGGATTAAGATTTGGGGGGTGGTGGGGATTATTCTGCCCACCACAGGTACTAATACATGTTTATCGTCCATGGTCCACGGTATGCCAAGCTTGCAATGGCACTTTACAAACATTCATCTACTCACTCATCATTCATTTATTTATTCAGCAAGGATTGGTGGAGGGCTCCCATCTACTGAGCCCATACTAAGTATCTGGGCTAAACAGTGAACAAGCTTCCTTGCTCTCAGGAAGCTCATCGTTCAGGGCAGAGATGAACTTGCACACAGACAACCACTGGACTGCATGAGGGAGGGCAGTGGAGTCACTCAGTTCCCTTCTGTGGATCTGTTTCTTCATCTGTAAAATCAGAAAAATAAAGCTACAGCTAGTTCTCTAAATACTGAGAGAGTCAAATGAGGTAGCATATATAGGTCGTGCCCTCAGCGTTATGTCTGGCACAATAAATGGCAGATTATTTTACAACTAAGGATTGGACTCAAAGGGGGCCCAGAGGAGGGGAGTCAGGGAATGAAGGGGTCAGTTGAGATCGAAATGGACACTTCAGAGACAAATGGGATTAGCCAGGGGAGGCGTAGAAAAAGGGAAGGAAGAGCTGGGTGAGGTGGCTCACGCCTATAATCCCAGCACTTTGGGAGACTGAGGTGGGTGGATCACCTGAGGTCAGGAGTTCAAAACCAGCCAGACCAACATGGAGAAACCCTGTCTCTACTAAAAATACAAAATTAGCCAGGCATGGTGGCACATGCCCATAATCCCAGCTACTCAGGAGGCCGAGGCAGGAGAATTGCTTGAACCCTGGAGGTAGAGATTGCAGTGAGCTGAGATCACAACATTGCACTTCAGCCTGGGCAACAAGAGCGAAACTCCATCTCAAAAAAAAAAAAAAGAAAGAAAATGGAAGGAAGAGAGCCCCAGACAGAATGCACATGCAAAGAGTCCATGGTGAACAGGCCCCTCAATCCTCATGACACCCCAAAACCCCACCAGGTCTCTTCTTGTCATGTTCATGAGTTGTGCTCCCTCCCAGGAAGTCCTGAAGCCCCAGTGCCCCCTTGACTTCTCAGCACCCAGTTCCAAGACAGTTGGATGTGTCACCGCACCTACTGCACTCATCACAAGGATTCGCTTTGCCCCTGTGCTTTGCACCTGAAACCACGTGTTTCATTGTCCTCACAGTTACTGATTGATAGGTTCAAATTGGGCACCAGGCCTGGGCTGTTATTTACTCACGAATTACTCAAAGCTTTATCATTAGTCCCACCTGAGAAACAAGGCTATCTGCAAGGTTAGGCTACTTGCTCAAGGTCACCCAAGTAGTGGATGGTGGAACCCAGGGCTGTCTGACTCCAAGCCATGAAGCCTGCACAAGCCAGCAGCATAGGCCTTTGATGCTCAGCTCCATGCGTGGATGATGTATGGCGAGGAAAGCAGGATGAGTTGGGACCTTAGAAGAATAGCTGTTCTGGCCTGGTGCAGCGGCTTATGCCTGTAATCCCAGCACTTTGGGAGGCCAAGGCAGGAGAATCGCTTGAGTCCAAGAGTTTGAGACCAGCCTGAGGAACATGGGGAAACCCCATCTCCACAAAAAATACAAAAACTAGCCAGGCGTGGTGACATGCACTTGTAGTCCCAGTTATTCAGGAGGCTGAGGTGGGATGATCGAATGAGCCTAGGAGGTTGAGGCTGCAGTGAGCTGTGATCACACCACTGCACTCCAGCCTGAGCAATGGAATGAGACCCTGTGTCAAAAAAAAAAAAAAAAAATTGTTGTTCTATCCTAGAGTTCTAGAGTCAGCCTAGTAGGGACCAGAGCCTGAGGCAAGGGGCAGGGCAGAGGCCAGAGCACTTGTTAAAAGCAACAGACTCCCTTCTTGCCAGAATAAGTTGTAACAGTATCAAGTTCCAAGAAAAGAAAGAACAAACTGGCTTAGATGCTTAAGGGAGGAGGGTCCCACACCACACCCTCCCATCCTCAGCAGGGCCTGGTCTTTCCCAAGAGCAGGGACATCTGACCCAGAGCCAGCACAGGAGCAGAGCCAGGGCTGAGCCTCTCAGCTTAGCTCTTCCTTGACTGGAGACAAAACTGTGTAGACAAACAAGAATAAAAAGCCCATCTTGGGTTCATGGTGCACACTTGTGGCTTCTGGTCCCTTCATTTTCATAGTAGCGACATCAAGCCAACTGTTTTCTCCTGGCGAGCACTGACCTCCACCCACCACTGTCGTGATGTCCAACCTACCTTCATGGCATTAAATCTTTCTTTTATGAAATCATGGTGATAACAGATGATCTGTGTGTGTATTAGGCAAAATAAACGATTGGCATCTGAACAGTAAGGGGTTAGTCCAGCAAGCTGGCATTGCTCAAACCCCGCACATTCCAAAGAAGGGGCTGGCCCTTGACTCCTCCTGGGAGATAACTTCCGCCTTTCTAGCATCCTGTTTGATAACAGTGTTTTCGTATGTCTGGGGCCTTGGGCTGTATCAGTTTGACCAGAGTCTATGCTAACAATGTAACTTGTGATGAATGCCTATTTATATTTGTCTGAGGCCACTGTATCAGTTTGATCTCTGGGGGCCTGGAGGCTGGTGGCTAAGGTTGGCCACATGGGTGATGCATACTTACCTGACTGACCCCAACAAAAACTCTGGACACCAAGGCTCGGGTGAGCTTCCCTGATTGGTAACACCTTGCATGTGTTGTCACACATTGTTGCTGGAAGAATTAGCATGTTCCCATGTGACTCCACGAGGAAGGGACACCTGTAAGCAGGCACCTGATGTCCCTGGGACTTTGCTTATATACCTTTTCTTTTTACTGATTTTGATCTGTGTCCTTACACCACGATAAATGGTAAACACGAATACAATAGCTTTTCTGAGTTCTGTAAGTCCCAGCAAATCATGAAGTCTGAGGGTGATCTTGGGGACGACTTTCAAGCCAGCATCCTAAGTTGGCTCCCCAGTTTCTATTATTTGGAAACTTGATTGAAACCTCAAGACAACCCTGCTGTCATGGTGCTCAGGACACTGGGGAAACTGCAGCCCCTGAGAATGGAGAGTGCCCCTGGGTGTTGAGCCACAGGGCTGAGTTCACCCCAGGTCTGGGGAGTGGCCCATGCCCAGCTCTGCGGGTGGCTTTAGCTCAGGCCCAAGAGGAGGCTGGGCCAATGACACTCCAAAAAGGCTGAGCCTGCCAAAAGGGGACCCCTCTCTACCACTTCAGGACAGAGGTTTCTCTGAACATACGGGTTTTCCTTAGGAAAGAGAAGGCTTTGTTCAGCTCCAAAAAGCAAATTCCATCTTTCTGTCTGCTTTCGCAACTCTCTAGAGCCCACAATGGAAACTGTGCCTCCCCTTTTTCCCCTTCGGGTTCTCCCCTCCTGTACAGAGCAGGGTAGGTCACCCCTCAAACACACACTTGGGCCACAGGAGCACCATGACGGAGGAGAGACTGGATGGTCACCCACCATTCTCCATAAGGGGTGCTTTCCCTAGACCAAGTCCCACCCTTCAAGGGAAACTGAGACAAGAAAACTTCTGCTCTGGTCCATGTGACAAAGAGTAGAGTTTATTTGTTTTATATATATATATAGGTTTTTTTTTTTTTGGAGAAACAGGGTTTCACCATGTTAGCTAGGCTAGTCTCAAACTCCTGACCTCAGATGATCCGTCCTCCTCGGCCTCCCAAAGTGCTGGGATTACAGGCATGAGCCACTGCACCTGGCCTCCACAAAGTGTAGACTTTAAAACAGTCACTTCTGAAGCTGAGGTCAAATAGTTCATTTCCAGGTCTGCCTCAAAGTTTGTTGCTTTTTGGTTTTCTTTTGTTTCTTTTTTTATTTTTTTTGGTTCATTTATTTTGAAATGATTGTAGATTTACAGGAAGTTGCAAAAAATAGCACAGAGAGGTCCAGTGTATCCTTTGCTCAATTTCCCCCAATGATAACATCTTATATAACCATAACAAAGATCAGTCTGGGCACGGTGGCTCACACTTGTGATCCCAGCACTTTGGGAGGCTGAGGTGGGTGGATTGCTTGAGGTCAGAAGTTCACGACCAGCCTGGCCAACATGGTGAAACCCTGTATCTACTAAAAATACAAAAATTAGCCGGATGTGGTGGTGCACACCTGTAGTCCTGGCCATTCCAGAGGCTGAGGCAGGAGAATTGCTTGAACCCAGGAGGCAGAGGTTGTAGTGAGCCGAAATCAAGCCACTGCACTCCAGCCTGGGCAACAGAGGGAGACTCCATCTCAATAAACAAAAAACAAAAAAACCACCACACACACACCATAATACAAGATCAAAACCTCAGGCTTTAAAATGAGATTTGCATTGAGACCATCCTGGTCAACATGGTGAAACCCCGTCTCTACTAAAAATGCAAAAATTAGCTGGGCATGGTGGCGTGCGCCTGTAGTCCCAGCTACTCGGGAGGCTGAGGGAGGAGAATTGCTTAAACCCAGGAGGCAGAGGTTGCGGTGAGCTGAGATCACGCCATTGCACTCCAGCTTGGGTAACAAGAGCGAAATTCCGTCTCAAAAAAAATAAAATAAATTTAAAAAATAAAATAAAATGAGATTTGCACAACCAGGAAGGTAGGGGCTGATAACCCTACTTCTTCCCATGGATTCCCCCAAGAACCTGTTGTATTAGTCAGAGTTCTCTTAGAGGGACAGAACTAATAGGAGCCATATATATATATATATATATATATACACACATACACACACCCATATGTATATACATATATGGGAGTTTATTAAGTATTAACTTACATGATCACAGGGTCCCACAATAGGCCGCATGTAATCTGAGGAGCAAGGAGAGCCAGTCCGAGTCTCAAAACTGAACAACTTGGAGTTCGATGTTCGAGGGTAGGAAGCATCCGAAGATATAGGCTGGGAGGCTAGGCCCATCTCTCCTATTTTCACATTTTTCTGTCTGCTTTATATTCACTGGAAGCTGATGAGATTGTGTCCACCAGATTAAGGATGGATCTGCCTTCCCCAGCCCACTGACTCAACTGTTAATATCTTTTGGCAACACCCTCACAGACATATCCAGGATTAATACTTTGTAGCCCTCAATCCAATCAAACTGACACTCAATATTACCTATCACACCCTGTATAGGCATGAAGTCAAAGATGTTTTAGGCATGCATTGGCCTCCTTCTGAGGGTAGAAGGTCTTGCATCAGCAGGAGGCCCGAGACCAAGCAGCCAGCAGGGAGGCTACAGGGTGGCCTTATGAAGTCAATCAAGAGATGTAGGTATAGCAGGTTTTGGGGTGGACAATAATGAAAAACTGAAAACAACCTAAATACTTAATAATATGGGACTGGCTAAGAAAATTAAGACCCATTCATCCAATAAAGACAGGGCAGATGTTGTAACTATCTTACAGAAAAATAATATCAGGGTAAATGTTCATGATATATTGGCAAGTGAAAAAAAATCCTTGAGCCTGGATTAAAAAAAATTCCCCTAAAATATGTGCAGTATGATTCCTTTGAAGGAAATATAATTGTCCCTCAGTATCTGTGGGGGATTGGTTTCAAGACCCTCACAGATAGCAAAATCCATGGATGCTAAAGTCCCTGATAGAAAATGGCACAGTATTTGTACGTAACCTCTGAACATCCTCCTGTGTACTTTAAATCAGCTCTAGATTACACATGATAACTGATACAATGTAGGCTGGGCGCAGTGGCTCACACCTGTAATCCCAGCACTTTGGGAGGCCAGGGCGGGTGGATCACCTCAAGTCAGAAGTTCAAGACCAGCCTGGCCAACATGGTGAAACTGTCTCTACTAAAAATATAAAAATTACCCGGTCGTGGTGGTGGGTACCTATAATCCCAGCTACTCAGGAGGCTGAGGCAGAAGAAGCGCTTGAACCTGGGAGGAGGAAGTTGCAGTGAGCCGAGATCATGCCACTGAACTCCAGCCTGGGCAACAAGAGCAAAACTCTGTCTCAAAACAAAACAAAACAAAACAAAAAAAACCACTAATATAAATGCGTATAAATAGTTGCTATGCTGTATTGTTTTTTATTTGCATTATTTTATTGTTATTTTACTGGTTTTTTAAATATTTCTGATTTGTGATTGGTTGAATCCATGGATGTAGAACCCATAAACACGGAGTGCCACTGTGTGTGTGTGTGTGTATGTGTGTGTGTGTATAAAGTGTTGAAGGTCATACTCCCAAAATGTTAACCCTGGCTATTGTTAGGCAGTGGAATTATAAGTGATTTTTATTTTTTCCCCCTGCATAAGTTTTATGCTTGAATATATTTAACAATTGTAATTTATAAAAAAATATTATCAGTTCCACCTCTTGCCTTGACTCAGCACCAACTGGGGTTCCATGAGTCTGCTAAAGTTTCCACGGGAGGTGGAGGGACATTTGCAAAGGGCACTGGAGGGGGTTCTGCTGTCCTCAGGAACAGAGGAGATAATGTCCAGAATTACCAGGATAGCAAAGGGCTGGCCCTGCAGGGAGGAGGGCCCTTACCTGTCACGGGAGAAACGGGATTGCAATATAACCAGTGAGTCATCCACAGTGGGCCAGAGCAGAGAGCAGATCATCTAGTAACTGGTGAAATTCCAGAGCCAGGCTGAGGCCAGGCACTCTCCCCCACCCACTTCCTCTTTCCAGCTTCCTCACCATCTGCTCATGCATACCCAGCCTTCTCCACCTCAATTCAGGAGCTCCTGTTGAGGGGCAGGGCTGCAGTGTGCTCAGCACTGTGCCTCGCTGAGCTCAGGACAGGGCCTGGCTGACCCAATGCAGGATGGATGGATGGACAGACAGATGAATGAATGGACGCTCTCTCCCCTTCACCCGCCTCCCATCTCCGTCTGCTGATCTTCCACCTCTTGGGGGCTCAGATGCCTCTTCCTCCAGGAAACCCTTGCTGAGTCCCCCAGGCCTCCACTGCACTCCATGGTAACATCAATTACTCATCTTAGCAGAGTCTGCCTGGTACTGAGATTATGGGACTCTGAGCTGGTTTCCATCAATGCATGAACCTTAAAGGCAAGGTCAATGTCCACTGAACCCCACAGCACCAAAGAAACAATCAATCAATACTATGAAAGGAAGGAAAGGAGTCTCTCTTCTCTCCCTGAGGCATGTGGCTCAAGATTCAGGAGAAGGGAGTGTTGGTGGGGAGGGGGAGACACTTCCTGCCTCCCCCATCCCTGCTAAGTGATGAAGAGTCGATGGCCCCAGGTTCATCGTCTGCACCTCTGACCATCAGCTGGTTCTTTTACTTGCTCCCAGTCATGGTCACGAGGGGATGGTGACTCAGCCCAATTCATCACCACAATGGAAAAACCCAGTCACCTGTCCTCCTGGCAGCAGGACTGGAGCTGCCTCTGTCTGTGGAAGAGCAGCAAGCCATACTGTTTTCAAGGTCCTTTTGTCTTTCACCTGCTGAAAAATCAAAGATTTAAAGGAGGAGTAATGGTTTACATGTACAAATGGAGGAGTAATGGTTTACATGTACAGCGTGGTATGAATCTCAACGATGAGGGGTCATTGGGATCCCTGCTCCCTCCACGCCAGCCTTCCAGTGAAATGTCCACGTGCAGCATCTCACAACAGTTTCACAAGACCATTGTTATCTGAAGTGGTCACTGGTCACTCTTGGCCCCCATCAGCTGACACATCCTTTCTACAAGGCAGAGCCCACCTCCCACTAGAGAAACTGAAAACACCTTTCCCCAGCTTTGCTTACGGCTTTGCCAAAGTATATGACCTGGGGTCCTCCAATCAGACATCCCATTCTTTATTTTTATTTATTTATTTATTTAACTTATTTAGATGGAATCTTGCTCTGTCACCCAGGCTGAAGTACAGTGCAGTGGTGCAATCTCATCTCACTGCAACCTCTATCTCTCGGGTTCATGGGATTCTCCTGCCTCAACTTCCCAAGTAGCTGGGAACACAGGCGTGTACCACCACGACTGGCTACTTTTTGTGTTTTTTGTAGAGATGGGGTTTCGCCATGTTGCCCAGGCTGGTCTTGAACTCCTGGGCTCAAACAATCCTCCTGCCTCAGCCTCCCAAAGTGCTGGGATTACAGGTGTGAACCACTGCACCCGGGCATGTTCTGTTCTTGATTATTAATTAGAAACTGGTGGCACAAGGAAGCCACAATCATGCAGAATCCACCATGATGAGGATTGGGGAAGCAGCAGCTGAGGTCCTGGTGGCAGTACCCAGTGACCTTGTCCAGGGGTGGCACTGGCTGCAGCTTCTGTGCCTGGGGATGGCAGTGGTGGTTTTAACATTAGGCCAACACTGCAGTGTCAGACCTGGCACCTGATACTCCAAGAGCCACCCACCCTCCTTTTTTTTTTTTTTGAGATGGAGTCTCGTTCTTTTGCCCAGACTGGAGTGCAGTGGCATGATCTCAGCTCACTGCAACCTCTGCCTCCCCAGTTCAAGCAATTCTCCTGCTTCAGCCTCCCAAGTAGCTGGGATTATAGGTGTATACCACCATGCCTGGCTAATTTTTGTATTTTTAGTAGAGATGGGGGTTTCACCATGTTGGTTACACTGGTCTCAAATTCCTGACCTCGTGATCCACCCACCTCAGCCCCCCAAAGTGCTGGGATTACAGGCATGAGCCACCATGCCTGGCCTATCCTCCTTTTACCAAAGCCTTTTTCTCCTTCAATTAGCCAGACTAGGTTTCTATTTCTTGCAATTAAACACCCTGACTGATATATCAGCTCGAGTTTACAGATGAGGAGCTGAAGGCTCATTGGAGATCTTCAGAAAGGTTATCTCATCTCCAACCTAGGTGCAGGCCAGTGATCTTCTGCCCATTTTACAAGACAGTGACTTGGGAAGCATGTTTCAAGTAATTAGGAGCAAGGCTAGGGGGACACTTCTTAGAGGCATCCTGTCCCAGGCAACAGCTTGGTCCTCTGCACTGTTCCGCTTTCCACAGTTAATCCAACCTGCTCCCAAACATCACGCCTCCTCCCCAGGGTGCTGAAGATGAAGAGAGCCCAGCTGCACAGGGGACCCAGAGCTTGCTCTTCTGCTGACTCGGCAGTGACTCCTCTGCCTGGCATGACTGATGTTTCCAGGAGTCAGAGCCTCCTCAACCTCCCTACTCCCTAAGCACCTTTGCTTAATGCAGTAGCCCTGGGGACCCTCACAATTACATTTCTTCCATCTATTGTCTCCACTTTTTTTTTTTTTTTTTTTGAGATACTGTAGCCCAGGTTGGAGTGCAATGGTGTGATCTTGGCTCACTGCAACCTCTGCCTCCCAGGTTCAAGCGATTCTCCTGCCTCAGCCTCCCAAGTAGCTGGGATTACAGGTTATGTGCTGCCATGCCTGGCTAATTTTTGTATTTTTAGTAGAGACGAGGTTTCCCCATGTTGGCCAGACTGGTCTCGAACTTGTGACGTCAGGTGATCTGCCTGCCTTGGCCTCCCAAAGTGCTGGGATTACAGGCATGACCTACCGCGCCCAGCCCTACTGTCTCCACTTTTAGGAGTTCAAATCCACAACCTGACTCACTGGAATGCTCACAGGAGTTCATGAATCATCTGAGCTACATGGATTGTCTGCATGAGTTTAAGGCCATTGCAGACACCGTTTCTCACACAGACAGGCATGTCGTAGTGTCAAAGCTCCTGTTAGCAGCCTGCAAAACAGCCCAGGCCCTACGAATTATGTCACTAGAACATCAATTAATTTTGTCCAATGCCGAGGTCTGAAATGACTGCAAAGGGTAGACTCAGGAAAGTCTGAAAGAATCACTCATGTAATAATAATTTCATCATGAACAATAATAGTGACCACTTATTGAACACTTAAACTTAAGTCATGTGTCTGGCACTATAGTAAGTATTTTCTTTATATTCTGTCATTTAATCTTTACAGGAATCCTGAGGTCAGCATCATCCCAATTTCAAAGTATGACATGAAGGCTCAGAGAGGGTAAGCAGCTTGCCAGACATCCCACAGCTAGAAAGCTCCTAAGGACTGGCTCCTGGCTGCTATATATAGAACTAAGCCTGGTGGAAGTGTCAGAAATAGAAGTTCACTTCTGTCATCACCGACCTCCCCCAACCCCTTTGCAAAGGAGGAAACTGAGAGCCAGGAATTTCCAAAAGGCAAGGAACCCAAATTGCTGCCTCCTGTGAGATTTATACACTGCACCCCAAGCTGTAGGGGTAACCCAAGGACAAAGCTGTAATCCAGGCGAGAACATGTGCCCCATCTGGGGTCACCAAAATCTTACCAGCTTCCTCAGCTGGTGGATGGGCCACAGCCCCCTGAAGCTGGGGGAAAGGAAAGCCAGGGCCTCTCTGCCAACCAGCCTAGAGAGAGGTCTGCGGAAGGACCCCAAAGCCTGCAGGCCCCTCTGCACCCCGAACCCTACCGCCATCCTGGACCTCCAAAATCACCTGGGCCAACACAGCCCTGCATGGAAAAGGCTGGAACCTAGGGAGGAGCAGAGCCTCGCCCAAGGTCACTGGCGAAGCCTGAATAGAACCCGGGTCTCCAGGAGCCCTGTCTTTAGCTGTCTTGTCCAAATAGATTTTTTCAGTACCTCAGATTTCCATACTCCCCGGAGTGGGACTTCATCTGGGACCAAAGACGGGGTGGTGAGGGGAGTAGCAGGAGGGAGGAGTGCCCCGGGGCCCGAGCAGGATGAGCCTGAGGAAGACACGGGTCCCCATGTTCCCTTTCCCGCTCAGATAATGGAGGTGAACTAGGGGGAGCAGGGACCTCCCCACCTTCTGGGCGGGGCCCTGAGGGCCCAGGGCACCTTTGCTAGGGTGTCACTCCCCACTCCTGCACGAGTTTCCCAAGGACACCCTCGGGCTCCGAAAACGAGGGGGACGACGCCCTAAGGGCCCCTGAGCCCCTGGTTCTTCCCGGCCCCCAGGGCTTTTCTCCCACGGTTCCCAGGCGGCGACGGCGGGTGACCCGGAGGGCCGGCGCGGGGGTAAGGAGGAATAGGGGGTGTCTGCAGGGCTGAGGTTCCCCTCGGGAGTCTAAACAAAGACTAGGGCAGCGCCGTCCCCTACCCCGGGAACCCGACGCCGCGCGGCTACAGGGGGCCTGGAGGGGCCGGTAGGGCGGCGCAGGGCACTCAGCATAGTCAGCGCGGCGGGGCGGGTGAGAAGCGGGCAGGGGCGCGCTTCGGACGGGGTGTCCGACAGGCTTCGCGGTCCCCACTCGCCCTCCCACCCGTCCACCTTGCGTCCCAGCCGTGCAGAAGGCGGAAGCCACGCGCGAGAAACCGCGGTCAGTCCCGGGCCAGCCCTAGGCCCGGCACCGCCCCGCAGGCCGAGCGCCCACGCCCGCCAAACCCACGTGGGCACGCCCCCCGCGGCGCGCCGCCCCCAGCCCGGCCTCCGCCCCGACAGCCTCGGGCACGCGGAGGGGTTCCGGCGGCCCGCACCTGCACCCGCGCGTCGGCTGTGCCGACGCCCCGCTCCCCGCCTGCGCGTCTGTCTTGCCCGCATCTTCGCGGTGAGTCGGCGGCGCCCTCGCTTCTGAGCCCAGGGCCCGCTCCCCTCGCCACCGGGACTGCTGCGCGCGTCTCCGCCCCAGCCCAGCCCAGCCCCGCGCACAACCCCAGCCCCGCTAGCCCCGCACCGACTCGCTCCCGCCACATTTCGCCTACGCGGGGGCGACGCCCCCTCCTCCCTGCGCTCCCGGCTCTCCCTCCTTGCCTTTCCGGCCCCGCTGGGGACTGCCAGCCGCCGCCCGCGCCCCTCCACCGCGACGCCCGGGGACGGCGGGGCCTCTTTGTTCAGGTGGCGGGCACGGGGGACCCCCTCCCGCGGTGTCATCGCACCCCCTCCACCTCGCGCCCTCCCTCCGCCTCCTGGAGTTCACCCGGACCAGGTGGCGGCAGGCGCCTTTTGGGGGTGCGCGGCCGTGCAATTGGTGGATTTTTTTAAACCGTTTTGGAGGGGGGAGCGCGGCGTGGGGGACGGGAGAGCGCTCCTGGTTGCGAGCTGCTCCTTCCGCTTCGCTCCGCGCTCTCCTGCCGCTCAGCTCCGGGTCTCCCGCGCTCCTCTCCGCGGCTCGGCAGAGCGCGCTGCCCTGACGCTGGGCGCCGAGATGAAGGTGCTGGGACACCGGCTGGAGCTGCTCACAGGTACCGCCCGCCGCCCGCCTGCGCCTCAGCCCGCCACTTTCCGCGTTGGAGCGGGCTCCAGGCACGGCGGCCGGGGACTGGGGCGGCTCGGGTCCGAGCAGGAAGGGGTGCGGACGCCAACTCATTCCTAGTTTTGTGCTACCTGTTTCTGTGCGGAGCCGGGCCCCGGGAGAGGACTTGAGACTGTGGCAAGTCCCTGGCGCCGGCGTCCGGGCTGGGGGAGCACTGGTCGAGGGGCGGCGTCCGGGCTGGGAGAGCACCGGTCATGGAGTCTCCGACCAGCAGAGCTCGGGTCAGGACCCTGAAAGCTAGCTCAGGGCTCCTGCCTTCCAATCAGTGTCGCTTGTCCCCTAAGAAAGGACCCGTGGGCTTCTGGCAGGACCCGCGCCATGGACCTCTTACTCCTGACCCCTGTGACAATCTGAGCCGCCTTTCCCGGTGGGGAGAAGTTTCTTGCTGGGAGTGGAGGCCAAGTGGCCTGGGAGGTGGGAAGCCAGATTAGACCCTGCTGACTGGGGACCCTCAGCCTCGGGGCCCCTCTGGAGAGGTGATCAGTTGGCCTGCTGGAAACTCACATCCAGGGGGCAGTGGCTGGAGAGCAAGAGAGAACGCCAGGAAGAGGAGATGGGAAAGGAAGCAGGGACCCGGGAGGATCCGAGGACTGACTTCTGTGTTCTCCCCGGTGTGGAGAGACCCAGACAGGAGGAAAGGAAATCAGCCCGGATTCCTCCAGGCCTGGGACTTGTAGGTGCTCTATCCGTGTATGTCGGATGAGCAGATTCCAGTAAGTGTCCTCTGACACCTGGGGGAGGGGGCTGGTCACTGCCTTCAAGGACCTTCATGTCCGATGAGGGAAGAGAGCCCCTGAGCTCTGTTACCAGGCTGTAAGGGGCACCCGTCTGTGGGCGCACTCAGGAAACAGGGTGGAATCCGAGTCGGGGACAGCTTTTGAAGACCTGGAAAAACAATTTCTGTTAATGAAGAGGGAGGTGGCGTTATGGGCTGCAGGATCAAGGGACTGGCCCATGCTCTTGAGTGTGAAAGAGGCTTGAACTGGGAGAGGTATGGAAGCTGGATGACCTAGAATGTGCGTGTGTGTTGTGGGGGAGGGGGCTAGAAGGTGGGGGTTGGGTAGGTTGGGTGAGGTTTTATTAAATCAGCAGTAGCAGGCCAGGTGCAGTGACTCATATCTGTAATCCCAGCACTTTGGGAGGCCGAGGCCAGAGGATTGCTTAAGGCCAGGAGTTCAAGACCAGTTTGGGTAACATAGCGAGACCCGTCTTTACAAAAAATAAATAAATAAATCAACAATAGCTCATGACACACTTTCTGAGAAGGGGAGGTGGAGGCTGTTCCTGGGGCACTGGAAACTGGCTGGGTGCAAGAAGTGCCAGCGCTGAGCCCAGTTAGCCATGGGGCTGGCATCCCCTCCAATCCCTTGCCAACTTTTTTTTTGTGGATCTCACTTGAGGCAGACCCTGATCACCCGACTTGGAAAGGAACCACCCAGGCTGATGAACTTGTTAACCCCCTGGAGAGAAGGCTTTTAAAGCAACGTGGGTTGTTTGTTTGTTTTGTTTTGAGATGGAATCCTACTCTGTCACCCAGGCTGGAGTGCAGTGGCACAGTTGGCTCACTGCAGCCTCCACCTCCTGGCATCAAGCAGTTCTCGTGCCTCAGCTTCCCGAGTAGCTGGGATTACAGGTGTGTGCCACCACACATGGCTAATTTTTGAATTTTTAGTAGAAACGGGTTTCACCATGTTGGCCAGGCTGGTCTCGGACTTTTCACCTCAAGTGATCCGCCTGCCTCTGGCTCCCAAGGTGCTAGGATTACAGGTGTGAGCCACCACGCCTGGCCTTGTCCCATGGCATTCTGGCTGCCTGGCTTTGGGACAGTCTAATAGCTGTTCCACACTTCACTTTCCTCATCTGTAAAATGGGATCGTCGTGGTGCCTACCTGGCTGGGGCCTTTGGAGATTAGGTGTGACAGCGTTTAAGATGTCGAGAGCAGCTTCCGGCAAGTGGCCAGCAAAGGACAGTTGTGGAGCTGGCATCCTCAGGCTACCTCCCCAGTGCGCCCCATCACTGTGCTGGGGGCTCCTTCTCCTCCCACTGTGCTCCAGTTTCCAGATTCCCTCCTCCAGGGTGTTCCAGTTCCTTCACTGGGTTCTCAGAACAGTGCAGGCCTCTCTGAGATGTGTTTGTGTGTGTGGAGGGGGGTCTTGCTGCAACAGGAACAAGGAAGGCAGGGATTTTGGAATCAGAGGACGTGAATTTTAGGGTCTCCTCTGCTTCTCAGCTCCTGGAATTTTTTTTTTTTTTTTTTTTGAGATGGAGTCTCGCTCTGTCGCCGGGCCGGAGTGCAGTGGCAAGATCTCGGCTCATTGCAACTTCCATCTCCCAAGTTCAAGCGATTCTCCTGCCTCGGCCTCCCGAGTAGCTGGGATTACAGGCACATGCCACCAAGCCCAGCTAATTTGTGTATTTTTAGTAGAGATGGGGTTTCACCATGTTGGCCAGGCTGGTCTCAAACTCTTGACCTCGTGATCCACCCTCCTCGGCCTCCCAAAGTGCTGGGATTACAGGCATGAGGCACCGTGCCTGGCCAGCAAATTCTTACCTTCTTTCAGCATCAGTCTTAACAGTAAAATGGGAATAATAGCCCTCATTAACATTGTGAGGCCAGAGCAGTTGGCTCACGCCTGTAATCGCAACACTTTGGGAAGCCTAGATGGGTAGATCACCTGAGGTCAGGAGTTCGAGACCAGCCTGGCTAACATGGTGAAACTCCATCTCTGCTAAAAATACAAAAATGAACCAGGCTTGGTGGTGTGTGTGCCTGTAGTCCCAGCTACTGGGGAGACTGAGGCAAGAGAATTGCTTAAACCTGGGAGGTGGAGGTTGCAGTGAGCTGAGATTGCACCACTGCACTCCAACCTAGGCAACAGAATGAGACTGTCTCAAAAATATATGTATTTGTGGGGAGCCAAGATGATTCTTGTGAGGGAGTCCAGGACACTATCACACCTGCACACGAGCTCATTACAGTTCTCAGAGGGCAGATTTTTGGGGCCTTCAGTAGCCGGGTGAGTTTTTTATTTTGTAATGTGGTATGTGAAAGTGGGACACTGGTCTGTCCGCAAGTAGGAAGGCACTTGCTTTCTGCGCATCGGCACTGGAGCACCGTGTTCCCAAAATGGTTCAGAGTCAGAGCTCTAAGATGGCAGATTTGGGCTCTGAGTAGTGGATCTTGGAAAATTTTCTAAAATATACTTGATGTGTGATTAAGAAACAAAAGTTTTACCAGTTGTTTAGAATTTCGTTTTCATTTGAATACCTGGAATATCTAGCCCCACTCAATTTTATAGACGATTGTAGTGTTTGTTGGCAGATGTGTTGACCCACATTTTACATTTGGGGAAAACTGAGGCAGAGGTTTGCCCTAGGAGGCGGAAAACAGGACCCTGAGTCCTCATTTCCAGTTCCTCTGCTTCTCTGCTTCACTGGGGTGCTGTGATGTTGATGTGGGGGCACACACATGGTTGAGTAAGGAAGCGTGGTCCCTTGGAGGAGAGGGGAGGCATGAGGGTCATTGGGTGTGCCCAGGGAGGGTGGGTGTGGGGAGAGGGGCATGCTGTTCTGCTGGGTAGACGATTTTGAAGGGCAAGTTGGCAGTGATGTATCAAAAGCTTAAAAGTATGTGTGATCTCTGACTCAGCAGTTGAATTTTTAGGAACAAATAAAGTTGTGTTGCAAAGGTGTTTGTTCAAGGATATTTATTCCTCCATTGTTTATAGAAGGAAAAAAAGAAAAAAACAACTGGAAACAAGCTAAATGCCTAACAGTAGAGCAGCAGTGCATCATACCAGAGAACCCCAGGTAGCTGGGAATGATACTGCCAAAGGTTATTTATCCATCTGAACAGATGTCTCCTTAAATAGTGTAATACTAATGGTGATGACAGCTGACACGTATATGGCATTTGCTGTGTGCCAGGCACAGTCTTAAGCACATGCTGTATGTTAACTCATCATCATAACAGCCCTAGGAGGTATGTGCTATCATTTCTTTTTTTTTTTTTTACAGATAGGTAAACTGAGGCACAGGTAGGTTAAGTAACTTGGCAAAGAGCACACAGATGGTGAGTGACCAGCTGGAATTTGGACCAGAATATCTTGACTCCAGAGTCCAACAGATGTTTCAAAACATATTTTTTGTTGGCTTTAGAAACATTCTCTTTAGTGTTTAGATGAGCATTGGAAAATGAATAAAAGGATATGCACCAACACATTTATAGCAGTTTCTTTGGTTAACGGGATTCCATGTGGTTTTCACATTCTTCTTTTTGGTCTTCTGTTTTTCTCATTTTTCTCAGTAAATGTGTGTTACAAGAAATTCAAATTCTGTTTTCAAAAACTAAAAAATTCCCGTCTGAAGGCTAATTTTTTTTAAAAACTAAAAATTAATGCAAAGCACTAGAGGCTGATAAAAACCAATCCTGTGGGAATTCTGAAGCAGAGCTGGAGTCCAGTGGACAGAGAGAAAAGCCCAGGAGGAGGACTGGTTCCAGGTGGATGGCAAAGCTGACTTTCCTTAAAGTCTGAGGAGGAGGAACCAGCAAAGTGAAAAATGGAGGCAAAGGTGGAGCCATGGGGAACCTTGGAGGGAGGTTGTGCTGGGCTGTATGGTAGCCCCCAAAGATAGATGGATCCTAATCGCTAGAACCTGTAAATGTTACTGATGTGGCAAAAGAGACTTTGCAGGTGTGGTTAAGGATCTTGAGTTGGAGATGTTTTCCTGAATTATCCAGGTGGGCTCTAAATGCAACCACCTGTGTCCTTTTAAGAGGGAAGCAGGGGATATTCAAAAACAGAAGAAGAGGCGATATGATTGCTTCAGCAAGAAGCTCTGCTGTTGGTCTTGAAGGTGGAGGAAGGGGCTACCAGCCAAAGAATGCAGCTCTGGAAGCTGGAAAAGGCAGGGAACAGATTCTCCCTAGAACCTCCGGAGGGAGACAGCTTGCCAGCACATTAATTTCGGCCTAGTAAAATTGATTTTGGACTTATGACCTCCAAAACTGTAAGAGAATGAATGTGTGTTGCTTTTTTTTTTTTTTTTTTTTTTTGGAGACAGGGTCTTGCTCTGTTGCCCAGGCTGGAGGGCAGTGTGGCAAGATCTCAGCTTGAATGTGTGTTGCTTTAAGCCACCAATTTTGTAGTGATCTATGATAGCAGCCACAGGATATTAGCAGGGGTCTGTGCAGATCAGACTCATGCCTTGGCTTGCACTGAGGGCAGCACCGTGGGTTGGAGTCTGCAAGCCTGGTCCTGATCGCCCCGGCTGTGCGACCTTGACCTGAGCCTGGCTTCAGCCCCAGGGTAGTCCTGGGGATCAGCTGGGGTCAGCAGAGAGAGCACCACGACACTGTTATGTAAACTGAAGAGCCTCACACAAATCCTAAGTGGGATGGGCACTTCCACCCAGCCAGCATAAACCTGGTCTCCTCAATGCTTTAGATTCCAAACCACAGGTGAAATGTATCCACCAGCCAGAGTGATCAGGTGTCTTAAGCCCCATAACAAATACCCCTGGGGATCTAGATGCTACTTCAGTTCACCTGTTGGCAGGGGCAGCAGGGCAGGTGCTGTGTGCCTGCTGATAGGTCCCATCCTAGGCAGTGAGGTGAGGAAGGTGGGACTGCAGCCTCTTTGGAGGGGACAGGGGAAGTATTTCTGGGATATCTTCTTCCCAGAGCATGTGTGTGTGAGAGAGAGCAGGGAGTAGAGGAGTCTCATAACCAAGTCCAAGGTTTGCAGTTCCTAGGATGATACTCTGCACTCCAGACTGTTTCCTGACAGCTCTAGGGGTGCCAGAAATGGCTTTTAACAATATTGCCCACTTGTTTTTCTGGAGGATACATGTGCTGCTGGGCCTGGGCTCTGGGGTAGGGAAGGGGAAGCCGGCGGGCTCCCCTTCAAGTTGGGAGAGCTCTTGCACCAGCCTTTGCCTCATCTATAAAAAAAGGGTGCCCAGCTCACTGATCCAAAGCCCTTCCCAGCTGCAGAATATTCACTCTGTGCTTGACCCATGGGGTCGGAGCAGAGAAGCAGTTGTCAGGGATGACCCAGAGGTCTCCTGCAACCCACAAGGCAAGCACCCAGGAGGATGACCAGAATGGCTTGGGGACGTTTTTCACTGTCACAACTTAGGGTCTATCTCTGAAAGTGCCTGGGTTGAGGGAAAGGCCTGAACTACTCTGGACTGGACCATGGTGTTGCCATTGTGTGGTAGGAAGGGCCTGCCGTCAAGCACGTGGGGAGCTCTGACCCCACACTAGGGCTGGGCTCCCGTGTGATTACCAAAGGGAGGGGTGGGATGCTGACTTCACCTGCCCACCCCACCCCCATCACACAGGAGAAAATAACTTAGAAATTACGTTAGATCTCTTAGGTACAAGTGACAGAAACCAAACTTAGACTGATACAAAGAGGAACATGGGTGTCCCCGGCCAGCACAGTGGACACAGGGCCATCGGGCTCTCTCTTTCTCTCCCTCATTCCTATTAGTTGGTTCTCTGGATTGCTTGAGCTCTAAGTCAGGCCCTTCCTCACAGGGGCAGTGTGGTTGCTGGCTCACAGACCATCCTCCCGAAAACCCCATTGCTGGGGAAGAGCTTTCCCTCCCCAAGGATTCCAGCAAAGGCCTTTGAGACTGGGCCCAGGGCTCTGTCCACTTGGTTTCCAGGTCACCCTACCCCTCCGTCTCCTGCCTCAGTGGCTTCTCACTCGCTTTGCTGCTCTCTCTTCATTGTCTTCCTCTGGGGCTCAGTGCTGGGACATCTTCCCTGTCCTCATCCACTCCCTAGATGACCTCATCTAGTCTCTCTATGGTGGTATCTTTGAAGTGGCTCCTCCCAAGGGTCTGAAGTATGAATTATTTTTTAAAAACTGTATTATAGGCCAGGAGCAGTGGCTCATGCCTTTAATCCCAGCACTTTAGAGGGCTGAAGCGGGTGTATCACAAGGTCAGGAGTTCAAGACCAGCCTGGCCAACATGGTGAAACCCCATCTCTACTAAAAATACAAAAATTTAGCTAAGCGTGGTGGCGTATGCCTGTTATCCCAGCTACTCAGGAGGCTGAGGCAGGAGAATCACTTGAACCTGGGAGGCGGAGGTTGCAGTGAGCCGAGATCTTGCCACTGCATTCCAGCCTGGGTGACAGAGTGAGACTCAGTCTCAAAATAAATAAATAAATACTGTATTATGTATTCTCCTTTCCTCCCCTCCCCTCTGCTCCTCTTCTTTCTTCCTCCCTTTCTCTTCCCTTCATTTCTTTATATAGGAAGACAGCATCTTACTTTGTTGCCCAGGCTGGAGTACAGTGGTGCAATCACAGCTCACTGCAGCCTCGACCTCCTGGGCTTAAATGATCCTCACACCCCAGCCTCCACCCCCAAGTAGCTGAGGCCACTGTGGCATACATCACTATGCCCAGCTAATTTTTAAATTTTTGTGGAGGTAGGGTCTCCCTATGTTGCCCAGACTAGTCTTGAACTCCTGGGCTCAAGTAATCCTCCCACCTTGGCCTCCCAAAGTGCTGGGATTACAGGCCTGAGCCACTGTGCCAACCTGAAGCACAGACTCTTATATCCACCTGCCCATGGGCAGCTTCACCTGGCTTAGGTCTAAAACCACACAACCCTCCTCTCTCCCCCAAACCTCTTCTTCCCAAGGTCTTCCCTAAATCCTAAATGATGGTTTTTGTCCCTCCATGGCTCCACCAGTCACCCTAACTTCTCTCTCCCTCCCCTGCCATGACTGACGGATCTGCAGCTCCACCTCGCTTTACCTTCGGAACACACCCAGAAGCTGAGGACTTCAGCCACCTCCTGCACTGCCACTGTGTGGCAAGCCAGCAGCACCTCAATAACTGGTCTCCCCATTTCCACTCTAACCCCCAGGTCTATTCTGCACATCGCAGGAGGAGGAATCCTTCATGATGAATCGTATCACATCATCCCTCTGCTCAGAACCCTCCAGTGCATGATTATACTCAGAGTAAAAGCCAGAGTTTCCCTAACAACCTTCAGGGTTGAATGGGACCAGCACCCCAATCCTTACCACCTCTGTCCTTATCTTCTCCCCTCCTGGCTCACCCTGCTGCAGCCACCCTTTTTCTGCCCCTTCCCTTCCCTTTCTTTTTCCCTTTCCCTTTCCTTGAGAGAGTCTCCCTATTACCCAGACTGGAGTCCAATGGAGCAATCTCAGCTCACTGCAACCTCCACTTCCCACGTTCAAGTGATTCTCCTGCCTCAGCCTCCCAAATAGCTGGGATCACAGGTATGCACCACATACCACACTCCCAGCTAACTTCTGTGTTTTTAGTAGAGACGTGGTTTCACTATGTTGGCCAGGCTGGTCTCGAACTCCTGGCCTCAAGCCATCTGTCTGCTTCAGCCTCCTAAAGTGCTGGGATTACATGCGTGAGCCATGGTGCCTGGCCAGCTTCCTTTCATTTGCTCAAGCATGCAGGTGCCTGCCGCCTGGCCTTGGTGCTTGCTGCTCCCCCTGCCCTGAGTGCCCTTCCTGGACATCTCCAAGGCTCACTGCTGGATCTCCTTCAAGTCTTCTCGCATCCCCTTCTCAGCAGGTGGCTTCTCACTCTTACCACCCTGTTTCACATCCCTCTCTCTCCCCTCCTGTGAAGTCGCTTCCTGCATTGCTCTTGGGATGTCTGACGTGCCCTGTATTTACTTAGGTTTGTGGATTGTTTGCCTCCCCGCCCAGCACCCAGAAAGCTCCTGAAGGTAGAAGTGTTTGTCTATAATGGTCAGTATTTTATCTCCAGTCCTAGAACACAGTAGGCGCCAAATCAGTATCTGATGAATGAATGAATGAATGAATGAATGAATGATGTTGGCCTGGGCCACCCCTGGGCATGGTCATTTGGGGCCGAACCACATGTCCTGAGAACGGGAAAGGGTGGTTTCCCCAAAGGAAAACCAGGTGCTGTTAGAAGAAAGGACCTGGGTGTCAGGTGGGCACCGATGCAGGTAGCCCCCTCTGCAGACGTTGCATTTGAGGCAGGAAAGCTCTGGGAGTTGCTTGGAACGGGGTCCCTCTCTGCCGGGTGAATGTCATTTCTCAAACACTAATAAATCGGGCATTTCAGAGAAGTAGGGGGCTTTCCGTGAGAAAAATGCCCAGGAAGAAAGATGCTCCTCGGGCTCTTTCTTTACTGGAGACTGTATTGTAGATGTGCCAGAGAAGGTTCATTGCCTCAGTTTACCTGTTTGAATGTTGCACAAAGATCCAGGATTCGTGTATCTGGGAAATTTGCCAGATTGAGCAGAGATACACAGCTGAATTGAGTGAGGCACCTGTGTGAAAGAAATGTGAGAATCTGTGACAAAAAGTGCCAAACTAAGCTTTTAACCTTTTAATGTAGGTCATGGTTACCCATGTCAGTACAATTATTGTGAGCTTGTGAGTGTGGGTTAGGAGGGGCTGGATCTGGTGTAAACTGCCAGAGAGAATAGCCTCAGCTGCCTGCTGGAGGGAGGAAGTTGCAGGCTTGCTCTAGCATTTTCCTGGTTTTCTTTGGGAAAGCCCCACCCTTTCCTTTTTCCTTGACTTCTTTTTTTTTTTTTTTTTTTTTTTGAGACGGAGTTTCGCTCTTGTTACCCAGGCTGGAGTGCAATGGCGCGATCTCGGCTCACCGCAACCTCCGCCTCCTGGGTTCAGGCAATTCTCCTGCCTCAGCCTCCTGAGTAGCTGGGATTACAGGCACGCGCCACCGTGCCCAGCTAATTTTTTGTATTTTTAGTAGAGACGGGGTTTCACCATGTTGACCAGGATGGTCTCGATCTCTTGACCTCGTGATCCACCCGCCTTGGCCTCCCAAAGTGCTGGGATTACAGGCTTGAGCCACCGTTCCTTGACTTCTTTTAGCATGATAGGGTGAGTCTCCAAGAAAAATATCCAAGTTCAGATTAGCTTCAACTGTGTGTAACAGAAAATCCATGATAATAATAAGCAAGATTAAATTGTATTTTTCTCTTTCATAACGAGGATCTCAAAATAGAGGATTCCCAAATCATAGCTTCATGATTCTCAGGTACCTTGACTCTTTCTATAGCGCCACTTTGCACCTTTAGAATCCTGCCTTTGGGGCTAAAATGGCTGTTCAAGCTCCTGCCATCACATCTGTATTCCAGCCAGAAGGCAGGAGGAAGAATCAAAGAATGGTATGTCTCCCCGCTTTTTTTAAGACAGAGTCTTGCTCTGTCACCCAGGCTGGAGGGCAGTGGCATGATCTTGGCATACTGCAACCTCTGCCTCCCAGGTTCAAGTGATTCTCCTGCCTCAGCCCCCCGAGTAGCTGGAATTACAGGTGCCGACCACCATGCCCAGCTAATTTTTGTATTTTTAGTAGAGACAGGTTTCACCATGTCGGCCAGGCTGGTCTTGAACTCCCGACCTCAAGTGATCCACCTGTCTCAGCCTCCCAAAGTGCTGGGATTACAGGCATGAATCACCTCGCCCGACCACATCTTCCCTTTTAAGAACACTGACTGAAAGCCACATGCTTCCATTTTCCTCTCACTGGCAGAACATCACATCATCATAAATAAAGTTTATTCCCATCATCCACCTACTCATCTAAAATATGGGGATTATTATTAAGAAGAGGAGAACAGACATGGGGGGACAATTAGCAGTCTTTGCTGCAGTAGTACTCTTTCACTGGTTCCTTGTAGAAGCTGCCCAAGTGGAATGTGTGATTGGGATTCTAGCTCCATCTTCCCCTTGGTCTTAGAATTAGAACATTATTGTGTCTACTGTAATGACTGTGCTTAACACCTGGAGCTGTGCAGTTTAGAGAAACAGAGTTTACACATTGGTGCTGTACATCGGCTTCTTACTTTATGAAAGGGCTACGTTATGTCCTTTCTAAGGTGCACCTTTTTTCCGTACTTTTTTTTTTTTTTTTTTTTTGGAGACGGAGTTTCGCTCTTGTTACCCAGGCTGGAGTGCAATGGCGCGATCTCGGCTCACCGCAACCTCTGCCTCCTGGGTTCAGGCAATTCTCCTGCCTCAGCCTCCCGAGTAGCTGGGATTACAGGCATGCGCCACCATGCCCAGCTAATTTTTTTGTATTTTTAGTAGAGATGGGGTTTCACCATGTTGACCAGGATGGTCTCGATCTCTTGACTTCGTGATCCACCCACCTTGGCCCCCCAAAGTGCTGGGATTACAGGCGTGAGCCACCGTGCCCGGCCCTTTTTTCCGTACTTTAACATCTCTAAGATTGGGATGCATCAGACAGTCTCTGTTGGCAAGGGGGCACCATGCTGTTACTGCCATCACATGAACATCAGAACTTGCGAGTGGACGTCAGCAGCTCAGAAGGAAATCCCAGAGATAGTAGTAGAGCATGCTTGATGCCAGAGAAGCTCAGGTTGTGTGGAATAGCACAGGCATCAAAAACCCCAAGATAGATTAAGAGACATTGGACTCAGAATGTGAAAAGGAATACCTTAAACAATTTATTTCAATTATATTTTCCTTTTTAAAAATTTACAAGAGTAATAGATGCTTTTTAAAAAAAATCTGGTTCTAATATATTCTAAAAGAGTTCTTTCAGTAAGTACAAAAAAACCCCCTGAATGATAGGAACTCATCACAGGGGTAGCGGTTCTGACACCACTTTGTGTGTATCCCCAGGAATGAACAAATAAGCAAAAATATTATGGATAATGAGAGCAAGGTTTCTCACCACTGGAGAAAAAAATTGCAATCAAAGTGGGGAAGCTAGAATGCACTCTGTGGTGTCAAATTAGAGTTAAAGTTACCAGTATAAATTCCAGATTCCTTATATGTATGGAGAGAGAGAGATTTATACGTAAATTGTGTGTGTGTGTGTGTGTGTTAGTATCTTGCATACATTCAAAGGTCTGCCTGCTGAGAGGGCCAGACCAATGACACCCAGGAGCAATGAGCACACCTGGTGTCCAGATCTTGGTTTCTAAACATCATCCTCCAATAAAGCGAACTAGTGCTCCTTGGAGAAATGATTGATTTCATGGTTGAGGCAAAGAAAGTACAAGATCAGCTTAGAACATGTAATGAGGCTAGAATATTTGAAACTCAAAAAATAATGGGTACATGTTGAAAGCACGCAGGAGCCTCCTTAAGGGAGCTCCCAATGGCCAAACCTGGCTCAGTTTGAACAATTAATCAAATAATGATAGCAATGGCCTTTAATCCACAGAGTAAAATAAATATCCATGAATCCATATTTATATAAATAAGTAATCACATAAAGGAAGAAAAAGGACTACTCTTTCTTACAGGATAATTCCAATAAGTGTAGAAGAGATTATGGAAATAGAAAAGTATCTTCTTCCTTTTCTTCAGCAGGAAAAAAAGAATTATAATTAGACAACCACCAAAGTAATAATTGCTGTAGGCAAAAATCAATAGCTGTTAAAATTAGCAGGGGTAAAGGGGGTGGAGGGGGTGGGGAAGTATGATGAGACAGGATGTTTACATAGTGTCAGAGTATCTTCCCACACTGCTTACAAAGGGAAAAATAGTAACATTTCAGTGGAGAAGCCTGGCAGACAGCTCCTTATCAAAGGGATCAAGGTTAACATCCTCTGTAATAAGACAGATTGACATCATGTGTCTGCTGATATAAACTGAGAGGGGCACCGCACTTCTGTGTATCTTTGCCAAAAATGTTTAACCTCGGTCTAATCATGAGAAAACAACAGCCAAACCCAAAGCGAGGGCATTCTACTGATCAACTGGCCGGTACTCTTCAAAAGTGTCAAGGTCAGCCAGGCATGGTGGCTCCGCCTATAATCCCAGAACTTTGGGAGGCTGAGGCGGGCAGATCACAAGGTCAGGAGTTTGGGACCAGCCAGGCCAACATAGTGAAACCCCGTCTCTAGTAAAAATACAAAAAATTAGTTGGGCATGGCGGTGAGTGCCTGTGATCCCAACTATTTGGGAGGCTGAGGCAGGAGAATCGCCTGAACCTGGGAGGCAGAGGTTGAAGTGAGCCGAGATGGCGCCATTGCACTCCAGCTGGGGTGACAGTGTGAGACTCCATCTAAAAAAAAAAAAAAAAGAGGGTCATAACAGATGGACTGAGGAACTATCCCATTTGGAGGAGACTAGGGATATGGCAACTAAAGATGATGTGGCATCCGGGGTTGGGTCTTAGACCCAAGAAAGGGCATTATTGGGGAAAACTGGGAAAATTGATGTAAGTCTGTATATTACTTCACAATATGTATTAGTGTTTAATTTCCTGGTTTCTCTAATTGTCTTACGATTCTGTAGCATGATAGCATTGGGGGAACCTGAGTGAAGTGTTATGTGGGAAATTTCTGTGTTTCTGTGCTAGTTTTGTTTCTGTTGTTTCTTTTTCTTTTTTCTTTTTTTTTTTCAAGACGGAGTTTCGCTCTTGTTGCCCAGGCTGGAGTGCAATGGCGCAATCTCGGCTCACCGCAACCTCCGCCTCCTAGGTTCTGGCAATTCTGCCTCAGCCTCCCGAGTAGCTGGGATTACAGGCACGCACCACCATGCCCAGCTAATTTTTTGTATTTTTAGTAGAGACAGGGTTTCACCATGTCGACCAGGATGGTCTCGATCTCTTGACCTCGTGATCCACCCGCCTTGGCCTCCCAAAGTGCTGGGATTACAGGAATGAGCCACCGCGCCTAGCCCTTTTTTGCATTTTTTTGTAAGCCTAAATTTTTTTCAAAATAAGTTAAAAGGGAGGAAAGTATGTCTTAATTTAACTGGCAGTGTTTTTTTTTCTTATTGATACATAAAATATTAGTGTCACTTGTAATCAGTGATATCTTAGATTTGATAAAATCTAATGTATAGGATTAAAAAAGAATCTCCCTTTTACACCCTTCTAAATCCCTATCCTTCTCCAGAGATAAAGCACTGCTAGTTTACCCTGAATCATTTGAGGATTTTTTTTTTGGAAGTTGCCAATATATGTACCTGTTCAATGCGTATATTTTTTTACATAAATGGGATTATTATTTTTATTTTTGAGACAAAGTCTCGCTCTGTTGCCCAGGTTGGAGTGCAATGGCATGATCTCGGCTCACTGCAACCTTCGCCTCCCAGGTTCAAGCAACTCTCCTGCCTTAGCCTCCCAAAGTGCTGGGATCACAGGCGTGAGCCACTGCGCCTGGCCATAAATGGGATTATTGTTACACATTATTTTGTGACAGGCCTTTTTTTCTGAATTGCATATTTTAGAATGCTTTCACGCTCTGTTTGAGTGGAGCCGCCTTGTTTATTTAATGGCGGCATGGTACTCCAGGGCGTAGATGTTCTGTAATTCATTTAACTATCCTCCTGATGCTCATTGAGGTAGTTTTAAGATTGCACTCCTCCACTCAGCTGCACGGGGAGCACCTTGCGTGCTGCCTCTTAGTGTACACATGGGCGTTTTTCTTTAGGATAAATACCTAGACACAGAATTGTAGAGCTGACAGATATTGGCATTTAACACACTACCAAGTTGTTCTCCAAATAAAGTTGAACCCACTCCCATCCAGCCAGCAGCATAAGTGTGCCCATTTCCCTAGAACCTTACCAACCTTGCATATTATCAGTCTTTTAGTAATGTGTGGTCTGTATAAAGAATGATTGATTCATTCATTTACTTATTTCATTGAACAGAAATGTTGAATGTCTGTGCCCAGCACTGTCATAGACACAGGGGACATCCCAGCGAACAAAACAGATGTCCTTGTCCTCTAGGACTGTCTGAGAAGCCTCGATCTGAGCAGGTCACACTGCTCATTGTTTCACATGTATTTCTCTGATGGCCAATGAGGCAGGGCAGATGCTTTTCCCAGCAGTTTCTTCTCTGAATTCCTGTCCCAGATCTTTGCCCACATTTCCCTGGTGTCCATAGTATTTTCCTTCTCTTATTGAGCCCTAAAATGGGAGCGCTACTAAATCTATCTCCTTTAGGGGATTTTGGCAAACCCCATGGGGAGACTGGACACACGTAGGATTTGAGAGGAAGGAGCGAGCCCAGGCCGACCTGCAGGAGATCATGAGGCTGCATCTGCACCCCCAAGTTTTTCTTGTTGTTTTTGTTTGTTTGGGTTTTTTGTGGTTTTGTTTTGTTTTGTTTTGTTTCATTTTTTTGAGGTGGAGTCTCACTCTGTCGCCCAGGCTGGAGTTCAGTGACGCTATGTCAGCTCACTGCAACCTCCATCTCCCAGATTCAAATGATTCTCCTGCCTCAGCCTCCTGAATAGCTGGGATTACCACTACCATGCCCACCACCATGGCCAGTTAATCTTTAAATTTTTATTAGAAACGAGGTTTCACCTTGTTGGCCAGACTGACCTCGAACTCCTGACCTCAAGTGATCCACCTGCCTCAGCCTCCCAAAGTACTGGGATTACACCATGCCCTGCCCTGCTCCCTTCAATTTTTGTGGCCAAACTCGCTGCCCTGGAAGTCCCACCAAGCAACCTCGTACCAGAGCAGCTGCTACCAGAAGGATCTTCACACCTTGATGGTGTGCATTTGAATAGTACTTTATGCCTGTAAGTGACATTGGATAACAGTGGTATTTGAGCAACAAAAATGTTTACCCTGTGCTTTCCTATAGCTTCTCTGGGCAGGTCAGCCATGGAGATTTCTGATCTGTCCTCTATCCAGTTTACCAGCAGTGGACTCTGTGGGGTTGGACAGATGAACAAGATCATGTCACTGTCCTCTGGGAGGTGACAGTAGGGAGATTAAACCACTCATCCATGCATCAGTGGGTTAGCAAGATGATAGAGTCCCAGCCTGGCCAATATGGCGAAACCGTGTCTCTACTAAAAGTACAAAAATTAGATGGGCGTGGTGGCACAAGCCGGTAATCCCAGCTATGTTGGGAGGCTGAGGCATGAGAATTACTTGAACTCAGAAGGTGGAGGCTGCAGTGAGCCAAGATCACACCACTGTACTCCAGCCTGGGCGACAAGAGTGACACTCTTGTCTTTAAAAAATAAAAAATGATAGAGTCCACACATGAGCATGTGGACTCCAGACCCAGACATCGTGGATTGAAATCCAGGTTCCATCACTTACCAGTTGTAACATTTGGGGCTGGTTATTTCACCTCTGTGTGCCTCACTTCCTCAGCTACAAATTGAGAGCAACAGTAATCCCTACCTCAGTGAGGAGTTAGGAGGAGTAGATGAGCTTATACATGTAAAATGCCTGGAACATAGCGTTCAGTAATATTAAGGATTGTTTTTCACATTGTCCCCATTGTAGGGATATGATGGGGAAAGGCATTCCAGGCACAGGGAACAGCGTGAACAAAGGCATGTGATCCCCATGGGGAGGATGTGCTACTGAGTCAGCCTTGGCCTTTAGCCAGGAGTGCCAGGATCCAAATGTGGCTGCCTGAGACAGTGGGAATGTACTGGGAGTGTATGTGTGTGTGTGTGCACGTGTGTGTGTGTGTGTGCGCACGCGCAAAGGATGGTGGTGTGGTTGGTGGGGGCATAGGGATTCATATGTTCAACCCAAGGAAAAAGGAGAACTGGTCAAGTTCAGGTTTGGTGTAAATCAAGGAGCTGAACCTAGAGAGGGGAAATGGAGGCTGGGCTGGAGAAAGTAATGTCCTCCGCATCCTCCATCCCGCCACGCATCCAGGGAGGCAGAACAAATGTAGGTGGGTGGGAGCATGTACTCTGAGGCCCCCTCCTGGGTCAGACACAGGAGGACTTGCACCAGTCGCTCCTTCCTATGCTGCTTTTTTCTCCTCTGTAAATCGGGAATGCTGAGGGAAGATGGAGGCCCCATCCCTGCCCCACCCTCAGTGCTGTCCCAGACCTATGAGATCAGGATAGGACAGGGAGAATAATAAGAGGGTCCAGCTCCCTGGACAGTTCCAGACCCCCTATATCGTGCAGTTGGAAGGTGATTCCCCAATTTCTGGGGCACCAGATTGTGGGGGCTTCTTTTCCAACCAGGCACTGGTGAGGCTTGGTGGCCTATGTATTACTGAGCACCGACTCTGATCCCAGCAGTAGGGAAACAGCAGGCCCACGGCGCCTGGGTGCACAGGCCTGGGCATGAGTCACGGCTCCCACTGGACCACTTCATTCCTTTTCCATGGCATGGGCCCCTCCCCCAGGGTGGAGCTGGCCAGGCCTGGTTATGGCTCATTTCATTTGCCTGTGGCATTTCTCATAATAATGAGACCTTGTGACTCAGGAGTGCTGCATCGTCAAGGCAGCGTGGATCGGACCTTGACCCTGACCTGTGGGTCCCCTTTACCTTGTGGCTGAAGGAACACCAGCCATTCCACAGTCTGCCTCTTTTCTTGTTTGGTCTCTCCCTGTCCCAGGTCTGGTTCCTCTGTCTGGCTTCTCCTGAGTCCTCTAACTTCACTCCATTTATGACTTGCTGTCTTCTCCTTCGCTTCTAGTGTTTCTCGATGGGCGGCTGTGGGGGTTTGGGGTGGGGAGTGGTCCTTCATGTGCAGCACTGTCCCCACATTGCATGACCCTTCTCACCCGTGGGCCTTGGGCATTGAATGTAGGACCCCTAGTCACTGAGACTACCCAGATTCTCCAATGTATTTTCATTTTTTTCTTTTTTTTTTTTTTTTTTTTAGACAGAGTCTTGCTCTGTCTCCCAGGCTGGAGTGCAGTGCAGTGATGCAATCTCAGCTCACTGCAACTTCCACCCCCTGGGCTCAAGTAGTTTTCATGCCTCAGCCTCCTGAGTAGCACCTGCCATCATGCTCGGCTAATTTTTGAATTTTTAGTGGAGATGGGGTTTCACCATGTTGGCCAGTCTGGTCTCGAACTCCTGGCTTCACATGATCCACCCGACTTTGCCCTCCAAAGTTCTGGGGTTACAGGCGTGAGTCACTGTGCCTGGCCCCACAAAGTATTTTCAAAACCCCCCACCATCTCCTACCACTACTGAACTTGTTCTCCCGATTTAGCAATTGCTTTTCTCTGTAGGATGTGTTAAACTACTGCTGATCAGGCCAGGCGCGGTGGCTCACATCTATGATCTCAGCACTTTGGGAGGCCGAGGCAGGTGGATCACGAGGTCAAGAGATCGAGACCATCCTGGTCAACATGGTGAAACCCCATCTCTACTAAAAATACAAAAAATTAGCTGGGCATGGTGGTGCCTGCCTGTAATCCCAGCTACTCAGGAGGCTGAGGCAGGAGAATTGCCTGAACCCAGGAGGCGGAGGTTGCGGTGAGCCGAGATCGCGCCATTGCACTCCAGCCTGGGTAACAAGAGCGAAACTCCATCTCAAAAAAAAAAAAAAAAAAAAAACCAACAAAAAAAAACTGCTGCTGATCAATTTAAGCATTTATGGGATAGTTCCACGAATGACCACAGTCATGCCTTCTATTTTTAACCCTAATAAATCAGAAGGTTCACCTGGCCAGGGTCTCGGCATAGAATCACAGTTACAGAGGCATAGCGGGAGGGCCTGCTGGCTGCACGGTGGGAGCCAAGTGCTCCTGTTTGCTTTTACTTATTTATTTTTTCTTTTTCTTTTTTCTTTTTTCAATTTTCTTTTTAATTCTTTTTTTTATTTTCATGAGTAGAATCTCTTAATCCTCCTCAAAAAAAAAAGAAAGAAAAAGAAGGAAAGGAGAAAATAACACAAATCAGCAACCAGAAGTAATTAAACTGAAATGCAATTCCTCTTAAGGAATCCGCCCACACTAACACAGCTAAGGAGTCCGTTTCCACACTCCCCGCGCTCTTTTGCCCTTGAGGAGCTTCTCACATGTCTGTCCCCCCACCAAAGGGGCTGTTTCCTCTCCCTCATCCCCTGTACCATCCCTCCCCTCTGTACATCAGCTTAGCCTCTCCGCACGCAGGTGTGAATCTGTCCTCTCACAGAAACAAGAGGAAAAATACAAAACTCCAAAGTTATCTTAAATAGGCAGGGAAAGACAAGGAAGACCCTGATCACCTACATGATTTTTGTTCTATTCAAATATGTACAAAATCTTATATTTAAAAGGCATTTTAGGCTGGGCATAGTGGCTCACTCCTGTAATCCCAGTGCTTTGGGAAGCTGAGGCAGGAGGATTGCTTGAGCCCAGGAGTTTGAAACCAGACCCCATCTCTACAAAAGATGAAAAAAAAATAGTGGGGCTCTGGTGGCACACACCTGTGGTCCCAGCTACTTGGGAGGCTGAGATGGGAGGATCACTTGAGCCCAGGAGTTAGAGGCTGCTGTGAGCCATGATTGTGCCACTGCACTCCAGCCTGGAGTTTGCTTAGAGCAGAGCCAGGGGTTGTTTACAGCAAGCCCTGTCTCTAAACAAACAAAAAAGATCATTTTTACACTTTGGGAGGCTGTGGCAGGCGGATCACCTGAGGCCAGGAGTTCAAGACTAACCTGGCCAACATGGCAAAACCTTGTCTCTACTAAAAATACAAAAAAATTAGCCAAGCATGGTGGCAGGTGCCTGTAATCCCAACTACTTGGGAGGATGAGGCAGGAAAATCACTTGAACTTAGGAGGCAGAGGCTGCAGTGAGCTGAGAATGCACCACTGCCCTCCAATCTGGGCGACAGAGCAAGACTCCGTCTCAAAAAAAAAAAAAAGGTTATTTATATATGTATTGTTTCTATTGCACCTCAAACTTCTCTGAGGTGGGCAGCATGCTCTCATAGTGCAAATGAGTGAGGCTTTGAGTGATTTGCCCAAAATAAAGCCAGCCATTGAATGATACAGGAGAAGTGCCAGCCTGGTTTCAGTGGCTCCAGGCCTTACCGCTGAGAAGTAGAAATATTGGGATTTATCCCAGACCCATTCCGTGTTTACAGCTTCTGTCTGCCCAGCAGGTCCCTGCACATGCCTCTCCTGGGAGAGCTGCACCAAGGGCTGGGCAGGGCGGCTCCTGGCCCTTTAGGGAATAAGAGATCAAGAAGGGGAAAAGCGTGGCAGAGTGGAAAGAGCCATTGCTGACCACTTCATAGACTCTGGCGTCCCCCACCTCTGTGCTGCTTAACTCTTTGGAGACCTTAGCCAGGCTTCATTAGTAGGAATCTCATTTTCTTATAACTTATCACATAGCTACTTTTTAAAAATTCATAACTTTCTTCAGAAGAAACTTCTCTGCTGCCCCGCTGTGGGAATGTCAGCTCTGGCCTCTGTCCTGGAGCCCCACAACTCCAGTCAAGCCCTGGTCTGTCTTGTTTTTCATGGGCTGAGACATTCCCAGTTCTCTGAATGATGAGGTCTCTCTCTGCCCCTTTCCCTGCCACCACCTCCGTCACAGGCCATCTGTCCCTGCACTGCCCACTCTCAGCCCTTTTAATAGCATGGTCCTTGGGGAGGATGGTGTCCAGGGTGGTTTCATAACAGGCTGGGGGAGGGGGCACAGGGACACCCAGGGCTACTGAGGGGTTTAATTGAGATGGGTGTGCAGGAAGGCAAGTGGCTAAAATGTCCTGATGCGGAAGAGTTTTTCAAGGAGGGGACCCTTCTTTCAGCTCTCCCAACCCCCACCCTGGATGGGTGAGTGTGCACTCATCAGAAAGGATGGAAATGGGAGCGGGAGAGCCGTGAGGATGCCTTTCTAAAAATACAGCCCATCTGCATTGTGTTAGCTGGTTTCCTCGGAAACCACTGGGAGCCGGGACTCCAGCATGGCACGTGTGCAGGGACCTAGGCCTGGGTGGACGGGAGCTGCCCTGCCTGGCCCCTGGTGCAGAAGACAAGAACTCTTCCAGGAGGTGAGGGCCCACAGCCCTCACTTAGGCTTCTGTGGCGCCTGGGCGGTCAGCAGCTTTCAGTCCAGCCCTAGCACATACAAACCCCAAACTAGACTCCAGCAGGGACCCCTACCTATCACGAGGTACCATCTCTGTTGCACTCTGGAGGGCTGATGCTTCTTGCTGCTGATGGGATGGAAGGAAATCCAGGGAGGGTCCAGAGCTGCCCCCTGGTCTCACGACAGAGCCCTGCCACAGACATGGCTTCCACCTGAGACCCTGTACCCGTGGTTTGCCTTCAATCACTGGGCCTGCCCAGGGAGAAGCCAAAGGGCAGGGGTGTCTTCTGACCAACCAGCTGGTGGGGATTGTCAGTCCTTCAGGGCAGAAGGGGAAGTCTGGGGCTTTACCCTTAAGAAAGGCTAGAAATATGTTTTCTCAAAGAACAAATATTAGGCAGGCAAGAAAAGAAGAAAGCCTAGAAATAGCATTGGAAAGGGAGAGAGGGAGCAGAGAAAGGAAGGAAAGAAGGGAGGAAGGGAGGGAGAGGAGGAGAGGGGGAGCAGTGAGGGAGGCAGGAAAGGAGGGAGGAAGGAATCTGTCCTTCTGTCCTTCCACAGCAGCTGGCCATGGTGTTATAGAATGAGCCCTGAGCACTGGATTAGGAGTCTAGTCTTGGCCCCATCTGGGCAAGTGATCAAACCTCCTTTAGCCTTGGTTTCCTCATCTCACTTCCCATTGGGGTGAAATAAAATAGCTTTGTGGCTTATGCTATAATCCCAGCACTTTGGGAGGTAATGCAGGAGAATCACTTGAGGTCAGGAGTTCCAAACCAGCATGGCCAGCATGGCAAAACCCTGTCTCTACTAAAACTGTAAAAATTAGCCAGGTGTGGTGGCTCATGCCTGTAGTCCCAACTACTTGGGTGGCTGAGGCACAAGAATCTCTTGAACCCAAAAGGCAGAGCTTGTAGTAAGCCGAGATCACGCTACTGCACTCCAGCCTGGGGAACAGAGTGAGGCTCTGTCTCTAAATAAATAAATGAGATTTGTGAGCTGTGAAATGCTTTGCAAGAATAAGGAGTTGTTACTGATCTTCAACCAAATGGTTTTTTTTAAAAAGGCTTCTTTCCTGATTTCAGATCATAGACCCAGTTTTTAGTCCTCCACCCAGGAATATCACGTGTTAACTTTTTTTTTTTTTTAAGAAACAGGATATAGATCTGTTGCTCAGGCTGGAGTGTGGTGGTGCATTCATAGCCCACTGCAGCCTCGACTTCCTAGGCTCAAGCAGTCCTCTTGCCTCAGCCTCCCTAGTAGCTAGGGTCACAGCCATGTGCAACCACACCTGGGAAATTCGTTTAATTTTTTGTAAAGATGAGGTCTCGCTATGTTGCCCAGGCTAGTCTCAAACTCTTGGCCTCAAGCAATCCTCCTGCTTCCACCTCCCACAGCACTGGGATTACAGGTGTAAGTCACTGTGCCTAGCCAATGCCTGTTAACTTTTTGATGTACTGTTTTCTTTTTTCTTTTCTTTTTATTTTTTCTGAGACAGAGTCTCACTCTGTTGCCCAGGCTGGAGTGCAGTGGCACAATCTGGGCTCACTGCTACCTCTGCACCCCGGGTTCAAGTGATTCTCCTGCCTCAGCCTCCCAGTGGCTGAGACTATAGGCGCACACCACCATGCCCAGATAATTTTTGTAATTTTAGTAGAGACAGGGTTTCGACATGTTGTCCAGGCTGGTCTCAAACTCCTGATCTCAAGTGATCTGCCCACCTCAGCCTCCCAGAAGGATTACAGGCATGAGCTGCCATGTCTGGCCAATGTACAGCTTTCTAGGCTTTTTTTAATAGACTATTTGTAGTTTTCATACATGGGATAATATTGTCTATTTTGTAACTGCTTTTCTATTCATTGTAACAGGAATTTTCCCATTATATTAAATAATCTTTTATTATCGACCACAGTTTATCTCGTGCCCTATTGATAGACATTTTTTCCCAATATTTTTAATAATATATAAATGGCTCTGTAGTAAGAATTCTTACAGACAAATCAATTGTTGCCCTCTCTGGTTTCCTTAGGAAGTTTTTCCATGGGAGAGGATTGCTGAGTCTGAGAGTATGAACCTTTTGAATAATTTTAATTCATTTGCAAAACTGCCCTCCAGAAAGATACATCCATTTATATACTCACAAGCCATATAAGAAGGTGTCTGTTTCAGTGCACCTTTGCTAGCTGTGTAAGCTTTGCCAATGCCATCAGCAAAAAAAAGAAAGGGCTTCATCCATCCATTCATCCATCCATCCATTCATTTGAGACAGGGTCTTGCTCTGTCACTCAGGCTGGAGTGCAGTGGCGCAATCATAGCTCCCTGTAGCCTCGAACTCTTGGTTTCAAGTGATCCTCTCGCCTCAGCCTCCTACGTAGCTGGGACCACAGGTTCTCACCACCACACCTGGCTACTTTATTTTTTTTTCGTAGAGATGGGGTCATGTTATGTTGTCCAGGTTGGTCTTGAACTCCTGGGCTCAAGCACTCCTCCAGCCTCAGCCTCCCAAAATGCTGGGATTATAGATGTGAGCCACTGTGCCTGGCAAGAATAAATAAATAAATAAATAAAAATCTTAATTTAAATGTCTTTGACTTCTAGTGAGCTTAGTTTTCCATGTACGTACTGGCCAATTTTAATTCTTTTATGAGTTTCTAGATCATGTCCTTGGCTGGTTTTTGTCTTGGTGCATTCTGACCTCTGCCATCCTGAAATTGAGGGATGGTGGTGCCGGTCCTATAGGAATTGCGGGGTCCTGAGACTCTCTGTCTTCCTTCCCCCACCACTCACTCCTCTACACACACACACACACACACACACCCACACCCCTGCACGTATGACCCATTCTTCCTCTGAGGTTCCTGAGGTTTCCCAGCAATTAGGGCCCAGGTGCACCCTCCAGCAGCTGAACAGCCCCTGTGTGTCACCCCCTCCCTGCTGGTGGCCTGAATTGAGACCTGTACCTACTCTTTCAACATCACATTTGTCCTGCCACACCACCAGGGCCTCTACTCCCAACCTTCCCTGGCCCATCTTAACACAGACTTGTCTTCTGCTTCTCAAACAAAGGCAGAATTTTGCTTGTAATTGTTTTAGGAATCATCATGTTGCTTTTCTCTTTTATTTCGAAACATGTTTTAACTTTTTTTTTGAGCTGGAGTCTCACTCTGTCTCCAGACTGGAGTGCAGTGGTGCAATCTCAGCTCACTGCAACCTCTGACTCCCTGATTCAGGAGATTCTCTTGCCTCAGCCTCCCAAGTAACTGGGATTACAGGCACACATCACCATGCACAGCTAATTTTTGTATTTTTAGTAGAGATGGGGTTTCACCATGTTGGCCAGGCTGGTCTCAATTTCCTGACCTCGTGATCTGCCAGCCTCAGCCTCCCAAAGTGCTGGGATTACAGGCGTGAGCCACCCCACCTGGCCACATTTTTTAACTTTTAAGAGCAAATACTAGGCTGGGCACAGTGGCACACATCTGAAATTTCAGCACGTGGGGAGGCCGAAGTGGGTGGATCACTTGAGGTCAGGAGTTCGAGATCAGCCTGACCAATATGGTGAAATTCGGGCACTACTAAAAATACAAAAATTAGTGAGGTGGTGGCCCTCGTCTATAATCCCAGCTACTTGAGAGGCAGAGGTTGCAGTGAGCCGAGATTACGCCACTGCACTCCAGCCTGGGCGACAAAGCAAGACTCCGTCTTAAAAAAAAAAAAAAAAAAAAAAAGACTAAATACTGTAATGGCATCCCCCGAGCCAGACAGGCCAGTCTTGCAGACGAAGGCCTGGGTGCCCTGGGGCCCCGGGTGGGCTGCGCTTGAGGACGAGGGGGACGGTGCGTGTGGTTCCCGTGCTCCTGTCCCAGCCCTGGATTGCGCTGTCCTTCTCGGCCCGGGCGTCCCCGCTGCAGCAGGCCTGAACCCCTCTCTCCCTCCCTAGGCCTCCTGCTCCACGACGTGACCATGGCCGGACTGCAGGAGCTGCGATTCCCCGAGGAGAAGCCGCTGCTGCGGGGCCAGGACGCCACGGAGCTGGTGAGTCGGAGTCGCGCCTTTGAGGTCCTGGGGCCGAGCGCGCCACCTTGTGGCCAAGAGGGAGACAGCGCACCTTCCCTGCAGACGACCCTCCCCAGGGCCAGCCACTCCAAGAAGCCCTGTCCCTGCCTGGGGAGAGTTCTGGGCGGCCTTAGTGCCACCGAGACCCAGCCAGCCTCAAGGTGGCTTCAGCCATCTTTGGGGCTGGAGGCGCTGCAGGAGACTTATCCCCCTTTAATGAGAGAAAACCGAGGCACAGAGAGGTGAACCCAGTTGGCCAAGGTCACACAGCTAGTGGGGAATGAGGCAGTATCAACCCGTTTCTGGACAGCCCAGGAGCAGTGGGCAGTGCTGGCTCCAGTAGGGCACGGTGCTCCCCTGTCTGTGCGCTCCTTATCTGCCTCCCAAGCCTCTGCGGCACCCAGGCAGGTCTATCCAACAGTGCCACCCCGGGCAGTGGGACGGATGCATCACAGGTTATGATTTTGTCCCAAAGACTCCCCCGTCAGGGGACAAGGCGTTAGAGGCCAGAGTGACTTTCATGCCACCCTTTTTTTTTGTGACCACACCCTGTCCACCTTCCCTTTCCCTCCCTCCCAGAGTCATCGTACTAGTGACTGTGACACAAACCACTTTGCAAAAAGTGTGGGTTCTCTGCTTGCTGGATTCTGAGGTGTCAGGGCTAGGGTCCCTGCAAGTTATGCTGCCCGGGCCCCCCTCCTTTTACAGATGGGAAGGTCAGAGCCCAGCCCCTCAAATCTGCAGGGCTTGTTCTCTGCCCCATCCTGCCTCCCCAGCCTCCCATCACACGGAGGGGAGCCCAGGAGCCACTGAGCAGCCAGGACTGGAACTGCTCAGCCAGCCAGGGCTCCAGGGATCCAACCACATGAGGTTGCAGTCCTGCCCCCAAGAAGGGTACAGAGTATCTTACAGACCGAACCTTGAGTGAACTAATAAGACCCAATTTACCGAGGGCAGCCATCGGGGTGGGTTGGTGACTGCATGTTTTTCAAACCTTTTATTCTAAGTTTAGTTGCTCCCTGGTCTAAGCCTCCATCAGTTGCTGCCCTGGGATGCTTGCAGGAGCCTGGTCTTTTTGCTTCCGCCTTTGCTCTGTACCCTTTTAAAATAAGCCATGGGCCGGGCATGGTGGCTCACACCTGTAAGGCCAGCACTTTGGGAGGTTGAAGCAGGCAGATCAGAAGTTCAAGACCAGCCTGGTCAACATGGTGAAACCCTGCCTCTACTAAAAATACAAAAATGAGCCAGGCGTGGTGGTGAGCACCTGTAATCCCAGCTACTTGGGAGGCTGAGACGGGAGAATCACTTGAAGCCAGGAGATTCAACCCCAAGATTGCACCACTGCACTCCAGCCTAGGCAACAGAGCGAGACTCTGTCTCAAAACATAAAATAAATTAAAAATAAGCCATGTCACTTCTCTGCTTAACGAGACATCACAGTCAGAGATGAGACCCAGGATGCGATCTACACCAGCTCCCCAGCCTGTCTCCCAAGCCTGTGCCCAGCTGACTTCTCTCTAGCTTCCCTGAACATGCCCATCAGATTCCCAGCGTATCTACCTGGGATATACTAGCCCAGAAATTCACAGGGCTGGCTCCACTCCTTGTTTTATTCAGGCCTCTGCTGAAATGCTCCCTCCTCAGAGAGGCCCTCTCTAACCCCTGGGTCTAGTATTAAAACACCAACACATCTGGCCCTGGCTCTGTCACTTAGCCTGGCTGCCCTGCTCCATAGGTTCCCAGGGCAGAGATCTGTTCTGTTTTGCACCCCAGGTCTCCCCAGTACCCCACACAGCACACACTGGGCTCAGTAAAAACGTGGGCTGAGTGGAAGCTACAGATGGTGATTCAGCTCAGAAGAAAGAAGTTTCTCAGAATGTTCTAAAAAGTTCCTTCTCCCCACTCCTGCCTGTCTTTCTTTCTTTTATTTTTCTTCTTTCCTTTCTTTTCTTTTCTTTTCTTTTTCTTCTGAAACAGGGTCTCACTCTGTCACCCAGCCTGGAGTGATGGGGTGCCATCATAGCCCACTACAGCCTCAGCTTCCTGGGCTCAAGTGATCCTCCTGCCTCAGCCTCCCAAGTAGCTGGGATCACAGGCATGTGCCACCACACCTGGCTAGTTTTTTCATTTTGTAGAAATGAATCTTCCTCTGTTGCCCAGGCTGGTCTTAAACGTCTGGGTGCAAGTGATCCTCCCACCTCAGCCTTCCTCAGTGCTGAGATTAGTGGCCTGAACCACTGTGCCTGCCTACCAGTCTGTCTTTTGAGGCATGAAAGCAGAGCCCTCCTGTGAGGTTTTGATAGGGCAGATGGTGGCTCGAGGGGACCCCTGCATCCCATCCCAAGTGCTGAAGTGTGTGGGTTGCGGGACAGCCGCACGGAGGTGCTGCCTGCTGGTATGGGGTGATAATTTCCGTGCCTGTATCTTCCACTGCCCACCTCAGCTGGGCACTCTTCTCTACCTAGCCTGGCCCAGCCCTCGCTGCCCCTCCCTCCCTGACTCAGTGGGCACACTCCTGCCTGCTCATGCCCGCTGGGCAGCCTGGCCCTACTGCAGGTGGTGTCTCTCTCTCTCCACCCGTCACCAGGACCAGAGTGAGTCTGCCACCATGCCATCCTCACCCCTGCATGAGGGTCTCCGTCTCAGTTCCTGGGGAGGCTTCTTCCCTCCTTCACGAGTCAGCATGGGCCCCGTGCTTTGAGCCTGGGCACATCTGCTTTTTCTAAAGGTACCTTAAATGCCCCATCCCTGCTGGGCGTATTTGCTCATGCCTGTAATCCCAGCACTTTGGGAGGACAAGGTGGGTAGGTAACCTGAGATCCGGAGTTCAAGACCAGCCTGGCCAACATGGGGAAACCCTATCTCTACTAAAATTACACAAATTAGCCAGGCATGATGGTGTGCCCCTGTAATCCCAGCTGTTTGGGAGGCTGAGGCAGGAGAATCGCTTGAACCTGGGAACCTGAGAATCACTTGCCGTGAGCCGAGATTGCACCACTGCACTCCAGCGTGGGAGACAGAGCAAGACTCTGCCTCAAATAGAAAGAAAAAAAAAAAAGTCCAGCCAGGCTTAGTAGCTCATGCCTGCAATCCCAGCACTTTGGGAGGCTGAGGTGGGTGGATCACTTGAGGTCAGGAGTTCAAGACCAGCCTGGCCAACATGGTGAAACCCTGCCTCTACTAAAAATACAAAATTAGCCAGATGTGGTGGTGTGCATCTGTAATCCCAGCTACTCAGGAGGCTGAGGCAGGTAAATTGCTTGAACCCGGGAGACAGAGGTTGCAGTGAGCCGAGATCATGCCCTTGCACGCCAGCCTGGGGGACAGAGTAAGACTCTGTCTCAAAAAAAAAAAAAGCCCCACCCTACACCTGACACAGCCTCCTGGATGCTGCAGTGTGGCGCCCCCCCCGCCCCATGCAGTCCTACCCCACTCTCTGCCTTCAAGAGCTAGTCTGACTCTCAGGCTGTGGCTCTCACAGGCAGATTCTTCTTTTCCAGCTGCAGTGCTGAAAGCATCCATCCTTTTCACTTTTTTTTTTTTTTTTTTTGACACAGAGTTTTGCTCTTGTTGCCCAGGCTGGAGTGCAGTGGTACGATCTTGGCTTACTGCAACCTCTGCCTCCTAGGTTCAAGTAATTCTCCTGCCTCAGCCTCCCGAGTAGCTGGGATTACAGGCATGCGCCAACATGCCCGGCTAATTTTGTATTTTTAGTAGAGACGGGGTTTCTCCATGTTGGTCAGGCTGGTCTTGAGCTCCTGACCTCAGGTGATCCACCCACCTCGGCCTCCCAAAGTGCTGGGATTACAGGCGTGAGCCATCGCCCCCAGCCCCATTCTTTTCACTTTTTATTTATTTTTTATTTTTGTTTAGAGACAAGTCTGGATCTGGCACCCAGGCTAGAGTGCAGTGGTGTGACCACAGCAGCTTCTGCCCTCTGGGCTCAAGCAATCCTCCTACTTCAGCCTCCTGAGTAGCTGGGACTACAGGCTTTCATCACCATGACTGGCTAACTTTTCTATTTTGTAGAGATGGGGGATCTTGCTGTATTGCCCAGACTGGTCTTGAACTCCTGGCCTCAAGCAGTTCTCCCACCTCAGCCTCCCAAGTAACCACTTACAATCGGGAGCCACTTCACTGGGCATCCTTTTCACTTTTTAAATGTTCTGCAGTTTTCCAGGTGCAAATTCTTTCAGTCCAGTGGGAAGTGAGTATTTCCACACATTTACTCACATCCTGCCCACCCGCCACTGGAACCTGGCTTGCCTTTGGAGATTCCAGTGCCTGGCTTGTCTGTGGAAGAACTGCTGCTGGGTCCCTCTGTGCCTGTGTCCCCATCCCGCCTCCCACTCGCCACTCCTGGGCCTTTCTGCCTCTCTCAGCTGGGCCCGCCCTGCCACCTGCTCTCCTTTGAGTGCTCACCCAGTCCCCATGGGACTTCAGGGGCCTCTGCATTGGCTTCTCTTCTCCCTGATTTTCTTGGCTTTTGGGTCCTTCCCCTCCCACACCCTTCATCTCCTGGGGCCCCCAAACCCAGAGAGCATACAGCACACCCTGCCATTATCTGCCCGATTGTGTGTGTGTGTGTGTGTGTGTGTGTGTGTGTGTGTGTGTGTGTGAGAGAGAGAGAGAGAGAGAGAGAGAGAGAGAGAGAGAGAGTCTCACTCTGTCACCCAGGCTGGAGTGCAGTGCCACAATCTTAGCTCATTGCAGCCTGGACCTCCTGGGCTCAAGTGATCCTCTTGCCTTGGCCTCCCAAACTGCTGGGATTACCGGCGTGAGTGACCACACCCAGCCTTCATTTCTGTTAGATTTTGCTTGTAACAAAACTGCTTCCTCCTTCCTTCTCTGAAATAATCACCTTCTTAAGATCCCAAGAATAAAAATCTCCCCTGTCTTCTCCTCAGCCCCCTTGTGCAAGATCTTTGAGTGAGAGGGTCCATCCATCATCAGCACTAGTACCAGGCCCTTGTCCTCCGCCTCCAGCCCCATCCCTTCCCTCCTTTCCTCCCCCTCCTCCCGGCAGAAGCCCCCACAGGCCTTGAACGAATCTGCAGGAGAAGACGCCCGGGCGGGTGCGGCTATTCTCTGTGTGACAGTTGCAGGCAGCCCAAAGCCTGGCTTTCCTCTTCGGACCTGGGGAACCCCCAGTGCCCTCTGATTTTCTGCACTACCTGGCCTGCTGGAATGCAGGTGGCTGAACTCTATTTCGGGAAAAACGGCAGAAATACTGGTCACCACTCCTGTGATTTGGGGTCATTTTCCTCCTTGTACTTTCCTAGCTGACTGCTTCCCTCATCCCCTGTGGCATCCTATTTCTCATGTGACTGTCTCGGTCATCTGTGTGGTTGTTTTTGTTTTTTTTTTGTTTTGTTTTGTTTGAGTCTTGCTCTGTCACCCAGGCTGGAGTGCAGTGGTGCAGTCTTGGCTCACTGCAACCTCTGCCTCCTGGGTTCAAGTGATTCTCCTGCCTCAGCCTGCCAAGCAGCTGGGATTACAGGCACCTGCCACCACGCCCAGCTAATTTTTGTATTTTTAATAGAGACGGGGTTTTACCACGTTGGCCACACTGGTCTCAAACTCCTGATCTCAGGTGATCTGACCGCCTTGGCCTCCCAAAGTGCTGGGATTACAGGCATGAGCCACCGTGCCTGGCCAATCCACGTATTTATTCCTCAGGAGGATCTGTAGCAGGCACAGTCCAGTGCTGGGATACACAGGGCAGAACGGTGGGCAACACGGAGCTTCTCTAATCCTCACGACACTGAAGCTCAGAGGCTGAGTGACTGCTGGGGAGTTCACAGCCCGGCAGAGTGGGGCAGGCAGAGAGGTCTCTAGGCAGACACAGGGGAAGGCAAGGCAGGACCTGGCAGTTCTGCTTTACCTGGATGTGTGCTGGTCCCTGATCAGTTTCCTTCCCCAGGCCCGAAAGTGGCCCGAGTCTGAGCTGGCCGGCTGCCTTGTACAGAGGGAGAGACGGGGACCCAAAGGGGGTGAGTCGCTCAGCTAGAGCCAGGCCCCCGCAGAGTGTCTGCGGGCCCCTCTGCCTCTGGGAGAGCCTGGCAACTCAGTCACGGGGTTCCAGCCCCCGCTCCTCCCCTGGCCATCTGTGCAGGCTCGTAACCTGTGGGCGCATTTTGAGCCTCTCCCCTCATTGGTGAAGCCTGATTGTTTATCCAGATCTGTGGGTGTCTGGGGAGCCCCTTCCGTGCCAGCTTCATACTGAGAGCACAGCCAGACGTGGTCCCGCCTTCGTGGCGCCTGCAGTCCGGTGAGCAGAACGGACACTAGCCAGACTCACATGGTTCACTGTGAAGTGAGCCCTAGTGAGCTGAGGTGCAGAGCAGCCAGGCCTGGAGAGATGGGAGCAGCCGCCACTATACCTTTGTGCGGGTTGGAAGAGGCCCCTCTTTCCTCCTCACTGGGTGGGCCTCAGCTTCCCCATCCCTACAGCAGGCATGATAGTCACATCCCCCCTTCCCTCCCTTTCCTCCACCCTTGTGCTCTGATGGTCAGACCATGGAAAACATCTGTGGGAGCAGGAGGGCAAAGTGACCAACAGCAAGGATTTGCAGTGGGAGATTCCAGCACTTTCTAGCCCTGTGACTCAGCCTCTCGAGCCTCACCCTCATGACCTGTGAGATGGAAAGCCTCACATCCTTGATGAGTAGGTTCATAGGCTCCTCCACCAAGCACTTGGCAGCCAGTACCTGGCACTTTGGCGAGCCCTTGGTCACTTTCATTAACATTAAGACAGACTGGTGGGCTGGGCTCGGTGTTTCATGCCTGTAATTCCAGCACTTTAGGAGGCCAAGGCAGGAGGATCGTTTGAACCCAGGAGTTGGAGGATGCAGTGAGTTGTGATTGCGCCACTGCACTCCAGCCTGGGTGACAGAGTGAGACCCTGACTCTTAAGAAAAGAAAAAGACAGCCTGGGGGGGCAGAAACTTGAGTCTGCTAAGGCCCCATGAGCCCCCTAGACCAGCCAGAGACTAACTTGTCACCCCCTCTGTTTGCCTTCCCCTAGGAGAGCTCTGACGCCTTCCTCTTGGCTGCAGACACAGACTGGAAGGTAGGTCAAGGCTCAGACCCCCGAGATGTGGGACTGACAGCTGGCCAGCCCCTGGCCTCACCTGGCCAGGTCCCAGAGGAGGGTCACAGCCCTCTGTGTGCCCCCAGCCTGTGACAGTCGCCAGGACCACCCCCAGGGCTCACAGCGGCCCTGCCTGCCCCCTGTCTAACAGAAAGATGCTGGGGCCGGAGATGAACTGACCCTTCTGTGAACGGCAGGGAAGAGAGGGGGTCTCTGGGGGGAGTGAGGATGGACAAGGGAGTGAAGGATGTTGTCATCTGAATCAGCATTTTTCTCCAATGAAAGGCAGGTTGACTCTAAAATAGCTCCCGTTTCCATGACAGCTGTTGCCAGGACAACCCTGTCCTCCTTAGTGGATGCCAGGTTCTCCGTGAAAACTGAAAGCGCCCTTTGTTTTTATTCCTCCAAGTGATGATATTGCTCACTCGGCCAATCATTTCTCCCCTCTGAGTCCCATAGTGACCACTGATTTCTGGGTCTTGGAAAATGTCTGACAGCAGATAGAGGGAGCCCAGCTGGGTTCTGAGGCCCCGCTGGCCATCCCTGCATGCCAGACCAGTTCAGACCCTTCCTCCTGGCAAGGCGGAACCAGCCCCCAGGCCACTGTCCTTGCCTGGGCCTGACCTGGTTTTGGGTCAGCCTCCAAGCCCCGTGACAGCACCAGCCGCGTGGTCTGGACGCAGGGGTGACACAGAGGCGGGGCTGCCCATCGACTCTTTCCCCGGTGGGAGCAATGTGAGGTTCAGTGTGAGAATCTGGGCCTGTGTGCTCGTCCCTCGGTCACGTGCCACTCCAAGGACAAGAGGGGAGACTTCAGGGCAGTCAGTGTAGGTGTGCTCAGATCCCCGGGGAGTGCTATCTCCAAGCACAAAGGGCTCTGGAGCTGGGAGGAGAGGCTGGGGTTCTGGCAGTGAGGAATGAATGAGAGCCCAGGAAAAGGGATGGGAAGGAAGTGGCCAGGAGCCAGCCCAGGCTGGTGGGAAGGGACAGACGGAGATCAGAGCAGGATCACCAGGGGATTTTCTTTGTCCTCCATGCTGCAGATGAGGATGGGCTATGCAGGCAAACGGGCCCTGGAGGAAGGGGTCGGCCAAGTAAAATCCCATTGCAGCCAGCCAGTGCCTCGACACACTGGTCCCACGGTGTGGGAGGCCGATGCCAACAGTGCTGATGCCAGCCCCAGCACACAGGCCCACGACATGGGGGATGGGCAGCGGGGAATCCTGGAGTCGTGGAGGAGACCCCACCACACCTCTGGGTATCCAACTGCTACTGCAAAGCTGCCTCTGTCCACCGACCCCTCTGAGCTGCAGCCCTGGAATTGCAGGGCCCAGGCTGTGTGGGACCCCGGTTCTCAGAATCCTCTACTTGGTAAAAGGCAGGTTGTATTCAAAGTCACCTTCCTGTCCACTCTTGTCATGCCACACGGAGGCAGCGTTTCTTTTGTTTTTTGTTTTAGAAAAGCAGCCACAAGAATGGATGGCTGTTATCTGGACCAAGGCCTGTCAGGGATTTTACCCCTTGCTCACCATGGCAGGCGTTGTCACTGTCCCCTGCCTCAGTGGGGACAGCCAGTGGGGGCGACAGCGTGGCAGAGGGACTAACATGAGCCAGACAGACCTAGGTCCTGGCCCCACCACTTCCACAAACGTGACCTCGAGCCCAAGTCACTCCACTCGGCCACCCCATTTTCATGGAGACAGGCAGCATGGACCTCCTGAGTGTGCCTAAGGCGATGGTGCCCATGGGCCCCTCACACGGATACTCGGCTAACCGTGACAAGTGGCCACCAGAGCATGGAGTCGGTGCCAAACTACCTGGGTGTGGTTCCTGGCTCCGTGCCCACTAGCTGTGTGACGTTGGGCATGTTACCAGACCTCTCTGTGCCTTATTTGCCTCATTGTAAAGAGGGTATTAAGAGGATAAAATGAGTGCTTGCCCCAGCAGCACATAGACCAAAACTGGAATGATACAGAGAAGATGAGTATGACCCCTGCACAAGAATGACCCACAGATTTGTGACACCTTCCATACTTAAAATAAAAAAATGTTTTCCAAAAAGAGGATAACGGCTCGGCACAGTGGCTCATGCCTGTAATCCCAGCACTTTGGGAGGCTGAGGCAGGCAGATCACTTGAGGTCAGGAGTTTGAGGCCAGCCTGAACAATATGGTGAAGCCCCGTCTCTACTAAAAATACAATAATTAGCCAGGCGTGGTGGCAGGTGCCGGTAATCCCAGCTACTTGGGAGGCTGATGCAGGAGAATGGCTTGAACCTGGGAGGCGGAGGTTGCAGTGAGCAGAGATTGCACCTGGGCAACAGCAAGACCCTGCCTCAAAAAAAAAAAAAAAAAAAAAGAAGGGATAAAGTGAGATAATGGGCATAAAGTGCTTGAAGAAAGCCTGGCACATGGGGGACATTTGAACATAAGTGCTCGCCACTCTTGATTCTGAGACCTCAGGCCCACCCAGAGTGCTGAGGTACTAGTAACTGCCACTGCTTACTGGCCGAGTGAGGAAACTACCTGACCTCTCCATGCCTCAGTTTCCTCATCCCTTTTCACAAATCTATAAGGATTATATGTATTATCCTTGCAAATGCCTGTGCAGTAGGCACTGCTATTTCTCCCATTTACATATGGAGGCTCAGAAAGGTTGACTGACTTGCCCAAGGTCACACAGCAAAGAAGTGGCAGAGCTATGAGTGGCACCAGGGGTTGGCTGGCAAGACCTGAGCCTGCCTTTTCTGGCCACTATAACTGCACGACCACCAGAAAAGGGGCCAACAGTTTGGAGAGGCACACAGACTGCCCCATTTCTCCCTTGCCAGGACCTGGGCAAGGATGGGGTCAGATCGGGAGTGATTTATGCAGTTTTTTTCTGATTCTCACAGCAACTTGGTGAGAAAGGCACAGTCCCTGCTTTACAATTAGAAGCCCTGAGGCACACAGAGCTTTAAAAAAATCTTGCCCAAGGTCACCCAGCTGGTAGGGGGCCAGGAGGGACTTAAACCCAGGTCTGTGGGTTCGTAGGCAGGGAGCTGAGCAGTCAAGGAGGCTGTGGCTTGGAATGGGCAGTGTTGCAGGTTAGCTTGTCACCTGGATCCAAAGGTGAGGAGAGGCCACTCAGGAGTCAGAAGTTGGAGTGGGGATAGGATTCGGTGAGGCCTTGGGGGCATGGGAGGGCTTTGTGGGCAGAGCAGAGGGCAGGGCTGGGCCTCAGTTTTCCAAGCCTCTTCCTGTGCCACAGTGGCTGCAAGAACGGGGAGCATGGCCACGAGGTGAGGGGCCAGGGGGACTCCCCATTCCACTTCTCTGCTACCCTAGGGAGCACAGGGCCTGTCAGTCTGCCCCGGGCCTCCAGAGTGAGGTGAGAGATGGAGTAGGTACCCCCAGGCAGAGGACTTGGCCAGGAATAGTGTATATAGCAGGTGTTGACCAGGTCATCAGGTACCCAGAGATGATGAGATGACCACCTCTTCCAAGGGCAGCTGGCCAGCGTTCAGGGCTGTCAGCATGGGCAGGGGTGAGTGGCGTGTTCCTTCTTCTGCAAGGCACAATGGGAGCACAGGCACGCAGCACCCCCTCCTCTCTCTGGCTGCTGCTCTCCCAGCCTTGGGCCCCCTCCTCTGCTCCCCTCCTGGGCCTATTTCCCGGAGAGATCCCTGTGTGCTTCTTGGCCTGCCTTCTCCTCTGCTCAATCCACCTGCAGGCCTCAGGTGAGCTCGCCGCCCAGATCCTTGCTGCCCAGGAGGACAGGGCACAGAGCCTGAGCTGGCCCTAGTGCCCTGCTCCCCAGAGACTTGAGAGCCAAGCCCCAAACTGGTTGCCTGCAGGAACAAGGGCTGGGTGGGTCTGTAAGAGGTGGGCATGTCAATGTTGGCAAGCTGCCTCCTATCCCACTTCCTCTCCCTAGTGGCCTTGAGCCCCTGAGGGTGAGGGTGGGGAGGGCAGAGCTGGTGTGTGCCTGACCATACCCCTGGCCCTGCCATCTGCCCAGGGCCCCTGGCCCCCAAACTCTACTTTCAGCACTGTGGGGAAGCCCCCTGCCTCTGTGTGGGCAAGGTGGGAGCTCCCCAGGGGGAGAAAATCCTTGGTGGGTAGAGAAGGAGCAGCCCCTTGAAGCAGGGTGATAACCCAGATTGCCCCAAAAAGCAGCAGCTCCCCAGGCGTCCTCAAGGTTAAGCGATGGGGCCTTCCTGATGGAGAGGCTGGGCCTGGGGGTCTGGTCCCCAAGATGCTGGGCTTGGGGCTCTGCCAGGCCCTCTGTACTCCCCAAGGTGTAGGGTCAAGGTCTCTGCCTGTCTGGGCAGTGCCCATGCACCCTGCCCTGCCCCATGTTGGTGAGCTGTGCATGTCCGTGAGGACCCTGTGTGTACCTGACACGGGTGGGTATGTGCGTGTGGCCTCGGCTCCTTTATTCTGAGGATCCCATGTGAGCTGCAGCTGTTGGCTGTGCCTGTGTGCTGGGGGCAGATGCAGGCGCTGGGGACCAGCAAGGATGATGTGTGGCTGGGGTGGGAGGAGCAGTGGCAGGCTGGGGCCAGGAGGACCTCAGAAGCCAATTGGAGCCAGGCTTGTCTCCCAGCAACCAATCTGGGAGCCGCGGCTCCGGGTAAGCGAGTGGCTGCTCAGAAACCATGCTGGGAGGAGGGGCCGGCTAGGCTGGGCCGGGATCCTGGTATAAATGGCCCCGGAGTTGTGCCCCATCACAGAGCCGACCGTCTCCCACTCGAGCTGCCCCCTCCCTCTGGACCCGAGTGACTCAGGCCTTTGTTTGTCCTTCCCGGTCGAGGCGGGTTCCCTCCCTCGGCAAGATGCCGGAGTGCTGGGATGGGGTGAGTGAAGGCTCTGTGGGCCGCGAGGTGGGCCGGGAGGATGGGGCATCCTTATGACCCACCGCAGGGAGCAAGTGCCCCCCGTCAGCCCATATCTGGTGGCAGTCCTGCCTTCATTCGCCTCACCCTGGGGTCACTGAGGCACGGTCAGAGGGCTCCAGGGTCCCTGGTGCCCCTGTTAGCAGAAGCGGTTGGGGGCAGCTGCTAGTCAGAGCCCATGGCAGGGGCTGGGGGGAGCGTGTGAATGGAGGGTGGATGACATCTCTGCAGGAAATGGAATGGGGAAGGCACGGTCTGACTTGGCTGCATTGCCCATGTGGACCCGTGCGCCAGTGCCTGCACGTCCCACTGACCGTGTGCCCTCTGGTGTGCGCTTGGATGGTGCCTGCCTGCGTGGTGCCTGGGGCCATCAGGCCGGGGGCGGGGGTGTCCTTGGTGAGCCCCCGAGGCTGTGCGCCCAGTGTGCGTGCGGGGTCTGTGCGTGCAGGGGCTGCCGTCCGAGTGGGCGGCCGTCTAGCTTGTTTGGATGGCTGTGCCAGTGCCACGGGAAGGACAGGCAGCTTCTTCCTGAGGAGTCGCCTCCCAGTTCCCAGGGCTGTGCAGCGCCAGCCGGGCGGAGGCGAGGAGGTCTGGGCCACACCGGAATGGCAGCCTTCAGGCGGGGGTCCCTGCTGGGGAGGAGCGAGGAGGGGTTGCCTGCATGCCTTATTTTGTAGGTGGGGGAAGGCAACGCTGGAGCCGTGAAGCTGGCAGGGCTAGGGGACTCCAGTTGGAGCCCAGGGCACCTCCTCTCGCCGGGGCATCAGGTACCCCGGCCCCGTTCTTCCTCAGGAGGGAGCGGCAGGGGCACACTTACTCCCACCCCCACCCCCGGGCCCCACACGCCTGCCGTGCCGGTTCCGCAGACCATGGGTCACCCTGCACGCACGGAGGCGACGACGTCAGCGCCTGCCCGCCCCTGCAGACCCTGTCCCCTGAATTATTGATGCGGCGGACAGGCCGAACCACAGCACCACCACCACCAGCTCCCACACAGGCGCAAAGCCGGCTCAGAGCCCCTCCTTCCCTGCAGTGCTCAAGGTCACAGGCGGAGGGAGACGGACAGGCCGAGAGGAGCCGCCAGAGCCCCCTCCCCGGCTGCCGCAGTGCTTCCCGCCTGCGCCCACCTGGAGGCGGGGCCGGCTCTGACGTCACCCGGAGCCAATGGGAGTGCGAGGCCCTGAGGGTTGGGGGCCTCAAAGTGCACCGCGCTGTGGCCCCTGGGGCGCTGTCCTTGCGCAGCGCTCCGAGGCACGGCGCTGCTCGGCTTGGATCAGACTGAACTTGAGTCCTGAGTTCCCTGCAGAGGGTCAGAGGAGGCACTAGGGAGGTCGGCAGCAGGGTTCGCCCAAGGTCACTGGGCTTCGTAGGACAGGCAGCCCGGTGACGCGCAGGCCCAGCCCTTCCCATCCTGGGAGATGAGCCTTAGTAGGGCCAGCCCTGTGGCTGATCACGTCACCTCAGGGGGATGGGGACAGGGGTGGCCACACCAGGACTGAGGGGAGACAGTCGGGGCCTGCTCAGCAGCAGAGGGCAGATACCCTTCACGCCCCCCGCATTACGTGTCTGGGTTTGGAAGACACTGCCCTGGGTGCTTGACTTCTGACCCCAGGAGGATAACTGTCCTCTTTATGCAGCAGGAAGCGCATTGCAGCTGTTTTGCAGCCCCACCCTCCAGAGCCCAGAGAACCCACAGGTGGCTGTGAAGGGGCTAGGTGGTCAGGAGCCCCCTCGGGTGGAACCTGATCTCCTCTGAACATGCAGCCTCAGTGGACCACCCTGGCCCCAAGAGTCGCACCTGGCAGGGCCTGCTCTCGCTACTCAGGGGTTGACCTTGGGCCAGTCATTCTCCTTTCCCAGGCCCAATTTCCTCCTCTATGGCCTGGGTCCATGTGGGGAGTAAATGAGAGAAGTGTGAGCCAGCAGTCAGAGACTGGGAAGTGTTCCTGGATTTGATGCCCCCGAGGAAGGACAGGCCTGGGATGGGAGGGGCTGTGTGGTCTGTCCCCTCAGCCCTGGTGTGGCCTCCTCATCCCCTGGGTGGTGCAATCAGCCACATGGCTCACCCTAAGACTCATTACCTGGGCCCTCCCAGAGGCCAACAGGGAAATAAACAGGGCCCCGAAGCCAAGCCGTGGCCCCCAGGGTGGATGGAGCCTTTGGCCACCAGGTTGGTGCAAGTTGTCACTCCGAACTGGAGACACAGGCCTGGACAGTGGTCCTCTGAGACCAGACCCACTAAGGCTGGTCCCTGAGCAGCTGTCTCCTGCTGCCTGCGTCTCCTTTCCCATTTGAAGGCAGAACTTAACGTTTGTTCTTAACCAACGTGTCCTGATCTGCAAAACAGGCACTAGGCTTCCTGTCTCTTGGGAAACATGCAGGAAGCCCGGCACACAGTAGGTGCTCAGTTACTTGATGTTTCTTTCATGTCCCTGACCCCAGCCCTACCTTCAACTCACTGGGCCACCACGTGGGTTCCAGGGCTCGCCATGATGCAGAAAGGATCTGTTGATTCAGCTCAGACTGCGCCTCTTGATGTCTGAGTGGCTAAGAATGCCCAGTTTGCGGGGGGACCAGTGAGGAGGGTATCCCCCAAAGGCTCAGGGATGCCTTAGCATAGCAGCCCCCTTTTGGGGGCTTTTTCCAAGTGCTAAATGCTCCACAGACATTGGCTTTTTTCGTTCTCGCAAAGTCCCTGTGAGGTGGCTCTGGATGGAGAGGCTGAGGTACAGCAGAAGTGACGTGACATGCTCAGAGTCACAAGTAAGGGGTAGAGCCAGGTCTTCTGAGGAAGTAATGACCTTTGAGCAGCAAAACCAAAGGTGTGAACTCAAGGGGATCCCACAGCAGGCTCTGCAGAGGCCTTAGAGGGGACGGGGACTGGGGTCTGACCGGGGCTTGTCTGAAGGGAGCCCCTGGGGATGCTGGGCTCAGGGAATGGCGTTCAAGGTGGAAGGGACCGCATGTGTAAAAGCCTTAGGGTAGGAGCTGGGGGTGGAGTGGGGGTCGGGGCTAGACTTGGCTGGTGCCAGGTGTTTACTGAGGATTCCAGGCAGGACTGCTGAGGCTATTGCCCTGCAGTAGCAGGAAGCACCTGAGAGTTCTGAGTGTGAGAGGGACTTGGGCTGGCGAGGCAGAGCTGTCCAGGAGAGGCTACTGCAAAATGGAGAAAAAGCCTCCCTGGACCCTCAAGGGCCGAGTTGCAAGGGGGTGGCTGGGCCAGGCAGTGGCGGCACAAATGTTGCTGGCTGGTTTGCAGAAAGGACCAGAACTTCTCCACGCAGACCAGTTCACATTGTCTGTGTGCCAAACAGACCCGAGAAGGGGCATTCCATCCGGTCGGTCTTCTCTGGGGGCTTCTTGGGGTGGTGAGAACAGGATGCCCCACGTAGATGCTCCACCGCAGGCCCCAGGTGGCGCCACCTCATTCCCCAGAGGAGCCAGGAGCAGGAGCTGCCTGGCGTGTCCAGCACGGTCTCTCCCCTCCAGGAACATGACATCGAGACGCCCTACGGCCTTCTACACGTGGTGATCCGGGGCTCCCCCAAGGGGAACCGCCCAGCGATCCTCACCTACCACGATGTGGGCCTCAACCGTAAGTGCAGCCCAGCCTCCATCGCCCTCCTGTCTCCACTTAGCCAGAGCAGTGAGGCTCCCACCCTCCCCACAGGGCCCTTCATCCCACTCACACCTAGTTCTGTCACCTTCGCCCTCTGGGCCTCCATTTCCCCGATGGACCCGAGGCTGACGCTTCTGCCTTGCCTGCCCTCGTGGGGCCTGGCCTCCCTTCCAGTACCCCGGCCCCTCTGCTCAGCCACAGTGGAGGTGTGTCTTTGCAGACAAGCTATGCTTCAACACCTTCTTCAACTTCGAGGACATGCAGGAGATCACCAAGCACTTTGTGGTGTGTCACGTGGATGCCCCTGGACAGCAGGTGGGGGCGTCGCAGTTTCCTCAGGGGTAGGTACCCCGAGCCCCCTCTGCCTGTCCCCAGCTGTGTGCCCCAGGCCACACCTGGGCCCTGACCTCCTGCTCTGCCTGCAGGTACCAGTTCCCCTCCATGGAGCAGCTGGCTGCCATGCTCCCCAGTGTGGTGCAGCATTTCGGGTGAGTCCCCACTCAGACCCTGCCCCTGTGCTAGGGCCCAGGGGTCCTACCCCCACGGCAGAGCCACCTGCCTCCAGCTGAGGGCTTCAGACTGTGGGCAGGGCCTGCTCTGGATGACAGGTATGGGAAATGGCACCTCTAGCCCTAGAGTAACCAGCCTGCTCTGCATTAGGTTCAAGTACGTGATTGGCATCGGAGTGGGCGCCGGAGCCTATGTGCTGGCCAAGTTTGCAGTGAGTCTCCCCACACTCCCATTACCCCAAACACCAAGGCAGGGCAGGGATCTCCTGGTGGTGGGCAGTGGGGGGAACCCTTCAGCGTCGAGGAACTGTCCCTGCTCTTCCTCCTCCTCCTTTCACCTCCTCTTTACGTAGGAAACCTCTACTTTTTTTCCTCCAGGGAAATTAAATTAAAAAAAAAAAAAGAGGTTCCTAGGGAAAGGCACAGTGGCTCATGCCTGTAATCCCAGCACTTTGGGAGGCCAAGGCGGGCGGATCACCTGAGGTCGGCAGTTCAAGACCAGCCTGACCAACATGGAGAAACCTCGTCTCTACTGAAAATACAAAATTAGCTGGGCATGGTGGCACATGCCTGTAATCCCAGCTACTCTGGAGGCGGAGGCAGGAGAATTGCTTGAACCTGGGAGGCAGAGGTTGCAGTAAGGCGAGATCGCGCCATTGCACTCCAGCCTGGGCAACAAGAGCAAAACTGTCTCAAAAATAAAACAAAAAACAGGTTCCTCTCTCCATATATTTTTCTCAAAAGGCTACAAACTATAACTTGCTTAAACAATTACCCAAAGGCAGAATTTCTAATAGCAACAAACTATACAACTAACTTAACTATTCTAGCCACTAAATAAGGATCATCCTTCACTAATTGCCATGGTATTTGAACATGAATAATTTTTTAAGCAAAAAATTTTATTTGGGAACAGTGATAGAGATTCTAAATAAATCCAGAAACTGTGAAGGGCTGGGGTGACAGGAGGACAGGCAGGGGTGTCTGGACCTGGGTGTGCATGCACAGACCCGGCTGCTGATCAGTGGCACCTCGAAGACTTAGAGCGTTTCACTGTCTGCACCCATCCCGGCCCCGCCCAGCCCTGTCTTCCTCTTAATGCAGCTCATCTTCCCCGACCTGGTGGAGGGGCTGGTGCTGGTGAACATCGACCCCAACGGCAAAGGCTGGATAGACTGGGCTGCCACCAAGGTGGGTGTGTGACCGAGGGTGGGGTGGGTGCACTTAGGGTGGGGGGAGGGGCAGCACTCACGCTGGCGCCCTGCTCCCTGCAGCTCTCCGGCCTGACCAGCACTTTACCTGACACGGTGCTCTCCCACCTCTTCAGTCAGGTGAGGGGGTGGGGGCCTCTGCAGATTTGGGGCACCCTGGGATTTTCCCCTCCCAGCCCAGCAAGAGGAGGCAGACAGGTGTATTTGGCATCTGCCCTGGCTCACTCCAGATTGCAGCTCCGTGATGCTGCGGCATCTGAAAGACAGACATCCGCTCCCAAGGCCCCACCTCCTACCTGCCCACACCCTCTTTCCCCTGCCCTGCTGGGATGGGGCAAGGGCCACTCTGGCAGTGACATCTGCTGGCCCCCTCTGAGCCCGCATCCCTCTATCTGCCCCTCTGCACGGCTCCACCCGTCCCCCTGGGCCTAGGAGGAGCTGGTGAACAACACGGAGTTGGTGCAGAGCTACCGGCAGCAGATTGGGAACGTGGTGAACCAGGCCAACCTGCAGCTCTTCTGGAATCTGTACAACAGGTGCGGGTGGGGACAGCAGCCCTGGGACCCAGTGCACCCCGGCGGAGGCCCTCGCACACTGCCCCCTGGGGGAGGCAGGCAGGCAGCACCCTTACCCCAGTTTGTAGATGAGCAGGTTATTGGGCCTCAAAGGAGGTCATTTCCTGCACAAGATCATGCCCTGTGAGGGGCAGAAGGGAGCAGGGCTTCAGACTCCCTGCCTTGGGCTCTTCCACTTTTCCTCCTCTCCTGGGGCCTTCCTGGGTGGGAGTGTTGGGGGTGTCAGTGACATCCCTGACTCCAGTTACCCAGCCTTGATGTTGACATCTGCAAATCGGGGAAGAGGTCGGATGAGCCTGTGGTTTGCAGGCTATGCCCCTGGGAGCCTCTTTGGGGGCTGCCCTGCCCTGCATGGGGCTGGCCAGGCCCCCTCACTCACCTGTCCTCCTTCTCATTCTTCTACAAATATTAAGTACCTGCTGTGTGCATGGTGCTAGGAAAACAATAGAGAATAAAGAGACCCAGGGCCTGCCATCCCACATGGTTCTGGAGACAGGCCAGTAGCAGAAACACCCCACAGCACAGGTGGCGGTGCCCATGGCTCTGAGGGGCATGGAGAGCAAAATCTGAGAGCCCACCTGGTATGCGTTAGAGAGTCCAAAAACCTGTGCCTAGGGGAGCCCCTGGTCCATTTATGCAGAGCAGGTCCACGCCTCCCTGCTTCACCAATGGCAGTCTTGGGCTTGGGATGACCAACATCTTGTCCTGGGGGTGCCCACCTCTGCCTCTGCCCCTCCCCCACAGCCGCAGAGACCTGGACATCAACCGGCCTGGAACAGTACCCAATGCCAAGACGCTTCGGTGAGTGCCCCCTGGCCCTCTGGCCTGCCCTGGCCTTTGCCCCCATGACCCAGCCAGACAGCCCTTTTCCTCTGTATCTGCAGCTGCCCCGTGATGCTGGTGGTCGGGGATAACGCACCCGCTGAGGATGGGGTGGTGAGTGAGGGGCAGTGGGCTCACTGGAGGTGGGAGGTAGGGGTAAGGGGCTCATTGGCTCACTGGAACCAGGTACGCACACGTACACACACACCACACACCTAAAGATCTGAGTGGAGGGTAGAAGCAGGTACGCATGTGTACACATACACACACATCCTGAGTCTGGGGTGGAACCAGCAGGGGCAATTCTTGACCCAGCCCTGAGGAGCCTCAAGGGCCGGCAGTGGGTGGTGGGAGGGGCCGGCAGTGGGTGGTGGGAGGGGCCGGCAGTGGGTGGTGGGCTTCTCCTCCACTTTCCCACAGTCTTGCCACACATCACATCTGGCATAGCTCCCATCCTTCTGGTGGGGGAGACCTGGAAATGGGGAGAGCCGGGGCCAGGGCTGGGCCACTTGAAGGCCTCCTCTTCCCTCCCCAGCAGTCCAGCCCCAGCCTGGTCCCTACCCACCTCAGGCACAGGACCTATGATATTTTTTCTAAAATGTGACCAAGTCATTGTAAATCATGAATGCATACAGCGGCTCGGTCCCCCTTTCCCCATCACCTGCGCCTGTAATGTTTGGGAGCTATGTGTCACCTCTCCTGCTGGAACTCTGATAGCAGGAGGGCTGAGCTGGGGTGCCCCATCAGCCCAGAGCTGCTGGGAAGCTGCAGGGTCCAGAAGTGCCCAGAGCAGCCCATGAGCCCTGAAAATACCAGGCTTTCCCATGCTCACCAGGAGGGCCTGGAAGAGCAGGGGTGGGCTGTGCCAGCCCTCTCCACCCAGTCTCCCTCAGACCCTCAGCACCCCTCACCTCACTGCCGAGGGCTCCAGGGCTTTCCCGGGCCAGCCCAGCCCTTGCCTAACTCCCACTCCCAGCAGTTGTGAGTGGGCTCCAAGGGTCCCAGGCCCTTCAGGGGGCTGCTAAACTGGTCTTCAAGAACTTGGGGAGCCCTGGGAGAAGAAAGCCTGGGAGGAGCCGTCTCAGGTGCTGGGTCTCCCTCTGCCTCCCTTACCCCCTCTCCTCCCCAGCTTGGGGCATCGAACCTGCCTTGGCCATGGGGTTGTGGAGGGGCAGGGGCTGTTGCTGAAGCTGGCTCCTTGTCCCCAGGTGGAGTGCAATTCCAAACTGGACCCGACTACCACAACCTTCCTGAAGGTGAGGCCTTCTTCCCCAGCCCTGGGCCAGCTTCCCTAGCATGGGCCCAACCTCAGGGAGGGGCTTTCCTGGGGTTGCAGCCAGGTGGGAGCTTGTCCTGGAGTGAGGGCCCTGCTCAGGTCACCCCACTCTCTCCCTTGCAGATGGCAGACTCTGGAGGGCTGCCCCAGGTCACACAGGTGAGACTTCTGGCCCTCCTGCCCTTACATCTACGGGGATGGGGGAAGCCTCTACCCTCCCCGCTAACCCCAGGCAGCCAATAAAAGCATGTGCTTGTCCTGCCCTCCACAGCCAGGGAAGCTGACTGAAGCCTTCAAATACTTCCTGCAAGGCATGGGCTACAGTGAGTACATTTCCACCCCACCCCACCTAGAGACAGGCAGGCGGGCAGTGCTGGGGTGGGGGTTCCTGTTTGCAGGGCTGGCACATGGTGTCAGGTGGTACCAGGGAGCCCACAGGCATAGGAGCTTTGTGTGACCTGGGCCCTGGATGCTGGGCCACACAGATGCCACCTGAGTTGCAAGTTGGGCATCCTAGGCTGTGCCCAGCTCCCCTTTGCCCTCAGGGAGGGCTTGGGGCACTGTTCTGATGGCAGTGCTGGGCCTACTGGGGAAGGGGCTATTCTCTCCATGCTGGGGGTCCAGGGCCTGGGGTCAGGTCCTGCCAGGGAAGCCTGTCTAGGGGTGAAGCACACCCCCCTCACCCGCCCCAGGGCTTGGGGTCAGAGCTGGGCCTATGGCACCTGAGAAGGCCCTTTGAAACAACTGGTGGATGCACCCAGGGGTGTCACAGGAGTGGGCTTGGAGTCAGGGGCCTGGGTATTCAGAGAGCTGAAAACGTAACACACACACACACTCTCACACAACACACAATCACACACACACACTCAACACACACACACACTCTCACTCTCCTCGACCTCCCCCTTCCCTCCAAGACATACCTGTTCCTCCAGCTCCCCCACTGCCAGGAAGCAAACTTCCTCTCTTCAGTTTGGTTTTTGTTCGCCTCCAGACGTCAGCCTCTGGAGCTGCTGTCTCCAGGGCAAACAAACAGGAGGGTGGCCTGTGGGAAGGCTGGCGAGGACACCCAGGAATAGAATGCTCTTTGGAGCAGGGCAGAGCCTTGGGGCCCACAGGGAGGCTCCGGCAGAGGCTGGGATCGGGGCATAGCAAGCACTCGCCGGGTGATCGGAGGAAGCTTGTCAGGAGCTGAGATGCGTTCTCGCCGGCCTGGGGAGAAACTCCACCAGGCAGCCCTGAGTCAAGAGGGGTGCAGAGGGGCAGGCCTCCCCCATTCTGTATGCAGGAGACTGAGGCCCAGCAGAATGGTGAGGGGATACGCACCCCACCTGCTGTCAGCGCTCCCTTGGGCCAGAGATCTTTCCGGGGAGCCACTGCTGAGTGGGTGGGCAGGAGTGGGCTTCCAGAGCCTGTGACCCTGCCCCTAGCCTCTCTGTGCCTGTCCCTTGTCCCGTCTCTGTGGGTCATCTCAACGCCCTTGCCTCGGCGGACCACGGTCTTCACCATGTTGTGTCTCCCCCACCCCCGCCCCCCTCTCCGGCTCTGTCTTCTCTCTTAGTTGCGTACTTGAAGGACCGAAGGCTGAGTGGAGGAGCAGGTAGCCCCATGGCCCTTTCCCCTGATGCATGGATGCCCAGCCTCCCCCTCCCTGCTCCTTCCTCCTTGCAGTGCTGCAGCCAGGCCGCATCTTGCTGTGGTTTGGAACCTTCTCGTGTCCTGTTCAACTCAAACCCCACAGATTGTTGCTCTTCTGCAGACCTGGGCCTGTAGATCACCTGGGTTGCAGAGCAGTTCTTGCTTCTAGGTTGTCAGGAGCTTCGTGGCTTCCAGAGGTCTGGGGATTGGAAACAGACCCTCCTCAGAGGCAGAGCCCAGGCCTGGCCCTGCCTGAGCCACAGAGGTGGCCGGGAGCGTTCAGGAGGGTAGAGTTGGCTTCCTGCAAGCCTTGCTTGGGAAAGTCCGAAGAATAAGGGCGGAGTCTGAATTGAGGGCAGTGTGAGGCCACCCTCCGTGTCCTCCTTTACGGAAGCAGTCCTACTTCTCCACCGCATCCTCTTGGGGGAGGCACAGCTGGAAACCCAGCACCTCCCTGCACCAGCTCGCGGCGCCTGGTCAGCCGCTGAGAGGGCCCTGCTGCCCGCAGCCCCCTCGGCCCACTCACTGTCGCTGGCCCTGCATGCCCCTGGCCCGACAGCTGCCGCCAACCTCTCGGCTCGGGAGGAGCCCTCTGTGCCTTGGAGGAACGGTTCGCTAGCCGCTTTGCTTGCGCCTACTTTTCCCACCGGAGGCGCCTGGCCCTGCCCGCTGGTCCTCACACCCATCCTGTCTCTGTCCACAGTGCCCTCAGCCAGCATGACCCGCCTGGCACGCTCCCGCACCGCGTCCCTCACCAGTGCCAGCTCAGTGGATGGCAGCCGCCCACAGGCCTGCACCCACTCAGAGAGCAGCGAGGGGCTGGGCCAGGTCAACCACACCATGGAGGTGTCCTGTTGAAGCCCTCCGTCCTGCTGACGACAACTGTCCGCCCGCATCGAGGTCCCACTGCCATCCTTGCGCCGGCTCATGTTCCCTTTAGTTTATTTTTGTGAGGGCAAAGGGGAGGAAATGGGGTTACTTCTGTTTGAAAAAAAATATGAGGGGATCTATGTTAGATGCTGTGGCGGAAATATCCAGATGTTTTGAGGGGCTCACTCTTCCCCACCCCATTTCAAACTTGGCCGACTTGACCCCTCTCATCCCACTCCCTGCGGCCCAGGCATAGGAGGGCAGGGCCACAGGGAGGGAGATTGCTACGGATCCAGGCCATTCCTGGGTGAGCCCTTGGGCAGGCAGGTTAACAGATGGCAGAGGCTTCGAGAGGGTGGGTGCTGGGCCCACAGGGGCTTGGGGGCCAGCTCAGGCACTGGCGTGGGAGCCCTGGGAGGCCCCTTCCCCCGCCTTCCACCAAGCACACCTGTTTCTGTCTCAGCACATGTGACAATCATCTGGACAATAGCCACAAGGGGGCACTCAGACCGGGCAGCCACTTTCCTGGTGCTCCCTGGGCCCAGCTGGTGCTGTAGGGCCAGGCAGGCAGAGATGTCAGGGGGTTTCTCTGCCCAAGGAAGACAGAACATGGAGAACTGAGGGCAGGAACCCCACAGAGTGTCCCTAACAGCCCACACTCTGCCGCCTCCTGGCCCTGTCCCATTTCTGAGCCAAGGCCTCCCTGAGGCAGAAGTCATCTGGTCCTCTGTCCCCACAGTGACCTGATGGGGGTGAGGAGGAGAGAGCCCATGTGTGGTGTGTGTACCCCTGAGAACTTCATGGCGACTGCCTTTGGGAGCCCCCAGGTGGCCAGAGGCAGGGGTAGCTGAGTTCCTGGAGACCCTTTTTTGCCCCCAGGTTCCCCAGAGGGCAATGCCATCAGTAGCAGTGTGGTGTTTCCGGCAGAGCTCTGGCCAGGCTGCGCCAGCGTGTCCCGTAAGCATAGGATGAGGAGGAGAGAGTTTATTTGGTCAACTGGCCCAAGCAGCAAGGCTTCCACAGTCCCACCTCCCCATAGCTGCCTGGGCTGGGGCTTGCTGGGGGCTGAAGGTTCTGGACATTGAACATGGGCCAGGTAGCGTAGAAAGGCTTCTCCCACACCCCAGCCCCCTTTCCACCTGAAGCCCAGGACTGTGCCGTATGCTTTCCATCCACCCACCTTACCCTGTAGAATCTTGCTGCCCAGAAACCAGAGCCATTTTTCTTGGACCCTAAATCAATGGTCACAAACCCCAAAACAGAATAGGGGAGAGAGCAATGAAAAAATGAAGGGCTGTGAAGCGGGGAGGGTTGTGGCGGGTGTTCCGAGGCTGAGAGGACACCTAGATGTGTATTTCCTCTGCACACATCACCCCTTCTATAATCCGAAGCCATGACGAGCCTGGTGGTGTGTTATTTTCTCCCCAGTTCTACCCCCTCACGTGCTTCCTCTGAATACTGAATGTGACTGTTTGAAAGCTGGTAGAATTAATCCCTCTTAATTCTTTGTAGATAGCACTGCAAATCTTGGATTTTGTTTTGCTGTGTTTTCAGATGAGATACTATAAATATTCTATACATTATATATATGTGTGTGTGTGTGTGTGTGTGTGTACATTGGGTCCTCCCATGTGTGGTGTTCCTTCGGAGGCTGTCTTTGGTCAAGGTGAACTTTTAATGTTTATTATTTTCTTCTCCACACAAAGTGAAGAGCCTAATTTTGTGTGATCTGGTGGCTGCTGTCATGAGATGACAAAATGTAAAAACTCTAGTCAACGTAGAAAGAGTTAACTGTGCTGAAAAACTAATAAAGAACCTAAGAAGAATTCCAGTGTGGTGATGCCATGCCCACCGTGGGAAGCTTTTGGAGAGACAGATGTTTAGGCAGGGGCTGCTGGTGCTGCTTGGGTTTTGGGATGAGGGTGCCAGGAGAGGATGGTCTCCATCCATCTTTGTACTTCCCGTACAAGTCACGTACATTATTTTACCAGTGAGAGGAGAGTATGACAAACATTAAAAGCCTATGTGCTCATTTCTGCTTAAACCCAACAGTGACAAAATACAGTTCTCGGCCAGGTGCAGTGGCTCACGCCTCTAATCTCAGCACTTTAGGAAGCTGAGGCAGGCGAATCACTTGAGGCTAGGAATTCAAGACCAGCCTGGGCAACACAACGAAACCCATTTCTACTAAAAATACAAAAATTAGCTGGGTGTGGTGGTGCACGCCTGTAATCCCAGCTACTTGGGAGGCTGAGGCAGGAGAACCGCTTGAACCCAGGAGGCGGAGGTGGTAATGGAGATGGTGCCACTGCATTCCTGCCTGGGCAACAGAGCAAGACTCTCTCAAAAAAAAAAAAAAAAAATACAGCTCCAGAAAAAAATGCCTTAAAGACAAAACAAAACACACCTGCCCTCCAAATCGCTTGCCTGAGTCGCTGCATTCCTTCAAAGATAAACGACCCTGGTCTTTGCCTTCTCCTACACATAAGCTCATGTCTGGCAGGGTTAATGATTATACTTCTGCAATCTATAACCAGATATACTTATCTCTAAACTTTAATACGATTTTACACATACATAGAACCTATATATATTATCTTCACCTATATATAACCTCGACTGAAATACCGTGTTGGAGCAGCCTAGCAAGATTACTTCTGGGCTACAGGCCTCAGTCTATAGTCCTCAATAAGGCTCCTAAATAAAACTAATTCTTTAAAAGCTTAATTTTTTTTTCTTTAGTCAACATGCCAATCCTTACTTTAATTCTACAGGGTACGTTATTATCTTAGTTTCGCAAGTGAGAACTGAGCTTCAGAAAAAAGGATCTGTCTTAACAGACCAAACTGACTCCGGCGTTGCTTGGCTTCGAAGCCCATTCCTGTAACCTCAATATTCACAGCCTCGTTTTCTTAAATTAACAGCATGCTACTTCCCCACGTTTAACCACCACTTGTTTTATTCAATTCATTCATTTACCCAATAGGTAGATACTGAGTCCCTACTACTTTAGCTAATAAAACCCACCACGTGCTATGCAGCAGATTAAAAACGAGGATGTACTGGCAAATAAGGGCAGAAGGGATCTAGTCTAGATCCAGGAGCCCTCCAGGCCACGCCACTCCGAAACACACACGAAAACTGCTCCGAACAAATACCAGTAGAACGGTTTGATGGCCATCGGTAACAAGGGGTCGAGATCAGGAGGCCGCTGGCCCCCCAGATGCGTGCGCTCATCACCCGCAGGCCGCCAGACCTCGGCTTCCGATCCAGACCGCAAGAAGCCTCAGCTCTCCGGGACGGACCAAAGGCCAGGGTTGCACCTGGCTCAGAAACAAGCTCCAAGCAGCACGGGACACTCCTTCCTGCACGCGGACCGTGCAAGTTCAACTAGAGACCCTGGATTCAAGATGTGTTCAGGAGGAACCATTCCAGCTGGCGCTAACCCCGGCCCGTCCACAGCGCGGACGCCAAAACAGGTACCACGTGGTTCCGGCGCCGGGGCGGAGCCAGAGACGCCGGAAGTGACCGCGCTACCTACGGGCCCGCGGGGCGGTTCACGCTCAGGCCATGGCGACTCAGGCGAAGCGCCCACGGGTGAGTGGTGGGCGTGGGTTCCAGCCTTCTCCTCCGTGCCTCACCCCTTCTCTGTCCGCAGGACCGTCCGCGTGCCTCCTCTCCGCTCCCTCCCGCGGGTCCCGCGCCCCTCTCCCCTTGTCCCCTCTTCCCCCCAAAGCCCGTTCTGCGCACGCGCCGCAGTCTCCTCTCGTTCTCAGCGGGCCTTCGGGGACTTGGCCTGGTCACTGCGCTCACTTATCTCAGGTGGCGGGGCCCATGGCTTGCGGCGACCCGGATCCTGTGGCCGGCTTCTTGAGCTGGTGCCGGCGGGTGGGACTGGAGTTGAGCCCCAAGGTGAGAGAGCGAGCGAGCGGGCGGGCTGAGGACCCGCGGTGGAGCGCGGGCTGCCCTGACCAGCCGTCCTCCTGCTCAGGTGGAGGTCAGCCGTCAGGGCACGGTGGCCGGCTACGGCATGGTGACCCGGGAGAGCGTGCAGGCCGGAGAGCTGCTGTTCGTGGTGCCGCGTGCCGCGATCCTGTCGCAGCACACCTGCTCCATCGGCGGCCTGCTGGAGCGAGGTGGACACGGCGGCGGGCGAGGGCGCTGGGGCGGGCCTGAGAGGCTGCGCCGGGACGCTCACTCCTGTGTCTCCCTCAGAGCGAGGCGCGCTGCAGAGCCAGTCGGGCTGGGTGCCACTGCTGCTAGCGCTGCTACACGAGCTGCAGGCCCCGGTCTCACACTGGAGGCCGTACTTTGCGCTCTGGCCCGAGCTGGGCCACTTGGAGCACCCTATGTTCTGGTGAGAGCCTTGGGAGGGGTTGGGGAGCGTCTGCACCGTAGCCTGCTGCAAGGACAGAGTCCTCCCCTCAATCCCCCGCAGCACCAGTCTTACCCAGTAAAGTGCGTGGAGGATGAAGGGAACCTGGGTGTGGGTGTCCCTGCAGGCCAGAGGAGGAGCGCCGGCGCCTGCTGCAGGGCACAGGCGTACCTGAGGCCGTGGAGAAGGATTTGGACAGCATCCGTAGCGAGTACCACTCGATTGTGCTGCCCTTTATGGAAGCTCACCCCGATCTCTTCAGCCTCAGGGTTCACTCCCTAGAACTCTACCTCCAGCTCGTGGCCCTTGTGATGGCCTATAGGTCAGTGACTGGGGCCTAACGGAACCCTTTTCTTTAGAAGTCTATAAAGGGACAAAAGGAGAAAGACAGTGAAACCCACCCCTAGTCCCTCACCCAAGTCAGGGCCTTAACCAGGTTCTCTCAATGGCAGCTTTCAGGAACCACTGGAGGAAGAGGAGGATGAAAAAGAGCCCAACTCCCCCATGATGGTGCCCGCTGCAGACATACTAAACCACTTAGCCAACCACAATGCCAATCTGGAATACTCTGCGGTGAGTGGAGTTGCTGGTGCACTGATTGAGCATGATGTAAGCCATTGTGACTTAGGCTCCATTCTCTTCCTAGTGCTACAAAATGAGTAGTGAAATCACCTCCTCCTGTACGCTCCTTTAGTATGCATATCACTGAAGAATCATTTGAATGCAAAACATTTTAAAGTCCTCAAAGTTGTGGTTAACCCTCTGATAAACTGTAACCATCATTTATTTAGTGCTAGCGATTTGGTGGTCTGCATAGCCATGTTTCATTCCCTGCTGGCTGCTCTTATCATTGATCCCAGACTGTGTGTGGCTCTGTGGATAGTAGCCTGGAACAGACAGTCTCGCTGTTTTGGAGGGGTGAGGATATTCACAGGCCAGAGGTCTAAGACGATCTTAGAACTAGTATAAAGCTGTTTATACCAGTTCTATTCTATATGGATAGTTGCAAGAAAAGATGGCATCTTTGTAGGATCAAAAATTAGTATGGTTATTTCTTAATCCTTGCCTTCATTTTTTTTTCCGACTTTGATCTGCAGAAATTTCATTCCCCCGTCTTGCTGTGTTGCCCAGGCTGAAGTGTGGTGGCGTGGTCTCTGTTCACTGCAACTTCTGCCTCCTGGGTTCAAGCGATTCTCCATGCCTCAACTTCTCGAGTAGCTGGGATTACAGGTGCCCGCCACCACGCCCAGCTAAATTTTTCTATTTTTTCTGTGGAGACAGGGTTTTTTTTGCCTTGTTGGCCAGGCTGGTCGTAACTCCTGACCTCATGATCCGCCCACCTTAGCCTCCCAAAGGGCTGGGATTACAGGTGTGAGCCACCACGCCCAGCCAGAAATTTCATCTTTAGAGCTACCAGCTTTTTAAGTGCTGAAGATGACTGTGCAGAAATCCACCCAGTTAAACATGAAGCTGGCCTTTTAAAGTGAGCCTAACCCTTTTTGTTTCACAATTCAAGGTCTAACAGGAAATAAAGGTAGAACTTTGGTAGTTAACAGCATCAGTCCCATGGCTGAACTACATACACCTGCTGAAGGCTCTTAAGAGGAAGTAATCTTTATGGGGCCGGCCTGTGAAAGGCATGCCCCCAGCTTCTCCCTTTCACCTCAGGATTGTCTTCGGATGGTAGCCACTCAGCCCATTCCTAAAGGCCATGAGATTTTCAACACTTATGGGCAAATGGCTAACTGGCAACTGATTCATATGTACGGTTTTGTTGAACCATATCCTGACAACACAGATGACACAGCTGACATTCAGATGGTGACAGTTCGTGAGGCAGCATTACAGGGTGAGTGTATCATTAATCTTTGACACTGATGGCAGTATCTGTACCCACGTCTCGGGTTAAATAGCCTTGCTAAAGAGCAGTTGACTTTGTTGACTAGGTGGTAAAGACAAGAGCCCTTAGGTGTACTAAGACTTTCACATTGCTGTTTCATCTACAGGAACAAAAACTGAAGCTGAAAGACTCCTACTGTATGAGCGCTGGGATTTCCTATGCAAACTGGAGATGGTAGGGGAAGAGGGAGCTTTTGTGATAGGGAGGGAGGAGGTGCTGACTGAAGAGGAGCTGACCACCACACTCAAGGTAAAAGGCTGAAGAGGCCATTTAATGCTGATTTGAGTATTTAAAGCAAAATAGCTAGAAGATAGAGGAAATGTGAGATTTTTAATAAATGCTAAGATGAGTTCAGTCTCCTGAATCATTTCAGATGTATGCGAGTAGTGCTTCCTAATTAAAGGGCTCTGTGGTTGCTTCTAGGTACTGTGCATGCCCGCTGAAGAGTTCAGAGAGTTTAAAGACCAGGATGGAGGGGGAGATGATAAAAGGGAAGAGGGCAGCCTGACGATCACAAACATTCCCAAGCTCAAAGCATCGTGGAGACAGCTGCTTCGAGACAGCATTCTATTGACCCTGCAAACCTATGCCACAGACTTAAAAACTGACAAAGATATACTCGGCAATAAGGAGGTCTACGCTAAACTCAGCCGGAGGGAACAGCAAGCCTTACAGGTTCGCTATGGTCAGAAGATGATCTTACATCAGTTGTTGGAACTGACAAGTTAGCAGCTTCCCTGTTCCCTGAAGGAACAGCAGTAAGAACTTTAATACTCACTGATGTTTGAAAAAGAGGAAAATTTGGATCTTAAACACCAAAAGGGAAAGAGGCAAAGGTGGTGTACCAGGATAAATTGAGGTAAGGGTGGATGTGTTTAAGGATTGAGAACAGCAGACTTGGCAATCACTGCTAATTGTTACTTAACATGTTACAACCATTTGGTTAGTTTTAACCAAAGCCAGTGGAAATATGGTAGTAATAGGTCTTGTTGTGTTCCACAGCATTTAATATATGGACAGACTTTGGAGGTAGACCTTATTTTAAATCTAAGTCTAGTTTGAGGAAGTCACTTAACCTTTAAAAGACTCTCAGGATTTAATAAGCTGTGTAAATAGCACTCAATGATCACTTACCTGAGGTTCACACTAGATGGCACAAACCAGCCCTCGGGGAATAAACCCTAAGACATCACTCGAGGAGGACTTTTATTTAACTTTGAACCTTTTTGTCCTCTCTGGCGGTAAAACTTGAGTCATAACTCAAGTTGGTTAAGTTTTAAAATACGTATCTACTCTGGGTAAAGGATATTAAAGAAAACTGGGCATTTTAAATTCGGTTTAACCAGAGAAACCTACTCCAGCAATTTTCCAGTTTTGAAATAGGAAGAAAAATAAAATTTCCTTTCTTAAACATGCCAGTTTAGTAGTGGGAATGACCTATCATTCAGCAAGAAGTTGGTGGTTCCCAATGGCCCCAAGCTCTGCAAGGCTGAACTGTCCACTTTTCCTCCTCACCATCAGCACTGGCTGCTGCTACTGAGAAAGGCACAGTGGACTCATGTGTGTGTCATGACTTTAATGGTTGGCTACAGTATGCATACACATACAAGAAGTAGTAGGGGAGCTGAAGCCCAGGAAAGGCTACAAAATACAACACAGGGACCAATACATTAGCAAAACATTCAAAATCCTTACAAAAAAAAAAAAAAAGAAGGCTGTATTGGTCCTTTCATCTTTGTCATTATTCAGCTTAGCCTGTATGGCCATTCAGTGGAGTAATGGGGGAGGGCAATTCATGAGATTTGGTTCCCTTTCCTGTATTCCTACAGTTTATAAAAGTTTCAGGAGAGGGATGTGGGGGTGAGGGTAGGGGGTGGGATTTAAGCCTGGTCTGGTTTCCCTTTATATAAAAGAAAGAGTTGACCCCCATCTCACATGGCTTAGGTACATATTCCCCAAAAGAAATAAAATGGTACAAATGCAGTCAGCTTTAGAATGGGTTTGGGTAGAGACAAAACCAGGGATTCCAACAGTGAGCCCTTCCTATGTTCCCGGACATATCAAATTCTAGCACATCCACATTTTTAATAACTTAGTGATTTTCAGGGTCCCCTATCCACATTAAAAAAATAAGTTACATAATATTCAAACTGGCTTTTTGCTATTCTTTGGGACACCAGGAATGTCAGATGACATGGAGCTATGCCCTCAGACAAGTGCATGGCATCAGCTGCCTCTTTATTACAAGGTACCAGTTGTTTGTTTATGTACTTGCCTTGGACACAGCTTGCACAAACCCAAGAAGTTCCAGACAAAGGTTTTCTCTTTCATATATTTACACAAGTTCAAAATGATATTCACAGCATCTTCTAAATTTTGGCCAAGAGTCAAAAAAAAAAATGCATTTAAACTTTGGAACGTGCCCACATAAGACAGGAGGCTGATCCCAACAGTAGTTGGGGCAGATACCCGCAAACCAAAGGGCTGGGAAAGTCAGGAAGAGCAGAAAGGATTCTTCAGTCAGTTTATGAACTCGGTGCAGTGAGACCGGTAGGGTGACACGTACAACGGAGATGCAATTTCATCTAACTGGCACCTGTCCCTTCCATTACTTGCTGGGCCTGCTTCTGTCCCATGCAGCACTGTGCGACCGACTGGAATAACCTGAAGGGCAAAGACAGTTAAGTTAGTTACAAATTTGTGATTAAGAGTAGGCCTAGCAATACGTTGCATCTCATTTGCTTCGCTACTAATCACGGACCCAACCTAGAGACAAATGGTTTTCATTCTCCAGTCTCATTACTAGACAATTAAAAATTACTTTTAACTCACTTTTCGATTTCTGGGGCACAGTGTACAAATTCATGGTTCCAGAACTTAAACGCTGGGTTTTTAATCAGCTCAATGAAGGTAATAAGAAGACCCCAAGGATGTGGCCTATTTACAATCAACCGTTCCAAAAGAACTCTGAAAAGGGAGAAAGAGCTAGTTAATGCAGAGAAGCATACAAATTCATGATGATTCTTCCATTACCTTTCTCTTCTAACTTCTCCCTGATTATTGAACCACATGCCAAAGTTTTCACCTTTAGTAAAGACCTTTAGTCAGTATACTCCAAATAGCATGGGGTGGAATAACTGGGTTTGAAACACTGTTCTTAGCCCTAGAAGACCACGTATTAATGTAAAGTGCAGATAACAGCATGTATCTCAGAGCTGTTCAGAATAAGGGGTGATGGGGGAGGGGAAGCCACATAAAGCCCAGAGTACATGGCACACATAGTACAAAAAGTAGTAACTTCAAGAATGAGCTCCCAGGCCTGGTACAGTGGCTCATGCCTGTAATCCCAGCATTTTGGGAGGCAAAGCTGGGTGGATCACCCGAGGTCAGGAGTTGGAAACCAGCCTGGCCAACGTGTTGAAATGCCATCTTACTAGAAATGCCATCTTACTAAAAATACAAAAATTAGGCGTAGTGGTTCATGCCTGTAATCCCAGCAGTCAGAGGCTGAGGCAGGAGAACCTCTTGAACCCAGTAGGTGGAGGTTGTGGGGAGCTGAGATCGCGCCACTGCACTCCAGCCTGGGCAACAGAGTGACTCCATCTCAAAGAAAAAGAATGAGCTCTCAATGAAAAGGTAGGAAATAAGAATTCTAACACTACTAGCGCACGTGTAAATTGGTAAAATTTTTCTGAATACCAGTAAGTACTGGCTTAACTTTATATCCTTTCACGTACCAATGTCAGCTGTACATGAAGCATAACAAAGGTTAAGTACAAGGAGACTTACTGCGGCTTTATATAAACAAAATGGAACACATCATCTAAGCATCCAATAAGATATTTTGGTACACAAATCAAAGGAATACCATATTTAGCACCATAGGTACAACTTAATTAGGCAAATGGGCAAGTTTCAAGAGTCTGGCCCAATTTTTAAAATATAAGTATGTATATATCTACCTCAGTAACAATCTCTCCAATTCTATATATAGTCTAGGCAATCTGGCAACAGATTCCTAACTATTGTAAGGAAAATTCAAGTATGATCCTGTTATTGCTACTGCTTTGAACCCAGAGTTAATGAGGAAAAGTCCAAGGTCCTTAACATAGTCTTCCATAGACCTACATGACTTAGGACTAGTTATCACTACCACCTCAGAGAAACTCTGACCTTTAATCAAAATATGCCTTGTGGTATAAACTACTTTTTAAGGAATGATTATGATGTCTAATTCTCTACTTGTGATATGTGTCCATCAGAATGAGTATTAGGAGGGCAGGAACTATCCATTTTGCTCACAATTGCATCCCACATTTAAAAGATTATTAGACATATATAAGATTTTCACTGAAGACTGGGTGCAGTGGCTCAAGCCTGTAATCCCAGCACTTAGGGAGGCTGAGGTGGGCGGATCACTTGAGGTCAGGAGTTCAAGACCAGCCTGGTCAACATCCTGAAACCCTGTCTCTACTAAAATGCAAAAATCAGCTGGGAATGGTGGTGGGCGCCCGTAATCCCAGCTACTTGGGGAACAGGTTGCAGTGAGCTGAGATCTCAGCATTGCACTCCAGTCTGGGCAACAGAGCAACACTACGTATCAAAAATAATAATTTTAAATAAGATTTTTACTTAACATTGAATGCACAGGAAAACAAAAACCCAATACTTTAAGATGAAAGGACAGGGGGACCATTTTGAAGCATTTAAAAAGTAAACTGCTCTCTTACCTTGTGATCTGTTCTTGGATAGCTTCCGTATTGGCCTCCGCAAAAAGGTACAGCATGGTGCAACTGAAGTAGTGAGTGTGGCTATTTGGGTACCGGAGCTGATTTGCAATTGCGTTCAAAAAGAGATAGCGACCTAGAAATCAAGAAACCTTGACTTAGGACTTAGTCTGAAAAGTCAATATAGGAAGACAGTTCTAACTGGCTAGGGTTTGGGTTTCTGATAGAGGCTTTCAAATTAATCTTTGGTTTAAAGCTGTGGTTCTCCGGACCGCAAAGAGTTCTCATTTCTGTAGGTTTTATTTCAGTATTTTCCACTTTAGAAATTAGATTTTTAAAATATTTATTCATTTTTAAAAAGAGACCCATTATATGTTAATAGAAGTAACATGAAATATTTTCTGGTGACACTCATCACTAAGTTTTTCTACATTTTGCAGATCTTTAATTCTTGCTTAATAAAAGACAGCTGGATTCTCATTTCTGCTTCTGTGTTCAACTTGTTATTACAGTGTATTTTTTATAACCTCTGAGAAATTCAGCCATATACTCATGACAGAATAGATCCAAAACAGCAAATGTCTCATGAGGGAAATGGTTTTGGCCGGACGCAGTGGCTCACGCCTGTAATCCCAACACTTTGGGAGATTGAGATAAGTGGATCACTTGAGGTCAGGAGTTCAAGATCAGCCTGGCCAACATAGTGAAACCTCATCTCTACTAAAAATACAAAAATTGACCGGGTGCAGTGGCGCACGCCTGTAATCCCAGCACTTTAGGGGACCGAGGTGGGTGGATCACCTGAGGTCAGGAGTTCGAGACCCAGCCTGACCAACATGGTGAAACCCCGTCTCTGCTCTGCTGAAACAAGTGAAAAAGGCCAGACACCGCACTGCACTCCAGCCTGGCGACAGAGTGAGACTTCATCTAAAAAAAAAAAAATTAGGTGGGCATGGTGGCACATGCCTGTAATCCCAGCTCCTCAGGAGGCTGAGGCAGGAGAATTGCCTCTGAACCCAGGAGGCAGAAGTTGTGGTGAGCCGAGACTGCCCCACTGCATACCAGCCTGGGTGACAGAGCAAGACAAAAAAGTTTTGACCTCACAGCCCTCCTAAAAAGGTCTTGACACCCTAAGGGTACACAGACCACACTTTGAGAACCATTAGTCTAAACTACTTTGGAATAAATACTATCTTAATTGGCTCTGGTTATCTGCCTCTGCTGATTACTCATGTTTGTCAGTCTATTACAGTGACACATTTCTCTAAAAGGCTGCCATCCTTTTATTGCCGAGCTCTGGACGTGATGGTGTTCAATTTTATATCTTGAATTTAAGCTGTCTTAAATCCATCCTACATATAGGCATCAGCATATATGCAACATTAATTCACCTCTCAAGAATCAGTAGCAAAGTTCAGAGTAATGTCCCCACCCCCAAAGTATATGTATGCAAAACCTGGACAGGACTGTACAATTAGACGGCACCTAACTGGGGTCTCTATTATAAGAAGAGCACCAAAAGAAATGTAGCTCAAGCAGGAAAGCTGCAACCTGCAACAGGAATTATATACTGTGAGCTTTCTGCAGAACAGGAGAGTCATTAATTTTATACACAAACATTTAACAAGATGCCTAACAAACAGGCACCAATAAAAATGCTTATATAAGGCAGGCTAACAAAACATTGCCATAAGAGCCTATGTTTAAAGGGACTTAAAGAAAAGGAAGTTTATTTTCACACTAACAACTGCAGTCACATATACCAAAGCTGATACTGCAGGATTCTACAGAATCCTTTGCTTTGTGCTTTTTTGTATTTCCTGCACTGGGCAGATAATGACCAATTAAAGATAAAATAATCAACCAGACCTATGAATATACTGACAGAACTCTGCTTCACTACTGTGGCTTGAAGCATTTGTACATGTTTGCCATCAGATTGTAGCAAAAAGCACAGAGAACTCTACTCTGAGAACTGGCAGGCTTCACTCACCCTCAGTGTCCAAGTCCACAGCCAAATTCTGGAAGATATCCATGTGTGCTGAATGAGTGATGGTGCTCATTGAAGGCGTGCTGCCCTTGTTGTGGATGTGCGCGATGGCCTGAGTCCCTACATAGAGCACCAGTGCATTGATGAGCTGGAGGTTGTAGCGATTCCCAGGTTCATTGGATACCTTAAATGAGCAAAACAGAACTCCTTATGCTTACTCCTGCAGAGGACTGATTCTACCCCAGTATTTCTAAGCCCTTCTTACACCTTTGTGGAAAGGCTGAACATTTATTGTGATTCACTTGCATAAATTTGTGAGGTTATTTAACAAATACACAGATGCTCCAAACATGGCTGTACCAATAAGAGAAATGTGATTTCCCTCAGGAAGCCAAAGCTTCTATCACTGTACTCATGACACAGATCTAAAGTTATGTTTATAAAATCAAAATATGCACTGTGCCAATTAAATTTTGAAAAGTTGTGGTTGCACAGCATGGATTATAAATACATAACTTTCAAAATATCCTATACAGAAATGTGAATCAGCATCCTTTTATTTAGAAAAATCTTGAGAGTACAGCTAATGACTGTCAGTGGTCTACTCTCACAGGGTTGTCTCATCCAAAGCTGTATCAAAATATCACTAATGAAATGAACTCATAAATATATAAATCCAGTTAAGCTCACCCAACTGATGGAAATGACAATAAAAGACTTAACTCCGAAATGGACCACACACAGGACCATACAGACACCAAAAGTGCTTTCTATGGAAGACAGAGCTGAATTTTAAGCCAAACAAATTAACCTGTAGGTTGCTGCGCAGATCAGACAAAAAAGTGACTGGTGATCGAGTTTTAAGATAGGAATCCAAATCCTTTTTGAACTGAGGTGGCATTACTCCAGTGAAATTGGTGAGAATCCGGGGGGCAATGTTAATTTCACTCAGCATGTCCACCTGCCACAGACAAAAATACAAGAATCACAGAGTCATTTGTATTAGTAAATTACACCTATGCTAAAAAGTGGTAGAACACTTTTTCTAAAACTATATACATTATAAATGCCTTGAAGAGCACAGGTGCCATATTATTACTTTTAATCAGTCTTTCTTTAATTAGAAGAATCTTGGTAGAAAACAATAGAAATTGTTCACTCTATAATGTATTTTCTTTCCAGAGGCAAGATACCTTTTGGGCAAAGATCTAATTTGCAAAACTGATTTTTCCTGGACTTGGATTTCAAAACAAGAAATCAGAGTAAGAGTCCTCACTCATAATGACTCTTTGAAAAGAAGCCTCAGCAGGACAAGACATCACACTTAGTCCTTTTTGAAAAAATGCATGTGACACAGTAGAGACTACATTTAAACTATAGCTGAGCACTTCTAGTGGTGTGCACCTCTAGTCTCAGCTACTCTAGAGGCTGAGGCAGAAGGACGGCTGGAGCACAGGAGCTTGAAGCTGGAGTACACTATGTTCACACCTGTGAATAGTCACTGCCCTTCAGCCTGGGCAACAGAGTGAGACCCCTGTCTCTTAAACAAACTATAGTAGCCACGTCAGGGTGGTGAGATTAAGTGGTCCTTTCTCTCCTTTATTCCAACAACTGAAAAACATATAGTGGGTTCTCCATATCCTCAGGTTCCACATCCAATTAACCTCAAGTCGAAAATATGGGGTAGACTACAAAAAGTAGTAATTCAAGAATGAGCTCCCAGGCCCAGTGCACTGGCTCATGCCTGTAATCCTAGCACTTTGGGAGGCCGAGGCGGGCGGATCACGACGTCAGGAGTTTGAGACCAGCCTGGCCAACATAGTGAAACCCCATCTCTACTAAAAATATAAAAAAAACTAGCTAGGCATGGTAGTGGGCACCTGTAGTCCCAGCTATTTGGGGGGCTAATGCAGGAGAATCACTTGAACCTGGGAGGCGGAGACTGCAGTGAGCCGAGATCACACCACTGCACTCCAGCCTGGGTGACAGTGAGACTTCATATCAAAATAATAATACAATAAAAAACACAAATTTTAAAAAGTTCATTAATATAGTTTAAAATAGTTATTTCCATAGCATTACACTATACTAGGTATCATAAGCAATACAGATATCATTTAAGAGGTTATGCAAAGGTTATATGCCACTTTACATAAGGGACTTAAGCATACTTAAAATTCTGTGTCCCAGTGGGTCATGGAACCAATCCCCCAAGAATAGCAAGGGACCAAGGGACAACTGCACAGGTGCACAGACACACAAAACACCTGTGAAATATGGAGATTACAGTCAGGCGCAGTGTCTCACACCTGCAATCCCAACACTTTGGGAGGCCAAGGCAGGCAGATCACTTGAGGTCAGGAGCTCAAAACCAACCTGGTCAACATGGCAAAACCCCATCTCTACTAAACACACACAAAATATTAGCCAGGAGTGGTGGCACATGCCTGTAATCCCATCTACTCAGGAGGCTGGGGTGGGAGAATCGCTTGAACCAGAGAAGGGGAGGTTGCAGTGAGCCGAGATTGTGCCACTGCACTCCAGCATGGGTCACAGAATGAGACTCTGCCTCAAAGAAAGAAAAAGAAATATAGAGATTACAAAGGTCTATTTGTTCTGCGATTCTTTGCCATGTAGGGCACACCCAGCAAATGCTTGCCCCAACACCTAAGCCAGGGTTCTATAAATAGAGCTAAATTTAATATCAAAATTAATATGAAAACTAGCAACTAGAAAAACGCTGTGAACCAGCAACAGCAATAGCAACAGTATCATACCATATATCAGGCTTAAAAACATGATTATTTCCTTTAAAGAGTACTCTTACTAACAGTGTGCATGTATGTTGAGTAGGGAAGTGTTGCAACAGCCTACTTATCAGAGAAAGGACTGAAATACTAAGACATAACTTTTCCTTTAACTAGTTGGAACTTTACCTTTAGATTAGGAGTGAATGGGTCTGGGAGCCTCATGTTTCTTGGAAAGGCACTCAGGATCAAATTTCTTAACTGGATACAATTAGGTGGAATCACATCACAAAACCCATAATGGTAATCACAAAGGAACTCTGGGAAATCATGCAAAAGAACCAGCAGCACTCTTAAAGTGCCCTATTTTAAAAAACAAGAAAAACATTTCCACACTAAGAAAAGGGAGTTAACATCTTCCTATTATGAATTTATCGTTGTCTCCCCCACCCCCAAAAAAAGTAAAATACACTTTAGTAACATTTTTTCAAAAGTTTTAGGCTTTAATTAACATTATCACAGATGATTTATCAAATATTTCCATTTAGGTATGAAAAACTAGGCATCAGGAATTCACATGCTGAAATGAAATGCTAGAAGAGAAGGCTGGACAAAAAAATAAAGATACAATGATGTAAGCATCTATCTTCAGAAGCTAAAAAAAAAAGAACTAATGAAAACCAAAGAAAGCAGAGTAAAAGCATATAAATTCTGTAAAGTACTGAAAAGGGAGGAAATCAAAGCCCAAGTCAGTTGTTATAAAAGATTAATCAACTGATAAACCCTAACCAAGACTGGTAGAGAAAATACAAAAATTACTAATGTCAGGAATGACATTACAGATCCTACAGTCATGAAAAATAGTTTTAGAACATTTAACAATTTTATGCCCATAAATCTGACAATTCAGATAGGTGAAAGATAGAACAACTTAGCACGTTGAGACATGCAAAGATTTCCTACACAAGTCACAAAAAGCAACTTTTTAACAGAAGTTTAAAAATCTACAGTTTTGACTACAGTAAGTTTTAAAGCTTCTGTTCCTCAAAAAACACTTCAACCTTCATTTAAGGGAGGTAAAGGGCAAGCTATGAGTGGGAGATGTTTGAATATATAGTAACAAAGGGCTTGTATTTAGAATATATAAAGATTTAATACATAAAAATACAAACAAGAGCCAAAAGACTGGAAGAGGAGCATCACAAAAAGGTGATGGTGATATCCACAGCCGATCTATACATGAAAACCTCATTAAGAAATAATCAAGGAGGCCCGGTGCAGTGGCTCATGCCTACAATTCCAGCACTTCAGAAGGCTGAGGTGGACTGCTCACTTAAGGTGACAAGTGTGACCAACATGATGAAACCCCATGTCTACTAAATACACAAAAAATTAGCCAGGCGTGGTGGCACATGCCTGTAGTCCCAGCTACTAGGGAAGCTGAGGCACAAGTATCACTTGAACCTGGGAGGCTGAAGTTCAGTAACTGGGATTGCACCACTGCACTCCAGCCTGGGTTTCAGAGTGAGAGACTCTGTCTCCCCCGTCCCCCACCCCAAAAAAAGAGAAATCATCAAGGAAATGCAAATTAAATCCACAAAGAGATCTCACAGTATAACTTCCAAAATGGCTAAAATGAAAAACAGACAATACCAAGTATGGCAAGATGTAGGAAAAACAGTAACTCTTCTGTGCTGTTCAAAAGTATAAATTGGTACAAACACTTTGTAAAACTGTAGTATCTTCTAAAGTTGAACACACAAGCACTTGTACAATTTGGGTGCTGGTTATACAAGTACATTTGATTTCTGCACTTTTCTGAATGAATGTATGTCGCCTTAAATGCTTAATAAAAACAAAACAAGGCCTCAGACTCCTGAAGTGTATTTTGTTTTAAGATCTCAAAGTTATTTTAATTTATAATAAATCCAACTTGATTACCTTGTAGAGGATTTGCATAGGTTTGGTGAGTTCCACATTTCTAAGGAAAGGCGCTAAATATTTGAATAAATCAATCAGTAGCTGTGCATACATAGGCCACCCCTGAAAGAAATGTACATGAGTCATAATTATACTCAGCTGTTTTTCAACCACTAGAAGTCACCCAAGCAGCTACACTGACTTATTTTCTTCATGCTAATGTAAGTAGAGAATACTAACGGTGTACCTCTACTAAAGACTGGCATTAAAGGCCGGGCACAGTGGCTCATGCCTGTAATCCCAGTACTTTAGGAGGCCGAGGCGGGTGGGTGGGTCACCTGAGGTCAGGAGTTGAAGACCAGCCAGGCCAACATGGTGAAACCACATGTCTACTAAAAATGCAAAAAATTAGCCAGGCTTGGTGGCGGGCACCTGTAATCCTAGCTACTCGGGAGGCTGAGGCAGGAGAATTGCTTGAACCTGGGAGGCGAAGGTTGCAGTGAGCTGAGATCATGCCATTGCACTCCAGCCTGGGCAACAAGAGTAAAACGCCATCTCAAAAAAAAAAGAAAAAAGATTGGCATTTAAAAAGACCTAAGTTATTATGAAGAGAGTGAGAAATAATACTTGAAACAAACAACTGGCTCCAGAGATTTCAAGACATAATGGTCCCTGTGTGCTTGTAGCAAAATTTAAAAAGGGAGAGGAGGAAACCTTGAGGAAACTTCTGATAGAACACAAAATAGTCAACTGCAGAAACTAACAATAAATCTGTTTTCTTAATTCCTTATTGAGTCTCAAGCATTTCTTCTCCCTCTTGCAACCCAACTCTTGGCAAATAACCTTGTTGAGTCCACAACATGAATCCTTTATTTTCAGACAAAGTTGGCTTGCTCACCCTTTCCCAACCATACAATTAATTACTGGATAATTGTATTTCTTATGTTGTGTTTCTTCCTCCTAGAAGGCTGTTCTCCACCAAACAAAACCAACTTCAATTAAGGGCTATTTCACCTTCCTTTTTTTGTCAAGTTCCCTCCATATTACATAGCAGTCACATTTCTTCTGATCTGAAGAGCTAAAGAATGGTAGTTTCTGCAGTATTCATTTGCCAATTTAATTCCAAGATGGGAGGAAAAAAAGCTTCTCATGTTAACTGTGTTGTATTACCAATTAAATTAAGAACTCTTTAAATAGAATTTGATCACAATCTTTCAAAATAAAGTAGTCCAGCAGACCTCAACCTTAGTGTGAGAACTTCAGCATTTAGAGTGAGAATCTATAAAACCAACAAGCTCCAGAGCCCTATTACCCAGAGATTTATTCAGATATTTAGGAGGGCACACATGGATTTTAACTTTTAAAAAAACACCAGGCCGGGCACAGTGGCTGACACCTGTAATCCCAGCACCTTGGGAGGCCAAGGTAGGTGGATCACGAGATTAGGAGTTCGGGACCAGCCTGGCCAGGATGGTGAAACTCCATCTCTACTAAGAAAATAAAAATTAGCCAGGTGCAGTGGTAGGCGGCTGTAATCCCAGCTACTCAGGAGGCTGAGGCAGAAGTGCTTGAACCAGGGAGGTGGAGGTTACAGTGCACCACTGCACTCTAGCCTGGGCAACAGAGCAGGACTCCGTCTCTAATTAAGTAAAAACAATACCCCTTCCCCCTCTCCCCGCCATAAATCATTCTGTGCATACAGAAGCAAAACATTTTAAGCGAAAGAAAGGAAAAAAATAAATAAATAAAACTTTGAGAGACTGACACAGGTGGCCCACAACTGAGTTGAAGCAGCAACACCTAATCATTGAGGAATGGCTTTCAGGCAGAGGCAGTCAAGTACTTGGTTAAACCTCTCTCAAGACTTGAGTGAACAATAAATAGAACTCCCAACTAAGTTTGGAAGAAGTACAATTACTACTAAATGCTAATAGAAATCTATAGGCAGTGCTGATAAGCCCAGGTAGTTATAGTCTTATACAGGAGATAAACTGCAGCCACACCTTCTGCTGTGGCGTATGTGCCAGCATTCTTGCAATAAATATCCGATGGGAAATCAGTTCAAGCCAGGCATATACAAAGCCAGGAGCTTTGGTAGGCCTCAAGATGTGGAATGTATTGCTGAAAGAAGAAAAACCTTAGTCAGAAGCACAGTCCAACTTAAAAACAGTGAACAGCACATGAATGAAGCCTCAAAGTGCTCAAGGGTTCTACTCCTAAAATTTTACTACATTAATCCAGCAAACCTTAACACAAAATCTCAAACACAATACTCACCAGAAAGCTGTAAGTGTCTGAAAATTAATGGTTTCCAACACATGCTCAGGTGCATTGAGTTCCAAGAGCAGCATGATAAAAATTCGATGGTAGGGAAGCTGCTGAAATTCACTCTGACGAACATCATGATCCTGAAGGAGAACTCCCACTACTATACCAAGGACCTATATAAAACACAAATTAGAGCTTATTAATCATCAATAATTCACTCACCACTTTGAAGTCATGCTTTTTAAACTTTGTATTATTAAACCCGACAAAAAAGGAATGCATATATGCCATTTGAATACAAAAATACATGCTGGTAGCTGAAGGGGCCATAAATTGGTTTTACTCAGCCTTCAGTGTTTTGTGTGTTTCTCTGAATTTCAACAGCCTTGGACCACACCTGAATATTTGCCACCAATGGCCAATGGTTTTTCTTCAGCTCTAGAAATCAGCAACACCCCTTATATTTCACCATGTTAACAGAATATAACAATCTAATTCTTCTGGTCTGACATGAAGTTGACATGTGGCAATAATTAACACTTGTCTTGGCATTTAGTAGGTAGGGGGCAGTAAGCTGTTAGGTTGCAGAGATCCCATTCCACTTGACTTGCCCACTGAACAGTGAGGGACTTGAAGAATACATCTCTTAATTTCCCAAATCCAAAATCAAAGTCTGTTTTCACACTTGTTTTTGCACTGTTTAAATATTCAAATTGTAAATCAAGCCAATAACTAATGTCACTCATGTACTTGAGTCGCCAGTCTATCAGCAGGAGGTACTTCTAGCCACCCACTCACAGTGATTCTGTGTATGAGGCAAATTCGTATTACAGTCAATACCAAGTATTAACATATTGAAATACATTATGATCTCTTTCTTTTTATATTTCAGTTAAGGCACTATATTCTATTTCTAAGACATGGCGGATATGTTTATGTATTATCTACAAATTTAATTCAAGAACAGAAAAAAGGCATCAACAAAAGGTTTTGAGGAAGGGTCGGCCCCAATAGGGTTAAGAACCACTGATGTGGCCGGGCATGGTGGCTCATGCCTGTAATCCCAGCACCTTCAGAAGCCCAGGCAAGCAGATCACTTGAGGCCAGGAGTTCGAAATCAGCCTGAGCAACATGGTGAGACCTGTCTCTACTAAAACTAGAATGTTCCAGACATCAAGACTAATGCCTGTATTCCCAGCTACTTGGGAGGCATCCATCCTTGGTGACACAGTGATACTCTCTCGAAAAAAAGAAAAAAAAAACACCCCAGAGATTTAGACCAAGACTAAGGCAAGAAAAGATTTCAGACCTTGTTCAGCAGATTAATCTTTGTGACAGTGTTGGTGGCCTCCCCTGAGTGTTTCACGAGCAATGCAATGAGTCGAACAAAGGCATCCAGGTTGTGATAGCACTTGGCTCGGATCATAGTGGGATTAGCAGCAGGATTGTGCTGCTGCTCAGCTTGAGCACGGTAACTGATTTCAACACACATTTCAGTACACAGACGAAAGAACCTTGTTATGAGATCATCGGTCTTTAGTATTCCTTGCTGGTGCATCTACCACAGGAACAAAAAACAGAGACACAATGAGATAACACACACAAATAAACTTCATACACCTTTAATTTTCATGTTAAAAGACAGACTCAAATTTGTTCCTACTGTCATGTTTCTAATTCTTACATTGTAAAAAATGTGTCATCAGGAGAATTATTTTCCCATTAAGGTGCCATGACAGAATTCCTCCAGTTTTAAGTTTAATTTAGAAGAGAGAAGATGGAAACTGACAGATAATATCATGGCAATTTGGATCAAGTCACCACAAAATAATGTGGAAACTTAACCATGCAAATAAAATCAACTGTTAGTAACTCTTTAAATCATATTAAGACATTGTGAACTCCAAGGAGGAGACTAAATTACATCTATTTTACTTTCTCACAGAATTTAAGGTAATTTACTTCTCAAGGATTTGAAGATAATTTCCACAAACTGATTTAACCAATAACAAAGCTTTTAAAACTACAACAAGCTACCCTCAGAAAAATCAATAATTTGTACAATAGATAAGTACCAAATGGAAATACGCACAAATCTAGTCCAAGTATTTTAATGTAATGAAATGTTATATTAAGTTAAAATAATGTGGGAAATGCAAGTTACTTAAAAGAAAGGAAAAATTAGAAACTATATGACATATGCACTAGAATTGAAGCATGACGGGATTGTTATTTGGCTAGTTCCCATCACCCCTTTTTTAAAAAAAAAGACAACAGTGAAATACACATTAAGGCTACAGAGGAAGAACAGGTCAGTTCTCACTAAAGAAAGAAACCAAACTCAGAAAACTTCAAGGTTATCTTGAAATTTCTGAAACAACTGTCCCTAATAAGCAGTTAAGGCAACTGAACTGGTTAAGACTATGGTAATATGATAATATCGTACCCTGGCTGGGACAGAATACCAGCATGGCAAAGGGACTTTTTGTCTACATTGGTATCTGAAAAACTAACAGAGAGAGAGGAATAAGGACAGAGTGCTGTGATCAAGGAGGAGCACAAGAAGGAAAGAATTTTCAAAAGGATATGAAACAGAAAAGTGTAATATACTATCTTTTTCAAGAGAAAGAAGAAATGAGAGCAAATAAGCCAAGAGGAAGGGCAGAGACAGGTGCCACATCCATACCCATGAAATAGCAATGGTCACAAAGACCAATGGATTCCAATTTCTTCCTTTCAAATTATAAATCAGACTATGAACATGCAGTAACAGCTTTTCAGTAGGGTATGTTTTGTAATTCCCTGGATTCTTTTAGGGGAGAAATATACTCAGTATAATTTACTGAGTAACATTCATTTTGAAAAGTAAATCCAATTTCAAATAACTTTTAGAATTCAAGTCAGCCCTTCCACATTCAATTGTCATTAATTAGAAAAAAGACCTAATTTGTCACCTTTCTTTAGTAATATACCTAAATTTGGGGTTCAGTTTGAAGAAATATAACAGTCAATCTGCAGAAATAAGCAGACAACTCACCCTGAAAAAAACATTACAGCAGTTCTAATAAAGGAAATTCCAAGGTCAATTCAGTTAAAGTACCACTCTTGCCAAGTTATAATTGGGAAACATGGACTTATTGGGTCTGATTCCCTCACAGTCGCTGAAAGGAGCCAGTGACAATCAAAAACAGAATGCTAAATGGTATTATGGCTCCCTTTTCCTGTTCATCCTATTCACAAACATTCCTGCCAAACCTGATTTTCAGCTAGGAGCTTTGTTCCTAACACTTTAACTCAAAGTCCAATTTGCATTAAATCTAATGAAAAGAAATACTGGAAATTGTTTTCCAAAAAAAAGTCACTATGTTTAAATAGATATTTAAACTAGAAAATACCTTAAAACACTCTACCATTTAAATAGTTAAGCATTTTGCTTTGTTATGTCTTTTTTTTTTTAAATGTGGGCTACTGTGAGAATTTTACCTATTTATTAGCCCACAGTCCCATCAGTGCTAGTAAAATTACATTTGGCAGTTTCATTATTCATTATCTGACCCATTGTACTCTGTAGCTGTGACAACTGAAATGGAATATACAGAACCAACAATGGGCAGGAAACGTTAACTTTACTGCTTAGGGATCAACCATGAGAAAACAGGCTATAATTTAACCACATAATGATGACATTTTTTATTTGCATGAGTATGGAAGTAACTGTCTGACAACAGGGATGTAATACTGAGCTTTAATATTGGAGGCATCACACCCTACTTATGTTGAATAAAAAGCACCTTTCTTTCCAAAAGCTCTACCTGTCCAACAAACGCAGAGAAAGCTTTGGTACTGTCGCGACCAGCTGCTGCTGAATGGTAGAGATTCACCCATTCCCTCAGAAGATACTCTGCCTTCTCCCTCAGGCCCGGAGGGTCATCGTACTCAGAGGCTTGAGAGATCCCAGAATGCATCATAAAGTTTGGGCCTCCATGAGCACGATCAATCATTGCTTCATAGTTGGACCGCACTACTTCCATCAGCTGGGGCAATCTAATACAATAAATCCATGGCGAAAATCAGTCTACTCATAGTTGTGATTTTACAGACACAGATGAATAATTTACTTATTTAACAGCAACCACAAGAGTGGTTTACCACTTCACTTTACCACTTCCACACTGAAGCAAAACTATCCTTCATCTCTTCTTATCTGCTTATGAGCACATAACATGCAAATGACTGCCCTCAGTTAAGCTACTTCTTGCCCAAAATATGTGTTCATTGAAATGAAGTTAATGTTCAGAGTCAATAAATATTCACTGCTTGCCTATTATGTACCAAGCCTTCTTTAGGTTACTTCTCTTGATTTTCAATCATTCTTTGAGAAATTATTTCTTTTATATAAGGAATAGGTTGCCAGGGCACGGTGGCTCACGACTGTAATGCCAGCACTTTGGGAAGCCAAGGTGGGTGGACCACAAGGTCAAGAGATCGAGACCATCCTGGCCAAGATGGTGAAACCCTGTCTCTTTAGAAAAACTAGCTGGGCGTGGTGGCACGTGCCTGTAGTCTTAGCTACTCAGGAAGCTGAGGCAGGAGAATCGCCTGAACCCAGGAGGCAGAGGTTGCAGTGAGCCGAGATTGCACCACTGCACTCCAGCCTGGTGACAAAGTGAGACTCTGTCTCAAAAAAAAAAAAAAAAAAAAGTTTAAGGAGGGTAAGTCAATTTGCCTAAAATCAGAAAGCTTTTAAGTGGCATGACCAGGGCTTAAACACAGGACTCTGACACTAAGTCTGGTACCATATGTACTGCTCTACGCCAAAAAGGCTTGGCAGTAAATTAAGCTTTTGCCCTTACCAAAGCTACTCACCCACAGCTTGTTGGTAAAGCAGTTATAACAAGTAATGTCAGTAAGTCTGCACATTCATTCCTAAAGATACTAGGAGACTACTAAATGCACGGGATCTCAAAGCATTTCATCCTCACCCTTCTGGAGCATTGCCTCTGGAATGAGCATTAATCCTCATGAGGGTTTCAATGGTGTGGAACAGATCTGCCTCGGTAACATGGGCAACACTCCTTTCATCCACCAGCAGGATTTTCACCAATTGCATAGCAAATGCCACAGCCATGTAGTTTAAACCATTCTCCATTGACTGGCAACACAGAAAACACAATTTAAGAGGGAAAACGCTTAAAAGCAAACATACTTCCCGGAGTCCTTTTGTCCTTGCAAGTAAATTCCTTCCATACCTGCGCTAGGTGAAGATCATACTGTTGCATATTAACCAAATGATTGCGAATTAGCAGCTCCACAGCCTCCACATTATATTTATATTCATCCCGACATTCAATTAGGCACCTGGAGAAAGTTCAGATGTCTTTATTCATCTAACTTTTATACAGTATGGCTATATTGTACAAAATAAAGTGCTCATTTTACTCAATGGAAATTTGCTCCAAATTAAGAATGCCTTGAGATTCAACTGCAAATCAGTGTCCAAATTTAAAAGCAGCCAGTTATGAAACAGAACAGATAGCCCAGACTTTGCTTTCAAATTCTAGGAAACAGAGGATTCCATTTAAGACATTAAAATACTTATACATGAATATCACTTCTGAGAAATCACTGAAACCTTTTGAAACAATGACCTACAATTTATTCCCCAAAACAATGTACTGGTTTTTCCTATATCCAACATGAGGAGAAGGTAGAGACCAGGTGGAAAATAACTACTTAACAATTCTCACCTCTCAGAAGTAGAAAGTCCAAGTGTCCCTCCCATCTACCTACTAGAAAAAAGGGAAACCCCTGGACATAAACGGTGCTATCTATGTCGAAAGGCAATCGTAGTCCAAAACTCACAACTTTTCCAATATGGCTACTGACCTTGTGATCTGTTTGTTGCACCATGGAGACCCATATGCCCGGCCATCCTGCAGAGCTTTTAGTACCAAGAGGTGGCATTCCCTGTAGCGCAGCAGAAGGTCAGCATCAGCACCACTTGTGGCATCTAGTAAGCCCTCTACAGCCTATGAGAGAAAGAAAGTGTTCAAAACCATGGAAAATACAGTGCTCAGCCCCAGCTATCGCAGCCAGTAATCAAATCTCAATGCCCACTACCAAATACCTTCCAAAGCCTCAAGACTGTCCTTTCTACTCTCCAAACATCCTTTTCAGTTGCCTATCACACACACTCTAAATTCTATCTAGTTAAGTTTATTTTGTGTTCTTCACTTTCACAAAAAGCTCTGCTGTAGTTAAAACCCAAGGCTCTCTACCTATCCTGATCCAAATTCTTGGATCAAGTTGTCCCTGAAAATCTAAAGGGCAGCTGGGCTCACTAGCTCATGCCTATAATCCCAACACTTTGGGAGGCTGAGGCGTGAGGGTCACTTGAGCACAAGAGTTTGAGAATAGCCTGGGCAACAAAGCAAGACCTGTCTCCACAAAAAAATTAAAAATTAGCTTGGCATGGCAGTGCATACCTGTAATCCCAGCTACTCAAGAGGCTGATGTGGGAAGCTCACTTGAGCCCATGATCACATCCCCGTACTCAAACCTGGGTGACAGAGAGAGATCCTGTCTCTTACACACACACACACACACGCACGCACACTCTCTCTCTCTCTCAAGTGCTATCTTTTAAAGGTTCTAAAAATCACATTTCTGAAATATCTTTAAGAAATATATAAAGATTTCCAACTTTACCATTCAAAGCTTCCATGATTGCATTCTACACTGGAAAAAAAAAATCACCTACTTATAGAACTTGATTTCTATTATGAATTCTTAAACGTAACTGCATAAATATGCAGATAGTGGTGCAGGTCACTAAACGTTTACACACCTAGCATTTTCTACAAGTAATAGCTTAAGAACCAACCTTTTGGAGCAATCCAAGAGCAGCTATGGCATCCCGAGAGTTTCGAGATAAAACTACAACCTCCAAGAGACTTCGAAGAGCCTGAGCTTGAGGGTTCATGGCCAAAGTTGGTGGGATGGCATGTAGATGCTGTTCCAGTTCTGTAATACACTTATCATAAATCTGAGCTACATCATCTGTTGCCCAAGCTTGCTGTTTTAGAGAAGGAAACAACCAACAAGAGACAAAAGAATGTTAAGGTTTTTTATTGACACACGTATCAAATAGAGGTCTATTAGTATGTTTACTCCCTTTTTCTTATTTTGACATTCAAACATGGAGGACCTCTTCCATTCCTTCTTCCTGAGCTATTCAGTATTAATACCATCAGGTGGGACAGTACAAGGCAGGTAAAAGGGAAGAGGTGTTTCATCTGAGACAGGAAAACCTGGCAGACAGCAGCATAATCAAGTGATCGAAGACATCATCAGTAATAATGAGACAGACTGAGGGCAGCACCACCTGTACCATCTACTAAGATCTCTAAATCCTAAGAAAGTATGTATTCCAAACCATGAAAAATATAATACTCAATCCAACTGTCAAAGCCTGATAGGACAGAGTAAGAATACAGGATTACTTCTGAGTTATTCCCATTTTCAAAAACTGCATTACCTGAATCTAGTCATGAGAATACACTGGACAAACAAATCAAATCATTTAGAAAATAATTAGCCTATAATCTTCAGAAGTGTTATGGTCATGAATGATTAAAAAAAAAAAAGAGAGAGAGAGTTATCTACTACACCAGCTAGAACTGAGGGAGACTTTGAAGCAATGTGAGATTCTAAAACAAGTCTTTTAGTACACATTACTGGGACACCTGGTGAAACTTGAATGAGGTCTATGAATTAGACGGAGTAAGGTATTAGTATTCATTTCTGAGTTTAATGGTTGTACCATGGTCACACAGAAAAAAGGTTTTGTAAACAAATACAAACCAAAGGATTCAGGAGTGATAGCGACATCAGGTCAGCAACTTACTCTCACAATTGGTTCAGGGGGGAAATGTTTTTTCCCTATATTTCAAAGTTTTCTATAAACACCTTTGAAAATTTTAGGAAATTCTTTTATTTAAAAAGAAGGGGAAGGCTGGGAACAGTGGCTCAGACCTGTAATCCGGGCACTTTGGGAGGCTGACGTAGGCAATCATTTGAGGTCAGGAGTTCAAATCTAGCCTGGGCAACATGGCAAAACCTCATCTTTATAAAAAATACAAAAATTAGCTTAGCATGGTGGCACACGCCTGTAGTCCTAGCTCCTCAGGAGGCTGAGGTGGGAGGATGGCTTGAGCCTGGGAAGTGGAGGCTGCAATGAGCTAAGATCATGCCACTGCACTCCAGCCTGGGTGACAGAGAAAGACCCTGTCTCAAAAAAATAATTAAAAAAAAAAGGAAGTTATGATGTTAACATGTAAATTCCCCTAATTTCCCCAAACATTAAATTTAAATCACCCATGTCAATTTTTTCCTTAATCCCCTATATATCATACTTAATTGGACACAAAGAATACTTACAACTCAACAACTAGGGGTATTGTTTTCCTGTAAATTATGCTCCAAGGAAGCAAGTAAAAAAAATATATTAAATGTCAAAAACATTTAAATTAATTGGTAAAACACTCAATTTAATCTAATACATATTTACCTTCATGGGCTGAGCTAAAAATCCTGTGGGCTGACTTAGGTCATTTGTAGGCAAGAAGCCAGGAACATTACGTGCAAACTCTTCATAAACAGCCAGCTGCTTTGGGTCCACACCACCAACCTTGAAAGAAGAAAACCTATTTTGATAGAATTCGCTCAATAATCAAAAGAAATTGTTTTGAAAGTGGAAGTCTGCATGTGGGTAAGCACAGGGACACAAGAATCATTACAACATGTAACAGCATGATTAAGCATGCATGCACACACAAATGCAGTTCAGAAGAGGGCTTCCCATTTCCCTGAATCCTGCTAAAAGTCACCCTCATTTATAAATTATTTGTTTCTCTTGGAAAATGCCTCATATGGGATGATGCCAGTGCAATTCTCCCTTGGAGCTGGTAAACATTATCAGATTTCTCACTGTCTCATCGGGGATAATAAGCAACTATTAATGTGAGAAGCCCAAGCTGGGAAACATGAAAACTACCAGGCACATGGACTCCTGACAGTAGCAGCACTTCAACAAATTTGGAGAAGCAGGGGCATTTACAGCTATTTCATACCTGCTCCACAGGCAGCTATTAAGTGAAATGCTATCAAGTTAAGATGTTTTCTCATAAACAACATTTAACCCTGCTGTCCTAGTCCCATTAAGGAGTTCAATCAACAAGAACATTAAAAATAAAGCAAAGATGGGGCGGGGAGAGACAGAGCCCCAATTCTCACTTTCAGCCTGATTTGCTCTGGCATCCGTTCGGCTTGATAAGTTAAGACAACAGGATCACAGTATCTGCGTCCTTCTTGCCTAGCATGTTTTCTCAGCTCAAATTCCTGCAAACAAAAAAAGTCACTGAGGTTCTTGTTATAAGGCATTTCCTTAAATTAAAAAAAAAATCTTAAAAGGCAAATTCTAAACACTTACAGTTGCTAATCTCTTGTCCATCTCAGGGCCTGCTTTTTCTACTGCAGTCTTCTGAATAAAACAGCAAGCCAACTCACAATTGTCCTGAGCTAACTGAGCAGCTGCCTGATCCATCATCTCCCTTTGTTGTGGGGAAGCAGTCTATTAATGGGGAGGGGGAAATAGAAGGAAAAAGACTTGAAAGTTGATGTGGACAGATAGGATAGTAGAAAATGCAGTGCATTTGGCAAATGCATTTTAAATTATGGCTCTACTTATAAATCAGCTGTGATCTTGAAATAGTCTTAATTGCTTCCTCACTTGTAAGATAAAAATACTCTATACACCGTATCGGTTTACTGTGAATATGCCTTAAAATCAGTAAAGTAGGCCGGGCGTGGTGGCTCATGCCTGTAATCCCAGCACTTTGGGAGGCCGATGCAGGTAGATCACTTGAGGCCAGGAGTTCGAAACCAGCCTAGCCATTGTGGCAAAACCCTGTCTCTACTAAATAAATACATAAATCAGTTGGGCATGGTAGCACATGCCTGTAATCCCAGCTACTTGGGAGGCTGAAGCATGAGAATCACTTGAACCTCAGAGGTGGAGGATGCAGTGAGCTGAAATTGTACCAATGTACTCCAGCCTAGGCTACAGAGTGAGATCCTATCTCATGAAACAAATGTTAAAAACAAACAAACAAAAAATAAAGCAGTAAACAAATTATTAATCATGATACCTGAATTATTAACCATGGTATCTGAGAGTCAAAACTAGTAACTGAATTATTTGAATAAAGTATGTACACATGCAAAATCACTTTAGTTCATTTTATAATGGCCTTCTCAAACAGCTTTAATCTAATTCTTTCTGGTTAACAGAAATGAGATTGTTAGATAATATATTTCCTTTGGAAATATTTATTTAAACCAACAAATATTTGGGTATCTACTATCTGTTGAACATTGTGTTGAGGATATAACAGCCAAAAAAAAATAAAAACAGACACTATGTTTTGCCTCACAGAATTACAATCTAAGATGATGGAAGACATCAAACAAATATGGTGATTATTAAGAATAAGTGGTAATGCCCTATACAGGCAAAGAAAAAAATTCTTACAAACAGTAATAAGTTTTGTACCTACACCAAGGAAATAGTCAACTTACACGAAGGGCTGAGGCAAAACTGTTTTTTAGGTTGGTAGATATGCTCATGAGCAAAGGTTCTCTGCATGTAATCATAGCCATTCCAGCTGTCAAGTTACGCATCATGTGATGAGCTGCTATTCGCATTCGAGATTCCTCCGAATCCAGAGCAAAATCCTTCCTGACTATTTGCTCACAAGTAGTCATGGCAATCTTAATTGATCGATCCACCACAGGATGGACCAATTCCTGGACAGCCCGTTCAATTGCCTGACGCACACACTGCTTCAACTGTGGATGGGCCTGAAACAAGGGAATCTGGGAGATTGGGGAGGACAAAGTCAACACCTTGTTTAAATAAGACAATCTAATTCCTACTGGCAATCACACTCATGATTTTGTAAATCAAGGTTAACCAAAAACTACCAGTTTCTGCTTAAAATTAACCAATGGAAAAATTCAAGTAACAGAAATTGGGCTCCAGTATTCAGTATACCCTGTGACACACAGTAATAGGTATGTCTATTTTTTTAATCCAAGTTTAATGAATAAACTGTTAATTATAATATGCATTAACTACTTAAAGACACACTACTGGCCTACTTAAAATTTGTGGCTAAAGTACTCTTAAAAGAAAGCAACTTCTCTACTAGCTTGGGAAAATGTAAAAAGAATAAAGTTTGTAGAAAAAAACTTCCTACAAAAACTATTAAAATTATTAATTCAACAGATTAGTGATCATTTTACAGCACCCACTGAAGTGTTTGGCTTCACTTGAAAGACTGTTTCTAATCTTTCATTGCAGGTATAAATTATGTCCCAAAACTTACTTGGTCCCTTTAACTTACTGAATTTGTTGGAAAAAAAAAAAAAAATTAAACCAGCATATAATAGTGTTCAGATCACTGATGAATCACAATTTTTAGATCTAGGTGTCCCACTGCCTCCCACTCCATCCTCCTAAACTAAGTATGTCTACAGGGATGGGAGTGAGGGGACAAGGTTAAAATAATTTCTGACACCCTTCCAATTCATTTTAATACAAAATGTTAAATGTATTTATTAATGTTACTCTTGCATTTGTGAACATTTTCAGTTTCTAAAAAGTAAGGACCATGAAAACTCCATTCACCTGATTCTGGATTATATGTTCTATTAAGTAGAAAAAGGCTAAATAAAGATAACAATAAAATGTCCCCTTGAATGTACAAAGCAAATACTAAGTATAGGGAAAAGGACTGATGAGAGGTCATCTTACATGACCTTATTGTATATCAGATCTCCTTCTAGAACCAGGCCACAGCAACATAACTCAAATCACAAAGTCCTACTTCAAGATCTTAGCCTAGAAATTTTATACACAGGCACAATCAGCTCATTTCCAGCCTTTGACTGGAAGAAATGGCTTATTGCAGAAGGCTAAAGTGACATGATAAAGAAAATAAAAAGCAAAAAGCTATGGTATATACATTAAACATCTTTTACTCTGTGTAAGGAATTCCTAAAGAGCGTGATTATATTCAGCTAAATTTTAGTATCATGGGTTTGAATATGAGGAACCAATATAGTCTACATCTCGTCACTCTACTTTTTAAGGGAAGAAGAAAAATCCCAACTGAACTACACAGCAGTTCTAGATCTCCATCCTCTCTGACAAACTCTACAACCTAGGAATCCAAAGGGAAAGGCAAAGAGCTGAAGAAAAGGTGACCAAAGTTTACTTTATCACAAACTAGAAGCTAGGAGAATGGAGGAATGTTTACTTACTGTTGGATTTAGAGTAATGTGAGGTGCCAGGCCGGCAAGGGAATAGACATTGATGTCATGGTAACTGTACTGTGGCTGAGGTGGAACCGTGGCTGTACAAGTGGTGTTGGTAGCTGGTGTAGTAGAAGTTGCTAAATGTAAAGTAATAAAAAGAGATTTTAAAAGTACATTTATTGACTTTACTATAAAATTAGCTTAATATTACTAAGTGCTCATTATCTAATTAAGCTAATTAAATTGAGGGATGAGGGGAGGATGTAGCAGGACTATTTTTCCCTCCCTGGAAGAGAAATTGTTATTATAACAGAGATAGACACGAAGCATGTAAAACTGTGTCAGTGGCAGTGCCCCACAGAACAGAAACCAACTGAGCGGCCATGCCACAGTATCAGGGCCAAGTCCTACAAACTTAGTCTATATTACAGATGTCTGTTTTCAATCTAGCCTGTTTCTTGGTTTATGTGGGGATTCTGAGCTGCTGAGAACTGAGAAAGAAAGAAAAGCTCAATTTATTCTAACCACTACTCCCAATCAATCGTCCTGCACCCTTCTCCCATCTTCTTCCTGTAGATAAAATAGTCCATTCCCTTGGCAAATCAAGCAGCTCTGGCCATCCCCAGATTTGAGTGGTTAACAGACCAACATCATATGCAGTTATTTCTGGGACTTCACACAACAAAGGAGATAACCTGACCTAGCCTCCTTTTCAACAAGAGATAAGAATCAACTGATTAAATCACATTTAGTTAATATTATGCATGAACTGCCAGGATGGAATCTAAGAATGTAACACAAGGCCTAGTCATTACTTTTGCTTGATAATTAGAAGGCTCACCAAAAAGTATACAAAGTTTCACCACTACATTATGTGAGAAATTACAGTTTGCTATATACGCAGACATGTACCATTTAAGAGAATATCCTGGCTAACAGAAGCCTTCCTTCACTAATTAGCACACTTACTTGTGGTTGTGATAGGAGGGAGTTCTTCTGGCTGCTTGACATCTTTCTTTGGAGCAGAAAGTTGCTCATCTAAATTCTTCAGGCGATCTTTATCCTTTAGGAGGTTTCCAGGTTTTAGCTCATTGATGTCTAATGCAAGGTTTTTGCAGAGGACCTCAATTTCAAACTTCAAGTTTAACTGCATAGTTCAAGAATTGGATTAGAATTTTTAAAACAAAATTTTGGTTTTATTCATAATTTACTCTACTTGCAGTTATTATAGTACTTCCCCCAAAATACCCTGCCTTCACTGTAAGTTTCAATAATGTGAAGGCAAAGAATATTCCAGAGGACAAGGAAGCAGTAAATTACCTTTAAGTCATGCTCCTGATGTAGCTCAGCTAATACATTCATAATTGCCATTGTCCAAGGGTTTGGTGGCCTAAAAACCTAAAGAAAAGCTATTATGTTAAGCTGGCCCAAAAGGTGTCCTTTAATTTGGATTATTTAAAACAATTCAACACAACATAAAGGGGTAGGGGGAATAAAAGAAACAAAAAACAAGAATTTAAAAATGACCAAAAATAAACACTTATACCTGTGTAGCCATAAGAAAACCCCTAGCCTTCTCACCTATATCACATTTCGAAAACAAAACAAACAAACAAAAAAAAACCCAAAGCCAATCATTACAATCTTTCCTATTTCACCCAGTCTCTCAAATTGGAAATCGAAGTGCCATAAAGGAAAACAGACTTAACTAGCTTTACGTCTCAAGAACTAAGGATATAATCTCCTGACCTTGTGCTAAAACAAAGCAATGCTTAGAAATTAGCCATGAATAAAATATTAGAATCTACTCACCACACTACGAATGCTAGACTCTAAGACTTTGGCAACAAAGGGCACTACATAGAGCAATTCTTGTTGTCCTTTAACATAAGCCTCTAGCAGCAATGATTTCACATCCAAGTCCTAGAATAAGAAAAACACTTTCAAAAGCTGGGAATATACTCCCAGAAACGATTATAATGTAACCGAAGTAAAGTATTCTGCCAAGCTCATCCCCAAAACAGCAATCAAAATAATGTCCAGTCCTTGCCTTACAAAAAGGGTGACAATTCAAAACATGGGCCAAAATCTTATAAAACCACAATAATCATTAAATACCTCCAAACAGTCAAGACTTGTAATCATACTGTGCTGTATGAAGATTTTCAATTTTTACACAAACATGTAGCTCAAACTTACAGTGTGTAATATGGGTTTATTTTTAGCTAATGTGATCATTCCTAGCCAATGTCCTAAGTTCTTCAGCAAAGAACGATCTGAGAAATTGGCTGCAGCTTTATCAGAGGTCAGGAGCACCTGAAATAGTGTAAGATTAAGAAAGATATGAGAATGAGCTTATGAAAAAGAATTCAACTAAGTATTTGAGAATTCCATTATGCTACTCTAAAGACAAGCCATCATTTCTAAGAACATGCCCCAAAATAGAATTATTCCGTATATCATTATCATTTTGTTGTGTTCATCATTCAACAGTGTCATTTTTACCTTTAAGAAGTCTTTACATTTTATTTTTTCAAAATAGGTAGTGCAAACACACTGTACAAAATTCAAAAAGAACACAAAGTTAAGTGTCAGGTATCCTCCCACAGAAAAGTATTTTCAACTCTGAAAACCTTAGCTAAGTTTAAAGCAAAGACCTAACCGCAAAGCTATTTTGCAGTGTAAAATTCAATTTAAATGAGGACGATAGCCAGTCTTGTTAAGTCTTTAAAGGCAGCAGGCATACAAAGGAATATAATCAAATCAGCCTCCAATTGCCATCTTCAGTATATCCAGGTCATTAACAAATTTCTGCAGCCAACTAAGATAACTTTCTGAGATATAGTATAATACTGTTTATATGTTCCTTTTCAAATTTCTAAAAAACAAACAAAAAAAAAACCATTTAACTGATTCTTCAGTTATTGCTTTTCTTTTTATTCTTTTTTTTTGAGACAGAGTTTCACTCGTTGCCCAAGCTGGAGTACAACTGCACGATCTCGGCTCACTGAAACCTCCACCTCCCAGGTTCAAATGATTCTCCTGCCTCAGCCTCCCGAGCAGCTGGGATTAGGCATGCACCACCATGCCCAGCTAATTTTGTATTTTTAGTAGAGACGATGTTTCTCTGTGTTGGTCAGGCTGGTCTCAAACTCCTGACCTCACAGGATCTGCCTGCCTCAGCCTCCCAAAGTGCTGGGATTACGGGTCACCGGCCCGTTATTGTTTTTCTAAGGGGGACAGAATTATCATATGAGAGTGTTTTGGCTGCAGGTATGCACATACGTATATACTCATCTTCTGTATGGTACCTCTTGATTTATGGCTGTATTTAAACTTTCGTTTAAAAAATAAGGTCTTGAAACTTTGTCGCAGATATGTGGAAACTTTTATGTATCCCAACCACCCTTGCTATCAGATAACAAAAACTAAATAGAGTCATGTTCCTTAACTCCATATAGCAACAGCAGAATGGCACAAGTCAGCTGTGCAACAGAGAGCCAGGAATTCTTTTGCACTACAGCGTAACCAAGAATGGGGAATATTCCCATCCACAGGTTTAAATATAGTGCTGGTTTCTAAGCCAATATCCCAAGTTATTGAGCAAAGAATGACCATAGCTATATGCTAATTCTGGAATGTTTTCTTCCTAAGAAATATGTGATGGTTTAGAAAGTAAAATACTTGAATTTTGTTGAATAAGCCTCAGTTCTGTAGAGTTTGGCCTTAAACTGCACAGAATCCTAGACAACAGCTATTCCACAAACAGATTTAGAGTCTAAAGGTATCTGGCACTTGAATACCACAAGATACAAACAAAAACAACCAGGACAGTATTGTTTATAATAGTTGAAGTGATTAACTACTCAAATACCCACTAGCAATACAAATCCATACAATGGTTTTCTGTCAGACTGTATTTTCTGCTTTTTAAAAAAGAGGACTGGGGGGAGGCGGGGGTTGCGGTGGTGACTCATGGCTGTAACCCCCAGCACTCTGAAAGGAGGCCCAGGACAGTGGATCACTTAAGGTCAGGAGTTCAGGACCTGCCTGGCCAATATGGTTGGGGAGAAAAAAAAAAAATCTCTTTACTAAAAATATAAAAAATATCCGGGCATGGCGGTACGCCTGTAATCCCAGCTACTTGGAGGCTGAGGTGGAAGAATTGCTTGAACCTGGGAGGCGGAGACTGCAGTGAGCAATCACACCACTGTATTCCAACCTAGGAAACATAGCGAGACCCAAGTCTTAAGAAAAAAACTAAAGAAAAAACCCGGGGACTACAGCAAAGAGCATTATCATGAATAATATCCAGGGTAGAAAAAAAAAGCAAGTGAAAAGGATGTAGAGGGTGATGCCATACAGAATATGCTCAGCAATACTATGCTGTTTATGCATAACAATGGTAAAGTTCTAAAATCATACATGGCATGACAAAAACAATTCATAATAGTGGTTACTTTCAAAGAAAATGCACTGGGCATGCCTATAAATTTAAATTCTTCATAAAATTTAGTTCCATGTAAGAAATAAAATCTAGAGCAATTTCCATAGGTACCTAATATTGATAACATACAAGGGAAAATAGCAAAAATCCTACCTATATAATCAGCTATTTCCAAATTTGAAACAATAATTTAAGAAAATATAAGAAATAACTCTTACTTTAATGTTTCTATAGGTCTCGTTCAGAACCATCTTGTTAAATTCAGGATTCTTCAGTGTGTCAAGGAAGTTTGAATACAGGCTATGAAAGTTTGGCTCAATACTGACTCTCTTCATAACCAGATACTGTGAAACCCACGGCATAAATTCTTCTTTCACGGTTTCCTTTAGCTCTTCAACCTAGCCGGTCAATATGACATGGGAAGCACAGAATTAAAATAAGATTTGGTTTCTATGAACCATACTATACAGCACCTGACTCCTTGCAAAACTAACTTACATGCTAAAAGCACGACTATCCTTCATACCAGACAGATGCTACAAAGAAGGAGGGTATGCTCAATTCCATAGTCAATCAGAACTCAACCTGTAGGTGACTGGCACTGAAACATCTATGGTCATTTTTAGCTGTAAAATTACAAAACATGTGCAGTCCCGCACCTCCATGTAAATTACTAATCTACAAGCTGCCATTAAAAGATCTACAGTGTAACCAAAGATGGTTCCAGAACTATGTTTTCCTAAATTTCCATCTCTAGGAATCCTTGGCTAACTCTGGCGTTTCCAAGTACAGTTGACCCTTGAACAAGGATTTGAACTACATAGGGTCAAATTAAATGCCAGTTTTCTTCTATTTATACCTCCGCTACCTAAGAAACAACAAGAGTTCCTCTTCTCCTCCTCAGCTTATCCAACATGAAGATAAAGATCTGTATGATGATCCATTTCTACTTAACAGTAAATATATTCTTCTTCCTAATAATTTTCTTCATAATATTTTCTTTTTTCTAGCTTATTTTATTCTAAGAATATAGTATTACAGGCATACAAGATAGGTGTTAATCAACAATTTGTGTTATCACACTAAGGCTTCTGGTCAACAGCAGGCTGCTAATAGTTAAGTTCTGGGGGAGTAAAAAGTTATGCCAGGATTTGGCTACACAGAGGATTGGCAAACATAACCCCCCATGTTGCTCAAGGTTCAACTATACTCTTTTACTATATAATCTGAGGAGGCAAGTAGCAATCTTTATGCTTTTCACAATGTCTGCCTCAGTTATTAGGTTGTAATAAATACTCTCAATAGTCATTGGGAGAAACTGAGTTATGACTAATGACTAGTACAAATGAAACTTTCTATCACCATGAGAACATTAAGCTTATTTCAAAAAGCCTATAAATCACTGCAAAACTAAACCTTAAAAACTGGTACTAATGTCCAAAACCACTAGTTGGATATACATATTCCCTTTGTTTTGATTTTATTATCTCTACCTTTAAAGTACTTAAAAGGGTCAGCAATATATCCATTTGTCCATTAAAAAAAAGAGAAGTCATTTATAAACTATGACAGCATGCTCACCTTTTGTGTCATATTTGACTGTGAGAGATTATTGAAAATAAAAGCAATTTTCTCCTGGATATTTTCCGGGGGCTCCACAATTCTCTCAGTTTGATCTGTGGCCACAAGCAACGTATCTATATTTGTAGTATTAATAGAAGGCTAAAAAAAATACAGTACATAAAGCAAGTAAGTTGAAATGCTTCCTTGAAAAAAATCCAATAATGTACACAAATTTAGTATTAAAAAACACACATGGTATGATTGTGTATCAGAAATGTGGGGAAGAACAGTGAACTATTAATATGTTTGCCTCTGGGAAATATAAGGATGAGAGATACAAAGGAAGAAATGTCGGTCTTTTATATCTTCTTTAGTAGGCATGTGTTATGATAAAATTCTAATACATGCTCACTATTGATTTATTACAATATAATCACAAATCCTGGAAGAGAAAAAAGATAGATCTACTTACTGGCACATCTTTCTTAAAGCTGACTCCAGTTGGCCTGGTGACCGTAACGGTTTTAGCAACAGTTGTGGTTGTTGAGGTGGTTACCATAGTGCTAACCTGACCAGCAAGAGGAGCTTTTGCTGGAACCTGGGCCTGAGCCTGGGCCTGCGCCAGTGCAATACTTCCAGGGGTTGTGATAGAGCCTTGCATTTTCACAGGAGGATCTCTCGACTGCTGTCCATACTCGATGTACTAAAGGGGTAGGGACAGAAAAAAGAGTTACTCTTAAATGCTAAGCCTGGATTATATGTCCCTCTTTTCTGAGACAGTAAAAAACATTTGAGTATGCTTTTGGTTCATCTAGCTCCCATACTCTGCCCCATATCCTGGCACTAATACATAAGTAGATTCCATGAATCTCCTTCAGAGATAAAATCTTAGTAAGTAAGGTATTTATGAGAGAACTATAGCCTAACAACTTCTAGAAGCAGACCCAGATATATGCATATAAATGTCTTTAAACTCCTTAAAAAATGCAAACCTTAAAAGTCTTAATAACTTATACAGTAAACTCATCTCTTTTCTAGACAGCAATGAGAAACCAAAGGCCTTAAAAAACAATACAAACACCATGGTAGTATGCATTATTATCTCAATAAGGCTGTTATTAAAAAAATAATAATAATAACTCACTCTACATAGCCAAGCCAACTAAAGGATAAGCAACACCAATAATGAGTGTTGTTCTAGGGCAGGTTTTCCCTTCCATTTCACAGACCTATATAATAAAACTCCCTCCTATCCCCACACAATTTAGAGGGCTGACATAAGGATCCTCAACCTATTTCAACAGTCCTTACCTAATCTACCAATTATGTATACAATAGTTTTATTTTTAGAGGGACATTGCTAAAGTAAAAAAGAAAGTCTCTGAAAAATAGCCCTTTATGTTGACAAAGTACAGAAAGTGATGATCTCTCTCTCTCTTGCCCTCTCGCTGTCTTGCTACAGTGGGTGCTAGGGACTAGTGTTGAGTGATCGCTCTCCTGCCATCTCACTCATTCTCTAAGTCTTTCAGGTTCCATATTCCTGTCTCTAAATTTTTCTCTCAATCCACTCACTTGAATGAATATATGCCACATTCCCTGGGTTAAGTCATTACAATAATGATAATGACTGCCCTCCTAATAAACCCAGAAGGATGAAGTAGAAAGCACTGAATTAAATTAAAATACAGAATATCAAATAGGTTCACATTCTGAGCTTCCTCGTGCCTTAAAATACGATCTTCTAGGCCGGGCGTGGTGGCTCACGCCTATAATCCCAACACTTTGGGAGGCCGAGGCGGGCGGTATCACCTGAAGTCAGGAGTTCAAGACCAGCCTGACCAACATGGTGAAACCCTGTCTCTAAAAAAAAAAAAAAGTTAAAAAAAAAATACGATCTTCTAAAGTAATTTGTCTACTGCATGTTAAAAATAAATTAACCAACTTTCTCGTTATATGTAAACTGATGTTGACCAAAACCAAGACACAAGTATAACTAATGCTTACCAGTTAACCCAAAATCAGTCACTAAAACAATGGTTCTCAAATCTCAATAATAATAACAATGATACAAAATGGTTTAAAATGTATATTCCCTAGGTCTATTTTCCCAGGGACTGACTCCTTTTAAATAAGTATCTCAGGCGGCTTGCACCTGTAATCCCAGCACTTTGGGAAGCGGAGATAGGCAGATCACGACTTCAAGACCAGACTGGCCAACATAACATGGTAAAACCCCGTCTGTGCAAAATTACAAAAACTACCTGGGCATGATGGCAGGTTCCTGTAATCCCAGCTACTTAGGAGGCTGAGGGGGAGAATCGCTTAAACCTGGGAGGAAGATGCTGCAGTGAGCTGAGATTGCCTCACTCCAGCATGGGCGACAGAGCAAGATTCCATCTCAAAAAAAGCACCTCAAAGGAATCTAAGGAGGTGGTAAGAAGCCTGTATTTTTAACAAACATGGGCTAAGTCTCATATATAACAGCTTCTGCTCATATTAACTTATAAAAGTTTTACATTTTTATATGCAAGATTCCCGCTCCAATTCCCTTTTAGAATCAGGCAGGGTTTCTATACTTTAAGATAAAGATTCTCTTAGTATCAGTAAAAGTGTTTATTCTTCAACGGGATTATCAGGTTGAAAGAATTAGTAACAAGTTTATGATTAATAAAGTAAGCCTGCTACTTAGAAAAGATAATCCAAAAATGATATTTTTTCATATTCTCTTATAAAGCCACAAAATGAGCAATGACAACTAACATGTAAACCTGTATTATGCCAATTACTAAGAAATCTTAATTCTATTACTATCAAGTCTGCCAAAAAAAAAAAAAAATTAAACTCTCCAAATACTACATAGCTATTTGGATTTTAGGTACAGAGGGCACTTACCTCCTGTAAATGATGTGGAAATTGCATAAAGTGACTGATAGAAGCCAAGTGCTGACAATACTGGGGATAGTCCTTCAATCTGCCAACAAAATCATTCTGCCATCATTTCATGTCAGAACAGAAGCAGCACTACTAACAAAAAGTTTCTGTCCAAATGCTAATCTAGGTCATTTTCTCCATGTTATTTGAAGAAAAAGTCATTTGAATAACTTATTTGAAGAAAATGTCAAAGGAAAGAAAACAGAAGTAGAGGGAGAAAATACTTACGATTTTCACTTGATTTACATGAGAAAATACACTACCTTTGATTTTTAAAGGTTCTATTTTACTTAAAAGTAGATTAAAATGAGTCACTGATATCTGGAAACAATTCATATCTTCACCAACAGATGAATGGAAAAATAATTTGTACTCAACCCATATAGACTACTACACAGCTATTTAAAAAAAAAACAGACTACTGAAACATGCAGTAACTTAAGTCTCAAAAAAACTTCATATTTGTATGACTCCGTTTAAAAGACATCCTGGAAAAACTTTAGAGATTATCAGAGATTGGAAGTCAGGAAGGAGACTAACTACAAAGGGGAACAATGAAACTTCTTAAGGGATGATGAAAATATTCTGCATCAGCCAGGCATGGTGGTTTATGCCTATAATCCCATCACTTTGGGAGGCCGGGGCAGGAAGATCACTTGAGGCCAGGGGTTCAAAAATATTCTGTATCTTGATTGTGGTGGTAGTTACACAACTGTATAAATTTGTCAAAATTCAAAGAACTATACACCTAAAAGGGAAGACTTGTACTGTACAAAGTATATCTCAATAAATAAACAATCAAAAAATCCGTTCTCATTTTAGTTTTGCTACTAATATTAAACAAGAGAAGCTTCCTGCTTTAGTTTTCCTACTTATATTAAAAAAGAGAAGCTTTGGCCAGGCCTGGAGGCTCACGCCTGTAATCCCAGCACTCTGGGAGGCTGAGGCAGGTGGATCACCGGAGGTCAGGAGTTCAAGACTAGCCTGGCCAACATGGTGAAACCCCATCTTTACTAAAAATAAAAAAAGTAGCCAGGCGCAGTGGCGCATGCCTGTAATCCCAGCTACTTAGGAGGCTGAGGCAGGAGGATTGCTTACAATCAGGAGGCGGAGGTTGCAGTGAGCCCAGATCGCGCCACTGCACTCCAGCCTGGGCGAGACAGCAAGACTCCGTCTCAAAAAAAAAAAAAGAGAGAGAGAGAGAGAGAGAAGCTTCAGGCCAGGCACAGTGGCTCACACCTATAATCCTAGCACTTTTGGAGGCTGAGGTGGGAGAAACTGAGCAACATGGTGAAACTCTGTCTGTATAGAAAATATAAAAGGCCGAGCATGGTGGTATGCACGTACAGTCCCAGCTACTCAGGAGGCTGAAGTGGGTGGATCACTTGAGCCCAGGAGGTCAAGGCTGCAATGAGCCAAGATGACGTCACTGCACTCCAGCCTAGGTGACAGAGTTAAGACCCTGTTTGCACAGTCAGGGAAGAGACTCTTCACAGGAAACATATCCACTTACCTGTTTTTAAATCTATCTAGTGCAGCAATCCCGAAATAATACATTTTGGATCCAAAAGGCTTGCGTAAGGCTTCAAGAACATATCGTAGGGCCAGACCTAGTGCCATGTACGTAACCAGTCCTTTTTCAATTATACCACCAAACAGGCAGGCTGTTATATGTAACTCTTTATCAGGATACTGGGGAAAAAACCGATATTCTTCAAACAAGTTCCTTAGCATACAGTTAAATACTTCTCGTTCCCTCTTTATAGTAGAGTCTTTAAATCTCTGCAGCATTTCTAATACCTGGAAAAGCAAGACAAAAACCATGCACACATAAAGGAAACACTTACTAAGAGCTTTTCTCAAATATGCTTGACAAAAGACTGTTAAGTAGAATATTTACCAAATGAGCTTTAGACAAATATTAAGGTTTCAAAAGATACAAAGCTACATCAGAACACTTTGAGCTGGATTTCGAAAAACACTGAAAAGGGCTTTTATTTAAGTCTGGCCTAAACAATAAATATTTAGATCATCCTAGACACTCACCTCATCAACAGACATGGTTGGATGTGGTGGATGATTATATATTCGCTGGAAATAGCTGTTTGCTTCATCATCTATCTCTTTACTAAAGTGCTGGTTTGCTTCTGGCCACACCTGAGACAAGTCCGCTGTTGGAAACAAAAAGCAATTAGTGGGCATTTAAGCCCTTCCTCTACTTCCCCATAAAACACAGAGAAGCCAGAGACTATTGTAGTTCTAACTTTAAGAAAAATTTTAAAAAACTGGAAAAGTATTAAGTGGTCAAGTTTCAGTATTAATGTGTTCTAGGGTAGACATAAAAGATCTTTAACAAAGTGCCTTCCATAATTCTACATTAGTATTATCTTCATCAGGACTTACTATAATACAAAAGTTAACTTGGTTCAAACTCATAATGCACTTACCCTTAATACAACCTCATTAGAGGTTAACAAGTCTTTATCACTTTATAATAAAAATCACATTTAACATATAAGAATTACCATGCATGTGCATGAGACTGATGTGAACACAAAGCATGCTACAAAACATAACATTCAGACAGGCCTTTCATACTAACATTATCAAGTCAGCTGGAATACTTTCAAACCTCTTATTATGATCATGCAGTCCCAATGACAAGGACTTAAGTCTGTTATACCTATGGATTTATAAAGATGACTTCTATGAGTTTAGTTAGGATTAAAAAATTACTAAGGAGGTGAAACAAAAATTGGAAACAGAAATCCAAAGTTTTTTTTTACCATTCCTGACTTGCTTTAAAAAAAAGAAAACTGACAAATTTTTAGGTTAAGTACAAGAGTTACATTTGTATATCTACAACATATGAATTTCTCTTTATCATACCTACTTCTTACTTTTAGGATAAACATCCTCAGGATGCAGCCTCTTATTAACCATGACTTTTTTCCGGGAATCCACAGCAACAGTGGAGGGATATCTCTAACTTTTATTTTAATAATTCAAATTTGTTAATTTATTCCCACTGGTATAGGAGGCGTATCAACATACAGCCATACTAACACAAATGAGACATACAACTAAACATTTTTAATTTATATCAGTCACACGTCACAATCACAGACAACACTACGACTTACAAGGTTTCATCTTACTCTGCTGGAATGTAGGCTGGTTCAATCCAGAGGTGCCCAGTTTCCTCTGTACAAAAGGGTCGTTATTCACTGCAGGGAGTCCAAGAGCACCAGTTCCTATACCAGTCAGGCTGCCTGTGCCAAGACCACCTACTAGAGAAAACGAAGGCAGCCAGAAATCCTATCATTATTCATATTCTTGATTTTATTCACATCTCATATATTAGTAAGACTGATTTTTAAAATGAAGTCATAGTAACTCTTATTTCAAAAGTCAGAATCTTTAATTCCCTTATTACATCTATTCAATTTTACAGAGCCTGTAAACTAGGCAGTAATGGATTATCCCAAAATCTTCAGCAACTGGAAATATTTATATTCTTGATAATGTGCAAAAAATTAATGTATACATTTTCAAGGCACACACTCCCATACCCAAGGTAGTTAAAATAAGGAGCTGGCTGGCTTTTCTCAATGATTCCAATCAGATAATTTCATGGTACTATCTTCTAATTATCATGAGTCTCAAGATTTCTTCATTCCTCTCAACTCTGACAAATGGAATCTTACAATAATTAGAGCTTCGTTAGGAAGGCCTTAGTAAGTTCATTAACCTTTGTTTAAATGAACCAATCTTCAAAGCTAGAACTACATAGTAGCAATGTTAACTAGATTAGAGTCATGACAAGATTGAAGTCCTTAGGTTTTAGTACCTGAACTTATGGTGTCAATATAAAAGGTAAAGGAGGCTAAGATGTAGGTACATACAACAACAACAACAAAAATGTAGCTTTTCTTTCAATGTAAAGTTACATGCCACAATATCTGGGGGGAAAAAAAACTGAAAATGTGTCCAGTTGTGGTGGCTCATGCCAGTAATCCCAGCACTTTAGGAGGCTGAGATGGGTGATCACCTGAGGTCAGGAGTTCAAGACCAGCCTGGCCAACATGGTGAACCCCAATCTCCACCAAAAATACAAAAACTTAGCAAGATGTGGTGGTGAGCAACTGTAATCCCAGCTACTTGGGAGGCTGAGGCAGGAGAATCACTTGATCCTGGGAGGCACAGGTTGCAGTGAGCTGAGACTGCCCAATTGCACTCCAGCCAAGAGCAAAACCCGATCTCAAAAAACAACCAACCAAAAAACCCTGAAAATGTTTTAGAGATGTCCTATCATTTTCAAGGTTGGTGAAACGCAATAAGGCAGGCAGAACATATGCCTGAACCTGACATGTACAATAGTTTCTACCTTTATCATACCAAGTTGAAGTAATTCATAAAGCTATGAGTTCTTGATCTAAGCCCTTTAGAATGTGATTAACACAAGTTACTGTTTATACTATCATTTGTTAATATAAAATCCTTACTAAATAATTCAACTAACTTTACAACTACAAATATCCTACTTCTTTACTCCAATTAGACTGAATTGAATATGATAATATGTTTTTCTCTTTACAACTTTGGATAGTAAAGCAGGCTTCACATTTTCATTTAAGCAGCTTTCCAAACCCTTTACCAAACACAAAGGAATACTGAAACTTATGAATAATCCATGCTCTCATTTGCCTTCCCCTTACCTGGAAGCTGTGATGAAAGTCCTCCAATACCACTGAATGCAGTGGTCTGATTGGGGGTTGAAAGGGGTGGAAATGCTTTTGCTGGTGACTGAGGGGTACTGAATGCAGAACCCAAATTTGGAGGAAAACCCTGCATACTCTGGGTGTGAGGGGCAGCTGAACCACCTATACTAAGAGATGTCATTCCGGCAAGAGGGTCAATCTAAAGAAAAACATTATAAAAATGTATTAAACATACTTTGAGGAAAGGCAGACACAGGTAGAGCAATCTTTAACAGCAGCTCTTCATATTCTTAAAAAGCAAATTCTAACACCTACTCAATCATGATACTTAAATTCCAGTTACCAAGTCAAGTGTGTCAGTCACTTTTCTTACTATGTCATATATGGACTAGGTATCCAGAGTTTGCCTTTGACAAAATACAGATTGAGTATCCCTTATCGAAAATACTTGGGACCAGAAAAGTTTTCAATTTTGAATTTTGGAATATTTACATATACATAACCAGGTATAACAATCCCATCATGGGATTCAAAACATGAAATTCATGTGTTTCACATATACCTTTATACACATAACCAGAATGTAATCTTATACAATATTTTTAAGAATTTTGTGCATGAAACAAAATTATGACTGTTTTGACTCAACACGTAACATCAGATCAGGTATGTAATTTTCTACTTGTGGTGGGTCATGTCAGTGCTCCAAAAGTTTCAGATTTTGGAGCATTTTCGATTTACAGATTCAGGATGCTCAACCTATTAACAGAGCCATAAAAAGGGCTACAAAACCTAATGAATGATACTTAAGATGAACTGTCTTGTAAATGTACCACTAAACATTTAGTAGTGACATGGGACAGTTAATATATTAATAAATCCTCACAGTGTCCAATAAGCCACTTTAAAACAACCTCTCAAGCTAAATTTAAGTAAGTTTAAACATAAATAAAAGTATCAGAAATTAGAAACAATTCTCCCAGTCAAAATAAACTTAATCAAAATTTGGGGATTTTGGAACTGGGGGAAGATCAGCTCAAATTTTGAAAACAAAAACAAGGTATGCTATTTACCAAAATATGTATTTTTAAAATATCTAATAACTGCACTTCCAGGCTTAAGTTTGTGGCAGTACTTCATACCTTCATGGCTACAGAAAGTGAAAGCAAATGCCTTTTATAAAGTAGCCACTGAATCACTAAGTGCCTCTTTCTTTTCTTAAAACCCAAATCTGCGATTCAATGCTTCTGAAAACAGAAGCGCAATATGTTGCTCCCAGAGAGAAACGGGTGGTTGATGTCAGGGAGTAACTTAAATGTACCTTGTTTTTAAAAGAGCAGTTCAGTTGAGAGCTGAAGAGCCCCAGTTATAACAAGTCGTTATGCTCTAGCACTGTTGCTTGGCCCGTGAAGCTACAAACAAGACACATCAGGTTCAAAGGCAGTGCTTATGTCTCGAGTCTACATAATTCATATTTTAAAAAGAAATCCTTTTCATTTACCCAAATAGGTTGGTTTGTATATTTCCTCTTAGAGTCATGTTCTATTTGATGATCAAAAATCTATTCTTAACTATAATGCCTATTTACAGATCTTCTTTAAAATAAGTGGATGCTAGACATGCAGTTATCTAAGATGTAATAAATTCAATTTACTAACGACATAGAAGCTTATTCTATTCCAAGTCTATGGCAAATTAACATGTATCAAATGTAGCAGTCATTTACCTGAACAGGAGAAATGGCATCTAAGCTGCTAGCACTAGGAGGACGTCCTTTTGGCATAACTCCAGGTGGTGGTTGTCTGGCCTTATTCATAACATTACTGCAATTGGCTACCATGGTAAGGATAGTTTCCGATAACTCCTGAGAAACACTCCTAAAATAGAGGGGAAAAGGTGAAAAATATCAGTTCTTATTCCCTGGAACATCTAAGTAAACCAAAAAGATTTTTGTTCTTTTTGTAATTTTTTTTTTAGACGAAGTCTCACTCTTTTGCTCAGGATGGAGTGCAGTGCAGTGGCGCAATCTCGGCTCACTGCAACCTCTGCCCCCCGGGTTCAAGCAATTCTCCTGCCTCAGCCTTCTGAGTATGAATCTGATTTTCTAAAAAAGAAACTTTGCTGGGTTTGGGCACAGTGGGTCATGACTGCATTCCCATTACTTTAAGAGGCTGAGGCAGGAGAAGTGCTTGAGCCAGGAGTTTAAAGCCAACCTGGGCAAGATAGCAAGGCCCCATCTTCACAGTAAATATTAAAAAGTTGAGACCAGATGTGGTGGCTCATATCTGTAATCCCAGCACTTTACAAAAATTAGCCGGGCATGGTGATGCATGCACGTAGTCCTAGCTACTCAGGAGGTTGAGGCAGGAGAATCACGTGAACTCAGGAGGTGGAGGACGCAATAAGCCAAGATTGTACCACTGTACTCCAGCCTGGGTGACAAAGCAAGACTCTTTCTCCAAAAAAAAAAAAAAAAAGTTAATCAGGGGTCATGGCATACACCTGTAGTCCCAGCTACTTGGGAGGCTGAGGAAGGAGGTTCACTGGAACCCAGGAGTTCAAGGCTGCAATGAGCGATGACTGTACCACAGCACTTTGGCCTAGGTAACAGACAAGAAGAAGACACAGAAAATTTGATGGAACATGTGGCTAAATTTCTGCCATATCCCATCCCTCTGCATCTGTCATCATTAGAATTTTCTGAGTACTGGCTTTCTCTTTTTTTTTCGAGATGGAATCTTTTTCTGTTGCCCAGGCTGTCGCAACGGTGCAATCTCGGCTCACTGCAACCTCCGCCTCCCAGGTTTAACATTCGTCCGCCTGAGCCTCCCGAGTAGATGGGATTACAGGTGCACGCCATCAATCTGGCTAATTTTTATGTTTTTGTAAAGACGGGGTTTCACCATGTTGGCCAGGCTAGTCTCAAAGTCCTGACCTCAGGTGACGTGTCCACCTTGGCCTCCCAGAGTGCTGGGTTACAGGTGTGAGACACTACACACAGTCTGGCTTTCTCTTGAAACTAATCTGCACCTCTGAAAAGAACTTGTACACAGTACAACCAAAATATTTCAAAATTTTCCAAGAAAACATTCCATATCTTCAACCACTTTGTCAAAAATTATGCCAAAACCCAGACATATCAAAGCAAAATGTAAGCAATTTTTATACTAGTATTTCATACTACGTGTAGTTACAGACAAAAACACCATGCATAGTAATTACCTTTAACAAGCACATGAAGAAGTGACAGATATCTAAAACAAATGTCAAGTAGGATAAATATTTACTTGACAATTAAACCAATTTTCCTGTTTTAGGTTGCTATTACAGGTTGAGCATCCCAAAAGCAAAAATCTAAATCCCAAACACTCCAAAATCTGAAATTTTTGAATGACAGTGTTTAAAGGAAATGCTCTTTAGAACATTTTGGAGTTTAGATTTTTGAATTTGAGTGTGTACTAAGCAATTAAGTATAATGCCAACAGTTAAAAAAAAATTTAAACCCAAAATACTTCTGGCTCCAAGCATTTCAAAGAAAGGATACTCAATCTGTATTGCCTCATACAACTATGGGATCCTTCATATTCAGAAGCTCTACATGGGACAAGCATGGTGGCTGATGCCTATAATCATAGGACTTTGGGAGGCTGAGGCACGCAGATCACCTGAGGTCAGGAGTTTGAAACAAGCCTAGCCAACATGGTGAAACCCATCTCTACTAAAAATAAAAAAATTAGCCAGGCACGTGGCAGGCACCTTTAATCCCAGCTACTTAAGGAGGCTGAGGCAGAAGAATCGCTTGAATGCAGGAGGCAGAGGTGGCAGTGAGCCAAGATCAAACCACTGTATTCCGGCCTGGGCGAAAGAGTGTTAAGACTCCGTCTCCCCTCCCCCCAAAAAAAAAACTCTACATAATAGCTCTGAGGCAAGAGTGGCTTACGCCTGTAACCCCAGCACTTTGGGAGGGAGGTGATGGTGGGAGGACTGCCTGAGGAAGGTGTTTCAAGACCAGCCTGTGAACACAGCAAGACTTCCATCTCTACAAAATATTTTAAAAATCAGCCAGGTGTGGTGGCACATGTCTGTAGTCGTAACTACTTGGGAGGCTGAGCTGGGAGGAGTGCTTGAGCCCAGGACTTCAAGGCTGTAGTGAGCTATGATCACACCAAAAACACTCCAGTCTTGGAGAAAGAGCCTATTCTTGCCACTTCTAAGGTTTGAAACTGTGTCAGAAATAAGAATTTATCCCTAAATAGTAAAGGTGATATTTTAATTTACCGTATTTTATTCTAAAGTGCCCACTGTTTTATTTCTACTTTAACATTTCTGAAACGATGTGTCCCACTGGTGATGTGTCATATATTACAATTGGTGGAATTACTTTTTTTGTTTTTGCATAGGACATAAAATATTGGTGTGGCTTATACATTTGAAGGCGTTTTGGATTCAATGCAGTATGATGTAATTACCATCTACTGCTGGATAGCCTGTTTTCCTAACCCATGGCACTGGTCTTTTTGGAACAGTTTCTTTTTAATTTAATGGTTTGTTTGCTTTTTGACTTTATTCATATAAGTACAAGTCAGGGCCAGGTGCAGTGGCTCACAACTGTAATCCCAGCACTGTGGGAGGCAGAGGCGGATGGATCACTTGAGGTCAGGAGTTCAAGAGCAGCCTAACCAACGTGGTAAAACCCCATCTCTACCAAAAACACAAAAAATTGGCCAGGTGTGGTGGGGCGTGCCGATAGTCCCAGCTACTCAAGAGGCTAAGCCAGGAGAATCGCCTGAACTGAAGAAGCAGAGGCTGCAGTGAGCCAAGTTTGCATCGCTGCATTCCATCCTGGTAAACAGAGCAAGACTCTGCCTCAAAAAAAGAAAAAAAAGAGTACAAGTCAGTTGTTTTGCAGAATGTCCCCTGATTTGAGTTTCTCTGGTATTCTAAATTCAGATTAGGTATTATAACCCTATGACATAAATTACATTGTTTTCTTCTCAGTGTATTTTATGAAACACATGACGTAGGTTTCAGCTGGTGATCACTCTGATCAATAGACAAACATGGTTTTATCTGACAGGTTTCTCACTGAAGTTGTTTTCCCCCTTTGTAAATACAGTGTAATTTGTGGGGAGATATTTTGAAAATACATAATTATCCTGCTCTTCAAACATATACCCATTACTATTAGCATGCATTAAAGATTACAATTCCATCCTAATGACTTCTGTATTTATTAGTTAAAATGACTTTCCTTCTCTATCATTTATTACCATCAATATGGACTCAAAATTCAGATACATTATCTTACTAAATTTTTCAACAAGACAAGTACTGCTAATAGATCAATTAAAAAAATTAATTGAAACTCAGGAGTTAGGTAAACTGCCTTCTTACTTACAATAAAAACATAATTTACGCAATTTTAACTTTCCAGAATATTCCACTGCGGATGGATTAAAATATATAAATCTAAAAGGCTAAACTTTAAAACTTAAAACTGTAGAACACTTAGAGCTTATTAGAGCAGAGTGCTTTGGAATGGACATTATTTGTTGTTCAAAGCGGTCTTGTGCATTGTGGAATGTTTAGCCAGTACTGGGTATCACAGGCACATTCCTAATTATGACAACCAAAAAGAGCATCAAGCCAAGCATGGTTGCATATAACTACAGGACCACCTACTCACAAGGCTCACGCAGAAAGACTGAAGCCAGGAGTTCAAGGTTGCACTGAACTATGATTGTGCCTGTGAACACACACTGTACTTCAGGCTGCTCAACAACACGGTAAGACCTCATGGCAAAAAATAAAAATAAAAAATAAAAAGACGCTGAGTATAGGTGGCTCATGCCTATAATCCCAGCACTTTAGGATGCAATGGTGAGAGGATTGCTTGAGCTCAAGAATGAGCCATGATCACACCACTACACTCTAATCTGGGTAATAGAGCGAGACTGCTCAAAAAACAATAAAAAGAAATAATGTTGGCTGAGTGTGGTGGCTCATACTTGTAATCCCAGCACTTTGGGAAGCCAAGTCAGGAGGAGTGCTTGAGCTCAGGAGTTCGAGACCACCCTGGACAACATGGTAAAGCCCAATCTCCACAAAAAAATTTTTTTAAAAAGGCATGCATGATGGTGTGCCCCTGTAATCCCACCTACTCAGAAGCAACAGAGCAAGACATCATCTCAAAAAAAATAAATAAATAAGCAAAGAAAGAAACAAAATCAAAAGACTGAGGAAGCAAAATCACCCTTGGTTAAAACAACTACTTGTTTAGTGATAATGATGTTCAAATTTTTTAAAAAGCAAGGAAAGAAACTATAAAATCCAAAAGCTATGTAGGAGAGGTAAGAAAACAGGGTTAGGGAGGAAGACAAGGGTAGCTCAAAAAGATCAATCATCTAACAGTGTATGTTGCACAGTAGAATGACAGGTGTTCATTTTATGATGTTTCAAAATTTAAAAACAATACATTCTCATAAGACAAAACAACAGGGTATGGATTGACTTTCAAATATTCTTCCCTTCATGAAAGCAACTAGAAAATAGTGTCCAAATCAACTTTTTCAGAAATTTGGAAATTAAACAAAGGCTTGTAAGAACAGGGGAATTCTTTTTTTTTTTTTTTTTTCCTTTGAGACGGAGGTTTGCTGTTGTTGCCCAGGCTGGAGTGCAGTGGCGCAATTTCGGCTCACCACAACCTCTGCCTCCCGGGTTCAAGCAATTCTCCTGCCTCAGCCTTCAGAGTAGCTGGGATTACAGAAATTTGCCACCACACCTGGGTAATTTTGTATTTTTAGTAGAGACAGGGTTTCTCCATGTTAGTCAGGCTGGTTCTGAACTCCCGACCTCAGGCGACCCGCCCGTTTTGGCCTCTCAAAGTGCTGGGATTACAGGCAAGACCCACCACGCCTAGCTACAACTGGGGAATTTTTATTCAAGAGACTACAGAGCTTTCTAGCAAATTAATTTGCCCCATTCCCACCTCCAGCTCCACAGCAAGCTTAGAAGCTGACAGCCCTCAATCACAATAGAAACCAGCAGCCTGAGAGGTGAGTCAAAACAGGGTTAAAACATCTTCAAAGCCTCTTTCTCAGTGTATTGTCATTATTTCACCTGTATATGAGTCAATGTGAGAATACAATGACAAGGCTGTCTTCCTTTGACCTAAAAACTGACCCAAATAAAAACCTTTTCCCGATGAGGTGTTTGCAAAAAACATTTAAACGTAGTTGTATTAAACTTTCTGCCTGGCTGAGGTGGAAGACTATTACAGTTGGAGCAAACCACAGGCTAACTAAAAATCTGTAAAGAAAAACTTTGGAAGTAAAGACTAAAGTGGCTGTTAACTGCCAGGCTTAGTGCTGAGGGTGTGCCCCAAAGCACATATAAGACTCTCCCAGAGCAAAAACTAATTATTGATTCCGAGGATTAGGTTTAAGAAAATCTCTACTCAAGATCAAAATAACTGAACTGAAGGGAAGCACAAGAATAATATCTCGGCCGGGCATAGAGGCTCACGCCTGTAATCCAAGCACTTTGGAGGCCAAGGCTGGCGGATCACCTGAGGTCAGGAGTTCAAGACCAGCCTGACCAACATGGTGAAACCCCGTCTTTAAAAAAACAAAAAACAGGCCGGGCGCGGTGGCTCAAGCCTGTAATCCCAGCACTTTGGGAGTCCGAGGCGGGTGGATCACGAGGTCAAGAGATCGAGACCATCCTGGTCAACATTGTGAAACCCCGTCTCTACTAATACAAAAAAAAAAAAAAAAATTAGCTGGGCATGGTGGCGCGTGCCTGTAATCCCAGCTACTCAGGAAGCTGAGGCAGGAGAATCGCCTGAACCCAGGAGGCGGAGGTTGCGGTGAGCCGAGATCGTGCCATTGCACTCCAGCCTGGGTAACGAGAGTGAAACTCCGTCTCAAAAAAACAAAACAAAACAAAAAAAAAAAACAAAAAACAAAAAAACAATATCTCAAAGAGCATGTCCACAGAAATAAGAAAAAAAAAAAATTATTTTATTTCCTGTGTCAGATACCACACTCTACAACATACCAAATAACAATTCTGAAGAGACAAAGTACAGTAACTGTAATAAAGCTTCACTAATGGGTAGACCATCACACATTCAATAAGATAAGAGTTAATTTGAAAATCGATCAATTAAAATTATCCAGCCTGAGAAAATGAAAAAAAGACGGTGGGGGGGAGAACTCAAGAGACATGTGGAACACCACTGAGTGTGCAACCACAACCACAATGGGAATACAAAGAGAGAAGAACAAGGTGCAGAAAGGTTTGTAGAATAAATGAAAACTCCCCTAAATGTTATAAAAAACATTAATCTAGACATCCAAGAAATTCAACAAATTCTAAGTAGAATAAACTCAAAGAGATCCATACCTAGACTGACATAATCAAGCTGATGAAAGAAAAAAAGACAAGGAGAGTGTCTTACCAGTAGCAATATAGAAGCAACACATCACATACAATACTCAATAAATTAACAGCTGATGTCTCATCAGAAACTATGGAAGACAGAAAGCAGTGGGGGAGCATATACAAAATATTCAAAGAAAAGGAATGCCAACCAGGAATCCTTTATCTGGCAAAACTATCCCCAAAGACACAGGAGGAATTAGGATATTCCCTAGATTACAAAAAGTTCACTCATTGCCAGCAGTCCTGCTGAAACAAATATTCAAGAATCCTGGTGTAAATGAAAAGACACTGAATACTAACCTGAATTCATATGAAAAAAAATACTGGTAAAGAAAGACACACAGGTAAATACGAAGGACAGTATAAATCTCCTAGTTAAAGAACTGGGTTGGGTGCAGTGGCTCATGCCTGTAATCCCAACATTTTGGGAAGCTAAAATGGGAGATCAATTAAGGCCAGAGGTTCGAGACAAGACTGGGAAACATACTGAGACCTCAATTTTACAAAAAATAAAAAAATTTATCAGGTATGGTGGCACACGCTTGTGGTCCCAGCTACCTGGGAGGACTGCTTTAAGCCTGGAGGGCTGAGGCGGCAGTGAGCTGTGATTGTGACAGTGAACTCCAGCCTGGACAACAAAGTGAGACCCCATCTCAAAAAAACAACTGCATGAAGCATGAATTAGAAATCTCTAGGCCAGGCGCGATGGCTCATGCCTATAATCCCACACCTTGGGAGGCTGAGGCGGGCGGATCACCAGGTCAAGAGATTGAGACCATCCTGGCCAACATGGTGAAACCCCATCTCTACTAGAAGAATACAAAAATTAGCTGGGCATGGTGGCAGAGGTTGCAGTGAGCCAAGATCGCGCCACTGCACTTCAGCCTGGCACCTGGCGACAGAGCAAGACTCTGCCTTCAAAAAAAAAAAAGAAAAGAAAAAAGAAATCTCTTGGTGATCACATAATGTATAAAGGTTTAATTTGCATGACAATAATGGCAAAAGTCAGGGGGAAGGAAACAAAGCCATGCTATAGAAAAATTTTGGATCCTACTGAAATTCAGTTGATATTAATAAGTAAAAGATTGGAATGAGTTAAAATGTTAGTTTTTTTTTTTTTTTTTTTTTGAGACGGAGTTTCGCTCTTGTTTCCCCGGCTGGAGTGCAATGGCGCGATCTCGGCTCACCGCAACCTCAGCCTCCTGGGTTCACGCAATTCTCCTGCCTCAGCCTCCCAAGTAGCTGGGACTACAGGCATGTGGCACCACGCCCGGCTAATTTTTTTTGTATTTTTAGTAGAGACGGGGTTTCACCATGTTGACCAGTATGGTCTCGATCTCTTGACCTCGTGATCCACCCGCCTCGGCCTCCCAAAGTGGTGGGATTACAGGCGTGAGCCACCGCGCCCGGCTAAAATGTTAGTTTTAATACCTAAGGTAGCCACTAAGAAACAAATCAAAAAATAAAGTCAAAGAAACAAAGGACTTAAAATGCTACACTACAAAGTATCTACTTAACAGTAAGAGAGGCAGTAATGGAAGAACAGAGGAACAACAGCAACGAGATACAAAGATTAATAGCAAAAGAGCCCTACATTATCAATAAATATATTAAATGCAAGATGGTCAGAACGTAGTAAACACACACAGAAATTCACACACTCCAACCATACCTTCTCTAAAAGAGACTTCCTTCAGATTAAGACACATATAGCTTGGGGGGAAAAAAAGGTATACCAAGCAAACAACAATAAGAGAACTATAATGGTTATATTAGTATCAAACAAAATGAACATTTAGGAAAAAAATTCTTAACAGAGACAAAGACATTTTATAATAACAGTCAATCCATCAGAAACATGTAACAATTAAGACCAGGCATGGTGGCTCCCGCCTGTAATCCCAGTACTTTGGGAGGCCAAGGCGGGTAGATCACCTGAGGTCAGGAATGCAAGATCAGCATGGGAAACATGGTGAAACCTCGTCTCTACTAAAAGTACAAAAAAAAAAATTAGCCAGGCATCATGGTGTACACGTGTAGTCCTAGCTACTCTAGAGGCTGAGGCAGGAGAATCACTTAAACCTGAGAGATGGAGGCTGCTGTGAGTCAAAACAGTGCAACGACATTCCAGCCTGGGCACCAGAGTGAGACACAAGACTGAACCTCAAAAAAAAAAAAAAAAAAAAATTTAACAATTTAAAAAATACATGTACTTAAAAACAAAGCCCCAAAACACATGAAGGAAAAACTGAAAAAATCTGAAGGGAGAAAAAGACAGTTAAAAAATAATTGGAGACCAGGCACAATAGCTCATACCTATAATCTCAGCACTCTGGGAGGCTGAGGCAAGTGGATCACTTGAGGTCTGGAGTACCAGACTAGCCAGGCCAACATTGTGAAATTCCATCTCTAATAAAAATTTTAAAATTAGCTGGGTATGGTGGCAGGCATCTGTAATCTCAGCTACTCAGGGGGCCAAGGCACAAGAATCACTTGACCCCAAGAGGCAGAGGTTGCAGTGAGCCAAGATCACACCACTGGACTACAGCCTGGGTGACTAATTTAAAAAACAAAATCAACATACTTCTATACTCCACTTTCAATAACTGTTCTACGAAGATAGGCCAAGTACAGTAGCTCACGCCTGTAATCGATCCCAGCAATTTGGGAGGCCAAAGTGGTAGGATGCCTTGAGCACAGGAGTTTGACACTATTCTGGGTAAGACAGCAAAATCCTGTCTCTACAAAAAAACATAAAATTAGCTGGGCGTGGTGACGCATACCTGTAATGCAAGCTACTCCAGAGTTTGATGGGGGAGGTAGAGGCTGCAGTGAGCCATGATCATGCCACTGTACTCCAGCCTAGGCAACATACACACACACAAAAATTAAGGCCAGGCGTGGTGGCTCATGCCTGCAATCCCAGCACTTTGGGAGGCCAAATCGGACAGATCACTTGAGGTAAGAAGTTCCAGACCAGCCTGGCCAACATGGTGAAACCGCATCTCTAATAAAAATATAAAAAATCAGCCGGGCGCGGTGGTTCACGCCTGTAATCCCAGCACTTTGGGAGGCCGAGGTGGGCGGATCACGAGGTCAAGAGATCGAGACCAGGATTGGCCAACATGGTGAAACCTGTCTCATTAAAAAAAAAAAAAAAAAAAAAAAAAAAAAAAAAAAAAATCAGCTGGGGGTGGTGGGGTGACCCTATAGTCCAAGCTACTTGGGAAGCTGAGGCAGGAAAATCGCTTGAGCATGTGAGGCAGAGGTTGCAGTGAGCCAAGATCGCGCCACTGCACTCCAGCTTGGGCAACAGAGTGAGACTCTGTCTCAAAAACAAAAAAAAAAAGGAAAAAGAAAATTAAGTTAAATAAATAAAATACCTAATAAATTTAACAAAATCAGTGTGAGATGTACACTGAAAATGAAAAACTATCATTGAAAAAAATTAAACAGGCCGGACGGGGTGGCTCATGCCTGTAATCCCAGTACTCTGGGAGGCCCAGGTGGGCAGATCACGAAGTCAGGAGTTCAAGACCAGCCTGGCCAACGTGATGAAACCCCATCTCTAGTAAAAATACAAAAATTAGCCAGGTATGTGGCAGTTACCTGTAATCCCAGCTATTCTGGAGGCTGAGGCAAGAGAATTGCTTGAACCCAGAAGGCGGAGGTTGCAGTGAGCCAAGATCATATCATTGCACTCCAGCCTGGGTGACATGAGTGAAACTCCATCTCAAAAAAAAAAAGAAAAGAAAAGAGGCCAGGTGTGGTGGCTCATGCCTGTAATCCCAGCACTTTGGGAGGCCGAGGTGGGCGGATCATGAGGTCAAGAGATCGAGAGCATCCTGGCCATGATGAAACCCCATCTCTACTAAAAATACAAAAATTAGCCGGGTGTGGCGGCACGCGCCTGTAGTCCCAGCTACTCGGGAGGCTGAGGCAGGAGAATGGCTTGAACCCAGGAGGTGGAGGTTGCAGTGAGCCGAGATTGTGCCACTGCACTCCAGCCTGGTGACAGAGCAAGACTCCATCTCAAAAAAAAAAAAAAAAAGAAAGAAAGAAAGAAAACTATTAAAAGCCTAAATAAGTAGAAAACTTACCAGATTCATGAATTAAAAAGACAATGTTATTAATTAATTAATTAATGTAATTAATTCATGGATTAAAAAGACAATGTTATTCATGGATTAAAAAGACAATGTGGGCAGTACTCCCCATAATGAGCTAAAATATTCCACATAATCCTCTCAACGTTCCCAGTAGGCTTTAAAAAAAAATTTTTTTTTTTTTCCCGCAAAAGCTGACTAGCTGATCTTAAAATTTTTAGGAAGATTCAAGGAGCCCAGAAGGAAAATTCAAGGAGCCCATTTTAAAAAAGAACAAAGCTGGGAAATTCGTAATTCCCAATTTCAAAACTTACTGACAACCTATTGTGAGCAAGACAGTGTGGAACTGGCCTAAGAGACACAGATCAACAGAATTAAGAAACCAAAAATAGCCCAGGTGTGATGACTCACACCTGTAATTCCAGCACTTTGGGAGGCTGAGGCAGGAGGATCACTTGAGCCCAGGAGTTTGAGATCAGCTTGGGCTACATACTGAGACCTCGTCTCTACAAAAATAATAATAATTATTATTATTTAACCAGCTGAGAGTGACAGCACGTGCCTGTGGTCCCAGGTACCTGACAGACTGATGTGGGAAGATCGCTTAAGACAGGAATTCGAGATTGTAGTGATCTATGATTGCACCACTGTACTCCAAACTAGTAAACACCAAGACCTTGCCACTTAAAAAAGAGAGACCATAAACAAACCCATAAACTAAGTGCAATTGCTTTTTCTGAGATAATTCAAAAGGGAAAGCAGTGGTCTCAACAAATGCTGCTGGAACAACTGCATACTCACATGCAAAAGAGAATTTGGGTCTCTGTCTCACAGTGGATCTAACATGTATCATAAATAGTATAGGACTTTGGACTTAAAAACCATTGGACCATCTTAAACTGCTGTCACTTTCATTGAACTGCCTCTTCCCCAAATCTACAACTTAATACAGCAATATGATCCAATTTAAAAGAAGAGTCATATTCAAGTATGCACTTCTTACCCTGCACAAGCTTGCAAACAGGCCAACATTGTCGCCAGAGTTTCTGGAGGAAGTTGAGCACTTTTGGGCTGGTCTTTTTCTGGGGCAAGTCCACCCAAAATAGAAGGACATCGTCTCTTTAAAAAAGTCATACATGCCTGGATAAAAGGCTCCTGAAGAACAGAAAAGTCTCTCAGTGATTTTAAATTGAACTTAAATGTTTCCAAGTTAAAAGTAACTACTAAGCACTATGACTAAAATCTAAAATAAATAACATCTTCATTGCCATTTTAAAAAGCTGTTTCTTTTAAATTTCTTTCTACTTTCAGTTTATTACTGCTACACAAATTTTAAAACTTGTTAATTTAGCCATTTTAGCCACCAAAATTTAAGAGCAAAAATAAAAACAAATCCTGCTTACCCCATGCTCTCGAATTTTATCTGTGAGCCACTTATCAAGTTTGAGGTATTCACGACGTGAAGCAAGTGCAGCAAGGTCAATAACAAAGGCAAATGGAGTACCATTTAGCAGCATTGACAAGGCCTAAAGGACAAATCATATTAGAAAAACCAAGTGGAGCAATTAAGTAACTATCTCTGTCCCATATTCTGCTTCTTGCTTTCCACAAACAAGTTGAAATAAAACACACTGCTAATATTTCCTTGGTTACAATTTAAACAGCTTAGTATAATTCAGGGTAACATTAGTCATTATTTTCTAAAATAAGATCACATTTTAAAGGTGAATACATGATACTACCTTCCAAACAAACTTTATCGCGCTTTTAAAAATAACTAAACCTACAGCAGAACAAGACTCAAAGCATAAATAATTATCCCTACCCATTTTTCAAAATCTACACATTGGCTTAAGCACAACTACATCACCAAACACCTAGTGATTAATAATACAGAGTCTAGGCCATGCATGTGGCTCACGCCTGTAAATCCAGCACTTTGGGAGGCCAAGGTGGGCAGATCACCTGAGGGCAAGAGTTTAAGACAAGTCTGGCCAACATGGTAAAACCCTGTCTCTACTAAAAATACAAAAATTAGCCAGGGATAGTGGCAGGTGCCTCTAGTCCCAGCTACTTGGGAGACTGAGGCAGGAGAATCACTTGAACCTGGGAGGCGGAGGTTGCAGTGAGCCAAGATGGTGTCACTGTAATCCAGCCTAGTTGGCACAGTAAGATTCCGTCTCCAAAAGGAAAAAAATAAAGATATAGAGTTGTTTGTCAATTATATATTTGTCAAAAGATCCTGTTAATTCTCAGAGTTGCTAAAGGGAAGAAACATGCCTAGTTTCCCCAAAAATTATATCTAACAGATAACTTATGGGAAAAGCTAACTTTACACTATAAAACAGCTTTACAATACATGGAAGACCAATTAAAAATAAATGAAAACATTTTTATCTACCTAAAGCAACTCTCCTTCCTATCCTTTTCAAGAAATCTCTAAATTCCAACTCATTCTAAGAGCTAGTTACATGTGAATTATTCCAAGAGCATCTTTGTTACTTAAGCGTTTATCTTTTTTCTCATTAGTAAATAAACTAGTGTCATTCTGTCCCTCTAAACTCACCTTCAAGTCCTGGGCCACATCAAGTATTCGAGACAATTTGGCCTGATCATACTGCTCCCCTCTCATGTACCATTCTGCCATTGCATGCATGATGAGTTGGCGAATTGAGGGAGACTGTCCCTAAGGGGAAGAAAGATTAAATAGCAATACTGCTAAACAATGTGATAGATACTATTACAAATGCCCAGCTAATTTTACTAGAACTTGTATAAAAATCAGGTATACCCGTGCTGACATTAAGTTCAGGCCTCAAACTATGCAATTACCATGATGTTCTTTATGGGAAAGCCAAGTTACTTCCACATCTTCCAAATAAAGCCTGTTCCTAGACTTGGGTCATGCAGTCAGTCACTCAACAAACTTGTATGTCCTATTTTAAGTCTGCCTAACATTTTCAAAAACCAAATGTGAACAAGATTATGTGAATATAAGGTTACATCAAATTTATATAATTACTTTAAATACAATTACTGGTATATAAATAAAAACAAAATAGTTTAAGGTAACCATTTCTTATGTTGCACAGTATAACGTTGGCTGTATCACTGCTTCTGGGAGTGGCACCTGTACATACATTCTAAATCTTTTTATTTCCACAAACAAGAATGTTTGCTTTTATAAGTCCATTCCCCCCTCCCCACCCAGGTAGCCTGGTTTTAAGAAACAACCATGAATGATGCAAACAAACAGCTGGAACTCAGTGAGTATTTCTCATAGAAGCAACAGCAAGGTCATTACTATTGCTATATTCAAGTAATACTCCAGTAATTGTACTAGAGTAGCAGATGGTCTGCTAGAACAAGTATTCAATCACAAGTGAGGAGATGTAGCTTGATTACTTAGCCATTTCTACCTCACAGCTATGGTGAGAAAAGAATAAAAACCATCTGGACTGCAAATGCTTGGTTAAATGTTTATCATGCATTTTGTAAACTGTAAATCTACAATGTTAATTGAGTTTCTAGGAAAGGAGAAGAAACTAACTGAATGACCTAGAACTAAGGCTAACATTCTTCACTCATAATAAAGAGCCTTATTTCCTTAAATTGTAAAAAGCACTTGTATATATAATATAAGCTCTTTCAAGAATGGGTAAAGGAAAAAGTAGCTAAAAAGGGTACTTGAGGTAAAAGGGAAGATAATTTTTTTCTCTATTTATCATATAATGTAGGATATTAGCATGGGCAACATGGCAAGACTGTCTCTACAAAAATTCAAAAAATTAACAAGGTATGGGGGCATGTGCCTGTGGTCCCATCTACTCAGGAGGCTGAGAAAGGATGATTGACTGAGCCTGGAAGGTTGAGGCTGCAGTGAGAAATGTTCGGAACCACTGCACTCCAGCCTAGGTAACAGGGCAAGATCCTCTCTCAAAAAAAAAAAAAAAAGAAAAGAAAAAAGGGAGGAAAAAAAAAAAAACAATCAGTGGACAAAAGAATACTTACTTGCCAAACACATTCTACAAAATTAGAGGTGAAAAGCACAGGGGCTTGAAAGACATTTCAGCACAAACTGAAATAAAATGTAAATGTTGGATTTAGATAAATTATAAAAGAATGCTACAATTGATCTGCAATCTTCTCTCATTTCCTATGAAAATATGACATCAATACCTTCTGCCCTCGTGATAGATGTTTAAGCTCCTTAGTATAAAAAGGAAAGTCATGTCCTAACAATACAGACCTTTCTTAATACTAAAACTATTAAATATTGGTAGGGCATGGTGGCTCACGCCTATAATCCCAACACTTTGTGAGGCCGAGGTGGGTGGATCATTTGAGGTCAGGAGTTCAAGAACATCCTGGCCAACATGGTGAAATCCAGCTTCTACTAAAAAAATCCAGCTTCAAAAATTAGCCCGGCGTGGTAGTAGTGCACACCTGTAATCCCAGCTCCTTGGGAGGCTGAGGCAGAATAGCTTGAACCCAGGAGATGGACGTTGCAGTGAGCCAAGATTGCACCATTGTACTCCAGCCTGGGCAACAGAGCAAGACTCCAACAAAAGAAAGGAAGGGAAGGAAGGGAAGGAAGGGAAGGAAGGGAAGGAAGGGAAGGAAGGAAGGAAAGGAAGGAAAGGAAGGAAAGAAAGGAAAAGAAAAGAAAGAAAAGAATGAAGGCCAGGCGCAGTGGCTCACGCTTGTAATCCCAGCACTTTAGGAGGCCGAGACAGGCAGATCACAAGGTCAGGAGTTCGAGACCAGCCTGGCCAACATGGTGAAAACCCATTTCTACTAAAAAATACAAAAATTGGGGCCGGGCGCGGTGGCTCACGCCTGTAATCCCAGCACTTTGGGAGGCCGAGGCGGGTGGATCACGAGGTCAAGAGATCGAGACCATCCTGGTCAACACGGTGAAACCCGTCTCTACTAAAAATACAAAAAATTAGCTGGGCACGATGGCGCGTGCCTGTAATCCCAGCTACTCAGGAGGCTGAGGCAGGAGAATTGCCTGAACCCAGGAGGCGGAGGTTGCGGTGAGCCGAGATCGTGCCATTGCACTCCAGCCTGGGTAACAAGAGCGAAACTCCGTCTCAAAAAAAAAAAAAAATACAAAAACTAGCCAGGAACGATAGCTCAAGGCTGTAGTCCCAGCTATTTGGGAGGCTGAGGAAGGAGAATCACTTGAACCAGGGAGGCGGAGGTTGCGGTGAGCAGAGATCGTTCCACTGCACTCCAGCCTGGGCAACAGAGTTAGACTCAGTCTCAAAAAATAGGAAAAAGAAATTATTAAAGATTATTTTGCCTCCTTGCTTTGGGATCTTATATCTTTAATGCTCACATGATTCTAAAAGATAAAACAAGTTTTATGACAGTATGACTTCTGGTCATTATTCAAAGATGGAAAATAAATTTCTCTGGTTGAGCTTTCTCAACATTCCAAAGAATTTATATTATTCAGACGAAAAAATGGTAAGCACACAGTCACATCTTACCTGCCCATGCCATGCATAGTGCAAAATAATAGCTGAGTTAGGGTGGTTTCCAAGGAAAATTGGCATCAGAGTGGAGATGAGTTCATGGCGCAAGGTATGCCAAGAGGTGTTAATTTGCAGTAAGGCCAATACCAGCATGTCTGGACAGTGTTTGATAGGGAAGCTGAAGAGTTGTTTGACTTGCTCATACTGCCCAACCTCTGCAAGCCTCAGCAGAGATTCAATCAAATCCAAGCTCTTCCTAACAAGAATGGAAGAAAGATGCTTTATCAATGAAAATACAAGTATACATATTAATTTTCAAAATAAGTGATGTCAGCTTGTAAGGACAAAACCAAGTTGGTATCATGTTTTATTAGAAGTTTGAAGTCCAGAGCACACGCTTAAGAATTAATTTTTGCCAAGAGGTTGAATCTGGTTGACTTTAACTGAGCCTGAAGATCTAACTCTATCCTCAGTCCATGAAAAACATCGGGATAGAGAATGAAGTTAACACCAAGAGAAAACAGGTAAGAAAATAACAAGGGGTAGACTAGAGAACAAATGCTGTATTTCTCCATCAAACCAATAGCAAAAATTAAAATTAAAAGCCAGAATTAAGAGAGATTTACAGAATAAAAGAAATCATAGACTGTATCTGGATTCTAAATCACAGAAAGTCTTAAAAGACATTTTTGAGAGGCTGGGTGCAATGGCTCATGCCTGTAAGCCCAGTATTCTGGGAAGCCGAGGTGGGTGGATCATCTGTGGTCAGGAGTTCAAGACCAGCCTGACCAACATGGTGAAACCCCATCTCTACTAAAAACACAAAAATTAGCTGGGCGTGGTGGTAAGCACCTGTAATCCCAGCTACTCAGGAGGCTGAGGCAGGAGTATTGCTTCAACTCGGGAGGCAGAAGTTGCAGTGAGCTGAGATCATACCATTGCACTCCAGCCTGGCAACAGAGCAAGACGCCATCTCAGAAATAAATAAATAAATAAATAAGATATTTTCCAGCCAATTAGGGAAACTTAAATATAAACAACTAGCTATATTAATGAATTGTTATTTGCTAATGTGATAATGGTATTTAAGTTTTATAAAAATGAAAAGAGACCTTTATCTGTTCAATGAAAAAGAAATACTATATACATTAGACTCATAAGGAGAAAAAAATGAAGCTTACAAATCTAATGTTGGCTACCACCTAAGGAAAGGACACACAACTACCAAAAAAGTAAAGACAATTATCTGATCAGTAACAGAAACGTGTTCCATAAGGGTATAGATAGAAAAAAATTGAAGATATGTTATGAAGTAGATCTCTCTGGGGAACAATTCAGGCCATGCTACTTCTCCCTTCATCCCTGTGTATGTCAACAATGGTAGAAATACTTATACCATTCTGTGTTTACACATTCACAGAGGAATGACTGGAGACAGTCAAGAAAAACCTGATCTAGACACTGGGGGAGTAAGATTCTACCTCCAAAATCTGAAACTAGAACTCAGAAAAAGTAGATACTTGAGCTGAAAAGTATTAGATTTGGCCAGGCACAGTGACTCACACCTATAATCCCAGCACTTTGGCTCACGTGAGGTCAGGAGTTTGAGACCAGCCTGGCCAACATGGTGAAACCCCGTCTCTACCAAAAATACAAAAATTAGCCCAGCGTGGTGGTGTGCACCTATAATCCCAGCTACTTGGGAGGCTGAGGCAGGAGAATCAATTAAACCTGGGAGATGGGGGTTGCAGTGAGCTGAGATTGTGCCACTGCACTGTAGCCTGGGTGACAGCGAGACTCCATCCCAGAAGAGGAGAGAGGAGAGGGGAGGGGAGGGGGAGAGAGGAGGAGGGGGAAGGGGAGAGGGGAAAGAAGAGAAGAGAGAGGAGGGGAAGAGAGGGCAAGAGTGGGGACGAGAGGGAAGGGGAGGGGAGAGAGGAGAGGGGAGAAGAGGGAAGGGGAGGGGAGAAGAGGGGGAGGAGGGAGAGAAGGGGCCAGATCAGGGGAGAAGAGGGGAAAGGGGAGGGGAGGGGAAAAAGAGGGCAGGGGAGGGGAGGGCAGGGCAGGGCAGGACAGGGGAAGGGAAGGGAAGGGAAGGGAGGGAAGGGGAGGGAAAAGAGGAAAGGAGAAGACTATTAGATTTGATGAGTGGGCCATCTTGAGAAACTTACAAAGAAAGGGCAATAAACTCTACAGAAAAGAGATCTCAACACTAAGCGAGAAAGGAAGAAGTACAAACCTCTTTCCAACATTTGATAGTTTCAGATTTGATGCTTTAAAAAAAAAACCTTAAGGACAGATCTTACAAGATATAACTAATGATAAGGGACTGAAAAAGAATTTATCCACCAACCCCTCTCTATAAAAACTTAAGTAGGATCACTAAAACCATTGCTTCATTTAAGTCTGTTAACTATGTACTTGGCTTACTATTAATTTTATATTTCAGAAAAGAAGAAGTAATCCTTTAAATGAATGCTGGAAAGAAGTGTTTACCATGTAGCAATTTCTCGATTGTCATCCTCTGGTGGTGCTTTCAGAATATCAGTGGCAACAGTATGACAGGGATAGTCAGCAAAACAGAAGATCTCTGGATTTATAAGGGAATGTTGAATGAAGGAGAGCTGCAATGACAAGAAAACGCTTACCACATTAATAACTGTGAATGCTATAAAAATCTGCAATGTTTTCATTAGTCTACTGTCAATCTTATCAGGTGTGGCCATTTCCCTTTTAAAATCTTAATTATTTGCCCTTTGAAAACCACACAAAATTCAGACACATGAGAGGTGCATAATGAAACCCTGTCTGGATTCTCAATCATGAAAACTGTTAAAAGACATTTTTGAGTCAAACAGGGAAACTTAAATTTTACCTTGGAAACAAACATCATTAAACTATTGGGAAAACAGACTGACTGGTACACCTTAAGTGTCTGACTAGTACTAAAACTATGAAAATATTCCTACAATACTTATGATAGTCCCTGCTTTTCTGTGCTATGTATAACAAATTCTACTTTACAAGAGTGTTTCAATCAATGGGTAGATGGCACTGCATGAAGAATAAGTCATGTTTCATTACCCCTTCTATAACTAAATACCACCCACTCACCTGGCCTTCAGCATGTTTCCAAGGTCTATATATGAGGTCTACTGGGAACACTTCCATACCCAAACCCCTCTGAATGCCATAAACCACATTATGAAGTCCTTTACTGTCACGAATTTGAAATCCAGGATGGTCCAGTTCGTAAGTTACTTCCTTGAAATTCAAACTCGGATTCTAAAAAAGACCAAAGCAGTTTAAAATTTAATGAATGTATGTATATTTTGATATGTTATCCAAAAGGCCAAATTAAATCTGAAATTCAATTTAGATGTTCTACTTACAAAATTTTAAAAGGGAATTTTAAGAAACCCATTTTTCTGTTTGTTTTTTTCAGAGAGAGTCTCAACTCTGTCGTCCAGGCTGGAGTACAGTGGCACAATCTAGGGTCACTGCAACGTGCACCCCCTGGGGTTTAAGCGATTCTTGTGCCTCAGCCTCCCAAGTACCTGGGATTATAGAAGTACACCAACATGCCCAGGTAATTTTTTTTATTTTTAGCAGAGACAAGGTTTCGTCCTGTTGGCCAGGTTGGTCTCAAACTCCTGGTCTCAAATGATCCACTGGCCTTGGCCTCCCAAAGAGCTGAAATTACAGGAGTGAGCCACCACATCCAGTTATCACACTACCTTTTAATATCTAAAAGTTCCCTTCCAGGGTTGGGTACAGTGGCTTGTGCCTGTAATCACAGGACTTTGGAAGGAGGGCAGGTTACCTGAGGTCAGGTATTTGAGACAGGCCTGTATTAAACCTCATCTTTACTAAAAATTAAAAGAAAAAATTAGCTAGGCTTGGTAGCACAAGCCTGTAATCCCAGCTACCTGGGAGGCTAAGGCAGGAGAACCACTTGAACCCAGGAGGTAGAGGATGCAGTGAGCCATGATTGCACCACTGCACTCCAGCCTAGGCAACTTCATCTAAAAAAAAAAAAAAAAAAAAACAAATACACACACACACACACAAAACGAAAATAAGTTCCATTCCAGGCCAGGCACAATGGCTCACACTTTAATACCAACCCATTGAGAGGTCGAGGTGGGAGGATCACTAACTAAAGCCCAGGAGTTAAAGTCCAATATGGGCAACATAGCTAAAGCAAAAATACAGTTCAATTCCTTTATGTCTTAAACACTCCAATATTTTAGTAGAGGTACTTTATTTTTTATTCCTTTTATAGCAAAAGTAGAAGTGGCAAGTCATTGTTCTTATCCACCATAAACAAGATTAACTCAAAAACACCCCAAATTGCAAGGTAACAACCCTAATAAAAAAAATTTAATTTGATTATGTACTGTCTCCAGTACACAATCAACTTGGACACTTTATTACTTCTTGAGTTAATGAAGGTGGAGAATTTTTAAAAATTTGCTTTCTTTAGACTATATCATCCTAACATCACAAATCAAAAACCATCATCACATATACTCACCAGTTCTTTAAGAACATCAATCAAGACTTCTACATTCCATGTGTGTGCCTGTGCTCCATCACTTTTATCTTTTCCATCACTCCAGATCCCACTGCCCGGAGCAGAAATACTCTGTAGAAATAAGACTTCAATTAAACAAATCCAACTACTCCACATGTTCACTTCTGGTCAGTAGAACAATCAATCACATTGTAATTTAATAAATAAAATAAAGAGGACAGGACATTAACTCACTTGGTAAAATAGCTGAATTCAACACACCTGTAATGGAATGCCATCTGTTAATCCTGAATGAGTTCGAGCCATCATTCCCAAAACCCTTGCAACCTGGGCAGCTGTGACCTCCCGAACACCAAATTGCATGATTATATTGCGACATTCTTCAATACTGAAACAGAAATGTGACTTCAGAAAAATGCTACCAGCCCCAAAACCAAGACTGAGAAATTCTGGCATCATAATCTTTGAAATCCTTAGTTTTACTAACACAGGCAGAACAGAAAGTGTCATTTCTTGTTATACAGCTAGAAATGTAAAAATCATCTACTTCAGTAAGAAAATGGCAAAAGTCATTATTCTAAGTAACTTGGGAGTGAAAAACCAAATATTGTATGTTCTCACTTGTTAAATGGGAGATGAGATAAGCTATGAAAATGCAAAGGCATAAGAATAAGCTAATGCCGCAGGGTTCTGAACCCCTGGATGGCCTATTAGAAAACGGCCGCACAGTAGCCATTTCCTCTTGGGCGCCACCTCTTGCGAAATCAGCAGAGGCTACCTGGTTGATCCCGCCAGTAGCGTAAAGAAAAAAAAAAGAGAAAGAAATCAGCAGAGGCAATAGATTCTCGCAGGAGCACAAACTCTATTGTGACCTGCTCATGAGAAGAATCTAGGTTGCGCAATCCTTTGGGAGTCTCCTCTGTCACCCAGGCTGGAGTGCAGTGGTACAATCTTGGCTCACTGCAACCTCTGCCTCCTGGGTTAAAGGGTCAGACTCCTGGGTAGCTGGGATTACAGCCATGCACCACCAAGCCTGGCTAATTTTTTGTATTTTTAGTGGAGACCGGGTTTCTCCATGTTGGCCAGGCTGGTCTCAAACACATGATCTCAGGTAATCCACCTGCCTCGACCTCCCAAAGTGCTGAGATTATAGGTGTGAGCCACCACGCCCAGCCTGCACAATCCTTACGAGAATGCAGTAACAGATGATCTGAGGTGGAACAGTTTCATCCCAAAACCATCCCCCACCCCACCTACCCGTGGTCCACGGAAAAACCATCTCCCACAAAACCAGTCCCTGGTGCCAAAAAGGTTGTGGACCACTGATATAATGAACTTTGGGGTCTTGAAGGGGACAGGAGAAGAATAAAAGACTACATATTGGGTACAGTGTACACTGCTCAGGTCATGGGTGCACCCAAATCTCAGAAATCACCACTAAAGATCTTATCCATGTAACCATAAACCACCTGTACCCCAAAAACTATTAAAATAAAAATAATTGTTTTTTTGAGACAGTTTCACTCTTGTTGCCCATGCTGGAGTGCAATGGCACAATCTCAGCTTACCGCAACCTCCACCTCCTGGGTTCAAGCAATTCTCCTGCCTCAGCCTCACTGAGTAGCTGGGATTACATGCCCACTACCTCACCCAGCTAGTTTTTTTGTATTTTTAGTAGAGACGGGGTTTCACTATGTTGGCCAGGCTGGTCTCTAACTCCTGACCTCAGGCAATCCACCTGCCTTGGCCTCCCAAAGTACTGGGATTACAGGAGTGAGCCACCGCACCTGGCCCAGTAAACCTTTTTTTAAAAGGCAAACAATTTTAGGCTGGGTATGGTGGCTACTAAATACAAAATAGAAAAACTAGCCAGGTGTGGTGGCACATGCCTGTAGTCCCAGCTACTCGGGAAGCTGAGGCACAGGAATCGCTTGAACCCAGGAGGCAGAGGTTGCAGTGAGCTGAGATCATGACACTGCACTCCAGTCTGGCGACAAAGTGAGACTCCACCTCAAAAACAAAAAAGGCCATTTTCAAAACATCAGTGGAAGAGCAGGTGGCTCATGCCTGTAATCCCAGCACTTTGGGAGGCCAAAGCAGGCAGATCGCAAGGTCAGGAGAGAATTGCTTGAACCAAAAAGCGGATGTTGCAGTAAGCCGAGATCATGCCACTGTATTCCAGCCTGGGAAACAGAGCGAAAATCGGTCTTGGGACGGGAATCAGTGGAAAAAAGTAAGACTCATGAGTAATGATCTCGTTCACAATGACAAAATTATCCTCAATCTTAAGATTTTAACATTCAAAGTGAGTTTGATTATTCTGTTATGTACAAAGCCTTGAAAATGTATCCTAACTTTTCAGTATGCATCACTGTTTGATCAACAAGTTACATGCCAGGCACAAGTCCAACACACACAAATGCACTATTTCAAACATAAGTGAGAATGTGCTTTGAGTTTTTAAAATATAAAAATTTTTAAGTCAAAGCAAAGCACATCAATGCCCTTAATAATTTACTCTTAGAAAAGTATTAATAGAGTAGCCAGGCGTGGTGGCAGGCGCCTGTTGTCTCAGCTACTTGGGAGGCTGAGGCAGGAGAACTGCTTGAACCCGGGAGGCAGAAGTTGCAGTGAACCAAGATTGCACCACTGCACTCCAGTTGGGGTGACAGAGCAAGACTCCATCTCAAAAAAAAAAAAAAAAAAGTATTAATAGGCCAGGCACCGTGGCTCATGCCTGTAATCCCCGCACTTTGTGAGGCCAAGGTGGGCAGATCATGAGGTCAAGAAATCAAGACCATCCTGGCCAACATCGTGAAACCCCATCTCTACTAAAAACACAAAAATTAGCCAGGTGTGGTGGCGGGTCCCTGTAATTCCAGCTACTTGGGAGGCTGACACAGGAGAATCACTTGAAACCGTTAAAGGCAGAGGTTGCAGTGAACCGATATCACGCCACTGCACTCCAGCCTGGGTCAAAGAGCAAAACTCCATCTCAAAATAAATAAATAAAAACTAATAATCCAGTACATCAAAGTCTTTTTTTTTTAATTGCATTTTAGGTTTTGGGGTACATGTGAAGAACATGCAAGATTGTTGCATAGGTACACACATGCAGTGTGATTTGCTGCCTTCCTCCCCTTCACCTATATCGGGCATTTCTCCCCATGCTATCTCTCCTCAACTCCCCACCCCCCGCTGTCCTGCCCCTATTATCAAAGTCTTGAGTGCTACTAACAGTGTGAAACAATATCCTTTGGTGCCCCATGCAAGTGAGAAAAATACGCAAGAGGTAGGGTATATAAAAAGGGCAGAAAAGGAAGGAAGCCACAGATGAAGGCAGAGTGAAGACACAGAGGGTAGGGGTCAGACAGGAGAAAATTAGTCCGATTTTAGAAACTTGTTTCAAAAAATTACATCATGTTTGGCACAAGAATAATCAGAAGCTTAATATATTTTACTACCAACCTTGCACAAAAGCCATAGCCTACTTCTTGCATGAAATCAGCCAAAGAGCTCTCCATCATGGTTTTAGCTACCCCTCCAGAATCAGGCAGGATCCTGTCCATTAGAATGTCCCGTTTTTCAGGGTATAAAAGTGGTGCGAGCACCACGGGACAGCGTTCTTGGGGAAAATCTGAGACAGAGGAAAAAGGTTATAAATGCTATACTAATTAAAAACAAACAATCCTCTTTTGCTCTATCCAAAAGCCCCCTCAAACCCAATTCTCTCACAAGTTCATATTTAAAGCCAAGTTTATTTCACTTTTTCCAGCCTATGAGCCTAAGTTATGATTTCAACATTGGTTCCAAAATTTGAATATTTTTTTTTTTTTTTTTTTTTTTGAGACGGAGTTTCGCTCTCGTTACCCAGGCTGGAGTGCAATGGCGCGATCTCGGCTCACCGCAACCTCCGCCTCCTGGGTTCAGGCAATTCTCCTGCCTCAGCTTCCTGAGTAGCTGGGATTACAGGCACGCGCCACCATGCCCAGCTAATTTTTTTTTTTTTTTTGTATTAGTAGAGACGGGGTTTCACAATGTTGACCAGGATGGTCTCGATCTCTTGACCTCGTGATCCACCCGCCTCGGCCTCCCAAAGTGCTGGGATTACAGGCTTGAGCCACCGCGCCCGGCCATGAATATTTTTATATGACAAAAAATGCTCATCAGTATACCTTTAACATTTGCTATTGGGTTTCTAGTATCTATATACCAATTCAAACCCTAAATATTACTTTAAATTTTCACAATAGGACTAATGATTCCCATACAAAGAAAGCATCAAAAAACAACTAAAATACTAGTTTAGGCTGGGCGTGGTGGCTCATGCCTGTAATCCAAGCACTTCGGAGGCCAAGGCCAGTGGATCACCTGAGGTCGGGAGTTCAAGACCAGCGTGACCAACATGGTGAAACCCCGTCTTTTAAAAAAAAAAAAAAGAATACTAGTCTATTTATTTCACTGGCAAGTGGAAAGTTTCCGATTAGTGAGAATGTCAATGTACATTAAAATTAAACTATATAAACATCAGGAAATAAAAATAACCATGAGAATGGTTAACCCATTATCACAGATTTGTTTTAAAAATAATTCTCTCTCTCAAATATGAAAGGTCAGAGGCAATAAAAGAACTAAGATTTACCTTAAAATTACAAGGTCAATAGGCAAGGAGGTGAAGTGGGCATATCAAAAGTGACCAATTTTTTAAGCTAAAACCAGCATGTCAGGCTAGGCATGGTGTTATGCTCGCCTGGGTGTCCCAAAGTGCTAGGATTATTGGCATGAACCACCATGCCCAACCGACCTTGTCTTTTTTTTAAAAAAAAAAGAAAAAAAATACTTCTGTGATGTGTTTGTGATCATCCAAGAAAACCATCCACTGTAGGCTACAAAGACTCCCTTACCTCTGCGCAATGTCTTAAGAAAAGCGTCTATCTGTTCTTGTCCAACTCCAAAGGCTCCCTTCTGCCCAAAGAGGAGATGGGAGAGGAGGAGGTGTAAGACCTCTATTGCTATATCTTGGAAGCCACCTTCTTGATTTCCACTGACGTCTGCGTCAATGTAGGAACGCAGAAGATCTGGAAGCTTCTGTTTGATAAACTGGGCAGCTAGAAGTCCGGTAAACCAAAACCACATGTTATTTTTGCACCATAATGGGTAAAAAGTCACATACCATCAAAATGCTAATTACCCTTCTTGTTCACCAGCTCACCCATCTCCCTAATGCTTTCTCTAGCTGATAGGTATAAAGAAATCAATGGTCAGGGACTGGCTGTGGGGAGGTGAAAATGGAAGAGTTGCTGATGGGCATAGTTGTGTTTGGCAAGATAAAGTTCTAGAGATTTATTACATAACCTGAATACAATTATCACTATGGAACAGTACACTTAAAATGGTTATGAAGGTAACATTTGTATTACATGTTTTTCACCACAGATAAAGAGAAATTAATTTCAGATTATCTTACTCTCTCATTCTAAACCACAGAGCCTCATGATTAAAAATCCATGTATTTTAAAGTCTCTCTTCGTGATATTTTTGGAAAAGTAACTTACCGAAACCTCTAAGATCTGAGCTGGAAGAATTCAACAGGGCAAGGCCAAAAATTACCTGAAATGAGAAGTTAGATTAACCGAAGAGGAGTCAAATGGCTTTTTGTTGTTGTTTTGTTTTTGTCTGCATCTCTTTTCTTTTCCTTTTTTTTTTTTTTTTTTTTTTGAGACGGAGTTTCGCTTTTGTTACCCAGGCTGGAGTGCAATGGCACGATCTCAGCTCACCGCAACCTCCACCTCCTGGGTTCAAGCAATTCTCCTGCCTCAGCCTCCCGAGTAACTGGGACTACAGGTGCGCGCCACCACGCCCAGCTAATTTTTGCATTTTTAGTAGAGACGGGGTTTCACCATGTTGACCAGGATGGTCTCGATCTCTTGACCTCTGATCCACCCGCCTAGGCCTCCCAAAGTGCTGGGATTATAGACGTGAGCCACCGCGCCTGGCCACTGCATCTCTTTTTTAAATCACTCACCTCTTGTACTTTGCTTAATTTGAGCACTTTACTCAGCTGGGCAAATAAGTGGGGTGCAGGCTTTAAACTCTGAAACAAACCAAATTTTATTTCAAAACGAGAACTTGCTTTTTCAAAAAGTTTTTAACAACATCTTTTTGCCTAAGGATGTTACTACATAGGAGTTATTACACTATGTCCTAGAACCGTGGAATGACAACTTAAGCCTTTGCATGATCTGGTTTTAGTAAGATTCTGGTTATTGTTAAATAAACTGCCTTGATTTTGTTACAGAGCTATAAATGACACACCAAAGTAACAACTAGAAATTTTTATATTAAGACATCACATTATGAGATCAAGGCTTAGGGCCTTTTTAGAAAGCCTAAGAAAAGATCACATTCTTAGACTATTAAAGATAATAGTAATACCAACCTTCTGATAGTGCAATGGATTATCAATGGCATACGACAGCGTCGAGATAAAATTTGGCTTTGTAATCAGCAACGCACACTCCTGAATCAGAAACTGAGTCTTTAAAAATAAAAAATGAATTTTCATTAGCACTAATCATCATCTAAGAAAATTCTCAAAACATTGAAATGTGATCTAATACTATATATTATCAAAATAAGCTCTTTAAAAATCTCACCAGGCACAGAGGCTCACGCCCATAATCCCAGCAGCACTTTGAGACACCAGAGCAGGTGGATCACCTGAGGCCAGGAGGTTAAGACCTGCCTGGCCAACATGGTAAACCCTGTCTCTACTAAAAATACAAAAATTAGCCGGGCATGGTTGCAGGCACCTGTAACTCAGCTATTTGGGAGGCAGAGGTCACAGTGAGCCAAGATCATGCCACCGCACTCCAGCCTGAGTGACAAGAAAGAGACTCAGCCACAATAAAAAAAAAAAAAAAAAAAGGTAAAAGGAACCAGGAAATAAAGAAGTAAAAGTCATAAAAATAGAGGTATTTTTTAAAAATCTCATTAAACTACTCAAAGTCTCTTAGCAGCAAAATTTCCAGTAAGTAAGAGTCCACTGACAAGAGTACTGTAAGAAACAGTTATCAAAAAAAAAAAAAAAAAAAGGCCGGGCGTGGTGGCTCAGGCCTGTAATCCAAGCACTTTGGAGGCCAAGGCCGGCGGATCACCTGAGGTCGGGAGTTCAAGACCAGCCTGACCAACATGGTGAAACCCTGTCTTTTCAAAAAAAAAAAAAAGAAACAGTATCATGGGCCAGGTGCAGTGGCTCACGCCTGTAATCGATCATGAGGTCAGGAGATCGACACCATCCTGGCTACCTCAGTGAAAACCCATCTCTACTAAAATTACAAAAAGTTAGCTGGGCATGGTGGCACACACCTGTAGTCCCAGTTACTTGGGAGGCTGAGGGAGGAGAATCACTTGAGCCCAGGAGGCAGAGGTTGCAATAAGCCCAGGTCATGCCACTGCGCTCCAGCCTGGGCAACAGGGCAAGACTCTGTCTCAAAAAAAAAAAAGAAAGAATGGCCGGGAGTGTTGGGAGGCCGAAGCAGGTGGCTCACAAAGTCAAGAGATCGAGACTATCCTAGCCAACATGGTGAAACCCCATCTCAAAAAAAAAAAAAGAAAAAGAAAAAGAAAGAAAGAAAGAAACAGTATTATGACAAACTCTTGCCAGATTCGGAATCAAGCTAGAGATTCAATCCAAGACATGAGATCCCCTCTGCCTTACTAACTTTTCAGGCAAGGAACCCCCTACATTCCTGCTTCCTTCAGGCAGGTCTGATCCCCACCTCTCTAAACCTGAACTAGTTAGCTGTTACAGTCTACAGCCAGGCAGAAGAGATGGACAGAAAAAAAAAGAAAAATCTAACACCTTTTCACCATCCAGCTACAATACTTCTGGATGCGATTTTGTATGTGTCATGTGATACATACACTATGCCCAAAATTCAATTCATGGAACAATTACAGTTAAGTGGACATGAACTTTGTAAGCCCCAAATACCTGATGGAAATCTTTGCCACTGCTTTTACCATCGCCACTGAAATCCACATGCGAAAATAGGCAGCGTAATAAATGCCTGTCTGCCTCAGGACCGTGCCGATTCACAATCTAAAATGACCAAAAATAATATGTTTAAGAGAAGATTTTTTAAAATTTAAGGTTTTAAAAAAGAAAAGCAACCTCCAAGGCAAAATTCCAATTTACATTAATTGTTCATTTTTTTAATTAAAGGAATTACTGATGAAAGTGCCCATAATTTATAATTAAATTTTTTTTTTAGAGAGGTTCTGTATTCTCCAGGCTGATATTGAACTCCTGGACTCATAGCATCTTCTCGCCTCACCCTTCTGAGTAGCTGGGATCACAGGCATACACCACTGCTTCCAGCTGTAATTAAGTATTTTTTTAATGTTTCCTATAGTCAGTCGCTTCCACGAAGAAGAGAAGAAAAACTACAGTAATTTTACCATGCAACTCTGTCGCCTACATCAAAAACACTAAGTAGCATTAATCAACACGTAATAAAAAGTTTTTTTTTTTTTTTTTTTTTTTTTTTAGTTTTAAGGCAAAGTTTCACGTAACTCAAATTCTCTGCTAACACAACTGTAACGCTATATGGCACAGCCTTAAATGAAGCTCTGTCTGACTTAAGAGATTTAGATGCAGCCCTTGAGCTCAGTTTCCTGCTCTTCCTCAAATTTACCCATGTTTGTTTGCATTTGTTATCCTCTCTAAATGGAAAACTCCAGAGAGCTATATATATGGTTTGTTCTTTCACTTCATTTAGGTTTCTACTCTAAAGCCACCTTATCAGTGAGGCCTTTATTACTATTCCTAAAATAGCAACATGACCTGCCCCAGCATTACTCCTTATTCTGCTTCACTTTTTTTCATTAGCATTTACCACTACCTGATAATTTATTAAAATTTTGTGTAGCTGTGTCAACTTCCGCACACCTAGTCTAGAAAAGAGTTGAGAATACTCTATGTACAGACTAATTGTGTTTACTAAGAGCCACAACTACCTACTCGTTGGGATAGATATACTGAGCTTTCCTGGCTTAATCTTCAACTCTGCTAAAATTTACCACACTCTGCCCCCATGGATAAGGGGTTAATATAGTTAAAACAGCCTCCTTGAACCTAAAATCCAAGACTATGAGCCAAAGAATCTGGATTTATAGTCCAACGTCAGAGCCTATGATCTTCCCACTGTATCATGGTAAGTACATGAAAGTTGGCTAAGATATTAGCTCTTTTCAGTTTCCCTTTTCCTTATTCAGAAAATATGGGAGTTAAGAAAGACCATCTCTGCTGGGCATGGTGACTCAGGCCTGTAATTCCAGCACTTTGGGAGGCTGAGATGGGCAGATCACCTGAAGGTGGGAGTTCACGACCAGCATGACCAAAATGGAGAAACTCATCTCTAAAAAACAAACAACAAAAAAAATTTTTAACCGAAAAAAAAGAAAAGCTGAGGCAGGAGGATCACTTGAGCCCAGGAGTTCAAGGTTACAGTGAGCTATGATGGTGCCACTGCACACCCACTTTGGGGGACAAAGCAAGACCCTGTCTCAAGAAAAAATAAAAAAAGAACAGAATCAACTATGATCCAATTAACCAGATCTCTCACCCTTGAAAAATAAGGTAATCTGGCTCAGCCTACATTTGTTGAGTATACGCTAGGCACTATTCTAGGAGCTGGCCATGCACAGTGGCTCACACCTGTAATCTCAGCATTTTAGAAGGCTGAGGTAGGAGAATCACTTGAGGCCAGGAGCTTGAGACCAGCCTGGGCAACACAGCAAGACCTGCGTCTACAAAATATAAAAAAGTTAGCCAAGCATGGTAGCACACGCCTGTAGCTAGCTACTCGGGAGGCTGAGGCAGAAGAATTGCTTTAGCCCAGGAGTTTGAGATTATGATCTTGCCACTGCATTCCAGACTGGCTCCCAGGGATGGAACGAGACTCTGTCTCAAAAAAAAAAAAAAAATTACCAAATTATGTATTTTAAAAGGGTAGACTTGGCCAGGTATGGTGGCTCATGCCTCTAATTCCAGTCCTTGGGAGGTTTGGAAAGTTTGAGACCAACCTGGCCTACATGGTGAAACCCTATCTCTACTAAAAATATAAAAATCAGACTGGGCACACTGGTTCATGTCTGTAATCCCAGCACTTTGGGAGAACAAGGCAGTTGGATCACAAGGTCAGGAGCTCGAGAACAGCCTGGCCAACAAGGAGGCTGAGGCATGAAAATCACTTGAATCCAGGAGGTAGAGGTTGCAGTGAGCCAAAATTGCATCACTACACTCCAGGCTGGGCAATTCTGTCTCAGAAAAAAAAAAAAAAAAAAAAAAAGAAGAAGAAGAAGAAAGGAAAGCCTAGGGCCCGGACAAATCAATTTTATAATTTCCGTGGAAAATAAAAAGTTGTGAAAAATCTTTTTTAAAGAAAGATCGAGCTGGACACAATGACTCATACCAGTAATCCCAGCACAGTGGGAGGCCGAGGTGGGGGATCGCTTGAGGTCAGGAGTTCAAGATCAGACTGGCCAACATAGTAGAACTCTGTCTCAACTAAAAATACAAAACTTAGCTTGGCATGATGGCAGACGCCTGTAACCCCAACTACTCAGGAGGCTGAGGCAGGAAAATCGCTTGAAACCAGGAGGCAGAGATGCAGTGAGCTGAGATCGTGCCACTGCACTCCAGCCTGGCTGACAGAATGAGACTCTCTCTCAAAAAAAGAAAAAAAAAGATTGGCTTAGGTCGCTTTTACAGATGATGATGAGAGAAATCACTTGAAATAATGTGCAAAAGTTAGTTACCTTTCATACAACATGCCCACATAAAGTTGTGGTTTTCTTTCCACTGTTTACTTATTCCTTTAATGGCACTTGTTTTCTAGCTAGTTTACTTACATGCTGTATTTCCTGCTGGCTGGCTCGGTAATTTTTCTTGGTTAAATTGTCCACCAGGTAGCTGATTTGAGACAAGGCCAGCGAGAGCGAGTCAAGATTCATTGCTGGTTGGGGCGGAAGCAGGCGGCCGAGCCCGGCGCAAAATCACCATTATTCCCCTTTAGTCACCTCAGAGGCAGGTTAATGCTTTCTTTTTAATTAGGCTATATCTGGTGTCTGTATAATTTCTTCAGTTCTTCTTTACCAGGGGTCTTACTCTGTTCTGAAACATGGCACCTGTTTAAAAAAATACACACACATCCAGATTTTTAAATTAAAGGAAAAGGGTGGCTGGTCCAAGTGCAGTGGTATTTACAACTAACTGATCACAACTAGTTGCAGATTTCTTTGTTCCTTGCCACTCCCATTGCTTCCCCAGACTAGTCTTTAAAAAAAAAACATTACGGTTCGGGCGCGGTGGCTCACGCCTGTAGTCCCAGCACTTTGGGAGCCTGAGGCAGGTGGATCACGAGATCAAGAGATCGAGACCATCCTGGTCAACATGGTGAAACCCCGTCTCTACTGAAAAATACAAAAAATTAGCTGGGCACGGTGGCGCGTGCCTGTAGTCCCAGCTACTCAGGAGGCTGAGGCAGGAGAACTGCCTGAACCCAGGAGGCAGAGGTTGCGGTGAGCTGAGATCGCACCATTGCACTCCAGCCTGGGTAACAAGAGCGAAACTCCATCTCAAAACAAACAAACAAACAAACAAACATTAGAAGATAATAGGGCTCTGTGTTAGTACCTAAAATGCTACCAAGGACTTTAAAAAGATAGTAAAATAGCTCTTTACTTAAACTTCTTTAAAAAGGAGTAAAATAGCTCCCTACTGAAACAAAAAAAAAATAGTAAAATAGCTTAACCACTGTTGATAAAGGATACCAAGTTTCTCAATTAGGCAGGGCAAGTATAAAATGAAAATACATTTTACACTGTTGGTGGGAGTGTAAATTAGTTCAACCACCGTGAAAGACAGTGTGGTGATTCCTCAAGGATCTAGAATCAGAAATACCATTTGACCCAGCAATCCCATTACCAGGTGTATACCCAAAGGATTACAAATCATTTTACTATAAAGACACAAGCACAAGTATGTTTCTTGCAGCACTGTTCACAATAGCAAATACTTGGAACCAACTCAATGCCCATCAATGATGGACTGGATTAAAAAAAAGTAACACATATACATCATGGAATACTATGCAGCCATAAAAAAGGATGAGTTCGTGTCCTTTGCAGCGACCTGGATAAAGCAGAAACCATCATTCTTAGCAAACTAAGACAGGAACAGAAAACCAAACACCACATGTTCTCACTCATAAATGGGAGTTAACAATGAGAACACATGGACACAGGAAGGGGAGCATCACACACCAGAACCTGTGGAGGGGTAGGGGGCTAGGGAAGAAATAGAATTAGGAGGGAAAAAAGAAAAAAGAGAAAGTAAGTGGCTGGTTAAGGTGGCTCACGTCTCTAATCCCAGCACTTTGGGAGGTCAAGGTGGGTGGATCACAAGGTCAGGAGTTCGAGACAGGCCTGGCCAACATGGTGAAACCTCATCTCTACTAAAAATACAAAAGTTAGCCAGCCGTGGTGGCGCATGCCTGTAATCTCAGCTACTCGGGAGGCTGAGGCAGAAGTGCTTGAACCAGGGAGGTGGAGGTTGCAGTGAGCCAACATCGCGCCACTGCACGCCAGCCTGGGCAAGAGAGCGAGACTCCGTCTCAAAAAAAAAAAAAAAAAACACTCACCCAAAGAGTTTCCTTTGAGTAAGATAACTTGTAACACTTTCATTTTACCTATTTCAAAATGTTAATTTCTATTATACCCTTTGGAAGCAGCACATGGGAACTTACTTAAAATTAAGGTTTGTAGAAGGATCATTCACCTCTCATTTTCAGACTCTTTCCATGCTATCCGCAACCTATTTATAAGACTCTTTGTATTCTTTATGTTACTGCTTCATAATCAAGGAAGTTTCGTCTTACATTTGTATTGTGGAACATATGTTTTAGCTTTTGAATGGCTGTACAAGTAAGGAATCCAGAAGCCAAAATGCTTCCTGCATTGTTAAAACTGTTCCCTGGGAGAATTCAGAAAGGGAAGCCCAAAGCTTAAGTATAGCTAAAATGACAGGATGATTAATTATCAGTTTAACTCCAACCACCTGCTGAGTACAAACTATTCTGTATAAAAAAAAGACAAATGTGGCCATGCAATGGCTCATGCCAAAGTGTTGCAATCACCACACTTTGGGAGGCTGTGGTGGGAGGATCACTTGAGACCAGGAGTTTGAGACAAACCTGAGCAACATAGTGTGACCCTGTCTCTATTTTTTGTTATTGTTGTATATGAAACAAGAGTTTCGCTCTTATTGCCCAGGCTGGAGTACAATGGCGCAATCTCAATTCACTGCAACCTCTGCCTCCCAGGTTCAAGTGATTCTCCTGTCTCAGCCTCCCGAGTAGCTAGGATTACAGGTGACAGCCACCATGTGGGGCTAATTTTTTGCATTTTTAGTAGAGAAGGGGTTTCACCATGTTGGCCAGACTAGTCTCGAATTCCAGACCTCAGATGATCCACCTGCTATGGCCTACCAAAGTGCTGGGATTATAGGCACAAGCCATGGAGCCAGGCACCCCAGCTACTTTTTGTATTTTTAGTAGAGACGGGGTTTCGCCATGGCAGCCAGGCTGGTCTCTAACTCCTGACCTCAAGTGATCCACCCATTTCTGCCTCCCAAAGCACTGGGATTACAGGTGTGAACCACTGTACCTGGCCTTATCTTTATTTTTTTCTAAGTAAAAAAAGACAAATGCACACAACATCCATTTTTAAAAGCATTCACCAAGAGGCCAGGTGCGGTGGCTCATGCCTGTAATCCCAGCACTTTGGGAGGCCAAGGTGGGTGAATCACGAAGTCAGGAGTTTGAGACCAGCCTGGCCAAAATGGTGAAATCCTGTCTCTACTAAAGATACAAAAAAAAATTAGCTGGGTGTGGTGGTGCACGCCTGTAATCCCAGCTACTTGGGAGGCTAAGGCAGGAGAATAGCTTGAACCCAGGAGGCAAAGGTTGCAGTAAGCAGAGATCGCACCATTGCACTCCAGCCTGAGTGAAGGGTGAGACTGTCTCAAAAAAAAAAAAAAAAATTAGACTGCATTTCTCAGCTTCTCTTGCATTGGTTTGGCTGCAAGACTTAGTTCTTAACCAACAAAGTATACACCAAAAATGGTATGTGTCTCTTTCAGACCTAGCTCATAAAACATCATACATGATTCTCTCGTTCTTCACTATCTGCCAGATGAATAAACCCCCAAGACCTAGAGAAGGATGTCACAAGATGACAGATGAAGGCACAGTTCTTGAATTATTGCAGAGAATGCAGCCTACCAAACACCCTCAATGAAAATTATTTGAGGAAGAAATAAATTTTTACTCTGTTAAACCACCTTTATCTTGGGTTTGTTTTAGGCCTGTTTTGTCGAATAACAGACAAAATGATCAAATAAACATTTTTAAAAGTTACTCTTGGCCAGGTTCGTGGCTCATGCCTGTAATCCTAGTACTTTGGGAGGCGGAAGCGGGTGGAGCTCAGGAGTTTGAGAGCAGCCTGGGCAACATGGTGAAACCCTGTCTCTACTAAAATATAGAAAGTTAGTTAGGCATGATGGTGTGCGCCTGTAGTCCCAGCTACTCTGGAGGCTGAGGCAGGAGAATTGCTTGAAACCGTAAGGCGGAGGCTGCAGTGAGCCGAGATCACACCACTGTATTCCAGCCCAAGTGACAGAGTGAGAGTCCATCTCAAAAAAAAAAGAAAAAAAAAAAAGTTGTTTTTTTTTAAAGACAGGGTTTCACCATGTTGGTCAGGCTGGTCTTGAACTCCCGACCTCAGGTGATCCGCCCGCCTTGGCTTCCAAAGTGCTTGGATTACAGGCATGAACCACCACGCCTGGCCAAAAGTTACCCTTTATGATGGGAAATACCAAGAACGGAACGATCAGGTTACAAGAAAGGCGAATGTACTCAAGAAACCACAGGCCAGACACAGTAGCTTGCACTTCTAATCCCAACACTTTGGGAGGCCAAGAGGGAAGAGCAGCTTGGAAAGAGGAGTTCAAGACCAGCCAAGGCAACATAGAAGAACACCATCTCTACTTTTTTTTTCAAATTAGCAGGGTGCAGTGGCTAATGCCTGTAGCCCTAGCTCCTTGGGAGGCTGAAAGGGGAGGACTGTTTGAGCCCAAATGTTCAAGCTTGCAGTGAGCTATCATCAGGCCAGTCTTCCAGCCTGGGTGACAGAACAAGACATCGACTCTCTACCAAAAACATAAAAAAGAAGAAATTGCTGGCTGGGTGTGGTGGCTCATACTTGTAATCCCAGCACTTTGGGAGGCCAAGGTGGGTGGATTGACTGAGCTCAGGAGTTCGAGACCAGCCTGGGCAACACAGTGAAACCCAGTCTTCACTAAAATATAAAAAAAATTAGCCGGCCATGGCAGCATGTGCCTATAGTCCCAGCTACTCGGGAGGCTGAGGAAGAATAATTGCTTGAACTCGGGAGGCAGAGGTTGCAATGAGCAGAAATCACACCACTGCATGCCAGCCTAGGCAACAGTGCAAGACTCCGCCTCAACCAAAAAAAAAGAAAAAAAAAAAGGAAGAAGAAATTGTTGCAATGACTTTTTTTTTTTTTAACATTTTTTATTTTATTTTATTTTTTTTGAGACAGAGTTTCGCTCTTGTTACCCAGGCTGGAGTGCAATAGCGTGATCTCGGCTCACCACAACCTCCGCCTCCTGGGTTCAGGCAATTCTCCTGCCGCAGCCTCCTGAGTAGCTGGGATTACAGGCACGCGCCACCGTGTCCAGCTAATTTTTTGTTTTTTAGTAGAGACGGGGTTTCACCATGTTGACCGGGATGGTCTTGATCCCTTGACCTCGTGATCCACCCATCTCGGCCTCCCAAAGTGCTGGGATTACAGGCATGAGCCACCGCACCCGGCCATTTTTTATTTTTTTAAAGACGGGGTTTCACCATGTTGGTCAGGCTGGTCTTGAACTCCTGACCTCAGGTAACCCACCCACCTTGGCCTCCAAAGTGCCTGGATTACAGGCGTGCGCCACCACACCCGGCTGATTTTTTTTTTTTTTTTTTTAAGATGGAGTCTCGCTCTGTCACCCAGGCTGGTGTGCAGTGGCACTATCTTGGCTCACTGCAACCTCTGCTTCCCAAGCTCAAACAATTCTCCTGCCTCAGCCTCCTGAGTAGCTGGGATTACAGGAACCCACCACCATGCCTGGCTAATGTCTGTATTTTTGTAGACATGGGGTTTCACCTTCTCGGCCAGGCTGGTCTTGAACTCCTGACCTCGATCCACCAGCCTTGGCCTCCCAAAGTGCTGGGATGACAGGTGTGAGCCATGGCACCCAGCCTAAAAAAACTGTTTTTATTTTTTATTTTTTAATTTTTAGTAGAGATGGGGTCTTGCTATATTGCCCAGGCTGGTCTCAAACTCCTGAGCTCAAGCAATTCTCCCACCACAGCTTCCCAAAGTGCTGGAATTACAGGGGTTAGCCACAGCAACCAGCTGGTTTTTTTTTTTTTTTTTTTAAAGGGGAAGCAAGATATAGTCAAAGTTTGGGCCCTTCACTACCCATCGTAATACTAATTTTCTATATTCTTATTTCAGGTTGGTTTGCCTTATGTGATGACATGATTATGTATCACTACTAGATTATTTGGCAGCATTTCTTTTCCAATACAGTGTATGCCAATTTCAGAGATTTTAAAAGATGGAAATTTTGTTTCAGAATCAGTGAAATATGGTATTTCTTTTGCCCCATGTAGTCTTGTTACATGTACTATTGTAAAACTAAAATAACTTTAAGTGACTTGTGATTTATACCAAGAATAAGTGAATCTAAAAGTAAACAAAATAACCGTAACGAGAAATCTGAACATCTAGAAGGCATCTACTAGGGGGAAAAAAACCAAAAACTGAAGAGCCCTATCATCTCCAAAAGCATTTTGAAATGTTTTAGGTGTGGAAAGCGTTACTGGCATTCAGTAAGAATTAAGGATGAGGAGAGATCCAAGATGGCCGATTACTAGCAGCTCAGGATTGTAGCTCCCAGTGAAAGCGCAGAGAAGGAGAGGACGCCACACTTTCAGACAAATTTTTGTTGCTCACGGACCAGGAGACTCCCAGTGGAGGAGCCCCACAGGTTGCCAGCGTGACTCTTGCGGCCGGCGCGGTAGTTCTCAGTGCAGAGTAAATGGGACTGGGTCCCCTTTTGGTCGACGTTTGGAGCTCCAGGAAGGCAGAGTCGCCCATTCAGCTGATTGAAAAAGGGACTCAAGAGGGAAGCCAGACCGGAGATTCTCAGGCAGAAAAGCACCATGAATCTTAATGCCGCTGTTTTAGCCGGCGCAGTGGGTTGCTCAGATTCCGGCGCTGGGAATCAACAAGTTGGACGTCCACTCAAAGTCCTAATTTGGAAGTCGGTAATTACAAAGACGACAGGTGGATAAACTTACAATGATGGGAAGAAACCAGCATAAAAAGGCTGAGAAAACCCAAAATCAGAATGCCTCTCCCTCTACAGGGGATCACCGTTCCTCATTAACAGGGGAACAAGGCCTGATGGAGAATGAGTGCATTCCATTAACAGAATTAGGCTTCAGAAGGTGGATAACAAGAAACTTCTGTGAGTTAAAAGAACATCTTCTAGCCTAACGTAAAGAAACTAAGAACCTTGAAGAAAGGTTTGACGAAATCCTAACGAGAATAGACAATTTAGAGAGGAATATAAGTGAATTAATGGAACTGAAGAATACAATACGAGAACGCCGCAAAGTATGCACAGGTTTTAACAGTCAAATTAATCAAGCAGAAGAAAGGATATCAGAGGTCAAGACCAACTTAACGAAATGAAATGAGAAGACACGATTAGAGAAGAGTAAAAAGGAATGAGCAAAGTCTCCAAGAAATATAGAACTATGTGAAAAGACCTAATTTACGTTTGATAGGTGTACCTGAATGTTACGAAGAGAATGAATCCAAGCTGGAAAATATTCTTCAGGATATTATTCAGGAAAACTTTCCTAACCTAGTAAGGCAGGACAATACTCAACTCCAGGTAATACAGAGAACACCACAAAGATATTCCTCAAGTAGAGCAACCCCAAGACACATAATCGTTAGATTCACCAGAGTTGAAATAAAGGAGAAAATTCTAAGGGCAGCTAGAGAGAAAGGTCAGGTTACCCATAAAGGGAAGCCTATCAGACTCACAGCAGATCTCTCAGCAGAAACCCTACAAACTAGAAGAGAGTGGGGGTGAATATTCAATATCCTCAAAGAAAAGAATTTTCAACCCAGAATCTCATATCCAGCCAAACTTAGCTTCATAAATGAAGGAAAAATAAAATTTTTCACGAACAAGCAAGCACTCAGAGATTTCATCACCACCAGGCCTGCTTTACAAGAGCTTCTGAAAGAAGCACTACAAACAGAAAGAACAGCCAGTATCAGTCATCCCAAAAACTTACCAAAAGGTAAAGGGTATCTCCTTAATGAAGAATCTATATCAACTAATGGGCAAAATAGCCAGCTAGCATTAAATGACAATATTAAGGCCGGGCGCGGTGGCTCAAGCCTGTAATCCCAGCACTTTGGGAGGCCGAGGCGGGTGGATCACGAGGTCAAGAGATCGAGACCATCCTGGTCAACATGGTGAAACCCCGTCTCTACTAACACAAAAAATTAGCTGGGCATGGTGGCGCGTGCCTGTAATCCCAGCTACTCAGGAGGCTGAGGCAGGAGAATTGCCTGAACCCAGGAGGCGGAGGTTGCGGTGAGCCGAGATCGCGCCATTGCACTCCAGCCTGGGTAACGAGCGAAACTCCGTCTCAAAAAAAAAAAAAAAAAATGACAATATTAAACTCACAAATATTAATATTAATCCTAAATTTAAATGGATTAAATGCCCCAATCAAAGACACAGACAGGCGAATTGAATAAAAACTCAAAACCCATCAGTACACTGTATCCAGATCCATCTCATAAGCAAGGACACACAAAGACTCAAAACAAAGGATTGGAGGAAGACTCACCAACCAAATGGAGAGAAAAATAACAACAACAAAAAAACAGGAGTTGTAACTTTCGTCTCTGACAAAATAGACTTTAATAGTAACAAAGACTAAAAGAAAGAAGGACATTACATAATGGTAAAAGGATCAATGCAATAACAGGAGTCAACGATCATAAATATATATGCACCCAATATAGGAGCACCCAGATACATAAGACAAGTTCTTAATGACTTATAAAGAGACTTGGACTCCCGCACAGTAATAGCGGGAGACTTTGACACCACATTGTTAATATTCGACAGATCAACGAGATAGAAAATTAACAGGGACATCTATGATTTGAACTCAGACCTGGAACAAGTAAACTCAGTGAATATTTATAGAATTCTTCACCCCAGGTCCACAGAACATACATTTTTCTCAGTATCACATTACACCTATTTTGAAAGTGACCACATAATTGGAAGTAAATCACTCTTCAGCATTTGCATAGCATTTCACAGATTTAAATGAAATATTGGCTGGCTGTTATTTTCTTCCCTTATTCCTTCCTATCTCGGCTGTTTAGCACAATTATCAGCATAAAAGAGGTTTTTAACATCTGTTTTTAGATTGCATTCCAGCCTGGGCAATAGAGCAAGACTCCTATTTTCTCTCCCCCTTTCTTTCTCTTTCATTCATAAAAAAAAAAAAGAATAATAATTAAGGATGAAATTAAACATTTTGCAATAGGCCAGGTGCAGTGATTCATGCCTATATAACCCCAGCAATTTGGGAGGCTGAGCCAAGAGGATCACTTGAGCCCGGAGTTTAAATAAGTAAGCAAGCAGGGCATGGTGGCATGCACCTGTAGTCCTGGCTACTTAGAAGGCTGAGGTGGGAGGATCACTTAAGCCTAAGAGGTCGAGGATACAATAAGCTGTGACTGCACCACTGTACTCCAACCTGGGCAACAGAGCAAGACTTTATCTCAAAAATTTTTTTAATTAAAAAAAAAAAATCGCCAGGCGCAGTGGCTCACGCCTATAATTCCAGCACTTTGGGAGGCCAAGGCGGGTGGATCACGAGGTCAAGAGATCAAGATCATCCTGGTTAACATGGTGAAACCCCATCTCTACTGAAAAATACAAAAAAAAAATTAGCTGTGCGTGGTGGCGTGCGCCTGTAGTCCCAGCTACTCGGGAGGCTGAGGCAGGAGAACTGCTTGAACCCAGGAGGCGGAGATTGCGGTGAGCCGAGATCGCGCCATTGCACTCCAGCCTGGGTAACAAGAGCGAAACTCCGACTCAAAAAAAAAAAAAAAAAAATCGCACCTTGCAAGGGGATAATACAGGTTGAGCATCCCAAATGTGAAAATCCAAAGTTCAAAAGACTCCAAAATGCAAAACGTTTTGAGTGCAAATGTAACACTCAAAGGAAATATTCATTGGAGCATACTGGTAAGTATAATGAGAATATTCCAAAATCTGAAATCAGAAACATGTCTAGTCTCAAGCATTTAAGATAAAGGATATTATTCTGCACAGGTGCCATTAAAAAATAAAAATTAAAAAAATAAAGGATATTCAACCTGTATCACCAACAAAGAATTACCTGCCCAAATGCCAATTGTACCCTTGTCTTGAGAAAATGGCTGATACATCCACCTTCTGTAGGATGGGCCCTCGATGTAAACACCTCAAAATTAACTTTTGGTCGGTGCAGTGGCTCATGCCTGTAATTTCAGCACTTGGGAGGCTGAGCCAGGAGGACCACTTGAGACCAGGAGTTTAAGACCAGCTTGGGCAACATAGCAAGACCCTGTCTCTACAACTACAACAAAAAAAATTAGTTGGGTGTGGCATCAGGTGCCTATAGTCTTAGCTACTTGGGGATCTGATGTGGGAGCCCAAGGAGTCTGTAGTTTTAATGAGCTATCATGGCACCAACTGCACTCCAGCCTGGGTGACAGAGCAAGACCCTGCCTGTATAAAACTAAAGAAAAAATTGGGGCCGGGTGCGGTGGCTCACACCTGTAATCCCAGCACTTTGGGAGGCCAAGGCAGGTGGAACGAGGTCAAGAGATTGAGACCATCCTGGTCAACATGGTGAAACCCCGTCTCTACTAAAAATACAAAAAATTAGCTGGGCATGGTGGCGCGTGCCTGTAATCCCAGCTACTCAGGAGGCTGTGGCAGGAGAATTGCCTGAACCCAGGAGGCGGAGGTTGTGGTGAGCCGAGATCACGCCATTGCACTCCAGCCTGGGTAACAAGAGCGAAACTCCGTCTCAAAAAAAAAAAAAAGAAAAAGAAAAAATTGACTTTCCACATTAACACAAGGCCGAGCACAACTTAAATCCAGAAGATGGTATGTGGATTCTGTGAAGTGGCTACCACAATTAGAAAAAGAGTTTATGCGTAACTATTTTGTGGTGGATTGTGTACTTGTACCTGCAATTCCAGCTAGCTACTCCGGAGGCTCAGGCGCGAAGACTAACTGAGCCCAGGAGTTCAAAGTTGCACTGAGCTATGGTCGTACCACTATTTCTCTGAAAACAATAATTAAAAAGAGTTCAAGATGGGCGCAGTGGCTCACACCTGCAATCCCAGCACTTTGGGAGGCTGAGGTGGCCTGATCACCTGAGGTCAGGAGTTCAAAACCAGCCTGGCCAACATGGTGAAACCCAGTCTCAGTATACTAACAATACAAAAAAATTAGCTAGGTGTGGTGGTGGGCACCTGTAATCCCAGCTATTTGGGAAGCTAAGGCAGGAGAATCACTTAAACCTGAGAGGAGGAGGTTGCAGTGAGCCAAGAATGCGCCATTGCACTCTATCCTGGGCAACGCGTGGAACTGTCCTAAAAAAAAAAAGTTCAGTCTGCCAACATGGTGAAACCCCATCTCTACTAAAAATACAAAAATTAGCAGGGCATGGCGGCACACACCTGTAGTCCTAGCCACTTGGGAGGCAGAGGTATGAGAATCACTTGAACACAGGAGGCAGAGGTTGCAGTGAGCCGAGATAGCGCCACTGAACTCCAGCCTGGGAGACACAGTGAGACATTGTCTCCAGAAAAAAAAAGTTGACCCTTTTGTAGTTCATAAGCATAATGGCTGTGTGAGATGTGCCAACCTCAAACCTTGTTACATCAGCAGGTCACCTGTCTAAAATGAAAAGAGTTGACTTGCTTTTTATATACATGTCATTTTAAACAAGGATTTTTTTCACTCAATACTAGAGTGCCTTCAATAACTTGTAACATTTAATAGCCTTGTGTCCGTGTCTTAAGCATTTTACAAGAATTAATCTAATCCAGGCCAGGCCTGGTGGCTCCTGCCTGTAATCCAAGGTGGGAGGACTATTTGAAGCTGGGAATGCAAGTCAAGGCTAAGCAACATAGTGAGAGACTCCTGTCTCTACAAAAAGAAAAAAAAATCTTGTTTTAATTAGCTGGACATAATGGTGCACACCTGTAGTCCCAGCCACTGGGAAGACTGAGGTGGGACGATGGCTTGAATTCAGGAGGTCGAGGCTGTAGTGAGCCATGATTTCGCCACTGCACTCCAGCCTGAGCAACACAGACCCTGTCTCAAAAAACAAAACAAAACAAAACAGTAACAGAGAGCAGCCTTCTTGAAGCTATTTTATTTTAAAAAGAACTACACCGAGAAAACTCTCATATCTCAGAATTCAATTTACAATGGTAAATAACCTGTTAAAACTCAAGTCCTGGCATGGTGCGATGGCTCAACCCTGTAATCCCAGCACTTTGGAAGGCCAAGGCGGGCAGATCACAAGATCAGGAGTTCAAGATCAGCCTGGCCAACGTGGCGAAACCTCGTCTCTACTAAAAATACAAAAATTAGCTGGGCGTGGTGGCACGTGCCTATAATACCAGCTCCTCAGGAGGCTGAGGCAGGAGAATCACCTGAACCTGGGAGGCAGAGGTTGCAGTGAGCTGAGATTGCACCACTGCACTCTGCAACTCCAAAAAAAAAAAAAATTATTGTCTTTCAAAATACTTTCATTCCACTTTTTTATTTCAAATTAGTTCAACATTACTGTAATATTGTGAGACACACATTTGGTCTTCATCTCTTTTCCTGGCATACAACTTCTAAGATCCTTAGAATGATTACAATGTTAAGTTTCTTTTTGTATGCTAATGAGTTGACTGATAGCTTGGCAACTTCTAGGTAGTTTTTACATGGATGCTGGTCACCTGAAACACCAAGATTAGAGAGTTGCGACTTGTAGCCCCGCTCCCCCAAACTCCAGGGAGAGGAAAGGTGCTGAAGGTTAAGGTGACCACCAAAGGCCCATGATTTAATCAACTGTGCCTAAGTAATGAAGCCTCCATAAAAGCCCATAAAAGACTGGGTTCAGAGAGCTTCCAGATAACTGAGGCATAGTGTAGCCAGGGGAGGGCATGGAAGCTCCGTGGCCCTTACTTCTTCCTATGTACCTCCTCATCCATATTCTTTATAATAAACTCCAAAACTTAAGTGGTGGCTGGGAGCAGTGGCTCACGCCTTTAATTGCAGCACTTTGGGAGGCCAAGGCAGGAGGATCACAAGGTCAGGAGTTCGAGACCAGCCTGGCTAACATGGTGCAACCCTGTCTCTACTAAAAATACAAAGAAATAGCTGGGCATGGTGGCATGCACCTGTAACCCCAGCTACTCAAAAGGCCGAGGCAGAAGACTCATTTGAACCCGGAAGGTAGAGGTTGCAGTGAGCCAAGATAGTGCCACTGCATTCCAGCCTGGGTGACAAGGCAAGACTCTGTCTCAGAAAGAAAGAAAGAAAGAAAGAAAGAAAGAAAGAAAAAAAAAAAAAGAACCCAGCACTTTGGGAGGCCGAGGCATCGGGATGGATCACTTGAGGTCCAAAGAGTTCAAGAGTTCAAGAGCAGCCTGGCCAACATGGTAAAATCCCGTCTCTACCAAAAATATAAAAATTTAGCCAGCTGTGGTGGCACATACGCCCATAATCTCAGCTACTTGGGAGGCCGAGGCAGGAGAATCACTTGAACCCCGGAGGCAAAGGCTGCAGTGAGCCTAGAGCATGCAACTGCACTCCAGCCTGGGCAACAGAACAACCTCCATCTCAAAACAAACAAACCTAAGTATTTCCCAGAGTTCTATAAGACACTCTATCAAGTTAACTGAGCAAATGAATGGAGTCGTGGCCAGGCATGGTGGCTCAGGCTTGTAATTCCAATACTTTGGGAGGCCGAGATGGACAGATCACCTGAGGTCAGTAGTTCAAGACCAGCCCTGACCAATGTGGAGAACCCCTGCGTCCCCCAGAAATACAAAATTAGCCGGGCATCCAGCGGCACATTCCTGTAATCCCAGATACTCGGTAGGCTGAGGCAGGAGAATCGCTTTAACCTGGGAGGTGGAGGTTTCGGTGAGCCAAGATTGTGCCACTGCACTCCAGACTGGGCAATGAGTGCGAAACTCCATCTCAAAAAGAAAAAAAAAAGAATGGGGCCGGGCGCGGTGGCTCAAGCCTGTAATCCCAGCACTTTGGGAGGCCGAGGCGGGTGGATCACGAGGTCAAGAGATCGAGACCATCCTGGTCAACATGGTGAAACCCCGTCTCTATTAATACAAAAAATTAGCTGGGCACGGTGGCGCGTGCCTGTAATCCCAGCTACTCGGGAGGCTGAGGCAGGAGAATTGCCTGAACCCAGGAGGCGGAGGTTGCGGTGAGCCGAGATTGCGCCATTGCATTCCAGCCTGGGTAACAAGCGAAACTCCGTCTCAAAAAAAAAAAAAGAAAAAAAAGAAAAAGAATGGGGTCGTAGGAACCTCAATTTATGGCCAGTTTGTCAGAAACACAGGTAAAACCACCTGGGACTTGAGATTAGCACTGGAAGTGGGGGGCTGTCGATGGGACTTGAGCCTTCAACCCATGGGATCTGAGGCCATCCATGTCAGAATCATACTGAATTAGAACATACCCATGTGGTGTCCATTGCTGAATAGCTTGCTTGATGTCTAAGGGAAAAACCCAAACATGTCCTGTTGCGAGAATATACTGGACGAAAAAGTTTATTTCTGTGTTCTCAGAAACAACAAAAAATTCTCCTATACAGTTGAACATTGCATTCAACATTTTAGGAATTTCCCTGTATCAACTGTAACAGTTAACCATAAGGTATCCTGGAGGTTAATGCTGTGTTTTCCAGAATTAAAGACATAAACACATTTCTTAAATGTATACCCTACGTTTCCTTAAATCTCAACACAGAGCTTCATATTAAGTTTACACCTCTAATTACTGCCTTCTCAAACTATGCTTTCCAAGGAACAATGTTTTATTTGCTTTGTAACATTCTTGCAAATTTAAGTGAGAAATACATACACACACACACACACACACACACACACAAAACACCAGGCCACAGTGGCTCTCACGCCTGTAATCCCAGCACTTTGGGAGGCTGAAGCAGGGAGATCACCATCAGTTCTAGACCAGCCTGGCCAACATGCTGAAACCCTGTCTCTACTAAAAATGCAAAAATTAGCTGGGCATGATGGTACGCACCTGTAATCCCAGCTACTGGGGAGGCTGAGGCAGGAAAATGGCTTGAATCCAGGAGGTGGAGGTTGCAGCAAGCCAAGATTGTGCCACTGCACTCCAGCCTGGGTGACAGAGCAAGACTCCATCACACACACACACACACAAAAAAAAGCCGGGCGCGGTGGCTCACGCCTATAATCCCAGCACTTTGGGAGGCTAAGGCAGGTGGATCACGAGGTCAAGAGATTGAGACCATCCTGGTCAACAAGGTGAAACCCCATCTCTACTAAAAAATACAAAAATTAGTTGGGCGTGGTGGCGCATGCCTGTAGTCCCAGCTACTTGGAAGGCTAAGGCAGGAGCATTGCTTGAACCCAGGAGGCGGAGGTTGCAGTGAGCCGAGATCGTGCCACTGCACTCCAGTCAGGGTAACAAGAGTAAAACTCCGTCTCAAAAAAAAAAAAAAAAAAACTTCAGCTGCAAATATTGAAGGAAAAAAAAAACTATCATAGGACAGTATGGTGGCTCACACCTGTAATCACAGCACTTTGGGAGGCCTTGGTCGTTCGGGATCAGCCTGGGAAACACAGTGAAGCCTCGTCTCTATAAAAAAGTACAAAAATTAGGTCGGGCATGGTGGCTCACATCTGTAATCCCAGAACTTTGGGAGGCCAAGGTAGGTAGATCACTTCAGGTCAGGAGTTCGAGACCAGACTGGCCAACATGGTAAAATCCCAGCTCTACTAAAAATACAGGCTAAGTGCAGTGCACACCTGTAATCCCAGCACTTTGGGAAGCTGAGGCAGGTGGATCACCTGAGGTCAGGAGTTCGAGACCAGCCTGACCAACATGGTTTAACTCTGACTACTAAATACAAAACTCAGATGGGCATGGTGGCATATGCCTATAATCTCAGCTACTTAAGAGGCTGAGGCAGGAGAATTGCTTGAAGCCGGGAGGCGGAGGTTGCAGAGAGCAGAGATTGTGGCAATGCACTCCAGCTGGGCGATGAGGGAAACTCCTTCACCCAAAAAGGAAAAAAAAAAAAAAAAAGCTGGGCACTGGGCACATTGGCTCACACCTATAATCCCAGCAGCACTTTGGGAGGCTGAGGTGGGCAGAGCGTGAGGCCAGGAGTTTTGAGACCAGCCTGACATTGTGAAACCCCATCTCTACAAAAAATACAAAATTTAGCCAGGCGTGGTGGTGCCAGCCTGTAATCCCAGCTACACAGGAGGCTGAGGCAGAATTGCTTGAACCCGGGAGGCAGAGGTTGTGGTGAGCCGAAATCATGCCACTGCACTCCAGCCTGGGCAACAGAGCATGACTCCATAAAAACAAAAACAAAATTAGACAGACATGGTAGCAAGCACCTGTAATCCTAGCTACTTAAGGGGCTGAGGTGGGAAAATCATCTGAGACCAGAAAATCAAGGCTGCAGTGAGCAGTGATTGTGCCACTGAACTCCTCCAGCCTAGGAGTTGGAGTGAAACCCTGTCTCAAAAAACAAAACAAAACAAAAAAAACTATTTATATGCTGGGCAGGGCAGGAGAAGGTTTTGAGCCCCTTCTAACTTTCAAATATTCATCTTTAAAATTGTGAGCAAACAGAAAAGGAATTACTAGATTCTTCTAAATATAGAGTCACTCAATGAGATGCCATTTTGAAACTTCACAGCAGGAAGTTTAGTTTGGTCAGAGGGTCATTAAATGCCTCAGCTAATACATATGACTACATAGTCTTTTTTTTATAAAACTATATACCAAGTTCAGGCTTGGCACTGTGGCTCCTGCCTGTAATTCCAGCACTTTGGGAGGTGGCGGGCAGATGACTTGAGGTCAGGAGTTCGAGACCTGCCTACCCAACATGATGAACGCTCTTCTCTACTTAAAATACAAAAACTATGTGGCCATGGTGGCGGACACCTGTAATCCAGCTACTTGGGAGTCTGAGGCAGGAGAATCACTTGAACCTGGGAGAAGGGGTTGCAGTGAGCCAAGATCACACCATTGCACTCCAGCCTGGGCAACAGAGCGTCTCAAAAAAAAAAAAAAAAAAAAGATATACCAAGTTCACAAAATACGGCATTTCAAAATGGCAGACTACTATTTTTGTTAATTTGCAACAATATATCGCTAACAAATATTTTACAAAAAATTAATTTTAAATCTAGTTATCTGTTTTGTAAAAACAGGGTCTCACTATGTTGCCCAGGCTGGTCTCTAACTCCTATTCTCAAGCATCCTCCTCCCTCATCTTCCCAAAGAGGTAGGATACAGGCCTGAGTCACTTGCCCAGGCCAAAAAATTACAGTCTCAAAATATGACAGCATTCGATTAGAATTATTGTGGCCAAATTCCATTCTGTGGCACTAGGTACTGAAGACTTGTTACTTCACAGAATGAAATAGTCAAGTTCATACATTTAAACTGGTTAAAAAGAAAGCTTCTTATAACCAGATCAGAATCTAACCAAAAACAGGCTCAGAAAAAGTAACATGCAAGGATAATTTGAAATTAGACTTTATGTTTTGAAAAGATAACAAACATTTGTTTTTACAGTTTTGTTTTTTTTTTAATGACTTGACTCTAAATAAGGATGTCGTTAAGGATGTCATATTACTTAGCCTGACAGCATCTATGTTAAAGAGACCAGGAGGTAAACCTCCAGGAGAAATTCAGAAACTAGGAAAAAAAAAAAAGAAAATGAAACCAGGGTGGTTAGCTTGGAACCAAGAAGACCGTATTTCAATTCCTTTCCACCGTAATGCCACAAAACCCTACCTTAAAACTTCTAAGATTACAATCTTAGGTAAGAAAAATAAATACTTTCAGTTACAAATAGGTATGTCTTTGTGCCTTGATTCTAGACTTTTTTTTTGGAAACGGGAGTCTCGCTCTGTCACCAGGCTGGAGTGCAGTAGCGCGATCTTGGCTCACTGCAACCTCCATCTCCCGGGTTCAAGCGATTCTCCCACCTCAGCCTCCCGAGTAGCTGGGACTACAGAAGCAGGAGTGCAGCCACCACGTCCAGCTAATTTTTGTATTTTTAGTAGACAGGGAGGGTTTCACCATGTTGGCTATGATGGTCTTGATCTCTTGACCTCGTGATCAGCCCCCCCACCCCTCGGCCTCCCAAAGTGCTGGGATTACAGAGTTGAGCCACAGCGCCCGGTTCTTTTTTTTTTTTTTTTTTTTTTTTTTTTGAGATGGAGTCTCACTCTTTAGCCCAGACTGGAGTACAGTGGTGCAATCTCAGCTGGCCACAACCTCCGCCTCGCGGGTTTAACCAATTCTCCTGCCTCAGCCTCCTGAGTAGCTGGGATTACAGGCACGTGCCACCATGCCCAGCTAATTTGTTGTATTTTTAGTAGAGACAGGGTTTCACCATGTTGACCAGGATGGTCTCGATCTCTTGACCTCGTGATCCACCCGCCTCGGCCTCCCAAAGTGCTGGGATTACAGGCGTGAGCCATTGCGCCCGGCGGTAATTTTTGTATTTTTAGTAGAGATGAAGTCTCACCACGTTGGCCAGGCTGGTCTCGAACTCCTGACCTCAGGTGATCCACCCACCTCGTCCTCCCAAAGTGCTGGGATTACAGGCATGAGCCACGGCACCCAACCAATTCTAGACTTATTTCCACTAAGACTGGGAGGACCCATAATTGTTGAAAAGGAACCAACTCTCCAAACAAGTTTTATCAGCATGCCATCATTTCAGTCAAAGCACAGCTAGCCACCTAAAACCATGTATCATCAATGCGTTTTCTCCTTAGACAAGGTAACAATTTGCAGTGTCCTAAAACATAATTATTTAAACTGTTAACCACCTACCTTCTTAATAGCTAAAAATCCTCTGTTGGGTAGGAATACAAATCTGGACCACAGTCCACTTAAGAATTAAATCCAAGTACCTCTAGAAAAATAAAATTTGTTCTTAATCTATTTGATCTTCTTCCTAATATTTTACTTGCCCTCCCTCAGTTTCTTAATCCATGTATTCCCTATTCCTATCAAAGGGACTGTCATAAGGAAAACGTTCAGTATTTTTTCAAAAAGTTTAATTATATTTATTCAATTATTGACTTAAAAAAAAATCCAAGTAGTCACAGGCGATCAAATTGTCGAGAAATAGGCAGGGAGATTAAGTATTGTTACTCAGTTTTCAGGAAGAAAACTGCCTTTAATTTATTAGTCCTAAGAAATGTGACATTTGATTAACTTCAGGGGAAAAGTTTGTCATAAAGTTTATTTTAAATACAACACTTTCAAATGCACAGATACCAAGCATTCTTTTTTAATCTACAAAGTTTACTCCCTGTGGAGTTAGTGTCTGTGAGCCCTGCTGGGTGAATTCTGCAAGAGGGTGGTATTGAAAAAAGCATTATTTGTGTTTGGCCTGAAGTACCTCTACAAGACCTGCAGCGGATCTCTCATCAGCCTTGAGGCCTATGAGTGCTCAGCTCACTAGCGGGACACTTGTCCTGGGTGAGCAGGACCGCCACTATTGCAGACACCGGACCGAGCAGGTGGGGGCCCACTTCAAATAAAGTGTGAGCGCCCGGGCGCGCTAGTGGAACAAAACCTGTGGCAAGTAATAAGGAAGTGCTCGCTCCCGCCCGCCCTTCCCATCCGGGGATACCCGAAACATGGGGGGCTTTGACAATGTGCAGGGGGCGTAAGAGGGGAAGAGTGGCAGCTCCGAGCACACGGAGAAAAACTGGAAACGTGCAAAAACTCCAAACACCGCCCCCCCGCCCGAGGCGCTAGGCCTCGGGAACCGATGCCCACTGCACCCATCCGGGTGCAGAGTGAGAGTAGCTGAGGAGGTCGTGGGGGAGTCTCAGGAGGGTGCAACCAGCGCGAAGCCAGGCCCAGCGACACGAACTGCCGCCACTGCCGCCCCCTGAGCCTCCAGGCCCGGGACAGAGGCCACCCTGGGTCTCATCCCGCGCTCTGCACTCCGCTTCCTAGAGTCTTCTCGCTGGCCTCATCTTCAGAGCGCGAAGCCTCCGAGAGCCGTGGGGAGAGAGTCCGCCCTTTCCCGCCTCGCCCCACTTGCCCGTCCCGGCTGCCTCTCACTCCCCAGAGCTCCGGGAAACGTTTCCAATGGCCCCAGGTCCACCCCTGTTCCTCCTCCCACTGGCACTGGCGTCCCCAAGCTAACACCGCCACCGTACCCCAGCCCCTGACGCCAGCCCGCCTCACCTCAGGCGGCTCCGGCAGCGCTGGACACAGGAAACTCCTGAGTCCCCGACTTCAGCTCTCCTCAACCCCCTCTTCGGTTAACTCCGCTTGTTTCTCGACAAAATGGCGCCGGAGGTCGCGCGCTCACGTCGCGGCCTTTCCCCTCCCCGTTCCCATTTCATCATTCGCTGCCCGCCGAGGAGGAATGGTCCCAGCGCCAGCCAATGGCCGCGCCCCGCCTGTGGCTCCCGCCCAATCACCGATAGGTACCCGCGGATTTAAACCAATCACACTCTATCACTTGCAGAAGTCGAGGAAGAAACCAGGCTCCTGCTAGCAACTACCAATCCAGACTTCTACTTGGCGGACTGTGGCCAATTGCCGCTCACCAGGCCCAAGGGACCGGAGTCGGAGACCTCGCGCCTGCGCTCGAGGCGAGGGCCAATAGGGAGACGCTGATAACTTCGATTTGGGGCTCCATGGACTTCCCACCTGCCCTCGAGGGCTGCGACCAGTGGGGCTTGGCATTGCTTTTGAGGAACGATAAATTATGGAAAGGGCCCATAACTTCTCGCCACCTTGTGCAGGAACTACTTTGAGTTACAGTGAAACAGCTTTCCTCCACTTTCCTTCCTCTTTCGAAATGTCACGGTCCAGTAGACTTCGGGGAGTCCCAACCGAAACATTCCGCTCCCCTAGTGTCCCTTTGACGGGGAACGCCAGCCAGAAAGCAAGTCAGATTGTGACTAGAGTTGGGGCGCCTTGCATCCTGGGATGTGTAGTCGCGCTCCCCTACCCTGTTCTCATCGCAGAAGTAATGCGTCTTCTTCCGTCGCTGGCTGCGCCCTAGAAGGAGCAGTGCATGCTGGGGGATGTAGTCAACCAGGTAGCCACCTAGTCCTCACTTGCTTGGCTTTCGTCAAGAGCATCTTCTCTTTTAGTTCTGCCTATTGAAGGAAACACGAGTGTTCTTCCTGGCTTAAGTCCTAGGAGCCGTCTAAGAAAGGATACCCATGTCCTTTGCTCTCAAGAGAAAAAGCATAGAGACATATTTTGCTATGGTTTGTTTGTTAACTATGATAGTTGGTAAGATTTTATACTCACCTGTACCCAAAAGAGAAAGGACTGGGAGGAAGTGTTGACTGGTTATTAGCTCTATTACCTTTTGAAATTAAAACCTATCCCCTGCTCACCCCTGTCCTCAGGCTAGGCTTAGTAGGTGATCTCCTGGCCATCTGTCTCATATTACCTCCTGTGTCAAAAAAAAAAAAAAACTGAAAAAAAAAATTACGGTAAGAAACATGAAATTTACCATCTGAATCTTTTTTTTTTTTTTGAGACTGAGTCTCGCTCTGTCGCCCAGGCTGCAGTGCAGTGGCACGATCTCATCTCACTGCAACCTCTACCTCCCTGGTTCAAGCAATTCTTCTGCCTCAGCCAACGGAGTAGCTGGGACTACAGGCAAGCGCCACTATGCCTGGCTAATTTTTCAATTTTTAGTAGAGACGGGGTTTCATCATAATGGCCAGGTCTCGAACTCCTGACCTTGAGATCCACTCACCTCGGCCTCCCAAAATGCTGAGATTACAGGTGTGAGCCACCATGTCCAGTCCAATCATTTTTAAGTGTAGAGTGCAGTAGTGTTAACATGTACATATTGTTGTACAACAAATCTCTAGAGTTTTTTCGCCTTGCAAAACTGAAACTATATCTGTTATTTAACACCTTCCATTTCCCCCTCCCCCTAGTTCTTGACAATCACCATTCTTCTTTTTGTTTCTGAGTTTGGTTACTTTTGATACCTCATATAAGTGGAATCATGCAATATTTGTCCTTTTGTGAATGGCCTATGTAACTGAGCATTATATCCTAAAAATACTTCTTTTCTTTTCTTTTTGAAATGGAGTTTTGCTTTTGTTGCCCAGGCTGGAGTGCAATGGCGCCATCTTGGCTCACTACAACCTCTGCCTCCCGAGTTCAAATGATTCTCCTGCCTCAGCTTCCCAAGTAGCTGGGATTACAGGTGACTGCCACCACGCCCAGCTTATTTTTGTATTTTTAGTAGAGATGAGGTTTCACTATGTTAGCCAGGCTAGTCTCGAACTCCTAACCTCAAGTTATCTACCTGCCTTGGCCTCCCAAAATACTGGGATTACAGGGGGCCACCACACCCAGCCACTATTTGAACTTTTTACAAAGAGAATGTATTTATGTTTTATTTGTATAATTTTAAATAATTTTTTAAATGAATTAAAAATTTTTTTTGTAGAGATGGGATCTCAGTCTGGTCTCCAACTCCTGGCCCCGAGTGATTCCCACACCTAGGCCTCCCAAAATGCTGAGATTACAATTGTGAACCACCACACTCCACCCTAAGATTTTTTTTTTTAAGGGACAGAAGGTGATACCGTAGAGGTCAGCTATCTAAGGTCAACTCTGTAATTCTTTTTTTTTTTTTTTTTTGAGACGGAGTTTCGCTCTTGATACCCAGGCTGGAGCGCAATGGCGCGATCTCGGCTCACCGCAATCTCCGCCTCCTGGGTTCAGGCAATTCTCCTGCCTCAGCCTCCCGAGTAGCTGGGATTACAGGCACGCGCCACCGTGCCCAGCTAATTTTTTGTATTAGTAGAGACGGGGTTTCACCATGTTGACCAGGACGGTCTCGATCTCTTGACCTTGTGATCCACCCGCCTTGGCCTCCCAAAGTGCTGGGATTACAGGCTTGAGCCACCGCGCCCGGCCAACTCTGTAATTCTAAAACTAGTTCTGGTCTCAAGCATAGATCTCCAAAAATAAAGATAAGATAAAATAAAGCTGAATTGCCGGGCACGGTGGCTCACGCCTGTAATCCCAGCACTTTGGGAGGCCGAGGCGGGTGGATCACAAGGTCAAGAGATCGAGACCATCCTGGTCAACATGGTGAAACCCCGTCCCTACTAAAAATACAAAAAATTAGCTGGGCATGGTGGCGCTTGCCTGTAATCCCAGCTACTCAGGAGGCTGAGGCAGGAGGGTTGCCTGAACCCAGGAGGCAGAGGTTGCGGTGAGCCAAGATCACGCCATTGCACTCCAGCCTGGGTAACAAGAGCGGAAACTCCGTCTCAAAAAAATAAATAAATAAATAAATAAAGCTGAATTGCCTTTCCCTACTTCAGCCTGTTTTTTTTTTTTTTTTTTTTTTTCTTTAGGATGTGGAATCAAACTTCAGCCTGTCTTTGCCAGGAAAGTGGTTTGCTGCTTTAAACTGAGACTGCTTCAGGAGACCTTTGTGCCCACTGCCAACTCCTGTCCTGGGGCTACAACACCACTTCTAGGATTTGACTTGTCTTGGAGCCTGAGCTAAGTACCTGGAAGATTTGCACAAAGGCCTAGAGATCAAAGTCCTTCAACCATCTGTCAGAATCCTGGGTGGCTTCTATCCCTACTAAAAAGCTGAAAGACTCACAGGATATTCACAAACTAGAAGGGATACTGTAGATCACTTGATACACCTTTGAATATTTATCAAAAGACATAATTGGAAATCAAGCCCAGGCAAACTACTTTACTAGACACCTTCACAAAGGATTCACTGAATCACCTTATAACTCAGCAACACACTGTATTTAGAAACGGGATATTTTAGCCAGCTGTTAATTACTTTCCTGGCCTCTTTCCTTAGCCTTCTCCTTCACTTCTCCCTAGTTAAGTGCATCCCAGGCTCTGGAAGAGTTTTACAAAACTCTTTCACTGTTTCCCAAAATAGCCCAGAGACGGAAATGTAAGTGCTGGGAAACAAAAGCCTTAATTAGGTTAGAGAGGGGAGCAAAAAATACATGGAAGACAAAGAATTTTGAGGCTTCGAGATATGTGCAAACTATATATTATAATATATATATTATAATATGTTTCAAACTATATATTATAATGTGTTTCAAGGTGCTTGGAAGAAAGGTGAGAGGCTAGGCGAGGTGGCTGACACCTGTAATCCTAGCACTTTAGGAGGCTGAGGTGGGTGGATCATGAGGTCAAGAGATCTAGACTGGGCTGGGCGCGGTGGCTCACGCCTGTAATCCCAGCACTTTGGGAGGCCGAGGCGGGTGGAACACGAGATCAAGAGATCGAGACCATCCTGGTCGACAAGGTGAAACCCCGTCTCTACTAAAAATACAAAAATTAGCTGGGCATGGTGACGCGTGCCTGTAGTCCCAGCTGCTCGGGAGGCTGAGGTAGGAGAATTGCTTGAACTCAGGAGGCGGAGGTTGCAGCAAGCCGAGATCGCGCCATTGCACTCCAGCCTGGGTAACAAGAACGAAACTCCATCTCAAAAAAAAGAGATCGAGACCATCCTGGCCAACATGCTGAAACCCCATCTCTATTTAAAAAAAAAAAATAGAAAGGTGAGATACATTCAAACTATATTATGATATGTTTCAAGGTGACTTTGGGCATGTTGGCTCACACCTGTAATCCCAGCACTTTGGGAGGCCAAGGTAGGAGGACTGCTTGAGCCCAAGAGTTACAGATCATCCTGGGAAATGCAGCAAGAATACCGATTCTACAAAAGAGAAAAAGAAAAATTTAGTGTGCATAGCGGTGCACACTTTTAGTCTCAGGTACTCAGGAGACTGAGATGGGAGGATCCCTTGAGGCCAGAAGGTCAAGGATACAGGGAGCCGTGATTGCACCAGTACACTCCAGTCTGGGCAACAGACTTGAGACTTTGTCTCCAAAAATAAATAAATAAATAAGAATGCAAGAAATACAAGGCCTTATTATTTCACATTTCTGTTTTTCTGTGTCATTTTTCAGGTTAGTCAGCAACTTTGATTTACAGTAGTTTTGACGACCTTAGGATTCTCTGTCTTATTCAGAGCTGCCCACTGACAGCCTAACTCTAAATCTTGCCCATTACCACTGCCTTGCTTCAAACCACTTTCCTGACAAAGACAGGCTGAAGTAGGGAAAGGCAATTCAGCTTTATTTTATCTTGCTCTAATCCCTCTGATTCCTGGGGCACTCAAACTTTAGTAGGACATTGGTAGCTCTACCCTGGGCAGATGTCCAGCAAGGCATACTGCAAAAAGTCCACTGAGAAATTCAGATACCTGCAGCCATAAAAAATAAATGAGATCATGTCCTTTGCAGGAACATGGATGAAGCTGGAAGCCATCATCCTCAGCAAACTAACACAGGAACAGAAAACCAAACACCACATGTTCCCACTCTTAAGTGGGAATTGAACAATGAGAACACATGACCACAGGGAGGGGAACATCACACACTGGGGCCAGTCAGGGGTGAAGGGCAAGTAGAAGGAGAGCATTAGGAAAAATAGCTAATACATTTGGGGCTTAAAACCGAGATGATGGGTTGATAGGTGCAGCAAACTACCATGGCACATGTATACCTTTGGAACAAACCTACACATTCTGCACTCGTATCCCAGAACTTAAAGTAAAATAATAAATATAGGCTAGGCAAGGTGGCTCAGGCCTGTAATCCCAGCACTTTGGGAGGCCAAGATGATGAAACCCTGCCTCTACTAAAAATACAAAAATTAGCCAGGTTAGCTGGGAGGCTGAGGCAGGAGAATCACTTGAACCCGGGGGGTGGAGGTTGCAGTGAGCTGAGATTACACCATTGCACCCCAGCCTGGGTGACAGAGTGAGACTCCACCCCAAAAATAAAATTAAATAAAAATACAAAAAATAAGCTGGGCGCGGTGGCTCACGCCTGTAATCCCAGCACTTTGGGAGGCCAAGGCAGGTGGATCACGAGGTCAAGAGATCAAGACCATCCTGGTCAACATGGTGAAACCCCGTCTCTACTAAAAATACAAAAAATTAGCTGGGCATGGTGGCGCGTGCCTGTAATCCCACCTACTCAGGAAGCTGAGGCAGGAGAATTGCCTGAACCCAGGAGGCGGAGGTTGCGGTGAGCCGAGATCGCGCCATTGCACTCCAGGCTGGGTAACAAGAGCAAAACTCCATCTCAAAAAAAAAAAAAGAATGAATGAAATTCAGAAACCTAAATCCTAAACAGTCTATGCCACTAAATTTCTCTGTGATCTTGGGTAAGTCATTTCCTCTCTCTGGCCCCTGTTTTTCCTCTTTTTTTTTTTTTTTTTTTTAAAGACGAGGTTTCATCATGTTGGTCAGGCTGGTCTTGAACTCCCGACCTCAGGTGATCCGCCCATCTTGGCCGCCAAAGTGCTTGGATTACAGGCGTGAGCCACCACACCTGGGCTTCCTCTTTTTTTTTTTTTTTTTAAAAAAAGATGGGGTTTCACCATGATGGCCAGGCTGGTCTTGAACTCTTGACCTCAGGTGATCCACCCACCTCGGTCTCCCAAAGTGCTAGAATTACAGGCGTGAGCCACCACGCCCGGCCTGTTTTTCCTCTTTATGAATATATTGGGCAAGTATTAGTGTGGACTCCTAGGAAGCCAGGGACTCACTATGGGATCCTGAAATTCATATATGTGCATGTGTTTTTGTTTTTCTAAATCAATCAATGTTTTTTTTTTGGAGACGGAGTTTCGCTCTTGTTACCCAGGCTGGAGTGCAATGGCAGGATCTAGGCTCACCGCAACCTCCGCCTCCTGGGTTCAGGCAATTCTCCTGCCTCAGCCTCCTGAGTAGCTGGGATTACAGGCATGCGCCACCATGCCCAGCTAATTTTTTCTATTTTTAGTAGAGACATGGTTTCACCATGTTGACCAGGATGGTCTCGATCTCTTGACCTCGTGATCCACCCGCCTCGGCCTCCCAAAGTGCTGGGATTACAGGCGTGAGCCACCGCGCCCGGCCCCAATCAATCTTTTTAAAAAGTACAATTTTACTACTTGGATGGGAGACCGCCTGGAAATACCGGGTGCTGTAGGCTAAAAAAAAAAAAAAAAAAGTACAATTTTACATACTTTGTTTCATCCACACCTCAAGACCCAGTGAAGTAAGAAACAAGTTACTATTTACCTTTTTTACAGATCATAAAACTGGGGCTTAGAGAGGTTGAGTCACTAGCCCAAGGTCACATACCTAGTCAGTGGCAGAGCAAAGGTAGGAACCCAAATTATCTGACTTCAGGGTCCACATTCCTAGCCACTACACTCTGAGCTAAGCTTGTCCAACCCACAGCCCACAGGCCGAATGTGGCCCAGAAGAACTTTGAATGTGGCCAAAAATAAATTTGTGAACTGTCCTAAAACATGATGAGATTGGCCAGGTCTGGTGACTCACTCCTGTAATCCCAGCACTTTGGGAGGCCAAGGCAGATGGATCATCTAAGGTCAGGAGTTCAAGACCAGCCTGACCAACATGGAGAAACCCCATCTCTACTAAAAATAAAAAATTAGCAAGGGGTGATAGTGCATGCCCGTAATCCCAGCTACTTAGTGTAAGGTCTTTTAGGCTGACTGACGGTGAGGAGGACACCACGTTAACCCCTGTGACCTGCAGGGACACTCCAGATCAGTTCTTGAAAATCTAAAGTAACTGAAAGACCGTGAAAAGAGAAAGAAATTATCAACCCCTGCGACGTCTACTTAACTTTGAGACATTCTCTATTGTTCCTTATTCCCGCCCTAAGTGATAAGGCAATTGGACTTTGTAACTGACCTTGGTCAACCTTGTGACTCCACACCCTCTGACCCCCTCCCAGCTTGCAAAAAACCACCCTAAACTGTAACTTTCCACTGCCCACCCCAAACCTATAAAACCAACTCCTATCCCACCTCTCTTTGCTGATGCCATATTCAACCTCAGCCCACCTGCACCCAGGTGAATAAACAGCCATGTTGCTCACACAAAGCCTGTTTGGGGGTCTCTTCATTCAGAGCACACATTTTAACACTTGGGAGACTGAGACAGGAGACTCCCTTAAGCCTACAAGATCAAGGTTGCAGTGAGCTGAGATTGTGCCACTGCACTCCAGTTTAGGGGACAGAGCATGACAACGTCTCAGAAAAAAAAAAAACATGAAATTTTTTTGTGATTTTTTTTTTTTTTTAGTTCATCAGCTATCACTAGTGTTGGTGTATTTTATGTATGGCCCAAAACAGTTTTTCTTCTTCCAGTGTGGCCCAGGGAAGCCAAAAGATTTGGACACCCCTGCTCTAGGCCATAGTTTGGAAACCCCCCTGACAAGTACCCTCCAACATCCCAAATGTAATGTTTAGTGGACTTTTCATGATCAGATGTTTTCCACACCTCAAGGAGAAGTGCATAGTCTGACAGGGTGTTACAAGTTAGTGAGATAAGCTCAGAAAATATTGTTCTGTGTGTGGTGTTTTCCAGGAAAGTTTACATTTGAATTCTTAGATTCTTTCCTCAGTGGGCACTTTTGTCCTAAGACTATGTAGAAAACTTCTGGTGTTTGTTTGTTTTGAAAAGGAGTTTCCCTCTTGTTGCCCGGGCTGGAATGCAATGGCGCGATCTCAGGTCACTGCAACCTCTGCCTCTCAGGTTCAAGCAATTCTCCTGCCTCAGCCTCCCAAGTAACTGGGATTACAGGCACCTGCCACCATGCCTGGCTAATTTTTGTATGTACTAATTTTAGTATAGATGATGTTTCACCATGTTGGCCAGGCTAGTCTTGAACTCCTGACCTCAGGTGATTCACCGGTCTGGGCCTCCCAAAGTGCTGGTGCTGGGATTACAGGCATGAGCCACTGCACCTGGCCCTTTTTTTTTTTTAACGTTATTTCTCCTGCCTCTCTTAATAAGAGAACAAAGAGAAAGCAACTGGGAAAAAAAAAAAAAAAAAAAGTCACATAGTATCTCCTCTGGCTCATGGTTAGTTCAGGGTAATCTGAAATTGGATGCTTGCAAACAAGTTAGAGCAAGTCTGAGAAACCGTCCCGGGCTCTACACAGATAAGCATTCCATAGGACTACTGAGATCTTTATAGGCTTCAGAGGTGGAAAGGGTCCGTGACTCTGCTCCAATTTCCTGCGCCCTCCCTGAGTACAGACCTGATATTTAAAGTGATTCCCCAGGCCAGGTGCAGTAGCTCATGGCTGTAATCCCGGCACTTTGGGAGGCTGAGTGGGAGTAGATCACCTGAGGTCAGGAGTTCAAGACCAGCCTGGCCAACATAGTGAAACCTTGTTTCTACTAAAAATACAAAAAAAGTAGCCAGGCGTGGTGGCAGGTGCCTGTAATCCCACCTACTTGGGAGGCTGAGGCAGGAGAATTGCAGTAACCCAGGAGGCAGAGGTTGGAGTGAGCTGAGATTGCGCCACTGCACTCCAGCCTGGGTGACAGAGCAAGACTGAAAAAAAAGAAAAAGAAAAATCAAGTGATTGCTCAAATCCTAGACCACTAGCCTATTACCTTCAGGCCATCCTCTACACCTCTGGGCCCCTGCCTTGGCAGATAGTTCTCATTTAGTCAGACATCTCCCTGGGCACTATCTTAGCCCCCAGTTTACACTTCACAGCTTTTTTTTTTTTTGAGACAGAGTCTTGTTCTTGTTGCCCAGGCTGGAGTGCAATGACATGATCTTGGCTCACCGCAACTTCCACCTCCCAGGTTCAAGTGATTCTCCTGTCTCAGCCTCTGCAGTAGATAGGATTATAGGCGTGTGCCACCATGCCCGGCTAATTTTGTATTTTTAGCAGAGATGGGGTTTCTGCATGTTGGTCAGGCTGGTCTCCAACTCCCAACCTCAGGTGAGAGGCTTGCTGGGATTACAGGTGTAATCCTCCCACCTGCTGGGATTACAGGTGTGAGCCACGTCACCCAGCCTGAGATTCCTCCTTGAAGCAATCCTCAGACCAACTGATCTTCATTGCAGTGGTTTTCCCACACAGCTGTTGGCTCTGGGGGGGCAAGAGATGGGGGCTTTGGAGCTGGAGCATCAGGTACTTATGAGCCACAAACCCCCAGCTCTGCAGCCACCACCTCTACCATCAGGAGAGAACCCTAATTTGTTCAACAAATGCTCATTGATTAAACATTGCTGTGTCCTGGAACATAGCTGTGAACCTGTGAATAGTATAGGCATGTCAGGTGCTTGTGCTGTTTGGTGTTGCTTGCAGACTACCAGGGAAGACAGGTGGCGATCAAAGACTTACAAGTATGGTAAATGTTAATAAAAGGGGAAGCACGGGGGGCTTTGGAATGTCTGCAACTCAGTCTAGGGATTCAAGGACTTCCCTAAGGAAGTGAAAGTAGGAGTTATGTAGGAAGAGTGGAGGGGAGGGAGTTACATTCCAGCAAAGAGCTAGGCCTTCCAGAGATGATACTAGCATTTTGGGGCATCTGTGAGGAGCTGAAAGACCAGGAAGGCTGGAACCCAGAGAGGTAGCCAGAAGCCCATCTAGGGCTGCTGCCGTCAGCCCTTTATCCTAATAAACTCTGGGAAGCCTTTGAGGGGTTGGGTGGAGCAGCTGACAGGTTCATATTTACGTTTTTTTTTAAGGTCACACTGGCTGAGATGTGGAGGAAGGGCTGGGAGACTAACCAGGAAACTACTGTAAGAGTCCCGTGGAGATAGTGTGGCGGGAATGGGGAGAACTGGGACCACAAGACATGTGGGAAGTGAAATTGTTGGACTCTGGTAACTGATGGAGTGTGAAAGGTAGGAGAAAAGAAATGAAGGGGCTGGGCATGGTGGCTCATGCCTATAATCCCAGCATTTTGGGAGGCTGAGGCAGGCAGATCACCTGAGGTCAGGAGCTCAAGACCAGCATGGCCAACACGATGAAACCCCATCTCTACAAAATTACAAAAATTAACCAGGCATGGTGGCACAGGCCTATAGTCCCAGCTACTAGGGAAGCTGAGGTGGGAGGCTTGATTGAACCCAGGAGGCAGGGGTTGCAGTGACCCAAGATTCCACCACTGCACTCCAGCCTGGGTGACAGAGCGAGACTCTGTCTCAAAAAAAAAAAAAAAAAAGATTGTCTGCTCCTGGGTGCCTTTCTCCCGGTGAAACCAGGAGAACTGGGGAAGTTTGGAAGAAGAGATGGTGACTTTAGTGCAGGTGTTGGAGGTAGTTGTGATTCACCCAAATGGAGATGTCCAGTGACCCCCCCAAGCAGCTAACACTCTGGAGGACTCTGGAAACAGGGGATGCAGTTATTGACAGGCCAGGCTGGTAGAGCTGCTCCCCTTCGGGATTTTGCAGATAGCAGAAGCCAGGGCCTGAAAAGAGTCACCGCTGGAGCTCAAGGTTAAGAGTGGAAGAGCCTCCGGCAAAGAGGCGTGGAAGAGCAGCCCAGCCCAAGAGGCCTGAGGGCTACTGGAGGCTAAGAGAACTGAGAGGCTCAGTGTTTTTGAGCAGTCAAGCAAGGAGGGGATTGACAAGGTCCTCGGGCTGTGTGACAACTCAGCTTGGCCACGGTGACCTTAGAGAAAGTCCTTTCTGTGGATTGAGGGGGACCAAAGCCAGATGGAAGTGGCCTGTGAGTCTGGGAAAGGGAAGCAGAGCTGTAGCTGGAGGAGAGGGTTTTTTATTTTTTTAAGATGAAGAGATTAGCACACATTTAAATGCTAATGAAGCTCTTTGGGAAAGAAGTTATCTCTTGCCTGTGATCCGGGTGGAGCCCAGCTTTCGATAGTTGAAGGGACAAGGTTTCCTTTTGGATACCAATGAGAAGGAAGAAATACTTGGACTTTGATCATCTTCCCAGCCCTCCTCCTCTAGATTCTCCCCTGTGGCAGAATGCTTCCTGGATGACACACTTTTGGAGCAGCACTGGGACTCTTCCTTCTCCCGGCTGCTGACTTCTGGAAGAATGAAGGGCTGCAGTGCTCCACCTCCATCCCCAGCCCCCACCGAGGCCTCCCCAGTCTCCACTCTTCCCCTCCCCTGGGGCACAGGATTTCCACAAACCTCTCCCCAGCCAGGTTAGCTTTGCATCTGTACACAGGGGCACGGAGATTGTGCTGTAGCAGCTTCTGGTAGAGAGAACATGTCCACATAGTACTCCCTCTGCTACTCACGGCTGACTTGGAGGCTGCATGGAGAAGCAGCTGAGGATGGCCGTGTCTACTCTGGGTGTCAGGGAAACTGGAAACTGGGATTCCTGGGATCCCTTGTCGACTCTGCCTCCCAACCAGCACACAGTTGTTAGTAGACAAGGGCCTACCCACTCCTCCCAGGATCGCAGCTGTTTCCCACCCCCTCTTCCTGGAACCTAGGGCTCCCCTGACCTTCACCTCCAAGTTCTCTCCAACTGCAACATTGGTCTCTCCCTTGTTAACCTAAAACTATCTGAGACAGGTCTCAATCAATTTAGAAAGTTTATTTTGCCAAGGTTAAGGACGCACCCATGACACAACCTTAGGAGATCCTGGCAACATGTGCTCAAGGTGGCTGGGGCACAGCTTGGTTTTATACATTTTAGGGAGCCATAAGGCATCGATCAATATGTGTAAGATGTACTTTGGTGGCCGGGTGCAGTGGCTCATGCCTGTAATCCCCACACTTTCGGAGGCCAAGGCGGGCAGATCACGAGGTCAGGAGTTCAAGACCAGCCTGACCAACATGGTGAAACCCCGTCTCTATTAAAAAAAAAAAAAAAAAGGCTGGGCGCGGTGGCTCAAGCCTGTAATCCCAGCACTTTGGGAGGCCGAGGCGGGTGGATCACGGGGTCAAGAGATCGAGACCATCCTGGTCAACATGGTGAAAACCGATCTCTACTAAAAATACAAAAAATTAGCTGGGCGTAGTGGCGCGTGCCTGTAGTCCCAGCTACTCAGGAGGCTGAGGCGGGAGAATTGCCTGAATCCAGGAGGCGGAGGTTGCGGTGAGCCGAGATCGTGCCATTGCACTCCAGCCTGGATAACAAGAACGAAACTCCGTCTCAAAAAAAAAAAAAAAAAAAAGAGGCAGCGGCAATGCAGAGGAAATGGGAGGGAACCGAGAGCTTAGTGACCAACATGAGCCTCTGCAACAAGCCCAAGAGTGAGATGACCCCAGAGGAACTGCAGAAGCTAAAGGAGGAGGAATTTAACACTGGTCCACTCTCTGTGCTCACTCAGTCCGTCAAGAACAACACCCAAATGCTCATCAACTGCCGCAACAATAATAAACTCCTGGGCCGTGTGAAGGCCTTCGATAGGCACTGCAACATGGTGCTGGAGAACGTGAAGGAGATGTGGTCTGAGGTACCCAAGAGCGGCAAGGGCAAGAAGAAGTCCGAGCCAGTCAACAAAGACCGCTACATCTCCAAGATGTTCCTGCGCGGGGACTCAGTCATCGTGGTCCTGCGGAACCTGCTCATCACCGGCAAGTAGGAGCCACCTATCCCTACAAGTCAACAGAACGCACTCCCCTGTCCTACAGAGACCACTGTTGCTGGTATTGAGAATAATAAAGCTCTGTGTTTTTTTCTAGTGGAAAAAAAAAAAAAAGATGTACTTTGGTTCCATCTGGAAAGGTGGGACAGCTCAAAGTGGGGGCTTCCAGGTCAGGGTCATCCATAGATAAGAGACAAAAGGGACAGGCGTAGTGTCTCATGCCTATAATCCCAGCACTTTGGGAGGCCGAGGTGAGCAGATCACCTAAGGTCGGGAGTCCGAGACCAGCCTGACCAACATGGAGAAACCCCATCTCTACGGGGTGTGGTGGCGCCTGTAATCCCAGCTACTCAGGAGGCTGAGGCAGGAGAATCACTTGAACCCAGGAGGCGGAGGTTGCAGTGAGCCAAGATGGCTCCACCGCACTCCAGCCTAGGCGACAGAGCAAATCTGTCTCAAAAAAGAACCGCCCCCACCAGAAAAAAAACAACTAAGCCCCTCTTTGCTCAGGGACCAAAAATCACCTAAGGAAAGGGGGTCAGATGCCATAGTTCATGCCTGTAACCTCAACACTTTGGGAGGCTGGGGTGGGAGGATCACTTGAACCCAGGAGTTCAAGACCAGCCTGGGCAACATAGCAAGAGCTCATTTCTGTGGAAAAACTTTTAAGAAAACCAGGCACAGTGGTGTCTGCCTGTAGTTCTAGCTACCCAGGATTTGAGGTGGGAGGATTGCTTGAGCCTAAGAGATTGAGGCTGCAGTGAGCCATGATTGTGCCATTGCATTCCAGTCTAGGTGGTAAAGTGAGACCCTGTCTCTCAGAAAAATTTTTTTAGGCTGGGCGTGGTGGCTCACACCTATAATCCCAGCACTTTGGGAGGCTGAGGCAGGTGGATCACCTGAGGTCAGGAGTTCAAGACCAGCCTGGCCAACATGGAGAAACCTCATCTCTACTAAAAATACAAAAATTAGCTGGGCTTGATGGCGCATGCCTGTCATCCCAGCTACTCAGGAGGCAGAGGTTGCAGTGAGCAGAGATGATGCCACTGCACTCCAACCTGGGCTTCCAAGTAAAACTCCGTCTCAAAAAAAAAAAAAAAAAAGAAAAAAAGAAAGAAACTTTTTTTTTTTTTTTTTTTTGAGACGGAGTTTCGCTCTTGTTACCCAGGCTGGAGTGCAATGGCGCGATCTCGGCTCACCACAACCTCCGCCTCCTGGGTTCAGGCAATTCTCCTGCCTCAGCCTCCTGAGTAGCTGGGATTACAGGCACGCGCCACCATGTCCAGCTAATTTTTTGTATTAGTAGAGACGGGGTTTCACCATGTTGACCAGGATGGTCTCCATCTCTTGACCTCGTGATCCACCCGCCTCGGCCTCCCAAAGTGCTGGGATTACAGGCTTGAGCCACCGCGCCCGGCCCAAGAAACTTTTTAAATAGAAAATTAGCTGTATGTGGTGGTGCACACCTGTAGTCCCAGCAAGGTAAGGTGGGGGGCTGAGATGGGAGGATGGTTTGAGGCTGGGAGGTTGAAGCTGCAGTGAACTGTCATTATGCCGTTGCACTTCAGCCTAGGTGACAGAGCAGAACTTTGTCTCAAAACAAAACAAAAAACACACAAAAAAACATGAAAAGTAAAAAAAGACTAATGAAAGTCCACAAGATTAGGAATATGGGATGGGCTGGAATTCTGCTAAATGTAGGCATAGTTTCTATAATCCCTTATGCTCAGCAGTCAGGTGGCCAGAGGCAACAGGATTTGTGACTTCCTCTTGCGCCTATAGATAATATTACCTGTAGAATTTGATTTGTCTTTTTTTTTTTTTTTGAGATGGAGTTTTGAGCTTGTTGCCGAGGCTGGAGTGCAATGGCGAGATCTTGGCTCACCACAACCTCTGTCTTCTGGGTTCAAGCGATTCTCCTGCCTCAGCCTCCCGAGTAGCTGGGATTACAGGCATGTGCCACCACGCCCAGCTAATTTTGTATTTTTAGTAGAGATGGGGTTTCTTTTCTTTTTTTTTTTTTTTATATAAGATGGGGTTTCACCATGATGGCCAGGCTGGTCTTGAACTCCTGACCTCAAGTGATCCACCCACCTCGGCTTCCCAAAGTGCTAGGATTACAGGTGTGAGCCACTTTGCCCGCCCAAGATTTGTCTTTTTTTTTTTTTTTGAGACGGAGTTTCGCTCTCGTTACCCAGGCTGGAGTGCAATGGCGCGATCTCGGCTCACCGCAACCTCCGCCTCCTGGGTTCAGGCAATTCTCCTGCCTCAGCCTCCTGGGTAGCTGGGATTACAGGCACGCACCACCATGCCCAGCTAATTTTTTGTATTAGTAGAGACGGGGTTTCACCATGTTGACCAGGATGGTCTCGATCTCTTGACCTCGTGATCCACCTGCCTCGGCCTCCCAAAGTGCTGGGATTACAGGCTTGAGCCACCGCGCCCGGCAAGATTTGTCTTTTATTTTTTTTTTTCCCAGATTTTCTGGCAACCAGCTGACCCTGCCCCCACCTGTGACTCACAACTCAGCCAGTCCTGTGGCCCCACCTGGAGGCAAACTCAGTGCAGGAGGACCATTTTCCATATCTCTGTGATTTCATCTCCAACCCGTTCCCTGTCCCCTGCCTACCAAATTGTCCATAAAAAGCCTAGCCTCGGCTGGGCGCAGCGGCTCATGCCTATAATCCCAGCACTTTGGGAGACTGAGGCAGGTGGATCACCTGAGGTCAGGAGTTCAAGAGCAGCCTGGCCAACTTGGTGAAACTCTGTCTCTACGAAAAAAAAAAAAAGCCTGATTTGTGTAATAACTCCAACTACGGCATGGCCAGCCTTGAGTTAATAAAACTCTCTACTGCAAGATCACAGTCTCGGTGAACTGGTTTTGTTTGTGCAGCAGGCAGGAAGAACCCACAAGGCAATTACACTTTTGCTTGTGACCTTCCCATATAGACTGTCTTTCTTCCTTTCTTAGTCTCAGAATCTTTCTTTTTTTAATTTTTTATTTATTATTATCATTTTTTATAGAAACAGGGTTTACTGTGTTAGCCAGGATGGTCTCGATCTCCTGACCTCGTGATCCACCGGCCTCAGCCTCCCAAAGTGCTGGGATTACAGGCGTGAGCCACTGGGCCCAGTCGGTCTCAGAATCTTTCTGTAAAACAGAAGAATTGACTAGGATGATCTCTAAATCTTTTCCACTTGGAACTGGTCTGAGTCCCACAACAGCCCCTGGTCCACACTGTACTCCAAATGAGAGTTCTCAGGGACAGTAACCCAGGAAAGGTGAGGTGGAAAGAGGAGAGGTAGCCAGGCCCTTCTGCGTGCCTTCGTCTCTGCCTCCATTGCCATCCAATATTCCTAAGAGGTAGAGGGGACCCTGGGTAAGTGCTGCTTGTCTCTCATTTCCACCACCTGAGCACCCCAACACCTTGATCCCACTCAGGTTCAAGACTGTGCTGTCCCCAGTCCAAGGCTATCCCAGCACAGAAAGCACCCAGCTGAAAACTGGCCCTGAGGATGCTTCCAGGGAAGCCAGAATAAGGTGTCTCGAGTATTACAGTCTGGGCTCAGGAGTACACTCCTAATTAGACGGACATAGTAGCCTGTGCCTGTAGTCCCAGCTACTTGGGAGGCTGGGGCAGGAGGATCCCTTGAGCCCAGGAGTTTTGAGGCTGCAGTGAGCTATGATGGCACTACTCCACTCCAGCCTGGGCAACAGAGTGAGACCCTGTCTCAAAAAAAAAAAGAGGGGGGTTGTAGGTGCAGTGGTTCATACCTGTAATCCCAGCACCCAGCACTTTGGGAGGCGGAGGCAAGAAGATTGCTTGAGCTCAGGAATTCCAGACCAGCCTGGTCAACATAGCGAGACCCCAGCTCTACAAAAAAATTGAAAATAAATTAGTAAATAATAAATAAAAGTATCAGGCTCCTGAGGTTCATATTCCAGCTCTACCCTAGGTAACCTTGCACTAGGACACTGCCTCTCTGAGCTTCAGTTCTTTCATCTGTGAAACGAGATGAGAACAGTACATAGAGTAGAGGATCTTCATGAGGGTTAAATAAGATAAAGTATGTAAAATACTCTGTCTAGTGTAGAGGGAGTTTTTGTTGTTGTTGTTGTTGTTGTTTTGAGACGAAGTCTCACTCTGGCACACAGGCTGTAGTGCAGTGGCATGATCTCAGCTCACTGCAACCTCCACCTCCGGGTTCAAGAGATTCTCCTGCCTCAGCCTCCCAAGTAGCTGGGATTACAGGTGCATGCCACCACACTCAGCTAATTTTTGTATTTTCAGTAGAAACGAGGTTTCACCATGTTGGCCAGGCTGGTCTTGAACTCCTGATCTCAGATGATCTACCTGCCTTGGCCTCCCAAAGTGTTGAGATTACATGTGTGAGCCACCGCGCCCGGCCCATAGAGAAAGTTTATTGAATTACTCATTCAACAAAAAGGTGTTAGTACTTCCTATGTGCCAAGTATTGGGAATTACAGCAGCAAAACTGCATTAATTGAGCTTGCCTTTAAATGAGGAGTGTGTAGGGGGGAATGAACAAGAATGAATAAATAATGCCAGGCAGTAAAATTGCTACAAAAACATGATGAAGGGGCCAGGCAATGTGGCTCATGCCTGTAATCCCAGCACTTTCGGAGGCCGAGGTGGGAGGATCACGAGATTAGGAGATTGAGGCCATCCTGGCTAGCAAGGTGAAATCCAGTGTCTACTACAAATATAAAAAATTAGCCAGGCTTGGTGGCGTGCACCTGTAGTCCCAGCTACTTGGGAGGCTGAGACAGGAGAATCACTTGAGCCCGGGAGGCAGAGGTTGCAGTGAGCCAAGATAGTGTCACTGCACTCCAGCTTGGGCGACAGAGTGAGACTCCAACTCAAAAAAAGAAACATGAGGCAGGAGAAAAGGTGCTGGAGTAACAGAAAGAAGTGAGAGGGCAGGGGAGGTAGACAGCAGTCCCCTCTGATAGAGGATTTCAGCAGAGACCTGAAGGAAGTGAGAAAACAAGCCATGCGGATTATCTGGTGGCAGCGGGTTTCAAGCAGGGGACCAGAAAGTGCCAAGGCCCCAAGGTTGAGGTCTGGCAAGTCTGCAGGTGAGGCTGGAGGAGGGGATGGGTGGAATATGTGTAGTCAGGGAGAAGTTAGAATATGTGGGGCCCTGTAGGCCATGTGAGAACACAGGCTTTCATCTTAGTAAGAGGAGCCATAGAAGCCGGGTGTGGTGGCATGTGCTTGTAGTTCCAGCTACTCAGGAGGCTGAGGCAGGAGGATTGCTTGAGCCCAGGAGTTCAGGTCCAGCCTGGACAACATAGCAAAATCCTGTCTATTTAAAAAAAAAAAAGAAAAAAGAAAAAAAAATCCTTCCTGTAGGAAATAGCTAAGAAAAAAAGAGAGAGAGAAACCATAGATAGAGGGTTTTGTACTCAGGACAATATGGCATGATCTTCTTTCTTTTCTTTCTTTTTTTTTTTTTTTTTTTGAGATGGAGTCTTGCTCTGTCACCAGGCTGGAGTGCAGTAATGTGATCTCAGCTCACTGCAGCCTCCACCTCCTGGGTTGAAGTGATTCTCCTGCCTTAGCCTCCTGAGTAGCTAGGACTACAGGTGTGCGCCACCATGCCCAGTAAATTTTTGTATTTTTAGTAGAGACGGTTTCACCATATTAGCCAGGATGGTCTCGATCTCTTGACCTCATGATTCACCCACCTCAGCCTCCCAAAGATTACAGTCACGAGCCACAGAACCTGGTCCCTGATTTTCATTTTAAAAGGCTGCTGCAGCCAGGTGTGGTGGCTCATGCCTGTAATCCCAGCACTTTGGGAGGCTGAGGAGGGTGGATCCCTTAAGCTCATGAGTTTGAGAGTGGACTGGGCAACATGTCAAAATCCAGTCTCTACGAAAAATACAAAAATTAGCTGAGCATGGTGGCACACGCCTGTAGTCCCAACTACTTAGGAGGCTGAGGTTGGAGGACGGCTTGAGCCTGGGAGGTGGGGGTTGCAGTGAGCTGATGCGACGCCACTACACTCCAGCCTGGGCAATAGAGCCAGACTTTGTCTCAAAAGTAAATAAATAGGACTGGCACAGTGACTCATGCCTGTAATCCCAGTACTTTGGGAGGCTGAGGAGGGCAGATCACGTAAGGTCAGGAGTTTGAGACTAGCCTGGCCAACAAGTGGCAAACACCATACCCGTCTCTACTAAAAATACAAAAATTAGCTGGGTGCGGTGTCACGCACCTGCAGTCCCAGCTACTCAGGAGGCTGAGACAGGAGAATAACTTGAACCCAGATGGTGAGGTTGCAGTGAGCCGAGATCATGCCATTGCACTCCAGCCTGGGAGACACAGTGAGACTATGCCTCAAAAAAATAATAATAATAAATAAATAAGTAAAGGCTGCTGCAAGAGGAAAAGACTATAAGAGTACAAGGGTGGCATCAGGAATCTCCGAGTGAGAGGTAGATTGTAATGATCCAGGCAAGAGATGATGGTGGACTGGACTAGTCGCAAAGGTAGAAAGAAGCATTACCTGTAATAATTATCTCCAGACTGGCTGGGTGCGGTGGTTCTTGCCTGTAATCTCTGCACTTTGAGAGGCTGAAGGGGTAGTATCACAAAGTCAGGAGTTCAAGACCAGCCTAACCAACATGGTAAAATCCATCTCTATTAAAATACAAAAATTAGCTGGGCATAGTGGCATGTGCCTGTGATCCCAGCTACTCAGGAGGCTGAGCAGGAGAACTGCTTGAACCCGGGAGGTGGAGGTTGCAATGAGCCGAGGCCACTGCACTCCAGCCTGGGCGACAAGCAAGACTCCATCTCAAAAAATAATAATAATAAATAAATAAAAATAATTATCTCCAGATTATAGGACACAGCCCTCACCATTCCATATCCCACCTCACCAACCACTTACCCAGGTGGCCACGTTGAACTGGTAGTTTTGGAAGAGGTTGCTCATGTCAGCAGTGTAATGCCCCTGCCTTCCACCAGGGTGAGTAGAGGTGGTAAATGTTGAGGCCAATGCCCTGAATCATGCCACAGGCTTCTAGGACCTGCAGAAAAGAATTAGTCCAAAGTCTTTCTGGGGTTGAAGGTGAAACACAACTTGCTGTACTTCCTGGCCAACACCAATTGACACCAAGGTCCCAATTTCTCGACATCCCACATGATAGAAGCTGCCAGCACAGCATGTGGGACCTGAGCTTGTGCCCTGTGGCTTCCTAGAGGGAAGGGCAGTCTTGGAGCCGACTCCAGGAGACACATCCACGCCATACCACAGGGAGCTGGGGGATGCTGCAGCCCTCCCTGACCCAGGAGAGAGCTACTAAGTATCAGCTGGCTTCACCAAAGCAGTGGGCTTGATTATACTGTAGGGATCAGAGCTCACAAATTTTTTTCTTTTTTTTTAGAGACAGGGTCTCGCTCTGTTGCCCAGACTGGAGTGCAGTGGCACAGTCATAGCTCATTGCCACCTGAAACTCCTGGGCTCAAGCCTCAGCCTCCCAAGCAGCTAGGACTACAGGCACATGCCAACATGCACACTAATTTAAAAAAAAAAAGTTTTTTTTTTGTTTGTTTTTTTTGAGACAGAGTCTTGCTGTGTTGCCAGGAGCCAGGCTGGAGTGCAGTGGTGCAATCTCAGCTCACTGCAATCTCCGCCTCCTGGGTTCAAGCAATTCTCCTGCCTCAGCCTCCCAAGTAGCTAGGACTACAGGCGTGCGTCACCACGCCCAGCTAATTTTTGTATTTTTTAGTAGAGACAGGGTTTCACCATGTTGACCAGGATAGTCTCGATCTCTTGACCCTGTGATCCACCCGCCTCGGCCTCCCGAAGTGCTGGGATTACAGGCGTGAGCCACCGTGCCCTGCCTATTTAATTTTTTTTTTTTTAGAGAGGGAATTTCGATCTTGCCCAGGCTGGAGTGCAATGGTGCCATCTCGCCCCACTGCAACCTCCACCTCTCAGTTTCATACAAGTCTCCTGCCTTAGCTTCCCAAGCAGCTGGGATTACAGGCATGTGCCACCATGTCTGGCTAATTTTGTATTTTTAGGAGAGATGGGGTTTCTCCATGTTGGTCAGGCTGGTCTCAAACTTCCAACCTCAGGTGATCCATATGCCTCGGCCTTCCAAAGTGCTGGGATTACAGGCATAAGCCACCGTGCCCAACCTGGTCTATTTATTTTTAATTTTTTTGTACAGACAGAGTCTCACTATGTTGACCAGGCAGGCAGGTCCTACCTCAGCCTCCCAAAGTATTGGGATTTACAGGCATGAGCCACCATGCCTGGCCAGTAATAAGATTTTTTTTTGGATATGGAGTTTTGCTCTTGTTCCCCAGGCTGGAGTAGAATTGAGCGATCTCAGCTCACTGTAACTTCCGCCTCCTTGGTTCAAGCGATTTTCCTGCTTCAGCCTCCGGAGTAGCTGGGATTACAGATGCCACCACCACGCCCAGCTAATTTTTGTATTATTAGTAGAGACAGAGTTTCACCATGTTGGCCAGGCTGGTCTCAAACTCCTGACCTCAAGTGATCCACTCACCTTGGCCTCCCAAAGTGCTGGGATTACAGGCATGAGCCACCTCACCCGGCCCTCTTTTTCTCTTTTTTTTTTAGACGGAGTCTCGCTGTGTCCCCGAGGGTGGAGTGCAGTGGCACAATCTGGGCTCACTGCAACCTCCATCTCCCGGATTCAAGCGATTCCCCTGCCTAAGACTCCTGAGTATCTGGGACTACAGGTGCACGCCACCACGCCTGACTGATTTTTTGTATTTTAGTAGAGACAGGGTTTCACCATGGCCAGGATGAACTCCTGACCTCATGAACTCCTGACCTTGTGATCCCCCCACCTCGGCCTCCCAAAGTGCTGGGATTACAGGCGTGAGCCACTGCACCTGGCCTCTTTTTCTTTTTCTTTTTTTTTTTGAGATGGAGTCTCACTGTTGTTGCCCAAGCTGGAGTGCAATGGCGCGATCTTGGCTCTCTGTAACCTCCACCTCCCAGGTTCAAGTAATTCTCCTACCTCAGCCTCCCGAGTAGCTAAGATTAAGGCACCTGCCACCAGGCCCAGCTAATTTTTTGTACTTTTAGTAGAGACAGGGTTTCAGTATGTTGGTCAGGATAGTCTCAAACTCCTGACCTCAGGTGATCCACCCATCTAGGCCTCCCAAAGTGCTGGGATTACAGGCATGAGCCACCGCGCCCGGCCCGAGCTCCTCTTTTCTTTTGCTCTTCTGACAGCTGAACAGGAAAGAGACACCCTGGCCAGGTGCAGTAGCTCTTGGCCAGTAGTCCCAGCACTTTGGGAGGCCAAAGTGGGAGGATTGCTTGAGCCCAGGAGTTCCAGACCAGCCTGGGCAACATAGCAGAGACCCTGTCTCAATTTAAGAAAAAAGAAAATGACACCCTCATTCCAACCTTCCTCTGTGGCTCTGAGGAGAGGGAGTGCTCCCCGCTCTCAGGCAGTGGTTCTCTGTGTTGCTGAAGTTGCAGGTATCCTGAGAGCAGCAGTAGGTGTGAGGAATGCCCAGAGGCTATGGACAGAGGTCTGGAAAGTCAGACAGTGACAGCAGGAAGCCACTGGACCCACCTCCATTCCCATGGAAGTCACCCCATTTCCTGCCATATCTAAATTGGCCTGCATGGTGGCATCGCCTGTCTCTGGCTTGAGGATGGTAGAGAGACACCTGCCTCAAAGGTAGATGTACCACAAGCTGCCCAAGAAAACGACTAGAAGGAGACAGGACTTACTCTTTGCCAATGAGACCACTGTAACCAAATTCCATTAATGTCATTAGTCAGCTAGTAAGTAGTTGGTCATTCTGTTTCCCATTCCAAAGTCCTAAAAGAAAGAGGGACAAGTAAATGCCTCTACTTGATGGTGACCGTGATAACGACTTACCTTGAATGAGCACTCACTGTGTGCCAGACCCTGCCTTGAATCCTTTACATTAATTGTCTTCTTTATTCACCGTAACCCTATGAAGCAGGTACTACTCTGTGCATTCCATTTTTTTTAGACAGAGTCTCACTCCATTGCCTAGGATGGAGTGCAGTGGTACGATCTCGGCTCACGGAAACCTCTGCCTCCTAGGTTCAAGCGAGCCCAGGCTCTGTCACCCAGGCTGTAGTTCACTGGCTGAATCTCAGCTCACTGCAACCCCCATCTCCTGGGTTCAAGCAATTCTCCTGCCTCAGCCTCTCAAGTAGCTGGGATTACAGGTGACTGCCACCTTGTCTGGCTAATTTTTGTATTTTTAGTAGAGACAAGGTTTCATCATATATTTTACCATGTTGGCCAGGTTGGTCTTGAACTCCTGATCCGCCTGCCTCAGCCTCCCAAAGTGCTGAGATTATAGGCGTGAGCCACTGTGCCCAGCCTAAATTCTTCCTAACTGTTGAACAAGGGCCCTGCATATTATGTAGCCAGTCCTTTGTGAACTGTGGAAACTGCCCAGCTGCCTGGAAGTGGGCCTCTTGGGAGGCGGCCCTGTGTTGGCAAGAGAACGTTGGCTTCCCTTTGTTTCGTGGGGTTCTCCCTGAGGACTCATGCTGCCCCAGTTCTTGCAGCTGGTTCCTGGCCTGCCTTCAGCCCCGCCAGCCATATGGCATGGGTGGCGGCTATGGGGGAGGTGTCTGCAGGATCCTTGGTGGCAAGCTTCAACTGGAGCCATAGGATTTCCTAGTCAGAAAGACCTCAGCAGTCATCAGCTGCAACCCTCCCACTACAGAAAAAAGGAACCTGAGGCCCAGAGAGGGAAGAGGGTGGTGTGAAGTTACACAGCAAGTAGGTGTTTAGACTTAAAAAAGGGGTTCTTTCTTTATGGCCTACACCCTGCTGAGGGCAGACCAGCAGTGAAAAGAAGGAGGGCTCATTTAGCATTGGGCTGAGCCTTGGAAGACCTCTCTCATCTTTTTTTTTTTTTTTTTTTTTTTTGAGACAGAGACTTGCTCTGTTGCCCAGGCTGGAGTGCAGAGGCACAATCTTGGGTCACTGCATCCTGTGACTCCTGGATTCACATGATTCTCCTGCCTCAGCCTCCCGAGTAGCTAGGATTACAGGCGCCCACCACTGCACTTGGCTAACTTTTGTATTTTTAAGAGAAATGGGGTTTCATCATGTTGGCCTAGGCTGGTCTCGAGCTCCCGCCTCAGTCTCCCAAAGTGCTGGGATTACAAGTGTGAGCCACTGTGCCCAGACTCTTAATTAAATCATGTGGATTTAGGTTTAGCTCCTGGAGGCAGAATCTCTGCTGTCTGGGAGCAGCCCTGCATGAGATTTAATCAAAGCAGCCCAGCCCAGCCAAACAGGTGCATAAATTCCCTTTAAAATGAAGAAAGGATGGGGCAAGATTGTAAAAAATTAAGAAAAATACTAAAACCTGAGCTAGGCATGGTGGCTTATGCCTGTAGTCCCAGCACTTTGGGATACCGAGGCGGGAAGATCACTTGAGCTCAGGAGTTCAAGACCAGCCTGGGCAACATAGCAAGGCCCCTGTCTCTTAAAAATAAAAATCAGCTGGGCATAGTGGCGCATGTCTGTAATCCCAGCGCTTTGGGAGGCTGAGGTGGGCAGATCATTAGGTCAGGAGTTCGAGACCAGCCTGAGCAACATGGCGAAACCCCATCTCTACTAAAATACGAAAATCAGCTGGGCATGATGGTGTGTACCTATAATCCCAGCTACTTAGGAGGCTGAGGCAGGAGAATTGCTTGAACCTGGGAGGTGGAGGTTGCAGTGAGCCAAGATTGTGCCACTGCACTCCAGCCTGGGCAACAGAGCGAGACTCCATCTCAAGGAAAAAAAAAAATCAACGTAAACAACAACCAGGCCAAGTGCAGTGGCTGATGCCTGTAATCTCAGCACTTTGGGAGGCTCAGACTGGTGGATCACAAGGTCAGGAGTTCGAGACCAGTCTGGCCAATATGGTGAAACCCCTGTCTCTACTAAAAAAAACCCGAAAAACAAAAAACCTGATTACCCAGCAGAGCACCCTTGCAGGATGCATCTGATAGAGTGGTGTGTTCTGTGTTCTGGTGGCCACACCTGCAGCGTGCACACCCGGGGCCAGCCCCAGTGCTGGGGGCTTTCCAACACTGAGCTCACTCAATTCACCCAACAAACCTGTCAGATGCTTATTTTTGTTCTCACTGTGTAGATGTAGAAATTCGGACTCAAGGAGATAACGCGCCTTTCGTTAGGTTTCTTTTGCAATGCTTTTAGAGCTCACTGATCAAATGAGATAATGCATAGGAAGTGTTATACACAATGCTAAGTGCATACATAGTAAACGTCTGAGAAAGGTTAGTTAGGTAAGATCCTACTGACTGGAAACGGTAAAACTAGGATTCAAATTCAGGCATATCCAATTCTAACTCTGTGCTCTATTTCAGTTATCAAGACTGTCCCAGGCTGGGCGTGGTGGCTCATGCCTGTAATCCCAGCACTTTGGGAGGCCAAGGTGGGTGGATCGCCTGAGGTCAGGAGTTGGAGACCAACCTGGCCAACATGTTGAAACCCCATCTCTTAAAAAAAAAAAAAAAAAAAAAAGGCCAGGAGTAGTGGCTCATGCCTGTAATCCAAGCACTTTGGAGGCCAAGGCAGGCGGATCACCTGAGGTCGGGAGTTCAAGATCAGCCTGACCAACATGGTGAAACCCTGTCTTAAAAAAAAAAAAAAAAAAAGACTGTCTCAGTGCCCAAGCCCTGTTAAGTTAAACCTCAATTAATTTGAACTCAGCTATCTAGAGCTCACAATTAACTTGGTTTTTTTTCTTGAGCTTTCAATCCTTAGGGGAAAAAAAACAAATCTTCAAGACACAAACTAGGATTCAGTACAAGCCAGAGCTTGTACTGAAGTGAAGGTCCCTAAGGAGCTCTGGTTGACCTAGAGCCAGGAAGTAAGGGCTAGAAGCAAGGCATTCAAACTAGAATTAGTCTATAGGCCAGGTGTGGTGGCTCAAGCCTGTAATCCCATCACTTTGAGAGGCTCAGATCACTTAAGGCCAGGAGTTCGAGACCAGCCTGGCCAACATGGTGAAACCCTGTCTCTACTAAAAATACAAAAATTAGCCAGACGTGGTGGTATGTGCCTCTAATCCCAGCTACTCAGGAGGCTGAGGCAAGAGAATCACTTGAACCTGGAAGGCGAAGGTTGCAGTGAGTTAAGATCATGCCACTGCACTCCAGCCTGGGAGACAGAGTGAGACTCCATCTCAAAAAAAAAAAAAAAATTTTGCAGGAAAGGAAGAAAGGAAGCTCTTTACCAGACCTTAAATCAGTCAAGAAAGATTCAGTTTTATTCAGGAAGAAAGGATTTTTTTAACAAATGGGTCTCACTGTGCTGTCCAGATTGGCCTCGAACTCCTGGGCTCAAGGGATCCTCCCACCTCAGCCTTCTAAGTAGCTAGGACTACAGGTGCATGCCACCACACCTGGCTAGAAGAAAGGATTTCTAACACAGGTTAAAATTATTTATTTTAAACATCAAGGAATATATAGTTTAGAAGACTAAACCCATGTCAATCAGGAATTCAGTTGCATACAATGGTCATTAGGCTCTGGTTATTTGAGGTCCAGCTGTGTTAGCGCAGAACCCAGAAGCCTCCCTTATACTGATACCCATGGTGCCAGCTTTCCTTATACCAATGTCTTGGGTGTGGCTGAAGAGAAGATAGAGTCAGCTTCTCTCTGGGCCTCTGTTAACCATGAGCAGCCAGACAAGTACGGAGGATGTTGGGGTTTGTGAATTGCTAAAGTTTATAGTGAAGCCTAGAGGCTGCATCTGTCTCAACTCACTCCCTGCCCTGCACTGGCTAGTGTTCCTGGTCAGTCCCATTCCCTTTGTCAGCCTGAGCTTCTGGGCAGAGGCTGATGGGACAGCTGGCTCTGATGCAGACCTCTGCTCAACTACTGGCATTTCAGTGCCCCAGGGTGGATGCTAGGTTGCAGGGGAGCAAAAGTGTGGGCTGGAACTGGCTGATTCCATTCAAGGTCCATTGCAGCTCTTTAAAACCCAGATGTTCCGTGGAGGCAGGCAGGGCACATGCATGAGAAAAGTTGTCAGGTTGGAACAGTAGTGAACTTGAAGGCAGGGGTCCATCCAACTCTCACTTATGGTTTCCAAGCAGGAATGAAGACCAGGGTTGCCAGACATTCCAATTTCTCAGAGAAGCCAGACATTCAGATACTTTTTTATTCTTTCTTTCTTTATTTTTATTTTATTTTATTTATTTATTTATTTTAAAGACGGGGTTTCACCATATTGGTCAGACTAGTCTAGAACTCCTGACCTCAGGTGATCCGCCCACCTCAGCCTCCCAAAGTGCTGGGATTACAGGCGTGAACCACCATGCCCGGCACTTTTTTATTCTTTGTTTTGAGACAGAGTCTTGCTCTGTTGCCCAGGCTGGAGCACAGTGGCGCAATTTAGGTTCAGTGCAACCTCTGCATCCTAGGCTCAAGAAATTCTTGTGCCTCAGCCTCTTGAGTAGCTGGAATTATAGGCACATGTCACTACGCCTGGCTAATTTTTATATTTTTAGTAGAGACAGGGTTTCACCATGTTGGCCAGGCTGGTCTTGAACTTCTGGCCTCCAGTGATCCACCAGGCTCGGCCTCCCAAAGTGCTGGGATTACAGGTGTGAGCCACTGTGCCTGTCCACGCTCTTAGTTTTTTGTTTGTTTGTTTTCTGAGATAGAGTTTTGCTCTTGTTGCCTGGGGGCACTATGTTGGCTCACTGCAACCTCTGCCTACCAGGTTCAAGTGATTATCCTGCCTCAGCCTCCCAAGTAGCCGGGAATACAGGCACATGCCACCATGCCTGGCTAATTTTGTATTTTTTGTAGAGATAGGGTTACACCACGTTGGCCAGGCTGGTCTCAAACTCCTGATCTCAGGTGGTCTGCCCACTTCGGCCTCTCTAAGTGCTAGGATTACAGGTGTGAGCCACCATGCCCGGCCCCGGTTCTTAGTTTTTTGGGTTTTAAGTCCATGAACTGCTGAAGGCTCTTAGTTTTTTTTTTTTTTTTGAGATAGAGTTTTGCTCTGTCACCACGCGCCAGGCTGGAGTGCAGTGGCACGATGTTGGCTCACTGCAACCTCCGGCTTCCTGGTTCAAGCAATTCTCCTTCCTTAGCCTCCTGAGTAGTTGGGACTACAGGCACACACCACCAAGCCCAGCTAATTTTGGTATATATATATATATTTTTTTGAGACGGAGTTTCGCTCTTGTTACCCAGGCTGGAGTGCAATGGCGCAATCTCGGCTCACCACAACCTCCGCCTCCTGGGTTCAGGTAATTCTCCTGCCTCAGCCTCCTGAGTAGCTGGGATTTGCCTCAGCCTCCTGAGTAGCTGGGATTACAGGCACGCGCCACTATGCCCAGCTAATTTTTTGTATTTTTAGTAGAGACGGGGTTTCACCATGTTGACCAGGATGGTCTCGATCTCTTGACCTCGTGATCCACCCACCTCGGCCTCCCAAAGTGCTGGGATTACAGGCGTGAGCCACCGCGCCCGGCCGGCTCTTAGTTTTTAAATGCTTCTCCTCCTCCTTCTTCTTCCTCTTCCTTTTCTCCTCCTCCTCCTCCTTCTTCTTTTCTCCTTTCCGTACTTTCCTCCTCCTCCTTTCTTTTTCTTAGTCTTTCTTCTCTTCCTGTTTGTTTTTCCAGAAACATCAGCACATATAGGCTTCTATTTACAACCTCTGGGATGAGAAACTGGGGAGGAGAAGGCTGCGGACAATTTAATCAGCCAGAGCTGGAAGGACCACAGAATCTCACCATGTCACAAATGAGGGACCAGGGCAGAGGGGCCTGCCCAAGGGCAGGTGGTGTGGTCAGTGCTGGAGCCAGCACTGGAAGCCAGGGCTCAGGCTCCATCCAAAAGGAGGATTTCAGTCCCTGAGGCTGAATTAGTGGGGGGAGATTTGCACCAGAGAGATTGGAGTTAGTTGTAAAGAACTTCCCAGCAAGCCGAGGTGGGTGGTGTAAGGTTTGTTCTTGCCGAGTTTAAAAGGAAGAACCTGAGGCCAACACAAGAAGATCCAACATGAAGGGTTTATTCAGGCTCCCGGGCAAGGTTCTGCGGTCCGACAGGAGGGGCCAGAGAAGTCGCACGGACTCCGCTCAGACGTGGTTTTTTATAGGGAGTAAAGGAGCTCGATTGGTTGTGGGAGAGCAGGACTACTATTGGGTAAGGTTACAAGCCTTTGTTTGCATACAGGACCCGGCTGCTATTGGCTAGAAAGACTTGGCTGCTATTGGCTAGAATCACAAGACCCCGCTTGCATACTGGGTTCTTTAAGGGACGGCCAGGCTGTGCAAGAAAAGGAGACGGGAAGGGCCGGGCGCGGTGGCTCAAGCCTGTAATCCCAGCACTTTGGGAGGCCGAGGCAGGTGGATCACGAGGTCAAGAGATCGAGACCATCCTGGTCAACATGGTGAAACCCCGTCTCTACTAATACAAAAAATTAGCTGGGCATGGTGGCGCGTGCCTGTAATCCCAGCTACTCAGGTGGCTGAGGCAGGAGAATTGCTTGAACCCAGGAGGCGGAGGTTGCGGTGAGCCGAGATCGCGCCATTGCACTCCAGCCTGGGTAACAAGAGCGAAACTCCGTCTCAAAAAAAAAAAAAAAAAAAAAAAAAAAAAAAGAAAAGGAGAAGGGAACATGTCTGAGCATGTCCGAGCTTTAGGAAAAAAGAGGGGGGGATGTGTGTCCAAGCTCCTGGAGAGGCAACCGGCCTTACAGGTGGCTCATGAGGTCAGGAGTTCATGACCAGCCTGGCTGATATGGTGAAACTCCGTCTCTACTAAAAATACAAAAATTAGCCGGGTGTGGTGGTGTGCACTTGCAGTCCCAGCTACTTGGGAGGCTCAGGCAGAAGAATCGCTTGAACCCAGGAGGCGGAGGTTGCAGTGAGTTGAGATTGCGCCACTGCACTCCAGCTTGGCGACAGAGTGAGACTCTGTCTCAAACAGACAAACAAACAAAAACTTCCCAGCAGCAAAGATGGGGGAACTGAGGCAGGGGGAAAAGCCGTGCTCTCCCGCAGGCAGGACTGGTGCTTTACTTCATGGATATGGCACCAGCCCCGCAGACTTGGTCACTTGCCTGGTCTGCTGTCTGTCTTCCCATCTGCTGTGTGCAGCATCTGCCTTGGTTCTGAGGGTCTGCCTCATACACTCTGAGCATTTGCTTTGTGGGATCTTGCCCTTTGACTCTTTTTAAATGGATCTTCTGCCCCCGTTTGGCCCTGTTCCCAGTGCAAAGAACCCATATGGTAGCTACAGAAAGCGAGTACCTTTGTTCTGTGGGGAATGGCTGTTTCTCAGTTTGGATGATGAAAAGAGATACTCATTTGTCTACAAATGCTGGGAGCTGGGGTCCTCACAGAATGCAGTGTCTTCCTCTCACCTTAGCCTCTTTGGCTGCAGAGGGCCTCTAAGCTGAGATTGCATGCGAGGTAGGTCCCACCACAGTCTTTCCTGGCAGCTCCTCTGTGAGTCCTTTGCCCATGACCACAGTCCTGGGTCTCTCTCTACCTGAGGGGAGAGAGCTGGAGGAATAGAGGAGTAGATTCTGCAAACTACCCATGGGCAGCCAGCTGCTGTTTTGTGCTAGTTCTGAAATAGGTCACTGCTGAGTCTGTTCTTTTGAGGAAAAAGGACAGAAGAGGATCCCAGGGCTTCCTCCTTATATCTATACCTTTCCATTGCCTGGAATGAGCATCAAGGATATAGGAGGAGACAGTCTCAGCCAGTTAAACATTAATCATTGAACTGGGAAGCTGTAGGCCTGGCTTACAGGCTGCCATTAACTGCTGGTGACCTTGATAAGTCACCTTCCCTCGCTGGGCCTCAGTTTTCTTCTCATTTTACTTATTATTATTATTGTTGAGACAGAGTTTCACTCTGTTGCCCAGGCTGGAGTGCAGTGTCAAAATCTTAGCTCACTGCAACCTCCCCCTCCTGGGTCCAAGCGATTCTCCTGCCTCAGCCTCCGGAGTAGCTGGAATTACAGGTGCCCACCACAACACCTGGCTAATTTTTATATTTTTTAGTAGAGACAGGGTTTCACCATGTTGGCCAAGTTGGTCTCAAACTCCTCACCTCAGGGGATCCACCCGCCTTGGCCTCCCAAAGTGCTGAGATTATAGGCGTGAACCACTGATCTTATTTTAATAAGAATGTTGGATTAGAGGCCAGACATGGTGGCTCACACCTGTAATCCCAGCACTTTGAGAGGCCGAGGTGGGTGGATCACCTGAGGTCAGGAGTCCTAGACCAGTCTGGCCAACATGGTGAAACCCCATCTCTACTAAAAATACAAAAATCGGTTGGGCATGGTGGCAGGTGCCTGTAATCCCAGCTACTTGGGAGGCTGAGGCAGGAGAATCGCTTGGATCTGGGAGGCAGAGGTTGCAGTGAGCCGAGATCATGCCATTGCACTCCAGCCTAGGCAACAGAGTGGTTTTTTGAGACTCTGTCTCAAAAACAAAAAAATTAAAAAAAAAAAAAGAATGTTGTATTAGATTAGGTTCCCAGATTTGAAGCTTTCATAGATAAATAAAATTTCTATCCCTATCAAAAACAGAAAAGGTTTAGATTTATTTCTTTTTCTGAGACTGAGTCTTGCTCTGTTACCCAGGCTGGAGTGCAATGGCATGATCTCGGTTCACTGCAACCTCTGCCTCCCAGGTTCACGTGATTATCCTGCCTCAGCCTCCCGAATAGCTGGGATTACAGGCATGCACCACCACATCCGGATAATTGTTTACATTTTTGTTAGAGATGGGGTTTCACCATGTTGGCCAGGCTGGTCTCGAACTCCTGACCTCAAGTGATCTGCCCATCTTGGTCTCCCAAAGTGTTGAGAATACAGACGTGAGCAACTGCACCCCACCCCATTCTCTTTTTTTTTTTTTTTTTTTGAGACAGAGGCTTACTTTATCACCCAGGCTGGAGTGCAATCGCTCGATCTCGGCTCACTGCAACCTCCGCCTCCTGAGTTCAAGCCATTCTCCTGTTTCAGCCTCCCAAGTAGCTGGGACTACAGGTGCATGCCACCACACCCAGCTAATTTTTTTTTTTTTTTTTTTTTAGTAGAGATGGGTTTTCACTGTGTTAGCCAGGATGGTCTTGATCTCCTGACCTTGTGATCTGCCTGCCTTGGCCTCCCAAAGTGCTGGGATTACAGGTGTGAGCCACCACACCTGGCCCCATTCTCATTTTTGACCGACAACCAAAGCCCAAGGCATGTCTTTCAGTCTTAGCTGGTAGCTGGGAATCAGGTTCCTGGTCCAACCTCTGACCCTCCAGGAGCTGGAACTAGTCACATTCCCAGCGAGACCCTCTTTCTCCATGTTGGGCCTTCAGAAGAGACTTTATTGAGTGTGCAGGGTGTAGCTGTAGTTAGTGGCATGTTAGTGAAATGACACATGACCCAGGTCCTCTTTTCCAAGGACTAAGGAAGTTACTATTTATAGTGATGTGAGGTTAATCCTCTTATGTAAAGAATTCCATCCTGATTTACTTAAGGTACTCTTTGATGCCAAATGTAACCTTTTAAAAGAATAATAACAATTTGAGTCATGGCACCCAAAAATAAAATAAAATAAAATAAAATAAAATAAGAATAATAACAACAATTGGGCCGGGTGTGGTGGCTCATGCCTGTAATCTCAACACTTTGGGAGGCCAAGGTGGATGAGGTCAGGAGTTTAAGACCAACACGATTGGGCCGGGCATGGTGGCTCACGCCTATAATCCCAGCACTTTGGGAGGCTGAGGCGGGTGGATCATGAGGTCAAGAGATCGAGACCATCCTGGTCAACATGGTGAAACCCCGTCTCTACTAAAAATACAAAAATTAGCTGGGCATGGTGGCGCGTGCCTGTAGTCCCAGCTACTCGGGAGGCTGAGGCAGGAGAATTGCTTGAACTCAGGAGGCGGAGGTTGCGGTGAGCCAAGATCACGCCATTGCACTCCAGCCTGGGTAACAAGAGCGAAACTCCATCTCAAAAAAAAAAAAAGACCAACACGATGAAACTCCGTCTCTACTAAAAATACAAAAAATTAGCTGGGCGTGGTGGTGGGCATCTGTAATCCCAGCTACTTGAGAGGTTGAGGCAGGAGAATCACCTGAACCCAGGAGGCGGCGAGATCGCATCATTGCACTCCAGCCTGGGTGAGAAGAGTGAAACTCTGTCTCAAAAAAAAAAATAAAATAAAATAACGACAATCAATGGCTGACGTATTTATTTTTTCATTTATTTCTTTAATCATCCCTTATTATGGGCAAAGTACTTTTTACAAATTCCATATAATTCTTGCAAAAAACACAAATACTTTGAGCTAAGTATTTGTGTATATTTTCCAGATAATGTGCTAGATAAAATGGTCACAAATTCTTTGTCACTTCTCTCTCAAAGAGGTGGGGTCTAGGTCCCCTCCACTTGAATCTTGTTGGACCCTGTGTCCTATCTCACTTGCCCAAGAGAATGCTACAAAAGTGGCATTCTGGGACTCCTGTAGCTGAAGATGCTTCTCTCTGAATCTCTTGAAATCTATTGGGCTGGGCATGGTGGCTCACGCCTGTAATCCCTGCACTTTGGGAGACAGAGGTGGGCAGATTGCTTTGAGCTCAGGAATTCAAGATCAGCCTGGGCGACATGGTGAGACCCCATCAGAAAAAAAATACAGAAGACTCCTACAAAACAAAACCAAAAATTAGGTGGGTGTGGTGGCATGCCCCTGTAGTCCCAGCTACTTGGGAGGTTGAGGTAGGAGGATCAGGAAAGCAGAGGCTGCAGTGAGCTAAGATTACACCACTGTTAGGACTCTCCTAAGAATGCAGCTTCCACACAGAGAGAAGTTGATTCCAAATGGAGAGATCACGTACAGATGCTCCAGATAACAGTGCAGGCCAGTTCCCGGCGAGCAGCCAGCAAGTGAGTGTGCCATCTTGGACACTGTGCCCCAAGCAAGCCTCCACGTGGCTGCAGCTCTAGCTCTGACCAACACTACATGGAAGAGAAGAACCACCCAGCTGATCCTGGTCAACTCACAGAATTGAGACAGAAAGTAAACTTGTTTAAAGCCTTGAAGTTTGGGAGTGGTTTATTATGCAACAATAGAGAACTGGAGGGATGAGAAAGCTAAACATCAGATGATATTATTATTCCTGTTTCTACAGCTGATAAAATAAAGGCCCAGAGAAGTTAAATAACTTACCTGAGGTCACACAGCTAAGGAGCTGATGGAGGAGTTAGTGGGCTTTTCTCCATATCCGACTCCCAAACCAAGTGCTTAAAAGTATGTGGGACATTAGGATGGGGATGTCTTTTTTTCTTTTTTGTGTAATTTTCAACTACCCACCTGCTAGCCCCAAGCCTCACCCCTGCCTTCCATGTGCCTGAGCAGGGCCACCTGTATTGGACTGTGATGCCAGTGAGATATGAACGTTTATGGTGTTAAGCCACTGGGATTTTAGGGTTTATCTGTATCACCTCTTAACTAATGCATTTTTTTTTTTTTTTTTTTTTTTGAGACAGAGTCTTGCTCTGTTGCCCAGGCTGGAGTGCAGTGGGGCGATCTTGGCTCACCACAACCTCCATCTCCCAGGTTCAAGCGATTCTCGTGCCTCAGCCTCCAGAGTAGCTGGGACTACAGGTGTGTACCACCACACCTGTAATTTTCTTTTTTTTTTTTTTGGAGATGGAATCTTGCACTCGCCCAGGCTGGAGTGCAGTGGCACAATCTTGGCTCACCACAACCTTCATCTCCTGGATTCAAGCAATTCTCCTGCCTCAGCCTCCCGAGTGGCTGGGACTACAGGTGTGTGCCACCGTGACCGGCTAATTATTTTGTATTTTTAATAGAGATGGTGTTTCTACATGTTGGCCAGGCAAACTCCTGATCTCAGGTGATCCATCTGCTTCAGCCTCCCAAAGTGCTGGGATAATAGGCATAAGCCACCATTCCTGGCCTGATTTTTTTTTTTTTAAAGACGGGGTCTCAGGCCGGGAGTGGTGGCTCAAGCCTGTAATCCCAGCACTTTGGGAGGCTGAGGCGGGTGGATCACGAGGTCAAGAGATCGAAACCATCCTGGTCAACATGGTGAAACCCTGTCTCTACTAAAAATACAAAAAATTAGCTGGGCATAGTGGCGCGTGCCTGTAATCCCAGCTACTCAGGAGGCTGAGGCAGGAGAATTGCCTGAACCCAGGAGGCGGAGGTTGCGGTGAGCCGAGATCGCGCCATTGCACTCCAGCCTGGGTAACAAGAGCAAAACTCCGTCTCAAAAAAAAAAAAAAAAAAAAAAAAAGACGGGGTTTCACCATGTTGGTCAGGCTGGTCTTGAACTCCCGACTTCAGGTGATCCGCCCGCCTTGGCCTCCAAAGTGCTTGGATTACAGGCATGAGCCACCACACCTGGCCTGATTTTTGTATTTTTAGTAGAGACAGGTTTCGCCATGCTGGCCAGGCCATTCTCGATCTTCTGGCCTCAAGAGATCTTTCCCATCTCTCAAAGTGCTGGCATTACAGGTGTGGGTCACTGCACCTATCCCTATTTTGTTTTTAATGGAAGAAGGATCAAACGGATGAATCTTGTGTCTATTTCCCCTAGGACACTTGACAAGTTTGGAGGACAGGGCATCTACCTTCTTCCTGCCTGCAAAGTCTCTGATCTTTCCCCACATCTACTAACATTTTCTTTATTGTATCATACCTAACATTATTACCAAATTATTTCAGTTCGTAATATCTATATATACATCTAGTACATGTACCTATACAATTAGCATCTGTGATTATTCGATTGGTCTGGTTCTCCCACCAGGCTTTGGGCCATGACTGAGAGTGGCCTTGCCTAGTATAAGGGTGTCACTCAGATGTACGGAGCAGCAGCCAAGTCTCCAGGAGCCCCAGTGACTCAGAGGCCTGGAGTCTCTCTTCTGTGGCCACAGGGCTCCCACTTTCATGAGCAGAGATTATGCAAAGGTTACCTCTACTAACCAAAGGAAGAAATGGATGTTTACACTCCCTGTTACTTCCAGTTCAGCAAAATGACTAACATAGTCACTGCTGTCCGCCAGGCACTTGACATGTATTATTACGCCATCATCCTTACATTTGTCATGTTTATATCTACAAAGTGGGCATCATCACCCCCGCTTTATAGATGAGGAAACGGAAGTTCAGAGAAGTGAAGCAACTCCCTGAGTTCTCACACTGTAAGAGGTATTGCTAGGATTCAAGCCAGGTCTGTCAGATGCCAAGGACTCTGCTCTGTCCATGAGGCACCTGCTACTCAAAAATGTGGCCCAGGGATCACCAGAGCATTGGCATCTCTGGAGTGTTAGCGATGCAGACCTCAAGCCCCGCTCCAGACCTAGTGAATCAGAATTTGTAGCTTAAGGAGAGCCCCCAGGGGATTTGTAATAATTGTGTGCACTTGTATGCATGTTAAAGTCTTAGAAACACCTTGACTCCCAGGAGGTGGCAGGGAAACCCCAACATAGGTCCTCTTGGGAAGAAGATGAAATTATATGTTCCTTTTATTTTCTTTCTTTCTTTTTTTTTTTTTTTGAGACGGAGTTTCGCTCTCGTTACCCAGGCTGGAGTGCAATGGCGCGATCTTGGCTCACCGCAACCTCCGCCTCCTGGGTTCAGGCAATTCTCCTGCCTCAGCCTCCTGAGTAGCTGGGATTACAGGCACGTGCCACCATGCCCAGCTAATTTTTTTTTTTTTTGTATTAGTAGAGACGGGGTTTCACCATGTTGACCAGGATGGTTTCGATCTCTTGACCTCGTGATCCACCTGCCTCGGCCTCCCAAAGTGCTGGGATTACAGGCTTGAGCCACCGCGCCCAGCCTATTTTCTTTCTTTTTTTTTGAGACAGGATCTTGCTTTGTCATCCAGGCTGGAATGGATGAATTTGGCTGTTTGCACTTGGAGGATGCCTTTGGCATAGATGCATCCTTCTTTCTGTTCAGAGAAGGTGAAACCCAACCTCCAGTTATTTGCCCCCTAGTCAGGCCCAAAGCCCAAAGCCCAAACTCAACTTACGCTTGGAGCCCTTCTGAAGTGTTTCTTCCTTGCAGGGTGAGTCCCCCACTTTTACTAGGGGTTGGAAGCTGATCTTCATTTGAGTGTGGCTGGAGCAGAGAGGGGAAGTGTGGTGAGATGAGCTGGTTAGACTTGACCCTAAAGGCAAGGGGGAGTCACTGGAGCCTCTCACTCGTAGTCAATGTCTGCCCACCTTGGCCATTTTTCAGTTCCTGAAGTCCTGTTTTTCCCAGATCAGGGCCTTTGTACATGCAGCTTCCACTGCTTGGCAAAGTCTCCCCACCTCTCTTCACTAATTCCTACTCATCATTCACAGGCTAGCTCAAACATCACTTCCTCCAGGAAGTCTTCGTTGACTCCCCAGACACGTTCAAGACCCTAGACATAACACACTGTATTTTCCTTCCGTGGCACTTACCACAGTTTGGAGGTGTATATTTGTGTCACTGCTTGCTTAGCATCGGTCTTCCCAAAATTAGGCTGGGAGCGGTGCTGGAATCTGTTTTGCTGGTTCTGTTCTTTTCTGTCTTTCTTTCTTTCTTTCTTTCTGAGATGGGGTTTCACTATACTGGCCAGGTTGGTCTTGAACTCCTGACCACGTGATCCTCCTGCTTTGACCTCCCAAAGTAGGGATTACAGCCATGCACCACCACACCTGGGTTATTTTTGTATTTTTAGTGGAGACAGATTTCACCATGTTGGCCAGGCTGGTCTCGAACTCCTGACTCAGGTGACCTTCCTATCTCGGCCTCCCAAAGTGCTGGGATTCTAGGAGTGAGTCACTGCACCTGGCCTTTGCTGGTTTTCTTGCCAGCATGGAGTGTAGTGACTGCTGGCTCCATAACCAGGACTTCTGGGACCTGATCAACACAGGCCTCTGAAAAGATGGGGATGGATACTCAGGAGTTTGAAGCTCTTGCTAAGATTTGAAGTCAGAGGGACGGTCTGAGGCCACAAAGGCACAGGAAAGACATAGCAAGGGCTTGAGTCAAGGCAGAGGTCACAGGCCTGGCGACTGTGATACATTCCTAAGTCACTGGGGAAGGACAGGTAGAATGTGGAAGAAAGTAGGGGTGGCAAGAGCCACTTGCAGATCCCTACTTGGTAGAGGGAGCATGGCGGTGCCATTCCTGAGATGGGGGTCAGAGATGGTGATGTGCCATCTATATCTCCCACCTCAGCCCTTCTTCCTCCTGGCAGTGGCCTGGACTCTGTCCCCAGGACCAGACACTGGACATAGCTCAGCAGCACAAATCCCTTTTATTAACCATCTTCCCTTTCCCAAGTATGCACAAGTAGAAAATGAACAGTGAAGTACCCTGACAGGGAGGGTCGGGAGAGGATGGGAGGGGGCTCCTGAGGTTAGGCCAAGAGGTCAGATTCCAGTTCCTTTTCCCGACCAGTCCGTCTCTGTGCAATGACTCCCTTAACATCCCCCAACCCCTGAAACACAGCACTGGAGGACTGCAGCCCTGCTAACCAGGCTGTCCTCCTGGCCCTGTCAGGGCAGGTGCTGGCAGAGCTTGGGGCTGTGCCGGAGGCTGACAGAAGACAACAGCACAGTGGGTCTGGCCCCGGGGGCAGAGAAGATCAGGCACCAAGAGGGGATGTGAGAAAAGGCAGCTTATCCATCTGGGGACTGGATAGAAGCCCGCCAGCCTCCAACCAGCTTCTGCTTCTTAGATCAGCCTGCCCTGAGTGGTGGGAGGCTGGGCAGGGACTCCCTCTCATACCCTCTACAGAGGTTTTGGGGAAGAGGGGCCAAGGAAAGGCTAGGGGCTCTAGGTGGAGGAGAAAGTCTGACTGGTGCCTGGGATTGGCCAAAGTGAGAGGGGGCAGCTGAGGGGCTGAGGTGGTCAAAATGGGAATGTAGTGTGGGGTGGGGTGGGAGGTGGGGAGACAGCGTATCTCTACACCCTGCCCGGGGTAACAATGCCAGTCTGACATCAATGTGGCTGGCTGCTGAGGCCAGGCCTGATGGACGTGTGTTGCTGAGGAGGTTGATGAGAGAACCCCCTCTGCCCCCAATTATGTGCATGGGAGAGACTGAGCTACACAGTGAAATGGGACGGGAGGTGAAGAGGTGATGGGGTAAGGGGAAGGAAGGAGCAGACAAGATCCAGACTGGAAGGGAAACTTCCAGGCCAGTGTGGCAGGCTCAAATGTTGCCCATCAGTGACAACCCAGCTGCTTTTTTTGTTTGTTTGTTTTTTAGAGAGGGTCTTTTTCTGTTGCCAGGCGCTAGGCTGGAGTGCAGTGGCGCAATCTCAGCTCACTGCATCTTGCCTCCTGGGTTCAAGCAATTCTCCTGCCTCAGCCTCCCAAGTAGCTGGGACTACAGGCACGCGCCACCATGCCCAGCTAATTTTTGTATTTTAGTTTCACTGTGTTGGCCAAGATGGTCTTGATCTCTTGATCTCGTGATCCACCCGCCTTGGTCTCCCAAAATGCTGGGATTACAGGTGTGACCCACCGCGCCCGGCCTCCTTTTTGTTTTTTTTTTTTGAGACGGAGTTTCACTCTTGTTGTCCAGGCTGGAGTGCAGTGGCGTGATCTCAGCTCATTACAACCTCTGCCTCTTGGGTTCAAGCGGCTCTCCTGCCTCAGCCTCCCAAGTAGCTGGGATTATAGGTGCCCACCACCACACCTGGCTAATTTTTTGTATTTTTAGTAGTGACAGGGTTTTGCCATGTTGGCCAGACTGGTCTTGAACTCTTACCTCAAGTCATCTGCCCACCTTGGCCTCCCAAAGTGTTGGGATTACAGGCATGAGCCACTGCGCCTGGCCCTGCCTTTTTTTTTTTTTTTTTTTTTTTTTGTCTCTGGGTAGTCAGGCTAGGGTTGGTGGGGAAGGAGGCAGGGAGAAGCGAAACCATCACTGAAAAAGGTCAGAGAGGTAGACCCTGATTCTGACCAGCCTAACCCACACAGAGGGTCTGAAAGGTTCCCAGCCTTCTCCATCACCCACCCTGGAGCCTCTGAAAAGGGTCCATCTCAGATAGAAAAGCAGACCCCCCCCGCCCCCAACCTTATGGGGAAAGCTAATGGAGGAGTACTCACAGCACCGTGGCACGGGACAGCCCTTGGCTTCAGAGCCGGGCTGGCACCGTTTGTAAACATTGGACCTGGTGATGTCTGGGGATGGAGGAGGAGAGAGATGCGCAGCCTGGACCATCAGGTTTGGTGAAAGAGACAGGGTGAGGCTCCACAAGGCCTGGGAAATGTCCATTAGTTATGGGAAAGAGGCTGACAGGCCTGGGAAATGTCCTTAGCTATGGGAAAGAGGCTGACAGGCCTGGGAAATGTCCATTAACTATGGGAAAGAGGCTGACAGGCCTGGGAAATGTCCATTAGCTACGGAAAAGAAGCTGACAGGTTCATGACGGGGAGGCCCAGGAAGGTGTGGACAAGGCCTGAATCTACCTGACCGTGCATTTGTATGACTTCAGTGCTACCTTTGGAAATTGCCAGATTCCAGAGGAAGCTACCACTGACCCTGGGGTAATGAGTACAGCTCTTACTCAGGACAGGGTGCTCTGTGGAGGACGGTGGCCTTCTGTCCATAGTGTTCTCTAGAGGGAAGTCAGACTGGATTCTTTCTTATGAGATCTACTGACTTTCTTCACCCATGGATTCCGGGCATGGAGAGGCTGAGAACTGGGGGAGGAGGAAGGTTCCTCTATGACGTGAGATTTCCTGCCACCATCCACGGCACTGCCAGGACTGGGGAGCAGAAAGGGGACTGGGTTGAGCTGTCCAGAGGTGTGGGGCCTGAGTTTGCCCCAGTCCCTGAAAGAGGATGTCCAAATGTCATCCCACCAGCTGGAATGATCGTGGACTAAGAATGGCCCCATAGCTTTAAGCGATGGGTTCCTGGGACCAATGGCAAAGGCCATGTGTTCCCTGGGAGGCAGTGGTTATGACAAGAGATCCACAAAGATGGCGTTGGCTGTGGTCTGGCCGAAGATGAAGGCTCCCAGGGTGACCAAGAGGACTCCGTAGCTGACCAGCACCCACCAGCTGTAGAACAGGGTGAGAGAGGCCTGATCAGTCATCCCATCCCATGACTCTGCAAACTTCAATATAAAACTGTTAATTACTGTAATTATCCCACTTCTCCTGTTGGTAGAGCACTTCCTACTTCCCAAAGACTTCACTTTGAAGGTATGTGGGGTCAGGTACATTGTCCCTTGTCCACAGGTAAGAAGACCAATATTTAATAGGAGTAACTGATTGGTCATATCATGCCAGAATTCGAATGTAGGTATCTCATGAGGCCAAGGAGTTTAAGACAGGCCTGCACAACAAGGTAAAACACTGTCTCTACAAAAAATAAAATAAGTAGCTGGGTATAATGGTGCATGCCTGTAGTCACCGCTACCTGGGAGCCTGAGGTGAGAGGATCATTTGAGCCTAGGAGTTGAGGCTGCGGTGAGCTATGACTGCACCACTGCACTCTAGACCGGAGACTCTAGTCTAGAGACTCCACTCTAGAGACAAAGTAAGACTCTGTCTCTAAAAAAATTGTTTTAGAGACAAAGTTTCACTCTCATTGCCCAGGCTGGAGTGCAATGGCACAATCTTGGCTCACTGCAACCTCCGCCTCCTGGGTTCAAGTGATTCTCTTGCCTCAGCTTCCCAAGTAGCTGGGATTGTAGGCGTGTACCACCATGCATGGCTAATTTTGTACTTTTAGTAGAGACATGGTTTCACCATATTGGTCAGGCTGATCTTGAACTCCTGACCTCAAGTGATCCACCCGCCCTGGCCTCCCAAAGTGCTGGGATTACAGGTGTGAACCACAGTGCCTGGCCAAAAAATTTTTTTAATTTTTAATTTTTTTGTCTCCTGAGACTCTGTCATTCAATCTTCTTTAAAAAAATAAAATAGGCTGGGTACAGTGGCTCACCTATATAAATCCTAGCACTTTGGGAGCCCGAGGTGGGTGGATCACTTGAGGTCAAGAGTTTGAGACCAGCCTGGTCAACATGGTGAAACCCCATCTCTACCAAAAGTATAAAAAATTAGCCAGGTATGGTGGCACACGCCTGTAGCCCCAGCTACTCGGGAGGCTGAGGCAGGAGAATTGCTTGAACTTGGGAGGTGGAGTTTGCAGTGAGCCAAGACTGTGCCACTGCACTCCAGCCTGGTGACAGAGCAAGATTCCATCTCAAAAATATTTTATTTTTTTTAGAGATGGGGTTTCACCATGTTGGCCAGAATGGGCCATCTCCTGACCTTGTGATCCGCCTGCCTTGGCCTCCCAAAGTGCTGGGACTACAGGTGTGAGCCGCTGCGCCCGGCCCCTCAAAAATAAATAAGTAAAATAAAATATTTTTAAAAGCTGCAGATATTCTAATACTGATGCAGTTAAGTAAAAAAAAAGCAAGTGGCAGGCCAGATGTAGTGGCTCAGGCTTGTAATCCCAGCACTTTGGGAGGCTGAGGCAGGAGGATCACTTGATTTCAGGAGTGCAAGACCAGTCTAGGCGACAGAGTGAGACCCCGTCTTGGAAAGAAAAACAGTGAAACAATGTTGAGGGGAAGCTCAGTCCTTGTTTTTGTATATGGCCTTTGAAAATCAAAACTATCTTTTTTTTTTCCTGGCCTTCAAGCTGTCCATAACTTAAAAAAAAACTGGCCAGGCACGGTGGCTCACGTTTGTAATCCCAGCACTTTGGGAGGCTGAGGCAGATGGATCACGAGGTCAGGAGTTTAAGACCAGCCTGGCAAACACAGTGAAACCCCGTCTCTCCTAAAAATACAAAATTAGGCCAGGCATGGTGGCTCACGCCTGTAATCCCAGCACCTGGGGAGGCTGAGGCAGGTGGGTCACAAGGTCAGGAGTTCACAACCAGCTTGACCAATATAGTGAAACTCTATCTCTACTAAAAACACACACAAAAAATTAGCCGGGCGTGGCGGCATATGCCTGTAGTCCCAGCTACTCGAGAGGCTTAGGCAGAAGAATCACTTGAACCTGGGAGGTGGAGGTTTCAGTGAGCCGAAATCGCGCCACTGCACTCCAGCCTGGGTGACAGAGCAAGACTCTACCTGGGCGACAGATCGAGACTCTGTCCCAAAAACGAAAAAACAAAATTAGCTGGGTGTGGTGGCATGTGCCTATAATTCCAGCTACTTGGGAGCTGAGGGAGGAGAATCACTTGAACCTGGGAGATAGAGATTGGTGAGCTGAGATCATGCCATTGCACTCTAGCCTGGGCAAAAAGAGCAAAACTCCATCTTAAAAAAAAAAACAGGCCGGGCGCGGTGGCTCAAGCCTGTAATCCCAGCACTTTGGGAGGCCGAGGCGGGTGGATCACTAGGTCAAGAGATCGAGACCATCCTGGTCAACATGGTGAAACCCCGTCTCTACTAATACAAAAAATTAGCTGGGCGTGGTGGCGCGTGCCTGTAATCCCAGCTACTCAGGAGGCTGAGGCAGGAGAATTGCCTGAACCCGGGAGGCGGAGGTTGCGGTGAGCCGAGATCGCGCCATTGCACTCCAGCCTGGGTAACGAGAGCGAAACTCCGTCTCAAAAAAAAAAAAAAAAAAAAAAAAAAAAACAAAAAAAAAACAAAACATGTCAGTTACTTCAGTCAGTAACTACTGTTCTACTCCTAGACAGGGGGTCGGGGACTCTCTGAGCTCATCACCTAGACAAGAGGGAAAAAGAACAAGCATTGGGAAGGTAAGAGAATTAACTGAGTCTATACAATACTGATTTTAAGCCCAGAAAAAGCAGATTGGTATGGACTGGCATTGGTCAGTAGAGGGATATGGAAGAGGAGGCTGGAAAGAGCTGATAGCCAGAAAGGGCTGAGAGGAGCCCAGGAGCCAGGTCCTGTTGAAGGGCAGGGGATCATTACAGAGGGTGTGGGACAAATTACAGGAGCTGGGGAGGCGGGTCTGGGTCTGAGGCAATGGGGGTGTAGGCTGAGAAAGGTGGGGTAAGAGCTTTAAGAAAACCTGTTTGAACGTGGTATGGAACCGCAAGGGGTGGAGACCTGACTAGAAACTGGAACAAAGGGACTAGAACAGGAAAGCTAAACCCGAACCTGAAACCGTTTTTTTTTCAGACAGAGTTTCGCTTTTGTCTCCCAGGCTGGAGTGCAATGGGGTGATTTCACCTGCAACTTCCGACTCCCAGGTTCAAGTGATTCTCCTGCCTCACCTTCCCAAATAGCTGGAATACAGGTGCCCACCACTATGCCCACCTAATATTTTGTATTTTTAGTACAGACAGGGTTTCACCATGTTGGCCAGGGTGGTATCGAACTTCTGACCTCAGGTGATCCACCCACCTGGGCTTCCCAAAGTACTGGGATTATGGGCATGAGCCACTGCACCTGGCTGAAACCATTTTTCATAAAACAAGAGCCCTGCATCTGTGTATAATCTGCATAGCTATGTGTATACAGGCACGCACACATGTACAGAAGTGGTTGAGAAGCACACAGACCATACTGGTAACATGGAGCTATCTCAGGAGAAGGGATGTTGGGGCGAGGGGGTTGTGGGGGAAGATGGACTTCCATCTTTTTTCTGTTAAGCCTTTTATTAATGTTTAAATTGTTAACAACTAGCATGCTACCCAATTTTTAAAAGTATTTAAAAAAAAAACAACCCAGCTGGGTGCAGTGGCTCATGCCTGTTATCCCAGCACTTTGGGAGGCCGAGATGGGAGGATCACCTAAGGTCAGGAGTTTGAGACCAGCCTGGCTTACATGGTGAAATCCTGTCTCTACTAAAAATACAAAAATTAGCCAGGCATGGTGGCGGGTGCCAGTAATCCCAGCTACTCCAGAGACTGAGGCAGGAGAACCGCTGGAACCTGGGAGGTGGAGGCTGCAGTGAGCTGAGATCGTGCCACTGCACTCCAGCCTGGGTGACAAAGCGGGACTCCATCTTAAAAACAAAACAAAAACCCATGATTTCTCAGTACACAAGCCTGTGATTTTTGCCTATTTTAAGGCCCCCACAAAGCCACGTTCCAATCCAGTGCTTCCCTAAGGGGACCAAGGGCTGGGCCCTGCTTTACCTGGCTGGTTTGACCTCCTCCATCTCAGAGAGTTTGGCTTGAATGAGGCACAGCCCTAGAAGAGAAGAAGTGGCCCTGAGCATTTGTGAATGGAGAGGGCTCCCTCCCTCCTAGCCTCCCACTTTCCCAAGAAGCAGTGCTGGATGGAGAAAGGCCCATCTTCTAGAGATTCCACCTCTGCCCCCACGCCACACCCACCTAGGGAGGTCTGGCATCTGCCCTCCCATGACAGGCCAGCATCAGACAAGACTCGCTGGGCAGCATGCTAGATTCAGAGCTAAAGGGATGGCACTGAATGGTGACTCAGTGGTGGCCCAACCCCAGGGGTCTTCCTAGTACACTTCCCAGATCTGATTCCCCTGCTCCAAGCAAAGTAGTTGGGGCTTTGAAGGTGGCTTCCTGGATAGAGATAAGCTGGGTAAGGGTGAAACTCAGGGCTGGGCAGACAGGACAGTTCTCCAGGTATCTGGTGGTAGATCTGTGTCTGGAACCCACGTCCCCTGATGTCTGTGTCAGGGTGCCACTCCCAGACCCCACTACCCTCTGGGCTGTAATGGGCTGAACCAGCTAGACCCCTAATAGTCAGGGGACAGCAGACACTTGAATGAAGGGTTAAGAGAATAGACTCTGGACCCAGACAGCATGGGATGGAAAAAGTTTGTTACTAGTTGAGTTTGTTAAGTGCTAGGCAAGTCTGTGGCCCTTTCTGAGCCCCACGTGCCATCAGTAAACTAGAGATCAGAACTACACCTTCTTTCCAGGAGATAGTGCTTGGATAGGGGCTAACACAGAGGCGAGAGGGGGGACCAATTAGTGCTGGTGGTTACTCTCTCCTGCATGTTATGAGCAGGTAGGGGGCTGAGGCTAGGGAGGCCCTGGGAGTTTGTGCCATGGGGCTGTGAGATGGGGCGCCAGTGGTCCGCACCTGGGAAGACGAAGATGAAGCAGGCGGCCAGGCCTCCAATGACTGAGATCACTTTGCCGATGTCAGGAATGAAGAGCGCCAGCAGCAGGGTGAGCAGGAACCAGACCAGTGTCTGCAGCACTCGCCGCCGCCGCTCCCGCCCCACGTCCTCCTCCACTGGCACCCCCTGGTAGCGCAGCCACAGGCCTTCCACCACCGCCCTGCCCACACGGAGAGGGGCTTAGAGGTGTCCCTGCTAGCAGGCACCCACCTCTAGCTCACAGAGGCCAGACCCCTAACTGGGTAGACTGCGGGGCAAGTCTCATTCCTGCAGGGGAAGCCTCAGTTTCCTCTTCTGTAAAATGGGCCACCAGCACTCTGTTTACCACAGGAACTAGAGGAGATGGTGAACGTGGAGAGCTTAGTACTTTGTCTGGGGTCTCCAAAGGGCTGGGTGTCCATGTGAGAGCTCAGGAAAGGATCTGGATAGAGATTCCTTTGTTTTGTTTTGTTTTTGGGTCAGGGTCTGGCTGTCTCACCCAGGCTGGAGTGCAGTGGTGCAACCTTGGCACACTGCAGCCTTGAACTCCTGGGCTCCAGCCATCCTTCTGCCTAAACCTCCCAAGTGGCTGAGTACACCACCACACCTGGCTATTTATTTTATTTTGTGTAGAGACGGGGTCTTACTAGGTTGCCCAGGTGGTCTGGAACTCCTGGGCTCAAGTGATCCTCCTGCCTCAGCCTCCCATAGTGCTGGGATTAGAGGCATGAGCCACCTCGACATGCCCTGGATAGATTCTTACAGGACTCATGGAATGTTCTTGTGACCTTGGGACAAAGGGGACTTCTGAGACCTGGTCTGGGATACACAGGGGCCCATTCTAGGTGCCGACTCTTTTTTTTTTGAGACAGAGTCTCACTTTGTCACCCAGGCTGGAGTACAGTGGCACAATCTCGACTCATTGAAACCTCCACCTTCCAGATTCAAGCAATTCTCTGCCTCAGCCTTCTGAGTAGCTGGGCTTACTGGCGCTAGCCACCATGCCCAGCTAATTTTTGTGTTTTTAGTAGAGATGGGATTTCACCATCTTGCCAGGCTGGTTTTGAACTCCTAACCTCATGATTCACCCACCTCAGCCTCCTAAAGTGCTGGTATTACAGGCATGAGCTACCACGCCTGGCCACACTGACTCTTTTCTACACGCTTCAGTTTCTCCTTCTACAGGATGGGGTCCACATAAGGTCAAAGGACCACATTGGAAGGGCTCACAGGGGCTTGGAGGCGCCCTGGGGAAGTGGGAGGGGCTTACCGCCCACAGAAGTGCAGGATAGGGTAGGAGGTGAGCACGCTTAGGATGATGAAGGCTCGGGCAACGGCCACAGCCATGTCCTCAGAGGGGTAGGACAGGAGCACGTCAGGATCCACAGCAGCTCCAAATGTCAGGAAGCCACAGATGCCTGTGGGCAGGGACAGGTGGGCTGGGTCAAGGCAACCCTGGGAGGGCAGTGAGGTGTCCTCTTAGGGGCAACATCAGCTGGGAGGCTGCTACAGCAGCTCTGGATGCTTAGAGGAAGGCTGAGAGCTGGAGTCGGACCTCTGGTCAGAGCTTCCCTCCCTGACTTCTCATATCCCCCCTCGCTGGAAGCCCTGCAGCCCCCAGCTTTCCGATCTTGATCTTGCCCAGTGCATTCCCACCTCGGCGCCTTGGCACTGACTGTTCTGTCTGGCAGGGCTTCAGGCTGCCATCTCGTCATCATTCAGGTCTTGGCTTAGTTGTCCTTCCTCAGAGAATGCTTCCTGCCAGTCCATCACAATGACCTCCACCCCAGGCACTCTCTCACATTGCCCTGTCCTATTTTTCTTTCCTTTTTTTTTTTTTTGAGACAGAGTCTTACTCTGTTACCCAGACTGGAGTGCATTATTGTGATCATGGCTAACTGCGGCCCTGACCTCCTTGGCTCAAGTTATCCTCCCACCCCGGCCTTCCAAGTAGCTAGGACTACAGGCAGATGCCACCACACCCAGCTTTTTGTAGAGACAGGGTCTTGCTATGTTGCCCAGTTTGGTCTCGAATTCCTGGGCTCAAGCACTCCTCCTCTCAAAGCCACGGCCTTTTTTTTTGAGCCACCCCTCCTGGGCTCAAGCAATTCAGCCTCCCAAAGTGTGAGCCACGGCCTTTTTTTTTTTTGAGATGGGGTTTTGCTCTTGTTGCCCAGGCTGGAGTGCAGTGGTGCGATAGCGGCTCACCACAACCTCCGCCTCTTGGGTTCAAGCGATTCTCCTGCCTCAGCCTCCCAAGCAGCTGGGATTATAGGCACCTGCCACCACACCCAGCTAATTTTTGTATTTTTAGTAGAGATGAGGTTTCTCCATGTTAGCCAGGCTGGTCTCAAACTCCTGACCCCAGGTGATCTGCCCACCTTGGCCTCCCATAGTGCTGGGATTATAGGCGTGAGCCACCGCGCCCAGCCATTTTTTTTTTTAAATGGCTTATTGTCTGTCTCCCAGCCACAACATGAGCCCCAGGAGGATAGGGATTTGGCTGTCTGCCTCTCTTGTTCCTCGCTGTGTATTCAAAGGCTAGAACAGTACTTGCCCAGGCACCTCCTATGGCCCATCTGTGGAAAGAACCACAGGGGACTCTTCTTCTAGACTTGCTCCCTCATCCCAGCCACTCTTCACACTGCAGCCAGAGCCACCTTTCCCCGAACCACTCCCCTGCTTACAACGCTTCCTCTCTGACTCCCAGCCATCCTCAAGGCCCAACAGGATCTGGTTGCCAGTGCCTGTCTGGCCTCACTGCCTGTCATCTGCCCCCATCTCACACCACTCCAGCCACGCAGACCTTCTTCCTGGCCCTGCTTCAGTGATTTTGTGTTTTGTGGTTCCTCTGCTAGAACCCTTCTCCCCCAGCTCCTCCTCTTCTGGCTCTTTCTCATCATTTGGGCCTCCTCTGAGAAGAACCTTCTGTGAACCACTCCCAAAGCCACCCACCCAGCCCCATTCACACCTTCCTTGTTTTAGGCTGGGTTTAGTAGCTCATACCTATAACCCCAGAACTTTGGGAGGCTGAGGCAGGAGAATTGCTTGGACCCAGGAATTCAAGACCAGCCTGGGAATATAATAAGACCCTGTCTCTGCTAAAAATAAAATAAATTAGCTGGGCATGTGGTACACGACTGTAGTCCCAGTGGAGGCTGAGGCAGGAGGATCACTTGAACTCGGCAGGTTGAGGCTGCAGTGAGCTATGATTATGTCACTGCACTCCAGCCTGGGCAACAGAACCAGATCCTTTCTCAAAACAAAAGAAAATAGAACAGAACAAAACAAAACACACCTTCTCTATTTCACTGTCATCAGGATGCTTGCCACCATCTGGAATTCCTTTCATTTTTTTCTTTTTTTAAAGACGGGGTTTCACCATGTTGGTCAGGCTGGTCTTGAACTCCTGGCCTCAGGTGATCCGCCTGCCTTGGCCTCCAAAGTGCTTGGATTACAGGCGTGACCCACCACACCCGGCCACTGGAATTCCTTACTGATTCCCTAGTTACTCCTGCATGACTGTCCCTCCAACAATAATGCCAATTCCATGAGGACAAGACTAGGCCTATCTATCTCCATGGCATCCCCGACGCTGAGAACAGTTCCTGGCACTTCCTAAGCACCAGCTTAGAACTGGTGAATGAATGGATGAATGGGGGAGGCCCCAGGCAGGCCAAGTTCAAGCCAATGCCTGTGCAAGTCATGCTGGGAATACAAGGTTGTTCCCAGGAAAGCTGGGCCCCGGGACCTGGGGATTCCTGTGGAAGTGATAGCACTCTAGTCCCAGTCCTAGGAGGGGAGCACTCACCTGTCCCCATGTAGACAGCGAGGGCTATGACCATGGCAGCTGTCACCACTCCACCCCAGGTCTTCACTTCGGGACGCTGCATGCTGTTGAAGACGGGCACACTGCTGACGTGGCACTGTCCAGGTGAAGGGCATGGTCATGGTGGGGAAATGATCTCATCCCCAGTTTCCAGAGGAAGGTACCTTGGGAACAAAGACCCCAGGGACAAGGGGCAAGTCCTGAGGGCCCTGTTCCATCCTTCCCCACAGGATTTTCTCCATCCTGCCTGGGTTCCATCCCGGGGTGGGGTGACCTAAAGGGGACAGCAGGGACCTTGCAACTGGCACTGGCACCTGAAATCCGAAGCAGATGGTGGGCATGGCATTGAACACAGCCATCCAGGAAGCCGGCCTGTGAACAAACACACAAGGTGCTGCCACTTGGGACCCCTTAGAGCCACCAACCCACCCCACACCCTCACTCTTCATTCCTCTCACCATGGTCTCCAGCAACTGGCATTTTATATGTTCGACCCACAGAAGTCTGGAAATGGAGAAGAGATATCTCCATGTCTCAGGCCAGTAAACTGAGGCTCAGAAAAGCTCCCCCGGGACCAAAATCCAGAATTCCTGGCTCCCGGACTAGGGCTTTTGCTTTACTGGTTTGCTCCTTTCAAAAAAAAAGAAACTTTTTTTTTTTTAAATTTATTTTATTTTAATTTTTTTAAAAAAGATGAGGTTTCACCATGTTGGCCAGGCTGGTCTCGAACTCATGACCTCAGGTGATCCACCCATCTCAGCCTCCCAAAGTGTTGGGATTACAGGCGTGAGCCACCATGCCCAGCCAAATTTTTTTTTTTTAAATGATAAATTCACCCTCTAAGATAAGCACATGCTGGAAAAATGGGCAATTCCACCCTCAGGTTCCTTCACAACCAAGGCCCAGCCTCACACTGGCTCATCTGTTGGATGTGGGTGGCAAAGTGCCTCCTGTCTCTGATTCTTGCTCTTCCCTCCAGTAACAAGAGATCAGGGGCTCTTTCCTTCTTCCTACAATGAACAGTCAGCCCCGATGAGCTCATGAGCCTTGAGAAGAGCACCTGTGTGGCCTTCTGGTTCCTGACCCAGCACCTGCTGGGGCCCAAGTGGCGGCTTCTTCCCCAGGTCTCCCAAGGCCCTCTCCCTCACCTGGTCAGGATGTCTCCTGGGGTCATCTCTTTGTCTGGCCAGATGTACTTGATGATAACGATGGCTGTGACATACCAGGTACCCACGACGCTCAGGAAGCTGCCGGGAAGGAGAGACTAAGCGTCCTCATCCCTAGCTGCCTCTTATCTGATTCCACCCCTAGGGACATCCACCCTCAGCTCTAGTGACCACAAGTTTCCACTGAACGAACTGGGGACTATGCCAAGCAAAGACTTAGGAAATGGCTGAGAAATAAGTTTCAGAGAAATCTGCCACAGCTAGGAGGGAGCTGGTCAGCCAACAGGGGACCCAGTCAGCATCTCTGGCCATCAAGAAGTGCTGGTTCAGCTCCATGGCTCAGAGATGGTGCAAAGAGCAGGGCTCCAAAGAACACCTGGGGCTTGAATCAGGCAGCCCAGCCCTGGCAGGGGCTGTGGGCAGCCTATCCTCTGAGCTTGGCTTTTGAGAACTACAAGATGCCAGAGGTACGAGGGTTGAGAGCAGAAACACATGCGTGTCAACATTTATGGGAGCCTTGGAGAGACCAGAGCATGGCTCCTTCACTTACAGACTGGGAAGCCTAGAATCCCATAGCTTTCCAGACACTGAGACAGGAAGGCAGTCTCCTCCCTTCATGCCAAGCTGCATGTAAGATGCTGCCATGCTGACAATCTCAAAGACCCAAATCCCTTCCTCCCAGGGAAATTCAGAAGGCTGCCTTCACATGCCCAGATACCACCTGTCTCTTCTTTGAGAGGACACTTAGAACTGAATCTCTCACAGATGCAAAAGGCTGCTGTCTCCTGTGATGGAGACAGAAAAGGGTGGTCTCATCTGAAACCCTGCAAGCCCTGGTCCGCCCTGCCTTGCCTACCCTTGCTCCCCAAGTGAGGTGACAAGGAGGAGCAGCATTCCACAGTACCCTTTGGGTCTACAGCTGCCCAGGATCACAGCTTCTGTCTGACCCGGGCTGGGGCCTCCAAACCTGGCATATTTCTGGAAGCCAATCTCCCTGGGGATGGAGAGGGGCAGGATGAATAGGAAGGCAGTGAGGCTGATGGTGAACTTGCGGTCTGTGTACCAAGGGCCGCTGGCCCCCTCCAGCTCTTTCGCCATTACAGCTATAACTGCACAAGGAGGAAGGAGGAAATGTCAGGCCAGGCCACCACAGGGTGTGGTTCTCTTGCTCTGCTGGGCCCCAGGACCTCCCTCTGCCTGGAGGGAGGATTCCCAGATGAATGCTGGGCCCAGGTAAGTTCTGGGGAGGTGTTCAGCACCTTTTCCCTCCACCCCAGGATCCCTGGGGCTGATAAGAAGAGATGGGGTAGGAACTGAGGGAAAAGCTCACTCTTGTCCTGCTGGTCCCCGATGATGATTAGGAAGGCGATGCAGGTGCCAAAGGTGTAGACAGCGATGGCCACCTCACACAGCACACCTGTCAGCTTGCCACACACAGCCCACACCACCTCCTGGTAGGTCCTCTCATTGCTGGCCTGGGAGCAGTAGGCCAGGATGACGAGTCCACTGATGATGAAGACAAGCATGCCCTGCAGGCAGAGGCAGAACGAGAGCTTGTGGAAAAGGTCTGGCAGCAGAAGGCACCCTGGGCTTGCCTAGCATTGACTGGGCCAGTGCCCAAAGCGGGCTTGGCAAATCTCACAAGGAAAATTTTAAGAGACTGCTAGAGGATGCTGAGTTGAGATTTTCTTTAAAAACAAAAAGCTTTTGGCTAGGCACGGTGGATCACACCTGTAATCTCAGCACTTTGGGAGGCTGAGGCAGGTGGATCACGAGGTCAGGAGTTCAAGACCAGTCTAGCCAACATAGTGAAACCCCATCTCTACTAAAAATACAAAAATTAGTCGGGTGTGGTGGCATGTACCTGTAGTCCTAGCTACTTGGGAGGCTGAGGCAGGAGAATTGCTTGAACCTGGAAGGTGGAGGTTGCAGTGAGCTGAGACCATGCCATTGCACTCCAGCCTGGGTGACAGAGTGAGACTCCATCTCAAAACAAAAAACCAAAAAAAAAAAAAAAAGAAAAACAAAAAACAAAAAGTTTTGTGAAAAATTGCAAACATACAGAAGTAAAGAGAATAGGCCAGATATGGTGGTGCATGCCTGTAATCCCAGCACTTTGGGAGGCCGAGGCAGGAGAATCACTTGAAGTCAGGAGTTTGAGATCATCCTGGCCAACATAGTGAAACCCCATCTCTATGAAAAATACAAAAGTTAGCTAGGCGTGGTGGTGAGCGCCTGTAATGCCAGCTACTTGGAAGGCTGAGGCAGCAGAATTGCTTGAAACTGGTTGGCAGAGGCTGCAGTGAGCCAAGACTGGGCCACTGCACTCTAGCCTGGGTGACAAAGCAAGACTCTTGTCTCAAAAAAAAAAAAAAGAAAGTAAAGAGAATGGTATAAAGAACTGGCATGTATCTGTCACTCAGCTTCAAAAATGATTAATGCATGGCCAACTTGTTTCATCATTTCCCTCCCCTCCCACTCTGCATTTATTTTGAAGCCAATACAAGCTAGCTATCATATCATTTCATCAGTAAACATTTCAGTACGTAGTTCTAAAAGATAAGGGCCCTCTTTTTAAACGTACCACAAAATCAATGTTATCCATAAAAAATTAGATATGTAGTTGATGTTCAGATTTCTCTGATTGTTAGCAAGGCTTTTGAAGCCTCATTTGAGTCAGAGGAAAGAATACCAGAATAGATTAGTCATGTCTGCCATGTGTGAGTAGGGGGGAGCGCTGCGTGTATCACTTACTGGCTATCCCTGACCCAAACCCTCTCTTTTGAGGCAAAGCGCCCAGCTGAACTGCACCTCTGCCCTCCCAGCCAGTGCACTCACCATCTGCAGTGTGATGCCTGCTGCCACGCCCCCTGCAGTGCTGAAGGCTGCTGGGAAGTTGAGTAGCCCTGCGCCCAGGCAGGCATTGACGACGATGAAGATGGCCCCAAGCGTGGAAGTGGTGCCTCTGTCCGGACCTTCAGGAGAGGCTTCCCACTCACTCTTGGGGGCTGTGTCCACACAGGGACTCTGCAGCAGCCGGGCCCGTTCCCCGGCATCTGTGCTCAAGCCCCACTCGCTGTAGTCACTGTTGATGCTGACCTGGGCCATGGCCCCGAGAGCCCTCTTCCTGCAAGGTCTGTGGGTTCTGCCTTACAACCTCATGCCCCAGGCAGCTGAGCAACACCCACCTGCTTGGAGCTGTTAGCCCAGCACTCTTCTCAACCTAGATGGGACAAAGGCAGGCACTGCTGTTATCCTGAGATGGGGGAACTGGGGAAAAAAAAGGTGAAATAACTCCCAAGATCACATGGGTAGGATCCAAACCCAGGTATGCCTGTGTACAGACAGTGCGCTGGGTGCCAGAGTATAGGGAAACAGACACAGAAACAGACCAGGTGCAAATCAGGCTTGCTTCAAGCATACAGACTCACAGGGTCAGTTAGATGTCAACATAAAACAGGTATTAACATATCAGAACTAGTGAGAGGCCCCGCATCGGGCAGGTGTGTCATGGATAGACCTTATCTCATTCAAGCCTTATGATGGTCTTGTGGTCAAAAGGTTCAAAGCGATTCCAAAACTCACCCAGGGTCATATATTAGCAAATTGCACAGCAGGATTTGGATCAAGATCTGTCTGGCTTCCCAGCCTGTTTCCACACCACAGGGTCCCAAAAAGACCCCTCACCAAGAACTGGGATTCAACATATTACAGTCCAGCATGCCTCCCAGTGGCCTGGGATCTAAATTCTGTGGCTTTTGAGGCCCTTCAAAATTCAGGCCAATTCTCAACTCTTCTCCCATGTGACTTCTACCACATGACAAGCCCCTCCATGCCTGTCATGTTTGTGTCTTCAGGAAAACAATGATTCATCCCATGCCTGAAATGCTCCCAACTCCTTTGCCAGCCATCCTTTTTGGTCCTATTTCTTCCCCATTTCCTGGGACACTCAATGAGCAATTCTTAGAGCCCTGTAGGGCCCGAGCACCACTCAGGCTGGTTTCTTCTCAGTACTCTCTCCTGTGCTAGCAACTCACTGGTCACTAGGTTTGCTCTCCTGGGCTAGATTACAAGGATCCAATGTCAAACATGCAGTGCTGTTTATTACTATAAACCATTATTGCTGCGGCTATGGAATGCTTTATCATTCAATCCTCAACGTACTCTTAAAAAGTAGACATGACAGTCACCATTTTACCAAAGAAGAAGCTGGATCCCAGAAGGGATAACCACTCTCCCCTCAGTTATACAGTGGTCAATAGTGGAGCCGGGATTCAAACCCAGGCTTGTCTGACTGTAGGGCATCCATCTGTTTGTATTTGCCCCACTCTTGGGTCCAAGGTAGTACCTTGGGCATGGCTGAACTCAGATAACAGGCTTATCACCTAAATGATTCTTTTTGCTCTCTGGGTATACAGTTGAGATGTAGTTTTTTCTTCCAAGAATCTTGAAAGGCTCTGAGGAGCCCAGCCCTGAAAAAGGACTTTCAGTGTTCTCAAGGTTCAGCTTATAGCCTGAGACCTGCAGAGAAAAGATGGTCCTAAAGAATCAAGTCCATCCCTAGATCGAGAGCAGCCCTGGACAGGGCTATGATCTGGGTCTCTGAGTAGGCTCTGCGGTCAGAATGCTGACTCCTCCATTGCCAATCTGTGTGACGCTGGGCAAGTCACTTCACCCCTCTAAGCCTTTACATCATATGTTCCTGTGGGGCGTGTGTTAATATCAGTAAGGGTTTAACACTCAATAAATGGTCACTGCTGTTATTTCTGCAGATGACCCTTCCATGTTGCCCACCATAGCCATGCCTGAGACTCTCCGGCCCTAAGCAAGCAGAGAGCAGAACACTGATCAAAACCAGAGCCTGGGCCAGGCGTGGTGGCTCACACCTGTAATTCTAGCACTTTGGGAGGCCGAGGTGGGCAGATCACCTGAGGTCAGGAGTTTGAGACCAGCCTGGCCAGCATGGTGAAACCCCATCTCTACTAAAAATACAAAAATTGGCTGGGCAAGGTGGTTGATGCCTGTAATCCCAGCACTTTGGGAAGCTGAGGCAGGTGGATCATTTGAGGTCAGGAGTTCGAGACCAGCCTGGCCAACATGGCAAAACCCTGTCTCTACTAAAAATTAAAAATTAGCCAGGCATGGTGGTACATGCCTGTAATCCAGGTACTCAGGAGGTTGAGGCAGGAGAATTGCTTGAACTCGGGAGGCGGAGGTTGCAGTGAGCTGAGATCACACCACTGCACTCCAGCCTGGGCTGAGTGAGACTCTGTCTCAAAAAAAAAAAATTGCTGGGCGCGGTGGCTCACGCCTGTAATCCCAGCACTTTGGGAGGCTGAGGCGGGCAGATCACCAGGTCAAGAGATCGAGACCATCCTGGTCAACATGGTGAAACCCCGTCTCTATTAAAAAAAAAAAAATACAAAAAATTAGCTGGGCATAGTGGCGCGTGCCTGTAATCCCAGCTACTCAGGAGGCTGAGGCAGGAGAATTGCCTGAACCCAGGAGGGGGTGGTTGCGGTGAGCCGAGATCGCGCCATTGCACTCCAGCCTGGGTAACAAGAGCGAAACTCTGTCTCAAAAATAAATAAATAAATAAAGTAAAAATACTAAAATTAGCTGGGTGCGGTGGCACGCACCTCTAATCCCAGCTACAAGGGGGGCTGAGGCAGGAGAATTGCCTGAAATCAGGAGGCGGAGGTTGCAGCGAGCCTAGATCATGCCATTGCACTCCAGCCTGGGTGACAGAGTAAGACGTTATCTCAAAACAAACAAACCAAATCAGAGCCTGGTGCTATTGGCCAGGGAACAAAGGGCACAGAGGCCCTGGGATAGTTAATGTGAGGAAGAGCAGGAAGATGGCCAGGTTACAAGGGCAGGGACTAAGGCGGCAGGGAGGAGCCAGGGCAGTCTGCCCCAGAGGCTGCTATTAGCTGGGTACCACCCAGAGAATCCTTCTCCTACAGTCTCCTCATTCCTGAGTCCCAATTCCAGCATACTCATACAAAACTCTATTTTAGTCTCCACTCATCCCTCCCTGGTTTAATGTTTTATTTATTTAGAGATAAGGTCTCACTCTGTTGCCCAGGCTGGAGTACAGTGGCACAATCAGAGCTCACTGCAGCCTCAATATCCTGGGCTCAAGTGATCCTCCCTCCTCAACTTCCCAAGTACCTGGGACTATAGGCGTGTGCTACCACAGCCAGCTAACTTTTTAATTTTTTTTTTTTTTTTGAGACTTGCTCTTCTCACCTAGGCTGAAGTGCAATGGCACGATCTCGGCTCACTGCAACCTCCACCTCCCGGGTTCGAGTGATTCTCTTGCCTCAGCCTCCTGAGTAGCTGGGATTACAGGTGCCCTCCACCACACCTGGCTAATTTTTGTATTTTTAGTAGAGATGATGTTTTGCCATGTTGGCCAGGCTGGTCTCGAACTCCTCACCTCATGATCCGCCCTCCTCGGCCTCTCAAAGTGCTGAGATTACAGGTGTGAGCCACTGTGGACGGCCAACTTTTTTTTTTTTTGTGAGACGGAGTTTCGCTCTTGTTACCCAGGCTGGAGTGCAATGGCACGATCTCGGCTCACCGCAACCTCCGCCTCCTGGGTTCAGGCAATTCTCCTGCCTCAGCCTCCTGAGTAGCTGGGATTACAGGCACGCACCACCATGCCCAGCTAATTTTTTCTATTTTTAGTAGAGACGGAGTTTCACCATGTTGACCAGGATGGTCTCGATCTCTTGACCTCGTGATCCACCCGCCTCGGCCTCCCAAAGTGTTGGGATTACAGGCGTGAGCCACCGCACCCGGGGACGGCCAACTTTTTATATTTTTTGTAGAGATGAGGAAGTCTCACTATGTTGCCCAGGATGGTCTTGAACTCCTGGGCTCAAGCAATCCTGCTGCCATGGCCCCCCAAAGTTCTGGGATTACAGGCATAAGCCACCGCGTCTGGCCTGGTTTATAAGCCCAGAGGGAAGAAAAGGGAACTGAGCAGATTCAGCCACAACGACTGCCCTTACCACTGGGCCATCCTCTCTGATGCCTTCAGCCCACTGGGGTTTAGAATGGCTAAAAAGACCCCTTGGGTTACCTCCCATAGCTCCTTCTAATGATGGACAAACAAAGTTGGGGACCATCCACTCATGAGAGGGAAAGGGGGAAAGTTTATGTGCTTTCAGACATCTGTCATCAAGCATGGAACCAAGGGACATGGCAACAGAGGAAACATTCCTCTGCTGGCTCCAAACCCAGAAAGATCTGTCAGATGCCACAGGGCTTCTTCCTCTTACATATCCTGTCACCCAGTCAGCAACTCAGCAAATCAAAGCAGTGAGCAGTGAAGGCAGAGTCTTGGGACTCCCAGGCTTCTAGTGTAGCTAGAGAAAGAGCCCTGCAAAGTGAGTGCTGCCAGAGCTGTGACCACCTCCTCCCCCTGCTCACATCAAAGACAGGTCTACAGAGTGACTCGTCCAAGGTCACAAGGCTTGGTGCAGCTTCCTGACTCTCCAACCAAAATGTTTCCCTTGGACACCCTGCCCGAGTCCTGCACCTTCTGCCAGCCTCTCCTGCCACCCACACGAGAACGCAGGCTGGGGTCCTCATGGAACTCAGAAGTTGAGTGGTCCCACCACTCTCTGCATTTGTCCAAGATCTCTTAGCATCCCCACTGCTCACTAGCAAATTACTCAGCCCATTGTTGCATCTTACCGGCTCTTTATCCCAGATAGGCTGTGCCAGAGGAAGTTGCTCCTTCTCCCCAAACGTCTGGGATCTGATTCTCCTCACTTCCCTCTGTGGCCCCAAAGGTTTGGGATCTGATTTTCCTCACTTCCCTCTCTGGCCCGAATTTCTTCTTTCTCAAGACTGCCTAAAATTTGCTGTCAGCAGAGGGAAGAGTTTGGGCTACGTCTGTGTTGGCTTCAGCAGAGCTGGAGGAAACTGAACAGCTCTCACGCTTACTCATGGACTGGAGCCTCAGATCAGATAGGAAAACAGGCCCAGGAGAGAGAGGTTAGACTAAGGTCACGGTGGGTAGTTGGCAGAGCCAGACTAGAAGCCTGATGCCCACATGCTCAGGCCAGAGATGTAGGCCCCTCAGATCCCAACCGGAGTGTGCTCTCAGTCCAGCCTGAGGTTGGAGCTCTGAAATAGAAAGGGTGAGCTGCATTGTGAGATGGGCCAGGGTGCACCCGGGCCAGGAGGCCGGGGATGGGGAGCGGGGCGATTCCCAGGCCTGGAAACAGGCAGGTGGGCTACTGTGGGGTAAACTGGGGAGGAGTTCCGGGACTGGATCCTGGCCTAGGACTAGGTGGAAACCCGCTGGGCAAAGGCGCGGCAGAGCCGGCTCAACAGAGGGGCGGGCGTGAAGCGAGGACGCCAGGATCCGGAGCCCTGCAGGGAAAGGGCCTGAGCTATGCCGCGGTGGCGGGGGCTGAGAGGCTCCAGGGTCCTCGGGGATCTAACGCTTCCACCGTCCAAAGCCCGTCTCCGGCCACTTACCTTGGGGGCTTCTTTCCCGAGCCGGCTGCGGAGACACGTGAGCATGGATCACATGACGCCCGCACGGGTGGCCGCGGAACACGCTGGGAGTTGTAGTTTCCGCAAGTGTGAATCTTGGACACCTGCTCCCTGAGTCTTCAGGCCAACAGCATTGCCCTCAGCCAGTCTCATTTTCAGCCAGCTCGTGTTTATCCTCTTTTATTCTTGGCCTCTTGACCAAATCAAACACTGCTCCTTCCTCCAAGGAAGAGCATTAGGAGGTCTGGAGTCTTTGCCAGTCCTGGGGTGGTGGGCCAGAGCTATCTGGCCTCATTATCCTCCTGGTCTCTGTCCTTGCCTTCACGTCCACGGCCAGAGCACTAGAGCACTGGAGGTTTTTTTACTGAGTACTGTGGGGAACCTTGAGCCACACTCTTTTCCTGCAAGAGAGTGTGCTGCCCTGGGGTCATGGCTATGACCCCAGGGCTTAGATTCTAGAACAGTTTTTGAGGCATTGTAGGTGCTCAGTAAATATTTGTTGAATGAAGAAATGGGCATCCAGCCCCGATTCTGTTCTTGGCTGTGTTTCACTCGTAAGTTGTCACATAATCTCCAGCATCCCAACAGCCTCATCTCTTATTTTGTGGATATGCTCTCCACTGCACCTACCTCTCTATGCATCGAGGTCTTCATCTATGAGGACATGCTGGGAATCCTTAGAAACCCGAGTCACATTTTTTTTTTTTTTTTTTTTTTTTTTTTTTGAGACAGGATCTGTCTCTGTCACCCAGTCCGGAGTGCAGTGGTGTGATCTCCACTTACTGCAACCTCCACCTCATGGGTTCAAGCAATTCTTGTGCCTCCGCCTCCCATGTAGCTGGGACTACAGGCATGTGCTACCATGCCAGGCTAATTTTGGTATTTTTAGTAGAGACGAGGTTTTGCCATGTTGGCCAGGCTGGTCTTGAACTTTTGACCTCAAGTGATCCACCTGCCTTGGCCTCCCAAAGTGCTGGGGATTACAGGTGCAAGCAACTGCACCCGGCCTCCAAAAAGTTGATATAAATTGACTCATACTGGCTAGGCACGGTGGCTCACACCTGTAATCCTAGCACTTTAGGATGCCGAGGCGGGAGGATCACTTGCGGTCAGGAGTTTGAGACCAGCCTGGCCAACATGGTGAAACCCTGTCTCTACTAAAAATACAAAAATTAGATGGGTGTGGTGGTGCAGGTCAGTAGTCCCAGCTACTTGGGAGGCTGAGGCAGAATTGCTTGAACCCAGGAAGTGGAGGTTGCAGTGAGCCAAGATTGATCCATTGCACTCCAGCCTGGGCAACAAGAGTGAAACTCTGGCCGGGCATGGTGGCTCACGCCTGTAATCCAAACACTTTGGAGGCCAAGGCGGGCTGATCACCTGAGGTTGAGAGTTCAAGACCAGTCTGACCAGTATGGTGAAACCCCGTCTTAAAAAAAAAAAAGAAAAAAAAAAAGAGTGAAACTCCGTCTCTAAATAAATAAATAAATAATTTTTTTGCAAAGACAGGGTCTTGCTGTGTTGCTCAGGCTAGTCTTGAATTCCTGGGCTCAGACAATCCTTCCACCTCAGTTCCCAAAGTGCTAGGATTATAGGTGTGAGCCACCTCGCCAGTCCTACAACTGTTTTGTGTATTGATCTTATACCCTACAATTCTGTTTAACTTATTTACTAGCTCTAATAGCTTTATTAGTGGAATCTTTAGGATTCAACATAAGATTATACAATCTGTAAATAGAGATCATTTTACATCTTCCCCTCTAATCTGGATTCCTTTTATTTATTTATTTTTATTTATTTTTTATTTTTATTTATTTATTTTTTTTGAGATGGAGTTTCGCTCTTGTTACCCAGGCTGGAGTGCAATGGCGCGATCTCGGCTCACCGCAACCTCCGCCTCCCGGGTTCAGGCAATTCTCCTGCCTCAGCCTCCTGAGTAGCTGGGATTACAGGCACGTGCCACCATGCCCAGCTAATTTTTTGTATTTTTAGTAGAGACGGGGTTTCACCATGTTGACCAGGATGGTCTCGATCTCTTGACCTCGTGATCCACTCGCGTCGGCCTCCCAAAGTGCTGGGATTACAAGCGTGAGCCACAGCACCCGGCCTGGATTCCTTTTATTATCTAGGCTTGACTGTACTAGAACGTCCAGTACAATGTTGAATGAAATGATGAGAGTGGCCGGGCGCTGTGGCTTACGCCTGTAATCTTCTGCTTGCTTTGAGTTTAATTTGATCTTTTACTTATTAATTTCTTAAGATGGAACAAGGGCCGGGCGCGGTGGCTCAAGCCTGTAATCCCAGCACTTTGGGAGGCCGAGGCGGGTGGATCACGAGGTCAAGAGATCGAGACCATCCTGGTCAACATGGTGAAACCCCGTCTCTACTAATACAAAAAATTAGCTGGGCACGGTGGCGCGTGCCTGTAATCCCAGCTACTCAGGAGGCTGAGGCAGGAGAATTGCCTGAACCCAGGAGGCGGAGATTGTGGTGAGCCGAGATCGCGCCATTGCGCTCCAGCCTGGGTATCAAGAGTGAAACTCCGTCTCAAAAAAAAAAAAAAAAAAAAAAAAAAAAAGATGGAACATTAGATTATTGAATTAAGATCTTTTTTTTTTTTTTGAGATGGAGTCTCACTCTGTCACACAGGCTGGAGTGCAAAGGTGCCATCTCGGCTCACTGTAACCTCCACTTCCCAGGTTCAAACAATTCTCCTGCCTCAGCCTCCCAAGTAGCTGGTATTACAGGCACGTGCCATCATGCCTGGCTAATTTTTTGTATTTTTAGTAGAGACAGCTTTTACCATGTTGGCCAGGCTGGTCTCGAATTCCTGACCTCAGGTGATCCACCCACCTTGCCTCCCAAAGTGCTAGGATAACAGGTGTGAGCCACTGCACCTGGCCTAATTTCCATATTTTTAGTAGAGATGGGGTTTCACCATGTTGGCCAGGCTGTTGTTGAACTCCTGGCCTCAAGTGATCCGCCCTCCTTGGCCTCCCAAAGTGCTGGGATTACAGGTGTGAGCCACTCAAACCTTTTTGAAGGCCCCTATAGACAATTCATTCCCCAGCTTTTTTCTTTTGAAGTTGTTTTTCTTTTCCTTTTTTTTTTTTTTTGAGACCAACTCTTGCTCTGTGACCCAGGCTGGAGTGCAGTGGAATGATCTTGGCTCACCTCAACCTCTGCCTCTCAGTTGAAGTGATTCTCATGCCTCTGCCTCCTGCGTAGCTAGGATTACAGGTGTACACCTGCACGTCCAGCTAATTTTTGTATTTTTAGTAGAGACAGGGTTTCACTGTGTTGCCCAGGCTGGTCTCAAACTCCTAAGCTCAAGAGATCCACCTGCCTTGGCCTCCCAAAGGGCTGGGATTATAGGCATGAGTCACTGCATCGATCCCTGATACCAGTTTTGAGTCTTTTGGTTTTTAAGGCTACCATGGAGCTGGGAGGAGGGGGATGGAAATAGGGCAAGTTAAATGCCACAATTCTTGCTGTTCTTACTGAGATTGTCATTTTTCTTGAATAAACTCTCCTGGGATAGTTGGAAGCCTTTGCTTCATTCCCAGAGTTTTGATTTTGGCAATTTTTGCCAAAATCATTGCTTTTATGAAAAGCAATTCTCTTTTTCTCTCTTTTATTCTCTCTTTGGAAAGAGAATCCTCTCTTCCACATTCTGCCATTTCAAAAATGTTCTCATAAGAATCATTCTTCTCTTTTTTTTGAGATGGATTTTTGCTCTTGTTGCCCAGGTTGGAGTGTAGTGGTGTGATCTCAGCTCACTGCAACCTTTGCCTCCTGGGTTCAAGTGATTCTCCTTCCTCAGCCTCCTGAGTAGCTGGGATTACGGGTGCCTGTCACCACACCTGGCTAATTTTTGGAATTTTTAATAGAGATGGGGTTTCACCATGTTGGCCAGGCTGGTCTCGAACTCCCAACCTCAGGTGATCCACCCGCCTTGGCCTCCCAAAGTGCTGGGATTACAGGCGTGAGCTACCACGCCTGGCCAAGAATCATTCTTGATTTTCCACTTCCTCCAGTTTAGATTGAGTTTGCGGCCGGGCGCGGTGGCTCACGCCTATAATCCCAGCACTTTGGGAGGCTGAAGCGGGTGGATCACGAGGTCAGGAGATCAAGACCATCCTGGTCAACAAGGTGAAACCCCGTCTCTACTAAAAATACAAAAATTAGCTGGGCATGGTGGCGCACACCTGTAGTCCCAGCTACTCGGGAGGCTGAGGTAGGAGAATTGCTTGAACCCAGGAGGCGGAGGTTGCGGTGAGCCGAGATCGCGCCATTGCACTGCAGCCTGGGTAACAAGAGTGAAACTCCGTCTCAAAAAAAAAAAAATGAGTTTGGATGGGGATCAGACGGAGCAGATGACTTTGTTCCTTAAACCCCTTTGCCTGCAGGATCCAGTCATGCCTTAAGAAGACACAATGCACTTTGTGGTGTGGCCCTGCCTATCCTGCTAGGCAGATATCTTGCTGCTCCAATTTTTAAGCTCTAACTTGTTTCCAGGCCTTCCATTATGCTTTTGCATCTGCTGTGGAATATGCTAAACTGGACCAACTCAGAATAGGTCTTGAGACATTTGTTGAAATTGAGAAAGAGAAGCTTTTTCTTTCATTCTTTTTTTTTTTGAGGGGGAGTGGACTTATTAGAAAAAATTCTTGCAGCTGCTGGTGAGTATCTTCTCACTTTTGATAGGATGGCCTTCTCAGTAATGAAGCCAGCACCAGCCAGGTGCTGTGGCTCATACCTGTAATCCCACCACTTTGGGAGGCTGAGGCAGGTGGATCACTTGAGGTCAGGAGTTCAAGATCAACCTGGCCAAGATGGTTAAACCCTGTCACTACTAAAAATACAAAAAATTAGCTGAGTGTGGTAGCAGGCGCTTGTAATTCCAGCTACTTGGGAGGCTGAGGCAGGAGAATTGCTTGAACCCGGCAGGTGGAGGTTGCAGTGAGCCAAGATTGCACCACTGCACTCACTCCAGCCTGGGTGATCGAGGGAGACTCTTGTCTCAAAAAAAAAAAAAAAAAAAAAAAATGAAGCCGGCGCCAGCACCAGCAGTAAAAGTGAAGCTGACAAATGACAAATGAAGTGGAGACGGATTCTTGGCAACACAGAGCACCTGGCTCTGGCTGTTAGACCCACCAGCTAGAGCCACCATTACACCAGCCTTGGGCTGTTCTCCAGTACATGTACATGAAGTAATTCCCTTTTCATTCTTGTGCCAGTCAAGCTGGCTTTTGGCACTTGCAACCAAAGGCACCCTAATTGATAAAATCTATAGTCTCAAAGCCAAGATGGGGAAAAAAAATAAAGAGTGCCTTCTAGTTCTAAGCACAAATGACCTGCCACGGTATTTGCTCACAAATGTTTATTAAAGGTTGCTATGGGCATCAAATAAGATCGTGTACTTTTTTTTTCTTTTTGACACGGAGCCTCACACTCTGTTACCCAGGCTGCAGTGCAGTGGCATGATCTTGGCTCACTGCAGCCTCCGCCTCTGGGTTCAAGCCTGCCTTAGCTTCCCAAAGTCATGGGATTATAGGCATGAACAACTGTGCCCAGCCTATATGTATGTTTTTTCTGAGACAGTCTTGCTCTGTCCCCTAGGCTGGAGTGCAGAGGGACGATTTTGGCTCACTGCAACCTCCACCTCCCAGGTTCCAGCAATTCTCCTGCCTCGGCCTCTTGAGTAGCTAGGATTACAGGCATGTGCCACCACGCCTGGCTTTTTGTATTTTTAGTAGAGACGGGGTTTCACCATGTTGGTCAGGCTGATCTCGAACTCCTGACCTTGTGATCCACCCACCTCGGCCTCTCAAAGTGTAAGATTACAGGTGTGAGCCACTGTGCCCGGCCTCAATTTTTGTATTTTTAGTAGAGATGGGGTTTCATGTTGGTCAGGCTGATCTTGAACTCATGACCTTGTAATCCACCTGCCTTGGCCTCCCAAAGCACTGGGATTACAGGTGTGAGCCACTGCACCTGGCACATGTAATAAATTTTAATTGAAGAAATGTTTACAAGTCTTTATATACACATGCAGCCACCACTCAGATTGACACAGAATGTTTCCAGCATCTCAGAAGCCTCTTTTGCGCCTCAAGTAATATCCCCCTCTAGAACAGGCAAATACTATTCTTGCTGATGTCACCACAGATTAGTTTTGCCAGTTCCTGAACTTCATATAAATTAAATTATACAGTATTTGCTCACTGGAGTCTAGTTTCTTTTGGTCAATACTATGAGAGTCATCCAGGTTTCTCTAAGTAGTTTTATATCTATATATAAAACTATATATATGTGTGTGTATATACATATAGTTTATATATTTCTCTCTATATATAATACCTGAGACTGGGCCAGATGTGGTGGCTCACACCTCTAATCCCAGCACTTTAGGAGGCCGAGGCAGGCGGATCACCTGAGGTCAGGAGTTCAAGACCACCCTGTGGAGAAACCCCCATCTCTACTAAAAATACAAAATTAGCTAGCCATGGTGATGCATGCCTGTAATCCCAGCTACTCAGGAGGCTGAGGCAGGAGAATTTCTTCAACCCAGAAGGTGGAGGTTGTGCTGAGCCAAGATCATGCCATTGCTCTCCAGCCTGGGCAGCAAGAGCAACACTCCATCTCAAAAAAAAAAAAAAAAAAAAAAACAAAACCTGAAACTGGATAATTTGTAAAGAAAAGAGGTTTAATTGACTCACTGTTTCACATGGCTGAGAGGCCTCAGGAAACTTACAGTCATGGCATAAAGTGAAAAGGAAGCAAAGATCTTCTTCACATGGTGGCAGAAGAGAGAAGTACAAGCAGGGGAAATGCCAGACGCTTATAAAACCATCAGAGCTCATGAGAACTCACTATCACGAGACCAGCGTGGGGAAAACCAATGATCCAATCACCTCCCTCCCTTGACACATGGGGATTACAATTCAAGATGAGATTTGAGAGGGGACACAGCCAAACCATATCAATTGCTGACACTAAAAACAACCCAAATATTCCTCAACAGAAGAGTGAACTGGCTGGGCACAGTGACTCATGCCTGTAATCCCAGCACTTTGGGAGGCCTAGACGGGTGGATCACCTGAGGTCAGGAGTTCAAGACCAACCTGGCCAACATGACCCCATGACCATGCATGTCAAAAAATAAAAGAAAAAGAAGGATGAGTTTCTTAAAATTCATGGTCATGGGGGAAAAAATATACATATAATATATATAAACTATATATATATTTAATATATATACACAGAGTGAGTCTGTGTCAAAAAAAGATAGGTTTCTTAAAATTCATGGTCATGGGGGAAAATATATAAATATATATTTATATATATATAAATTATATATAAACTATATATTTAACATATATTTATATATATAAACTATATATATAAATATATAAAACTATATATATATAATATATATATTAAAATATAAAACAGACTATTAAATATATATTTTAAATATTTAAATATATAATTTATTTATATAAAATATAAATATTATAAATATATATAATTATAATATATAACTTAAATATTTAAATATTTAAATATATATTTTATTTATATAAAATATAAATATATATATTTAAAATAAATAAATAAATATATATATTAAATATATATAAATAATATATATAGTTCATGACCATGAATTTTAAGAAACTCATCCTTTTTTTTTCTTTTGACACAGACTCACTCTGTCACTCAGGCTGGAGTTCAACGGCACAGTCTTGGCTCACTGCAGCCTCCACCTCCCAGGTTCAAGTGATTCTTCTGCCTCGGCCTCCCTAGTAGCTGGGACTACAGGTGTGTGCTGCCATGCCCAGCTAACTTTTGCTAAGTTTTAGTAGAGATGGGGTTTCATCGCCATGTTGGCTAGGTTGGTCTTGAACTCCTGACCTCAGGTGATCCACCTGTCTAGGCCTCCCAAAGTGCTGGGATTACAGGCATGAGTCACTGTGCCCAGCCAGTTCACTCTTCTGTTGAGGAATATTTGGGTTGTTTTTAGTGTCAGCAATTGATATGGTTTGGCTGTGTCCCCTCTCAAATCTCATCTTGAATTGTAATCCCCATGTGTCAAGGGAGGGAGGTGATTGGATCATTGGTTTTCCCCACGCTGGTCTCGTGATAGTGAGTTCTCATGAGCTCTGATGGTTTTATAAGCGTCTGGCATTTCCCCTGCTTGTACTTCTCTCTTCTGCCACCATGTGAAGAAGATCTTTGCTTCCTTTTCACTTTATGCCATGATTGTAAGTTTCCTGAGGCCTCTCAGCCATGTGAAACAGTGAGTCAATTAAACCTCTTTTCTTTACAAATTATCCAGTTTCAGGTTTTTTTTTTTTTTTTTTTTTTTTTTTTTGAGATGGAGTGTTGCTCTTGCTGCCCAGGCTGGAGAGCAATGGCATGATCTTGGCTCAGCACAACCTCCACCTTCCGGCTTGAAGAAATTCTCCTGCCTCAGCCTCCTGAGTAGCTGGGATTACAGGTATGTGTCACCATGGCAGGCTAATTTTGTATTTTTAGTAGAGATGGGGTTTCTCCATGTTGGTCAGGGTGGTCTTGAACTCCCGACCTCAGGTGATCCGCCTGCCTCGGCCTCCTAAAGTGCTGGGATTAGAGGTGTGAGCCACCACATCCGGTCCAGTCTCAGGTCTTTCTTTATAGCAGTGTGAAAACAGACTAACACGGCAATTAAGAATAGGTATTGTGAATGTTCTTGTTCATGTTTTTGGGTTGACATATACAAATTTCTCTTGACTGTATACCTAAGAATGTAATTGCTGGGTCATAGGACAGGAATATGCTACGGTTTCCATATCTGACCCCTCCAAATTTCATGTTGAAATTTGATCCGCAATGTTGCAGGTGTAGCCTAACGGGAACTGTTTGGGTGATGAAGGTGGATCCCTCTTGAATGGCTTGGTGCTGTCCTTATGGTAATACATTCTCCATTAGTTGGCAGAAGTTTCCTTCGCAGCTGACTGTTTAGAAGAGCCTGGTGCCTCTCTTCCCCCTCTTGCTTCCTGTGTCACCACGTGATATCTGTCTACACCAGCTTCCCTTTGCCTTTGCCAAGAATGATAGAGGCCCGAGGTCCTTACCAGAGCAGATGCTGGTGCCATGCTTCTTGTACAGCTTGTAAAATCATAAGCCAAATAAACCTCTTCTTTATAAATTACCCAACTCTGCTATTCCTTATCCCTTGTCTTGTTTGCTCTGAGAATACTCACTGGCAACGCTTGTGGCTGCAACATTTACCCTCATATAAATTTGCCATGAAATATCTTGCTTTTATTATTTTGGCATCACTATAGTATAACAACTTTGGAAACAAAAGACATTGTTCTATTATAGCATTGTGTTTTTAGTAGTGGCATTTTCTTTTTTTTTTTTTTTCTGAGACGGAGTTTCGCTCTTGTTACCCAGGCTGGAGTGCAATGGTGCGATCTCGGCTCACCACAACCTCCGCCTCCTGGGTTCAGGCAATTCTCCTGCCTCAGCCTCCTGAGTAGCTGGGATTACAGGCACGCGCCACCATGCCCAGCTAATTTTTTGTATTTTTAGTAGAGACGGGGTTTCACCGTGTTGACCAGGATGGTCTCGATCTCTTGACCTCGTGATCCACCCGCCTCGGCCTCCCAAAGTGCTGGGATTACAGGCGTGAGCCACCGCACCCGGCAGTAGTGGCATTTTCATTTACGATAGTAATTGTCATTGAAAATGTCAAATCCTAGAAAATGTAGCATTCCTATGCATGATGTTAACATCATTCTCAAATAGTTGTTAGCCAAAGATTCATTTGATGAATCTGATATTTCAAAAATAGACAAGTCTGATGATTCAGGTGATTCTGATGTTGGTTCTGTTTAGAAATAACTCCAAGAACAGTTTTTATATTTTATTTTCACATTGAAAATCAGATTTGCTTCAGCCTCAAAGAGCATGTTTATGTAAAATTAATGAGCGCTGGCAGCAAGCTGCATTTTTCTAAATGGGAAGGGGTTAATAGCAACACAAAAGGACGAAGACAGCGTATGTGTAGCTTTAGTAAATACTGACAGTATTTATTCCACTGGCAAAGTGAGAGTTCTAGTTCCACATCTTTACCGATCTTGGTGTTGTCCATCTTAATTTTAATCATTTAGATGGGTGCATCTTTATTTTTTAATTTAATTTAATTTTTTTATTATCATTTTTTTTTTTTTTTAGAGACGGAGTTTCGCTCTTGTTACCTAGGCTGGAGTGCAATGGCGCAATCTCGGCTCACTGCAACCTCCGCCTCCTGGGCTCAGGCAATTCTCCTGCCTCAGCCTCCTGAGTAGCTGGGATTACAGGCACACGCCACCATGCCCAGCTAATTTTTTGTATTTTTAGTAGAGACGGGGTTTCACCATGTTGACCAGGATGGTCTCGATCTCTTGACCTCGTGATCCACCCGCCTCGGCCTCCCAAAGTGCTGGGATTACAGGCTTGAGCCACCGCGCCCGGCCTATTTATTATCATTTTTTAAAGATGGGGTTTCACCATGTTCGTCAGGCTGGTCTTGAACTCCCAATCTCAGGTGATCGGCCCGCCTTGGCCTCCAAAGTGCTTGGATTACAGGCGTGAGCCACCACTCCCAGCCTTTTAATTTTTTTTTTTTTTTTTTTTTTTTGAGACGGAGTTTCGCTCTTGATACCCAGGCTGGAGTGCAATGGCGCGATCTCGGCTCACCGCAACCTCCGCCTCTTGGGTTCAGGCAATTCTCCTGCCTCAGCCTCCTGAGTAGCTGGGATTACAGGCACGCGCCACCATGCCCAGCTAATTTTTTGTATTAGTAGAGACGGGGTTTCACCATGTTGACCAGGATGGTCTCGATCTCTTGACCTCGTGATCCACCCGCCTCGGCCTCCCAAAGTGCTGGGATTACAGGCTTGAGCCACCGCGCCCGGCCTTAATTTTTTTTTATAGAGACAGGGTTTTGCCATGTTGGCCAGGCTGGTCTCGAACTCCTGACCTCAAGTGATCTGCCAGCCTCGGCCTTCCAAAGTGCTGAGATTACAGGCGTGAGTTACCATGCCTGGTCGATGGGTGCATCTAATAGTAGTTTTGTTTCCCTGATGAATAATGATACTGAATACTTTTTCATATGCTTTGAATATGCATATCCAAATTTGGATATCTTCTTTTGTGAAGTGCCTGTTCAAGTCTCTTGCTCATTTAAAAAACTGGATTGTCTTACTGATTTGGGAGAGTCCTGGATACATCTGGATTCTAGTGTTATTTTTTAAAACAGGGCCTCACTCTATTGCCCAGGTTGGAGTACAGTGGCACAATCATGGCTCACTGCAGCCTCAATTCCCTGGGCTCAAGTGATCCTCCTACCTCAGCCTCCTGAGGAGCTGGGACTACAGGTATGTGCCACCACACCCGACTAATTTTGTATTTTCAGTAGAGATGGGGTTTTGCCATGTTGCTCAGGCTGGTCTCAAACTCCTGGGCTGAAGAGATCTACCTACCTAAGCCTCCCAATGTGCTAGAATTACAGGTGTGAGCTACCACTCCTGGCCTGGATTCTGGTGTTATTTATATGCATTGTCAATATTTTCTTCATCTGAGGACTGCTTTTCCACTTTATTGGTTTCCTTTGTTAAAGAAAAATCCTTAATTTTGATGAAGTCTAATTATGGTCAGTGCTTTTTGTGTCTTGTTTAAGAAACATTTGCCTCTGGGTTGGGCGCGGTGGCTCACGCCTGTAATCCCAGCACTTTGGGAGGCTGAGGCGGGTGGATCACGAAGTCAAGAGATCGAGACCATCCTGGTCAACATGGTGAAACCGCGTCTCTACTAAAAATACAAAAAATTAGCTGGGCATGGTGGCGTGCCTGTAATCCTAGCTACTCAGGAGGCTGAGGCAGGAGAATTGCCTGAACCCAGGAGGCGGAGGTTGCGGTGAGCTGAGATCGCGCCATTGCATTCCAGCCTGCGTAACAAGAGCGAAACTCCATCTCAAAAAAAAAAAAAAGAAAAAAGAAACATTTGCCTAAAGTTTTGAAGATTTTTCTTTTTTCTTTTTGAGGCGGAGTTTCACTATGTTGCCCAGGCTAAAGTGCAATGATGGTGATCTTGGCTCACTGCAACCTCCACCTCCTGGTTTCAAGTGATTCTCCTGCCTCAACCTCCTGAGTAGCTGGGATTACTTACATGCATGTACCACTATGCCTGGCTAATTTTTTTTTTTTTTTTTGAGTTGGAGTTTCGCTCTTGTTACCCAGGCAACAATGAGTGCAATGGCACGATCTCAGCTCACTGCAACCTCCACCCCCTGGGTTCAAGCAATTCTCCTGCCTCAGCCTCCCAAGTAGCTGGGACAACAGGCCCACACCACCATGCCCAGGTATTTTTTTTTTGTATTTTTAGTAGAGATGGGGTTTCACCATGTTGACCAGGATGGTCTTGATCTCTTGACTTTGTGATCCACCCGCCTCGGCCTCCCAAAGTGCTGGGATTATAGGCATGAGCCACTGTGCCCGGCCAAGTTTTGCATTTTTTTAGTAGAGATGGGGTTTCTCCATATTGGCCAGGCTGGTCTCAAACTCCTGACTTTCAGGTGATAAGCCCACCTCAGCTTCCCAAAGTGCTAGGATTACAGGACTGAGCCACTGCATCTGGTCTCTTTTTTTTGAGATGGAGTTTTGCTCTTGTTGCCCAAGCTGGAGTGCAATGGTATGATCTTGACTCACTGCAACCTCCGCCTCTTGTGTTCAAGTGATTCTCCTGCCTCAGCCTCCCAAGTAGTTGGGATTACAGGCGCATGCCTCCATGCCTGGCTAATTTTTTGTATTTTTAGTAGAAATGGGTTTTCACCATGTTAGCCAGGCTGGTCTTGAACTCCTGACCTCTGGTGATCCACCCGTCTTGGCCTCCCAAAGTGCTGGAATTACAGGCATGAGCCACTCCACCTGGCCCCTTTTTTTATTTAAGAGATAGAGTCTCACCATGTTTCCTGGTCTGGTCTTGAATACCTGGGCTCAAGCAACCCTCCTTCTTCAGCCTTCCAAAGAGCTGGGATTACAGGCTTGAGGCATGGTGCCCGTGCCTACTTTTTTTCTAGAAGCTTTATTGTTTCACTTTCCACATTTAGGTCTGTGATCCATCTTGAATTAACTTTTGTATGTTGTTAAGTAGGGGGTCAAAGGTCATTCTTTTCATTTAGATCACAGCTCACTATAGCCTCAAACTCCTGGGCACAAGTGATCCTCCCACCTCAGCCTCCTGGGTCTTTGGGATTACAGGCCAAAGTCACTGTGCCCAGCCAAAATTATATAAGTAGTACAATCTCTACCATGTAAATATTTGCACAGAAAAACCAATGGAATACCATTCAGTATAAACAACTCTTATTTCCACATGGTACAGGCATTTGAGGAATTTAAAATTTTCTAAAATAAGCATACCCCTACTGTTTTCAACATTTTTATAAGATATTTTGAAAAAAGAAACAATTGGTCTTTCAGTTATCATTAGGTATAAATAAACCAATAGCCAGGTATAGTGGCTCACACCTGTAAGCCCAGCACTTTGGGAGGCCAAGGTGGGTGGATTGCTTGAGTGCAGGAGTTTGAGATAAGCCTGGGCAACATAGCAAGACCTCGTCTCATTTTAAAAAAAGAGAAGAAAAAAACCCCAATGATTTCCATGAAAAAAAAAAAAAAAAATCCAGAAAAAAGGCTTAGAATAAACTCTCAAATTGGCTAAGTTGGACTTTGGTTGTTTAGATGTAAACCTGAAACAGTTCAGGCTGATGGTTCCCAGTGGCTGGTCTATGGGTGAGCTATATTTGAATCGACTATAGTTTTTTTTTTTCTTATTTTAAAAAATAGATTCTCAAGCCTACTCTTAGACATGCTGAGTCAGAATGCCCAAGAGGTGAGGTCAGAGAACCAATATTTTAAATAAACAATGTAATTTGGAAACTATTCTACCTTAAATTATAATGAAACAAAGGTATGACTATTGTTTCTGAGCAGGCAAACTACTATCAGATTGGAGAATGCTAACATTTTTGACCCAGACTAGAGAACTAGGAAAAGGCTGTGGGCCAATGTGCTGACCTTCTCAAAAAACCATCAAGCTGCGGACACCACATGATGAATGGGACTTAGTCTAGGGTAAGGTGGTAGTACCCATGTTTAAAAATAACAAGGTCATCAGTGTGGGGTTAAGTTCCTTTCACAATGAGTTGAGGTCTTGGCAGTCAACTTTCAGCCATGTTTGCTCCAGACAGGGAGAACTTTGGTGTCTCCTAACCTAGGCAGTCAGTAGCTTTGTAGAGCAGTGGACTAATATGTCTATTGTTTCCCCTTTACAGATACTTGAAGACATCCAGTGAACCAGTCCTTTCACATGTCCTTTCACCACCTTGGAATGCCCACTAGTAACAGGAACACAGAGAAGCAAAGGGTCAGAGCTACCCTTGACCTGCCATGCAGTGTGTCCCTCAGGAGAAAGCAAGGGGGAAAGAATAAATTGAGGCTGCTTCCCACTCCTAGCAACCATGGCGACACTATGGATTGTCTCTGGGCCTGGCTCCTACTCCCTTGCTTATCTGGCTGGTCACTATCCCATAATGAAAGGCTCCTTGCACTGAGTGGAAGGGACAAAATATCATAAGCAGGACTGATGCCACACAGGTGCCACTGCTGGATGTCTGCTGACAGGGGCATATGACCTACATCAGAGGACACAGACTTCAGTCTACTGTCTGCACTGCTTCCAAATCATTTTTTAAAAACTGAAACCAGCCGGGCGCAGTGGCTCACACCTGTAATTCCAGCACTTTGGGAGGCCGAGGCGGGTGGATCACGAGGTCAAGAGATCGAGACCATCCTGGTCAACATGGTGAAACCCTTTGTCTCTACTAAAAATACAAAAAATTAGCTGGGCATGGTGGCATGTGCCTGTAATCCCAGCTACTCAGGAGGCTGAGGCAGGAGAATTGCCTGAACCCAGGAGGCGGAGGTTGCGGTGAGCCGAAATTGCGCCATTGCACTCCAGCCTGGGTAACAAGAGCAAAACTCCGTCTCAAAAAAAAACAAAAAAAACCTGAAACCAGTTGCCAACTTCTAAGCACCAACAGTCCACCCATTGAAATTAAGATTTCCACCGGTCACGGTGGTTCATGCCTGTAATCCCAGCACTTTGGGAGGCTGACGCAGGCAGATTATGAGGTCAGGAGTTTGAGACTAGCCTGGCCAACATGATGAGAAACCCCATCTCCACTAAAAATACAAAATAATCCAGGCGTGGTGGCGCATGCCTGTAATCCCAGCTACTCAGGAGGCTGAGGCAGGAAAATTGCTTGAACCCGGGAGGCTGAGGTTGTGGTGAGCCGAGATCTCACCATTGCACTCCAGTCTGGGCAATAAAAATGAAACTCCGTCTCAAAAAAAAAAAAAAAAAGAAGAAATCAAGATTTCCATTTTTCTTTAAATGCTACCTTAGGCTTTCATCCTCACAGTTCCTGTCACTTCGCTACTGCTCCTCAATGCTGAGGATGAGGGCTGATCACCACTGATCATCTTATATCCAGTTCACACCACTTTATTAAGTTTTTTTTTTTGGAGATGGAGTTTCGCTCTTGTTACCCAGGCTGGAGTGCAATGGCGCGATCTCGGCTCACCGCAACCTCCGCCTCTTGGGTTCAGGCAATTCTCCTGCCTCAGCCTCCTGAGTAGCTGGGATTACAGGCACGTGCCACCATGCCCAGCTAATTTTTTGTATTTTTAGTAGAGACGGGGTTTCACCATGTTGACCAGGATGGTCTCGATCTCTTGACCTCGTGATCCACCCGCCTCGGCCTCCCAAAGTGCTGGGATCACAGGTGTGAGCCACCGCGCCCGGCCCCCACAACACTTTTTGATTTATGTTACCTACTTGGCTCCTACAGACCCCTGAAGCTGTCACTTCTCCTCCATCCCTTCTACCCCTTGCCTATATCCACAGGATCCTTCAAGGGACTCTACTTGTTCCCCCAAGGTCCAAAGGATTACACCCGCATTCTCAGCACTTTGGACTGGACAAACTGAATTACAACATGAAGAAGAAAAATATTCAGTCAATATTTGGAATAGTGGACACATCTACTGGCTTATGATCAGCTACACGATTCTAAACTTCTAGAATATTTACCCACTCCTACACCTTCCTCCCATTAAAGAAAAAAGATACCTTAGTAGATAGCAATTGGGTCTACAGTAATTTTATTGTAACAGAGAAACCAGGCCGCAATAAGTCTACACGATTAGAGCAGATGGTAGTTCTTTCCAGTGGGTGAAGCCTGAACCCAGCTGTCAGCACACAAAGCCTAGAATGTCCTCTTTCCTGGTACCACCCTGCGCTGCTGGACTCACGACGTGAGAGGAGTGACCTGCACAACCACATTCAACAAAGGGAGGAGGTCCAACTGGGCAGAGACAACATCCCAACTGGAGAAAATTACACAATCATTCAAGAGGATGCCGAGATCAAGGACAGTTACCTACTCTCCACTATTCTTTGCTGAGAAAGGTGAGGGTATGATGTCAGCAGAAAATTATGTTCTTTATTCTTAAATAAATCCCAATAGGATGGGGTCGATGGTCAGTCAAGCAGTAGAATGGGATTAAAATCTGCATTACTTAAAAATCTTTGTGTGTAAGTTAAAGAACAGCAATGACAAGGGAGAAGAGAGCCTTCTTTTTCTTAAATAAGATAGGAAACCGCATTGTTTTCCTTGCTGTAGTGGCAGCAGACTCACTGGTTTATATAAAACATAATTTCTGCAATGCGGTCTGTTGATGAGGTTGCTCCATGATGGGAGGACAGACATGAGGCCGACTGTTCATGACAGAACTAGGTCTTCTCTCAAAGCCTCTAATGTGCACTATTTCTCATGAGGAACCTGACACTTCAGTTAAAGCTTCTGAAATATTGCAATAGCATAATTGACAGGTTTTTTGGTGCGATGACTTTCTTGCACATGTAAACTCTTTGAGAAAAGTTGGAGATAAAAGGACGGGAGAGAGTTTGGTTTTGAGCCACAATGTTCCAGATGCCAGTGCCTCTGCCCCGTGTCACTACATGCTCTTTTCTGAGAAACACTCAATCGCTGTGTGTTATACGCTGTGGTTGAAGGAAATCATCCACTCACCACCATCCACCCTTTCTCATTCTCTGTGTGAAGCTCCCAATAGCAGAGGCTGAAGACAGAAAGGTTGTCTTTGTTTCCTCACACCAGGGACATTACTTGGTGACCTGGTGAATGGCATGGGCAAGGTAGCCCACGTTGCTGGAGGTGACCCCTGCCACAGAGATGCGGCCGTCCTTTGTCATGTAGATGGAGAACTCCTTGGTCAGCCGCTCCACCTGCAGAAAGGAAAGAATTTAGGTACCTCTTCCTGGTAAGGGGGATTCTCCCCGGCCTGAGGCAGTAGCCAACTCATTAAAGCTCTATTTCCTCCCTTAAACCCTGTTCCCAGAATTTGCTGTTAGCTTGGAATAAAATAATAATAAAAAGCTACTTTAAGGCTGGGCACAGTGGCTCACGCCTATAATCTCAGCACTTTGGGAGGCCAAGGCGGGAGGATCACTTGAGGTCAGGAGTTCAAGACCAGCCTGGCCAACATGGTGAAACCCTATCTCTACTAAAAATACAAAAATTAGCTGGATGTGGTGGCATGCACCTGTAATCCCAGCTATCCAGGAGGCTGAGGCAGAAGAATCGCTGGAACCTGGGAGGCAGAGGCTGCAGTGAACCCGGGCAACAGAATGAGATTCCATCTCAAAAAAAAAAAAAAAAAAAAAAAGCTACTTTAAAGTAGGATGATGAATTTTGAGGCATAAACACGTGGGGAAAAAAAAAACTTTAGATTCAGCAGAGTCAGGATTCAGTTATGAAACAGCTATTTCTCCTATTGCTTTCTTGGGAGAAGCAGCAATGATCATGAACATGATCAAAACACGCTCTGCTCTTTAGAAGTTTGTGAGTTCCTGGGGGATACAGAGACGTAAACAACTAAAAAAATAAAGCAAAATAAACACTAAAAAGAATTACAATACCTTTACCTAAAACAGCTCCAAAATAACTGTTTTAACTGTTTTTTAGGGTAACTTTGAATAGGTGGGTGATCGATGAAGAATCCTTCTGGGGCTGGTCTCAGTGACTCACACCTGTAATCCCTGTAGTTTGGGAGACCAAGGTGGGTGGATCGCTTGAGTCCAGGAGTTCAAGACAAGCCTGGGCAACATGGCGAAACTATGTCTCTACAAAAAACACAAAAATTAGCCAGGTGTGCTTACAGTCCCAGCTGCTCGGAAGGCTGAGGCAGGAGGATCACTTGAGCCGTGGGAGGTGGAGATTGCAGTGAGCTGAGATTGCACCACTGCACACCAGCTTGGGTGTCTGAGCAAGACTGTCTCAAAAAAAAAAATAAATAAAAAATAAAAAATAAAAATAAAAATAAAAAAGAAGAGGAAAAAAAATAATCCTGGTTTGCAAAGACTGATCGGCCTGCTGTGGAGAAATGAGAATCACTCACCTGTTCAGGCTTTAGCCCTGTGAAACAAAACATGCCAATTTGGTCGGTGATGTGTTGCCAGTTGTGGGTGGAACCCTCTTTCTTGAGGTTGGAGACCAGCTGAGTCCGCATGCTAATGATGCGGTCCGCCATGCCTTTCACTTCTTGCAACCTGTAAAAGAACCCTGAGATGCAGCTCATTCTGCCTAAGCACTGACAGATATGCCGGAGTTCACAGCATTTTTAGCTCCCTTGAGCCCTTCCCTAGTGTGCCTCAATTCTCAGGCCACAGCTGAGTCACATGCTGTCACTGGTTAGGGACGAAAGCTATTGTATAGCATTCTGTTTTATATCGGAACACTATTTCCATCAGGCAACTAAAACAGTTAACACACTTGAGTAGAGACAGTCCTTGACTCACAATTTTTCAACTTTATGATGGTGCAAAAACAATATACGTTCAATAGAAACCATACTTTTAAGTAGCCATATGGCCATTTTGTTTCTTTCAGTAGAGTACTGAATAAATTATATGAGATATTCAGCACTTCGTTATAAAATCGCTTTGTGTTAGATGATTTTGCTCAACTGTAGTCATATGTGTTCTAAGTGCGTTTAAAGTACGCGAGGCTAAGCTATGATGTTTGGTAGGTTAAGCGTATTAAATGCATTTTCTTTGCATTCCTGTTTCTAAAAAAAAAAAATACAGAAATGGCGTTTTGCCATGTTGCCTGATTTGGTTTTACATTCTTAGGTTCAAGCAATCCTCCTGCCTTGGCCTCCATAAGTGCTGGGATTACAAGTGTGAGCCACCATGACTGGCCTATTTTCTTTTTTTTTTTTTTTTTTAAGACACAGGGTCTTGGTCTATCACCCAGGCTGGAGTACAGTGGTGTGATCATGGCTCGCTGCAGCCTCAACCTTCTAGGCTCAAGTGATCCTCCTGCGTCAGTCTCCCAAGTAGCTGGGACCACAAGTGCATGCCACCATGCCTTGCTGATTTTTTTTTTTTTCTTTTCTAGAGACAGGGTCTCCCTCTTTTGCTCAGGCTGGTCTGGAACTCCTGGGCTCAAGTGATTCTCCCACCTTGACCTCCCACAGTGCTAGGATCACAGGCATGAGCCTGGCCTTAAATGTATTTTTGACTTATGACAGGCTTATTGGGATGTAACCCCATCGTAACTGCATCTGTATTAAGTGAATGAATCACTCTAAAACTTACATAGATTAAGGTAAAACTGTGGGTTAAACAAAATATGACCCTATTTTTGACATGGATGAAATATACATTCCCGTCTTCACAAGTGAGACAATGTAGACTATGAATCTACAATGAGTCAAGCTATCATAGGTGGTGAGGACTGAGACATACTCCTTGCCTTCAAAAGCTTACAAGGGATGCTGGTAACCAAACGTGCAAACCAAGTATGGAATAAGGCCACGTAATGTAAAACAGATAGGACATTGCTGCACTAAAAGCCCCAAGGAAGAGCAAATTCTGTCTGAATGACTGGAGAGGGTAGTCCCGACTGTGCACAGGGATCACCTGATACTGAATACAACCTTCCCCTTCCTCAGAATCTATCCTTTCCACTCCATTCCCATGGCTCTGGAACATTCTTGGCTATCACCAATGACATTTCCATTTAGTTTATCTCCCTGTTCTTGGGTGTTCACTTTCCCAAACCATTTCTCTATAATGATGCCATGCAGAGTTAGAAGTATTGTCATGCCAATTCAAGGCCAAATATGGGACCTAGTAATGTTTTACTTGACCCAGTGAAACATTTTTAAACTGGGCACTTGTGCATAAAAGCTTAAATCTGTAGTTTCTCTCGAAAAATGAGACGCTGACAGCACTGTATTAGCAGCATAATTACTAGCTAGAATTGAGGAGCCCCTGGCCCCTCCAGGTATGGCATCTGCTTTTAAATTTCCTACAGTCCCTTCACTTTGAGGCCTGGATCCCAAAGATACTGAGTGTCTGAACAGGGCTAGATGTGGAGCCATCTTAGCCAAACCGCTCCATCCTCTTTGTTGCCTGGAGAATCAAGCTCTGACTTTACTTACAGTATTAAACAGGGTGCTACATGATCTGCTTCACCTTCTTAGCTTGGCTGCCTCCCACACTTCTCTTCACACTCTGTGTTTTCATCATGAAAACAACTTGGGATTTTCTACGCAAGTTCTGCATAACAATGCCTATGCCCTTACACAGATCTCTGCCCAGTTTCCTTGTCTGCTTCATTTCCTTTGCCAAAAAAAAAAAAAAAAAAGCCCTTTCCTCTCTTTAAGGCACAGCTCACATGCCACAGTCCTTATTACATCTTCTCCAACTCCCCACTAGAATCAACAGCTCTCCCTTTAGTCATCATTTATTCCATTCTGTCTTATATTAAATACCATGTGTGGCTGGCTGCAGTGGCTCACATCACTAATCCTAGCACTCTGGGAGGCCAAGGCGGGTGGATTTGTTGAGGTCAGGAGTTCGAGACTAGCCTGGCCAACATGGTGAAACCTAGTCTCTATTAAAAATACAAACATTAGCCAGGCCTGGTGGTGGGCGCCTGTGGTCCCAGCTCAGGGGAGGCTGAGGCAGGAGAACTGCTTGAACCCAGGAGGCGGAGGCTGCAGTGAGATTGCACCACTGCACTCCAGCCTGGGCCACAGAGCAAGATTCTCTCAAAAAACCAACAACAAAAAAGTCACATGTGTATCTTTCTCATCAGATTATAACCACCCTGAGGGTAGTCAATAACATAGTTTGGCATCTTTGTCTACTATAGACTCTCAAATTGTGTGTTGAAATGCATTAAAAAAATTTTCATAACCAGAGAATACGAAAATATTTTTAAAAACATTAAAGATATTAAGTAAAAAAAGGTTAGTATAATTCTAAGTAGCAAAACCAAAACCAGTCCTACACATACATACATAACAGTATGTCACAACTACAGATAACAATCGGCAAGAGAAAAAAAAGCTGGGTTAGAGTAGCTAGATTTATGGTTAATTTTTTCCCTTTCACAAACTTTCAGAAATATACTTACATGTTAATATTATACCGGAAAAAATATAATGTAAAAAGTAGTCAATTTTTTGGTAGGTCTAGTGCGAATCTATTCTGTCATAAAGAACTATCCTGAGCTGGGTGCAGTGGCTCACAGCTGTAATCCTAGCACTTTGGAAGGCAGAGGTAGGAGGATGTCTTGAGCCCAGGAGTTTGAGACTAGCCTGGATAACACAGTGAGACCTCGTCTCTATGAAACAACAAAAGGAAGGCTGGGCACAGTGGCTCACACCTGTAATCCCAGCACTTTGGGAGGCTGAGGCAGGTGGATTACCTGAGGTCAGGAGTTTGAGACCAGCCTGACCAATATGGTAAAACCCCGTTTCTACTAAAAATACAAAAATCAGCCGGGTATGGTGGCAGGCACCTGTAATCCCAGCTACTCAGAAGGCTGTGATAGCAGAATCGCTTGAATCTGGGCAGAGGTTGCAGCAAGTCAAGATCTCACTACTGCACTCCAGCCTGGGTGACAGAGCAAGACTCTGTCTGGAAAAAACATTAAAAAAACGATCCTGAACCGGATTCTTAGTATTTACTTTAATGTTCATGAGACAGAAAGTGAAGATAGAAAAAAATAGTTGTCACATGACGACTTGGGGAGCTACCTATCAAGTTTCTTAGAGACAGCAGGTTTACCTTTTCTACCTAAGAGCTGCTCAGAGATGCACCCTCTCAACCAAGCAGCTACACAGGATAAACTTATGTAACAAACCACACCTTCCACAGGCATCATGGCTTTTATGAACTCTGAATTACACAGAGTAGGGGTTGGCATACTTTCTGTAAATGGTCAAACAATAATTATTTTAGGCTCTACAGGCCATATGGTCTCTGCCTGCTACAACTGTTCACTCTGCCATGGCAGCATAAAAGCAGGCATACAAAATTCATAAACAAATGGGTACAGCTGTGTTCCAATAAAACTTTATTTACAAGAAGAAGGGGCAAACCGGATTGACTTACAGAACAGTTTGCCAACCCCTTTCTACAGCAGTGTTTTCTAAATTACATCTCATGATCCCTTAGTAGGTTAATTTTTTATTTATTTTTTATTTTTAATTGTAATAGAGACACAGTCTCGCTATGTTGCCTAGGCTGGTCTCGAACTCCTGGGTTCAAGTGATCCACCCACCTCGGCCTCCCAAAGTGCTGGGATTATAGGCGTGAGCTACCTTGCCTGGCTTAGTATGTTAAATTCAATTTATTAAGATGCAATTGGCATTTAGAAAATATTGGAGTAGAGGCTGAGTGTGGTGGCTCATGCCTATAATCCCAGCACTTTAGGAGGCCAAGTTAGGTGGTTCACTTGATACCAGGAGTTTGAGACCTGCTTGGCCAACATGGCAAAACCTGTCTCTACTAAAAATACAAAATAAATTAGCCAGGCGTAGTGGCACATGTCTGTGATCCCAGCTACTCAGGAGGCTGAGGCTCAAGAATCGCTTGAGCCTGGGGGGGCGGAGGTTGCAGTGACCCAAGATTACGACACTGCACTCTAGCTTGGGTGACAGAGCAAGACTGCAAGATTGTCTCAAAAAATAAAAAATAAAATAAAATAAAAATTGGAGTAGAGCACATGAAGTATTGAGTTTGAAAAACAGTTTCAGTTATATATACTTATAAATACATAATGTGTTCAAGGTCATGATGTAAAATATATAGTTTTAAAACTTTATAGATGGAGTTTTAGTATGTTGCCCAGGCTGGTCTCAAATGATCTTTCCACCTCAGCCTCCCAAAGTGTTGGGATTACAGGTATGAGCCACTGTGCCCAGCTTTAAATATATTTCTCATGTGGACTGTGGTCAAACCAGTTGAGTAACACTAATTCAGAGAACAGATGTTGAGAGTCAGATAGTACAGATTAATAAAAAAACAGGCTGAGGGCAGTGGCTCACACCTGTAATCCCAGCACTTAGGGAGTCTGCAGTGGGAGGATCACTTGAGCCTAGGAGTTTGAGGAGACCAGCCTGGGCAAGACAGCAAGACCCTGTCTCTACAATAAAACACAAAAATATGCAGAAATACTGATTCAATGCTAGCAATTATTGGGACACAAAATATGATGTTCTTAAGGAAGTTTTCCTATGTGAGGTACATAATTCAAAACCGATTTTAGGGAAAGGCAGGTTCTATTAAACATGGAAATGATGGAAAAAAAAGGAACTACCATTTAAAAATTATGTCTGGAAAAAAAAAAAAAGGAAAGAAAATCCTGTATGAGTGCTGTGAGTAAAATAAATAAATAAATAAATAAATAAATAAATAAATAAAAATAAAATAAAAATTATGTCTGTCTCTTACAGAGAAATACCAACTAATTTGGTTCAAAGTGCTACAAATACTTGGGAAGCTGAGGCTGGAGGCCTGCTTGAGGCCAGGAGTACAAAGTAACAGTGAGTTAGGATTGCAACACTGCACTCCAGACTGGGTGACAGAGCAAGACCCTATCTCAACCAATCAATTTTTTAAAAAAGGAATGCATATTCTTTCCTCCCTTCCGTCTTCTGCATATAGAATCTATGGGTATATCACTAGAGGTCAATTAAATACTAGCTTTGAAGGAACAGTGGTGGGAACAGGTGAGTGGCTGGGGAGTGGCATAAGCCTTTACCATTGTTTTCGCAAATCTGGGGTGTTCAGAATGGTAGCAGCAATCCGGGCCCCATTGAGGGGAGGGTTGGAATACATGGGACGGATCAAGATCTTCAACTGTGACTCTACCCTTTTGGCTTCATCCGCATCTTTGCAGATCATAGTGAAGGCTCCTACACGCTCACCTGAAAGACAAAAATGGATCTCGTCTTCTGGTTCTACTATCTAATGTGCTAAAGTAAATCATGAATTTATTTGCTACGTATTATCTTTCCATTCAAAGGACCCCCAAATTAACTCTTTATTATAAAAAGTTTTCAACAACCAAAATGGTAAACTGAGGCACAATAAAACTTTGAGTACTCATGAGTATTCAAAGGCATCTTTTTATTGTATCTATCTTCTTGGCCCATGGATTAGTCATTTTTTGTTTAGAGAAGTAGTAATCAGTTTCCTTTGCTGGAAGAATTTAAGGACACTGAAGAATATATGGCTAAGAAAATCAGTAAAATCTACAATACCAGTCTTTCATCTCAGGGTAGAGAGGGACGTGGACATGAACACACACACACCCACACACACACCCACACACCCACATACACATACCCACCCCCACCAACCTACTCATCAAGCTCTATGCCTTTGTGGCATTCTCTCCCAGCCTGAGAACATGTTTCATGCTGGGTGCTGTAGCTTACCGTATAAGCCCATGTTCTTGGCATATGATTGACAGAGACAAACATTAATGCCCTGTTCAATGAAGTGGCGCACAGCCCAGGCATCCTTATCACCGTCACCACTGGCAAAGCCTTGGTAGGCCATGTCAAAGAACGCAAAGAGATTCCTTTTCTGAGAAGGAAAGGAAAGATCGAAGCTTTAGCAGTCTGTCTGAAGATGCCCTAGATGTTTACAAAAGTCTGAAAGATGTTTATGTGAGGTGGGCATGGTCCCAATAAACACAAAGGCTTTATTAGGCTTTTGTGGGGCTAAGGTAACCCCGGAAGACTCATCCCACACCCAGGGCTAGTGAGACAACTTCATTAGAACCATCTCATCTTGAAAGTGTTCTCCAAACGCTGTTTCTGTCTCATTTTGTTTGCAGCTTAGATTTGACAGAAGAAAAAGAAAGGGAAACTGGCCATGTGTGGTGGCCCCCCTGTCTATAATCCCAGAACTTTGGGAGGCCAAGGTGGGAGGATCGCTTGAGCCCAGGAGTTTGAGATCAGCCTGGGCAACAAAGTTAGAAGCTGTTTCTATAAAAAATAGAAAGAATTAGCCAGGCAGGTGTGGCACACATGTCTGTAGTCCCAGCTATTCAGGGGCTGAGGTAGGAGGACTGTTTGAACCCTGAAGATAGAGGCTGCTGTGAGCCATGAATGTTCCACTGCACTCCACCTTGGGGTGAGAGAGTAAGACTCTGTTTCAAAAAAAAAAAAAAAAAAAAAAAAAACACAAGAAAGGGAAATGAAAAAAAGTAAAAAGGGAAAACAGGGACACACAAGACAACAGGAATAATATTTTCCCTCCTAGAATTTTGACTAATGTCGTCTCTGACAGCTGGCTACACTTTGAGAGTGATCACGGCAATGTTGCAAGGGGAAGACCTGAAAAAGCATTTAAAAAGATGAATAAGCAACCACTGGGACACATTGGGAGGGTGAATGTGCATTAACAGCAGACATCCTGGGATCAGTAGACAGGTTTTATCAGAGTTCCCTACATCCAGGCTGAGGAAAAAAATTATTTTCTTTTTGTGAGACAGTTTTGCTCTTGTTGCCCAGGCTGGAGTACAGTGGCGCGATCTCGGTTCACTGCAACCTCTGCCTCCTGGATTCAAGTGATTCTCCTGTCTCAGCCTCCTGAATAGCTGGTATTACAGGCATGGGCCACCAAGACTGGCTAATTTTGTATTTTTAATAGAGACGGGGTTTAACCATGTTGGCCAGGCTGGTCTCGAACTACTGACCTCAGGTGATCTGCCCGCCTTGGCCTCCCAAAGTGCTGGGATTACAGGGGTGAGCCACTGCGCCTGGCCAAAAAAAATTACTTTCAAATGCTCATGTGTCATCAATCCCAGAACTGCTAATCACACAAATGAGGAGCCCTTTTCTGGCCGCTTATCCACCTGTGTGGACATTTCATGCAGGTTCAAGGTTAAGACTCTGTTAAGACATTGCCAAATGAAGCCTCTAAAGCTGGTTACTAAACACAGAACTGTCACCATTGAGTTCATCCGCCTCACCTTCACCACTGTTGCTATTTCCTTCCACTGTTCTGGACGCGGGTCCACTCCCGTGGGATTGTGGGCACAGGCATGCAGAAGAAGAACACTTTGCTCTGGTATTTTCTAGAGAGAAAAACAACCAACAGATGACTTTGCAGCTTTAAAGGAAACAGTTTATCTGAAATGCCACAGGATCCCATCATTTGATAAGTAACAAAGGTAACCAGAAGTCTGGGAATCAGCTCATCCCCAGTATTTTAACTCAACTCATCCCCAGTACTGGGAGATGTTGGGAGACACCATATGTCCGCAAGCAAGAGTTTTATTCATCTCTCTTCTCCTGAAAGCCCCACTTACTGAAATGTCCTCCACAGCGCCTGTGAAGTCAAAACCGCAAGTCTTGGGGTCGTAATACCGATAACCTTGTAGCTGCATGCCAGCGTCCCTGAAGATGGGTGTGTGATTTCCCCAGCTTGGTTTGGGCAGAAAGACATCTCGGCTGAACTTAAAAAATCTTTGCTAAAAGACGAAAGGAAATAGAAAAATGAACAAAGGAGAGGCAAAAAAAGTTGACATATTTTAATGAGAGAACATTTTTCTCTGCTGAAACCCAGTTTCTCTCTATGGTTGAGAAGCAGTATTGACTCAGCAGTGAGACTGCGTGGGTTGGAGCAGTCTCTGACAGTTATATTGGCCGTGTAGCCAAGGACCTATCTGGGTCTTATTTTCTTCACCTGTAAACAGCATAACTATACCTCCTTCACAGGGATTAAACAAGCATTTTAAAATGCAAAAGCTCCCTAGTAAATAATAAGTTCCCAGTGAACTGAATTTATCATCATCTATATTCTATGTTTCTTGTAATTTCTTTAAAATCCTTTCATTTTCTAATCAGAGAATAGAACATCTGCAAACTTCATGGAAAGAAGAAATCTACTTCTGTATCAACAGTCAAATACACAAGAAAGGGAATAGGATGCAGATGACAATAGGAAGCCTTGTCATCTGCAATTCATATATAGTTCTTTGCTGAAGAAGCTTCCAAACTCACCAGAAAACTGGCTCCAATCCTTAAAGCCCCAGTTCCAGAAATGGTCTGCACAGTGACAAACTGAAGGAGAGACACCCATGGTCAGTGATGTGCAACACTCTCTATACAGGCCCAGCCCCAGGGGCACTGCTCTGTCCAGGACCCTTCATAATTCAGAAGCTATTTCTTTATGGCCAGTTAGTATCATTCTATTTTACACAGGAAACTTTCAGGACACAAAAAGTCCTCCCAAATATAAAAAAGGGGTGAATTACATAAAAGATATAAAAAGACACTGAGAGGCTAGGTGCGGTGGCTCATGCCTGTAATCCCAGAACTTTGGGAGGCCAGGGCGGGCAGATCATCTGAGGTCAGGAGTTCGAGACCAGCCTGGCCAACATGGTGAGACCCCGTCACTACTGAAAACACAAAAATTAGCCAGGCGGGTGGCACACGCCTGTAATCTCAGCTACTCAAAAGGCTGAGGCACGAGAACTGCTTGAACCTGGGAAGTGGAGGCTGCAGTGAGCCAAGATCGTGCCACAGCATTCTCGTGTGGGCAACAAAGTGAGACTCTGTCTCAAAATAAATAAATAAATAAATAAAATAAATAAAAAGACACTGAGAACAGTCACTACATTAAAACATTACTCTAGAATCATATGAAGTAGAATGACTCTCTAAACATCCAAGTTTCTTGAAAAGCAAGTCAACAAATACACAAGGATAACATTACAACATTTTAAAGGTTTTCTAAGAGGTCCCCTTCTATGAGTTTTCATAATCTGAAAATATTCGTGTTTTGGGTAATAGGAAGATGCTTGAGGTGAATTTGCTTATTCAAATTGGTCAACTTTAAGGGACAAATAAGAAACCATGGTAGGTTTAAGAGGTTTTTGTTTGTTGTTGTTTTCTTTTGAGATGGAGTCTCACTCTGCTGCCCAGAATGGAGTGCAGTGGCATGATCTTGGCTCACTGCAACCTCTGCCTCCCGGGTTCAAGCAATTCTCTACCTCAGCCTCCCAAGTAGCTGGGATTACAGGCGTGTGCCACCATGCCCGGCTAATTTTTGTGTTTTTTAGTAGAGACGGGGTTTCACCATCTTGGCCAGGCTGGTCTTAAACTCCTGACCTCATGATCCACCTGCCTTAGCCTCCCAAAGTGCTGGGATTACAGGCGTGAGCCATTGCGCCTGGCCTTTGTTTGTTTGTTTTTTTGAGATTAGTGCTGTAATCCCAGTGCTTTGGGAGGCCAAAGTGGGAGGATTGCTTGAGCCCAGTGTTTGTTGTTTTTAAAGGCATTGTAGAAGTACAAGGCTCTATAAAGCATAAACCTATTTTTCTGGACTGGGGTGGCAGTGGATTAAAGAGGGAAAAACCCAACTAAAAAATTCTTTTAAAATAGTTTGTCTCTGCAAACTTTGGTATGATGGAAACAAAAACCTCACTGTAGGTCTGATAATACTATGATTTACAAAGGACAAGAACTTTTTTTTTTGAGACAGGGTCTTGTATCACCCAGGCTAGAGTGCAGTGGTGCAAGCTTGGCTCACTGCAATCTCCACCTCCTGGGTTCAAGTGATCCTCCCATGTCAGCCTCCCAGTAGCTGGAACTACAGATGTGCACCACCAAACCTGGGTAAGTTTTGTATTTTTAGTGGAGACGGGAGTCTCACCATGTTGGTCAGGCTGGTCTTGAGCTCTTGACCTCAGGCGATCCACCTGCCTTGACACTCCCCCAGAGTGTTGGGATTACAGGTGCAAGCCACTGTGTCTGGCCAAGACACAACAACTTATAAAAGACAAACTAATGTTATTTTAAGGTAGGCCAGTCTCATACTTAGGTTATTATCTAGATAGACCAGATACTAGGAAAAAAAAAAACACATGAATTAAAAGTACAGAAATTTCCAGGAGGGGCTAACAGGCGGGTGATTGGACAGGACTAAACCAAATTCCATTTTATGTTGGATAATTACTACATAACCCTGGGGTCGAGGCTGTGTGCTTTACTCTGAGTTAAATTCATGTGTGAACTTAGACCAATCTTGTAAATAAAGTGTATTTATTCTGGCTTTTCAGAGGGGGAAGGGGAGAGAAAATGTTGGCTTAATGTTGCTAGTTTTTATGTTTCTTTACTCCCCAGGCTTACCCAGAAAAATATACAAATGAACTTATTAAAAACATTTTTTTTTTCAAAAGAAAGTGAACCATGATGTGCACGAGTTCACATGTTGGGAGCGTGGTCTTCTTTCAGAGTCCAGACAGGCTGTGAAGGGACAGCAGAGGGCCGCCAGGCTGGTCTAGCCCTCACAGTTCACCCATGGCTTGCTTTCTGCTTGCTTCTTCTGTGCAAGTTGAAAGCTTAGGACATGAGGGTGTGGGTTAACTGCAGGCCTAAAACTAGGCAGAGCTAAGCATTTCTAAAGCATATTCAATGTAAAATGAACATAAGCAGGTAGAGACTTAACAGAAAAGTAATGTCAAATCTATCAATCAAATTACTTCCACATTTTCAGGATTCCTAGTAGTACTTTCTGGAATTGGTGTCATGTAAATTATTTAATTATGACAATTTATTATCAAAGAAGAATTATTAGAAATAGTGTGGCCTCCTCAAAACAATCATTAGACACAAAATGAGTTGTCTTTTCCTAGTTCTTTAAAATTATTTAAATGATTACAGATTTGTTAAAACAGACCTGGGATGATGTCAGAGTCTGCTCAGCTTACCCGGCCACTTTTCAAGACTTCGCTGTTCTCACCCAGGGCTAGTTGTGCAGATGCCTTGCAAAATTCCGCCAGTCCCCCGATGGGCAGGTACTCCTTGTCCAAACTTTTTGCGGCAATTTGGGCCTCTGCCTAGACAAGAGAAATGCATCCATTGAGTTTTTTTTCTCCTTACTTGGAATTACTATGATTACTATTTAAAGTTTTATAAGTTAAGTTTTGGAGGTAAAGTCTTTTTTTTTTTTTTGAGATGGAGTTTTGCTCTGTCACCCAGGCTGGAGTGCAGTAGTGGCTCAATCTTGACTCACTGCAACCTCCGCCCGCCGGGTTCAAGTGATTTTCCTCCCTCAGCCTCCCAAGTAGCTGGGATTACAGGCATGTGCCACCATGCCCGACTAATTTTGTATTTTTAGTAGAGTTCGTGATCCATGACCTCAGGTGATCTATGACCTCAGGTGAATTTTCCTCCCTCAGCCTCCCAAGTAGCTGGGATTACAGGCATGTGCCACCATGCCCGACTAATTTTGTATTTTTAGTAGAGTTCGTGATCCATGACCTCAGGTGATCTATGACCTCAGGTGATCCACAACCTCTCGAACTCCTGACCTCAGGTGATCCACCCGCCTCAGCCTCCCAAAGTGCTGGGATTACAGGCGTGAGCCACTGCGCCCAGCCAAGCCTTTTTCAAAATTTGAAGTTCCTCTCAGACAAGAAGGGTAGGTAGAATGCTTGATAATTTATATTGCAGAACAGAAATACTTTCTTTTTTAAATTGAATTTTATTGTTTAAGTTAGGTTTTATGTGGATGGGTATAGTCTTTCTTGGTTACAATTTAACATAAAATGGGATTCTTGGAATGTGCTTAAAAGCAACACCTAAAATAGATATAAGATGATTAAATCAAACTAAATGCATACAGGAGAAGCATTTCAAGCTATATGCCAGCCTAAGAACTTTGAAGGGTTAACAGTAATAGCCACACATCTTTGTGCTTTGGCACCAGAGGCCTGGCTGTCCCTTACTAATTGCGTTACCCTAGGCAAGTTAGTTAGCCTTTCTGAGCCTCAGTTTCCTCCTCTGTTAAATAGAGGAACTATTTCTACCTCTCAGTGTTGAGGTGAGGTGTGAATGAGGGAATGTACAATAGTGCTTGGCTGTGATGCAGGTTGTAGTAGCAAAAATACTTGCTGAATAATTTAAAAAATTATAAAAGGGTGCTCGCTTCGGCAGCACATATACTAAAATTGGAACGATACAGAGAAGATTAGCATGGCCCCTGCGCAAGGATGACACGCAAATTCATGAAGCGTTCCATATTTAAAAAAAAAAAAAAAAAAAAAAAATTATAAAAGGATTTGTTAGATTATTTAGTTAATGAATAAAGATGCTACTAATAAAAATATAACAAAAGAGGTGGAAAAAAATTCCATAGCTCAGCAGGAAGAAAGGCTAGAGCATGCCTGTGTACAAAAGTTTTATTAAGGTAATCACAACTAGAGAAATGGAAAATAACAGCAATCCATGAAGAGCTATTCCTCTCACCAAGAGACAGTGTTTAAAGTCATGGTCCTCTTGTGCACCCTCAGGATTAAACTGGGCATAGCTAAGCAGTTTGGTTTCTTTTTTTTTTTTTTTGAGACAGAGTCTTGCTCTGTTGCCCAGGCTGGATTGCAGTGGCACAATCTTGGCTCACTGCTACCTCTGCCTCCTGGGTTCAAGTGATCCCCCTGCCTCAGCCTCCCAAGTAGCTGGGACTACAGGCACACGCCACCAAGCCTGGCTAATTTTTTTGTATTTTAGTAGAGACAGGGTTTCACCATGTTGACCAGGATGGTCTTGATCTCCTGACCTCGTGATCCACCTGCCTAGGCCTCCCAAAGGGCTGGGATTGTAGGTGTGAGCCACCGCACCCGACAGCTAAGCATTTCTACAGCATATTTAATGTCTGTTTTATAGATGATCACAGAATCACAGAAAGTTCAATCTTGGAAAAAACCAGGTGGTTCCAACCTCTCACCTCTACAGCCAAGGAGACTACAGCCCAGAAAACCTGGGTTATTCATGCCACTAGTGCCAGAATTAAAGCCCAGGGCTCCTGACTCCCAGTCCAGCACTGTTCCTGCCACTCTCCAGGGCTCCCTTCAGTTTATTCACGCTGCTTGGAAAGAGATGAACGGCAAGCTCACCTTGCGGACACTAGGCAGCACGTAAGGCTTTCCGTTATCATCCCGGTAGGCACCAACTCCCAGATTCATCTTTTTGCTGTTGGTGTCCCTCTTAAAGGCTTCAGTGACTCCCAGGATGGGATCTGGAGGTCCCATTTCCACATGGGTCCACCAGGAGCTGAAATGAGAAATACATTAGCTCAATCCCATTAGCTAGATCCAAGATCCATTTTACTTATTTATTTATGAGACAGATTCTTGCTCTGCTGCCCAGGCTGGAATGCAGTGGTGCTATCTTGGCTCAATGCAGCCTTCACCTCCTGGGCTCAAGTGATTGTTCTGCTCCAGCCTCCTGAATAGCTGGGATTACAGGCATGTGCCACCACATCCAGTTAATTTTTGTATTTTTAGTGGAGACGGGGTTTCACCATTTTGGCCAGGTTGGTCTAGAACTCCTAACCTCAGGTGATCCAGGGCACCCAGCCACATTACTCTTATATCATGTTTAAAACTGTGAAAAATACAAATTTGTGTCAAACAAAATTGAATTGTTATTCTGACAAACTTTGTTTTTTTTTTTTTTTTGAGGCAAAGTCTCACTCTGTCACTCAGGCTGGAGTGTAGTGTTGTGATCTCAGCTCATTTCAGTCTCTGCCTCTTGGGTTCAAGCAATTCTGCCTCAGCCTCTGAGCCAAAACAGTACTGAGTACAGAAAATTGAGCAGATAGTACAGTCCCATACACCCCTACCCCCAGGTTTCCCCATTATCATTTTACATTGGTATGGCCCATTTGTTACAATTAATGAATCCATACTGACACATTATTATTACTTTTTTTTTGAGATGAAGTTTCACTCTTTGTCTCCCAGGCTGGAGTGCAATGACGAACTCTCGGCTCACTGCAACCTCCACCTCCTGGGTTCAAGGGATTTTCCTACCTCAGCCTCCCAAGTAGCTAGGATTACGGAAGCCCATCACCACACCTGACTAAATTTTTGTATTTTTTTTTCTTTTTTAGACGGAGTCTCACTCTTGTTGCCCAGGCTGGAGTGCAATGGCCAGATCTTGGTTCATCGAGTAACCTCCACCTCCCAGGTTCAAGCGATTCTCCTGCCTCAGCCTCCCAAATTGGTGGGATTACAGGCAGGTACTGCCACAGCCGGCCAATTTTTGTATTTTTAATGGAGACAGGGTTTCTCCATGTTGGTCAGGTTGGTCTCAAACTCTCAACCTCAGGTGATCCACCCACCTTGGCCTCCCAAAGTGCTGGGATTATAGGCGTGAGCCACTGCACCCGACCCATACTGATACATTATTAAATCCACACATTATTCAGATTTCCTTAGTTTTCACCTAATTTTGTTCCATGATTCCATCTAGGACACCACATTACAGTTAGTTGCCATGTCTCCAAAAGCTCCTCTTAGCTGTGACAGTTTTGGGAATACTGGTCAGGTATCTTGTAGGATGCCCCTCCACTAGAATTTGTCTGAAGTTTTTCTTATTAGACTGGGGATGGGGATATAGGCTTTTGGGAGAACAGTAATTGTATTTTGTAATATGTCAGCTTGAAGACAACCTCTTTCTTTCTGTTTTTTTTGAGATGGAATCTCACTCTGTCTTCCAGGCTGGAATGCAGTGGTGCGATCTTGGCTCCCTGCAAACTCTGCCTCCTGGGTTCAAAAGAATCTCCTGCCTCAGGCTCCTAAGTAGCTGGGATTACAGGCACCCACCACCATACCAAAATTTTTGTGTTTTTAGTAGAGATGGGGTTTTACCATGTTGGCCAGGTTGGTCTTGAACTCCTGACCTCAGGTGATCTGCCCGCCTCAGCCTCCCAAAGTGTTGGGATTACAGGTATGAGTCACTGCGCCCAGCCTTGAAGACAATTTCCAAGATCTTTAGGGTAACTGACAATTTTGGTCTAATATTACAAGTTGATTAACAGATTATTATTCACTGCATACCTAATCAATTTCTTTTTTTTTTTTTACATCTTCCTCAGTACTTAAGGAGTTAGATACCTAATCAATTTCTAAGATAGACTACAGACACATTGATTTCCAAGCATAATTTAAAATTTACATACCTTTGCTTATTTTTACATGCTGAAGAGGCTATTGCTTTGAGTCATTAAAATAAAAAGGTCTTTCTTTGTTGCCACTTTGAGGAGGCATAAAAGGGATATACATGGCTGTAGAAGTTGTGCTGCGTGTGTTCACGAGTTTTGCCTCTCTGTTTAGGATGCTTGTGTAGGACTGACATCACCACCCTCCCTTCAATTTTCTCTGGGAAATAGAAGCTACTTTGGTTAAAAGATAAGCAATGAGTGTTGAGACCACACAAGGATCAATAGTGACAAATAATACAATTGTGTGTTTTTAAGGAAAAAGAGTAGAATTGCTCTACGGCAGTTCTCAAACTTTCATCTTTAGATCTTGTTATACTCTTAAAACTTACTGAAAACCCCAAAGAGCTTTTATTTATGTGGGGTCTAACTATTAATACTTACTGTATTAGAAAAACTGAGCAGCTTGTTTTACTTACTGATTCATCTGAAAACAGCAATGATGGAAACACACTGTACGCTAACATAACATGGACCTAACATTTTCCCAGGGAGAACTATTATCCTGAAGTGCCAGTTTGTTTTAAATATGAAAGAGCATATGAGGACAAAACTTGGAAAGTGAATTTTTAAAAAATTAATTAATTATTTTTTTTAACCTTTGAGACAGAGTCTTGCTCTGTCACCCAGGCTGGAGTGCAGTGGTATGATCTTGGCTCACCGCAACGTCCACCTCTAGGTTCAAGTGATTCTTCTGCCTCAGCCTCTCAAATAGCTGGGATTACAGATATGAGCCACCATGCCTGGCTAATTTCCATATCTTTAGTAGAGACAGTGTTTCACAATGTTGGCCAGGTAGGTCTCAAACTCCTGACCTTAAGTGATCCATCCACCTCAGGCTCCCAAAGTGCTGGGATTACAGGTGTGAGCCACTGCACCTGGCTGTGAATTTTGTTATGATTTATAATAAATGAATCTGAAAAGAAGCTGACTTAACTGTTTTGTCTTTTTTAAAGAGATGGGTCTTGGCCAGGTGTAATCCCAGTACTTTGGGAGACCAAGGCAGGTGGATCACCTGAGGTTAGGAGTTTGAGACCACCCTTAGCAACATGATGAAATCCCGTCTCTACTAAAAATACAAAAACTAGCTGGGCATGGTGACGGGCGCCTGTAATCCCAGCTACTTGGGAGGCTGAGGCACAAGAATCGCTTGAACCCAGGAGGTGGAGGTTGCAGTGAGCCAAGAGTGTGCCACTGCACTCTGGCCTGGGCGATAGAGCAAGACTCAGTTTTAATAAAGAGACAAACAAAGAGATAGCTCTCACTCTGTCCCCGAGGCTGGAGTGCAGCCTTGACCTCCTAGACTCAAGCCATCCTCCCACCTCAGTCTTCCAAGTAGCTGGGACTACAGGCGCACAGGGTTAACATTTTAATAAAGTTTGCCCAATCTTGATGGCCTAGTTTCCTTGGTTTAGTGATTAATGACTTCACCTACAAAATAAGTTTAAAAATATATATGTATATATCCAGGCTGTGCAATCAGCCTAGATAGTAGAGATTCCCTGCTTTGCCAGAACACTATTCTAGGCTTTACGATCTTCTAAACCAATCACTAAGAACACTCTGTGCTAAGGGCTGGGAATGTAAAGGAGAATATAATCCCTTACCACCCGACTAGTCCACTGGGGTGATCAGCAGGGAGCTGCAAGAAGTGCAGGTTGGGCACTGCGGGGAGATGATGGACAGTAATACAGACCGACCCAGGGCACAGGATATTATTTATGGGAGCTCTGAGCAGAGGACCTAATAGCTTGGAGAAGGGAAGGAAAGTACTGTACAGGTTAGGAGGGCTTCCTGGAGTATGTGACTTAGCAGCTGAGTGCTAAGGATGAAAGGAAGAGAGAGAAACAAAAAAGAGCTTTCCAAACAGAGGCTTAAGAAAAAAGGCTCACGGTGAGAAAGAGCTGGGGGTTGTTGCAGGAGAAATGGGTAGCTAAAAAAGCAAGGCTTCAAATTACCCATGTGAAATTGCCCAAATTCTCCGAGTAATCACTTATCCATTGTGAATCAGCCACGTGTTTCAGTATGACACCGTGGAAGTTCTTTGTGTTCACCGTGCTGATAAACCCATGAATTATTTCACGAACATTTCTTTCCCAACAAAGTTTCTCTTAATGTACTTATGGCCAGTCAGCACTCATACACTTCACTCCTCCATGGCATACTGGATGGCAGTACAGAGTTTAATTCATGCTCTCTTGACAAGTTAAAGACTGCCGCAGTCTCAATCATTGTAATTAATTAGTGTGTACAGTCAATTCTCTGTTGTTTAAGGGCAGATTATTCCAGTTTTTTTTGATTTCCCAGGCTCTTACTTCTTTTAATGGTTCTTTTAATAGCTTGCCTTGGGTAATTTCAGTTCTGGGCAAACTGCATGGATTCAAATAACAGCTTAGTCACCTGCCAGCTGTGTGACCACTGGCAAGTAAATTAACTAAGCCTCAACTTTCCTGTTCCTAGTACCTAGGCGATAGCAAGAAGCACAGATACCTTGAACCAACTTCTGAAATGGGCCTGAAGAAAGCTTTCATTTTTACTTATCCACAATTCAGACCCTGAAAATATGTAGCCACCTGTCTATCTACATCACTGTCATTAACTGCTGAGTGAAAGGAATACTAGGAATACTATGAATGTCAAGGACATACTAGATTATAAAAGATAACACTTCTAGAAAACAGTTTTTATTTTTAAAAAGATGGTCTGGCTGGGCATAGTGGCACTTGCCTATAGTCCCAGCTACGCAGGAGGCTGAGGTGGGAGGGTCACTTGACCATAGGGTTTCAGACCAGCTTGGGGCTACGTTCCCCTGTCTTGGTGGGGGCGGGAGGGGGAGATAGTCTGTATCCTCCAAGCCCTCAATCAATAACAAAGCCGCTGCCCACTGCTCTCAACTACAAGGACAGAAGGCATCATTTTTGTTAAATGGTATAAAAAGCACTTATTTTTCAAGTTCTTTAAAATGTTAAGCATAGAAATTCAGAAACCATAGCCTTGGGTCTTCTGGTATATATCTTAAGAATTCTAAAAGCAATTTCAAAATACTGAATTTTTAAACAATCTAGATACAGAAGGAGATACTCAGTTTTAAAAAAAAATATGAAATAAATTATGTTCATTTTACAATTACAATGCTAGTTTTTAGACTGAAAATGAAATACATACCTAAGGCTGCTCAATAAAAAAAAAGAAAATGAAATACAGATTAAAGAATACAGGTACAAAAACCACATATCTATTGCTTGAGACAAGCAGAAAAATGCTTTATAATCCAGATCATGAGGAAAGTGGTTCTTCGCCAGGGAGAGGTGAAGGGGTTGCCTAGTCAGGGAACATCTGACAATTTCTGGAGACATTTTTGTTTGTTCAAACTTTGGGGGAAAGCAGGTACCACTGGCATCTAGAGGACAGAGGCCTGCAAGGTTTTTCTTTTAACTTTTATTTCAGGCTCAGGAGTACATGTGCGTGTCAGAGAGCTTGGTGTACAGATAATTTCATCATCTGGGTAATAAGCATAGTACCTGACAGTGATTTTTTTCTGATTTTCTCCCTCTTCCCATTCTCTACCCTTGGGTAGGCCCCAGTGTCTGCTGTTCCCCTCCTACAGAGATAATCATTTTTTTTTTTTAGGGTCTCACTCTGTCATCCAGGCTAGAATGCAGTAGTGTGACCACAGCTCACTGCAGCCTCTACCTCCTGAGCTCAAGTGATCCTCCCTGAGTAGCTGGGACTACAGGTGCATGCCACCATGCCTGCTTTGTTTTTTGTAGAGATGGGGTTTTGCCATATTGCCGGGCTCAAGTGATCCTCCCACCTCAGCCTCCCAAAGTGCTGGGATTACAGGTGTGAGCCACGGCACCTGACCTAGAGGGAATACTCAAATTTAATTAGCTCCACACTAGTAATCATCTTTCAGCTCCTCCATGCCTTTTATTATTCCATTTCTTAAAATGGTAAAGACTCCACACACATTGTAAGAACTCTGACGTTTTTAAAGGAATTGAGTAGATGAAAATAAGAGTGTCCTAGGGGCAAAACTTATGCTGATAACCTGTGACCTATAAAGTGATTCCTATCAGAACACTTTGGATACAAGCACAAAGCCTCAAACATTGAGCAATGTTGACTAGTCATCCAAGAGAGGTTAGGTACAAAGTATTCAGGTAAGCCTTTCCAACTGAAACGCATTGCCATTTCCCTGGAGCTTAAGGCTACTTAAAGTTTTACCGTTTTTAAACTGCTTTTCCTCACATTCTTATTTTAAAATCAGAAGGGGAGTTAATTAGCTTGTCCACAATCACAGAGCTAAAAATAGCAGAGACAATAGCACAGCTGTGATCTTTTTTTTTTTTGAGACACAGTCTTGCTTTGCTGCCCAGGCTGGAGTGCAGTGGCGTGATCGGCTGGCTCACTGCAACTCTTCACCTCTAAGGCTCAAGCTATCCTCCCACCTCAGCCTTCCTAGTAGCTGGGACTCCATGTGCACACCACCATGCCCAGCTAATTTTTGTATTTTATGTAGAGATGGTGTCTTGCCATGTTGCCCAGCTGGTCTAGAACTTCTGAGCTCAAGTGATCCACCTGCCTCAGCCTCCCGAAGTGCTGGAATTACAGGTGTGGGCTACTGCGCCTGGTCTGTGATCTTCTAGCTAATGGTTATGGTACCACAGCTGGACACTGCATATCTAAAGAGTCTCGTGAGACCTGCTCAGTTATTTCATTAAAAATTAAATAATCAGAATTAAAAACAAATCATTATAAATCAAAATACATTAGCATTCTTTTTTTCTTCATTGAACTCCAACTATGTCTGATCTCATGTCACTATACTTTTACAGTACAGGTCAAGAACAGAAAGTTTTACTCACATTGTTTAGTTAAATGATACACTTGAATTTACAAAGAGTTCCACGTATTTACCAAGAGTTCCAAGTATGGCCATTGGATAAATCCTCAATTCTTCGGAATAACAAGTGACAAGGTTTTATTGTAATAGAAATGTTGATGAGTTCAGTTTATTTTAAATATTTTCCACTTTGACCATTTGGATCTAGGTAAAGATCACTTCCACAGTGGAAGGAGTGAAGTCTGACCTCCTTGCCTGAACAGTTAACCTTTATGCCAGATACGGCACCTGGTTTTATTGTCTAATTAGGTATCACTGTTTAAATTTGAAGAGTAATTCCTCAACATCAGGTGCTCAACTATTTTAAGAATTTATTTTCTGGTCAGGTAGGGTGGCTCAGCCTATAATCCCAGCACTTGGGAGGCTGAAATGGGAGGAGTCTGAGATCAACACAGGGAGACCCTATCTCTACAAAAAAATAAAAAATTGCCTGTAGTCCCAGCTACATGGGAGGCTGAAGCAGGAGGATCACTTGAGCCTGGGAGGTCAGGCTGCAGTGAGCCACCATTGTGCCACTGCACTCCAGCCTGGGCAACAGAGTGAGACCCTGTATTTAAAAAATAACAAAAAAAAAACCACTCTCTTTTTTTTTTTGAGATGGAGTCTTGCTCTGTCATCCAGGCTGGTTTGCAGTGGCACAATCTCAGCTCACTGCAACCTCTGCCTCCTGGGTTCAAGCAATTCTCCTGCCTCAGCCTCCCGAGTAGCTGGGATTACAGGCGTGTGCCACCACACCCAGCTAATTTTTGTAGTTTCAGTAGAGACGGGGTTTCACCATGTTGGCCAGGCCAGTCTCGAACTCCTGACCTTGTGATCCATCCACTCTGTCCTCCGCAAGTGCAGGGATTATAGGTGTGTGCCACTGTGCCCGGCCAAGAATTTATTTTTTGTAAGTATTTTGCAGCACTGTGGTTCCCCTGTATGTGTGTGTTTAAGGTTAGTTGAGTAAAGGAACAATAAAATCTAACTGGTTATGATCAATTAGTTGTAAACACCACTACACTTGGACCAGCCCATGTTCAGATTTTGATCTAAGATATAACATTAAAATGTCATACTGCATTTGTTCCTGTTGCATTAAGTGAAAAATCAGGGCTTAAAAATATCCAATATGAGAGACAAGCCAGGAACCTTAATAGTGCTGAGACATAACAGTGAATATAAAGTAGGTAAAGTTTCTGCTCTCATGAAACTTACATTCTAATGGGAAAATACAGAAAATAAAATGAGTCAGGCTCTCAAACTGAAAGAATGACTAACCTGGACCCCAAGGGATTTTCACTAAGCACTAGAGCTTCAGGCGACCTAGCCAAATCCATAATACAAGGCATTATTTTAGGATTACTACAACAGGTAAACATACTTTCTCTTGCCCGAAATTTTAAGCACTCCTTTCGTTTTTCTAAATTTGCTGCATAAATAACTCCTCCTGGCTCTGGCCCACTAGGTAGGCAGGCTTAAAGAGCACACGTTGACAGTGGGCCAAGAAGGAGCCAAGTCAGGAAGAGAAGCAAGTGGGAAGCCTGGGCAAACCTATACTGCCAAGGCTGTGGGGCCTTGGAAAGAACAGACCGTTCGGCTGGTTGAAAGACACGGAGCACACATTCAAACGAAAGGCCAAGCAACGCTTTGCTCCTCACAGTTAATACCTGCTTGGGGGTGGTTTTAAAACTCAGTTCTTGGCCAGGCGCAGGGGCTCACGCCTGTAATCCTAGCACTTTGGAAGGCTGAGGCGGGTGGATTACCTGAGGTCAGGAGTTTGAGACCAGTCTGGCTAACATGATGAAACCTTGTCTCTACTAAAAATACAAAAATTAGCCGGGCATGGTGGCACATGCCTGTAATCCCAGCTACTGGGAGACGGAGGTTGCAGTGAGCCAAGATAGTGCCACTGCACTCTAGCCTGGCCTACAGAGCGAGACTTTGTCTCAAAAACAAAACCAAATAAACAACAACAACAACAACAAAAAAAAAAACCACAAAAATACTCAGTGCCTTATTAAGGTAGTACTTAAGCAGAGTGCTCCAAATCGCCTTCTTGAGTTGAATTAATCGTCTGGTTCCGGTCTCCACTGGGAGTGAATTGCCAGAGCTCATTTCATGCTCTGAAATTTCCCTCCATACTACTATACACACCACAGTACGAAATCATGTTGTCATTTTACGGGCAATGACAATTTGTCATCGTCCTTCCCTCGCCTTGTTCACAGTTGTATCGCCAGCATCCGGTCCAGAGCCTGGCTCTGAGAAACTGCAGTTACGAAATATTTACTGAATGAAAGAGCACAGGGAGATGGAGAGGAAGATCGATGGCCTCTCTGCAACCGATCTCCTTAGGGGCAACAAGGGAGGGAAAAATAAAAGGAGGCACACTACATCTCAATCCTCTCCCAAGCAAAGGCCGAACGGGCCCCGGGATCACAGGGACCCCGGGGTAGTCGCAGGATCTGGAGGATGCCCCACGCCAAGGTCGCGGATGCCGGGAGGAAAGCGAGGCCAGAATGCCGGCGCCCCGGAAACCTTCCTCGCGTGCGCTTCCCGCCCAGGGCACACAAGCGGAGCCAGCAGCCACATGCCGACCCGGCTCGGGCGGGCGGGAGGCCAGGACAGGTGCGCCCGCTGCCCCCAGGGCACCTGGTCAAGGGCACAGGCACCCCCCCGGCGCTGCGGCCCCCTTGGTCTCCGCACCCCTCCCCCTTGAATGGAAGTCTGGGAGCCGCCGAGGGCCACACTTCTTTTCCCCAAGGATAGCATTGCACGCCTTCCTGCAGGGCCGGGTGCGGGGGCGAGGCGTGTGGGTTCCTGAAGATCACTGTGGGGCACGGAGGCTCAATCCTCAGCCCCCGATAAGGGAAAGCCGAAGGGGTGGCAAAAAAAGTGTGTGTGTGAGTGACAGTTCGGGAGCCGGGAGGGGTGAATGTTCTGGGGCGCTCGCAGCTCAGCTGGGCAGGGCCGTCGCCTGGCTCCGTCTCCGTCTCCCTTGGCTTACCTGGCTCTGGCAGAGGCCGCGGCGGCGAGGCCCGGGTGGAAAGCGGCGGCGATGCCGGACAGGACGCGGCGGGAGTGCAGCAGGGCCATGGTGGATGGTAGGAGGGCAGTGAGCCGCCGCAGGACAAAGCAGAGGACGAGCTGACACAGACACTGGGCGCGGGCTCCCGCTGAAGCTAAGGACAGCGATCTTCCCGGGCCAGAGCGGCCGCGCGCCTGGCCCGAGCCGCGTCACAGCGACCCCTGGAGGCCGGCGGGGCGGAGCGGCATGGCCTCGGGGGAGGTTGTGGCCGAGGATGACAACACAGTTTATACCTGCACCGAGCGGTTGCTGCGCTTCATTCATTTAATCCAGCCGGGCCGGGCCGGGCCTGGCCGGGCCGAAGAGGTGGCTGCTGTTATGGCAGTTTGACAGATGAGAAAATGTAGGCTGACATAGTTGACGTATTTTGTCTGATGCCTTACAGCCATTAGGACCCAAGGTGGCCTTACTTTCAACCCTAGTGGTTTCTCTAAGTGCAATTCATTTCGCCTTCTTCCTGAATGTTTCCTTATCCCCCACCCTACCGCCCCCGCTCCCCCCTTTTTTGATATGGAGTCTTGCTCTGTTGCCCAGGCTGGAGTGCAGTAGCATGATTTCGGCTCACTACAACCTTTGCTTCCCGGGTTCAAGCGATTCTCCTGCCTTAGCTCCCCGAGTTGCTGGGATTACAGGGGCCCACCACCATGCCCGGCTAATTTTTCTATTTTTAGTACAGATAGGGTTTGACCATATTGGCCAGTCTGGTCTCGAACTCCTGACCTCAAGTGATCTACCTGCCTCAGCTTCTCAGAGTGCTGGGATTACAGGCATGAGCCACCTCTTCTGGCCTCTTTATCCCTTTTATGGAGAGGGTCGCATGTGTATTTTGTGGGGCAATTGTGAGGATTAATAAGATTAGCAGATTATGTCTAAAGCAGGGCCTGATTTAGTAAGCACAAAATAACCCATGGTCATTAATGACAAACTTGTGTATGTCAAATCCTGATAATTGTGGAAGGGAACGAATCAGTTTTAAAGCAAAAAGCAAGTGAATTTCAGACAAGTCCACAAGTCAAATGAGTCTTCCTCATGTGTAGGCCATTTCTCTGATACTCGCCTCTTAAATCCAGATAGGGGCCCAGTGTGTTGGCTCATGCCTGTAAACCCAGCACTTTGGTAAACTAAGGCAGGAGGATGGCATGAAACCAAGAGTTTGAGACCAGCCTGGGCAACAAGATGAGACCCCCATTTCTACAAAAAGTAAAAAAAATAGCTGAGTGTGCTGTTGCGTGCGTGTGGTTCAAGCTACTTAGAAGGTTGAGGAGGGAGGATCACTTGAACCCATTAATTCAAGGGTGCAGTGAGCCAAGATTGTGCTGCTGCACTCCAGCCTGGGTAACAGAGTGAGACTCTGTTTAAAAAAAAAAATGCAGATAAGATGAACAATTGTCACCATTTTGGGGTTGAATATTTGTTATATTGAATTCTGTACTTTTCCGTGTGTGTATGTGTGTGTGTGCATATACTTTTTGTGTGTGTGTATATATGCATACATATATATGCTAATTTGAGTTCCTGATATGAAAGGTGGATTGGAAGGAACAACCCTACAGGTGGGGAGACTAGGTAGAAGGACGGCTGAGACAAGAATCCAGGCAAGAAATTCTGATTGCCTGAGTTCAGGTAGAGGTAACAGCGATGGAGAAAAGGTTACAACAGATCTGGGGCATATCAAGAAGGTAGAATCAGACGGATTTGGTGATTAGATGCAGAGAGAGGTGGAAAAGGAGTCAGAAATAATTCCCAATGCATAGTTAAAATTGGGGTTGTCCTCAATTAACAGAGACCCCAAATAATTGACTTAACATAAAATATATCTTTCTCACATAAAAATCTGGAGATAAGCAGTCCAGGGCTGGTGTGGCATTTCTGAGCCACTGAGTCCTTAGGAAGTCAGGTCCTTCCAGCTCCTCGCTCTGCCCTCCCTAAAGTGTGGCTGACTCCTAGTGGTCCAAGATAGTAGCCATAGCTCCAGCCATCACGTCTCCATTCAAGGCTGCTGGAGTGCAAGGTGCAAAGGACAAACACAAGTTAATTTTTAAAAGAGTTAAAATATGGGCCAGGTGCAATGGCTCACACCTGTAATCCTAGCACTTCGGGAGGCTGAGGCAGGAGAATTGCTTGAGTCCATGTTGAGACCAGCCTAGGCAACATAGTGAGACCCTGTCTCTACAAAAAATATAAAAATTAGCCTGGCATGGTGGTGTGCACCTGTAGTTGCAGCTACTTGGGAGGCTGAGGTGGGAGGACTGCTTGAGCTGGGAGGCAGAGGTTGCAGTGAGCCGAGACTGTGCAAGTATATTCAACGTTGGCCAACAGAGTGAGGCCCTGTCTGGGGGGAAAAAGTTAAAATAGGAGGAAGTAGAGTGTGGCAAAGATCAGATGGAGGAGAGAGTGAGCCAGGGGAGCACAGAAGAGGGAGGACTCAATGCCAGCTGTGGAAATCAGGGAGGCCTTCATGGGGCAGGTGACATTTGATTTGAACTTTACAGGACAGTGGTAATGTGGTATGTGGAGGAGGAAGGAAGGAAGGAAACGACATGTCCTGTGCCCCTCCTGATTATCTTCCTTGTCCTGGCTATCTACCTCCCAATCTCCCCCACCTCCCTCTTCTGTGCACCTGCTCCTTCTGGCCGTTGCCCTGGGCTTTTTCACCTGTGCACCTCAGACTTCCAACCCTACTATTAATTACTTGGACTCATGAATCCTGCATTTGAGGTTTTGGTCCTGAGCCATGGGTTCTTTAAGCCGTCCACCTGCTCTTGCAGTCTGAGGAGCAAATGACAGCACTCCTTCCCCCTCAGGGTCAACCACCATGTCTCTACTTCTCTGTATTTTACAATATGGAGTAAGCGCTCATTAAAAAAATCATCAGGCCAGATGCCGTGGCTCACGCCTGTAATCCCAGCACTTCGGGAGGCTGAGGCGGACAGATCATGAGGTCGGGAAATCGAGACCATCCTGGCTAACAAGGTGAAACCCTGTCTCTACTAAAAATACAAAAAAAAAAAGTTAGCTGGGCGTGGTGGCACATGCCTATAGTCAGCTACTTGGGAGGCTGAGGCAGGAGAATCACTTGAACCTGGGAGGCCTGGGCAACAGAGCAAGACTCTCTCAAAAAAAGAAAAATCATCGGTTTTTTTGATTTTTGAGTGAGACTCCATCTCAAAAAAAATAATAAACTTTCTTAAAACGTTATGAGATTTTTTTGCCATTTTTTTTTCTTTAGCTCTTCAGCTTCATCAGTGTTAGTATATTTTATGTGTGGCCCAAAACAGTTCTTCCATTGTGGCCCAGGGAAGCCAAAAGATTGGATATCCCTGTCTTACATTGTCACCTCAGGACATCTATAAAGCATAGATGTTACAAAACAATGAACTTTGTCCTCAGGAAACACAGGTACTTTACTAAAAATGCACATGTAGACCTAGGATTTTAATTTAAAACCATCTTCTAGATATCTAGTGAAGACCCTTTCCCTCTACTCTTTCTCTTCTCCCTCCACCACTCCAGGGACTAAGTACAGGACTATGTCTAGCTCCAAGAGGTCTAGGGACAAAGGTCTCTCCGAGAAGACAGGCCGGGCATGGTGGTTCATGCATGTAGTCCCAGCTACTCAGGAGGCTAAGACAGGAGAATTGCTTGAACCTGGGAGGCAGAGGCTGCAGTGAGCCAAGATCTCGCCACTGCACTCTAGCCTGGGTGACAGAGCAAGACTCCAACTCAAAAAAAAAAAAAGTATAAAGACAGATAATGACCTTAATACGAAATGGAGAGATAGTATGTATTTTTCGTAGGGATGACAATATTATGAAGATGTTAATTCTTCCTAAACTAATTTATATTACAATGCAATCACAATTAAAACTAATTAAATATTTTTGAGAAACTCAGCAAACTTACTGTAAATTCTAAATAGAAGAATAAGTCTGTGAATAGTAGCCAAATTAGACTTGAGAAAAAAGAGATTCCCCTGTCAGATAGTAAGACATGCTACAGGCTAGATGTGGTGGCTCATGCCTGTAATCCCAGCACTTCGGGAGGGATTACAAAAAGAAAGTACACTACAAAACAACACTAATAAAAATCTGTATTTTGTTTTTTTTTCTTGAGACCGAGTCTCACTCTGTCACCTAGGCTGAAGAGCAGTGGCGCAATCTTGGCTCACTGCAACCTCTGCCTCCCAGGTTCAAGCAATCAAGCTATTCTCTTGCCTCAGCCTCTTGAGTAGCTGAGATTACAGGTGGGTGCCACCATGCCTGGCTAATTTTATCGGCATTTTTAGTAGAGATGGGTTTTCACCACGATGGCCAGGCTGGTCTTGAACTCCTGACCTCATGATTCACCCACCGTAGCCTCCCAAAGTACTGGGATTACAGGCATAAGCCACCGTGCCTGGCCAAATCTGGATTTTATTGGCATAAGAACTTTCAAATAGACCAGTGGGCCAGAAGGGAGTTCTAGAAGAGAGTTCAGGAATAGATACATTGTATACATGGAAACTTAATATAAAATAAAGGTAGTTTCATAAACCATTCAGGAAATAATAGTTTACATTTGACATTAATGAAACTGGCTTACTCTAAGGAGAAAAATATAACTGATTTCCTACCCATGCCACATGCAAAGACTATCTTTGGAAGGACTGAAACATAAATGTGTAATATAAATATATGCAGTTAATGAATATACAAAGGGTGGGTAATAACTTCTTTAAACCTCTAAGCACAAACCATAACACAAAAAAGAAAGGAAATAATTAAATAAAAATGAAGTCTGGGCATGGTGGCTCAAGCCTCTAATCCCAGCACTTTGGGAGGCTGAGGCGGGTGGATCACAAGGTCAAGAGATGGAGACCATCCTGGCCAACATGATGAAACCCCGTCTCTACTAAAAACACAAAAATTATGTGGGCATGGTGGTGCGTGCCTGTAGTCCCAGCTACTCAAGAGACTGAGGCAGGAGAATCGATTGAACCTGGGAGACAGAAGTTGCAGTGAGCTGAGATCGCGTCACTGCACTCCAGCCTGGTGACAGAGTGAGATCTGTCTCAAAAAAAATAAATAAAGTTAAAAAAAAAATTAAGACTTCTGTTCAATGAAGACATTGATAAATAAAATTAACAACTGACAGACTGGGAAAAGATGTTTGCAGTGTCTAAAACCAACGAAGGATTATTAATACCTAGACATACTATTTACTATTGCAAATCAATAAGAAAAAGAAAGGTACCTTAATAGAGACTTGGGCAAAGGATACCAAAAGGCAATTTTAGAATAAAGAATGGTTGGGTGCTGTGGCTCACACCTGTCATCCCAGCACTTTGGGAGGCTGAGGTGGGCAGATCACTTGATGTCAGGAGTTCGAGACCAGTCTGGCAAATATGCTGAAACCCCATCTCTACTAAAAAGTACAAAAATTAGCTGGGCATGGTGGTGGGTGCCTGTAATCTCAGCTACTTGGGAGCCTGAGGCAGGAGAATCACTTGAACCTGGGAGGCGGAGGTTGCAGTGAGCTGAGATTGTGCCACTGCACTCCAGCCTGGATGAAAGAGCAAGACTCCATTTCCAAAAAATAAAATAAAATAAAATAAAGAAGCCTAAATGCCTATGAGGAGATAAGCCAGTATATTAGTAATCAGACACATGATAAATAGAATGAATTATCATTGTATACCTATCAGACTGACAAAGTTCAGAAAGTAAAATAACATCCATTGTTGGTGGTTGGATGTGACTACAGAGATCCTTATGCACTGCTGATATGAGTGCCAACGGGTACACTCTTTTGGAGAGCCATTTAGTCACATTACATATTGTGTATGCATGGATTGAACAGCTAGAAATTCTGTTACTGCATGTGTATGCAAAAGAAATTCTCAGTGGGGCGCGGTGGCGCACACCTGTAATCCCAGCACTTTGGGAGGCCGAGATGGGCAGATTACCTGAGGTCAGGAGTTCGAGAACAGCCTGACTAATGTGGTGAAACCCCGTCTCTGCTAAAAATACAAAATTAGCTGCGTGTGGTGGCACATGCCTGTAATCCCAGCTACTCGGGAGGCTGAGAGGCAGGAGAATCACTTGAATCTGGATGGCAGAGGTTGCAGTGAGCCAAGATGGTGCCATTGCACTCCAGCCTGGGCAACAAGACCAAAACTCCATCTCAAAAAAAAAAAAAAGAAAAGAAAAGAAAGAAATTCTTACATAGGTCCTTAAAGGGACAGGTATAATGATGTCCATTACTGTAGGCATGGACAAATGAAATGTGATTGGGACATACCTGGAAACTGAGCAGAAGTTACTAGGAATGGACTAGATGCACACTGGTACAATGGATGGATCTTAAAAGTCACAGTGCTAAAGAATGTGCTCAGTGTCTATTGTATCTTTATTTTTATTTTATTTTACTTTTTTGAGACAGAGTCTCGCTCTGTCCCCCAGGCTGGAGTGCAGTGGCACAATCTCCACTCACTGCAACCTCTGCTTCTCAGGTTCAAGAGATTCTCCTGCCTCAGCCTCCCGAGTAGCTGGAACTACAGGTGCCTGCTACCATGCCCAGCTAATTTTTGTATTTGTATTAGAGACAGGGTTTCACCATATTGGCCAGGCTGGTCTTGAACTCCTGACCTTGTGATCCGCCTGTCTTGGCCTCCCAAAGTGCTGGGATTACAGGTGTGAGCCACCTTGCCAGGCCTATTGTATCTTTAAATATATTAATATTAGCCAGGCTGGAGTGCAGTGGCTATTCACCATCTCCATCATAGGAGCACTGCAGCCTCCACCTCTTAGGTTCACGGGATCCTCCCGGTTCAGCCTCCCCAGTAGCTAGGACTAAAGGTGAGCACTGTGCCTGGCTTTTTTGTTGTTGTTGTTTTTTGAAATGGAGTCTCACTCTCTTGACCAGGCTGAAGTGCAGTGGAAAGATCTCGGCTCACTGCAATCTCCATTTCCTGGGTTCAAGTGATTCTCCTGCCTCAGGCTCCCAAGTAGCTGGGACTACAGATGTCCACTACCACACCTGGCTAATTTTTTTTTTTTGTATTTTTAGTAGAGGTGGGGTTTCACCATGTTGCCCAGGCTGGTTGTGAACTCCTAAATTCAAATGATCCAGCCACCTTGACCTTCCAAAGTGCTGGGATTGCAGGTGTAAACCACGGCGCCCAGCCGGCTTTTTTTTCCCTTTGTAAAATATGTGCGGCTTATTTTTATTTTATCTTACTTTTCTGAGACAAGTCCTACTATGTTACCCAGGCTGGTCTCGATCTCCCATGCTCAGGTGATCCTCCTGCCTCAGCCTCCCAAGTAGCTGAGACTTACAGGTGCTGCCATGGCACCTGGCTGTGTCTGTCTTAAAACAAAACTTCTATGGATGTCTGTATATATTTTTAAACAATGGATGAGGAAGGGGAATAAATTAAGTCTAATGGATGGGTGAGGATGGCAAGACAGGAAGACATGAACAGACAATACACAAAAGTATTCAATTGTTTCTGAATGATGGCATTATGAGTGATTGTAATGTGATTTTGTACAGTTTCCTCAATTAACTTAATATTATGTTACATTAATCAGAAAAAAAGTAAACTCACATAAAGTAATCAGACTCAGAACTTTTCTGAAGGGGATCGGTGACTACCTTTATTTTCCTCTGATTATGGTTTATTTGGTTTTCTACTCCTAGACCCAATCTTGGTCACATTTTTCCTAGAAAATAATTTATCTCATATAGATTTCCAAGTGGGTAAAGTTGTGTGTAGTAGCTGTGTGGGTACCATCCCCTATGGGCACCGAAGAAGGTGAACTGTCCAGACCCCAGGCACAATTAGTGCCTGAAGAATATCTTAATTTATAGTGTTATTATTCAGCTATTTCCTTTATATAATCCTTTATATATAATGATATATTAGTTTATAGAATTAATATCTGAAGTATAACTTACTGCTTACATACATCTAGCTTATATAATCATACTTAATACTTATATCTAGCATACTTAGTTCTGTATACTCTTTCTATATAATCATATAGGTATTGTAGTCGGAGCTGTACTGACACATTTAGTGCTGATTTATAGAATCCTTCTATATAACCATATAGTAGTTTGTAGTAGGAGGAATGCCTAGAGTAGTCACAGAACAGAAGCAGTACATGGGAAAACAGCCAGACCAGGACAAGAACCAAAGACCCAAGCGGGGGTGTCCCTGCCTGAAAAGGCATACGCTGTATGGCAGGCTTGGAGCAAGAGCCTCTTCTCCTGATAAAGGAGTTGTAGTACCTTGCATCCAGTTCCTGTGGAAAGTAGGCCTCAGGCCTCAGATCCTGGAAATAACCGAGGGAGAAGAACTCCTCCTGTGTGACCAGTCACGGAGGCTGTACACCCTGTCAGTCTTTTCTTGCTTCTGTGCTAGCTCAAATCATCCTCCCATAAATATCTTAAGAGAAGAGCACAAGTCTGTCAGCTCCCACTGCATTGGCTTATAGTATCCTTCTATTAGAAATCCTTTGAAGTCTCCAGCCCCCAGATAAGAAGGGTTGCCCAAGACACCTGTTGCACACAGCCCACCTCCTTGCCAGTGGCCTAATGGGGGTGGGCCCCTTTTCTGTATACGACCCTCTACTACTGCACATAGCACGGCCCCCTACTACGCACGGCCCACCTCTCTGCCCAAGTGACATAATGGGGTGGCCCCCTCACTTGTGACTTACGTGATTATGTATGTCCATCAGCCTATAGATGATGACTTCACTCAGGACCCTGCCCCCTGCTTGTACATAATAAATACAGATGCTTCTGAGCATTGGGGGCTCTCGCTGATCTCCGCTCACAGGTGGCGTGGCCCCCCGAGTCCAGATGCTCTTCACCAGTTCTTCAGTGTCCTATCTCTTTACTTCTGGGATCCTGTACCTCAGCACAGCATAAGGGACACCCCATCACCCTGTGGGGCCCACCAGCCCTACAAGCTGAATAATCATGATAATAAGTCTTCTATAGTCAATTCTTTCTTTAATGTGTCTGCTCTTCTTAACTGAAGTCATTTCCTAAGCTATTTTGGACAATTTAATAACAATCAAGGAATATACTGTTCACCAGTCTATAGCATCTCCAGAAATCATCCAAAAATGAGCTTCATATAAAAAGGTTTTGACTTGGGTGGGCACAGTGGCTCACCCCTGTAATCCCAGCGCTTTGGGAGGCCGAAGTGGGCAGATCATGAGTCAAGAGATGGAGACCATCCTGGCCAACATGGTGAAACCCCATCTCTACTAAAAATACAAAAATTAGATGGGCATGGTGGTGTGTGCCTGTAGTCCCAGCTACTCAAGAGGCTGAGGCAGGAGAAGTGATTGAACACAGGAGGTGGAGGTTGCAGTGAGTCAAGATCACACCACTGTACTCCAGCTGGTGACAGAGTGAGACTCCGTCTCAAAACAAAAAAAGTTTTTGACTTTCTACCATAATAAGATTTATATATTTTGCCACTCTGTCTGAAAATTCTGGCTGGATTATTTAGGGGGCTGACGTGAGAACTGAATAAGTTAATACATGCTAAGGTGTTATATATGGTGCTTGACACATAGTTAATGTTCAACTTACTGCTATAGTGAATAAAAACTGCTAATAATGATGACATTAGCCACAGACTCCTTATCTATCAGCCATGCCACCCGGCACAGGCCTAGGCACAAAATATAATATTTAGATAGATGCTCAGCAACTGATGGATGTCAACATTTGGGATTTCCCTTTACACTTGAAATACCATAGCTCACTTTATGTGTTTTCTAAAATGTTCTAGGTATCAATTGATTTTTAATTTTATTCTCTAGAGACTGTGTTGCCCAGGCGGGAGTACAATGTGGTGGTCTCAGCTCCACCTCCTGGGTTCAAGAGATCCTCCCATCTCAGTCTTCTGAGTAGCTAGGACTATAGGCACACACTACCATGCCCGCTAATTTTTGTGTGTGTTTTTGTACAGACAGGGTTTCACCATGTTGCCCTGGCTGGTCTTGAACTCCTGAGCTCAAGCAATCTGCCTGCCTCGGCTTCCCAAAGTGCTGGAATTACAGGCACGAGGCACTACGCCTGTAATTAAAAAAAAAATCAACTATTGGCCAGACAAGGCACTTTGGGAGGCCAGGGCGGGAGGCTTGTTTCAGCCCAGGAGTTTGAGACTAGCCTAGGCAACATAGTCCAACCCTATCTCTACGAAAACAAAAAATTAGTCAGGTATGGTGGCCCACACTGTAGTCAGCTACTCTGGAGGCTGGGATGGGAAAATCAGCTGAGCGGGGGAGGTCGAGGCTAAAGTGAGTCACCATGATCGCACCACTGCACTCGAGCCGAGGTGACAGAGGGAGATCCTGTCACAAAAATAAATAAAGAATAAAATAAAAATAAGCTGTTGGTTGAACTCAACTCTCTTAATTTTGTTTATGAATTTCTGCCTTTATCTTAATGTTCGGGATTTATTTATTTATTTGAGACCGGGTCTTGCTCTGTCGCCCAGACTGGAGTGCAGTGGCGCGGTCTCAGCTCACTCCAGCCTCCGCCTCCCGGGCTCAAGGGATCCTCCCACCTCAGCCCCTCAAGTAGTCGGGATTACAGGCGCGCGCCACCACGTCCGGCTAGTTTTTGTATTTTTTTTTTAGAGGGAGGGTCTCACTTTGTTGCCCAGGCTGGTCCTGAACTCCTGGACTCAAGCTATCCGCCTGCCCCAAAGTGCTGGGATTTCGGGCGTGAGCCACCGCACCCGACCTAATGTTCGGGCTTTCTTATTTTCTAATCAATGTGTTCAAGGCGATACATTTTCCTCAGAGTGTCGCTTTGACTGCATGCCACAATGTGAATAATTACAGGCAGGGATGTATTACATTACATCCTTTACAGAATTACAGGCGCTCACCACAGTTAGCTCCCTTTAACCGTATCCTGTACTGGGCCGACAAGCGTTTGCTAGGCATCCGCGGAACTGCAAAAAGCTCTTCCTCAAAGCCACTTTACCTGCCGAGTCCCTTTTCTCCCGCGCGGGCAACCCCTCCCGGCCTGGCCGTCACGCCCCTTCACGTCACTCACCGCCCCGCCACGTTCCCATGATACCACGCAGGGGCCAACAACAAGACTCAAACCTCCGTGCCCTTCCGCTTTTTCAAAGGCATCTCTGCGACGATGGCAAGAAAAATCGTTCCTTGACTACTGAGATCTTTTTCAGAAGGAGGCGGAACCAGGCGGGGCTTACGAGCGGAACGAAACGGAAGTCCGTGGTTCTTGCAACAAGATTGGGCCCCGCGCTCCCGGAGGGCAGGCTCAGAAGGGCGGAGGGATTCACGTAAGCCGAAGCCGCGGGCGGCCCTCCGCCTTCATTGAAGGCGGGGAGATCGGCGCGGCAGGTCGTTGCTGTGGGTTCTGTTCTGAGCTCGCAGCGTTGGAGCTGAAGATCGTGGACAGCGTTCCCGCGTCCGAGTCCGGCCGTCAGTGGCTGCGGATCCGGAGGCCAGGATCTCAACCACCCAGGGCAGGCCCGCCGCTGTGCCTTCGCCGCTCGGTGCCTGTAACTACTCCGGGGCCTAGGTCGGCTCCCGGGCGGCTGAGAAGGCCGCCGCCGAGATGTTCAAAAACACGTTCCAGAGCGGCTTCCTCTCCATCCTCTACAGCATTGGCAGCAAGCCCCTGCAAATCTGGGACAAAAAGGTCAGGCTGGGGGCGGCGGCGTGACGGGGTGCAGGGGCTGCGCCCCCTCCTCGTCCAGGGGTTGGGGACGGGGAATGATTGTGTCGAATTGGGGCCTGGGAGAGGCCGAGAGGACGCTGTTGTGCCTTGTCCCCAGCTTGGCGGGACTGGGGCGCGAGGTGGGGCTTCGTGTAAGCAGCGGAGGAGGTGGGCGTGGCTGGGAGCTAAGTGTCCTGAAGCTGTGGTGTGGTTAGGGCCGCGACCCTGGCTCCTGACTTGACTTGGTCAGTCCATTCTTTGAGCCACTGTTTCCTCATCAATATAATGGGGTTGATGGTGCCCATCTCCCAGCATGAAACGTACAAACTTATGTGAGGGAGCTCTGGGGACGTACAGACGAAAGGACTTGCTATTCACAAATATGAAAGGACTTGGATTCCACAAATATTTACTGATATCCTGTTTTGTGCCAGGCACGGTGCTGGGCACTAGACACAGATCCTTTTTTCAGGCAGGCACCCTTAAAAAGGCGCAGCCAGCCAGGAAGGCTCCGGCTAAGCCAGTGATGTTTGGATTTTATTCATTTGCTCCCTTCCTCCCACTGATCCCAAATAAGTCAGAATTCAGTGGCCCTTGGCACCTGCTCCACACTCACTGTGACTTGCCTGTACTATGCCCTCGTGCCTGATTTCTCCATCAGGAAAACTTCAGAATGCTGTCAGTCAAAGTCTTGTTTGGATTAAGAAACTCAGAGCCAAGTACGAGCCTCATCTTCATTCAGGAATCCACTAGATGATATTTTCTTTGGCCCCAGGAGATGATGACTCTGTCTACTTTTTACAGATGTGAAGATCTAGCTGTCTATGAGTTGATCTGCATTTTATTTCTTTGGTATTTTGTTCTAAATGCAAATTCCCAGGCAATCAGCTGTACTATTTCTTGATTATAAGTTACGGGAGGCATTCCAATGTGCAATTTAGGGGATATTCTGGGAGAATGGGGAGAGTTGGAGAATTTTGGATTTTATCTTGGAACTCTCTGTATTCCCTTATCCACAGATGAGAACTTTGGGCCACATAAAGTTGGGAGAGAACACGGGCAGCTTTCTGCCTGTCACACTAGGGGGAACCCTTCGTTCTGAGGGCAGATTTGAGGATGGTATGCCTTTATTGTTAGAACACTGTTACTTTCTTTAATTTTGAACTCACATCTTGAGAGGTTGGTTGATAATTGTAACCCCCACTTCTGAGAGTCATATTGCATGTTATGCTTTTGGGATTTGATGAGGGACGTTTGGTCCTTGGTCATCCCTTTTTACAGGGGATCTTTGAGATGTGCATGTTTTCTGGCCCATTAGGTGGTCCAGCATGCTCAGCACATGTGGCCCAGCCAACCCTGCCCCTGTATCTGTTTGCATATATGTGTCTCCGACCTGGCCTCTCCCAAGTTCTGCAGCCTTTTGGGTATTGCTGCCAGAACACAACCCTCCTCTTTCTCCTCCTCCCCCAACTCTAGCCTCAGCAATCTCTTTTCCTCCTTTTCTCCTCTTTCACCCAGCCTAGAGGAACTTCTTTTTTCTTTCTTTCTTTTTTTTTTTTGAGATGGAGTTTCACTCTTGTTGCCCAGGCTGGAGTGCAATGGCGAAATCTCGGCTCACTGCAATCTCCGCCTCCTGGGTTCAAGCAATTCTCCTGCCTCAGCCTCCCAAGTAGCTGGGATTACAGGCATGTGCCTCCACGCCCAGCTAAATTTTTGTATTTTTAATAGAGACAGGGTTTTTCCATGTTGGTCAGGCTGGTCTCAAACTCCCAACCTCAGGTGATTCACCTGCCTTGACCTCCCAAAGTGCTACGATTACAGGCCAAGATGCCCTAATGTGTCCATACTTCTGAATCATCTTTTTGCAGCTTAAAATTTAGATTAAAATGTCAGGAGCATTTGCAACATGTCTGATTTCTACTTTGTGTTGCTTTTTTTTCTCCCAAGGCAATGAACAATAAGATCAGTCATTCACTTGTCTTCATGGAAGAGAAACTGGAAAAGCATGCCACAGAAATTCCATGGAGAGATTTCAAAATGTTATCCTGTTGTATTTCTCCTTCTGGGAAATCTTTGCGGCAGTGATGGTGGCCTAAATGTATGTCTATGTCAACTTCTGAGCCAAATTCCAAAATGACCGTCATTGCTTCTCCAGAGTGGAGTAGCAGGTGGGCACTGGAAGATGTGCTATGTTTGTGTGTGTGTGTGTGTGTGTGTGTGTGTGTGTGTGTGTTTGTGTATGTCCAGGGATTAAGACAGTTGGGCTATGTCACAATCAGATGGAGAGAGCAGACACACAGTTTGGCTTCTCCTTGATCTGTGAGACTTGGGACTAGAAGCAGAGAACCCTAGAAATGAGGATACTGGGTCTTTTTGCCTTGGTTACAGAGAGTGTATGGAAGGAAGTCTGTCTCATCCCCCTTCTAAAAAAACCTTAAAGGAACAGTCAGGGCTTATTTATCTGTGATGCTCAGCTCCCATCTGCCTGCTGGAATCACCTCTGACTCCCTCTGAGGAAGAGGTTTAGTTTTTTTTTTAGAAATGGTAAGCATGACTGGGCACAGTGGCTTGTGACTGTAATCCTGAGATTTGGGAGGCTGAGGCAGGAGTATTGCTCAGATCAGGAGTTTGAGACCAGCCTGGACAACTTAGTGAGGCCCTGTCTCTAGAAAAAGAAAAAAAGAAAATGAGCCCGGCCATAGTCCCAGCTACTCGGAAGGCTGAGGTGAGAGGATGGCTTGAGCCCAGGAGGTTGAGCCTGCAGTTCATGTGACTGCAGTCCAGCCTGGAACCACAGAGCGAGATCCTGTCTCAAAAAAAAAAAAAAAAAGCTAAGTGTGAGACAAAGTCTTTGAAGACAACTTTAAAAGCCCCTCCCCCTTCTAGATATGCTTCTGGAAATTTTAGAGAATTGAATTTTCTCCATCACATTCTAACAAAGCTTCATTTTGTCTTCCTCCTGTCTTTTTGTTGACAATCCCAAGGTAGCTCAAAGGTTTTAAACCACTCGGTAGCACTTTTTTTTTTTTTTTATTTCTTAACCTTGTTTCAACCTAATACATGGTCCTCTCCTCACAGTGCCTATAATCCCATCACTGTAGGAGGCCAAGGCAGGCGGATCACTTGAGATCAGGAGTTTGAGACCAGCCTGGACAGCATAGTAAAACCCTGTGTCTATAAAAAACACCCCACGAAAAATTAGACGGTGTGGTGGTGAATAAACCTGACTTGGTCCTGGTATACTATTCTTTTAATGTATATATAATTCAGCATTTGACATGCTAAATATATGATTTACCAAATACATATTTATTAAATATATATTTTCTTTATTTAATAAATATATATTTATTTATTTAATTTTTTGTTTTATTTGTTTATATATTTATTAAATATGTAATTTAGCATTTGACAGGCTAAAATTTTGTTTAGAATTTTTGTATCTAAGTTCAAGAGGAATATTGATCTACGTATTTCCTTGTAATGCTTTTTTTCTGGATTTTAGTGTTAGAGTACCGTTAGCTTCATAGAATAAGTTGGAAAGTATCCCCCTCTCTTTAATTTTTGGAGGAGTTTATATTGGATTAGCATTATTTCTTCTTTAAATATTTGTCGGAATGTACCCGTGAAGCCATCTGGACTTGGAGTTTTCTTTGTGGGGATGTTTTAAATTAAAACTTTAATTGCTTTTACAGATACATGTTTTCAGTTTATTTTTTCTTTAATGAGCTTTGGTAATTTGTGTCCTATAAGGATTTTTTTTTTCATTTTATCTAAGTATTTGAATTTGTTGCCATAAAGTTGTTTATTATATTTGCTTTTTATCTTTAACATCTGAAGAAATTTAAATTATGCAACTCTTTTATTCATGATATTAGTGATTTGTTTGTCTCTGTTAGTCATTCTGGCTAGAAATTTGTTAATTTTATTAATCTCCTCAAAAGACTGGCTTTTGGTTTCATTGTTTTTCTTTTTTTTTTTCTTTTAATTGTCATTTTATAGCTTCCCACTGCAGCTGCCCCCACCCTTCCCTTCAACGACAAGGTTTGCAGGCTTCAGGGGGACAAGGGACCAAAGCCAGAGCCTGGCAGCCCCACTAGGCTGCCAGCTGGGAAGAACAAGTCACAATTACAAATTATCACAACAGTGAGCACCTGTACTTGGGGGATCTGCAAATTGAGGAGGCACCGGCTCCTCATTATACAGGGGTCTATTTGACCTTGCTCTGGAGACTATGATATTCCTTCAGCCTGAGGGAATTGATGTTGATGAAGCCAGTGGCATCAGTTGGCTCATAGTCACCCTGAACGTTCATGCTCATCAGCTCCTCGTTGTAGAGAGACAGTGGGGACTCCGGGCCGAGGATGTACACCTGGCCCTTCAAGACGGACACCTGCACTTTCCCTTCCACTCGCTCCTGGGACTTGGCGATGCAGTGGCGGACAAATTCACACTCAGGGCTGTGCCAGAAACCGGTATAGACCAGCTCAGCAAATTTCAAGCCCAGGCCTTGTTTGATTTTGCGCACTTCCCGGTCCATGGTGAAAGCCTCGATGTCTAAATGAGCGTGGTAAAGGATGGTGCCTGCTGGGGTCTCGTAGATACCTCGGGACTTCATTCCGATGAAGCGGTTCTCCATGATGTCAATTCGGCCCACTCCGTGCTTGCCCGTGACTTCGTTCAGGTACATGAAGAGCTCCAAGGAGGTCTGGTGGGTGGTGCCATCCTTGACGTTGGTCACCTTCATGGGGACCCCTTTTTTGAACTCGATCTTGAGAATGTCAGGGGTGTTGGGGGCTTTGGCCGGGTCCTGGGTCTTTGTGTAGAGACCTGGAGGCGCTTGGCTCTTGGGGTTCTCCAGGATTCCGGTCTCGTAGCTGATGTGCATGAGGTTCTCGTCCATGCTCCACGGATTCTTGGGCGTGATCGGGATGGGAATCCCATGTTGCTTTGCGTATTCCATCAGGTCGTTGTGGTCCTTGAACCGGTTGTAGAACTCAGACATCCTCCAGAGAGCAGTGACCTTTATCTGGGGGGCCAGTGAGTAGCAGGTGAGCTCAAACCGGACCTGATCGTTCCCCTTTCCCGTGGCACCGTGGGACACATACTTGGCCCCCTCTCGCTGAGCGATTTCCACTTGTTTGCGGGCAATGCAGGGCCTGGCGAAAGAGGTGCCCAGGAGGTAGTGGTCCTCTTACAGTGCACTGGACTGGATGGCCGGCCAGATGAACTCCTCCACAAATTCCCTGCTGACATCCTCAATGAACACCTTTTTGGCCCCAAGCTTCAGTGCCTTCTTCCTGGCTTCCTCGAAGTCTTCCTTCTGGCCAATGTTGGTCAGGTAGGCAATGACGTCATAGCCTTGTTCCTTCAGCCACACGAGGATGCAGCAGGTGTCCAGGCCGCCGCTGTAGGCCAGAACCACAGAGCCTTTGCTGCATATGGCGTCTGGGATTGGAGTCGAGAGTTCCTGGCGTCTGGAATCTGTCTTCACGGAGCAGTGAACCACTCGGGCCCGGGCAGCCGTTGCAGGCGACAGAGCAGGTCATGGTTTTTCTTTATTGACTCTTGTTTTCTATTTCATTGATTTCCACTTTGATTTTTATTATTCCTTTTTTTCTACTTAATTTGGGTTTAGTCTTTCTTCTTAGTTTCTAAGGTGGAAGCTGAAGTTATTGATTTGAGACCTTGCTGCTTTTCTAATAGAGGCACTAAGTTCTGTTAGTATTGCTTTATGGCACATTATAAATTCTGATACATTGTGTTGTCATTTTCATGCTGCTTGGAAAACTTTCTAATTTCCCTTTTGATTTTGTTTCTGACCTATGGGTTACTTAGATGTGTGCTATTTAGTTTCCAAATATTTTGGGATTTTCCAGAGCTCTTTCAGTTATTGATTTCTAATTTAATTTATTTGTAGGCAGAGAATATACTTTGTATCACTTGAATTCTTTTGAAATAATTGAGACTCAATTTATGTTCCAAAGTAGGATTTTTTAGTATGTAACTGTTTTTTTTGTGCATTTGAGAAGAATGTTTATCCTGCTGTAGTTTAGTTGAGTGTTTTGTAAATGTCAGCTAGGTCAAGTTGGTTCATAGCTGTTCAAGTCTACTATGTCCTTGCTGATTTACTGTCCTCTTGTTATATCAGTTTTTTTTTTTTTCCTGAGACAGGGTCTAACTTTGTGACCCAAGCACTGGAGTCAAGTGGTGGGAACATGGCTCACTGCAGCCTCAACCTCCTGGGCTTAAGTGATCCTCTTGCCTCAGCCTCCTGAGTAGCTGGGACCACAAGTGTGTGTCACCATGTCCTGCTACTTTTTACATTTTTTGAAGAGATGGGGTCTCATTTTTTTGCCAGGCTGGTTAAGAACTCCAGGGTTCAACTGATCTTCCCATCTTAGCCTTCCAATGTGCTGTGATTAAAATTGTGAGCCACTGTGCTCAGTGTTCTATCCATTTTTGAGAGAGAGAGAGAGAGAGAGAGAGAGAGAGAGAGAGACAGAGAGAGACAGGGATATATACTGAAATTTCCAAGCATAATTGTAGATTTATCTATTTTTATGGACCACACTTTGAGTAGCAAGTATCTAGGTATTCCCTGCTTCTTGCTTTTCTGGAAAGCTTTTTCCGACCTCTCAGTTCATCCCAGAATGAAGTACATTCTAAGAGCACTTAACAGTGTTTACCTGTTCATTATTCTGTCCCCCTCACTAGATCATTATGTCTTAGATAACAGTGATTGGGTTTTGTTACATTCATATGTGAAGGACTTGAGAAATATATATATATATTTCTCATATTTCCAATTTATATAAATTATATATTTATATATAATATTGAGATGGAGTCTCGCTCTGTCACCCAGGCTAGAGTGCAGTGGCGTGATCTCAGCTCACTACAGCCTCCATCTCCCGTGTTCAAGCAATTCTCTTGCCTCAGCCTCCCGAGTAGTTTGGATTACAGATACGTGCCACCACTCCAGGCTAATTTTTGTATTTTTAGTAGAGACAGGGTTTCATCATGTTAGTCAGGCTGGTCTTGAACTCCTGTCCTTAAGTGATCTGCCCACCTTGGCCTCCCAAAGTGCTGGCATTACAGGTGTAAGCCATCACACTCGGCCAACTTGAGAAATATTTGATGATATAAGAAAGATATTTAGGGCTCAGCAAATGAACATGCGGCAAAACTAAAATCAGAAATAAGAATCTGATGGAGTTAGGGAATTACTGCAAGGAGTGGTAATGAGAATATAAAGGTCTTAGAATGGAGCAAAAATTATTGGGGAGGGCATGACTTCTCACATGATGCAAAACAAAGAGCAAAAGCTGAAGAAAACTTCTGTTACTGTTTTTGTTTCTTTTCTTTTCTCTCTTTTTTGAGACATAGAGTTGCTCTGTTGCCCAGGCTGGAGTAAGTGGCATGATCTTGGTTCACTGCAACCTCCGCCTCCTGGGCTCAAGTGATTCTCCTCCCTCAGCCTCCCAAGTAGCCGGAGTTGCAGGCGCCTGCCACCATGCCCAGCTAATTTCTTGTATTTTTTTTTTTTTTTTTTTGAGATGGCATTTCGCTTTGTTACCCAGGCTAGAGTGCAATGGTGTAATGTCAGCTCACTGCAATTTCTGCCTCCCGGGTTCAAGTGATTCTTCTGCCTCAGCCTCCCTGAGTAGCTGGGACTATAGGCATCCGCCACCATGACCAGATAATTTTTGTATTTTTAGTAGAGAAAGGGTTTCACCACGTTGGTCAGGCTGGTCTTGAACTCCTGATGTTGTGAGCCACCTGCCTCACCTCCCAAAGTGCTGGGATTACAGGTGTGAGCCACCACGCCTGGACAATTTTTTTGTATTTTTAGTAGAGATGAGGTTTCGCCATGTTGGCCAGGCTGATTCAAACTCCTGACCTCAGCTGATCCACCCACCTCAGCCTCCCAAAGTGCTGGGACTACAAGCATGAGCCACCATGCCCAGCCTGTTATTGAGTTTTATTAGCATCTACTCAAATTAAGAGGGTCATGTTGCTGATCCTTTTTCCGTTCCTTCCATAGGATCCAGGTAAAATATTGAACAACAGGCAGGAAGTGAGCATCATGTGAACATCCAGGGATCGCAGAGATTACAAGGGCCTACACCGAGTTGTGGCCCTTGTTGTGGCCTGGCTGTAGTGAGTGAGGGATTTACTTTGTTTATAGTACCAGAAGTAGGAAATTAATGGGAAAATTAGGCATTTTGGTTGGTGAAGAGAGCTTGGGGACAGAACCATTGGTGCACGGTAAGAGTGTGAGGACACATGGAAAATTCTAAATGGAAAAGAGGTTCCAAAACAAATCAAAACAAAACAAAACAAAAAAACAAGAGGGGGTTGGTCCGGGACAAAGCTTGAGAATGAGAAAAAGCTGTCAGAGATGGCTTCATTTTAGTCTTGTGATGTGGGGATGGGGCAGCAGGCTTAATGGGACAGAACTGGGCTCTGTTAGACAAGGAATAATCTTTAGAAGTGGTACATTCAATGTCATCCTGCAATAGTGACAGAATGAGGCTCTTTCAATGCTTAAAGATCCAACTTACAGAGCCAAGACAGATGGTGAGCAGCAATCACTGAATAAATGGATAGAAAAATGTAAACTTCACAGAGCATTTTATCTTCTATCTGTTTCCCTCTGCAATTTCAACTTGGTGCAAATCCAAATTCTGCACTTTCCCTCTTCAGGCTACCCAGGTTGCTTCTGTTTTAGAAGGTTGCAGGCAGCTAGGTTGTTTTGGAAATGACCTGTTAGCCCAAGATGTTGCGCTTAGAGTTTTTAAAGGTGGATCCCCTTGCTTATATTGTCAGACTGTATTAATGTATTCCTACACTGGGCTTTGATTTTGCATGTACAGTATCTTCATAAAGAGACAGAAAGAATTCATTCAGTAGCTTTGTGCTCAAATGCTCTGCCTTAGCTACTCACAGACTCACTCCACTGGCATATTGATATATGATTTTATTGAAATCTCTGTCAAGGAATTAGCAATACAGGTATAAATTGATATAGTCCTTGCCCTTAAGGAGCGCATCATTTAATAGGAAAGAAAATGAATGAATATTGCTTAATTATCTGTATAATAGTTTATGATTTCCCATACATCTGTGGGTTGTCTGTAGGCTTGCTGGGGCTCAGCTCGGAGGTTCTTCTGCTTGTCTTGCTTAATAGCCTTTCAGGCAGATGCATTCAGCTTGGCTGGAAGATCCTACTTGGGTTCATTCACATATCTAGTGCCTGAGTACTTTTCCCTGTGGTCTTTTTCTTTGTAGTGTCTCATCATTCAGTCGTCTAGTCCAAGCTTCTCTACAGGAAGGTGACTGGCTTCACCAGGGAGAAAGTGAAGGTTTGGGGGCTTTTTATTTATTTATTTAGAGACAGGGTCTTGCTCTGTCATGCAGGCTAGGGTGCAGTGGTGCAGTCTCGGCTCACTGCAGCCTTGAACACCTGGGCTCAAGCAATCCTCTCACCTCAGTCTCCTGAGTAGCTGGGACTACAGGTGCATGCCAGCACACCTGACTAATTTTTGTATTTTTTGTAGAGACGGGGTTTTGCTACATTGCCCAGCCTGGTCTCCAACTCCTGTGTGCAAGCAATCTGCATGCCTCAGCCTCCCAATGTGCTGGGATTACAGGCATGTGCCACCACTCTTGGCTTCTTCTGGGCTTCTTGAAAGAGAAGATCAGAAATAGCATCAATTTTGCTGCATTTTATTGGTCAAGGAAAGTCACAGTGCCAGTCCTGAGTCAAGAGGAAAGGTAATGAATTTAATGGGTGAAGTGGCACACACTTATAGGCAAGGAGGGGATTGACAGCAAGTCTTTTTGGAGAGTATCTCCCACAGATACAAATAAATAAGCCGTAACTAAAATTTAGTGAGCACTTCTGTGTCAGACAGCAGGCCAAGTACCTGACATGTATTATCTCATGAAACCCTCACACATAAAATCCCCATATCTAGTGAAGTAGGAATCATTCTTATCCTCATCTTATAAGCAAGCAAGTGGAAGCTGGCAGAGATTAAATAAATAACCCCAGGTCAAATACCTAATCAATGATGATGCCAGGATTCAAGCTCCTTGGAGTTTGATTTGTTGTACTCTGTGAGGGAGCTGACTGAACTGGTTAAGAATTCAGTCCTGCAGGCCATCACGCTGTAGTAAATGGTATGAGAGAGGGTTCAGAGAAGAAAGATCTCTTCTATTTGGGGGTTCAGAAAAGTCTTCAGGAAAGATGCCATTTGAGTTGGATGTCAATGCTTAGGGATGATTTAGACCTGAACAAATTTGTGAATTAAGGATTTCTTGTAGGCAGAAAACATCATGAATATATATTTGAGGAGAGGAAGCAGGGGCATGCACTGAGACTAGCAATCAGTTTAGCTTGGGTGGCCTCTAGAATTCAAGGAAGGAGACAGCAAGAGCTGTCGGAGAAGTTTGGGGTCAGATTATGAAAATATTTGAATACCAGACAGATGTTTGGGCCTTTATTTAGTGGAAACTAAGGAGACATTTAGTGTTTTGGAACAAGAGCTTTATTTAATTTTATTTAATTTTAATTTTTTTTTTTTTTGAGATGGAGTTTGCTCTGTCACTGGAGTATAATGGCACGATCTCGGCTCACTGCAACCTCTGCCTCCTGGGTTCAAGTGATTTTCCTGCCTCAGCCTCCTGAGTAGCTGGGATTACAGTTGCTCACCACCATGCCCAGCTAATTTTTTGTATTTTTAGTAGAGACAGGGTTTCACCATGTTGGCCAGGCTGGTTTTGAACTCCTGACCTCAGGTGATTCGCCAGCCTCGGCCTCCCAAAGTGCTGGGATTACAGGTGTGAGCCACTGCGTATGGCCAAGAGCTTTATTTTTAAAGGTTAAAATCACTGGCTGGGCATGGTGGCTCACGCCTGTAATCCCAACACTTTGGCAGGCCGATGGCAGGTGGATCACGAGATCAGGAGTTCGAGACCAGTCTGGCCAACATAGTGAAACCCCATCTCTACTAAAAATACAAAAATTAGACGGTCATGGTGGCATGCACCTGTAGTCCCAGCTGCTCGGGAGGCTGAGGCAGGAGAATTGCTTAAACTCGGGAGGTGGAGGTTGCAGCGAACTGAGATCATGCCACTGCACTGCAGCATCTGCAACAGAGTAAGACTCCATCTCAAAAAAAAAAAAAATTACAGGGTAGACTTGATGCACTGAAATGGAAATACTGAAGGCAGGATGAACAAACCAAATACTTTTTCAATGAGTCAGTTGAGAGGGGAACTTTATACTGACCATCCATTGGAGTGGTAAAGAGTTATGGAATAGTAGACGTATTGAAGGGTTTGGTAGTTGAGGAAGGAATCAAAAATAGATCTAGAATATCCAACCTGAGTAACCAAAACAATAGAGATGGGGCAGACTTGAAGAACATATAATTATTTAAATTTGGGGACTATGAAACCGACTTCAAACAGTGGTGTTGACCTTGTGAGGGACGAAGGTGGACTTCTGGGAGTTGGTCCAAAGGTGAGAGCCATTTATAATGAAGAAACATAACACTTACTTTTCTTTTTAATTAATTTGCAAGACATTGCAGACCAGTGACCTGTTTTTCTCCTTTTCTCTTCATTACTCTCAATTATTCCCCAAATTAGTCAGATGCAATGGCCCATACCTGTGGTCCAGCTGCTCAGGAGATTGAGGTGAGAGGATTGCTTGAGCCCAAAAGTTCTGGGCTGTAGTGCGCTATGCCCATGGGTGTCTATACTAAGTTCAGTGTCAGTATGTTGACTCCCAAGTTATGGAGATTGCCAGGTCACCTAAGGAGGGGTGAACTGGCCCAGGTCAGTAATGGAGCAGGTCAAAACTCCCTTGCTGATCAGCAGTGAGATCTTGCCTGTGGCTAGCCCCTGCACTCCAGCCTGGGCAATGTGAGAAGCAGAAAAGTTCCTTTTTAAAGTTTCCTTTCTTGTTAAAGAATAAGTGTGCTAATAACTTTGTTAAGCCCTATCCTATGTAGTGTTAGACATACCATGCTTACAGGCATGTAGTACATTCCATGTCCTTGTACTTTAATCAAGATATCTGTGCTGGACATGCTCACAGGTGTGTCCCAGCTCTCCATTGCTTTTACCTGTTTAGAAAAGTTTTAAGTTATTAACCAATTGGGTTTTAGTTTAAATGGTGAGGTCTGGCTCCAGCCAATGGGGATCAGACACAGCAGTAAGGACAACCCCAAATGTGTAAGGGATACAGATGTGTGTTTTCCTTTGTTCATTGTACTCTCGTGGCACAATGGCTAGCACGGGTACCCTTCCTGCAGCCTAGGAAGTAAAAATTGCGTTGCTAAAAGATCCTTTGTCTCAGTGCTAATTTTCTTTGCAGCACCAAGCATCTATTTCCAACACGCAACATGATGGGACTCCATCTCTTAAAACAAACAGGCAAACAAACCTCAAAGTAACTCAAACCCAGTGAGCTTTCTGGCCTGATCCATTGGCTTTTACTATCTCCCACCCATATCCCTCTCCCTGCTACCCTCACATTAATATCCTAAGAGGTAGTGCCTTATATCAGGGCAATTGGTGCTCAGTGGAGCACTATGTCTTGATCAGCTGCCTTACATATAAGGAAAATGAGACAGAGAAAAGTTAAATAGAATCAGGTCATAGAGCTTGAATGACCTGATTCAGAGCAGGAGCAAGGGCATTTATGACCTTTATTCACAGGGTGTGGGGTGGCAGAAGGCCAAGTCATGGTCAGATGAAACAAATACATAGAGGAGGGAAGAGTATGGCTTTGTGACCTGGCGGCATCAAGACTACTCCTGGGATAGATAGAGCTGTGAACTGATGACTCAGTTTCCTTTGCAGAGGCTGGAAAATGCAAGATATTTACTCAATAAGAGCCTTAGTAGGTTCAGGTTAGAAGATTCTGTAATGGTGCTGTGATTAAGACTTTCATTCTGATTAGAATTACACCCTAGCAAATGAGTGGGAACTATTGGAACTTAAGTAGCTGCTCAACAGAACGAATGCAGTCATTTCTGAAGTGGCTTGTTAACTTATTACCTGCTCTCTTGTTTTTCATTTCCTCCAAATCTGGGCATGTGGATTCTGGGGTGTTGGGAATGGCAGCTGGGATTTGCATATTTAATATGGAGCATTTCCTACCACTCTGCCTCATTACCGACACTCACCCTCATCATTCATCAAAAGATTTGTAGCCCCTTGAGGAGGAGAAGAGGAGTGGGAGATTGTATAAGTTGCCTGTAACAGGTCCCATGCTGAGGGGAAAGGGACCACATAGGAGCAGGTTTCCAAGAGCTACAATTTGTTAAGAACCTTCTAGGTCAAGCTATTGTTACCTGTGTGCATGTGCTAAAACAATACTACTGTTAATATTTATAATAGTAACAGTGACAATAATAACTGTCATTTATTTCACAGTTTCAACAAATCTTACAGTGGGCTGGGTGGGTCATATATTATTTGGAATCCTCTTAACAGCTCCTTTTGCAGATGAAAAAATAGATTTCTCAGTTCCATAGCTTTAAATCCTGTTTCAGACATCAAAGTTCGTGCTTTGTCTTCTGTGAAGGGAACTGAAATTGCGACTTTCTTTTCTAAGACAGGGTCTCACTCTGTAACTCAGGCTGGAGTGTAGTAGTGTGATCAGGGTTCACTGCAGCCTCGACCTCCTGGGGCTCAAGCAATCCTCCCACCTCAGCCTCCCGAGTAGCTGGGACTACAGGTGAGCACCATCGTGCCTGGCTAATTTAAAACAATGTCTTTTGTAGAGATGTAGTTTTGACATGTTGCCTAGGCTGGTCTCAAGCTTCTGGGCTCAAGTGATCAGCCTTCCTTGATCTCCTGAAATGCTGGGGAGATTGCTATTTTCTATCTTACGTGGTGGGGAATAGGGATGTTCGGATAGGCCTTTGAATCTAGTTTTCAGTTGTTTCCATACCATCTTTTGGTTGTTTCAGTGAGTTTGGACTATATATATATATATATATATATATATGCATTTTTCCTAACATTATAATTCTTCGTCCTTCCGCATCATCTTGATAGTCATGGGTTAGGACGCTCATGGGAATAATTTAGACTTGAACATTAGGAAAAGCTGGACCAAACACAAAATTGGCCACAAACACAGAGCTTGTGGATTTATTTTATTTTTAAAATTGCTTGTTTGTTTAATTTCAATAGCTTTAGGGGTACAAGTGGTTTTGGTTTCATGGATATATTATATAGTGGTGAAGTCTGGGCTTTTAGTGTACCTGTTACCTGAGTAGTGGACATTATACCCAATAGTTAATTTTCCATCCTTCTCTTCCTCTGCCACCATCTCTGCTTCTGAATCTCCAGGGTCCAGTATAACACTCTATATGGCCCTGTGTACCCATAGCCTAGCTCTTGCTTGTAAGCGAGAACACGCAGTATTTGATTTATGTGGATTTATTTTGGGTCATCTTCCCCTCTGTAGCGAGGCTGGCCTCTGCCAATGGGAGGTGAACATTTTGAAGCTACAAGTGGATCAATATTTACCAGGCTTAGCTTAAGGAAATATGTAATAATATTGATTAGAAGGGAAACCTATTGCATGTGTAGGGAAATACAGCTGGCTAAGTACGCAGCTTAGTGTCATGAAAGCAACACAGATTCTGCAATCCAACAGACACTGGTTTAAATTATGTCTCCACAACTAGCCTTGCAACTTTGAGCAATTCTCGTGATCATTCTGGGGCTCAGTTTCCTTGGCTATAAAATGCACCTCCCTCACAGGCTTGTTCTGAGGATGCTATCGCTACTATCAGTAGATGCCAAGACTTCCTGCTCCTCAGGTGCTATGATAACTGTTTTAAGTACATTCTGTGTATGTGTTTATGCTTTTATTGATGCTTGGAGGCTTCCAGACCTTTATTTTGGAAATAGGGGCATCAGTTTTTGCTATTATATTTTTATTTACTTTTTTTCTATTTTGTGGTAATTGAAGTATTTTTTTTTTAACCTCAGTTTTTTGAACACCCCAGCCTGCTTCTGCTCTCCTTAGAGACAAATAGGACATGTCGACAAGGAATTATGAAATTCTAGGGAATAAGCAGGATACTCCTGGATGCTGTTGTGGAGTAAAAGGAAAAATCCAAGCAGAAGGCAAGACACAGGGAGGCTGTGCGCAGGACTGTTCACACAGCTGCCCTTCTCTCTGGGGCAACCCGCTCTGGAGCCCTAAACACTTAAAGGTCCAACCTTACTGGTCTTAGGGTACTGAATTTAACAGAGGATATTAATTCTTCTTCTTCTTTTTTTTTTTTAGAGACAGAGTTTCACCATGTTGGCCAGGCTGGTCTCGATCTCTTGATCTCTTGACCTCGTGATCCACCCGCCTCGGCCTCCCAAAGTGCTGGGATTACAGGCATGAGCCACCACGCCTGGCCCAGAGGAAATTAATTCTTTGCTAATTCCTTTAACCCTCCATTTTCATTATCTATCTCTTTATATTTTTTGATAGATAATATCTATGTATATTTAATCACCCCAATAATATAATATATAAGTATATAATTCCAGAAAGTGGATATAGTGTTGCTAAATTTTAGGTCTTTGCATTGCATAGAAAAAGGGTTTGAAAAGGTAATGCAGTACTTAGAACTAGAATCTGATAGGTCAGGGATGCATTTCTAATCTCAAAGAATGAATTTCTAGCTTGTCTTCGGACCTTATCAAATGTTACCTTACACTACAGATATTTTCTAAGAATCTTGTCACTGTTTCTCATATTACAAAGTCATTGCCAGTTCCACAGTACCTGGTTCAGAGCTGGTACATGGAGGTGCTTAGTTTTTGTTGGTGGTGGTGCTTTCGATTCAGGAAGAAAATTAGAGAGAGGGTCTTGGCCATTTCAATGAGTCCATACAGTATTATATGAGGTGTTGTTCATATCTGTTCAGTTAAACAAATACTTGAGTGTTTGTTTTGTGCAATACTGAGTATACAAAGACAAATTAACATAGTTCCTGCCCTTGAACTTATCATAGTTTGGGATGCAAAAGTCACACAATCAGAAAATGTAATGATTACATACAGGATATTATGTTAAAAAAAAAAAAAAAGAAGGGAAAAGTGGAGGTTAGTGTTATCTGGGGTTTTGAAGAAAGCTTCTCGTCTCGGCACCTGCATTAAGAACCTGAGTGAATGAACAAGAGTCATCTAAGGGAAAAAAGAAGGAGGGTCCTTTCCAGGCAAAGTCATCATCTCCGATTTCTTACAGCAGTGTTTTATAATTCTCACTGTAGAGATCTTTCACCTCCATGGTTAGTTGCATTCCTAGGTATTTCGTTCTTCTTGTGGCTGTTACGAATGGGGTTGCAGAATTGATTTGGCTCTCAGCTTGGACATTGTTGGTGTATAGAGATGCCACTGAGGAATGCCATTGAAGAATTGCCACATAGGTTTTGACAATGGTTGAACTAATTTACACTCCCACCTGCAGGATATACATGTTCCTTTTTCTCCACAACCTTGGAGAGAAAAAAATGCTACTTTTTGTACATTGCTTTTGTATCCTGAGACTTGATAAACAACTGAAGTTATTTATCTGTTCTAGGAGCCTTTGGGCAGGGACTGAAGGGATTTCTAGGTATGGAATCATATTGTTACATTGTTTGTGAAAAGAGATATTTCACTTCCTCTCTCCTCCTTGGATGGCTTTTCTTTCTTTCTCTTGCCTGGTTGCTCTGGCTAGGACTTCTGGTACTGTGTTGAATAGGATGACAGTTGATATCCTAGTCTTGTTCTGGTTCTCTGGGGAACGGTTCCAGCTTTTGCCCATTCGGTATGATGGTGGCTGTGGGTTTGTTATAGATGGCTCTTACTATTTTGTGATATGTTTCTTCAATGTCTAGTGTTTGGAGGATTTTTGACATGATAGATGCTGCATTTTATGGAAAGCCTTTCTGCAACTTTTGAGATGACCATGTGGTTTTGGTTTTAGTTCTGTTTATGTGATGAATCACATTTATTGATTTGCGTATGCTGAACCAGCCTTGCAGGAATAAAGCTTACTTGATCATGGTAGATTAACTTTTTGATGTGTTGCTGGATTTGGTTTGTCAGTATTTTGTTGCAGTTTTTTTTTCTTTTCTTTTTTTGAGACAGAGTCTCGGTCTTGTCCCTAGACTGGAGTGCAGTGGCACAATCTCGGCTCACTGCAACCTCCGCCTCCCAGGTTCAAGCAATTCTCCTGCCTCAGCCTCCTGAGTAGCTGGGACTACAGGTGTGTGCCACCACGCCCAGCTAATCTTCTGGTGTTTTAGTAGAGATGGGGTTTCACCATGTTGGCCAGGATGGTCTCGATCTGCTGACGTCGTGATCCACCTGCGTCGGCCTCCCAAAGTGCTGGGATTACAGGTGTGAGCCACTGCGTCTGGCCTTTGTTGAGATTTTTTCATCTATGTTCATTAGGATAATGGCCTGAAATCTTCTTTCTTCATTGTATCTTTGCCAGGTTTTGGTATCAGGATAATGCTGGCCTTGTAGAATGAGTTAGGGAAGAGTTTCTTCTCAATTTTTGAACAGTTCCAGCAGAAATAGTATCAACTCTTTTTTGTACATCTGGTAAAATTCAGATGTGAATCCATTTAGCCCTGGGATTTTTTTGGTTGATAGACTATTACTGCCTTGATTTCAGAGCTCATTATTGGTCTTTTTGGGGATTCAATCTCTTTTTCATTCTGTCTTGGTAGGGTGCACATGTCCTAGGAATTTATCAAATTTTTCTCGATTTTATGTGCATAGAGGTGTTCATAATATACTCTGATGTTGTTTGTATTTCTTTGGGGTTAGTGGCGATATCCCCTTTGTTGTTTCTAATTGTATTTATTTGGATCTTCTCTCTTTTCTTCTTTATTAGGCTAGCTAGTAGTCTATTTTCTTAATTTTTTCAAAAAGAAGCTCCTGGATTCCTTGATATTTTGAATGGTTTTCAACATCTCAATTTCAAAAGGAGGCTGAATAGTTAAGGCAACTATAATCAAAAAGAACAAAAGTGGGGGCATCACATTACCCGACTTCAGACTATGCTATAGTAACCAAAACAGCATGGCACTGGTACAAAAACAGACACATAGGCCCATAGGACAGAATTCAGAGCCCAGAAATAAGGCTGCATACCTACAAACATCTGATCTTTGACAAAACTGACAAAACAAGCAATGGGGAAATGATTTTCCATTCAATAAGGAGTGCTGGGATAAGTGGCTAGCCAGATGCAGAAGATTGAAAGTGGACCTTTTCCTTACACCATTTACAAAAATTAACTCAAGATAGAATAAAGACTTAAATGTAAAACTCAAAACTATAAAAATCCTGGAATACAATGTAGGCAATACCATTCTGAACATAGAAATAGACAAAGATTTTATGATGAAGATACCAAAAGCAAAAATTGACAAATGGGACCTAATTAAACTAAAAAGCTCTGTACAGCAAAAGAAACTATCAAGAGAATAAACAGACAACCTACAGAACGAGAGAAATTTTTTTGCAAACCACAGCTGACAAAAGTCTAATATTCAGCATCTGTAAGAAATGTAAACAAATTTATAAGAAAAAACAAACATTATAAAGTGAAAAGAGGTCATGGACAGACACTTTTCAAAAGAAGACATACATGTGGCCAAGAAGCATATGAGAAAAAGCCCAACATCACTGATCATTAGAGAAATGCAAATCAAAACCACAATGAGATGCTATCTCACACCAGTCAGAATGGCTATGACTAAAAAGTCAAAAAATAACAGATGCTGCAATATTTTAGAGAAAAAGGAATACCTATGTCCTGTTGGTGGGAGGATAAATTAGTTCAACCATTGATGGAAACTGTGTGACAATTTCTCAAAGACCTAAAAGCAGAACTACCATTCAACTTAGGAATCACATTACTGGGTATATACCCAAAGGAATATAGATCATTCTGTCATAAAGCCACATGCACGTGTATATTCATTACAGCACTATTCACAGTAGCAAAGATGGAATCAATCTAAATGCCTATCAATGTAGACTGAATAAAGAATATTTGGTATATATACATCATGGAATAGTATGCAGTTAGGACAAAGAATCATATTTTGTTCTTTGCAAAAACCTAGATGGAGCTGAAGGTCTTTATCCTTAGCAAACTAACGCAGAAACAGAAAACCAAACACCACATGTTCTCAATTATAAGTGGGAGCTAAATGATGTGAACACATATAGGGGAAAAACACACCCTGGGCCCTACTGGAGGGTGGAGATTGGAAGGAGGGAGAGGATCAAGGAAAATAACTACTGGCTACTAGGCTAATACCTGTTGGACATTAACATTGAGCTCTAAAACTGTTTTCCATGGTGTTGAGATGTAACTTCCCCATGTCATACTACGTGTTGTTTCCCATGTTTTCATAAGATGATGGATTGCGGGTGTTGCAAGCATTGGGAAAAGAAAACTGAACTGGCTTAATGTTGCTGTGTTTCGGCAGTTGAATGTTTTTATTATTTATCTGTGTTTTTCTTTGTATGATTATTTGGTTAGTATTTAATATCATGTAGTGCTCTGTCTTCTCCCAAAAAGATGTGTATTTAACTTAGGAAAGAAATGTAACGTGTGGTAAATATGATGGGTCATGAAGGTGCAGTGAGACTGACTCCATCCTACATTCAGGGATAGGCCATCCCTCTCTGACAGTGAAAAGAGACACTATCTTTATACCATAGTACCACACAGGGCTAGAGCTTCCTGAACCAGCTGGGGATTGTTGCCTAGACCCAATGTTGTTTATTGTTAAATCTTGTGGCTTGAAACATCTACTAATTGAATTGGATATCTTAGTCTAGGTTACTATTTTTGACATACATAATTGAATAAAATGCAGGATATTATTTTAATTTTTTTTAATTTACCACTTTATTTCAAGTTATTCTACCAAGCTCATGAAACATTTCACTATTTGTCGTAAAAGTGAGGTTGTGACACATGCATTCTAAGATTTAATACATTGTTTCTAGGGGAGGTTGAAATATAGTATCCTGAATCTTAAATATAGAACTTTTAAACAATTTGGCTTAGTTGGAGAAGGCTGTGGCATATTTAAGGACGTTATGTATTCTACATTACTCCTTAAGAAGCAGATTTTCAGGCTTGGTGTGGTGGCTCACGCCCATAATCCCAACACTTTGGGAGGCTGAGGCAGGAGGATTGCTTGAGGCCAGGAGTTTGAGAGCAGCTTAGGCAACAGAGCAAGACCTGGGTTCTATGAAAAAAAAAAAATCAAAAAAGAAACACGCGTTTGAGATACTAGTGAGAAACATTTGATTCTGTTACATATCACACTAAGACTAATTGAAGATAAGGAAAATTGATTCTGGAGATAACAGAGACAAGTTAGAACACATTGATTTCTGGTGTAACAGTCAGTGTTTGATGAAACTGTTTATAGAAAGTGAAGCCAAAGTGCCTTATTTTACTGAGATACCTTTTAATAACCCAAGTGTTAGATGAATAAAGCTTTTAAAAAAATTCAAAGCAAATATTACTAATCATTTGGAGTCTGGACGTCCCAGTTCACAGGGTTACTTCTAACATGTAGAGCACATGCAGCCTTCTGATCAATGGAGAGTGAGGGGACTGCCCCTGCCAGAGTTTTCGGTTCAGCCCCAGGACCCCGTGGCAGCCCAATTCTTGGTTCATGCTGTGGAAACAATACAGAATTTATTCACTCAGTAAACATTCACTAGGGGCTTATGATGTCCCTGATCCTTGGGGTCTACAGGACACATCAAGCTGAAACCCTCTTCCACAGTAGACCTTCAGTTATTCAAAGACTACTCTTATTTTTTCACTAAAATGTTGTCATTCTCAGGATAAACATTGCTAGTGCCTTTAACCAGTCCTCACTTATTGTGGTTTTCAGTTCCTTCATAATCCAGCAGTCATGGAAGGAAGTGGGAGAAGGTGGGAGAGGGATTTGCAGTCACTGAATGGAAGTTGGGCTTCCAGTACCAAGGACTTTGGGAAGCAGGCTATACCGTTTCAAGGAATGCATTGTAAATGCAGTAAATCACACAAGTGTTTGATATTACAACATACATATTTTTTTGACATTACAACATATATATGGACTGTGAGTTTTTGTGGCTAGAGGATTCACTGGTATATTTATGGGGAAGTGAATGCTTTTGTGAGTCTTTTATCCTAAAAAAATACTTAGGGACCACATCAGGCTGCATCACACTTACTGTTTCATCTTATTTCTCAAAATAGTTGTAGATTTTATGTGGTTAAGTCACCCATTTTAAAAACAAAGCTAAATGTATTTCCTTTGACCATATGGTCATATTTTCTATGACTATATTATTTCCATATTTCCTGTGACCATAGGAACATCTCAGGGCATCACCAGACAAGTAAATTGTAGTTTTGACAAGCATCCACTGATACAGAATCATTGAATGCTAGAACTGGTCAGGACTTTTTAAGGTTATCTATTCCAATGCTGATAATTTACAAAGAAAGGACTGAGAATCATAGTTATTACATAACTTGCCCAAAGTCACAACGGTAGTTAAGTAGCCACATTGGGACTCATAATTCCATATCTTGAATTGTAGACCAAAACTCTCTATCCTAAAGCAATGCCAGAGTTACTCTTTTTTATTATAATAAAAATTAATTTTTTATGCAGACTGGGTCTCACTGTGTTGGCCAGCCTGGACTCAAACTCCTGGCCTTAAGCGATCCATCTGCTTTGGCCTTCCAAATTGCTGAGATTATAGGCAAGAACCACCACACACCTGGTCTTTGGAGGGACTCTTGCTTTGTGTGTTTGGGGTGGTCTTCCTCTGTAGTCAGTAAGATGTTCCTGCAGTGTAGTTTGGAATCTTTCTGCACAAATTCAGTGGATCCTGTGATTTTATTTTACATGTAATAAGATACATTACAAATAAATTTGCAATTAATAAGCTAGACAATTCGCAGTTAGTAACCTATGGCCTAGAAAGTTTTATTTATTTATCCACACATATTTATAAGGAAATGCTTGAAGAAGTCGTCTAAATATGCAGATTCCTAACCATCCCAAGCAAAAGGGAACCACTGGAAGGCAACTTGGGAGGGTGTGTGGGGTTGTTCTGAGGTTGTGAAAGCCACTGAAATTCACACATAACGGGGTAGAAAGAGGGAATCCTTTTGAGTACCTACAAGTGCAGGGTATAACTTGGTTTTCATTAAGATGCATCACCTTTGGGGTCAGATAGAACTGGATTGAATCCCAGTTACATCTCTCATTACTACATGCTAGTGAATTTGTTTTCAAGTCCTCTGAATCTCAGTTTTCTCATCTATGAAACATGGGGTTTTTATGAGGCTTACATGTGGTACATGTGTAAAAATGTAGACACAATGCCTGTAATTTTGTAAGTGTTCAATATATGGAGGGAGAAGTATTTTCCCTCATTTAATTTTTAGAGCAAGTTTATAAAATTTGAGTTATCATTCATATTTCTTAGATGAACCAAGCATGAGAAAGATTCCATAAATCCCCATAGTCACAAAGAAGTTCCCAGTACATTTACTTGGTAATTGCTAGATAAAAGTAGCAATGACTGGGACCAGTGGCTCATGCCTGTAATCCCAGCACTTTGGGAGGCCAAGGTGGTGGACCACTTGAGGCCAGGAGTTAGAGACCAGCCTGACCTACATGGAGAAAGCCCGGCTCTCCTAAAAGTACAAAATTAGCCAGGTGTGGTGGTGCATACCTGTAATCCCAGCTGCTCGGGAGGCTGAGGCAAGAGAATGACTTGAACCCAGGAGGCTGAGGTTGTGGTGAGCCGAGATCATGCCATTGCACTCCAGCATGGGCAATAAGAGTGAGACTCCATCTCCAAAACAAAACAAAATATGCCAATGATTTTCACATTTAAAATCTTGTTTTATGTGGTGGTTTTCTTTTTTCTTTTTTGAGATGGAATCTGTCTCTGTCACCCATGCTGAAGTACAGTGGTGTGATCTCGGCTCACTGCAACCTCCGCCTCCCGGTTTCAAGCAATTCTTTTGCCTCAGCCTTCCCGAGTAGCTGGGACAGCAGGTGTGTGCCACATGCCCAGTGAATTTTTTGTATTTTTGTGGAGACAGAGTTTTATCTTGTAAGCCAGGATGATCTTGATCTTCTGACCTCATCATCCACTCACCTCAGCCTCTCAAAGTGCTGGAGTTACATGATTGAGCCACCCCGGCCGGCCCAGTTTTCTTTTACATAAGCCTTTTCATTTGTTGAAACCATAGATTCTAAGTTGCTCTATCCAAGTGATAATTAGAAAAATGTGAAGTGCTTAGCGTATAAATGTTAGGAAATTTCCCTTACTACTCTTGTTAGTTTGATTGAATATGTGTGTAATTAAAAAAATGTAAACTGAATAAATATGTATTGAATCTATATATGTATTGAAAATGTAAGTTGACATCACAGAGTACACTTAGTTCATGGCAATGCTTTCTCTGAGAGCAACTGCAGAAATCTACTATCTCTTCTTTCTAGTTTGTAAGAACTGAGAGGCCACAGGGGAAAGGGAGTTCTTTGGATACCAGATAAGGCATGAAGCAGATGTGATTACAGTAATTTTAGTATAATTCATTGTAAGGTGATGATCTCTAGGAACATCATCATGGTGGAGAAACCTGAAAGCTCCCAGCAGCCAGCAATGAATGAAAGGTGGGGGCGGGGCTGCCAACAGGTTGGGGCCTGGTGAGCCACTTGCCTGGGCTTCCACATCACAATGGGGGTGGGGACACCTCTGATTGGTTCCTGGCCACTAGGTTAGAGGAGACTCTGATTGGTTCCTGGGCACCAGGTTGGAGGAGACTCTGATTGGTTCCTGGGCACCAGGTTGGAGGAGACTCTGATTGGTTCCTGGCCACCAGGTTGGAGGAGACTCTGATTGGTTCCTGGCCACCAGGTTGGAACTCTGGTGGTTGGTAGGGCAACCTCCTTCAGTTGGTCGAAAACAGTGGAAGGAGTAACTCCTGCTCTGCTGTCTTCTCTGCAGTCTCAGCTCTCAGGCTTGTTGTGTCTAGACCCATTTTAAATCAAGCAGATTCCCCTCAGACCAGTCATCTCAGGGGAGGCAGTTGAGGCGGGGAGTGAGCTGTTAGTGGGATGCAGCCCCATAGCCAGGGGCTGGCCCTGCCAGCGTGCCTGTGTTTGAAAGAAGTGAAGTGCTGAACTCGGCAGACTGGGAGGCAAGGGAAGGTCCAAGTTGCTGGAGAGGAGCCAAGGTGCCCCATGGGGAACACGCTGAGTTGTTGCTTGCGCCCCAAAGTCAGGCGCAGGCGAGATCGGCGTAGGCGGTCTGAGGGTCTGTCCTTCAGCTCTGACATCAATGAGGCGGTGGCAAGAAAAGTTGCAGGCCAAGACAGAAAGAACATGTCCAACACCAGTTCCAGACCCATTTTTGGCCCGAGGTGGTTGTGTGGGCAGGTGTCTGGCAGCAGTGACATTTATGAGGCAGTGTCAAGCCTAAGTGCAGACCAAGGCAGAGAGGAGCAGAGGCCGGGCAGAGGGATCATGGTGCTCCCCAATGCCAGACCCAAGCAGAGCCAGCGCAGGGTGCACTGGGCAGAACTGATTGAGGGGGAGGTGGTCAAAGCACCAGACCCTACTGCTGTGAAGCCTGCCCTGTGGGATTTGGGAGCCCGCGACCACCATGGCCTGCAGCACATCAGCGACCAGGAGATGCCCAAAGGTAAGGCAATGAATGATACTGTTTGCCCTCAGGCACGCCTCTGGCTGACACTGATACCAGTTCTCACCCCTTCTCTCACCCCAGAGGCATCCACAGCCTCGGGCTCCTCCCTCCTGCCCCTAGCCAGCTTTCCCAGGCCCATGCACCAGGCAGGAGGACTGGCCTTACCTCATGCCTGCCCCCACCCTTCATTCTTTTTCCCTGCTGCATCTGGTGGTTTCTTTCCTCCTCCCTACCCCAATGCCCAGTTCTGGTCCCTTTCTCAACCCCAGGCTGGCCGATAGCTAAGTTTTCCAAATAGAAAATGTATGCTACAGATTTCATTGCTGTAGAGGAAGTGTCTTACAGCTCTTCTGTTTACTTTGGTTGGCCTCTTAATTTATTTAAACGTTAGAATAATTAAGCTTCATGATGAATGTGACTTTGTAGCCGAAAGGTATTGTTCTCTCAGAATATTAAAAAATGGTGAAAGAATGAACAAAGAGTATGTGAATGAATTGTGCCTTTCTACACAAAGCATGCAAGTACTTGTGAAATCTTTGGTTTGTTGGTGTAAAGTAAGCCTCTGAGTGCTTTCACACACCAGGTAGCAGATGGGTAGTGTTGGACAACGTCCCAAAATAGACTGTTCATATCATTTTTGGGGATTTATAAGACATTTACAGGTATGTCTCATTTGACCTTGTCTCTACAAAAAAATGGTTAAAAATTAGCCAGGTATGGTGGCTTGCACCCACAGTCCCAGCCGCAAGAGAATCTCTTGAGCCCAGGAGTTTGAGCCTTCAGTGAGTTATGCTGGCTCCATCTCACCATTGCACCACTCCAGCCTGGGCAAGAGTGAGACTTTGTCTGTTTAAAAAACTGTTTTTGCCCAAAACAGCTCTTTGTTTGAAGACATTTGAAATATTGAGCCGGTGTCTGACCACAGTAATTGACCACAGCATCTCTTACTGCTTGAGATTTTCCCTGAAATGTGCTGGTAATAGCAGCCTAGAGGAAGGTGGTTATATTTGATGAGTGGAGGGAGGAGGGCCTATATGTGATTCATCTAAAAGTTGCATCCGTTTATTTAGGTGCAAGTTTGAAAAAGAAGTCCCAGCCCCAGCCTGGTTTTATTCCACATGCATGGAGAGATTCTGTGATTTTTGCATTCTCCAGTAGAATTGGGACATTGGTACCCTTATTTTCTTGACATTTATTACTAAAAGCTCTTCTCAAGACTGTTAAAAGTGATTAAAATGGTTATGTAGCTTTAAAAAGAATCTTTTTTACTCACCTCACTTGTAACATTGTTTCCTCTTCTTCCTCTGCAGAGACTGCTTCTGACCATCCAAGGGCAAGCACGCTCTTCCTGAGAAAGTATCAACTGAGTGGTGAGTCAATATTGTTTCTGCCTTCAGGGAAAACCTAAACATTTTCTGTGTTGTGTTTTACAGAAAGTATTTAGAGAAACTCAGATGTGAGTTAAAAATGTTCAACTTTTCATAGATGTACTTGTCTTCTTTTCATATGTGATATAATTTCCTTTAGTTGTCACTGTTTATAGAAACATACAGACTTTGTGTTTACACATTTGGTGACATTTTTACCAACACAATTAATTGGCCACATGATTTAGTGTAGTAGTCACGGATTTATGCCTTTTTCTTCATATGTCTTTGCCATTTGTCCCTTGCTCTAAAGAGTACATTTTAATAATGAGTGATAGAATTTAGGCCACAGCTTGGATTTCACTTGAGCAAATCAGAAGAATCCATTGTTCTAGATTGGATCTGTGATTTTGGTCTCCTTTTTCACAGTGCTCTAACCACTGTCACATCCAAGTCGATGCTAGAAATTTTTCATTGGAATGTAATAGAAATGTAACATACCCTGTGCTGTTTTCTGTATTAGCCTTAGTGTGTGAAACTAGTGTAAAGTTTCCATATCCTGCTTGTTTTAGGATGAGAATTAGAACTGTTGGATTTTTCTGTACTGTTGCTTATGTTTCATAATGTTCTGTTTTCTTACTTTATTTTCAAAAAAGCCATACACTATGTTTTTCAGTTAATTTTAACAACAAGTATACAAGAACTAGGGGTTCTAGAATAACATCTGAAGTAATGCAGCACAATAAAAAAGGGGTTGTTCACCTGCATTTTCATAGTTTGTGTGGACTTTGTCTGACTTGAGCTAGTAATTTCTGGTTAGGATTGTTATATTTCTCAGTTTCTTCCAAGAGCCATGGCCTTCTCACACATAGAGTATATGGAAGTAGAAGAAAACTGATCCCCTGCCCCTGTCATTTCAGTGGTGAGAAATGTGTGTCAGTGAGACCAGTTCGACTCCAAAGGAGGAGGCATTGTAGGGAATGAAGTGTGGCCCAAGTCCCTCTTTGGAGCTTTTATTCTTTGGAACTTTGTTAAAACAAAATGATTGTGTGTGCTGAGGGTACCCTGTTCAGTTAGGTTGGCACACTCATTTTGACGTTGAAGTTTAAGATAGGCTGCCTTTCAGTTGAGTAAAGACCCATTTATTTTTTCAGTAATGTATGAATAGATGACCAAGAAGTCATTTGGGATGCTTCCAGATATTCTAGTGCATCTCCAGATTGACTCCTGGCCAGAAACTGGTTCTTAGACCTGTCAGCTATTAGATCCTGGTAATGAAAGTAAGCTATGTGCAAATGTAGAATCAGAAAACAAAACACTGCTGCACAGGGGTTCAGAAATACAATAGGTAAACGTTTTTATTAGCTAAATTTCTCTTCTGTCCCACATTTTGGCATTTTTATGAAGGAATACTCGAGACAGGATAATTTATAAAGAAAAGAGGCTTTATTGGCTCACGGTTCTACAGGCTGTACAGGAGGTGTGGTGCTAGCATGTGCTTCTGGCAAGGGCCTCAAGAAGCTAATGATTGTGGTGGAAGGTGAAGAAGTCATCTTCCACATGGTGAGAGAAGGAGCAAGAGAGAGTGAGAGGTGCTGCAGGCTTTTAAATAAGCAGATCAGGCCAGGTGCAGTGGTTTACACTTGCAATCCCAGCACTTTGGGGTGCTAAGATGGGCAGATCACTTGAGCCTGGAGTTTGAGACCTTGGGCCGACATAGTGAGACCCTGTCTCTATGAAAAATTTAAAAATTAGCCAGATGTGGTAGTGCATGCCTGCAGCCCCAGCTACTCTAGAGGGGAAGGTGGGAGGATCACTTGAGCCCAGGAGGTTAAGGCTGCGGAGAACCATAATCACGCCGCTGTACTCCAGCCTGAGAATCAGTGAGACCCTGTCTTACAACAACAACAGTAACAACAGCAACACCCCAAGAAGATCATGCATGAACTCAGAACAGGAACTCACTCATCACCAAGGGGATGGTGCTAAGGCATTCATGAGGGATATGCCCCCATAATCCAAAGACTTCCCCACCTCCAACACTGGGGATTACATTTCAACGTGAGATTTGGAGGGCACACACATTCCCTAATTTGTTTTGCCTTTCCTTATGTACATGGGGATTCTTTAATTTGAACATAATAGAATATGTGTTAGGTCAAAAAGTAAAACTGTGTTTTTAAATTTTACATTATGAGATTCATCATGCCAGATTATTTAAATGTTAAATTTTGTTTAAATTTAAAATTTTTTTTAAGTTGATTTATTTTTATATAGTGATAATCAGATTTATCTTGTTTTATATAGTGATGATGAGATGATTAGCAACTACTTTTATTCTATGGTATTTTATTATACCAGAATTGATTGGTTATATTTTTATTTTTAGTGCAAGGAAAGAGGAAACACACTCACCTATATTCTGTAAGTAAGCTTTTGAAAAGTTAAGAAATTAATTGTTTAAATTAAAAGTCTATCTGTCATGATTCCTTAGAAATGTAACAGGGACCCAGTGCTGTTAGCATGATCCTTTCTTGGTGAATTTTCTAACTCTTTTCTATTTTCCTAAGTGTCAGATTTCTGCAGGAAAGTCTTTAACTTACTGTGCCCATTTTTAATGCTGTCTGACATTTAAGTTAAATTTAAATAATTTGGTTGTGATATAAAGATCTGCCTTAAATATTTAATCTTTTAACATCAAATAAAATTGAAAATAGCTAAGTCCATTTTCTTCAACACTTTCTGCTGACTCCCTGTCATAGCAGCTGTGAAAGCGTAGCATCCTCACTCCACTGCGACCTTATTTCCCTCCCTGTTTCTTCCACCTGTAACACATTTTTAATTAAATCATGAATTGATATTTACATGATTATGACTATGCACATATTATTCACTGAGTCATAAAATGTACTGAGTGTGCCTCCTCCTTGTATATCCTTCATTCTTTCTCTTAAATAGTTCTGAAACCTGAACACTTCTGCACTTCTCCCAGATAACCTCCCTTTTCCTAGCCGGTGATGGCTCATGAAGCCAAATGTGACCATTAGCCTCCAGCTGGTCTCTTTGTTTTCACATCCTTCATTTGTGTGTGCGTGTGGAATTGATTTTCTGACTATATTCCTTTGGCTCTCTAACAACTATTCTTCCCCAAGAGTTGTAACATTTGTCACATGCCTATCAAAAATATGTTTTATCTACTAAAAAATACATTCCATGTTTTTTTCTTGAAGCAAGTTTCCTTGGCCTTTTGTTATCCTCCTCAGGATAGACTGTTTTTCTAGGCTACCCTGCACCTATTGGCCTGGGAGCTCTCTCTGAAATCTTCTGGGACCACTAATGTTGGGTCCCTGAGTCCTAGACTATGCATTGCCCTCTGCCTTGTGTTACTCCCCAGTGGTTCTGGAGCGCAGTTTCTGATGTAAGGCTCACGTATACACATGTTTAGAGATCTGGACTTTCTTAAAACCCCTCCTTTGATATAGAGTATAAAATTCTAGAGTGAAAACTAAATGTCATGGCTTGAAGACATTTTTCTATTGCATTTTTATTATACTGTTTTTGAAAGTATTGCCATTGTGTGATACGTCATATGTAATCAATGTTTCCATCTGTCAAGTTTTTGGGACCTTCTCTATCCCTGAGATTCTGAAATTGTATCACAGAGCTTGGTAGGGACCTTTTATTTTATTGTGGCCATTAAGTCTACAATAAAATTTAGAGAATTTTTCTGTGTGCTCTGTTTTATTATTATTATTTTAGTCTAATGATTCAGATGTTGGACCTCTTAGACCAGTATTTCTGCATTGATCTGTAATTTCCTCACCTCCGATTCTCCAGTTTGTCTTTTGTTCTGTTTCTTAGAGATTCTTTGACTGTCCATGCTAACTGTTCTATTGAATTTTTAAAAATCTCCTTAAGGGTGTTTTAAGATTTTTAAAAAAGTTTTGCTCCTGAATTTTTACTGGTCCCAGGAATTCCTTTTTCCTGTTGTTTTGATCTCCCATTGGAGGCTTTGCTCAAATGTGTGGTGGTCTTTGGCTTTCTCCCATTGAAAGCAGGACCTTTTTTTCCCTGAGGGGTCTCACTGTAGGGATTTGGATGTTGAGGCAGCATTTCCTTTGAGGGACATCAGTGTATTATATGAGGGAATGAGGGTATTTTCTTTGCCATGGTTCAGTTTTCTTCCAAGAAGGGCCTCCCAGTTTTCTGCCTGGGCAGTGCAAGCATGGCTGCTGGCTTTCCAGAAGCAGGGTTGGGAAGCAAGGTGGAGTTTCACTTTGTGTGTGCCATTTACTCCCATTTCCCAGGTTTCAGCCCTAGTATGTCTGAGCTCAGAAACCTTCAGGTATAATATATCCAGAGAATACACATCGACATTCCTTATAAGATGGGAGGACAGGTGGACCTGGGGTTCTAACCACAGGTTGACTATTGACCTTGCCGGCTCTGTTGTATGTTTCACCCTACCTTCCCAGGTACCATGTGCTCTGATTTTGCAGACTGTGTTGGGTTCTTCAAAATACACAGGATTGCTTGTTTCTGTTCAAGTCACTCCTTGTGGGCACCAGGGTTGTGCTTTCATGTCAGTTACCACTGCTCTATCTGCTTGTCACCTTGCATCATTGACTCAGAATCATCTGCTGTCAATCCTGTCTCCTGGTCCTGTGTATAATGTTTATTTTATGACTAATTCTATGAGATTTCAGAAGGAAGAGAAAATAAATTTATGGTCAATCCGTCATATTTAACCCAAATTTAGAACCTATATGTAATGTAAATCTTAAGTTTAAATTGAACATAATTATGACAATTCAGACAATTTTCTAGTTATACCTATAATAAGCATATTACACTTTTCCACTCAGGCTTTGTGTAATAATTCTATTCAAACTCCATAACTGCCATGTGGTCCCATTGCTGTGCAACATAGATGGAGCTGATTTGTTAGTGCACAAAGTATTGGAAATTTTCAAGTTACCTAAAAGTCATTACTTATTTTAAAAACATCTAAAACATGTCTTGTAAAAAAGTGGGGAGAAAAAAGTGATCTTGAGGGCTGGGTGTGGTGGCTCATGCCTGTAATCCCAGCTCTTTGGGAGGCTGAGGCAGGTGGATCTCTTGAGGCCAGGAGTTCGAGACCAGCTTGGCCAACATGGTGAAACCTCATCTCTACTAAAAATACAAAAACTAGCCAGGCATGGTGGCACACGCCTGTAGTCCCAGCTACATGGGAGGCTGAGCCAGGAGAATTGCTTGAACTTGGAGGTGGAGACCACAGTGAGTGATAGGAAATTTTAAATAAAAAAAAAAAATGGGGACAGATATCACCTAAAGCTGTACCAAGTAGTCTGCGTTTTGGTGCTTTTTCCTGTTATTTTTATTCTCATATATGGAATTTTCCTCAGAATTGACTTTTGTTATGTTAAAGTATTACACTGCATTACCCCTAATAGTAGTGACCTTAAGGGATACCTTCTTTCCCTTTGAATGAAAGTATCTGAATGAGTCCATTTTTATTTTTTATGCCATGTTTGTTTTTGAGACAATAAAAGTATGTACATTGACACACATACACTGTTAATGTACACTGTAACAGAATAGCTTAAGAAACAGAAGAGTTTAGCTAGAGTTAAAACGTTTCTATCTTAAAGGGTATCTTGGATTTTGGTTAAGAAATGAGTGAATTTGCAGTAAAAAGCATCTGAAGCAGCAAAATGCTGTTGGACGCTATGGATATTTCTGATTATTGGCTACTGGCAATGTTTAAATGCAGTGTAGTTTTATAAACAACCACTAGATCTTCTCCCTACCCTGCCTTTTTTTTCATACTAGCTCATTAGTAGTAGATCCAAACCTGTTCTGTCTTTAATGTGTTTGTGAGGGACCCTGATGGAAGAGTGTGATAACACAATGCAAACAAGCATATTACGAGGAGGAAGGAAGGCTCATCTGAGTTAGTTTTTTTTCCAGTTAAAATAATGAGTATTTTGTGGTTTTAAATAATGCTGTTGATCTTTTCAACGATTTGGTGACTGGCATTTGGCTACTGGGATTATTTTTAAGGAAGAGCACTTTCTTTCTTTCGCTCTTTCTCACTTTCTTTATTTTTTTGATTTGAGATGGATTCCTGCTCTGTCACCCAGGCTGGAGTGCAGTGGCACAGTCTCAGCTCACTGCAACCTCCACCTCTGGGATTCAAGCAATTCTCTGCCTTAACCTCCTGAATAGCTGGGATTACAGCCACCCAACACCACGCCTGGCTAAGTTTTGTATTTTTAGTAGAGATGGGGTTTCACCATCTTGTCCAGGCTGGTCTTGAACTCCTGACAATGTGATCCACTCACCTCGGCCTCCCAAAGTGCTGGGATTACAGGAGTAAACCACCTCACCTGGCCAGGAGGAACATTTACTTAACATAGTTGAGGCAGTTTCCATATTTACTATTGCACTCTCAAGAAATGAATAGATACTTTGAAAGTGTTTTAGAGATAGTTTATTTTCTACAGGGCTCAAAAGGTTCACTGTCATATCTCTGATAGCACTGTGGATGAATTTTCCTGATTTGTATCTGTAGGAAGATTTACTTTCCAAATTGTAACTGATTTAAATATTTGCCAGACTCTTATTGAACTCCTTAATTTCTCCCACATTCTGTGCTCAGCAGCTGCAGGTAGGAGAGAAGGGGTCCTCCCTCCCCTGGAGAGGCTCACTTTCTCATGAGGGGGATGCTCTGCAGGCAATTGTATCATGTAACACATGGTGAATTAGACTGATGAGTACACAAAACCAGAAATATTTTGTGGTGTGGCTGAAGGCAAAAGGATCCCAGAAGGTGGATGAGGTCAAGCTTGCTGGGACAAGGGGGAAAGGAATCAATATTCCAGACAGAGAGCAGCACGAGTGAGGCAGGAATGTGCCATAATGTGCATCAAATAATTTAAAGAATGAAATCAATTAACTTTTGAAATGAATGCAGAGTATTCTCAGAAGTTCTCATTTGAGTAGTGTAATAGCAGTCTTATGTAAACATGAAGTGAAAGTGAAATTCCCAAAGTTGTTTTCATCATCTGATTTTTGGATGTGAGAGAGTCTTAAAGCAGTACTTTTTCCATCCTCCCACAAGGAAACAGGCCCAGAGAGACGTATGGCCCCTCACTTGTTTGGTGGGTGACTGAGCAGCTCTGGCACACACAGTCTCTGACTCTAACACACTGGTTCCATCGCACTCTCTCTTGAATGCACACACTTAGGATTAGTAACTTAGTAAATGTAGTATTAGGTCTTCATTTACTGCAATCAAATGCTCTTGTGTCAATATTATTTAATGGATGACATTTTGTTGCAGTTAATGAATAACAGAAATAGAAAATCTCAGTGCTTTTTACTGCGTAAGAAAAAAACATGAAATCCCATTTTAAATGTTTCCCATTATTTATAAATGGAATTTATGATAGATCCTTGCCAGGTTTGATGATCAGTGTCATATCAAGGGCAGCATTTTATAACCCATTTCTCAAACATCATCTGTGAAAGTTAGGAGCCTCCAATGAGTTTCCCATAGAGCTGCACATGATACCACACTCAGGCAGGTCACAGGGTATAAAAAATACCTTAATGCTTTATTGTTTGACATTTTGACAAAGCGAAAAAACCCACACTTTTGTAAGTTCAGCCTACTGTGATATTTTTCTCTATCTTCCTTCTTCTTCAGATACTTCCATGGCATCTTGATGGAAAATACAGCTCATGTTCCACCATATTGCTAGATAACAGCACAGTCTGCAGTCCTAATCTCAGCAAAATATTAGATAGGTGAGTACAATGAGGCTGCCAAGGGCTGAGTGACAGACCCCCGTATGCTAAAAGCATCCCAGCCATCCGCTGTTATTTCAGCCATTTGGTTGCCCTTTTCAGCAAGCAGTTGAAGAAGTTGATGTCAATGATATATGGATTTTTCAGGACCTAAGTATGAATTTTCTGTTTCTCTTTTAATCTTAGACACTGCATGGTAAAAGGGAAAGCCAGTTAGCAAATAAGCAATCCCAGAAAAAGCATGGCTATTTATTTGATGCATTTATGTTATGACAGTATTGAACCTAATGGACAGGAGAGGTGCTTTTTATTGGATGTTTCTAGGAAAAATTATTAGTTCTTTATGGGCCATAGGCCTAAGATGATGGGCGCTACTTTGGAAACTACTCTTGGAAGAAGGAACAGTTTGTCCTCCATGGCACCATAGTGTATCTGTATTTAAATTTTCCCATCATGCACCAGCACTTCATAGGCCATGATCAGAGATGCCCTTCTAAACGCCCTTGAAAGATGGGTTCAAGTTGGTTTAAAAAGCCAGCTCCAATGGAGATGTCCAGGAAACATTATTAACATCTCCTTCGCTTATGAGTGTTGATTTTCAGAAAACAGTTTGACAAGTGGTACCTCAGAATGTTAATCTCCTTATCCCTAACTTGACTTTCCAATCTATAAACATGACTAAGTTACAAGCTTAATTTTGTCTCTAATGTACTAGTTTTTAAGCTAATTTGTCAGTAACTTCTACTTTAATGAAAAATGGCAGTTTATACTCATAATAATGTGACTTTCCTCTCTCATGTATAACAATAATTGAGATCCAATTGTGTTTCAGCAAGAACTGGACTCTACCTGTGTCTAAAGCCCTGAACTTTGACCTCTATGGTGTCATCACTTAATGTTCGTACTCAGTCCTAAGTAAAAAGCCACCCTTTTTTGGCTAGAGTCCCTGGCTTCTTCTGATTTCAAAAGATCCTAATATTTCACTATGCAATTCAAAAGTAGTTTTTAAGCTTACCCTTGTTCAAACAAGTAAAAGTCCTGCTTTTTCTTCCAGCGTAGTCTAAATTTTACAAGTTTTTTTAAAAATTGAAATATATATATTTTCTTTTCTGGAGAAGGGGTTTTGCTGTGTTGGCCAGGCTGGATTCAAACTCCTGGGCTCAAGCAATATACCCAAGTCAGCCTCCCAAAATGCTGTGATTACAGGCATAAGCTACCATGCCTGGACTAGAAGTCTAGTTTTGAAACACAGTAAGTTTTAATTTACACTCCAGTTTTAGAAGGGATTATTTGATATATTTGCTTTTGATGAAATAAAGGTTTACTGAGCAAGTTAATTTTTAGGAAAGATTTTGAAAAATATATTTCTTGGTTAGTAGAGCGCTGTTCTCAATGGAAGAAGTGAGCCATATTAGAATCACTTATACTGTTTCTTCAAAATATATGTCTGCAAACACATGCATCTTCCCAGCTCCACCTTCCCTCTGTCTCTGGGCACTCACAAGCCTTTTAGGAAAATAGGGAAGTATGTGAGACATCATTATATGAATAAAAGCATCCCAGATGATTCTGATCTTAACCCTAATTCAGTCATTCCCAAACTTTGCTGCACATTGGAATCACCTGGGGAACTTTACCAACAACCCTGATGCCTAAAGCATACCCAACACCAATTAAATCAGAATGTCTCCAGCTGACATTGAGGCCCTGTTTAAAGCTCCCCGGGTGATCCAGTGTGCAGCAAATGTGGAGGCTACTGCTTCCTTTGTGTGAAAAAATGATGGTTCTAATATAAAAATTACATGTTTTCCCTGTCATTTGCTCTCCTTTCTACCCATAAAGCCTTTCATCTGTGCGAGTCATTTCTATCTATATGTGCATATACTTCAATTTATACCATACCATAGTGTTTTGTGAACACCTGCAGTTCACAGGAACACTGTTTGGGGACCTTGGACAAATCAGTTTTAAGCCTTGGTTCTCTTAATTGTAAAATGGGTGGTGCATGGCGTGTCATGTGAGGTTCGGTGGTCCTTTTCAGCATGTAACTTCAAATTCTGTGATCTTAAAATTTGGAGATGAACCTGTTGGAAGCACTATAGAAATATCTATCTTAAGGCCGGGCGCGGTGGCTCAAGCCTGTAATCCCAGCACTTTGGGAGGCCGAGGCGGGTGGATCACTAGGTCAAGAGATCGAGACCATCCTGGTCAACATGGTCAAACCCCGTCTCTACTAATACAAAAAATTAGCTGGGCATGGTGGCGCGGGCCTGTAATCCCAGCTACTCAGGAGGCTGAGGCAGGAGAATTGCCTGAACCCGGGAGGCGGAGGTTGCGGTGAGCCGAGATCGCGCCATTGCACTCCAGCCTGGGTAACGAGCGAAACTCCATCTCAAAAAAAAAAAAAAAAAAAAAATTAAAAAAAAAAAAAAAAGAAAAAAAGAAATATCTATCTTAGATGCTAATAATGTTGTAAGGCCTACTTTTTACAACTCCAATTTGCCTTCTCAGATTATTCTGAGCCTCATTTTAAATGTTGAGGGTGAATGGAAGGTCAGAACTTATCGAAGAGAAGCCCCTGTTTCCTGACACACAACATCGTGGATGACTTTGGAACACAGTAACATACATCCGAAGAGTTGTATTTGTTCATTCATATTCTGTTTAATGTGGAAGTACCTCTCATTAATACTCTATGATGTGGTGTTATGCTGTGTGTTTAGTACTGCTTATTTTAGGAGAGCTACAAGTGTCATCAATTTTTGGATGCATTATAATGTTTACTAATAGATTTTCTGCTAATCATGCATAGGTGATTTTAAATTACTTTATTTGATATAAAGCACATTCATTCTGTGCTTTTAGGGAAATAATGACAAATGGGTGAGTAGGTGATGGTGAACTAAATCAGCCGAAATGCAGGGCCTAGCAACTTAAAAAGAAAAACACTACTGTCTGTCCTAAATGTAAGCATATGTACACATAGATATAAGTAACTTGCACAGAATGAGAGGTTCTATGGGCAGAAGAGCAAATGACAGAGAAAATATGTCATTATTTATACATAATAACCATCTGCAGACACAAGTCTTCTAACAGCATATTGCCTGCATTCTGGTTCTCCTATTTTTGCTGTAAAGCCAGAGGACTAAAACAAAAGGAAAGTGCTCATGTGGTACTGTTTAGAACAGAGGATTTCAGGGCCACTGAGAGGGTTCCCTCCCTCCCCCTTAGAAATATATCTTCAGGCCTAACAAATGATAAAATCAGTACTTACAATTTTTTTTTCCCTCCACAGCGTCACTTGGGCAATATATTACGTCATAAAGCACAGGTGAGCTCTTTGAAACCTGTCTTGTTATTCCAGCTCATCACTTTGTGTCATATGAAACATGCTGTCAGGTCATAACTCTAGACATTATAAGCTGTAGAGTGCTTATTTTACAGTGTTACAGTGAATCATTTGTGGGTTTTTTGGTCCGTAAGACTCTTTTAAATTATTAAGTGTTCCAAAGTGTATTCATTTATGTCTTTGTTTGCAATTTATTTGTAAAGAAGCAGTAAAAAGACACCCTAGCCTCATGCAAATATGTAGTAGGAAAAAGGTGTATTTTTAAAGCTCCCAGGTAACTGTGGGTATTCTTTAACCCCACTAAAACTCGAGAAGTGCTAACTGATTAAAATAGTTATAGCAGGATTGTACATATCAATGAATTCGTTCACTAATAGTCACTGATCTTTCTTGTACAATAAATGGATCTTTCGCTTTACTGGCTTTTAAAATATTACGCATTGGCTACTTGGTTTATTTATAGTGTCAACAACTCACTTTCATTAGCATCACCAGCATTATAAAAATGTCTCAAATATGTAGATGCTCTCAAGCTCACAGTAGTAGGTATGAGTTTTCAAAGTCCTGATTTTTAGCTTGAAAGTTTTAGCTTTATTATAGACAAATACTTGTTATTTTCCTTGAAATGACAGACTCACTTGACTTAATTTTATGGATAATAGTCAGTTATACTTTCAGATAAAAATGGTGTTCTGTGAAAAATTGGCTCGTTCAGCTCACAATTTAATCACAAGTGCTTTTCTTTAACATGACCGTACTTCAGTATGCAGAAGCACTTTATCTGAACTTTCTACTTAGAATACTAAAAAGAGAGGTCAAGATTTAATAACACCATTAATTTTTACTGTTTCTTCAAGGACATTCTTCAGTGAAACATGCTACTTTAATAAAAACTGCAAGGGGCAGTGAAGAGTGGAATGAATACTGGTATAATTTGGTACCACTGCCCTTATTCATACTGAGAAACCATCAGTTTTACCCACTTTTGCTTTTAAACAGTCATTACAAGGGTTGAACAGGGAGAAAGCAATCAATGTCTTAATACTTTTAAAAAGTAATGAATTATTTGTGTGTTTTATTTTCAATCAGCTTCTCAGGTTGAATTAGTATTCTTGTAAGAACAGTTTGGGCCATACATAGTGGTTGACACCTGGAATCCCAGCACTTTGGGAGGCCAAGGTGGGAGAATTACTTTGAATCAGGTGTTTGAGACCAGCCTGGGCAATGTGGCAAGACCCTATCTATCAAAAAACAAAGATAAGCTGGGCATGGTGGTGTGGACATTTTGTCCCAGCTACCTGGGAGGCTGAGGCAGGAGGATTGCTTGAGCCCACGGAGTCAAGCCTGCAGTGAGTCAGGTGTGTACCACTGTGCTCCATCCTGGGTGAAAGAGCAAAACCTATAACAACAACAACGACCAGTTTTGACATCATGGGTCTCCTAGGGAATCTCAGGGGTCCACAAACCACATTGGGAGAAGCACTGGTTTCCTAAATGATCACGTAATGTGTTAGTTTTTAAAGTTCATTAAAGACTGGCCTCTTTTAAAATAAAAAGGCAATTAAGTCTGTAACTCAAACTACATCAGCAAACATAAAGTATAATAAAGAAAGATTTGGGAAATCTTAATTGATTGTAAAAAGTTCTAAAATATTTATTGCCAACAACTACTGCTTTCTAAAATGTTCTTGTGTTCCACTGTGAGGCTAGAGGAGTAAAAATAGATACAGCTTATTACCATTGCCTGTTAGCGGGAGTCAGTACTTAAAGGCAAGTCTGGCTCATCAATGTAGAAAAGACTTCCAAGTTCAGAACGTGATGTGCTGATGAAAAAGAGGTCAAGAAACCCTCTGAAGGCCAGGACCAGGAGAAAAATTGGCAACAACTGTTTTGGTGGACAAATTTTACCAAAGCAAACAAGAAGTATCTCCCTCCACCCTCCATGCCCTACTTCCAGCAGATACTTTACTAAGATATTAACAATTCCTGAATTAATTTCTTAAATGCACATTCTTCTTTTATAGATATGCGAATAGATCTCTGGCTATTTTTGATGAGCCAGTACATCCACTTTCAGTAAGTGTCACTTTCTCTGAGGTTCTGTTTATGTCTTATAGAGTTGTGTTTATTTCATGATGAAGTCAAAATCATCCACCATTAAGTCTTCACTAAGTTGTGTCTAATCATCTTATGTAAGGAGTGTTGTAAATTGGACACACTGGAGTAACAGCTGACTTACAGCTTTGTTTAATTTGTGTGCTAAGGGGAATAAACATACCATCCAAATAACAAAATGTGTCATTTTAAAAGATAATATTTTATAGCAGCAAGCAATAAAAATATTTGTAAGTAGTCCTAACAAATATGCACAAACTGTGAATAGAATTAGAAAGCAATTTAAATTTAAATTTGTTAAATGCTATAAAAAGTTAAAAACTTCCTTATTCAGGCATATGATAGCCACAGGGCCACCTTAGCACCTATGTTTACAGAAAAGCAAAAATATTTTAAGATCCTACTGTTTATATTTTTAAAACTGAAAGACATTTTATCCCAGCAAAATTATTGTAAGGGACATGTGGGCACAAATTTGAACATTCCCATCTTAAGAGTACTTAAGAAGTTTTCTTGAATGAATATTTATATTGCCTTTTTTCTTCTTTCAGCAAGAAAAGATTCCAGGGAATTCCTTTGAGGATTATCCCACATGCAAATGCATTTTTGAATATTTATTTCATCTTTTTATATACACAAAACCAAAACTAAGTACTCCAAGTGTGATCATAGCATTGGTAAGCTATTTCTTATCTATAAAGCGTCTTTAATAACTGGTCTCCTACACAGTGTGTGGCCGTGTTTCTAAATAAAAGTCAGTTCCTAAAGTTATCATCAGATCTTTTAAGAGAAACCTATGCAAGCAAAGTAAATACACATCTTAGAGTTTAATCATCGTCAGGTTTTAAAATGATGCCATTGCTTTTCTTATTACAGAATAATTGCTACTAAAAGCAGCAGGAGAGACTTCTGGTTTCTCCCTCAACAGATTCCAATGTAGGTCTAAGCTGAGTTCCAGGCTGTATTTCCCCACAGTTGTGACCTGGAGTTGCTGCTCTGAATGCTTTGTTGTTCCTGGGGACCTCTTGTGCCCGCTCGGGAAATTGCCCAGGAATGTGGAACCAGTAAGACTTGGACATGGGCTTTGCTAGTTAGCCTGCCAAGCCATAGCTGTGTCCTTACCTCTGCATGGTTCTCACAGAATTCCTGTGGTGAGACTCATTCTGAATATAAAGTCCTGTTCAGATGGCTGGGATTGTTTGACCCCTCCCCACACTAACCTGTAGAGGAATGTCAACCACACAGCCTGGAGAGAAAGGATACTTAGAGCAGTACCCTCTCCTTTAGCATCCGGCTAGAGCTTAGGGGTGAAGGCTTCTGCTGGGCACCTGCATAGAAACCTCTCCATGAGCACTGGATCAGATGCAGGCCATTTCATGGAGCTGCAGCCATTGGGAATGCTCAGCACATGCTGGAGGGAAGCAGGAGTGGTACTTCCAGATGGAGAGAGAGAGAGAGCTGATGCAGGAGGGAAATCTGGATTGGAAGAAGGGGGAGTTCACTGTATACCGGCTAAATTTAGTATGCCCGTGAGATAGCAGAGTGACATGTGCAGTCATTATTTGAATCTATGGAACTGGAGCATGAATCTGAGCAGTGCAGTCATGATTTGGATCTATGGGAATGGAGCATGAATCTGAGCTGGAGGTAAGGAATGAAGAGTAAGAGTAGCTGCTCAAGGCGAGTCATGATGGCTCACGCCTGTAATCCCAGCTCTTTGGGAGACCAAGTCGGTTGGATCACCTGAGGTCAGGAGTTTGAGGTCAGCCTGGCCAACATGGTGAAAGCCTGTCTCTTCTAAAAAATACAAAAAATTACCTGGGCATGGTGGTGGACACCTGTAATCCCAGCTATTTGGGAGGCTGAGGCAGGAGAATCTTTGGAACCTGGGAGGCAGAGGTTGCAGTGAGCCAAGATTGCACCACTGCCCTCCAGCCTGCACAATAACAGCAAAACTCTGGAAAAAAAAAAAGAAAAAAAAAAAAGAGTAGCTGCTCAAATGCACAGAATGCAAAGAAAGTGTTCAGAATGAAAGTGGACAAGCCAGACATGGTGGGACATACCTATAGTCGCAGCTACTCAGGAAAAGGAAAAAAAGAGAAGATGGACAAAAGATAGCTCTGTAAAGACTACCAGCATGTAAGGGACAAACCCCCAGAAAAGTGGCCAGACTGGGAGGAGGAAGAGCAGGGGAAAATGATAAGAACAAAGGGTTCATGATAGGAAAGGCTGTGGTCACAGTGCTACATGCTGCCAAGAAGGTGCCCATTCCATAAATACCCCTGGGATGCCAACCCTGTGCCACTCTTCTAAGTGCTGGGATAGAGAAGAGGACAGGTCGAGCACAGTCCTTGTCTTTATGAGGCATTTGTTTTAATGAGGAAAGCATTTCTTTTTTTAGGTAATGGCAAATAGCAAAATGATAAAGCAGGATACAGAGAGAGTGACGGGAGGGGTTCGCTGTTTCTGATAGAATGATTATGAAGAGCCTCTCTGGAGAGGTCACATCTGAGCAGTGACCTGACTATAAAGCAAGGATGATAAGGAGTGCTGGCATTACAGGCGGTGGGATGAGTGCCAAGACTGAGACAGGAACACATTTCATGTGTGTTCAAGGAACAGACAGCAGGGAGCCCGCCTGTGAGAGAAATGAAGGAAAGAATGGAAAAGACGAGGCCGCACAGGTGGTGCCATAGGTCACAGAGCCCTTTGGCTTGCAGAGCAGAGGATGAAGTTAAGGTTTTATTCCAGTTTGAAGTGGGGACTAATGGTAGATCTTGAGCAGGGGAGTGCAGTGTTCTTAATTTACAGGTTATCCCAACTGCTTTGGGGAGAGTAGACCATAGTTGGGAGGAGGGTTGGGGCAGAGAAGAGGACTAAGTAGCAACTAGGCTGTTACAGGTAAGCCGTGACACATGGTGGCCCAGAATCTGAAGCAGTCGGCCTACCAGTGAAGGTAGCCATAGAGGGATTGCACATGGATTGGAAGAGGGTAACTCACATGTAAGTATTAGTCCCCAGGAGCTAGGCCAATGGCAATTCCCTGGACAAGATTAGGGCCAAGGCAATTCCTAGGACAAGATTAGGTTGGGGAGTGGAGCCTTGGGGTGAAGGGCTCTGGTTTGTGGGTGTGAAGGCTCCAGGGACCTCAGCAAGAGGAGTCTCAGGTGAGTGATGGGGGTGGAGGTTGGTTAAGGAGAGATGGGAGATGAGGAGCTGGCACCAGGGCATGACACTGTGAGCAAATGAGAGGATGTCCTGGGGGAGACATTTGTATTGGGGAAAATCTCTGGCAGAGAGGGAGAAAGTCTTCAGGAAGAGGTTATTTGGGGAACAGTGTTCTGCAAAAGTGGGATAGGATCCATCATGCTGATGGAAGAGTTGATGTTAAAAGAGGAACTTTCTCACTGACCCAGGAGGGCAAGTGGTATCGATGAGTGTCAGCAGGTCACTGGCTTACCAGTAAAGGTGACAGGAAGTTGAGGGCTCACCAGTGCTGTTCCAGTGCTCTCTAATGAGTCCTGTGGAGTTGAACCCTGGGAGGGAGGGTTATTCCTTGGATATCCGACAGTGCAGAGTTTTGAAGAAAGGGAGCAGCATCTCTCACAAGAACATGTCACGTTCAAGGGCCATGTGATTTAGAAAACACAGTTGACTTTGGAGAACATTGCCAGATCTGAGCCACCAATCTGATAATGTTCAGACAATAAATGAACTCTCTTTAAATGAACTGTTTTTCTTTCACCTTGATACGAAGACTTCAAGTAGCATAGAGTCATACTCTTCTACAGAGCACCCTCTGAGGTGGCAACACCTCACAGCTTATCTCTGTAACCTTCACTCAGCTGGTCCCTCACCCAGTTCTTTATAGGATAGAGATTGGATAGATAGAGGGTACTTTCTGAGATTATCTCACAAACTGCTTGACAGGTTTAGAGGCACCCCAAGGATACAGAGGCCGGCAGCTGTCTCTGCCTTCAAACCCACAGAATTGACTGAATGCAGATACTGTAGGACAAGAAATAAGTTTTCGTGAAATGATTGTGGAGACATGGAAAATAGGGGCTGTGAACAGGACTCTCCATTCATTCACGTGCATTCCTCATCAGGGCACTGAATACAGGGACTGTTTCTCAGCAACAGAGACCTGCCCTTGTCATGCTGTCTGCCCGGCAGGCACTGGGAAGCACTCTTGACCCGCAGTTCCTAAGCCTGTGTCCCAAGAGTGGTTAGTTGTTGTGAAAAGGAGAAGACAGCAGTGTTATCTGTATGACTTGGGTGCTACACATTCGAGCATGGCACACCTGTGAAATTCCTATCTGCCTGCCAGCCAGGCGTGACGCTGCAGGCGGATGGCACTGTAGTGTTTCCTGAACAACCTTAATCTGCATGAGGCCTGTGTTTGTGCTGCCTTTCATGAGTGTGAAGGTGCTGAAGGTGCCTTTCTTCATGCTCACATCCCTGTGAATGAGATTGGCATGGAAATTTCTATGGGCAGAGTATGCTGCAGAGGTATCTGTGACTGTGACTTGGCCTCTCACTTTGTCTGAGCAAAGTTCTGCAGAACATAAGAATAAAAGGTACTTACTTTCTGTCCAAAACCAGAAGAAGTCTTTCATTCTTAAATGTTCTTATCACCACACTGAAACAGAACTGAAATCAAAGACAAGTGCTCTATTTTGCAGGTGTACATTGAACGCCTTTTGACTAATGGTAACATCGATCTTTGTCCTACTAATTGGAAACAAATTGTCCTTGGAGCCATGCTTCTGGCCTCCAAGGTTTGGAGAGATCATCGTCCCTGGAGTGTGGATGACAGCCAGAATCCCAAGGATGTTGCAGTTGAGACAATGTAAGTTTCTAAGGTTTGGCAAACTTTGTCATCATTTTCCATGCCTCATTTGCTCTCCAAGTTATCACTGTAAGAAATATCTTTATAGGTTTCATTGTGCAGATAAAGGAAATAGGCGTAAGACCACAGACTTCAATCTATCCAGCTTTAGTATAACAGTTTATGTTTTCCACCATTAATGGGTAAGTCTTGATGTGTTGTTGTTGTAATAACTGGCTGATAATCTGAAAAGTGTTTTTCTGATTGTTTTTTTGCAAACCTCTTACAAGTGTGCTGTCAGAATGACACAGTACAGTAAATATTTTTATAGCTTTTTAGAAGCTGGCTGCCAGTTTCAGTCACCTTTTAAGGGACAAACATCTGGCCTTTGAAATAGTTGGCCACTGTTAAGGTCTTAAGTCCTCTGGACTATGCAGAAGTTAGAGCTTTAACCTAAGTCACCCATCGTGTATTTGCTTTTGCTGGTCCTTGTCTCCCCCTTTAATCTGAAGATCTGTTTTTATAGGAACCTTGAGATATGATGCTAAATAGCTACAGATTTCTGTGCCCTGGCTCCTCCCCACTGGGAACATTGCATGTGTTTGGAAATCGGTCTGATGAGTTAGAAGCATCCACGTTCACCTCCTGCAGTGTGAGAAGCATTTCTGGGGCATCACCCCATGCCCACCACACTCACGGGCTCCCTGGGTAGTCAGACATTCACAGAAGCAGGCTGGGGGCCAGTAGTTGTTTATGAGAGTGCGGGGAGCCTTGCGGGGTCAAGGGGTTCCTCCCAGATGCACCAACATGAAACTGAAACACAGCTTCCCCAGGGTTCCCTTCCAATTTGGCCTTATGACTACTGTGAAGTGAAGGGCCCTGAAGCAGGCAGGCAGGGTGAGCGGGGGGCATTTCCAGCAGAGCCGCCCTGGGTGCCTGCTGGACAGTGAGGACAGCTGTGTCGGCTGCATCTGGTGCAAGACGAGGGAGCAGCTCTTGTTTACATTGAGCAGCAGCAGAAAAGATGATGCCAGGCAGTGGCACAAGTTAGTTTTGTGATCTTTGCCCATGACTCCAGATAGGACTGTTACTCAGAATCACCTCGGTGTATGTCTACAATTGAAGATACAGTGTATATTGTAGATATACTGCAGTGTGTATGTATCTACATTCAAAAATAACCACTTGGCGCCTGAGCTCAGTGGCTCATGCCTGTAATCCCAACCCTTCAGGAGGCTGAGGTGAGTGGATCACTTGAGCACAGGAGTTCAGACCTGCTGGGTAGCACAGTGAAGCCTGTCCATACAAACAAGTTCTTAAAAAATTAGCCAAGTGTGTTGGCAGGTGCCTGTCGTAGTCCCAGCTACTTGTGAGTCTGACGTGGGAGAATTGCCTGAGCCTGGTAAGTTTAGGCTGTAGTGAGCTGTGATCATGTGACTGCACTCCAGTCCTGGGTGATGGAGCCAGACTCTCTAAGAAACAAACAAACAAACAAAAAATTTTTTGCCACCACTTTGCTAATAGTATAAACCGAGTGATCATTGTGATATTTGTGGTAGACATTTTAGCAAAGAGCGTGACAGCAAATGAATTTGAAACAAATGGAAGTACTTTGAAAGTTGCAAATGCTAAAGTGAGTTTAATTGTAGTCATCCATTTGCAAACTGGTCCCTGAAAGGAAGCAAGATTTGTGACTGCCTGATTTCTCCTTTCCTGCTGCCTAGCCAGAGCTGATTTATCAATACAGGATAATTGCAATAGAGAAAGAGTTGAATTCATGCAGAGACAGCTGTACGGGAGACCAGAGTTTTACTATTACTCAAATTAGTCTCTCTGAAAACTCTGGGATGGTTTTTTAAAAGAATAATTTGGTGGGTAGGGGGTCAGAAAGTGGGGAGTGCTGATTGGTGAGGTCAGCGATGAAATCATAGGGAGTTGAAGCTGTCCTCCTGCATTGAGTTGGCTCCTGGGTGGGGGCCACAGAACCAGATGAGCCACGTTTATTTGTTGGGGTGGTGCCACCTGATCCCAGTACAGGGTCTGCAAAATATCTCAAGCACTGATTTTAGGTTTTACAATAGTGATGTTATTCCCAGGAGCAATATGGGGAGGTTCAGATTGTTGCAGCCTTCTGACTCCTAAGCCACAATTTCTAATCATGTGGCTAATTTATTAGTTCTGGAAAGGTCATCTGTCTAGTCATCAGGTGGGAAAGGGGTTTGTTTTGGGAAAAGGTTGTTACCATCTTTGTTTCAAAGTTAAATTACAAACTAAGTTCCTTGCAAAATTAGTTTGGCCTCTGCGTAGGAACAAACAAGGACAGCTTGGAGGTTAGAAGTGAGATGAAGTCAGATCAGCCCTCTTTCACTGTCATAATTTTCTCAGTTACAATTTTTGCAAAGGTGGTTTCAAATTTGTAATCACGAACACTTAGTTCTGCCATTTTGGCAGCTGAATTGTTCTCAAAACCTGCAGCTAAGCTGGCTGGGGCTCTGATTTCTAGTCACAAGAACAGAGAACATGCGGGGATATGTGCAGTTTTCTACAGAATTGAACTCCAGGAGCAGTGGAGGCAGAGGCCAGCTCCGAGAAGACCGGCTCCAAACAGGCTGCTTCTGTGTATGATCTTGGGAAGCTGAAAAGCATTACGTCCAAGCGTTTAATAGCCATGTGTCTCACCCCACTGCTGCTGACTGTTTGTAATGATCCCATTTTGAGTGTCAATTTAATAGATTAAAAAACTGCTGTCCATCAGATTTTTCTTAAAACTTTCCAACATCTATGTGTCTCCCTAGAATATATTTTCTTACTAGAGAGTAAAACAGTTTGTGAGATAATCATAAAGGGTATGCTATTCAATCATCTAGCCTTTTAAAAAACCAGAAATCCTAGAAGATGCATAGTCTGTACACAGAATTCTTTTCTTCAGCGGTTAAACCTCTATTAATAGATATGTTAATTCTGAGAAGTGCCTTTAATTCCGATAGTAAGTCAAGTCCTGATTAGCTGTCTATTCAAATATTGTTTGATTTCCATTTCTATAGACTTATGGACATGTGAACAGGAAATTAATTTTGGAAGGAGGTTCAGTTGGGTTTTAAGTTCAGCAAATGAGATCCCCACATCTTGGCTTGTAGTCTAACTGCCCCCCACTTTCAAGCATTTGTTGACTTAGCCACTGGGTAAAATGTTAAAACTTTCAAACCAAGAAACCAAATGTATTTTTCAGATGTTGATCATTTTGAATCAATTAGCTCATTACAAGGGTTACTCTGAAAGCAGCCAGAATGACTCTAACTCTGTACCTATTAATTTAGTGTTGGTGAGGGCAGCTGGATGACCATGAGGCAGAGGGTGGCTCCCAGTCCTTTCTTCTCCCATTGCATCCAACTTCCCCACATTCTGTTCTGTCCAGGGGTGACAGATGCTGAGTTCTTCACGGTTGCATTCCCAACTCAAGAGCAACACTGCATGTGTTAAGGCCAGGGCCCTACTATAAATCACATTATAAAATGAGTTTAGTCGAGCCAAAATGTCCATCCTTGACTTTTCTGCCTTTCAAATTGTAAATGTTATTCTTCCCCAGTCTCTTCATAATATTAAGGTGAGCAGAGACTTGCATTATGTGTCCTTGACATCGCCTTGTGTGCTGGAGCAGAGGGAGGGGGATTCTTTTTGCCATGGAATGTATCTTGTTTATATATTTATTTGGGATGAATCCTCCTTGTAGCCTTAGAGTTTTTCCGCCTCCAAGGTAATAGGGTGGGTCTCCATGGGTCCATTTGTTGCCATGGTGATGTGCCCCATCTTACCATTGGTGCTTCTCTACTTCAGTAAGTCCCTTCTTGTTATTGTCCTGGTAAACATGCGTGGAGCTTCTTCAGAGCTAGTAAATGGAACCCATCGTTCCTGTCATCTGATCATGATTGCGGGGTTTGTGAATGAGCATGGAGTCTGAGTTGTGCAGCTGCCCTAAGGGAACTGTGAAGAATAAGCCCTGGGTCAGCAGGAGGAGTGCAGAAGAGGCCTCTACCTATCCCTCATCCCAAACTTGGGGTGCTGGGATGCCAAGGAGACCCCAAGCAGCTGTGCCTTGTTTGGACATTAGTGTAAGTACCCGACCAGGTGGCCTTTATTTGTTTCAAAACAGAATTTGGAGCCTCCTAGTAGCTCAGAATGATATTTTTAAAGATAACCCACTTGACTAAAATTGCCCTGTGTTGGCTTTATTGTGTTTCTCCTCCCCCAGGAGTAAGATGGAGAAGTGTTTTTTGGAGCTACTTCAGTTTAATATTAATGTGTCTACCAGTGTTTATGCAAAATATTACTTTGACCTGCGTGCCTTGGCATACGACCATGACGTGTATTTTATATTTGATTTTCTTCGCAAAGATAAAGCACAGAAACTGAAGGTAAGGCTGTGAAGTCACTTAGTGGAGTTTCCCATTGGCCGCAAAAGCCAACATGTGTGACAAAATCATATTAAGTAGTGATTAGGAAAATGAAAGCCTTAAAATTAACAGACCAAAGTGCTTATTTCTTTGGCATCATATTTCTTGTCTTTTATGCTTTATGCAAGCATCCTTATTATTATTATTATTTTAATGGAAAGAGTTTTGCTCTTGTTACCCAGGCTGGAGTGCAATGGCGCAATCTCAGCTCATTGCAACCTCCACATCCTGGGTCCAAGCGATTCCCCTACCTTTGCCTCCCAAGTAGCTGGGATTATGTGCATGCACCACCATGCCCGGATATTTTGTATTCTTATTAGAGACAGGATTTCTCCATGTTGGTCAGGCTGGTCTTGAACTCCTGACCTCAGGAGATCTGCCCGCCTTGGCCTCCCAAAGTGCTGGGATTACAGGGATGAGCCACTGCACCTGGCCAAGGATCTATATTTTAAAAAATTATTGATATTCTCACTGCTTTGACCACAATTCAGAATATTTTTAATTAAATTCAATCTGTTCTTAATGGGTTTTGTTTTTAATCTCTACCCATTCAAATAACATTCGTGAATAAATGCAGATGTGTTCCTAATTATATCTAAGTAGACAATGCACTTACCGCTCTTGACTGTCTTTTACTTAAGCGGTTTGCAATTTTGTGTCCTTGTCTATTCTATATATAGACAAAGTTTGTTAGACAAAGCAGTAGTGGCTGAGAGACTTGTGCTTAGACTGTATAAGGTGCCAGTGTTTCAAGTACTAGGTGTAGGAAGGACATGGATTTTTAATGAAAATGGCTTCATGGGACAACATAAGATTTATGGCTTATGACTCTTGGTGAGTAAACAGGAAAATTACAACTGAAATAGCCTCATTTAAAATTGGCACTGTCTCTGGTGTCTTGGTGTACTTTGGAATAATACATTTATCTACCACAGTGTGCAAGTACAGTAGCACCTTTTGGTGCTTCAATCATTAGACTTCTTGGATGTTCCAAAACAGCCCGGCACGCACCTGCCTCATTAAATCTGCTTGGAGTGTGTAGTAACTACTAAGGATTGGGTAGAATTTAAACCTCTGAGTAAGTTGATTGTTTGGCACAAGTGTATGTTGGTTATGTTGAAGGAACAAGTGCACAGGTAACAGATAATATTGTTACAAGCTTGTCACAATACTCTTAAAATCTTTAGGAGCCCTATTTTATTTTTTATGTGACAGTATCATCAAGCAATGAGCCCAATTTTAAAATTATAAAGTAAGTTCCTCTTGGCTCTGGCAGTCTTTTCATAGCTCTTAAAGGAGACTACCTTAGTGAATGGGCAGGGAGTTCATCCTCAGAACCTGGCAGTGTAAACCTCAGCCAAAGCAGCTGCAAGGGAACCCTCTAAAGGAATCTGTGTGTGTGGCTTCTCATCAATGATGCCTTTTAAAAAATGTTGGAGCCTTTTAAAAAATTGTACCCATTTTCTCTTTGATTGACTTTCCTAGGCTATGTCACAGCCGTGTGAATACGAAGACTTGCATCAAGATGTTGCCGTTATGAGAAGGGCCATCAGCATGGATTCCATCAGCATTCGGCATGCTAATGCCATCTTATCTTAAAGAGAGAAATTAGCATACCAGCATAATTAGAATTTTCTTTTTTTATGTTTTTTTTAAAAATTTTTATTGTTGTTATTGTTGTTATTGTTACTGTTGTTGTTGTTGATTAGGATTTTCATAGAGCGGAGACTTCTTCAAATAACCACACTGTGAAGCTGGGTGATGGTGGCATGAACAGTGGGTGCCAGGTGCTACCTGCCCTTCTTGTTCCACTGAGTCCCGATGGCATTCCTAGGGCACAACCTTCTTGAACAACTCTTGGGGAGGAAGACTGTCACATGGACACAGCACATCTCAGTTCAGAGTCTTTTATATATTCTTAGTAGAGACAGAGCTTCATCATGGTGGCCAGTATAGTCTTGATCTCTTGACCGTGTGATCTGCCTGCCTCAGCCTCCCAAAGTGCTGGGATTACAGGTGAGAGCCACCATGCCCAGCCTCTTGCATTTACATTCACAATAAAGTGGTTTGGAATATCCCACTGTTGATTTGCGATTTCCTCCTCCAAACATAGTCTGTGGCCCTGTATACATAATTGAATATTTTTATGTATTGATATTTTGTGTCTGAAGATGAAATATTAGATGAAACGTGTTAAAACATTTCATACAAAGCCTTCGGTGGTTGTAGAGTCTACTCTTTGGTGAATACACAAATCTATTTTAAATATTAAAATTTTTATTAGATGTGATAATGATATTTTCTCTTTTATCTTCACTTGTTAGATAATAGTTACGTTCTTCCATAATTAATGATATCGTATCTTATATTTGATGTAAAAACTCAGAATATTTGGAATTGATAGTTGAAATTAAACAGCAAAATGAGAATTGCTGAAACCTAGTGATAATTTACTTATGATGGGTTTATTATCTATTATCTCTATCAATCATTGTTAATTTTTTTTTTTTTATTGCATTTTAGGTTTTGGGGTACATGTGAAAAACATGCAAGGTTGTTGCATAGGTGCATACGTGGCAGTGTGATTTGCTGCCTTCCTCCCCTTCACCCATATCTGGCATTTCTCCCCATGCTATCCCTCCCCAACTCCCCACCCCCCGCTGTCCCCCCCACTCCCCCACAACAGACCCCCGTGTATAGTGCTCCCCTCCCTGTGTCCATGTGTTCTCCTTGTTCAACACCCACCTATGAGTGAGAACATGTGGTGTTTGATTTTGTGTTCTTGTGTCAGTTTGCTGAGAATGATGGTTTCCAGGTTCATCCATGTCCCTACAAAGGATGCGAACTCCTCGTTTTTAATGGCTGCATAATATTCCATGGTGTATATGTGCCACATTTTTCCTGTCCAGTCTATCATCGATGGGCATTTGGGTTGGTTCCAGGTCTTTGCTATTGTAAACTGTGCTGCTATGAACATTCGTGTGCATGTGTCCTTATAGTAGAACGATTTATAATCCTTTGGATATGTGCCCAGTAATGGGATTGCTGGGTCAAATGGAATTTCTATTTCTAGGTCCTTGAGGAATCGCCACACTGTTTTCCACAATGGTTGAACTAATTTACACTCCCACCAACAGTGTAAAAGTGTTCCTATTTCTCCACATCCTCTCCAGCATCTGTTGTCTCCAGATTTTTTAATGATTGCCATTCTAACTGGTGTGAGATGGTATCTCAATGTAGTTTTGATTTGCATTTCTCTAATGGCCAGTGATGATGAGCATTTTTTCATATGCTTGTTGGCCTCATGTATGTCTTCTTTTGTAAAGTATCTGTTCATATCCTTCGCCCACTTTTGAATGGGCTTGTTTGTTTTTTTCTTGTAAATCTTTTTTAGCTCGTTGTAAATTCTGGATATCAGCCCTTTGTCAGATGGGTAGGCTGCAAAAATTTTTTCCCATTCTGTTGGTTGCCGATTCACTCTATTGACTGTTTCTTTTGCTGTGCAGAAGCTGTGGAGTTTGATTAGGTCCCATTTGTCTATTTTGGCTTTCGTTGCCAATGCTTTTGGTGTTTTGGTCATGAAGTCCTTGCCTACGCCTATGTCCTGAATGGTTTTGCCTAGGTTTCCTTCTAGTGATTTTATGGTGTTAGGTCTTATGTTTAAGTCTTTAATCCATCTGGAGTCAATTTTAGTGTAAGGTGTCAGGAAGGGGTCCAGTTTCTGCTTTCTGCATATGGCTAGCCAGTTTTCCCAACACCACTTATTGAACAGGGAATCCTTTCCCCATTGCTTGTTTTCATCAGGTTTGTCAAAGATCAGGTGGTTGTAGATATGTTGTGTTGCCTCCGACGCCTCTGTTCTGTTCCATTGGTCTATATCTCTGTTTTGGTACCAGTACCATGCTGTTTTGATTACTGTAGCCTTGTAGTAGAGTTTGATGTCTGGTAGTGTGATGCCTCCCGCTTTGTTCTTTTTGCTTAGAATTGACTTGGCTATGCGGGCTCTCTTTTGGTTCCATATGAAGTTTAAGGTGGTTTTTTCCAGTTCTGTGAAGAAGGTCATTGGTAGCTTGATGGGGATAGCATTGAATCTGTATATTACTTTGGGCAGTATGGCCATTTTCACGATATTAATTCTTCCTAACCATGAACATGGAATGTTTCTCCATCTGTTTGTGTCCTCTCTTATTTCGTTGAGTAGTGGTTTGTAGTTCTCCTTGAAGAGATCCTTTACATTCCTTGTTAGTTGTATTCCTAGGTATTTTATTCTCTTTGTAGCAATTGTGAATGGCAGTTCGTTCTTGATTTGGCTCTCTTTAAGTCTGTTATTGGTGTATAGGAATGCTTGTGATTTTTGCACATTGATTTTGTATCCTGAGACTTTGCTGAAGTTGCTTATCAGTTTCAGGAGATTCTGGGCTGAGATGATGGGGTCTTCTAGATATACAATCATGTCGTCTGCAAATAGAGACAATTTGACTTCCTCCTTTCCTAATTGAATACCCTTTATTTCTTTTTCTTGCCTGATTGCTCTGGCTAGAACTTCCAGTACTACATTGAATAGGAGTGGTGAGAGAGGGCATCCTTGTCTAGTGCCAGATTTCAAAGGGAATGCTTCCAGTTTTTGCCTGTTCAGTATGATATTGGCTGTCGGTTTGTCGTAAATAGCTTTTATTATTTTGAGATACGTTCCGTCGATACCTAGTTTATTGAGGGTTTTTAGCATAAAGGGATGTTGAATTTTGTCAAAGGCCTTCTCTGCATCGATTGAGATAATCATGTGGTTTTTGTCTTTGGTTGTGTTTATGTGGTGAATTACATTTATAGACTTGCGTATATTGAACCAGCCTTGCATCCCCGGGATGAATCCTACTTGATCATGGTGGATAAGCTTTTTGATGTGCTGTTGTAATCGGCTTGCCAGTATTTTATTGAAGATTTTTGCATCTATGTTCATCATGGATATTGGCCTGTAGTTTTCTTTTCTTGTTGAGTCTCTGCCAGGTTTTGGTATGAGGATGATGTTGGTCTCATAAAATGATTTGGGAAGGATTCCCTCTTTTTGGATTATTTGGAATAGTTTCAGAAGGAATGATACCAGTTCCTCTTTGTATGTCTGGTAGAATTCTGCTGTGAACCCATCTGGACCTGGGCTTTTTTTGGGTGGTAGGCTCTTAATTGCTGCCTCGACTTCAGACCTTGTTATTGGTCTATTCAGGGTTTCAACTTCTTCCTGGTTTAGGCTTGGGAGGAGGCAGCTGTCCAGGAATTTATCCATTTCCTCCAGGTTTTCTAATTTATGTGCATAGAGTTGTTTGTAATAATCTCTGATGATGGTTTGAATTTCTGTGGCATCTGTGGTGATATCCCCTTTGTCATTTTTTATTGCATCTATTTGATTATTCTCTCTTTTCTTTTTTATTAGTCTGGCTAGTGGTCTGTCTATTTTGTTGATCTTTTCAAAAAACCAGCTCCTGGATTTATTGATTTTTTGAAGGGTTTTTCGTGTCTCTATCTCCTTCAATTCTGCTTTGATCTTAGTTATTTCTTGTCTTCTGCTAGGTTTTGAGTTTTTTTGATCTTGCTCCTCTAGCTCTTTCAATTTTGACGATAGGGTGTCAATTTTAGATCTCTCCTTTCTTCTCATGTGGGCACTTATTGCTATATATTTTCCTCTAGAGACTGCTTTAAATGTGTCCCAGAGATTCTGGTATGTGGTGTCTTCATTCTCGTTGGTTTCGAAGAACGTCTTTATTTCTGCCTTCATTTCATTGTTTATCCAGTCAACATTCAGGAGAAAGTTGTTCATTTTCCATGAGGCTGTGCGGTTCTGGGTTGGCTTCTGAATTCTGAGTTCTAACTTGATTGCACTGTGGTCTGAGAGACTGTTTGTTATGGTTTCCGTTCTTTTGCATTTGCTGAGGAGTGATTTACTTCCAATTATGTGGTCAATTTTAGAGTAGGTGTGATGTGGTGCTGAGAAGAATGTATATTCTGTGGATTTGGGGTGGAGAGTTCTGTAAATGTCTATTAGGTTTGCTTGTTCCAGGTCTGAGTTCAAGTCCTGGATATCCTTGTTAATTTTCTGTCTCGTTGATCTGTCTAATATTGACAATGGGGTGTTGAAGTCTCCCACTATTATTGTGTGGGAGTCTAAGTCTCTTTGTAAGTCTTTAAGAACTTGCCTTATGTATCTGGGTGCTCCTGTATTAGGTGCATATATATTTAGGATCGTTAGCTCTTCTTGCTGCATTGATCCTTTTACCATTATGTAATGTCCTTCTTTGTCTCTTTTGATCTTTGTTGCTTTAAAGTCTATTTTATCAGAGATGAGAATTGCAACTCCTGCTTTTTTTTGCTCTCCATTTGCTTGGTAAATCTTCCTCCATCCCTTTATTTTGAGCCTTTGTGTATCCTTGCATGCGAGATGGGTTTCCTGGATACAGCACACTGATGGGTTTTGGCTTTTTATCCAATTTGCCAATCTGTGTCTTTTGATTGGGGCATTTAGTCCGTTTACATTTAGGGTTAATATTGTTATGTGTGAATTCGATCCTGTCATTTTGGTGCTAGGTGGCTGTTTTGCCCTTTGGTTGATGCAGATTCTTCATTGTGTTGATGCTCTTTACCTTTTCGTGCATTTTTGGAGTGGCTGGTACTGGTTGTTCTTTTCTATGTGTAGTGCCTCCTTCAGGAGCTCTTGTAGAGCTGGTCTGGTGGTGATGAACTCTCTGAGTTCTTGCTTGTTCACAAAGGATTTTATTTTTCCTTCACTTATGAAGCTTAGTTTGGCTGGATACGAAATTCTGGGTTGAAAGTTCTTTTCCTTAAGGATGTTGAATATCGGCCCCCACTCTCTTCTGGCCTGTAGAGTTTCTGCTGAGAGATCTGCAGTGAGTCTGATGGGCTTCCCTTTGTGGGTAACCCGACCTTTCTCTCTGGCTGCCCTTAGTATTTTCTCCTTCATTTCAACCCTGGTGAATCTGATGATTATGTGTCTTGGGGTTGCTCTCCTAGAGGAGTATCTTTGTGGTGTTCTCTGTATTTCCTGGACTTGAATCTTGGCCTGCCTTGTTAAGTTGGGGAAGTTTTCCTGGATAATATCCTGAAGAGTATTTTCCAGCTTGGATGCATTCTCTTCGTCACATTCAGGTACACCTATCAAACGTAGATTAGGTCTTTTCACATAGTCCCATATTTCTTGTTGACTCTGTTCATTCCTTTTTACCCTGTTTTCTCTAATCTTGCCTTCTTGTTTTATTTCATTGAGTTGATCTTCGACCTCTGATATCCTTTCTTCTGCTTGGTCAATTCGGCTGTTGAAACTTGTGCATGCTTCACGAAGTTCTCGTGTTGTGTTTTTCAGCTCCATCAATTCGCTCATATTCCTCTCTAAGTTGTCCATTCTTGTTAGCATTTCGTCAAGTCTTTTTTCAAGGTTCTTAGTTTCTTTGCATTGGGTTAGAACATGTTCTTTCAGCTCACGGAAGTTTCTTATTATCCACTTTCTGAAAGCTGATTCTGTCATTTCATCACACTCATTCTCCATCCAGTCTTGTTCCCTTGCTGGTGAGGAGTTGTGATCCCTTGTAGGAGGAGAAGTGTTCTGGTTTTGGGTGTTTTCATCCTTTTTGCGCTGGTTTCTTCCCATCTTTGTGGATTTATCCACCTGTTGACTTTGTAGTTGTTGTCTTTCTGATTTTGGTAATTTTAAGTCTGCTGTGGCAGAACTCATAAACCCCCTGCTCTTCCCCCCAGGTGTTCTGTCCCAGGGAGTTACGGTTTTATGATGTTCCCCTGTGCGGTTGCTGTTTTCCCTGCCCAAAAGGTGGCAGCCTAGTCACACTCAGGCTGCAGAGGCTTCGCTAAGCTGCTGTGGGCTCCACCCAGCTTCCGTGTGAACTTCTGGGTGTAGTTAGAACTGCTTCCGCTATGTTGGCCCGCCCCTGTAGTGACGGAGTCTCTGTAGTGGCGAGTTGCCTTGGTAGATTGCCCTGGGAAGAGCTGGGTGCCTATGGAGAACACCCCTCCTCCACAGAGCTGGACCGTCCCGGTTTCAGTTGTGTTTCAGGTCTTCTTGCTGGGTAAGAGGGGACACCGTCTCATCTGATCTGCCTCCGGAGCCGCTGCGTTGGCTAAAGCCGCGGCTCTGAGATTCGTGGCGCTGGCCTGGCTCCCCGTTTCAGCTCCCCTTGCTGGCTTATAGGGGACTCAGACTCTCTCACTCTGTACAGTGAGCCATTGCCTCAGGGTGCCGGCCCAGCGGCTGCGCCGTTCAAGCCAGCGGCGCCAGCGGTGCTGGCGACCCGTGTGGCTTCTCTGCGTGTGAATCTCCTGGTCTGTGGGCAGTAAAAATCAGTCTGGAAATACGGCGTCCACTCACCCTCTGTGCTTTCTCTCGGAGCTGCATTCCCGAGTTCCTCCTAAGCGGCCATCTTGGATCTCTCTCGGGAACTGTGTAGTCATTGTTAATTTTTAAAGTTTCCATGGAAAACTATACCAAGAACTTAAAATTTTCTGTAAAACCCTTTGTGCCCTGCACTTTAGCTCCAATGCATAATGAATAAAGGAAAATGGATTCTCCTGCAGGAATTCTGTTGGACTCTTCCTTTCTTTTCTCTTTAACCTGGGGGGAGCATCTTGGGGTCACCATGGGGTGAGGTGACCATGAGTGGGGTCCCTAGAGCTGCCGCTGGGAGGAGTGTGTATGTGGAGATGGGTTTCGTGGCCATGTTTCTCCCTCAGGTCTTTCTGGTTGTGATGGTGGCTTTGAGGATGGTTTCTGAGGATCCTCTCCAGAGGAGTCCTCTGCCTGTGGTCTCTCCATTGGGGGAAGGCCCGAGGATATCTGGAGAGGGATTCATAGGGTCAGCCCTGTGTGACAGAGGTGCCTCGTGCGGGGTCTCTGGAAAGCAGCGTTTTAGGGGCGGTGGAGCCTTATCTCCCCTGTAGGGTGGGCGGGATGTCTGAGGGAGTGCTGGAGGGAAGCCCTGTGTGTAGGGGTCGCTGTGCAGTCTCAGTACAGCCCTAGACCTGGGAAGTCATGATGGAGACTCAGAGGTGCTTGGTACAGGGAAGGGGGCGGCCTAGGTAGTCACCAAGGTGTGACAGCATTGCTGATGCCAGGAGGCAGTTTTGGGAGGGGTCTTTGGAGGGGAATAATTGTGGAGTTCCCAAGGGCAGGGAAAGTGCAAGGGCGCTCCAAAGCTGGAGGTCAATGCGGGTTGGGTGGGAATTACCTAGAGGAGCTTTCGGGAATAATGGGTCCCCCAGGGGTCAGGGGTGGAAGGAAGGGGCCTCAGCAGGTCCTGTCTTGCAGGGCCCTTCTGTAGAGCATCTGACAGATGGATCCCTGGGGCTCCTGAGGTCGCCGGTACGCCGGGTGGGGTGCTTTCCAGGGTCAGAGCTCCCTGGGTCCTAGAGCAAGGAAAGGCTTCTTCCTCCCCACCACCTGGTTAGCACTTGGCAAACTCCCTTCGAGGAGTCCTGGGGCTCCTGGGTGGGGAAGCTCCTTGAGCCCTGGGGGACAAACGGGCCACCCCTTGAAAGCTGGCAGCAGGAACAGATGGAGCTATGCAGCTCTGCATCCTTTTATTGTGGAATTGGAATTGGGTTTTCTTGGTGATGTGCAGGTCTGAAGGTGGGTCCGGCGCTTCCCCTGCTCCTTCTCTGCCAGATGCAGTATTCATTGCAGATCTGACACCCTGGGCTGGCACAGAGGGGACTGTGGCCTGGTGCAGGGTGACATCCAGGTTCCAGGGACTGTCAGGGGCCATCTGCACCCTGTGAGCACCAAGTCCGCCCCACAGCTCCTGCGCCGGCCAGGGAGGGTGTCTGGCACCAACCGCAGACCCACAGCCTGAGCTCCTGAGATTCTTTTTATTTTTGACACAGAGTCTTGTTCCGGAACCAGCCACGCCAGGTAGGGATACAAACAGAAGTAATGCGGAGGGATGGAAAAGAAAAGAAAAGACGGCAAATTATTGAATGTAGTAGTCATGAAATATGGGGTTTTGTATTGGATTTCATTGTTACTTTGGGTTTAGAATGAGTGACTGAAGGTAGTTTTAGGAGTGGGATAGACAGCTGTAAAGCTCCAGGCAACTGGGACCAGGAGGGTCTTGCTGACCTTCCTGTGAGATGGCTCTTTTGAGCTGTGTTTGATAAGGGATATGCCCAACCCTACAAGTACAGCTTCACATTCATAACACTCTGTGAGTCACAGCAGTCTTCAATAAATTAAAATCATTTCCTTTGCTTTTCTGACCTGGTTAAATGAATCACGTCGTTCCTGCCCATTAATATCCCTACGTCAGTAACCAAACATGCGCCTGTTAGCTTGCTGCCTCCCTTTTCTTTATCCTGCTTTGAACTGGACAAGAAATATATTTCATTTTTACAATCTGTGACTTGGGTTTCTGAAAGTCAAAAGTACCTTAGTGTATGTCGATACGTTTATTTTTTAAAATGCTTTACTGGGGTATACTTTGCATTCACTCTCCTTTGCCATGCCAGATTTTGACAACAATCAATTTTATGTCTCTATACATGAGCCTATTATCAAAATGTCTAATACCCAGGATCACGAATTATGTGGCCTTTTGGGTCTGGTTCTTTCTATCAGCCTAATGATTTGGGGTTCATTTCTGTGGTAGCGTGTATCATTACATCATTCCTCTTGGATGGCAAGTAGTGTTCTATTGCATGGACAAGACCACATGCTATGAGCATTCATGTAAGAGTCTTTATGGTTATAGGAATGTTATTTCTTTTGCATGCTCACTTCGGGTGAGAGTGTCTGTGTCCTCTAGTGATTTTATGTGCAGCATGTGGAGGGATAGCCCCATTTTTGTTTTGTTTTCAAGGTGGCTATGATATTTTACATTCCCATTTGCAGCATATGTGAGTCCCATATTCCTCACTTCTTTTCTAACATTTGTCATTGTATCTTTGCTATAGCCATTTAAGTGGGTGTCAATTAGTATTAATTGTGGTTTGACTTGTATTTTCTTACCAACGAATGAAATTGAGCCAATTGGCAAATTGTGTATCTTCTATGGAAAATGTCTATTCAGTGATCATAGAACCTCTCTCCTCCCCCTAAATATCTGCCATTCAGAATCCCATGAAACACACGGAGGGGCAGTTTTCAAGTTGGGGACCCCAGGAAGTCCTCAGGCCACCCCTGCATGAGGGCTGCCCCAGGAGAGCAGGGCGAGCTTGTGAAGGCCCTGAAGCTCTGACGGCCCTGCCCACCTGAGACAGGGGCCCACACACAGGAGCTGGTCTTGCCGGTCCCCCAATGTCTGGGTGTCCTCTAGAGACATTTGGGAGAAGGTTCTTTGCCAAAAGATTCCCTGCTAGCCAGCAGACAGGTGTGTGTGTGTGTACCAGAATTCTAGTGTTCATAGTGGAATTTGAAAACGAAAGTGTAAAGCTGAAAATTTAGTCACGCATAATAACACACCTGCAAAATGAAACCACTGCATAATAGTCTGCTCTGTGCTAGGTGGGTTGTTCCAGAACTCAGGGCCCTGGGAACCTCCCTCCCAACAGAGCCCTATACAGTGTGTGAGGCCACATACATGTGAACCAGGGCGGAAACCTGCACAGGAGCACGGACCCATCTGATGCCTCCAACAGGGCTGAGGGCAGCCCCTTGTCCTTCCTGAGTATTTTCGCTGGGGCTGACCTGGGAGGTGCATGAGGCACTGGGGCTGGGAATTGTGCAGAAGTGCAGAGAGCATGTGGGCCAGGAACTGGTGAACGGGGGGTGAGAAATAGGCCTTCCCACTGGAGGGGTCTGGGGAGGCACCCAGACCAGGACCACATTTGGGAAGAGAGACAACTGGCCCTGGACATCCTTTCCTTGTGAAGACCAGCAGCCATGGGGCCCTCAGAAGGGCTTGAAGATGAACCCCCTCAGAGGCACACACCTGAGCACATCCTTCCAGGGAGCCGGGAGCAGCCATGGTGTCCCTGCAGTCCCAGATCTATGACTGGAAGGTGGGACTCCCTGGAGGAGCAAGGAAGAGGCTCTTCAGTGGGGTGGAGGGCCACATTCCAGGAGGCACGGTGCATTCACGCTTGACCATTCCTGCCTCCCTTGCAGTGCCTGAAAGTGCTCACCATAAGCAGCTGGAACCTACCTTCTGGGGACCACAAGAGGCATGGGGACCTCACATGCTTCTTTGTGATCATGGCTGAGGACTGGCAAGGCTGAATCATCGAACACACATGGGGCTTTCACCTGAATCAGTGGGTCCCTGCCAGCCTGCCATGACCCTCTGACATGCTATCGGTTGTGGGTCTGTGGGAAGACACTCAACCACCCACTCAATGACCACCCCCTCTTTGTAGATCCATGACCTGTCATCGAAACCCCAAACCTACCAGCAGCTCCTCTGAAGCCCTTCCCTAGCAGAGCTGCTCAATTGGATCAGCTGGACCTGCAGAATCCACTTTGCAGGAATGCAGAAGAAAAGGTGGTGCATGTGCCTCGTCTGCCCTGCCTGTCTCATGCACACAGGGGAAGGGGATGAACCAGCCAGCCTGAACTCCAGCTGATGATCTGTCACTGTCTTCCATCACCCCCAGATGAGACTGTCTAGTTGCAAGAAAACAAGCTCAGGGCTCCCTCCCACTGATTCTACATTATGGTGACTTGCATAATTATTTCATTATATATTACAGTGTAATAATAATAGAAATAAAGTGCACAATAAATGTAATGTGCTTGAATCATCCCGAAACCATCCCACTCCCTCACCCCCAACCTCTTGTCTGTGGAAAAATTGTCTTCCATGAAACCAGCCCTTTGTGCCAAAAAGAGTGGGGATTGCTGGCATAATGCATTTGAGATTCATTTATGTTATTTTTAGTTTTAGTCTCACTCTGTTGCCGGGCTGGAGTGCAGTGGTGTGATCTCAGCTCACTGCAATCTCTGCCTCCAGGGTTTCAAGCAATTCTCCTGCCTCAGCCTCCTGAGTATCTGGGACTACAGGCACACACCACCACATCTGGCTAATTTTTGTAATTTTAGTAGATATGGGGTTTCACCATGTTGGCAAGGGTGATCTCGAACTTCTGACCTCAAGTGAACCACTTGCCTTGGCCTCCCAAAGTGCTGGGATTACAGGTGTGAGCCACCATGCCTGGCTTCATTGATGTTATTGTTTGTATCAGTTCTTTTTAAAATTGCTGGGCAGTATGTCATTGTATGGCTGTACCACAGTTTGTTTATCCATTTCCCAGTTGAAGAAGATTTGAGGTGGTTCCAGTTTTTGGCAAAGACGATGAGAACTGCTATAAATATTTGCATACAGGTTTTTGTGTGAACATACGTTTTCATTTCACGTGGGTAAAATGTATATGTGGGATTGTTATATCTGAAAGTGCATGTTTGACTTTATAAGAGATGGCCCTACTATTTTTCCAAGTGTCAGCATCATTTTGCATTCCCACCAGCAATGCAGGAGAATTCTGGTTGCTGTGCATTCTCACCAACTCTTGGTATTGTTAGTTTTTCTTTCTTTTTTAGTTATTCCAATAGGTGTATAGCAGTATCACATAGTTTTGATTTGTATTTACTGAATGATCACTAATGCTGGGAATCTTTACATGTGATTTTCATTCAGTCTGTATGTCTTCTTTGGTGAAGTGTCTGCTCAGATATTTTGCCTGCTTCTTTTTTTTTTTTGAGATGTAGTCTCATGCTGTTACCCAGGCTGGAGTGCAATGGCACAATCTCGACTCATTGCAACCTCCTGCTCCTGGGTTCAAGCGATTCTCCTGCCTCAACCTCCCGGGTAGCTGGGATTACAGGCACCCACCTGACTAATTTTTGTATTTTTATTAGAGAAGAGGTTTCACTGTGTTGGCTAGGCTGGTCTCAAACTCCTGACCTCGTGATCCACCTGCCTCAGCCTCCCAAAGTGCTGGGATTACAAGAGTGAGCCACCACGCCTGGCTAAGGGCTCATTTCTTTTGAGAGTTGTAAAGGAAGGATTTGTTCTAGCTTCTCTGCTTGGCTTGTAGATGGCCATCTTCTTCCTGTGGCTTTTCACATCACCTTCTGTTTGTCTGTTTCTGTGTCCAAATTTATCTCTCTCTTTTTTTTAAAATAAGGACACCAGTCATATTAAACTAGGGCCCACTGTAATGACCTCATTTTAACTTGCCTACCTCTGTAAAGATTCTATCTCCAAATAAGGTCATAGGCTGAGGTCCTGGGAGTCAGGACTCCAACATATCACTCTTTTAGTTCTGCCTATTGAAGAAGGGACGCCTTACAGAGAGGTAAGAAATTCGTGTTCCCTTCCTGGCTTAAGTCCTGGAAACTGTCTAAGAAAGATTACCCAAACTCTTTGCTCTCAAGAGAAAAGCATAGAGACATATTTTGCTATGGTTTGTTTGTTAACTATGATAGTTGGTAAGATTTTATACTTACCTGTGCCCAAAAGAGAAAGGACTGGGAGGAAGTGTTGACTGGTTATTAGCTCTATTACCTTTTGAAGTTAAAACCTATCCCCTGCTCACCCCTGTCCTCAGGCTAGGCTCAGTAGGTGATCTCCTGGCCATCTGTCTCATATTACCTCTTGTGCCAAATAAATACTTAAAAAATTATGGTAAAAAATGTGAAATTTACCACCATATCTTTTTTAGGGGGGAAACAACTCAAACACCCTCAATGTACCATATATAAGCTTCAAATTCCTCTAGTTTTTCTTCATCTTTAAGATGGGGCTGGTTTGCCAGAGGGTTTTTTTTTGTTTTTTTTTTTTTTGACAGTGTCTTGCTCTGTTGCCCAGGCTGGAGTGCAATGGTAAGATCTTGGCTCACTGCAACCTCTGCCTCCCAGGTTCAAGTGATTCTCCTGCCTCAGCACCGCCCCCTCCCCCTCCAGTAGCTGGGATTACTGGTGTGTGCCACTGTGCTTGGTTAATTTCTGTATTTTTAGTAGAGATGGGGTTTCACCATGTTGACCAGACTGGTCTTGAACTCCTGACCTCAGATGATGTGCCCGCTTTGGCCTCTCAAAGTGCTGGGATTACAGGCCTGAGCCACCATGCCCAGCCTCTATCACCAGCTTTAGGTCTTCCCTGTTGCCTCTCTCCAGCAATAGGCCCCTGGTGGGGTGAGAGCCGGGGTAGGCTCATGTTTTCTGTAGTTCTGATGAAGCCTCTATATCAGACTGGCACTCTTCTGTGGGTCTAGAAGGATGGGCTCTTCTAGGGGTCCTGCTCCCCTCCCCACCAGCTAGAGGATATATATATATATATATATATATTTAACTTAATACCAAATGTAATAGTATAAACTGCTTTTGCTTTTTGTTTTTCTTTTTGAGACAGGGTCTTGCTCTGTTGCCCAGGCTGGAGTGCAGTGGTGTGATCATGACACTGCAGCCTCGAACTCCTGGGCTCAAGCAATCCTCTCACCTCAGCCTCCTAAGTAGCTGGGACTACAGATATGTGCTGCCTGGCTACAGCATGCCTGGCTAATTTTTTTTGTACTTTATTACTTTTTTTTTTCTGAGACAGAGTCTCACACTGTTGCTCAGGCTGTAGTGCAGTGGCATGATCTTGGTTCACTGCAATCTCCACCTCTTGGGTTCAAGCAATTCTCCTGCTTCAGCCTCCCGAGTAGCTGGGAATACAGGCATGTGCCACCATGCCCAACTAATTTTTTTGTATTTTTAGTAGAGACTGGATTTCACCATATTGGCCAGCACGGTCTTTATCTCCTGACCTCGTGATCTGCCCACTTCGGCCTCCCAAAGTGCTGGGATTACAGGCATGAGCCACTGTGCCCGGCCACTTTTTTACTTTTTTAGAGACAGGGTTTCATCATGCTGCCTAGGCTGGTCTCAAACTTTTGGGCTCGAAGCAGTTCACCTACCTTGGCCTCCAAAGTGCTGGAATTACAGGTGTGAGCCACCACACCGGGCTAGAAGGTCTGTAACGGTCTAGGCTCAGCATGTGCTCTTGCCACTTCCCTAGGAGCAGAGGTTTTTTTTTTGTCTTTTCCCTTCTCTCAGATTCAGTAGATTTTTCACCTGTGCTATAGGGATGATAAAGCCTAATACTTGCTCTATGAGATGGAGATATGGTACAACAGCAACTCTACAGGGATGTTTTTTGAGACAGAGTCTCACTCTGTTGTTCAGACTGGAATGTAGTGGCATAATCATAGCTCACTGCAGCCTTGAACTCTATAAGGATTTTTATGATATAATAGTAGGATTTAAGTTTTAAGGCATCTTATTCATATGTAATAGACAGCTGCTTATTGCATTTCACTCAATAGTTTCTTCCCCCACATCTTCACGTTATTTGCAAGGCTGAGCTCTTACCTTTTACATCTCCATTTAAGTCATTACAGGTGCTGATTATTTCAGCTCCTGAACATAATGACACACATGAACAGTTTTCAGAAAAACAAAAAAGATCTTACTGAATATCCTATTTGATTTAAGTTCTATGTAGTGTTACTTAATTTGGGGTGAACATTCCAGAACGCTCTCCTTCTTGAGAATTGGAATGTGATAGAGTGCCCCTAAGACAATGTCGTATCTGCTGGGATATTTGCACAAGGCAATGAAGATGGGGGAAATCCACATTGCAGTTTAGAGTAGAGGTCACAAATGGAAGGTGAATTGCAAGGCTGGAGACTATTACAGTTAAGACTCCAACCATAGTCAGTGTAGTGAGTGAGTAAGCCTAGTGTTATTTTAGAAAACTCCGTGACTATTCACAACAGCAAAGACATGGAATCAACCTAAATGTCCATCAACGGTAGACTGGATAAAGAAAATGTGGCACATATACACCATGGAATATGACACAGCCATAAAAAATAATGGGATCATGTCCTTTGCAGCAACATGGATGGAGCTGGAGGCTATAATCTTAAGTGAACTAATGCAGGAACAGAAAACCAAATGCCACATGTTGTCACTTATAAGTGGGAACTGACTATTGAGCACACATGAACACAAAGAAGGGAACAGTATGCACTGGCTCCTAATTTAAGGTGGAGGGTGGGAGGAGAGTGAGGATTGAAAAACTACCTAGTGGATATTATATTAGTCCATTTTCATGCTGCTGATACAGACAGACCTGAGACTGGGCAATTTACAAAAGAAAGAGGTTTATTGGACTTACAGTTCCACATGGCTAGGGAAGACTCACAATTATGGTAGCAGGCAAGGAGGAGCAAGTCACATCTTACATGGATGGCAGCAGGCAAAGAGAGCTTGTGTAGGGAAATTCCCGTTTGTAAAACCATCAGATCTCGTGAGACCCATTCATTATCATGAGAACAGCACAGGAAAGATCCATCCCCATGATTCACTTATCCTCCACTGGGTCCCTCCCACAACAGGTGGGAATTATGGGAGCTACAAGATGAGATTTGGGTGAGGCACAGAGCCAAGCCATATCAGGTAGTATTCTTAATTCAGGGAGATGAAATAATCTGTACACCAGACCCCAGTGACACACAATTTACCTATATAACAAACCTACACATGTAGCCCTGAATGTAAAATAAAAGTTAAACATTTTTTTAAAAAAGGCTGTGGACATTTTGAGGATCCCATGACCAACTGAAGTGAAATACACATTCAGGGAGTGATTGATATGGGAGAATGTAGGGGGAAGGGGACATTCTGATGGTGAAGTGAAAGGTATGGTTATCTACCATGTGCTCTGGCTTACAAAGTTCATGCCCCATTATTTCTACCTCCAGGATTTCAGCAAAAACCAAGACAAACATGGATTTATTTATTTATTTATTTATTTATTTATTTATTTATTTTGGACATCAGAAAGAATCTTGAATAGATTTCATCTTTTCAAGCAGTGTATCAAATACACAATAAATACTTGTAAACCTTTCAGGTGGCAACAATAAACCTTTGTTCTATGGCTGAAATCCCTTGTTTCATAGGAGTATTGACAATCTTAACTCTCAAGGAGCAACCCAAGAATCCCAACCGGCAGCTTGCTGTCCCTTATTAGATTTAAAACAAAATATAAATACAGCAATAACTCAGAAGTACAAAGATTTCACTTTCCTTTGTCAATTCTTATGTACCTAAAACCATACAATTTATACTTTCATACAGAAAGATGATGTCAGTTTATTTTCTAACAAAAGAAAAACTCTCAGCTCATGTGTGTTGGATTATTAATTCAAAAGCATTTTTAGTGATGAGAAATAAGATTTATAAGTCAAAACAGGAGTTAATGTTAAAATCTTCTACAATGAAACCTTCAAATATTGCCAACCTGAAGTTTTCAGCACAAGGTGTTATATTTCAAGTCCCATGGGGGCAATTATCTATAATGAGGTTAAGAATATTCTTAACCTGTTTCAGGTGGGTAAGTAAACATTTTCTTTATAGCCCCAATAATGAGTTTGAGGCTTAGATTAGTTGCATGATGTAAACAATATGAAATTAAAAGTTGTTTTGATAATATCTACAGCATTATAAGGTTACAAAATAAAAAGACCATTAATCAATTCTTTTTTTCCTAAGCTCTATGAGTAATAGTTTTAATATTTGAGGCCTTTAAGAGCAAATGGCAACATTCCGGTTAGGAGACACTTTCTTAGAAGGCCAAAAATAAAACCGGATACCAAAAGATGCACATTATTATGATGTTGAGAACATCCTTACTGATATGTGTATAATTAGAAATAGATTTGTCTTCCCTCAATCTTTAGCCAGGAGATTGAGAGATCTTTACTATAATTTTGATAGTAAAAACAAAAACAAACCAGACTCTAACAGGGAATTATAAGCCAAAAATAATACAAAATGAGTCAATAAAACACATCTTCTCTTAAAATCCTTTTCTTTGTATTTAACCCAACTGTCTCCAAATGTTATTCCAATTTCGTAACCATGTAGTGGTTTTTAAGAAATTAGAACTAGAACAAAGCAAACTGTCCTTTTTTTTTTTTTTACAGTTTTTTTTTAAACACACATATTGTATATACAACTTTTAAAATAGCTGCACAATTTTATATCTCACTTTTAGAGAAGTGCAGTCCAGGCAGACCATGCTTCTCAATATATTAAAAATATTAAATATAACTCAACCAGTTTCATAATTTTCTAGTAGTCAAGCTGGCTGGAAAAAAAGGGACTGGAGAAAGAACTGGCAGTTGTAAGATGGGATCAGTCTTCACAAACACACTACTTAAAAATCTTGCTATTTTCTTATATTATCGCTTTGACAGCATCTCTACAATCTCACCTTTAAAGCTGGAAATAACACATTGCTAACTTAGAGACAACATCTGTTGCAACATGCATATGTCAACTGACCACTCAACCAACTGCAACCCTGAGGATTTTTCTGGCCCAGTAGAAAGAGGAAACACAAAGATAATCTCTGGTGTAGAGTTGCTTCTCCAGTTTTCAACTTCATGTGTTTTTCAGGATGTTTCTTGGACATGCACATATGACACTGTCACTTCATGGTTCTACTTCCTATAAGCAGACCTCTCCGCCATTCTATCTTTCATCACAAGAAAGCCACCGTCATCCATCCAAAGGTTTTCCAAGGTAAACCAAAGTCACTTCTGTGTTGCCATGTACAGCAGAAACTGCTGGATATAAGCAGACCTTTGGAAGTCCTCTAAATGCAGCCCCCAGGAACACATATCCACGTTCAAAAGTTAAAGTCTTATCTTCCATGTCCAAGATGACTCGAATTCTTTCTCCTATCTGGTATTTTGGTGCATTGTTGCACTGTGGAAAACTGCCATTGACTTCGCCATTATGTAGTAGATTATTGTCCACTAGATTCCAGCCCCAGCTCTGGGCATCACTGCCTAGCAATGCCACATAACCTTGGCATTGCATGGGGGCCCGTTTTGTGGCGATTCCAATCACTGCCACAGTGCCCAGAGGGCCCTCCCACCACAATTCCCATGCATGGCGGCCCTCACTGAAACCAATCTTGGTCCTTGCACCATCAGAGCGATGGGGTTTCGATGTAAAGTAAAGCCATTCTTAATGTAGACATTCCTGGAGCAGTCATTAGTGCTGAAGGCATGTTGGAAAGCACGTATCTCGGCCTTGTAGCTGGGCAGGTTGCAGAGAATGTCCGTGCGCAGAGCCTCTTCTGCCAGGCTGCGGGGGCACAGGCTCCGCCACACCTCGCTGTTCTCATCGCCGTGCAGGCAGCGGTACCAGTGATTGCACACCAGGGCGCAGCTCCGCAGCTCGGACAGCTCCAGGTAAGAGAACACCAACTCCAGCACCCGGCTGGGCAGCCGGCGCCCGCGCCCGCGCCGCTGCAGCTGCCGCCGCTACAGCCAGCGCCGCCCGAGGCTGCCCCAGCCCCCGGGGCCCGCGCCGCTATCGCCTCACTATCCGGCCCGAGGACCGCCGCCGCTTCCCGCCGTCTCTGCTCAGAAGGCCAAGCCGCTCCTGGAGACCGGAGAGGCTCGCTCACCCAAATATGGATTTATTTTTTCCCGGTGTGCTAGACCGGTGTACAGAATAGGAGTAGAAAGAAAACGGTCACGCCTGTAATCCCAGCACTTTGGGAGGCCGAGGCGGGTGGATCACGAGGTCAAGAGATCGAGACCATCCTGGCCAATATGGTGAAACCCCGTCTCTACTAAAAATACAAAAAATTAGCTGGGCTTGGTGGCGCGTGCCTGTAATCCCAGCTACTCGGGGGGCTGAGGCAGGAGAATTGCCTGAATCCAGGAGGCGGAGGTTGCGGTGAGCCGAGATCGCGCCATTGCACTCCAGCCTGGGTAACAAGAGCGAAACTCCGTCTCAAAAGAAAAGAAAAAAAAAAAAGAAAGAAAGAAAACTGGGGAAAAGCATGGTGAATGTACAAGAAAGAACACTTATTTCTGACATCTCTGATACAGAGAAGTATTAGGTAATGTACCTCTTGATTTCCTAATTCCCTGGTGAAAAGAAGATTAATCCCTTTTTAGGTAATTAATAGGAGCACTGAACTTTTTGTTCACCTGTATACAAATCATTAACAGAGCAAGATACCAGCTGGAGGCAGGTAATTTTGCAGCTCCTCCAGAGAATTCTTTGGGGATGAATATCTTTCCTATTTTCAAGCTGCATTGTTATTAAAAAAGGGAAGTGCATTTCAACACCGACGCTTAGTTACATTGGTTATACCAGTGTCTTAGTAGAGTGCCCCAAGCGACCTATTCCATGGATTATGTGAATTTACTCATTCTTGAGGCCCGTTTTAATTTATTATCAGCTGAATTCAGCCTTCAGTTTTTCCTCTTTACTGTCTCCTTTCTATTTCCCTCAAACACCACAGACTGTGGCCAGGATTAATGATCAAGCCCAGGTCCTTCACATTATCCCATATCAGACTCAATCCCCACAGGGACTGGGTTACCCTTTGGGAACAGGTGTGTCACTGACCCAAAATTTGAGCCCTCTTTAATTTTTTAAATGTTTCTGCTGATTTTCAGGTTTGAAGATGAGTGAGCTGCTCTGTGAAATTCTTGAGTGCTTTAGAAAAACCGACATTCAGTAGTACCATGCATGAAAGCCAGCCTGTGTAAAGAGATTTCTTTCTGTCCTTGCTTCCTTCCATTCTCTCTTCCTCTTCATCAGGTTTTAGTATCCACTATTTGCTAAGTTCATAACCATTTGGTTTCAAGGAGTGAAGACTCTTTAAATTTGGTTAAGCTTAAACAGAAAAGGATAGAAGAGTATCAAAATAATACAGAACCAGGCCTCGTAAATGTCTGGAACTAATACACTGAAAAGCCAGTGGGAACTATGGCAGGTTTTCTACTCCTTATTCTCTCCTCCCTTTCCTCTTCTTCTTCCCCCTCTTTAAAACATGTGCTAATCTCTCTAGTTTAAGACTCTATGTAGAAATCAAGTGGCAGGGGATGAGTGTAGGAGGAAGCAACTGGCTATATTCTGAAGAAATCACCTGCCCCTGCCCTTTTGTTTTTTGAGACAAAGTCTCATTCAGTTGCCCAGGGTGGAATGCAGTGGCTGGATCACAGCTCACTGCAGCATCAACCTCCTGGGCTCAAGTAATTCTCCCACTACACTGGCTAATTAAAAAATCTTGTTTTGTAGAAACGGCTTTCACCATGTTGCCCAGGCTAGTCTCGAACTCCTGGCCTCAAGTGATCCTCCCACTTTGGCCTCCCAAAGAGCTGGGATTATAGGTGTGAGCTGCCATGCCTAGCCTGAAAGATGCTTCCTTTAGCTCCTCCTTCCTCTTGCCTGATTCCCAAAGAAAGAGGCCTGTTTACAGGCTTGGATTCCTTTTCAGCGGTCTTTTAGACTCTTAAGAACAGAACAGAAATGTATTCTAACATTAATTCAACAAACATTTCCTGAATGCCTAGGTTCTGATGATACTGACATAAATGAGAGAGTGCCGTCCCTTGAAGAGCCACGAGTTAATAGAAAACTTTCAGTGAATTGACTTAGTGAGAGCTTTTTGCTCAGATTTGTGGAGAGAAACAACTCTCCCCTTTTTTGAAAATTCAAACTTTGTTTTTATAAGTGTTATAAAGGTCCTGATTGAACCTAAAATGGCACATTTGGTAGAGTGTGGTGTTGACCAGTTGTACTGAAATAGTCTGTCTTGGATGTTCCAAATACTCCTTAATTCAAGAAGACTGAACTTGGGCCAGGTGTGGTGGCTCACGTCTGTAATCTCAGCACTTTGGGAGGCCGAGGTGGGTGGATCACGAGGTCAAGAGATCGAGACCATCCTGGTCAACATAGTGAAACCCCATCTCTACTAAAAATACAAAAAAAAAAAAAAAAAAAAATTAGCTGGGCATGGTGGCGCATGCCTGTAATCTCAGCTACTCAGGAGGCTGAGGCAGGAGAATTGCCTGAACCCAGGAGGCGGAGGTTGAGGTGAGCCGAGATCGCGCCATTGCACTCCAGCCTGGGTAACAAGAACGAAACTCCGTCTCAAAAAAAAAAAAAAAAAAAAAAAGAAAACTGAACTTAAAATCTGCCACTTCCCTCCACCTCTTGACACACACTGGTATGCAAACATACTCAGAAAAAGGCATCACAGTTGTACCAGTTAGAAACATAGGAGATATTCTCAATGTGTGCCTCGTTGGCATACCAATTAATCTTGTTCAACTAGTCCTTTTTATTTTACAGATACCTCATCTCTCATAGCTGCTTCATCGTCTTTACCTCTTCTGGTATCACCTTCAGACATTCATCATCTCTCACTTAAATTACTGCCACTATCACTACTTAACTGGTCTCACAGTTTCCAATCCACCTTCCTTCCAACTGTTCTCCAGGCATAGTGTCTAACAAACAGTGGTTGTTGCTAAAGTTGGGAAAAAAAAAGAGAAACTTCGATGATGAGTTTTAGTTACCTTGCCCCAGATTATTATCTGTGAAGACCCAGAGTCCCTGTTTTATTTTTTATTTGATCATCTCTAGATCCATTATCAGTGCTAAGATAGTGATAGTCCTTATATTTTCCATTTATTTTGAACAAATCGTTGAGCTATTTTAAATGAGTTGTTTTGTTTATTAAAACCTTATACGTAGATATTTCAAATGTGTACAATACATTATTCATTCAATCTATAGACTATGTCTTTTGGAAAATCAAACATCTTATGTTCTCACTCATAAGTGGGAGGATGAAAAGGGATAAGAATGACACAACGGACTTTGGGGACTCAGGGGGAAGGATAGGAAGAGGGTGAGGGATAAAATACTACAAATAGGGTGCAGTGTATACTGCTTGGGTGATGAATGCACCAAAATCTCACAAATCACCACTAAAGAATTACTCATGTAACCAACACCACCTGTTCCCCAAAAACCTATGAAAAAAAAACTATAGACTATTATCTTTTGAATAGAGATTCGTGTACTATGTGTAATATCTAGATAGCTCCTTCCATAAACTTATGGACTAAATTATAGAAATCACTGTTCTGGACAATGTCCCTTTCATGGTAAAACAAAATATAGCCTTTCTCTGGTAAATAATAAGGTGTAAATCTTCTTCCTGCAGTGCCCTGGTAATTGCATTTGATGGTAAGTGGATCCCCATCCATAAGATTCAATCATTTAATTGGTCTAAAACTTTCTTTCTAGCGTATTCTTCTGTTACTCCCTGATAAACCCTCTCAATTCTCATCATACTGTATACTCTTATCACAGGGTGTGCACAAATATTTCCTGACTCTGTATCTTTGCTTGTGCTTCCTTCGTCTAGTATAGCCACGTGCTTCACGTCCATGTTTCAGTCACTGATGGACTGCATATACGATGGTGGTCCCTGAAGATTATAAGGAATTTGAAAAATTCCTATTGCCTAGTGATGTAGTGGCTGTCCTAATGTCATAGCACCACACATTATATTTTCTATGTTTAGATATGTTTAGAGACATGAATACTTGACATTGTGTTACAGTTGCTTATAGTATTCAGTAGAGTACCATGCTGTACAGGTTTGCAGCCTGGGGGCAATGGCTTTACCACATAGCCATGCGTGTAGTAGGCTATACCATCTAGGTTTGTATAAGTATTCTCTATGGTGTCCTCACAATAATAAAATCGCCTAACGACACATTTTTCAGAATGCGTCCCCCCTTGTTAAACAACATATGGTGGTCATGTACTCTTTCTTTTCTAAATTTTTTGGAGATGAAGTCTTGCTCTGTCACTCAGGCTGGAGTTCAGTGTTGCAATCTCGGCTCACTGCAAGCTTTGCCTCCTGGGTTCAAGTGATTCTCCTGCCTTGGCCTCCTGAGTAGCTGGGATTATAGGCTCCTGTGACCATGCCAGGCTAATTCTTGTATTTTTAATAGAGACAGGGGTTCACCATGTTGGTCAGGCTGGTCTTGAACTCCTGACCTCAGGTGATCCACCCACCTTGGCCTTCCAAAGTGCTGGGATTACAGGTGTGAGCCACCGTGCCAGGCCTCATGTACTCTTTTTTTCACATTTTTGTCTGTTGAAATATTCTCCACTTCAATTCAACGTATCTGCAAAACTTGTCTTAGTCCATTTTGTGCTGTTCTAACAGACTACCACAGACTAGGTAACTTATAAAGAACAGAAATTTATTTCTCACAGCTCTGGAGGCTGGGAAGTTCAAGACAAAGGCACTCACAGGCTTGGTGCCTTGTGAAGGCCCAGTCTCCACTCCCAAGATGAGGCCTTGAAGGCCGCATTTTTTGGAAGAGAGAAACCATTCCTCACATGGCAGAAGAGTGGAAGAGCCAAGAGACAAAAGGGATCAAACTCACCCTTTTATAACAGCAGTAATTCCACCCATGCGGACAGAGCCCTCATGGCCCAGTCGCCTCTTAAAAGCCCCACCTGTCAACACTGTTACAATGGTAGCTAATTTCAATGTGAGTTTTGGAAGGAACAACCATTCAAACCATTACAAAACTTTTCCAAGATCCTTTTTCAGTGGACTGTATTCTCTTTCCTTTGAAGCAACTGAGTTTTCTATTTTCTTCCTTTCTTCTTCTGCCAGTTCTTATGGGTAGAAGAGCCTACTATGTGCCTTGGGGACTACAAACATGAGTTTCTTCCCTAAAGGATTCTACCATCTTTTAGAGAAGACAGACACATTACACACATCCTTATACTTAGAAGCCCTTAATATTATCTTCTCTGGCAGACCACGGTGATCTTGATATTATAAACTATATTTTAATCACCTTTGTGTTCCTTCTTCATCACATAATACATCAATGATCAATTATAGTAAGTGCTTAAAATATTTGATAAATGAATGAATACAGTAGTTAACGCTTATTGTATACTTAGCAAGTGAAGGTTACTAGGGTAGGTGGAAAGCAGGGGAGGCAAAAGAGAATAAGACGTGGTCTTTAGTGCTGTGTAATTCCTGCATTTGTGCTGTTGCATATTCCTACAAATAAAATAAAAATTATTTTTTGTCTTCAAATACATAAAAAACAGTAAGCCAACTCTGTACCATTCCCTAAACGCATGCTTGGGGTGCAGGTGCAGAGAGGTGGATTGTGCAACTTTGCTAGGTGACTAGCTGCTCATTCAGATACAAGTTCTGGTCTTTTTGCACTTCCAGTGTGGCATGACAAGATTTTAAAGTATTCGTGTGGTGCAGAATAGGCGTTAGTTGGAGCCAGTATTTATACAAGCAATGAATTTCCAGTACTTCAGGAAAGGATGTTAAATACAGCCTGAGAAACAAAGGAGATTATAGAGTCAGGCGAGCACTGTGCCTGAAGCACAGTTAGGGCTCAATCAGTATTTGTCCGGAAGGAAGAAGGAAGAGAGGAAACAAGCGAAGGCAACCACCATGCGTCTAAATAAACAGAAGCAACGGAGTAAGAGCAAGACCAAAACGGAGTCAATAAATGTGAACCAAAATTAGAAAGCAGTAAGGCAGATGAGATACTACTCGTATAATTATTATTTTATTAACAATACTATAACAACGTTTTTTTCTTCTTGCACTGGGCATCTCACATATATTAACATGTTTATTATTTAGAAGAGCATTTAATTATAGCTACCATTGTAATTACTTTATGGATGAAGAAATTAAGGTTTAGAGGGCAAAGAAGTTTGCCAAAGCTCGCACAGTAGCAAATAGCAAATGTGGCACCGTGTGCTCTAAGTTATTCAAGATGAGACTCTTCCTGGAGGACACAGATGCTGGTCATACCCAGGCCACATCACCTCTGCCCATCTTTTTCAGCCCAGTGGAGGTGGACAGTTCCTGTTCCTGCCTGCATCTCACCTCAAGCATTTCCATGTGTGTCCTGTTCTCTTCTGCCTTAAGGACTCTTTTGAAAGCCACGGAAGGACAGTCAACTGCCTTATCCCAGATGTGCAAGAGACCAATCCTTCAACAGGGAATGAGAGTTGGTTGATTAAATATAAGGTGATTAAAATATAATTTATATAAAATATAATTTATAATATCAAGATCACTGTGGTCTACCAGAGAAGATGATATTAAGTGCCTCTAACCATAAAGATGTGTATAATGTCTGTCTTCTCTAAAAGATGGTAGAATCCTTTAGGGAAGAAACCCTAGAGGCTGGGTGTGGTGGTTCATGCCTGTAATCCCAACACTCTAGGAGGCCAAAGCAGGAGATTTGCATGAGACCGTAAGTTTGAGATCAGCCTGGGCAACATAGCAAGACCGTGTCTCCAGAATAAAATAAAAATGACTAGACCGGGTGGCATTCGCCTGTGATCCTAGCTACTTGGGAGCTGAGGCTGGGTGACAAAGAATGATTCTATCTCAAAAAAGAAAAAAAGAAGAAAAAGACACCAGATTGTTGTCCTTTAGCTGCATAATTCTACATGGGTTCTCAGAAGTTCCCTGGTGGGTCTGAGCTCCAATTGACCCAAACGTAAACAGCTCGATAACCCAGACCTGCTTTTTCCTCCTTCCTGTTTTGCTCCTGGCCTTCCACACTCCTGCTTCAGACATCACCTGCACTCAAATCCTTGTCTCATGTTCTGCCTTCAGGGGAGCCCACTTCAAGACTCTGGTTAATCAGCCCCACTAATCACATCAAGATCATATTCCGTAGGGCATCTTAAAGGAACACCAGGTATCTGAAGCTGTTAAGCCATCAATATCACTGCTTTAGAATTATAACTTGTGTGACAGGGAAAGATGTGTGTTATTTTTCTTTCTTTCTTTTTTTTTGGGACAAGGTCTTGCTCTGACACCCAGGCTGGAGTGCAGTGGTGCATTCGTAGCTCACTGCAGCCTTGACATCCCGGGCTCAGGTGGGCCTCTCACTTCAGCCTCCTGAGTAGCTGGCACTACAGGCATGCACCATGCCAGGGTAAGTTTTCAATTTTTTTTTTTTTTTTTGTAGAGAAGGGTTCTTGCTATGTTGCATGGGTGAGTCTCAAACTCCTGGACTCAAGTGATCCTCCTTCCTCAGTCTCCCAAAGTGCTGGGATTACGGTGAGTCACGGAGTTCGGCTTTTTTTTTTCCTCCTAAAAACAATAGTGCCTTTTAGGAGGAAGGATGTGTTTCTAAAAAGCTTACCTTTCAGTGTTTCAGTGGTGGTTAAAGTCATCTGGACCTTTTTTATTTCCTCGTGCTTCTATTTTCCTCTAATGGGAAGTCATGGGATTGATTTCTAGAAAATGGTGCTTTATATAAGAAAAAAGCCAGGAGAAAATAAAGGCAGCTCTGTGTGCTTCAACTTGGAAAAATGGGTTTTGGATTGCTGAGCGGGTCATGACCATTAGTGGACACGAGGGGGCAGCCTCATCCCGGGCTCTGAGAAAAGAGCGGCGGCGTCTTCATTAGTGGACACTAGGGGGCAGCCTCATCCCGGGCTCTGAGAAAAGAGCGGCGGCTTCTTTTTTCCTCCCATGTGCACAGTAAGTAAAACTCAACAGTTTTGTGGAAGCAGATTGATTTTTTTTCCTTTTCCTTTATGAAGGACTTGAGTAAGGGACCAGGGTTCACTCTGCCGCACATCACAGGGAGCGTGCGTCTTCGCGTCTCACCTCTGAGGGCCTTTTGATTATGGGGAAGAGGCACCAACTCCAAACACGCTGCGCCTAAGGACGCCGAGAGTCACCTCACTTCCTTTGTTATTTTCAAGCACTGTCAAAGAACTGCTGTGTATGAGATTAAAAAGCACAGAGCTCCTCGTGGAAAGGAGCGGGGTGGACTGCTGCTTCGCAAGCATTCCTCCTTTTGCCCGGTGACCTCATCCAATCCCATGACTTTAAATAACAGCCCTAAGGTGGTAACTTCCAACTGGATGCCCCTATCCCAGACATCTTCCTAGAATCCCAGGTTTGTATATTTCTATATCCAGTCGTCTTGCTGGTATCTCACATGGGCATCTTATAGGCATCGATTTGGCCCAAAAGAACTATTTCTTTCTTCTTCTTCCGTTTCTTCTTCTTCTCCTCCTCCTCCCCCCCTCCTCCTCCCCCCTCCTCTCCCCCCTCCTCCTCCCCCCTCCTCTCCCCTCCTCCTCCCCTCCCCCCCCCTCCTCTCCCCCTCCTCCTCTCCCCTCCTCCTCCCCCCTCCTCCCCCTCCTCCCCTCCTCCCCCCTCCTCCTCCTCCTCCTCCCCCTCCTTCTTCTCCTCCTCCTCCTCCTGCTTCTGCTTATTTATAACTTTTCAGGGATACATGTACAGGTTTGTTACATAGGCAACAAACACAGGGGGTTTGTTGTAAAGATTACTTCATCACCCGGGTATTAAGCCTACAACCCATTAGTTATTTTTCCTGATCCTCCTGTCTCCTTTAATCCAGTCTCTACACATCTGCTGGGATGATCTTTTTAAGAGAATTCAGATCACTCCTTGTTTAAAACCCTCCAGTGGATTCTATTTCACTTGTAATAAAATTCATACACATGATCATGGATGTGCAGAGTCCTGTATTATCTACCCATGCCCTGCTACACCTCCGTCATCTCCTTCAGCAGCCCCAGGCCTTGGCACCAACCATCCCTGTCTGCTTTTATGCCCTCCCTCTGGTCCTCACATGAAAAGCCTGCATGCCACTCAAGTCTCAGCTGAAATGTCACTTTTCAGGGAGAGCTTCCCTGGTGGTTCCATCTGTAATAGTCAGCCAGTCACTATCCCATTCCTCTGTTTAATTCTCTGTAAGCACTGATCCCAGATGCATCTTTCCTGCTTCTTTGTTGGTTTTATTGTCTATTTTCCTCCAGTAGAAGGCAAACTCCATGACATCATGTCTTCTTTGGACACACAACCACTTCCCAGTGACTAAAAAAGGTCTAACACATGCAAGATGCTCATTAAATAATTATCAGACAATTAAATGACTAAATGAGTGGAAAAAGCACATCTGACGCTATGAGGGTGGACAGCAGGTCCTCTACTGTTACCTTTCTCTTTGACCTTAGGTGAGTTGTTTCCTTTCTCAGGGCACCAGTTTTCTCTTTCAGGTTAATAGTATTCTGTGATGTGTTTATTCTATTCTATTTTATTTTATTTTTTGAGATGGTGTTTCACTGTGTCACAAAGGCTGGACTGCAGTGTATAATATCGGCTCACTGCAACCTCCGCCTCCCGGATTCAAGTAATTCTTCTGCCTCAACCTTACGAGTAGCTGGGACTACAGGTACGCACTACCATGCTTGGCTAATATATAAATATAAATATATATATGTATATATATGTGTGTATATATATGTGTATATATATGGTGTTTCTGGTAGAGGTGGGGTTTCACCATGTTGGCCAGGCTGGTCTCGAACTCCTGACCTCCAGTGATTCACCCACCTTGGCCTCCCAAAGTGCTGGAATTATAGGCATGAGCCACCATGCCCAGCCCCTGTGATATGTTTTTTCTAATCCCTAAGTATGCTTCTTATTTAGGAACTTCTGTAGAAGTTTTTGAGGCATTGGGAGTGGAAAAGTCTCTCGCTGATGAAGGGTTTTGAACACTGTTGAAACTGGTGGGAAGCACTAAGATTTAATGGTTTCTATTATCCCCTTCATTCACTTTCATGTAATGAAGAAAAATCTGAAGTTGCCAGAGTTTTTGAAGTCTCTGGTGAAACTGATCCTAGGTCATGAAGCAGACTGAGCTCACCCTCTCAAGATGCTAGCCCCTAGAGGAGGAGATGAGCTGTAGGTCAGGCTGCCTTTTCTAAGCCTGTGGTTAGCGATACCTGGTTTGAAATTCTGGACCTGCTATTTCAGAAACAACTTAAGCACAGCAGAGCTGTTCCATCTTACTGCACTTTAGGTGTGATCTAAATGAGGCAACAATTATAGACCCACACTCTAGGATGTTAAAGTGCTATTCATAACTAACCAGGAAAGGTCACCAAATAAATACTTTGACGTTTGCTAAGAAGGGAGATTAGTGAAAGCCTTGACTCTGTGTTCACCCAGATCCCAGGATGTAGGAGTGTTTTTATTCCCTCTCAATTCCTTTGTTGCTCTGGGATTCTGATGTGCTTCTAAGCTTTAATTTCTTGAAAAGCCCTTTCATCAACCCTGTTGACTGCACTCTAAGATTCCCTCCTCCCTCCTCCTCTACATTTGGGTCAGCCTGTACCAAAGGAGAAGGTTATCTGGGCTGTTAAACCTTTGACTTGGTGTCTTTTGAAGAGCGAATTTTGCATTTTGTTATGTCAGGATTGTAATTAGATCCGTTAATTAAGGGAAGAATGAACTTTTCCCAAACTCTGCACCTCTTTGAATTTTTGATAAGTTTGCTTAGGTTGCTGCTGACCTTTGCTAAGGGGTATGCCACTGCTCATTAATTGGCAAATTTTAATGAGGAGAGTTGATGAAGAGTGCTGGCCTTGACAATAAATAAAGCTGGCTACCACTCCAGGCTCTACCACCTTCGGTTACTTCAAAGTGTGTAGTGTTTCTTGACTAGTGACCATTAAACTCCGGACACTCAGATGACATTTTCCCATGGGACTGAGCGAGGGCTTCCTTACCCAGGCACTGTCCCAGATAATTCCTCACCGCTGTCTCATTTTAGTCTTACAGGAATCTGTTATACCTGTTTTATGGAAGGGGAAACAGGCATAAGGAGAGTAGTAACTTGCGTAGGATGTGTAATCAGTTAATAACGATGATGATAATAATAATGATGATAATAGCTGATATTTGAGTTCTACTTATGTGCTAGGTAGTCTCCCAAGCCCCTCTTTTTTTTTCGAGACTAAGTCTGACTCTGTTACCCAGGCTGGAGTGCAGTGGCGTGATCTCAGCTCACTGCCAGCTCCACCTCTGGGTTCAAGTGATTCTTCTGCCTCAGCCTCCCTAGTAGCTGGGATTACAGGCATGTGCCACCATGCCTGGCTAATTGTTGTAGTTTTGGTAGAGATTGGGTTTCACCATGTTGGCTAGGCTGGTCTTGAACTCCTGATTTCAGGTGATTTGCCCACCTCAGCCTCCCAAAGTGCTGAGATTACAGGTGTGAACCACTGTGCCCGGCCCCTCCCAAGTTCTTGTAAGTGCTATATCACCTAATACTCAGAACATTGCCATGAGATAGGTACTGTTTTTGCCCCATTTTACAATGAAGTACTAGAGACAAAGAGAGCCAGATAATTTGTCCAAAATCACACAACTTACAAATGGTAGAATCAGGCTTTCAACCCAGTCTGCAGGAATAATGCTCTCAGTCATACTAAGTGGGTGGCAGGCCTGAGTTCCAACCAATGTCAGCTTCATTTTAAAGCATGTAGTCCTTTTTCTTCACCCATTTGCCTCATTGATTTAGCTTTACTGAGTGTGTGTGTGTGTCTGTGTGTGTATATGTGTGTGTGTGTATGTGTGTGTGTATGTCTGTGTGTGTTTGAACTTGGATTGTTTTAATTTGCTGGGCATAATTCTTCTGGAGTTATAACATCTAGAATATTCTCTGTGATTACAGGTATTTAGAATACAAAGAAGAATACAATTCAGATTCTCTCCCTCTCACACACACACACAAACACACACACAGACACACACACTCTCTCACTCTCTCTGTCTCACAGATTTCTCTGCTCAAATATAAAATTTTTACTGCCCCTAGAAATTGAGTGAGCTGTGACACTTCAGAATATAATCAGAGGTACAATATTTAACAGATAGAATTGGGTGATGAAAGATTTACTTAGTGATCACAGTCTGGGATGTGAATTTTGGCTTTATTAAGTCATACTCACTGTGACTCCCTGGATTATAGTGAGTGAGAAAGTATCTTCTGTTTGGGGAGCATTGGTGGGAAATGGAATAAGCCTGAGGAGTGCAGTTATTAACTAACTCTTCAGCGCTTTTTTTTTTTTTTTAGACAGAGTCTTGCTTTGTTGCCCAGGATGGAGTGCAGTGGCACGATCTTGGCTCACTGCAGCCTCAATCTCCTGGGCTCAAGTGATCCTCACACCTCGGCTCACTGCCATCTCGACTTCCAGGCTCAAGTGATTCTTGTGCCTCAGCCTCTTGAGCAGCTTGGACCACAGGTGTGCACCACCATGCCTGGCTAATTTTTGCATTTTTTTTTGTAGAAATGGGGTTTTGCCATGTTGCCCAGGCTGGTTTTAAACTTGTGAGCTCAAGTGATCCACCCACCTCAGCCACCCAAAGCACTGCGATTACAGGTGTGAGCAACAATGCCTCGCCCAGCGCTCCTTTTAAAGGTGCTCCAAAATGCTATAACTTTTAACGATGATAAAATATAGTGCTGACATCACCTTACCCCTTGCTTAAAATGTGCAGTCCTAATAGTGTACAATCACAAAGACCCCCCAAAACAGTCACCAAATACTCAACAGTTTAAAATACACACCAGCATCCACAGTTGCCACAAAGATTCCTCATTTTTTGCTAAAGACATCCTCGCTTGCAAAATGTCATCATTTCTAGAATTTCTGTTTCTGAACATTGTCCTAAGTGAGTTCTTTGAAATTTCTTCCAACTGTTGCTGAAGATAATTTGACATCACTGGGGAGCCTGGTTCATTTGGGAAAATGCCATACTCATTTCATTCTCAACATGTCCGATTATGCCTGTTTTATACAGGGGAGACATGAGGTAGAAAGCACATTGGTGTCTTGCCCAGGGTACCACTTAGCAAATACTTTGTTAACGTGTGCTGATTATAAATATCAAAATAAGCCTGTGTATTTGGGTATACACCTTATATCTGCTAGCATGGTGAAAGCTCCTATTATCTTTAGAGCCATGTACACAGGCTACCTTATCCAAAAGGGGATTCTTTCACATACTGAGAGGAGGAATAACTTAACTTACCTGCACTTTTTTATAGGCTAAGAGGCAACTCAAGGATTAGGGAACTTCCAGGGCAGACAGAGAGCATAGTGTACCTTGAGGCAAGATGCTGCTTATGAGGTCAGCCTGAGTTCACATACAACTGTCCACTCAGCTGCTATTGAGTCACATGTAGATCAAGAGAGTGTGACTGCTGTAGTCTGCAACCATCAATGAGATACATATCTGTAAGTATAGGGTCAGCCTTGGGATGAATGGGCTGTTTACAAATACTGTCTTAGTCTGTTTTTGTGCTGCTATAAGAGAACACCATAGACTGGGTAATTTATAAAAAAATAGAAATTTATTTCTCACAGTCCTAGAGGCAGAGAAGTCCAAAATCAAGGCATTGGCAGGTTCCGTTGTCTGGTGAGGGCTGCATCCCCTGGAGGGAAAGAACGCTATGTCCTTACATGGAGGAAGGTGGAAGGGCAAGCTAACTGAGTTCTGCATGGACTCTTTTTTGAGAGCCTTAATCTCATTCGTGAGGGAGGAGCCCTCATGGCCTAATCACCTTACAATTTTTTTTCAAGTATATTTTATTTTAGATCCAGGGGGTACATATGCTTGTTTGTTATATGCGTATATTGCATACTAGTAGAGATGAATGAACATTGTACTGGATCGGTAATTTTCAACTTCCCCTCACACACTCTTCCCCTCTTTGGAGTCACTAGTGTCTGTGATTTCCAACTTTATGACCATGCATACCTATTGTTTAGCTCCCACTTATAAGTGAGAACATGCAGCATTTGATTTCTGTTTCTGAGTTAGTTCACTTAGTGTAATGGCCTTCAGTTCCATCCAAGCTGCTGCAAAGGACACTATTTCATTCTTTTTAGTGGCTGCATAGTGTTCCATTTTGTATGTATACCCCATTTTCTTTCTCCAGTCAACTGTTAATGGACAATTAGGTTGGTTCCATGAGTTTGCTATTGTGAATAGTGCTGTGATGAACATATGAGTACAGGTGTCTTTTTAATACAAATATTTCTTTTCCTTCTGGTAGAAACTCAGTAGTGGGATTACTAGGCTGAATGATAGGTCTATTTTTAGCTCTTTGAGAAATCTCTGTATTATTTTCCATAGTGATTGAACTAATTTACATTCTCACCAAAAATGTGTGTGTTTCCTTTTTTCTCCAGCCTTGCCAACACCTGTTATTTTTTGACTTTTTAGTAACATCCATTTTGATTGGTGTAGGATGATATCTCATTGTGGTTTCAATTTACATTTCTTTAATGATTAGTTATGGTGAGGATTTTTTTTTTTTTTTTTTTTTTTTGAGACAGAATATCACACTGTTGCCCAGGCTGGAGTGCAGTGGTGCATTCTCCGCTTACTGCAACTTCCACCTTCTGGGTTCAAGTGATTCTTCTGCCTCAGCCTTCCAAGTAGCTGGGATTACAGGTGCACATCACCACATCTGGCTAATTTTTATAATTTTAGTAGAGATGGGGTTTCACCATGTTGGTCATGCTGGTCTTGAACTCCTGACCTCAAGTGATCCACCTGCCTCTGCCTCCTAAAGTCCTGGGATTACGGGCGAGAGCCACTGTGCCTGGCTAGCATTTTTTCATGTGTTTGTTGTCTGCTTGCATGTCTTCTTTTTAGAAATGTTTGTTTATGTCTTTTGACCAACTTTTAATGGGTTTGTTTTTTCTTTTTGAATTGAGTTTCATGTACATTCTGAATATTCATCCTTTGTTGGGTGCATAATTTGCAAATATTTTCTCCCATTCTGTAGGTTGTCTGTTTACTCTGTTACTTCTTTTGTTGTGAAGAAGCTTTTTCATTTAATTAAGTTCCATTTGTCAATTTTTGTTTTTGTTCCATTTGTCAATTTTTGTTTTTGTTCCATTTGCTTTTGAGGTCTTCATAATAAATTCTTTGCCTAGGTCAATGGCCAGAAGAGTTTTTCTCAGGTTCCCTTTCAAGATTTTAATAGTGTCAGGTCTTACATTTGAATTTTAGTTTCAGGTCTTATGTTTAAGTCTTTAATTCATCTTGAGTTAATTTTTTGTTCATGGTGAGAGATAGAACTCCAATTTTATTCTTCTACATATGGCAATTCAAATTTCCCAGCACCTCTTATTGAATAGGGAGTCCTTTCCCTTTTAAAAGCCCCAGATCTTAATACTATTATATTGGCAGTGCTTGAATTTTGGAGGCGACTCATTCAAACCATAGCACATACTGTGAGCAAGTCAAATCCTGTAGCTGAAGAGATCACGAGAGCAGATTCCAGGTGAGATGCAGGCAAACAGTCCAAGAGCAAAGAGAGGAAGGAGGAAGTCAAAGTCAGGCAGGGGTCTCAGGGAAGGTTGGCAGCAAAGAGTCAGCAGGTTGGAGTCAGTCCCTGGTCTATTGTTTGTCTACTTATTGAGTTTTAGCTTTTTTTTGGAGACAAGGTCTTGCTCTGTCACCCAGACTGGAGTGTAGTGGTACAGTCACAGCTCACTGCAGCTTTGACCCCCTGGGGTCAAGCAATCCTCCTGCCTCAGCCTTCTGAGTAGCTGAGACTACAGGCATGAACCCCCATGCTTATATATTCTTTAAAATTTTTTTTGTAGAGATGGGATCTCTCTATGTTGCCCAGGCTGGTCTTGAACTCCTGGCCTCAGGTGATCCTCTCATCTTGGCCTCCCACAGCACTGGGATTATAGGCATGAGCCACTGTGCCTGGCCTTATTGAATTCTTTGTATATCCTGACTATGAATCCTTCATCTGATATATATGTTGTCATAGTTTGTGGCTTGCCTTTCATTTCTTTTTTTTTTTTTTACAATCAATATAAAGTCATTTTTATTTTTAAATTAGCAATAAAATAATCACATTTATATTTAAAAAATATAAACAACAACAACAACAACAAAACCCTTCACATGTTGTATTCCAAACTGTAAGCCCCAGGTCTCCATGTCAGAGGGGAGCAAAGGCCTTTGGTGATCTTGTCTCTTGTTGCTAGAACCCATGCACTGTCTGACATCATAGCCGTGGGCAAGAGAATATCCCCTTGGCTCTGTCTGAGTGCTGGATTGTGACCGGCAGTAAGTAGCCTTCGCAAAGGAAGCTAATGGATAGTGCCTCAATTAAGGGTGCTCACCCCATCCTAGAAAGCATTAAAGTCAAAGCTGAAAATATACATGGTACCCCAAATCAAGGAGACTGCCAGAGACCAGCGGGGGATCTAAGAGATTTTACCACTGGATTAGCACAGACTTGTGCTACACTTGAAGATTTCCTGGCGGCTGCTGCTGCTTACATGATAAGAATTGGGTAAGACAAAGAACCTGCCAAGCTCATTAACCCAGTATCAAGAAGAGGTCCTGTGTAGCCTCTGGTGTTCCCCAACTGACTCAGCCCTGCAGATGGGACATCCTGTAGGCCACGTAAATATCCAATTACTGAGGGACGTTCTCAGGACAAGCCTAGCACAGGCAGCATGTGGGGAAGGTTGTCAAAAAATTATACTTTCTGTCTGCTAAGCAGAAAAACTTAATTGGGATCAGTTTAGCTCACTCCAGAGTTCTCATTTTATTCTCCCAGTACTCATCCAGAAAACAAGTTTCTTGATGATATGGGAAAATCACATTTCCATAGTGATTCATTTGGAGGTAAGCAAATGTCCTTTACCCAATTTTTATCCTAGCTCAAAGTTGGCTTTTTTTTTTGGGGGGTCATAGTATCTTCCATTTTTATTTCCTACTTCCTGAGAGACACACACGTGTACAAACATCTCATACACAATTAGAATACATGTGGAACACATGAGTGAATATACCAGTGTCATGAAATATTTCCAGAGCTTAAGATTCTAGCACCTTGTCCCTTACCCAGTTTAAAATCCCTGATTATTTTTGGCCCCAAGGCAATAGCTTCACAAAGCATCACAGCAATTTCTAAGTCTCAGACATGGAAACAAATATTCCATACCCTCAGCCTTTTGCAAAGCATAACCTCAGATGACTGTATCATCCTGATCCCTCGAGTGAATATGAGAGACTACAACATACAGAAAAATCAAAGTTGCCCTCCAAGCTGAACAACTAAGAACTTAATTTAAGGCTGAATTTCAAACAGGTCAGCTCTTCAGACCAAAATGACATCTGCCAGTCCCTCATGTTTTCAGGACATAGAGACAACAAACAGGATTGGCATCCTGCCAGGTAGAAGACTCAGATGCAAGCCTTATTGTTGCCAAACTTAGAAGAATCCTTCTGCTTTGTTGAAGATACTTCCCTAAAAAAATACATTGCAATTTCTGGGAGAATACTCCATGAGGTAGAAAAATACAGCACCTTGGGAGGCTCTCCCAGGGGCTTTCCCAGGTGCAAGGCAAAATCTGACACAGGACAGGGAGGAAGGAAGCAGGGTGGGTTCACACAGTCCAGGAGAAAAGGTACTTGAGAGCCGGTGGGGCAGGAGGAGGCTCTGAGGAGAACTCAGGGTCGCATCAGGTAAATGGCATTCCCCCAGGGCTAGATTGTTAGCTGAGTGTCAGGTCCAAGGGTGGTCACAAGGAAACAAAGGAATGGGTTGCACTCGCTCTCAGGAAGGCCATTCAGACTCTATTCTCATCTGAAGACAAGGGTGGCCACACCAGGCTGATGTGAAATCAGTTTATTTCAGTGCAGCAGCCTCTTAGACCACTCTTATTTCAGCCCAACGGAAAGTCCAATAATCAATGCTAAAATGCCCAGCAACACAACTACTACCACAGTGATAATTATCCATTTCTTCCAGGCCTGACTCTGGTATTTCACAGCTTTTTTAGTTTCATCTCGTGCCTTCTCCACGTGGTCCACTGTGTGCATGACATTCAACTCTATGTTATTTAACATCTCACCCTGATTCTCCACCAGCATGGCGATGTCCATAAACATGTCGTGAAGCTCCTTGATGCTGCTCTCCAGCCTCACGATGTCCTTGTGCCGTCCCTCGATCTCACTGAGGGCTTGCTTGGAAATCTGTGAGTCAATGATCCCAGAAGTGAAGATGGCTGGGTTGCCACTCTCCAGCATCTCCTCCAGCTCCTCATCTGTTGTCTTTTTGCCGGTAATTTCGAGCTGCCGCTGGATTCGCCCTTTGCTGCGTTCTCAGATGTCCACTTGAGTTTCATTGTATTTGGTCATCACCTCCACAAACTTCCGAGAAAGGACAGAGTGCTGGGATTTCCACATCCGAAGGTCTGCCGATGACCTGACCTCATCTTCTTCAATATGCTTCTCCGTGCTCTTCTGTTTGTTGCGGATGTTGCTGGCCCTCTTCTTAATCTCAGTCGTGAGCTGCTCTAGGTCATCCTTGGTTTTTGGCTCTGGAATCAGTGCAGAGAGAATGATACTGTAGAGTTTCTTAGCCTCCTCCACATGTTCTGAGATCTTGTCAATGTTAAGCCGAGTTTCCTCAATCTCAGAAAAGAACTCATTCATAAAAGCTGTGTTGTCCATAGCAATCCCGACCTCATCAGTATCATCATCCTGCGTCAGCTGCTTGGCCTTCAGCTGCTCCGGCCGGTCCTTCATCCTGGAGCCCAGGCGCCGCAGGCAGGTAGCGCGGCCCAGGTGAGCGCGGCCCAGGTGAGCGCGGCCCAGGTGAGCGCGGCCCAGGTGAGCTGCCGGGAGCCGCGGCCAGGCCCGCCGGGGCGAAGGAGCTGGAGGCGCAGGGGGCGGCGGGCGGCGGCCTCGAGCCAGGAGGAGCGTCCGAGGCCACGGGAGGCTCCGCCGCGCCGCCCCCTCCGCCCCAACCGGCGCCGCACGCTCCAAATCCGACTCCCGGGCCGGCGCCGGCGCAGCCGCCTTTTCATTTCTTAACGGTGTCTTTTGAAGAGCAAAAGTGTTTAATTTTGATGAAGTTCAATTTATTTATTTATTTATTTTGAGCAGGTTTTAGCCATTGGGTTTGAACTTGGGCCACATGGTGGGGGCAGCCAATGTTAGATAAACCCAAATGTGAGATGATAGAATAAAGTTGCACTTTGGTCTCCTCTGAACCAAAAGCTAAAAGCTGCTTTTTGTTTACATTTTCTAGAAATGTATGGAAATGAAATCATATAGTATGTACTCCTTTTTAGTCTGGCTTCTGTAATTCACCATAAATGATTTGGAGATTCAGCCATGTTGTTGAAGTATCAATAGTTTGTTTTTTTTCTATGTTCTGAATTCATAGTAAGGACACAGATACATTAACTTAAAATGAATCAAATTGTGCCCTTTAAATATGTGTAGCTTATTGTATCAATTATACCTCAATAATGCTCTAAAATTAGTTCGTTAATTGGATGGAAATAGCTGTTCTGAGGTGGCTTACAATTTTGCGACCCAAAACAACTTCTAAATCAGAACCAAACGTTAATTTTCCTTAATTACATTTAAGTTCGGAAGAACCTTTTTAACTTTTTTTAATTAGAAAAGGGTATTTTATTAAAAAAAGGGATTGATAAAAGAGTATTTTTTATCAATCTGCTTTTTCTAGTGTAGTTGTCCTTAGATAAAGAAGGGGCACAATGAAAAAATTTTGTGATTTTATTGCAAAGTGCTGGTTTTATTTTTATATATTTTTAAAATTAGTGTCATATCTTTTACATCTGCAGTTAGCTAGAGCTGGAAACTTCAAGAATAACTTTGCACCTAAACACGTTGGCACTTAACCCTGCACTACCCACAGCAGCAGCTAAAATCCATATCTTCCCTTAGAGCAGAACCTTTATTTGGGAGTATTAGAAACACGTGCACACTGAGATCAGCTATACAATCTACACCTGTTCAAAAAGAGGGCCGATCTCTGAAAACTAGGATTGGACAATCGTAAAAGAAATGTCCCATCTTCTGCTTCTCAAAAGGAGTCAATATGCAGCCAAAAAAAAAAAAAAAAAAAAAAAAAAAATGACCTTGGATGACCTTGCCTTGAGTGTTTCCAGTCTAACCTATTGGTTTATTGGGTTAGATAATTTTTAATAGTGTTTCCTATAATGTGCTTCCAGAATCATTTGCTAGAAACCATTTTGCGGCTCACCCTTAACCTACCAAATGCGGCTATATTTTTGTTCCAAATGTTAAATATTTAATCAACTCTAAGGTGAAACCCAAATGTAATTCATTAAGCAACTTGGTGTTAAGTCAAATGTGACGGACATGAAAAATGCTTTTTCATTAGTGTCCATTGGCTTTGTTGGTTCAAGAATTCTCGCTGATGGAATGAATAGCAAAATTATTCTCTGTTCAAGCAAACTGAATGTATATGAGTAAAAATAAAATAAAACAAGCCAGGAGGCTTTCCAATTGCTTTTTACTAATTGTGATGTATTGATTTTCTATGCTGCATTAATGTCTACGAAGCTCTCCTTTGGCTAATCCAAAAGATGAGAATTTAATGAAAAATTTTATTTCAAAGTATGCATAAAAGGTTGGAGAAAGGCCCACAGGCACGTGAGTGTGCACATACACACACAAAGGTGTACATAGAACTTGGAGAAAAAGACACACATGGTGCAATTTTCATATGGAGGCAGTGGTAGAGACCACCATCAAAGAATCTTTTGTATACTGTCTTATTTTACTTTTTTCCCTTGACTATAGGTCTTGAGAAATCAATCTTTCAAAAAAAATAACAATAACTCTTTATTTTTTGAGACAGGGTCTCACTCTGTCACCCAGGCTGGAGTGCAGTGGCATGTTTATGACTCACTGCAGCTTCAACCTCATGGGCTCAACTGATCCTCCCACCTCAGTGTCCTCAGTAGGTATGACTACAGGCATGTGTGAACATGCCTGGTTAATTAAAAAAAATATTTTATTGTAGAAAAGAGACCAGCCCAGGCTGGTCTCAAACTTCTGTGCTCAATGAATGATTCTCCCACCTCAGCCTCCCAAAGGATTGGGATGACTGGCATGAGTCAGTGTCCAGCCCTAAAATCTTATTTTTTAAATAATAAGGATTTGTCTTTCCTATTTTTCTATTAGTCAGACTTAGGAAAAAACCCTAACAAATATTAAACATAGTCACACTGAAACTAAAATCAGTTAAAAAAAAAAACAAGGGAAGGAAGGAAGGAAAGAAGGAAGAAAGGAAGGAATCAAGCATTGTCAGAGCATGTTCTATGCCCTGGAACATCATTGATGATTTACTCAGTAATAACCAGTCTTTAGCAGTTTAGAGGGCATTGTTGCCCTTACGTTGACATCCTAAAATTCAATCACTGTGGGCTTGGTTAACGAAGTTCAGCATTCCGTGGAATCTGACTGTCTTCTGATGGTGACTGTTGCAGTAGGTTTCCATCTTCAATCTTCAGGGAAAGGCACACTTTTTTCTCTTGTACTGCCTTCCGGAAGAACATGTCCTCCTCTTTAATTTCCTAGAGCAGGGGTTGGCAAACTCTAATCTATGGTTCACATCTGGTCCTCTGCCTGTTTTTGTATGGCCTGTGAGCTAAGAATGAATTTTACATTTTTAAACGGTTGAAAAAAGTCCAAAGATGAATAATATTTTATTGCATGTAAAATTATATTAAATTAAAATTTCAGTGTATATAAAGTTTTATTGGAGCACAGCCACACTCATTCATTTACATATTTATGGATGCTTTTCTGCAACAGAGTTAAGTGGTTGTGACAGAGACAGCATGGGCATAAAGCCTAGAATATTTACTATCCAGCCCTTTACAGAAAATGTTTGCTGAATTTTGTCCTAGCTCCTTGCAGATATTTTACTGAAGATTGGTAATAAGGAAAGAGAAGTAAAACATGCAGAATTTACAATTCTGGCACAGTCTCAGGGCCTTTCACCAGAGTGGCTTCTTGTTTCTTTCGAGAACTGTGTCACTGTGGCCAGGAGTAGACAATATCAAATGTATTGCCCTAAGTCCTTGCCCCAGAAGGACCTCTTCGCAGGATGGCTAAGAATGAAAATATTGTTTCACTTTAAGAAAACTCTACTCTCATCTGTGGGAATGTAGTTGGGACCTGAGATCCCTCCAAGACAATTATACAATAAACTCATATCCCTCCTTATCTATAGATTTGCTTTCTGCAATTTCAGTTACTGGTGGTTTCAGTTACCAGAGGTCAACTGCGTCAGAAAGCATTATATAAAATAAGATATTTTGAAACTCACACACACAAGCACACACACCCCATTTACCTTTTTTTTTTTTTTTTTTTTTTTTAAGTGAGACAGAGTCTTGCTGTGTCACCCAGGCTGGAGTGCAGTGGTGCGATCTTAGCTTATTGCAACCTCCGACTCCTGGGTTTAATATTCATGTTTCTCAGCCTCCCATGTAGCTGGGATTACAAGCATGTTTAACCATGTCAGGCTAATTTTTGTATTTTTAGTAGAGGTGAGATTTCGTTGTGTTGGCCAGGCTGGCTTCAAACTCCTGGCCTCAGTGATCCATCTGTCTCAGCCTCCCAAAGTGCTGGGATTGAAGGCATGAGCCACCACGCCTGTCCTACAAAACATTTAATACTGTATATAATTGTTGTATTTTATTATTAGTTATAATTGTTATAACAATTGTTATAACAATTAGTTATAATTATATTATATAACAGTTATAATTGTTCTATTTTATTATTAGTCATTATTGTTAATCTTTTGCTGTGCCTAGTTTATAAATTAAACTTTATCATATATATGTATGTATAGGAATAAAACATAGTATATACAGTGTATAGGGTTTGGTACTATGTATGGTTTCAGGCATCTGCTGTGCTTGTTAAAACGCATTCCCCATGGATAAAGGGAGTGATATGATCTGGCTCTATGTCTCCACCCAAATCTCATCTCGAATTGTAACCCCCAAGTGTTGAGGGAGGGACCTGGTGGTAGGTGATTGGATCAAGGGGGCAGATTTCCCCCTTGCTGTTCTCATGACGGTGAGTTCTCACGAGATCTGGTTGTTTGATGGGTGTCTGGTGCTTCCCCCTTCGTTCTCTCTCTCTCTCTCTCCTGCTGCCTTGTGAAGAGAGTACCTGGTTCCCGTTCTCCTTCTACCATGATTGTAAGTTTCCTGAGGCCTCCTCAGGCACATGCAATGGTGAGTTAATTACACCTCTTTTCCTTATAAATTACCCAGTCTCAGGTATTTTTTTTTAAAATAGCAGTGTGAAAATGGATGAATACAGGGGGACTACTGTGTAGTCCCCAAAGTCTAGTTTATTCAATCTTGTGGTCTAGTTGAGATTGAGTAAAATTAAGCACCACTTTTAAAAAATTTTGGTGTCTTCAAATAAAGGGATCAACAATCTTGTTTATAGTCACACCCAAGGTTACTCTTAACCAGCATGTTCATCTGAAGAACAGGGATTATAACATTCACCTCATTGAGTTTCTCATAACCACACTGAGGTGTTAAATACACTTGCCTGAGGTTGCATAGACTACAAATGTTAGAGTTGGAATCTGAAGCTAATTCTTTCAATCCCAAACTTTCTCTTTTGGGAGTTTCTTCATGAGTAAATGTATGATTTCCACTGAAGTTTTGGAAACTTTTCTGAGCTTGTAGATTTCCATATAATAGCATATGGGACCCTTGGCAGGTGCTCACAAGCTCGCCCTCTGGAACCATAGAGATGTGTGTTTGAATCACCGTTTTGTCACTTACTAAATGAGGAATGTCTCTTCAGATGTCTCTTGACATCTAGGAGGATATCATCCATAAAGTTAAAGGGCATACAAATGTAAAGCTTTTGTTAGGCTGACACTCAGCAAGCGTTCTATCACTATTGGCTATTATTACTTTCTAACTGGACAAAAATGGAACTCCCATGTCATAATAGCTTACTCTTCCCACTGTGAAACATCAATTTCTCAAATCTTATTTCAGGCTTAACTTTTTTTTTTTTTTTTTTAAAGCTCGGATGTACACTGTTGAATTCCCCTTGAATTTTGCTGCCAGCTTTTGAGAGCCTTCAAATGCATTTGAAGGTTGCACTGGGGAAGGGGCACTTGGGAGATATCATTGTAGCAACCACTGGTGGTTTTTGACAAGGTCTTGAGAATTGATGATGTTCAGGGACAAGGGGACTTCAAATGCTCTTCATGATCCATTAGGCATGGATCATTTACATGGCTCAGAAGTACACAGAGACATTTGTAGAAATCTGTACTAGCAGCAGCCTACAATGAGCCCATTCTTGTCACCACAGACTCTTAACATCTCCGTTCTAAGAATTGCAGTGGTGGCTGACACTTCATTTCAAAGAACAGGCTAAACACACTGTTCTTTATGAAGACGTTAGCAGATGTACTTTTAAAGTTTTAAAATGTTTCTGAGTGGGACAGCTATGTAAAAAAGGCACTGTGTGTCTTAATGTGCTAAGCATATTAAGAAGTGAGATACATTCTGTTAATTTCCTAATGTTAATTTCTTTCTCTCCTTCCTTCCTTCCTTCCTTTGTTCCTTCCTTCCTTCTTCTCTCTCTCCCTCCCTCCCTCCCTTCCTCCCTTCCTAGACAAGAGTCTCATTCTGTCACCCAGGCTAGAGTGCAGTGGTATGATCTCAGCTCACTGAAACCTCCGCTTCTGGGTTTCAGTGATTTTCATGCCTCAGCCTCCTGGGATTACAGGCATGTGCTAATTTTTGTATGTTCAGTAGAGACAGGGTTTCGCCATTTTGGCCAGGATGGTCTTGAACTCCTGGCCTCAAGTGTTCCACTCGCCTCAACCTCCCAAAGTGCTGGTATTACAGGGGTGAGCCACCATGCCTGGCCACATTCTGTTAATTTCTTAAATGTTAAATTTCATATTTTTACAAAGTTCTACATAAATATCTACATCTATATCCACATACATAAGTATTAATTTATCAATAAGGTCTGTTTTTACCATACCACATTGGATCAACAGTACATCTAGAAATCATGTAAAGATATCCTAGTACTATTTTTCAACCATTCCTCTCAAGTGGAGTTATTTTCATATAGTTTTCTACTTGAGCAATTTCCTATGATAAACTCTAGATGGGGTTCTCATTCTATCTCAAAATATATGTGAAGGGGAAAACATAAGAGGGGAATGTTGAGAATGGGATGAAAAACTCATTTACTTTCTTAACTGATAACTTTAGTCAGTCAGCCAGATTGTTGGTTACTGTTCTTAGAATGGAGTCAGCTCCAAAAGGAAGCTTTTTGTATCTTGTCTGTCAAATTGTCAAGAAAGAAGTCAACAGATAGCTTATGAAGACTTCCTTTATTTCATTGTTTTCTTCATTTAGTGGGACCAAATTTCATGAATGATAGAGTGTTTGCATTTTATGAGCAATGCTACCATACTGTCTTTCAGACCTCAATGTTTAATTGGTTCTAGTGCTGTGAGTCATTAGCTTGAACTCTTTAGGTCTGGTTTGGATAGTTAATATTTCTCTTTCTTTGTATTTTGACTGAAGTAAAACGTCTCTGAATATAGAACCCTTTAGTCCCATAGGCAAGTGCTAATGACTCCAGCATTTTTTCCCCCTAGATTTACATTGCTTTGATACAAGGGGCTGGGGCTTGGTATGAGGGTAAATGTGGTGCAGGCATTTAAAATTCACCAGGACCAATGTTAGATGACCTCTTGCTCAGCCTGACCCACTGGAACCTGTTTTACTTCTTCCTCAAATTGCCCCCCTTTTATTTTTCAACTACATATCCACACCACCACCTCAATGTCATACTGTTAATAATTCATCTTTGACATCTCTCTTTTCTTACTCTTTGCCTGTAATCTAATGACAAATCCTGTCATTTCTAGTTCTGAAATATTTCTCCATCTCATTATCACCCCCTTGGTTTAAGACACTGTCATCTTCTCTACTTCAATGGCCTGTTTCCCCCAATTACACTATTTTAACTTCTACGTCATTTTCTATACTGCATTCAGATGGACCAATGCAATAATCACTTTTGCTCATTTTTGCTGTGAACACTGCTGAAAAGCCTTCAAGAGCTTCTTAACACCATTGAAACAAAAACCCCAATCCCCAGCTTGACACAGGAGACCCCCATGGTCTGGCCTCCACCTGTTTCTGCAGACTCACTTCGTGCCCCATCAACTCATTGTATTCCACAGTGGTCTTCTCTCAGTATTTTATTTTGAGACAGGGTCTTGCTCTGTCATCCAGGCTGGAGTGCAGTGGTGCAATCACAGCTTACTGCAGCCTTGACCTCATCTTGGGTTCAAGCGGTCCTCTGGCCTCAGCCTCCAGAGTAGCTGGGGCCGCAGGCACATACTACCACACCTGACTAATTTTTTCTTTTTTTTTTTTTGTAGATCTGGGGTCTTGCTATGTTGCCCAGGCTTGTTTTGAACTCCTAGACTCAAGCAACCCTCCCACCTCAGCCTCCCAAAGTGCTGGGATTACAGGTGTTAATCACTGGACTTTGCCTCCATCTTTTTAACTTGCCAGATTTCTCTAACTCTTCCCTGCATGCTTTTCTGGAACACGCCAACTCAAATTTTAGGTCTCAGGATCTGAGAGGCCCCCTGTAACTTCTCTGCACCTCGGCTACACTCCCAGGTAAAGTAGGTTTCCCTTGTTTACTATCCCAACAGCGGTTATTTTTCTTCACTTGGCCTCTTCTCCACTGTTGTTGTGCATTTGTTAGAGAATTTTTGGATGTCTTTTTCCTGCTAGTTGGGGCTCCATGAGGAAAACACCACAGGGTATCAGAATTATAAAATCAATCCCCCTTTTTCCCTCAAAATTTCAGTACCTCTCTTTCGTCTTTTCCTAGCTTATCACCTTCCTGTTTATTTCACTGAAACAAGCTGAAGCAATCGGAAGAAAATCGCTCCAGCTTCCCCGTGATAAATCACCCAAATGCCTACATCTTCTGCCAATCCCTCTTTCATAGAGGAGGAAATGTCCAGCTCTTACCTGTTTCTCTTCCTCACACACCTCAGAAACTAGACCTCATACCTGTCTGTTACCTGCTTGAGAACTTCGAGCCTGCATTCACTCCTTTCTCTTCTGAATCATCCATTTTCTTCTTTTTGCCAGATTTATCTCATCAGTATAAACACATGACCTCATATATTTCACCTTCTAAAAGTCCTCACTGGGTGTGGTGGCTCATGCTTGTAATCTCAGCACATTGGGAGGCCAAGGCAGGAGGATTGCTTGAGCCCAGGAGTTAGAGGCCAGCCTGCGCAACATGGAGAAGCCTCATCTCTACAAAAAATTACCAAAATTAGCCAGGCATGGTGACATGTGCCTGTAGTCTCAGTTACTCGGGAGGCTGAGGTGGGAGGATCCATTGAGCCCAGGAGGTTGAGGTTGCAGTGAGCTATGATCATGCCACTGCACTCCAGCCTGCATGACAGAGCAAGACCTTGTCTCAAAAAAAAAAGTTCTGCTTCAGACATTGTCAACTTGTGCATTTTTCTTTATTGCAAACTTCTTAAAAGTACCTGTATCCCCTATTTATACATTTTCACTGTACTTCCTCTACTCCATTCATTTCTGCCCTCCCTACCTCCTGAAACTTCATTTGTCATGGTTATTGGTGCCTTTATCTTGCTGGTATCATTGGCCACTTCTTAAAGTTCATCTTTTTCAGCCTTTGAGCAGTTTTTGGAATGGTTGACTATCCCTTTCTTGTTGAAACATTTTATTTCCCCCCCAACATAATTTTTTTCCAACTTTTATTTTAGAATCAGAGGGTACATGTGCAGGTTTGCTACAAAGGTAAAATGCCTGATGCTGAGGTTTTGGGTGTGAATGAATCTATCACCCAGGCAGTGAGCATAGCATCCAATAGGTAGTTTTTTAGCCCTTGCCTTCCTCTGTCTCTCCTCCTTCTAGTAGTCCTGGGTGTCTATCATTGCCATCTTTAGGTCCCCGAGAACCCAATATTTAACTCCCATGTATAAGTGAGAACATGCAGTATTTGGTTTTCTGTTTCTGCATTACTTCACTTAGGATAATGCCTCCCAGCTCTGTCCACATTGCTGCAAGTAACATGACTTCATTCCTTTTTATGGCTGTGTAGTATTTCATGGTGTATGTGTACCACATTTTCTTTATGCAATCCACTGTTGATGGACATCTGGTTGATTCCATGTCTTTGCCATTGTGAATAGTACTGCAGTGAACATATGGGTGCATGTGTCTTTTTGGTGAAATGACTTGCTGTTTTTTGGGTATATACCCAGTAATGAGATTGCTGGGTCAGATGATAGTTCAACTGTTAGTTCTTTGGGAATTCTGCAAACTGCTCTTCACAGTGGTTGGACAAATTAAATTCTTCCCAACAGTGTGTAAGTATTCCCTCTTCTTTACAGCCTCACTGACATCTGTTATTTTTTTGACTTTTTTTTCTTTTTTTGACAGAGTCTTGCTCTGTCGCCCAAGCTGGAGTGCAGTGGTACAATCTCGGCTCACTGCAACCTCTGCCTCCTGGGTTCAAGCAGTTCTCTGCCTCAGCCTCCCGAGTAGCTGGGATTACAGACATCTGTCACCACGCCTGGGTCATTTTTGTATTTTTAGTAGAGATGGGGTTTCACTATCTTGGCCAGGCTGGTCTTGAACTCCTGACCTTATGATCCACCCGCCTTGGTCTCCCAAAGTGCTGGGATTACAGGCATGAGCCATCATGCCTGGCCTTGACTTTTTAATAAAAGCCATTCTGACTAGCGTGAGATAGCATGACACTGTGGTTTTGATTTGCATTTATCTGATGATTAGTGATGATGAGCATTTTGTGTCTATTCATGTCCTTTGCCCACTTTTTGATTCAGTTGTTTGTTTTTAAGACACCCCACACTCCTGTTTTTCTTCCTACACCATAGGCTCCTTCTAAATTTCACTTTCAGCCTGTCCTGTTCCCTCTACATTGGATCAGATTAGCGCTTAGACCTCATGCATCTTTTCCTTCCTTCTTTAGCCTAGATGATATAGTTTGACTTCAAGGCTTTATTTAATTCTCATCTACACCCTGAGGTTTTCCAATTGTACATACCATTGGACCTCCCCTGACTTAGAGGATGTGCATATGATTGAGTAAAAGATGATGTTTCTCTTTTCACAGAGAAGATGCAACAAGCCCAAATAAGAGTACTCGAAGGATTGTCACCTTTAGTTCTGATCATCTTGTGCCACTCTCATCAATTTCCTTCTTTGTGGTTAAAAAGATGTTCGTTTTAAGGACTTGAAATGCACAGACTGTTTTGGTTGGTATGCAGAGTGTATTTTACATATAAATGTCCCTCCTAAAAGGTCCTCCTATGAGCTACATTGGAATGACACTACTGGTGCCAAAACTTCAAACAATTTTATGGAAGGTTTGAATTAAGAGTAGGAAATGAAAGCTGCTCATAGCAAATTGGCTTCTCTGCCTTCCCAGGAGTCAATTTCTACTTTCCAACAGTTAAGAAAATCATGAGTATTACTTTTTTGGTTATTAAATGTATGAATGACACTAGAATTTTAGGTTGTGTTTTAGGGAGGTTTGTGATTTAAAGCCTCAGATACTAAGATGTGCATGGTTGTTTCAAATGAATAAAATATTTGAAGAAGTATTTATCTCCTGGGAAAATAGGTCAATTAGTATATGTGAAAACACAATATGGCCAGGTTTTTGTGGCTCATCTATAAGATTGATTGAGGTGCCTCCTCTTCTTTTATTATGTGGTAAATTTTTACAGGTTGTTTAGATTTGTCCTTTTCAAACTTCAGTGGTGATGTCTGCAGTGGTTTAAAATATTAGTGATTCATAGGGATGCTAAATTTCAGGTGTTAAACAGGGCACATTGTCCCTAAGTGTCTGTTTTAACTGACAGTAATGAAGGGAAATATTTTTTCTATTAAAGCAGGTATGATAATATTACTAAGCTAACCTTTACTGATATACAATACTTAAAGGGCATTTTACACTTAAGGTAATTAAGCAATTACCTGACTTCCCTGATTCTCTCCCAGCCCCAGGGCTATTCGCTTACCCTTCCCTGGAGTTAGAACTACATTGATGAGAAATTTGGACAGCACATATACTTTGGTGGAGGGGGGCACATAAGCAATATCATGTTTATTTCTTTTTTTTCAATTTTTTTTTTTTTGAGACAGAGTCTCACTTGTCACCCAGGCTGGAGTGCAGTGGCGTGATCTTGGCTCACTGCAACCTCTGCCTCCCAGGTTCAAGCAATTTTCCTGCCTTAGTCTCCCTAGTAGCTGGGACTACAGGCATGTGCCACCACATCCAGATAATTTTTGTATTTTTAGTGGAGACGGGGTTTCACCATGTTGGCCAGGTTGGTCTTGAACTCCTGACCTCAGATGATCCATCCGCTTCGGCCTCCCAAAGTGCTGGGATTATAGGCATGAGCCACCGCACTCAGCCTCATGTTTATTTTTAATAGCCTCCAAGCTCCCCCAAATGTGGGACTATGCCTTCCTTTATTTCATAGCCCAACAAGCAGCACAGTGCTTGGTACCAAGACAGAAGTCTAATAAAACTTATTGACTGGAACTAAACCAGATAGAATATAGAAATATCAAAAATAATCTGTAAGGCAATAACAGAATATCTGCAAACATAGAAAGGTTCATTGTTCTCTGGAAAAAGAACTTTCCTGGTTCTTACATGGGGCAGTGGCTGGTTGGACTTAAGAGCTGGAATTTGGGAATCACTGGCATGGACAGGGATTGACAAGGCCATTCTGGGGCTACTGTCAGAGCATCATTAGAGCATTGCTAGAAACTTAGGGCACAATGATTTGATGTGCATTCACAGACTCAAATATGATGGGCTAATTGCAATAGAAGGTGACCTGCATTTACAACCAGATAGACAGATCTTGATATATTCACATTGCACAGCAATGAGAGTGAACAAACTACAGTTAGAACAGTATAGATGAATCTCATGAATTTAGGGATCACTCTTTGTGATTCTGTTTATATAAACTTCTGAAAAAGAAAAAAAGAGAAGCAGACTGAATGCATGATATTAGAAGTCACTCTGATTGGTATACTAGTTACCCTTGCCTGGGTAATTTGTTCGATGCACAAGGGGACTTTGGGAACTGTGGCAATGCTTTGTTCTTTGGGTGCTGTCTATGCAGAAATGTTTATTTTGTGAAAAGTTTATCAATTTGTACAAGTAGAATTTGTGCACTTTTCTATATGTATGTTATACATCAATAAAAATTTAAAACAAACTGGGTGCGGTGGCTCATGCCTGTAATCCCTGAACTTTGGGAGCCTGAGGTGGGTGGATCACAAGGTCAGGAGATTGAGAACATCCTGGCAAACACGGTGGAACCCTGTCTCTACTAAAAATGCAAAAAATTAGCCAGGCGTGGTGGCATGTGCCTGTAGTCCCAGCTACTTGGGAGGCTGAGGCAGGAGAATCGCTTGAACCTGGGGAGGCAGAGGTTGCACTGAGCCAAGATAGTGCCACTGCACTCCAGCTTGGGTGACAGAGTGAGACTCAATCTGAAAAAAGAAGTTAAAACAACCAACTTAAATAAAATGTGAGCATTAGCAAGATAACACCTAGGATTGCTAGAATCTGCCAAGAAGTACCGAGATAGCATCATAGTGAAGACTGACTTGAGAAGGACAAGGATCTGAGAATAAATAGGCTGAGGTTATTTCAGTTCACTTACACCTGAAACTCCTGAGTTTTATCCTTTTTCATCAAGCTCTAAAGATTCTGTATATCAGGCCAATAATAGGGGCTAGGCTATTAGAGGGACACATTCGTGAGGAGGCTTTAAAAGTAATTTGGAACTTCCAACCTGAGAAAGCAGCAATGCAGTTTTAGTTTTTTCTCTCTTTTTTTGGCATATTCAGCAGGAAGAGCTACAGGTCTGGAGGTGGCTTTGGGACTCCTTCCTTTGCTCTACTGAGTTTCCAGGAATATCAGGAATTGCTGCTGTTGTTGAGAAATCATTTTAAGAATAGTACAAAATCCTGGTAATAATTGAAAAGAATTCAAAGGTATTTATACTGGGGTCTTATTTCAGGTTCTGCCCAAGTTGCTGTAGGTGGAAGATGAATGTTGATCCCTTTATTTCTTTTATTTTTAGCCAAATGAATTAGAATCAAACCCTCTTCTTATACGCTAGGTGACATTCAAGGAACTATACTTTTTCCCATCCTTAACATGGGGTCAAAATAATGTAGAATTTGTGATATTGGTGTGGGGCCAGTTAGAAAAATTATGTTATTAGACAAAAACTATCCTACCTCATGCTGTAATTCTGTTTACATTAAAAAGAAAAAAGAGGCCTGGCACAGTGGCTTAGGTCTGTAATCCCAGCACTTTTGGAGGCTGATGAGGCCAGTAGTTCAAGATCAGCTTGGCCAACATAACAAAACCTCATCTCTACTAAGTACACTAAAAATTATCTGGGCATGGTGCATGCGTGTAATCCCAGCTACTCAGGAGGCTGAGGCATAAGAATTGCTTGAACCCGGGAGGCAAAGGTTGTAGTGAGCCAAGATTGCACCACTGCATTCCAGCCTGGGTGACAGAGCGCAACTGTGTCTCAAAACAAACAAACAAACAAACAAACAAACAAACAAACAAACGACCCTTCCTATTCTGTGTGTGTGTATGCTTGTATGCAAGCTCACTGTGTGTTATGTGACCTGCCATGGAAATGCCAAAAGAAGTTGTATATAAGAGATAATGAATTTCAGCTCATATTTTTTAATTTTAAAATTTTAATTGTGATAAATACACATACTGTAAAATTTATAATCTTAACCATTGAAAACATTTTTAATTTTTTAGAGATAGGGTCTTGCTATGTTTCCCAGACTGGTCCCGAATTCCTGGGCTCAAGTGATCCTTCTGCCTCAACCTCCCAAAGTGCTGGGATTACAGGCATGAGCTGCAGAGCCCGGCCAGTCTTAACTACTTTTAAGTGTATAGTCCAATAGTGTTACATATATTCACATTGTTATGCAACCAATCTCCAGAACCTTCATCTTACAAAACAGCAATTCTATAACCATTAAACAGCTTCCCACCTTCCACTCCTTCCACTGGGGAAACCACCATTCTATTTTCTTTTTCTATGAGTTTGATAACTCTAGACGCTTCATATTAGTGGAACCATACAATAAAGCTTTGTCTTAACTTTTCATCCTGTGCCTGGCTAGACCAAGACTATGGCTAAAATAATTTTACTGCATATAGCTTAAAGCTGAATGAGCCATCCTGTAAATTATAGCAGAAGACACAAGCAGTCAAGACCACAGGTGAAAACTAAATGTGATGATCAGATGGCCCATAGTAACCATGCCTCAGATATAGTGTTAATATCTTATTGAATCTTTGACCTACATTTGCAATGGAAAAGGAGATCTAGGATAAGCAGAAACTCCAGCTAGAAAGCTTGATGGCATCACCCAACATTCATGCCCCTACCCCAAATGGAAGAGTTGGGCAGAGGCACTAGTCCCAGAGTGCGCAGATGTAGGCACTTATTGAGTGCCTAGGTTACATTGGGTTCTTTTTCATACAAGCCATTTGATTTTAATACTCATGAAGTTGGTTATAGTTGTACCTGTTTTACAGACAGGAAACTAAAACTAAGACAGTTAACTGTCTTCTTCAGGATCCCAAAGTTAATCAATGACAGAGATGGTGTTTGACCTTGATTTCATTCTACCCTTCTTTACTTTCTGCTATGCAGCAGTAGCGGTGGTAATATATTCATGATCCTTATATTAGGGATGATCAAACTGAGTTAAGTTAGGCTAAGCAATTCTTTAAAAATTACACATTTAGCAAGTGATAGAAATAGGAGTTGAAGTCAGGACATTATTAAAAATAAGCTGCAAGCCCTTCCAAGATTTGGGACTATCTTTACACAAAGGTTTGCAGAATTCTAGAAGTTAAAAAAGATATTAGTATGTGGGAAGTTTGCATGTGCAGGAATGATACTGGTGTGGTGACATAGAGCAATGCCTTCTTCAGAGGAAATGAAGGTCGGGGGGTCATTTCATGGAAGCCCTTGAATGATCCACCTAAGAATTGGTTCTTAATTTGGTAGGCAATCAGAGGGTTTTGAAGAACCTTGATGGAAGGTGATCAGAGCTTGTGCTTTTAGAAAAATCAATGCATACATTAGAAGGTGAAGCAACTGAATGTAAGCATTCTCTCTGAACACTAAAATTGGAATGACTTTATTGCTTCTCTGTATTCCCTTGACCTTTCCCCAATATCAGTTGGGAAACCTTTTGTTATTTAAAATTTAATACAAGACTTTTTTTCCCAAAGACATTTGAATAGTAAGACTGAGATCTTAAACTTTTGTATATATACAAAAGAAGACATTTTAATACTAAGTCAGTAAGTCAGTACATAGAGTTTCAGTGATGAAGACTGAAATGTGAAATTCTACATGTTGTTTCTTAGTTGACTTTTAAATGGATGAAATGATAATGATGTTGCAATGAAGCTTATAACACACACACACACGCACACACACACACACTCACACACACACACACACATATGGGATTCAGAACCATGGGCTATTTTCTTTTACTTTCGTCAAATGCTTTTCAGTAACACTAGAGGTCACTAAGACCCTGTATTTAATTTAGTTTTGCCGTGGTTCATCTTTATTTAAGCTACATCTGAATTCCTGTTGTGGACTTGTGTTTCTCTTTATGAATTATACAGCTCGCCTCTCTTAACCTGCTAATGTTAGTTTGTAACATTCCCTATTACACTGATAGTTTAATTGACAAATTAACTTGTGCTAGTTTGCCAGATACTGGCACAAATGAGATTTTTCTTCATCTCCTCAATGGTTGATGTCAGCAATAGAGAGGCAGGTTGATTAGATGCAGAATGGTTCTAATTTCAGAAAAATCAATGCTATAACCTTTGTGTTCAGACTGCATTTCTTCAAACATTTTATGTTCAGTTACTTAAAATCAGCTTTAATTTTTGTTTTCAGTCTATTTTTAACTTTTTTAGTCTTCTGTAGACATATACTCAAAACATTAGTTTATTCTTTATACTAATTATGTCATCTATATAGTTAACAATCTTTTATTAAATACATACCATATTCAAGAAACTAAGCCAGGCACTGAGAACACAGAGCTGAGTGATGCTAAAAATGGTCCAATAGAGTTTTATTAACATTCCCCTAAACTCTAAGATGTTGTGAGGTTGGGAATTGACTTACTTGAATTCGTGAAGTATAAATTTAGTAAACTCTAGGGAAAAGAGGTGACCATCTTCTTTTGTTTCTTATAATTTTCTTTCTCCCTCCTTACTCCTTCCAGCAGGTACACTGGTGGGCACCTGCCTTGGGTCTCCATGTAGCTAGCACGTAAAAGATAGCTGTAATTGATTTTTTCAGTCACCTGAACCTGTTGTGACTGCTAAGGTATTGGCCACCCAAGGACTTCCTCAAACAGAATAGTTTCATACAATTTTCACAAGGTACTTGATTGATAGAGTTTTATTATGAACATAAGGCTGTTTTCTGAATGTGACCAAAGGAAAAAAAAGGCAGTCTTTGCTTTTCCTTTAGTTTCCTTCATGAAAACTCCTTACGAATGTGAAAATCACAAATGGTCGAGAGGAGTGATCCCCCAATGTTAGTGTAATTCAGAATCAACTGGAGGACTTTTAAAGGCACACATTTCTGGGCTGTGTCCTGAGAGTTTCTTGCTCAGTAGTTCTGGAATGAAGCCTGAGAATATGTATTTCTAATAATCTCCCAGGTAGTGCTGAAACTGTTAGTCCTGGGACTCCTGTTTATGAACTACTGGCCTAGAGGGTAGAGCACCATGCTTGGAGTTGGGAGACGGCTTCTAGCTTCAGTTTTGCACAAACTAGTTAGGTAAAAATGAACAAGTGATTAATCCTTATGTGACATTAATATTTTATTCAAGTTTGCTTATAACTCCATTTTGGTCATTTCAAAAAATTGCAACCTAACATTTATCAGAGTTGTTTTTTTCTCATTTCTCCTCCTTATTTCTCCCTTTTCTTCTGGCTCTACCCTAATCTACTTGGAGTTCCCTGAAGATGCTACACTTTTGTGTGATTCCTTACTATTGTTTAAGCTGTGCTCTAGAACTGTCTCCTCCCTTCGATTAGCTTATGAACTCCTATTCATCCTTCATGTACCAGTTTAACCATCATAACTGAGAAGGTTTACTTAACTTGTCCCTACCTCCAGCTCCCCTTAGTAGAGCTGGTTATTACTTTTAAAGTCTTCTTATGTTACCTTTAACATAATATATATCATATTAATATAGGGCTCTTTTTGGTTTATTGGACAACTGCTTCCCTTGAGATAGAGCTTTGTTTATCTTTTTGTCTCTATTACCTAGTACTTTCTAGTACAAAGCTGGTTGACATTCAGTAAGTGTCTAGTACATGATTAAATCTATGTATGTTTCTGCTTTCCTTTCTATATCATGAATTTCTAGATGGACTTCTTCATCATTTTTGCTTTTTTGAGAAATTTGTCTCTTTCCACGTTATAGTTCAATTTTAATGAATGTTAAATTGCATACAAAATGAAAGGGTTAGAATGAGAAGAACTTATACGTCTTTTAGTTAAAGTGTCTCCAGAGTCTAAGTGCAATACTGACTTTTTATTTTTTTATTGTGCAGTTATTATAATTGAATCTGATTTTAATAATAATATTTAACATTTAGAAGTGCTTTTCTGCCATGGACTGCACTAGACACATTTTTGGGATTTTTGCCATTTTCACAAGCTAAAATAAGAGTTTCCTAGTTACATGTGTTTTATAGAATAAAATACTGAGGTTCAACAAGGCAAAGTCACATGCTTAGTGAGAAACCTGGGATTCATATTTATTAGGCTATTATATTAAACATAATTTTGAGAGGAGAAAAACATTTAACCAATTAATTTGAGTTGACAAGCACATGTCAACATTTAATGTAATATTCACAAAGCCAATGAAAGCAGGATTCAGTAAATATTCTTGTCCCAGAAATAAGATGGAAACAAGTTGTCTAAGGGTGTCCTAAGATAGAGTGACTTCATAAAGCTTTGATAATGTGTTACAGCTTTGTGGCAGGGAAAGCAAACACACATATTTTATGTCATTGGTTCTGGGGCAGAGCTCATGCTAAGCAGAAAAGCTGACATAATTCCTGATCTGTTTTTAGGCTGCCAAAACTTAGGCTAAAAAGAGGTAGTGACTTGTTGAATAAATTAAGTCTTTCATGCTCCTAGGATTCGGGTTCTTCATGGCTGAAAGTTAAGAAAAAGAATGGGCCTTATCCATTGGCTGGTGAAAATACTTGCTTAGTTTGTCTCAGTGCCAGTCACAGTTCTGTGTGCAGACAGTACATTCAAACAGTAAGGAACTTTGTTCCAGCCTCATTATATGAGGAGGTTGCTTACACAGTCAATTTGATTTGGTCACCAAATTCTAATCAATAAAATTTAGGCTGCAGCTGTAATTAGTCACACTATTGTCATTAGCAATGTAAGGACTCTTACATCTAGAAATTTATAATCATGATGTTCTAGTCTGGATTCAACCACATGTTCTCTACCATTTAAAGTTGACCCTGAGTTGAGGACTTGATGCAGGGTGCTATGGACAGAATGTGTGTTTACCCCCAACATTCATATGTTGAAACCCTAATCCTCAATGTGATGGCATTCCAAGGTAGGGCCTTTGTGAGGTAATGAAGGTTAGATTAGGTCATGAGGGTGGAAACCACTAGATGAGATTAATGACCTCATAAAAAAGGGAAGAGACATGATATCTCTTTCTCCTTTTGGCAAATGAGCAGACAGCAAGAAAGCAGCCATCTGTAAACCAGGAAGAGGGCCTCCAAGAAGAACCCAACCATGCTGGCAGCCTAATCTTGAATTTTTATCCTCTAGAACTGTGAGAAATAAATGTTTGCTGCCTAAGTCAACAGTCTATGGTTTTGGAGGCAATCACAGAAAGTTAAAGTGCAAGAGAGAGAGAGAGAGACAGAGAGAGAGAGAGAGAGAAAGAGAGACAAGAAAGGAAAAAAACCCCTACATGTTAAGAAGCTGGTTGCTGCTTAGAATTGTCCTGCAGGAGGACAAGGAAGCTGGGACTTTTATCCATAGACTTTTATCCTCCATTCGATGAGGATTACCTTGAGGGTCATAGACTTCCTCACATTTCTGGGTTGCAACTGCATGTGGTGAAGCTGCTTACCACAGCTTTTGAGAACGCTGTACAGTGGGGCACCATGGACATTGGCAAAGATGCACGGAGCTATCCACCGCATCAGTACTGAAATTAGATGTGCTGAGGGGATATGACACAATTCATCACAAATGTCTGCTACAGATAACAAAAAGGCTTTCCTAGGAATAATGACTGAAGTGATAAAATAAATTGTTTATGCTCTACTAAGTCTTTTATATATTTCTATATGCTTTTTTTTGCTGTGTTTTGGGAGATTACAACCACTTCAAGTCAAATTCAGTTTATGGTTGGCAGTAGTGCCAAACTCTCACTACTAAAAAATTTGCAAAATGCTGATTTCTGGACAGTTTTGAAATGACCCAAAAAGAAAACTAAAGTCTTAGTTTTCAAACTCATTAATGAAGGACTTTTACGAGACAGGTCACTGGAAGGGAATAGGTGATTATAAGGCTAGAAAATGACTCACATTTAATTAAATAACATTCAGTTTTGATTGAAAAATTATTTCATTTCTAATTTGTCATTGCAGAATTTTTTTGAGATGGAGTTTCTCTCTTGTTGCCCAGGCTGGAGTGCAGTGGTGCAATCTTGGCTCACTGCAACCTCTGCCTCCCAGGTTCAAGTGATTCTCTTACCTCAGCCTTCTGAGTAGCTGGGATTACAGACAGCTGCCACCATGCCTGGTTAATCATTGCAGAAAATTTGAAAAACATAAATTGAGATAGAAGGAAACTGTATCAATGATAACTTCATACCTAGTAATAATCATGGTTATTATATTGATATAATCCTTCCCAGTCAAAAATTTTTATTATAGATGTGAGTAGGTGATTTTTTTTGATAATGTTTCCTATTGAATGGCAGGTAAGGAAACTAATATTTATTGAATGCTTTTTATTTGCTAAGCATAGAATTGGATGTTCTATACACCTTCCCTAATCCATCAGCCTCTGTACTGTTTATTTTTAGGAAGCCACATTTCCAGCCCCAGAGTACTACATGCATTGGGTACTGCCTAGTGCCTGTCACTCATCATTGAAAGAGTGCTTTGTCTTCTACAGGCCCCAAGGAAGCAAGTCAGAAAGGTTAAGGGCAGCCTGGAAAATGCTGAGAAGTGTTTTTTCTAATGGAAATGAAAATGGAATAGAGAGAGGCAAGAGGAAGAAGGGAAATGCATTAGAGCAAAGTAATGAAAAAGAAATTTCCTTAAATTTGTTTTCCTCACAGCACTATGTTATGTCCATTTTTAGGTCTGCTTGTTCAACTGACTAAGCAGATTTTCCCAATTAAACCATCATTTACAACCTGCTCATCCCAAATGTGTAAATAAGCTTCCTTTGGATTTGTCTGACAGGTATTTGCTTTGCATTGTCATTGGTGTTTTGACAACATTGCCAGAGATGAAAACAATTCTGCCATACACCCAACTTCTTCAAAATGCTTTTTCCTTCCTTTATCTTGGATTCATTGGTGTAAATAAATAAAAACCTGCCCTACCGTGTCCTGTTTCTCCTCTCTCTTTTCCTTTCCAATTCAAGAATTTAATTTGAAAATGGTTATTTTTAGCTCTGTTCTCAACTTGCTTGCTGAGAACCAGCCTATCCTTTGTCCCTACTATGCTACTGATTGCTGATAATGCAGCTTGCTGCAGGGTGGTGGTCATGATCCGCAAACAGTACAGATAAGATTGATGGAAAAGTGGGTTGCAGCATCTTGCCACTCACCTGGGAAGTGACTATAATCACCTTTCTATTCAGCAATATGTAGTAGATGACTGAAGCTGAGCTAAATGCAGAGGACCACCACTGGGTGAAAGTCGAAGAGATCTTCCAGTCTCATGGAAGACCGTGCTGGGTGATCTATGCCCACTATGTACATTACAAAGAGGAGGAAATGCTGGTCAGGTGCAGTGGCTCACATCTGAAATCCCAGCATTTTGGGCAGCTGAGGTGGGTGTATCACTTGAGCCCAAGAGTTCACGATCAGCCTGGGCAACATGGCAAACTCTCATCTCCAAAAAATGCAAAACTTAGCTGAGGGCGGTGCATGCGCCAGTGGTCCCAGCTACTTTGGAGGCTGAGGTGGGAGGGTCACTGGGGCCCGGCAAGTCTGTGCTGCTGTGAGCTGTGATCATGCCACTGTATTCCAGCCTGGTTGACAGAGTGAAACCCTGTTTTTAAATTTAATTTAATTTAATTTTTTTTAAAGGAGGGAACATTGAAAGTGGCCACTCTGAAACGGTGACTTTTATTCAAAGGGTATGAGTAGAAGTTAGCTAAGTTAACCTGGCTAACTTGTCAAATCCACTCAAAAATGCTTTGACAAGATTTCTTTCTGCTGTGAAAATACATTATATATATTTTCATATGAACTACACTATCCACGTTCCAATTTCTCCATATCCATGACTATTGTAATTGATTGGAGAAGTAAAGAGATGTAATTCAGGTTTGAAAAGGTGATGGATAGGTTCTTTCCCATATCCAAAGTAAAGCTAGACTCTGAAGTTCAAATCCTCATTATAATCCTCTTTATATCACTTACAATTCAGAAACAACTTATTTCTTTGTGCAAATAGTCCAGCTCTGCATCGGTGTGCTTATCCTAAAGGAAAACAAAGTGAGAGCTTCCTGCTAAAACAGCCGCACAATACTGCCAGCAGTTGTCATCTGGATCTGTCATGTTTTGCCTCAATTAACATCTGATGTCACTGATCTCACAAAAGATGGAGAACAGATGTCCTTCTCGCTGTTATGTTTTCTCTTACCCTCACTTTCCATGAGTTTTTCCTTCCAGAAGACATAAGAGGACAATGAGCTACAGGAAACAAACTGAGCCTTGAAAACTATGGATCCATTCCACATGTTATTTTCTTAAATACCTAAAATTGGGTTCAGGTGCCTTTCTTTCTTGCTTGCCTTCTCAAGTGTCTTTCTTTCTTGCTTGCCCTGTAGTTGAAAGCTACAGCCTCAGCTAAGATGACATGTTCAAAGGTGAGAACTCAGGGGAAATTTCTGGCTTTTTCCTTTCTTTTCTCAGCATTAATTAGTCCCACTAATAACAGCTTCTGGAGACTCATTTAGGAAGCACACCATCTCCTCTCTTGGATCAAGAGGTGACACACCTTCAGTTCAGGGGTGTATGAGTGACCTGCCTAGCCGTCAATTGATCCAATCCCTGTGTCACAGCATTTTCTTCAGGAATGGGCACATGCCCCAGTTAATCCAGTCAGAGCTAATACCTTGACATTTACTGGGGAGACTGGAAGGAAGTTGTTGGCAGTCCTTTGTGCTGCTCTTATAGTTTAAACGTGAAAGATTGGAGTTTCCAGAGACCACATGGAGAGCTCCTGTTTGAGTATGAAACGTACACAGATGAAAGTGGATCCAGGGAATAGAGAAAGAAAAGAGAGACAGAGAGATAGAGATAGAGATCAATAGATAGATGGACAGATAGAGAGGGATATACTTAAAACCAACTCTCCTACTAGCCTTTTTCCATTGTATGATTGAACAATTCCCCTGTGTTACTTATGCTACTTTGAGTTGAAACTTCATTAATTTGCAACTCTAAGAGTTATGACTAATAAATGTGTGCTCACAGCCATCTGGGTCCCAAGCCAAGCCAAGCTTCACCTTGCCTCTCAAGTCAGTTTGTTAATTCAGAAGGAGGAAGACAAAGTGAGGAAGAGAGCCATGAAGCCAAGTGGCCCAGAAATAGAGTCACAAACATTCAAATAGAGGTACTGTGCTAACTTGGAGTTGGTTCTGAGCTATCGGGTGTTACAAATGGTATGAAGTGTGAATTTAAGGGGATGAAGTAAAAGGTTGCAACTCTTGACAATGACACTTTGTGCCTGCAAAACCCGTATATGACAGTTGAAGTCACACTTCCTGAGGGTGTGTGAAAGATGACCAACTTCCAGTTCTGCTCCTATCAAGCTGTGAATCCTAGTCTCCATTTCCTGTGTTCTTAGTGTGTTACCAATAAAAGCATTGGTATTTTAAAACACCAGTATTTATTGGTATTTTATAAATATTGGTATACCAATATTTATTTGTTTATGGCTGGGAAATATAAATACATAAATCTTTCTCTTTGGCTTGTTGGAGAAGGAGCAGGATCACTGGCAGCAGGTAAACTTAGGCACACATTACTGCTTCTCAGAAGTGTTGTGATTTTAGGTGCTTTTAGGTACAGCCCTATGAAACTCCCATTTGCAATGATGTTGCAAAATAGATAGGGTAGCGTTTTGTAGGTAATTTTAAGGGGCTTGGAGGAAGCTCACTTCTATACCCCATCATGTATTTTGAGACAAGCCTTGTGCCATCTCTTCTGCTTTCACTTCTCAAGCTAAATAATGCAAATAATCATCGTATGATTTTTATTTCTTCAAATTTCTTGAATGCAGAAACTAATCTTATTTAAAGGTGCACCCCCAGATTCTAGCACAGTTCCTAGCACATGTTAATAATAGGTGCTTAATACATTTTTGGGTTTGAGATTAATTTCCTCATTATGTCATCTTTGTTTATATGTATTTTTGGTCACTCTGATTCTCCTTCTGTGAGGTGCTGCTTTTTATTTCAAACTCCACTCAATTCTTCCTCATCTCTCTGCACTTCTACAAATGAAGAGAGTGAGTTCTGGTTTCCTATGAAAAGAGGAACTCAGTCATGGTAGCCAGAGCCAATTGATTCCTAATTAAACGAAGCATAGAATTGAGCTGGGATGCATTTGTTCTGATTCAAAAGCCACCTTTCCTTCCTGCCTGATGATTGTGTCTCTTTCAGTGTCAGCACAATGTGGGCAGGGAGAAACTCTCTCTGCTCTGCTCCACTCCACACAGGGATAAAGAGAGATATAAGCACAGAATGCTTTGTGATGAAGCGGAAGCCACTTGTTAAAGCAAGGGGAGAATCGACAATAATAGGAGACTGTCCAAATGGAAAGGATGGGATCATAGGCTGTCATTCTTTTAGTAGCAGAAACTTTTCACTCCCCAAGACGCAGGAAAGAAGCCAGCAGAGGTGATTAAGCCAGCGATTGGGATGAAGAGCAGTCAGAGATAGTCAGTGTGCAGAAACGACTCAGCAGGCTCGCCGAGCCGGAGCTCAACCTGTGGCTCTGTGAACCAACCCAGACACTTCATCACCAGGAATCTGCCAAGAACCAGGGCTTTAATTTCTTTGTGGCAGTGGGCACTGATGATCGGATATCCTGCTTAGACCCACTCATTCATGCCTTCCACAAGTATGTACAGAGCGCCCGCTCATGACAGACTGCCTGTTAGATAGTAAGGATTCACAGGTAATTAAGTCTCTTTCACTAAAGGAGCTCCTACTTTAACAGGAGAAATGATAAATGACACCACAGTAAGCCCTCCACAACCATTAGCTATTATTTTCATGTACTGAGGATCCAGGCATGTATTCACGAGTGATTATTTCACGTGACACTGGAAAGTAAATTCTATTTTTCTCTCTGCTTTACTGGTGCGAAGAAACATGATCAGCATTACCCAAAAATCAGTTGCAAAGCTAGTGTTTGGACCCATGTAGTTAAGAAGCAAGCACAAAGTACTGTAAGAACACAGGAGTGAATGTCTCACCTTTTTGGGGTGGGAGCCACTCCGAGAAGTGTTACCAAATGGGTACCCTTTGATTTGGGTCTCAGGGTATCATTAAGAGTTCACCTGGCAGACAAAGTTAATTGGAGGGCATTTCAGTGTTTGTAATATGTGAGCAGGACTGACTATAAGAGGTATTTCTCATTTAATTTGTGAAGCCCAGTTAAGTAATAATCTTCATTGAACAGTCTATTTTGATAACCTGGTTTATATTTAGTTTTATGGCTTTCAGCAATACAATTTTGGCTTCAGTGCCATGTCATTTTACTGACTTTCATAGCAAGAGGTAAAGGGTTAAGAGAAGGTTAGAAGGGATGGTGGGTTAATAAAGGGATATGGGATCCACTCCCAGAATCAGACATGGGATTTGGAGCAAGGATAGGAAGGCCATCATGGAAGTTGAGCCCACTGTGATTTTCTTAAGCAGGATTAGAGTGTGAACACCTGGCTTTATCACCCACTTGATATGGGGTACATGAGTTTGTTCATTTGACTTAAAAGAGTTGGGTTCCAGAAGACAGAAATGATGTAAGATCATTTAATTTGCCTTGATGTTGATCATTTAATTAGTCTCCTGAGCTCCATTTGTGCCCTTCTCAAATCAATACTTCCACCAGTAACAAAATTAAAATTATAAAAAACAATTTTTTTCATGTTACTCCTTTGCTTAAAAATCCTGTAGTATTCAGAATAAAATTCTCCATGAGTAGAGCGTATAAGGCTTCTGTTTGACTCTTTAGTTTAGCTATTTTATAAACTAGAGCCTCCTCTCTTCTCCCTCCCCAATGCTAGGCCCCAGAGTCTTCTCACATCTTGGGATATTATTGCTCGCCCATGCTCACACATACCTCCTTCATTTAGCCGACTCCTCTTTCCCTAGAGATCTTATATTAAATGACCCCTTTTTAGAAAGGTCTCTCTGATCCCTCAAAAGACTGGGCACAGGTTGCCTTGTCTCTATTTCTTTTCTTTTTTTTGAGATGGAGTCTCACGCTGTTACCCACCCATGCTGGAGTGCAGTGGTGCTATCTCGGCTCACTGCAACCTCTGTCTCCCAGGTTCAGCCTCCTGAGTAGCTGGGATTACAGGTGCATACAACCATGCCCAGCTATTTTTGTATTTTTAGTAGAGATGGGGTTTCACCATGTTGGCCAGGCTGGTCTCAAACTCCTGACTTCAAGTGATCTGCCAGCCTCAGTCTCCCAAAGTGCTGGGATTACAGGTGTCCCTTGCCTCTATTTTCCATAGAACCTGTTTTAACACTTATCACACTGTCCTGGAAGTGACTGTGTGTGTCTCTGCAGGGCGTGAGTACCAGATCATCCTTGATCATTTTGAATGGGAGGTACTCAATAAATATTCTATGACTAAATTAATGGACAAATGATAAGATGAGAAGAACTTCATTTGAAATTTTATGAAAAAATTTGTTCAGATTTCTAGAATGCAATTTTGGTTGTGTGCATAACATAATATGTTTGGTTTGAGTGGTGTCAGGGTATAGCTTCTTGCTTTTCAGTCATCCTCCCCAACAGAAGTACAGGGTAAAGAGGATCTTTATTGTGATAACAAATAAAAATGATAATTTTTAATAGCCCCTTTTAATTTTTTTTATCTTGAAATAACTTCAAAATGACAGAAAAGTTGGAAGAATAATACAAAGAATTCCAGATATTGTTCACCCAGGTATCCCAAATGTTAACATTTTGTCACATTTGCTTTCTTTTTCTATATATACATGGTTTTTCTTTGAAAACATTTGAAAATAATTCCAGCTGCTTAAATAAATTTACAAGAAAAAAAAACCCCATTAAAAAGTGGGCAAAGGACATGAAGAGACACTTCTCAAAAGAAGACCTACTTGCAGCCAACAATCACATGGAAAAAGCCCAACATCACTGATTATTAGAGAAATGCAAATAAAAACCACACTGAGATACCATCTCACACCAGTCAGAGTGGCTACTATCAAAAAGTCAAAAAATATGGCTCACGCCTGTAATCCCAGCACTTTGGGAGGCCGAGGCTGGTGGATCATGAGGTCAAGAGATCGAGATCATCCTGGTCAGCATGGTGAAACTCCGTCTCTACTAAAAATACAAAAAATTAGCTGGGCATGGTGGCGCATGCCTGTAATCCCAGCTACTCGGGAGGCTGAGGCAGGAGAATTGCCTGAATCCAGGAGGCGGAGGTTGCGGTGAGCCGAGATCGCGCCATTGCACTCCAGCCTGGGTAACGAGAGCGAAACTCCGTCTCAAAAAAAAAAAAGTCAAAAAATAAAAGATGCTGGTGAGGTTGTGGAGAAAAAGGAATGCCTTTACACTGTTGGTGGGAGTGTAAATTAGTTCAACCATTGTGGAAGACAGTGTGGTGGTTCCTCAAAGACCTAGACAGAAATACTATTTGACCTAGCAATCTTATTACTGAGTATATACCTAAAAGAATATAAATCATTCTATCATAAAGACACATACAGTGTATGTTCACTGAAGCACTATTCCCAATAACAAAGACATGGAATCAACTTCAATACCCATCAATGATAGACTGGAAAAAGAAAATATGGTAAATACACATCCTGGAATACCATGCAGCCACAAAAAAGAACAAAGCATGTCCTTTGTAGGGACATGGATGGAGATGGAGGCCATTATCCTTAGCAAACTAATGCAGGAACAGAAAACCAAATATTGTATGTTCTAACTTATAAGTGGGAGCTGAATCATGAGAACACATGGACACATAGAGGGGAACAACACACACTGGGGCCTACTGGAGGGCAGAAAATGGTAGGAAGGAGAGGATCAGGAAAATGACTAATGGCTACTAGGCTCAATACCTAGGTGATGAAATAATCTGTACAACAAATCCCCATAACACATGTTTATCTATGTAACAAACCTGCACATCTTGCACAAGTACTCCTGAACTTAAAATAAAAAATTCCAGCTATGATGTATCTTTAACCTCAAATACTTTGGTATGTATCTTTGAAATAGATATTCTTGTATGTAAATACAGCCCAATGATCAAAATCAGGAGGTTAATATCAATACAGTGTTGTTATGTAATCTGTAGACCTTATTTCAAGTCAAAATTACTTTATAAGAAGCGTTCAGTATTTAAAGAAGCATTTGGTCTGTCCTGTGTCTTCATGCTTAGCTAAGTGAGACACCTTTGAATTGGAAACTTGCCAGTATGGGATCAAGAGGCAAGAAAGGAGGAACTGAGATTTTCCTGTTAGGACACAAAGGACTGAGACAGGATACAGCCAAGACCCTTTGTGAAAATAGGTTGAAAAAGTCAGACAGAGATAAAAATGGAGAGGGAGGGAGAGAAAGAAGGAGGAGAAAGGGAGGGGGAATGAGAATGAAATCTGAGTGAGACTTCAGATGTCCATGTTTGGACAGACACTTAGACCTACTCTGCTTTGTTCAGCTTCCAAAGTCCCTGCTCCCTCTTTCCTGGATTGTGAGAAAGCCATGTTACATGTCAGATTAGGCTCTTTTTGGTGAATAAACCAGTGTATTTTTCACACACACTCACACACCCTATTAGATGACATTTAAAAGACATTCTTTTAAAGAAACTATGCAAAGTTTTTCCCTCTCCTGCTATACTAGTTTGCCTTTTCAAATAATTCTCCTTTCCATGCTTTAATTTTACTCCTCTCCCGATAGATGACAGCTAAATGTAAATAAATATATCGGTTTTTCCAAACACAAACTAACACTCTTTTCACAGCGTACATAAACCAAGAAAAAGCAGGTTGAAAACACCTAATGAATTGAACCTGTTCCTTCCCGTTTGATATTTAGGAATGGCTGAAATTTAGCTATCCAGGGCCACTGTGTCAGGGGATGCTGGGACCTGGTTGTTCTTCAGTTCTCATTTTTCATCACAGTGATCATGTTGTCTGCTTTTTGTCACTTGTTCTTATCAGACATGCCACCGCAGACCACACTGGAAATGGGAAGCAGGCAGCCCCGTCTGGTTTGACTCAGATCTCCTGAGGGCTGCACTTACCCTTACCCTGCTGTATCAGTGAAAGCTTCTTTTTGTGGGTATGACTAGTTCAAGACCTGGAACATGAGAACAAGACATTGAGAAACTTGTTTTTTTTTTTTTTTTTTAAATCCAGAGAGCGATCATTTGTTTATGCATTCTACAATTACTCCCAAGTCTCAGCAATTTGCTCTTAATCGGTTTAGGAACAGAACACTCTTAGCTATAACCTATGTCTAACAGCGGTAAGTCTAACCTCTGTTAGACATAGGTTACAGCTAAGTGTGTTCTGTTCCTAAAATATTGAAGGATTTGGGAACCAAAATTAGTAATCAAGTCACAAAATGTCTTTGATACTATTTCCTGGCTCAATGATTACACATCTGGTCCAGCGGATAATATTATTGCTTGGCACTAATTAAATGAGATAACTTTTTAGCTTAAAAAGATCTTAAAGATGGCCTAATCCAATCTCTTCTTGATGTTTTCACAAACGTGCCTCAGTTTACTCATCTGTGTTCTGGCCCTCAGTTCTGAACTTGTGGAGGAGTTTGGTGTTCCGTGGAAGGTGTCCACTTTAGCATACATATAGGAATGATTATTTTCCATAACCTTCCAAGCATAGAAGAGATCCTAAATATGATATGTACTGTGAGTTAGCGGTAGAGATTATTGGCAAAGACAAAGAATGGCAATGGACTGGGAAATGGACCCAGAACCCTGATCTTGAGTAGTTCTCTACCTAGTTTGACTGTGAGGGTCATTGCTCAGATGACCTAGAGATGCTGAAATTCTATTGCTCTGGGATCAAGACCACAAGGAGAGTTTTTATTATAACTCTTCTCTTCTGGTAATAATGAAAATGAAATATTAAGAGCTCCTCATTACAAGCCTTAGGGAAATATGCAAATATGTTACAACTTTCTAAAATATGTCCTGATTAAATATCTCATTTCTCCACTTCCATAATCGGGAGATAATAGACCAACTGATTGTGCTAAATGGATTTTAGCAAGCCTCACTGTCTCGTTCCATCAGGAGGGAATACTTATTTCTCAATTGTGTCATCTTTGTCTGCAAAGGATAACTCATTCTTAGTATTCAAAGTAAATCTCTTTTAAAAAAAATCTAACAATTAAAGCACTATTTCTGAATTATATAAGAATATTTATATATGTATGTATAGATATAAACATGGATATAGATATGCATTGGCCTATAATGTTGAAAGCAATTTTTCTGGTTAAGGAGATCAAGGAATTTTTTTGTATCTTTTTTTTGTTTGTCTTTTTTGGTAAGAGCAGTGCATTTTTATGAACAAACAAAAACAAACATCATAAAAAATTTAGTACTAATTCATGAATTTCTAACATAATGTTGTGGTTTGTTTTAAACTCTCAAATACCTCCTATACCTTGTACCTGGGAAAAAGAATTCAGTTAAATTCAATAAATAAGGATGGAATATGCACTATACGCCAAACGTCGTGGTGAGATCTGGATATATAAAGATGAGATAAGGCTCTACAGGTAAGACTTTTGTGTACTTATTTGTCTTCTTGTTTCATGCAGTAATGGTAAAGATATGCGTGAGGTTCTGGAGATAAAGAAATCATCTTTATTTGGAACAAGGAGGGAAGGTCTTTGGGAATAGCCTGAACAAGTTTTTGAAGAATGAGTAAAAGTTTACCATTCAGAGATTGTGAAGGTGGTCATTCCAGGCAGTGGGGACAGCGTGGATAAAGGAAAGAAAGCTTAGTACTGCATCATGTATAAGGGCAAATAACAGCATTTTTGGACTGCTGGAGTATAAAGGAGTGAGACAGCATCAGGGCTAAAGATCGGTAGGGCTCTGATTATGAAGATTCATGAAGATCAATCAAGCAACTTGCCCTTTATCTTATAGGAATTTGGTAACCGATGAAGGGGATTTTATTAGTCCGTTTTCATGCTGCTGATAAAGACACACCCAAGACTGGGAAGAAAAAGAGGTTTAATGAACTTACACTTCCACATGGCTGGGTAGACCTCACAATCGTGGAAGGCAAGGAGGAGCAAGTCACATCTTATGTGAATGGTGGTGGGCAAAGGGAGAGAGTTTGTGCAGGGGAACTTCTCTTTTTAAAACTATCAGACCTTATGAGACTTATTCACTATTGTGAGAACAGCACAAGAAAGACCAGCCCCCATGATTCAATTACCTCCCACTGAGTCCCTCCCTCAACACATGAGAGTTACAATTCAAGATCATTTGGGTGGGACACACGGCTAAACCATATCAGGGAGCAGGAAAAAGAAACAAAAACGGCCACTAATAACTCCCACGACCACAGCTTCACTCCTGTCCAGAGCTTTGCTACTTAACCACAGGAACACGGGCGATCATACCTCAACAGAAGTCTGCCAGCATTCATTACAACCAATGCTTAATCTCATCTGACAACATCAATGTCAAAATCAGAGCTTGGAGCTGGCAGTGTTTCAGCAGAGGAGTCTTTGGAGCTTCCATGAACTGGTTCAATAAACAATCTTGCTGTGAAACACAGAGCTTGGTATTTAGAAGGATTTTAGCTGGCACATCCACAAAGCTGCAGCATCCTGTCCACTGCTAATTCCACTGTGAAATGTTGAAATACAGCTCTTAGCTCCAAGAAAGCATGTAGGCTTCTATTTGCATGCAAATCATTGCCATTCGTGTGTGAATTACAGCAGGTAACAGCTCTGCCAGATGGAATAATTTGGGGTAAGGCCACCCTCTTTGCTAAAGGTCACGGGTATCCATGCATTCTGCAGTACAGCTCATTCCTACTTTCCATGTCACTCCCTAGGGAATAATCATTTTAATGATGGGCTTCAAGGAAAGGAAACTCCATTCTACCCTGTCATCATTTAGTAAACAAAATGGTGCCAATTAGCATAATGCTGAGCTAATGTAATATTTGGTGCAATTAGTAAATTGAGTCATAGACATTGAGAGGGATAAAAAGGAACATGGTAAATTGATAGATCCAGAAAACTCCCTTGGATTTTGAAAGGGTACAGATTGCATGCATGTTTCAAGGAAAACCACTGTGGTCTCACCCGAGGTGGCAGTGCCTTGTAGTGGTTAGGAGTGTGTGTCTCTAGAATCAGAATACTTGGGTCTCAATCACAGCTCTGCCTCTTCCTGGCCAGAAGACTTGGAATAAAACTTGAACTTCCTAAGTGTCAACTTCATCATCTGTAAAACGAAGATGGTAGTAGACAATTTGGTTTAAGTAGTTTAGCAACCTGCCTGATACATGTAAAGCTTAACAATAGCTATAATGATCATAATTACAATGAATAAAATAGCCATAGAAGCTAGTTGAATTAAATTTGTTTATCCATGTAGTAGCTAATGCTGTACTTGATCAATTCACAGACCTGATTTCTCCAATGAACAGGAAGCTCCTAAGTACAGAGACCATGTCTTCTTGTCGTCACTGGTCTGCTCAGCATCTAACACTTAGGATGAGTTCAACAAATAGCTATAATGCACCGGTTTTAAAATTAGTAGCTTTTTTTGTGTCATTTATTCCTTTACCTCCTCCTTCTTCATATCTTTCTCTTCTGTCATGATCATCATCATTGTCATCATCATGATCATCATCATTTTTTATTCTATTTCCAAAGACTTGGAGATAAGATTTGTCCCAGCAGAATTCATACTGGTTACATGGAAAGCAACGCTGTTGGTATTCACATGTCCCCCAGGGCTACCTACCTCCTTATGAATCTTTGGTTTCTTTCATTTGAATCTCCAGACTTACACTTTACTCTTTCCCAAGCCTGCTCTATGTTTTAAATTTATGGACTCCATTAATTAGTTTGCTTATCTTCTAGTATCCTGTTGGATTAAGCCAATGAGAACCCAGGAGGGTAAGGGGAGAGTAAGGGCAGGATTCTGTCTTCTGGGTCTAACTATTGCTTTTGTTTTTCTCTCTGTGGCCACAACTTCCACTAGGAAACTTTCTCTTATAGTGTTAGTGTTCCTCTTTGGAGTCTGGTATCTACATCTTTTCCTTGCCATTCCAGGCATTATTGGTTTTCCATCACCCTGCCCACCCTTTAGTAAATGTCCCTTTCATAAGTTTCTCACCTGGGTTGCTCACTTTGAGTATGCCATCTGTTGCCCATCAGGACCCTGACTGATACAAGGTTCTAGAATGCATAAACTTTAATGGTCTACCACCAAGTCTGCATGATCTCTAGTTCCCACTTGCCATGTGGCAGGACCTTAGCAGCAGAAAGGGACATTTTCTTGCCTTTACAGTGATCACTAAATGAAGAGAAGAAGAGCAGATGTCTCACATATAATTGCTGCAGAACTGCTGTTTCTCAGGTCCAGCTGTTTTGTCTCTTTCATGCCATCTGTCTCCAAATCTCTGATATGCTGCTAATATACTGCTTAGGCCACCCATGAGGTATCCATGAGTTCCATTTCCATTATGGTGGATAATTAGATTTTAGGGTCAGAAATCTTGGAATCAAAGCCTTTCCCAAACTGCTGTCAGTCAGAACACAAAAGGGATTCTAGGACTCATTTAAAAAGTCACCTTTTTTTTTTTTTTTTTTTTTTTTTTTGCCATGGAGAAAGGGGGGAGTTGCTCAACTAATATATTGCCAACTACAGGCAGCTCTTTTGCCATCTATTGGCCAAGAGAGACAATCAAACACCTAAAACAATACATGCTTGTTATTTACAAAGAGATACATAAGCAAATATCAAATGTTTGTACAAACTTTTAATAAAAGAACCACAACTTGAGAACCCCAGAATAATGTCCAGAGATTCCTATGACTTCCATTTGAAACAACACTCACTTAAGAAAACTAGAACTTTATCCTATGAAAATTTATTTGAATGGAGACTCATCCATACAAGAGAAAGCTTCTGTTTTAAAACTGGTAAATTTTATTTGTAGATTATCAGCAAAATGAAAACATAACATTGAAACAGGCGTCTCAGAGACAGTATGGGTTCCTGAATATATATTCTTATGTCACAGTTTGGGAAATACTTGCATAAATAAACTATAGTGATACAAGAGAAATTCAACCCATTTGAAGATTCAGAAAGAAGGTGATGTTTGATGTGAGTCTCTTAAGGATGAGGGGAGATGGTGGAGGGATAAATATGGTGAGAAGAGGCAACAGCGGTTGGTCGTAACAGCAACCGTTTTTTGAGAATATATGAAATGTCATGGCAAGAATTTATCTGCATGCCCCCATATTTGAGGGCATAGCATGTTTTAGAAAGCATACGAAGTCCCGTATGGCTGGGCTGTAGTGTGCGTTATTGGAAAGCTACTGGAGAGGAGGATGAAATAGATTAACTTCGAAGGAGGTTAAATGTATATTAAGGAGTTAGGACCAGTCTGTCAGTGTTTTTCAAGCTCATTCTGTGTCTCTCTTGCAGTGAAACTTCTTACTGAAAAAGTCTCATTCAGAAGACAAATGTGTAATAAAGAACACGAGGGTCACCTCCAGTGGAAGCCGGGGAGATGGGCAGGAGCTTCCTAGAATTTAACAAGCACAGTCTGAAAGCCTGCTTTGGGTAACGGGAAATCACCAGATTTGTGTTTCAGAAAGATTACCGCAGCTCCATGGAGAAAGAAAGAAGACCAAATCGTTTAGTGCAGTAATGGAAGGGAGAGGTGATGAGGGCTTGCATGAAAGCTACAATGGCTGGTTGCAGTGGCTCACACCTGTGCTCCTAGTACTTCGGGAGGCCGAGGTGGGAGGATCGCTTGAGCTCAGGAGTTCAAGACCAGCTTGGGCAACATAGTAAGACCTCGTCTCTACAAAAAATAAAAAAAAAATCAGTCAGGCATGATGGTACACTGACTACTTTTGCTAGTGAGGAAGGCACTGACTGACTTACATGCTGATGAGGAAGGCACTGGCTACTCAGAGGTTTCAGCTACTCTGGAGGCTGAGGTGGGAGGATCACTTGAGCCTGGGAGGTGGAGGCTGCAGTGAGTCATGATCATGCCACTGCACTCCAGCTTGCCATCTCAGCTCACTATAATCTCTGCCTCCCTGGGTTCAAGTGATTCTCCTGCCTCAGCCTCCCTAGTATCTGGGATTACAGGCACTTGCCATCTCACCTGACTAATGTTTTATTTTTACTTTTAGTAGAGGTGGGAGTCTCACCATGTTGGTCAGGCTGGTCTTGAACTCCTGACCTCAAGTGCCTACCTCAGCTTCCCAAAGTGCTGGGATTACAGGTGTGAGCCACTGTGCCCAGCCCATAGGCTAGTTTTTATCCCTCTTGTCCTAATTTCCATGTTTTCCTGGCCTAATAAAATGGATTCCATATTTCCACTCTTTTCATTTTACCTTCACCTTGCACCCAATAAAATCTATTTTCCAAAAAGCAGCCAGAGTGATCTTCTAAAAATGTAAATCTGATCATATTACTTCCTTTTGCAAAACCTTTAGTGCCATTCTATTCCTTGCCCCTGGCCTTCAGGGCTTGGTATGATTTGACCTCTTTCTACTAATCACTCCTATCACCTTTGCTGCCTCCACCTAGACCACCTGCAGGTTCCTGTTAACTCCATTCTAGCTACACTGGCTTTCCTGCTGCTGCTGAAATATGCAGGAGTAGAGCCTTTATGCTTGCTTTTTTCTCTACCTGGAATGTGATTTTTCTGAATCAGGTTGGCTTCCTCCCTTACTTTTTTCAGATTTTTTCCCCAGATGTCATCTACTAAGAGATCTTTCTTTCACCACCTAAACTAAAATAGCTGTATCCCCTATTCTGATCTCCAAATCATCCTTAACCCTTTCATGCTTTTCTATAATACTTATGTCTCCTGGAAATATAGCACATTTGCATTCATTTGTCTTCTTATGAGTGTCTTCCTCATGGGCATGTAAGTCTTTGAGGGTAGTACTTTAATTTTTATTGATCATTGTTAAACTGCTAAGACCTCATACAGTGTCTGGCTCATAGTGGGATATATATATATATCTGGATGCATAAATCAGATGCTTCCCTTCCTTTCCCTGGCACTTATATGTAATCTTCTGGCTATCCAACCTGTGCCCCATCAGTAACCTCTTGCTTGCCTCAGATAATATGATTTTTCCAGTACTGAGAGGAATGTCACATTTGCCTAGTGGTTGGGACATCTGAAAGGACTGATTTATTTTGCAGAATCTCATGAAATCTGGATGAATTAGATGTGAAATAATGGCATATATAATTATGTGAAAAATCAGATACCATTACATACAGTAGTAGCAGTAGTTTAAGAATAATTTATAACAGAAAGGAAACTTGAGTCTGTGAAAATTCTGTCCAGTGACTTATTAGGGGTTTTAGTAAGTATTTGAAGAAAGGGTGAATTGTTCTATTACAGTTTTAGAACTTTAGATAATCTTTTTTTTTTTTTTTTTTTTTTTTTTATTGCATTTTAGGTTTTGGGGTACATGTGAAGAACATGCAAGGTTGTTGCACAGGTGCACACCTGGCAGTATGATTTGCTGCCTCCCTCCCCTTCACCTATATCTGGCATTTTTCCCCATGCTATCCCTCCCTAACTCCCCACCCCCCCACTATCCCCCCTCCCCCAACAGACCCCCGCGTATAGTGCTCCCCTCCCTGTGTCCATGTGTTCTCCTTGTTCAACATCCACCTATGAGTGAGAACATGTGGTGTTTGATTTTGTGTTCTTGTGTCAGTTTGCTGAGAATGATGTTTTCCAGGTTCATCCATGTCCCTACGAAGGATGTGAACTCCTCCTTTTTAATGGCTGCATAATATTCCATGGTATATATGTGCCACATTTTTCCTGTCCAGTCTATCATCGATGGGCATTTGGGCTGGTTCCAGGTCTTTGCTATTGTAAACTGTGCTGCAATGAACATTCGTGTGCATGTGTCCTTATAGTAGAACGATTTATAATCCTTTGGATATATGCCCAGTAATGGGATTGCTGGGTCAAATGGAATTTCTATTTCTAGGTCCTTGAGGAATCGCCACACTGTTTTCCACAGTGGTTGAACTAATTTACACTCCCACCAACAGTGTAAAAGTGTTCCTATTTCTCCACATCCTCTCCAGCATCTGTTTTCTCCAGATTTTTTAATGATCGCCATTCTAACTGGTGTGAGATGGTATCTCAATGTAGTTTTGATTTGCATTTCTCTAATGACCAGTGATGATGAGCATTTTTTCATATGTTTGTTGGCCTCATGTATGTCTTCTTTTGTAAAGTATCTGTTCATATCCTTCGCCCATTTTTGAATGGGCTTGTTTGTTTTTTTCTTGTAAATCTTTTTTAGTTCATTGTAAATTCTGGATATCAGCCCTTTGTCAGACGGGTAGGCTGCAAAAATTTTTTCCCATTCTGTTGGTTGCCGATTCACTCTATTGACTGTTTCTTTTGCCGTGCAAAAGCTGTGGAGTTTGATTAGGTCCCATTTGTCTATTTTGGCTTTTGTTGCCAATGCTTTTGGTGTTTTGGTCATAAAGTCCTTGCCTACGCCTATGTCCTGAATGGTTTTGCCTAGGTTTCCTTCTAGTGTTTTTATGGTGTTACGTCTTATGTTTAAGTCTTTAATCCATCTGGAGTCAATTTTAGTGTAAGGTGTCAGGAAGGGGTCCAGTTTCTGCTTTCTGCATATGGCTAGCCAGTTTTCCCAACACCACTTATTGAACATGGAATCCTTTCCCCATTGATTGTTTTTTTCAGGTTTGTCAAAGATCAGGTGGTTGTAGATATGCTGTGTCACCTCCGTCGTCTCTGTTCTGTTCCATTGGTCTATATCTCTGTTTTGGTACCAGTACCATGCTGTTTTGATTACTGTAGCCTTGTAGTAGAGTTTGAAGTCCGGTAGTGTGATGCCTCCTGCTTTGTTCTTTTTGCTTAGAATTGACTTGGCTATGCGGGCTCTCTTTTGGTTCCATATGAAGTTTAAGGTGATTTTTTCCAGTTCTGTGAGGAAGGTCATTGGTAGCTTGATGGGGATAGCGTTGAATCTGTAAATTACTTTGGGCAGTATGGCCATTTTCACAATATTAATTCTTCCTAACCATGAACATGGAATGTTTCTCCATCTGTTTGTGTCCTCTCTTATTTCGTTGAGCAGTGATTTGTAGTTCTCCTTGAAGAGGTCCTTTACGTTCCTTGTTAGTTGTGTTCCTAGGTATTTTATTCTCTTTGTAGCAATTGTGAATGGCAGTTCGTTCTTGATTTGGCTCTCTTTAAGTCTGTTATTGGTGTATAGGAATGCTTGTGATTTTTGCACATTGATTTTGTATCCTGATACTTTGCTGAAGTTGCTTATCAGTTTCAGGAGATTTTGGGCTGAGGTGATAGGGTCTTCTAGATATACAATCATGTCGTCTGCAAATAGAGACAATTTGACTTCCTCCTTTCCTAATTGAATACCCTTTATTTCTTTTTCTTGCCTGATTGCTCTGGCTAGAACTTCCAGTACTATATTGAATAGGAGTGGTGAGAGAGGGCATCCTTGTCTAGTGCCGGATTTCAAAGGGAATGCTTCCAGTTTTTGCCCATTCAGTATGATATTGGCTGTCGGTTTGTCATAAATAGCTTTTATTATTTTGAGATACGTTCCATCGATACCTAGTTTATTGAGGGTTTTTAGCATAAAGGGCTGTTGAATTTTGTCGAAGGCCTTCTCTGCATCAATTGAGATAATCATGTGGTTTTTGTCTTTGGTTCTGTTTATGTGGTGAATTACATTTATAGACTTGCGTATATTGAACCAGCCTTGCATCCCCGGGATGAATCCTACTTGATCATGGTGGATAAGCTTTTTGATGTGCTGTTGTAATCGGCTTGCCAGTATTTTATTGAAGATTTTTGCATCTATGTTCATCATGGATATTGGCCTGTAGTTTTCTTTTCTTGTTGAGTCTCTGCCGGGTTTTGGTATTAGGATGATGTTGGTCTCATAAAATGATTTGGGAAGGATTCCCTCTTTTTGGATTATTTGGAATAGTTTCAGTAGGAATGGTACCAGTTCCTCTTTGTATGTCTGGTAGAATTCGGCTGTGAGACCATCTGGGCCTGGGCTTTTTTTGGGTGGTAGGCTCTTAATTGCTGCCTCGACTTCAGACCTTGTTATTGGTCTATTCAGGGTTTCGACTTCTTCCTGGTTTAGGCATGGGAGGAGACTACTGTCCAGGAATTTATCCATTTCTTCCAGGTTTTCTAATTTATGTGCATAGAGTTGTTTGTAATAATCTCTGATGATGGTTTGAATTTCTGTGGCATCTGTGGTGATATCCCCTTTATCATTTTTTATTGCATCTATTTGGTTATTCTCTCTTTTCTTTTTTATTAGTTTGGCTAGTGGTCTGTCTATTTTGTTGATCTTTTCAAAAAACCAGCTCCTGGATTTATTGATTTTTTGTAGGGTTTTTCGTGTCTCTATCTCCTTCATTTCTGCTTTGATCTTAGTTATTTCTTGTCTTCTGCTAGGTTTTGAGTTTTTTTGATCTTGCTCCTCTAGCTCTTTCAATTTTGATGATAGGGTGTCAATTTTAGTTCTCTCCTTTCTTCTCATGTGGGCACTTATTGCTATATATTTTCCTCTAGAGACTGCTTTAAATGTGTCCCAGAGATTCTGGTATGTGGTGTCTTCATTCTCGTTGGTTTCGAAGAACATCTTTATTTCTGCCTTCATTTCAGTGTTTATCCAGTCAACATTCAGGAGAAAGTTGTTCAATTTCCATGAGGATGTGCGGTTCTGGGTGGGCTTCTGAATTCTGAGTTCTAACTTGATTGCACTGTGGTCTGAGAGACTGTTTGTTATGGTTTCTGTTCTTTTGCATTTGCTGAGGAGTGATTTACTTCCAATTATGTGGTCAATTTTAGAGTAGGTGTGATGTGGTGCTGAGAAGAATGTATATTCTCTGGATTTGGGCTGGAGAGTTCTGTAAATATCTATTAGGTTTGCTTGTTCCAGGTCTGAGTTCAAGTCCTGGATATCCTTATTAATTTTCTGTCTCGTTGATCTGTCTAATATTGACAACGGTGTGTTGAAGTCTCCCAGTATTAATGTGTGGGAGTCTATGTCTCTTTGTAAGTCTTTAAGAACTTGCCTTATGTATCTGGGTGCTCCTGTATTAGGTGCATATATATTTAGGATCGTTAGCTCTTCTTGTTGCATTGATCCTTTTACCATTATGTAATGTCCTTCTTTGTCTCTTTTGATCTTTGTTGCTTTAAAGTCTATTTTATCAGAGATGAGAATTGCAACTCCTGCTTTTTTTTGCTCTCCATTTGCTTGGTAAATCTTCCTCCATCCCTTTATTTTGAGCCTTTGTGTATCCTTGCATGTGAGGTGGGTTTCCTGGATACAGCACACTGATGGGTTTTGGCTTTTTATCCAATTTGCCAGTCTATTTCTTTTGATTGGGGCATTTAGTCCATTTACATTTAGGGTTAATATTGTTATGTGTGAGTTTGGTCCTGTCATTTTGATGCTAGCTGGCTGTTTTGCCCATTGGTTGATGGAGATTCTTCATTGTGTTGCTGCTCTTTACCATTTCGTGCGTTTTTGGAGTGGCTGGTGCTGGTTGTTTTTTTCTATGTGTAGTGTCTCCTTCAGGAGCTCTTGTAAAGCTGGTCTGGTGGTGATGAAATCTGTGAGTACTTGCTTGTTCACAAAGGATTTTATTTTTCCTTCACTTATGAAGCTTAGTTTGGCTGGATATGAAATTCTGGGTTGAAAGTTCTTTTCTTTAAGGATGTTGAATATCGGCCCCCACTCTCTTCTGGCCTGTAGGGTTTCTGCTGAGAGATCTGCTGTGAGTCTGATGGGTTTCCCTTTGTGGGTAACCCGACCTTTCTCTCTGGCTGCCCTTAGTATTTTCTCCTTCATTTCAACCCTGGTGAATCTGATGATTATGTGCCTTGGGGTTGCTCTTCTAGAGGAATATCTTTGTGGTGTTCTCTGTATTTCTTGGACTTGAATCTTGGCCTGCCTTGCTAGGTTGGGGAAGTTTTCCTGGATAATATCCTGAAGAGTATTTTCCAGCTTGGATGCATTCTCTTCGTCACATTCAGGTACACCTATCACACGTAGATTAGGTCTTTTCACGTAGTCCCATATTTCTTGTTGACTCTGTTCATTCCTTTTTACCTTGTTTTCTCTAATCTTCCCTTCTCGTTTTATTTCATTGAGTTGATCTTCAACTTCTGATATCCTTTCTTCTGCTTGGTCAATTCTGCTGTTGAAACTTGTACATGCTTCGCGAAGTTCTCGTGTTGTGTTTTTCAGCTCCATCAATTCATTCATATTCCTCTCTAAGTTGTCCATTCTCGTTAGCATTTCATCAAGTCTTTTTTCAAGGTTCTTAGTTTCTTTGCATTGGGTTAGAACATGTTCTTTTAGCTCACAGAAGTTTCTTATTATCCATTTTCTGAAAGCTGATTCTGTCATTTCATCACACTCATTCTCCGTCCAGTCTTGTTCCCGTGCTGGTGAGGAGTTATGCTGCCTTGTAGGGGGAGAGGTGTTCTGGTTTTGGGTGTTTTCATCCTTTTTGCGCTGGTTTCTTCCCATCTTTGTGGATTTATCCGCCTATTGACTTTGTAGTTGCTGTCTTTCTGATTTTGGTAATTTTAAGTCTGCAGCAGCTGAACTCATAAACCCCCTTTTCTTCTCCCCAGGTGTTCTGGCCCAGGGGTTTAGCACTTTATATTTTTCAGCTGTGTTGCTACCGTTTTCCCTGCCCACAAGGTGGCAGTCTAGTCACACTCAGCCTGCAGAGGCTTCGCTGAGCTGCTGTGGGCTCCGCCCAGCTTCCGTGTGAGCTTCCCAGCAGTCCTGTGGGTGTAGTTAGAACTGCTTCCGCTATGCTGGCCCGCCCCTGTAGTGACGGAGTCTCTGTAGTGGCGGGTTGTCTTGGTTACGGAAAATTTCCCCGGGAACTGCAGGGTGTTTCCCGATGGAGGACGCCCCTCCCCCACAGAGCTGAACCGTCCCGGGTTCAGCCGTGTTTCTGGAGGGGCCCTCTTTGTCCTGTAATCTCTTGGCTTGCCTCCTTGCCACAGTTCCCCTTGCTGGCCCAGAGGGGACACAGTCTCGTTCACTTTGTTCAAGGAGCCGCTGCTCCCCGCCCCCCGTGCAGGCCGAGCGGCTGCTCCGGGCCAACCAGCGGCGCTGGGAATGCGGGGAGCTTCTCCACGCAATTAAAATCCGCTGCCCTGTGTGCCGCTGCGTCAGCCGAAGCAGCGGCTCTGAGATTCGTGGCACTCCCTTGCCCAGGGGTCTCCTGGCTTGGCTCCCTGCTTCAGCTCCCCTTTCTGGCTCAGAGGGAACTCTGTCTCTCTCGCTCTGCGCAAGAAGCCACTGCCCCCCGCTCCAGGGCGTAGGCTGAGCGGCCACTCCGCTCAAACCAGCGGCGCTGGAGACCCGTGGGGCTTTTCCTGCTGTGAATCTCCTGGTCTGTGGGCAGTAAAAGTCCGTCTGGAAATGCGGCGTCCACTCACCCTCTGCGCCTTCTCTCGGAGCTGCAATCCCGACTTCCTCTTAAGTGGCCATCTTGGATCGATCTCTCTAGATAATCTTTTTGGGGTAACAATTAACTTTATTGTCAGTCATAATCATCAGCTTCCAATGAGCAGGGGTTATTGCTCCCAAGTTTTGCAGGTGGTGGCTGCGGGGGTCCTTCACAGGTGGCTAATGCTGTCTTTAAGAGTGCATATTCTTGGTCCAGCTTGGTGGCACACGCCTGTATTCCCAGCGGTTTGGGAGGATGAGGGGGTCGGATCACGAGGTCAAAAGGCCGAGACCATCCTGGCCAACATAGTGAAATCCGGTCTGTACTAAAAATACAAAAATTAGCTGGGCGTGGTGGAGTGCGCCTGTAATCCCAGCTACTTGGGAGGCTGAGGCAGGAGAATCACTTGAACCCGGGAGGCGGAGGTTGCAGTGAGCGGAGATCGCGCCACTGCGCTCTAGCCTGGCGACACAGCAAGACTCTGTCTCAAAAAAAAAAAAAAAAAAAAAAAAAAGTGCACATTCTTCATTCTTTCCTGTCTTTTCTGTTTAATGCCTCTTAGACAATTTTGAGCATGGTAATATGAGAATTATTGTCAAAGGCATTAGAGCCCGAAGGAGTCAGGAGGATGTTTTTCCACTAATGATAAACTTCTTAACCATTATCCAGCTAATTTGAAATACTTCAAGAAATGATTCACTTACGATTCCCTTGTATGAATATTCCATAACATCTAACAGAAGTGTCAAGGAAAATTTTTTTTCTATGATCTAAAGCGTAAGCTATTTTTTTCCCTTAATTTCATCCCATTAGTCTTGCTTTCATCTTATTCGTGCTAAATATTTACTCTCCATTTTCAGCTCGTTACTGGAATTAGTGACCTGGATTAAGTTCTTCTGTCTCTCTCTTGGCTTGGCTGCTTCCTTTTCTGTTTCTCTTCTTGGGGCTTTCTTGGGTTTAACTTCGTATTTTGGGAGTTAAAATGCTCATTCCTGAGTCCAGCAACCTATCTCCAGGCAGGGATGAATCAAAGCCTGCTTCATTTCAGATTCAGCCAAGATTTGCTGGACTTCCAGTCATGGTAGGCATCATGCCTGTTGGTTTTCGCACACATTGTCTCATTTCTTTCTTTCTTTCTTTTTTTTTTTGAGACTGAGTCTTGCTCTATCGCCAGGCTGGGATGCAGTGGCGCAATCTCGGCTCACTGCAATCTCCGCCTCCTGGATTCAAGTGATTCTTCCACCTCAGCCTCCCGAGTAGCTGGGACTACAGGTGCGCGCCACCGTGCCCGGCTATTTTTTGTATTTTTAGTAGAGACGGGGTTTCACCATGTTGGCCAGTTTTGTCTCGATCTCTTGACCTCGTGATCCGCCCGCCTCGGCCTCCCAAAGTGCTGGGATTACAGGCGTGAGCCACAGAACCTGTCCTGTCTCATTTCATTGCCATAAAGGCAGTCCTGTGAGGTGGGTATGATTTTTCTCATTTTAGAGGTAAAAAAATTAGATCAGATGGGAAACCCGAGTTTGAATCACTGATCTGTCTTATTGACTCCAAATTCTGCTCTATCACAGAGCAGTAAGCCAAAGAAGTTCTTTTTGGCTGCCATTTCACATTGTAAGCTAAGATTGAATTGACTTTTTGACTCTAAGTTCTGGGTCACTTTTAGAAATGGTGCTTTGGCAGGAGAAGCCTTTAAGCAGATTACATCATAAAAATTACTTTTCCCCAAATGATTCATAGAAGCAAAAATTATAATATAAATTACAAAATATTCATAAGTAAACAATAAAAACATTTGATATTATGAAGGAAAAATTTCCCCATCAACTTCTTCCTAAATGCCCCTCCCCATACATTCTGGTTTCAACTATGACTTTTCCATTTTGCATTTTAGATTATTCATTTGTGTCTAGATATCTTTCCTCTGTGAGTTTCCTTTGATAATTTAGTGATCTTTATCAGTATTTTTGATGCCTTATATATTACCATTTGTGAATTTCATTAACAAGCTATTTTCTCCCTCTTTTAGACCATTAATGAAGATGCTAAATGAAACTCAATCCATCAATCGCTATGCCATCCTGCTGGAAAACTAGGTACTCAGAGGTTTATGATTATTCCTTGTTCGTGACTCTTGAGCCAGTTCCCAAATCAACTGAGAGTACTTATAGCCAAGCCAATTTCAATTAATCTGCCAGGAGAATTTCATGAGCAAAAGCAGCACCTGCTTCTCTAAAACTAAGATGGATCACTTGCATTCACTTAACCTACTAAAATTAAAGTTGTGTCCAAGTAGCAATTATGAGACATTACTCCAGTGATAGTCAATCTCTTTTTGAATTTCTATTTACCTCATATTTTCTGTGACCAAGACTTGTTTCTTAACTATGTCTAATTTTCAGTTCTACATTTGAAAATCAGTATGATTATATACATTCTTTAGCTTCATAATTTAAAAGAGGCTTGTTTTAGTTTTATTTGTTTCTTTCTCTACCACAGCTAATATTTTTCCTGCCACAGTCTATACTGGAAAAAATTCCTTTGATCAGCATTGTATAATAAAAAAACAGGCAGGATTTGGAGTTAGTAGTTTTAAATTTCAAATTTCTGCTCCCCTGCTTTCTAGCTATCTGACTTTGGAGATATAATAACTTCTCTGTGTCTGTAAAAAAAAAAAACTTCAAAATAATGTCTATAGCATAAGAAAATCTATAAAAATAATAAAAATCACAGGAACAGTAATTCCTACCTTTTCTGTTTTCAGAATGAAGATGAAGATTAGCATTGATGGGATGTAATAAGTAGTCAACATAAAGGAACCATTATTGAACTGAATTTTTCTTCTTCATTTGCAATGACTTCTGCCCTACTTATATATTCATAAAATTATGTCCATAAATTAATTAAAAAAATAGTCAAAAGTCCAATAAAAACCAATGAAGTCTAATATGAAACAAATCAACTTCACTAAGAAATTAATGTTTTTTGAGACAGAGTCTCACTCTGTCATCCAGGCTTGAGTGCAGTGGCTGATCTTGGCTCACTGCAAACTCCGCCTCCTGGGTTCAAGCAATTCTTGTGCCTCAGCCCCCCAGTAGCTGGGACTACAGGGACATGCCATCATGCCCAGCTAATTTTTTTTGTATTTATTTACTTATTATTTTAGTAGAGATATCATGTTGGCCAGACTGGTTCTGAACTCCCAACCTCAGGTAATCTGCCTGTCTCAGTCTCCCAAAGTGCTGGGATCATAGGTGTGAGCAACTGTGCCTGGCCTGAATGTTATTTTATTTTATTTTTATTTTCAGCTTTTATTTTAGGTTCAGGGGATACATGTGCAGGTTTGTTATACTGGCATGTTGCGTGATGCTGAGGTTTGTGGTAAGATTGATCCCATTACCCAGGTAGTGAGCATAGTACCAATACATAGTTTTTCAGGCTCTGTCCCTCTCTCCTTTTCTGCCCCCTTTTGGAGTCTCCAGTGTCTATTGCTCTTGTCTTCGTGTCTACATGTATCCAATGTTTAGCTCTCATTTATAAATGAGAGGACGTGGTATTTGGTTTTCTCTTCATGCATTAATTTGGGCCTCCAGCTGCATCCATGTTGCTGCAAAGGACAAGGTTCTTTTTTTATGGCTGCATAGTATTTCATGATGTATATGTACCATATTTTCTTTATTTAATTCACCATTGATGGGCACCTAGGTTAATTCTGTCATTGCTATTGTGAATAGTCTGCAACAAACATATAAGTGCATGTGTCTTTTTGGTAGAACCATTTATTTTCCTTTGGCTATATGCCCAAGTCGTAGGATTGCTGGGTTGAATGGTAGTTCTGTTCTAAGTTCTTTGAGGAATTGCCACATTGCTTTGCTTTCCACAGTGGCTGAATTAATTTATATTATCACCAACAGTGTATAAGTGCTCCCTTTTCTCCATAGCCTCATCAGCATTTACTATTTTTTGACTTTTTAATAATAGTCATTCTGACTGGTGTAGGATGGTATCTCACTGTGGTTTTGATTTGCATTTCTCCAATGTTTAGCGATGTGGAGGAGTTTTTCATGTTTGTTGGCCGCTCGTACACCCTCTTTTGACAAGTGTATGTTCATGTCCTTTGCTAACTGGGGTTGTTTTTTGCTTGTTGATTTGTTTATGTTCCTTATAGGTTCTGGATATAGACCTTTGTTGGATGGATAGTTTGTGAATATCTTCTCATTCTGAAGGGTATCTGTTTACTCTGTTGATCGGTTTTGTTTTGTCTTGTCTTTTTTTTTTTTTTTTTTCGCTGTGCAGAAGCTTTTTAGTTTAATTAGGTCCCAACTTGTCAATGTTTGTTTTTGTTGTGATTGCTTTTGAGGTCTTAGCCGTAAATTCCTTGCCAAGGCTAATTTCCAGAATGGTATTTCCTAGGTTTTCTTCTAGAACTTCATAGTTAGAAGTCTTAGATTTAAATCTTTGACCCATTCTGAGTTGATTTTTGTATATGGTGAATGGGAGGCGGCCAGTTTCATTCTTCTGCATATGACTAACCAGTTATCCCGGCAGCATCTATTGAATAAGGAATCTTTCCCCAATTGCTTAGGTCATTAATGAATTTTAAAACCAATGAGATTCTATTTTTTTGGTCCTTTTTTAAAATTATACTTTAAGTTCTGGGGTACACGTGCAGTTCGTGGAGGATTGTTACATAGGTATACACATGCCACGGTGGTTTGCTGCATCCATCCCCCCGTCACCTACATTAGGTATTTCTCCTAATGTTAGCCCTCCTCAATTCCCCCACCCCCTCCTATCCCTTCCCTAGCCCCCCACCCCCCAACAGTCCCCTGTGTGTGATGTTCCCCTCCTGTGTCTATGTGTTCTTATTGTTCAACACCCACATGTGAATGAGAACATGCAGTGTTTGATTTTCTGTTCTTGTGTCAGTTTGTTGAGAATGATGGTTTCCAGCTTCATCCATGTCCCTGCAAAGGACATGACCTCATCCTTTTTTATGGCTGCATAGTATTCCATGGTGTATATGTGCCATATTTTCTTTATCCAGTCTATCATTCATGGGCATTTGGGTTGGTTCCAAGTCTTTGCTTATAGTCACTGGTCATTAGAGAAATGCAAATAAAAACCACATTGAGATTCTATTTTATATCCACCAGACTTACAAAAATTTCATTGGTCAGGACTTAATATTATCAAAGTTGGCAAAGATATATGAAAACAAGAACTCACCCACTGTGGGAATGTCAAGAACCTCCACTTTTCTAGGCGTTTTAAACTGTTTTCTGGAGTTGAATAGCAACATAGCTTTATGATCTTCGATATCCTCAGAGAATCTCAGATGTGTGCAGAGAAGTTCATTGTGCAACAATGTTGATTGCAGTACTGATTGTTGTTGAAAAGGAGTAGAAGAAAATAACTAATTGGAATGCGTAAGTGGACATACAAACAATGGCATGCTCATTAAATGGATTCTATTATTAGTTAGGAATTAATTAGATTACAAGTAAAAGAGAAAACCAATGACTGCACCTTAAACAAAATGTGAATTCTGCTTTTCTCATTTAATATGAAGTCCAGAGGCAGGGACGCTTGTTAGGAGAGCTTTACAAAGTCATCAACAGCCCCAATTTCTTTACATCTCACTCTCTCCTATCTATCAGGCAGCTCCTTTCTCTTAAGGGTTACAAAATGGCTGCACTGCCACCATGAGTTACATCCACATTCTAGGCAGGAAATAGTAAAGAAGAAAGAAATGAGGAGGAGGCAGCTGAGCAATCAGAACTCTCCTGAGCAAACCCAAGCTGACTTTGCTTACACCTCATAAGCTAGGACTGTGGCAGAGAGCTAAATCTAGCTGCAAGAAGCTTGGAAACTATTGTCTAATTTTTCAGGGCACATGATTGTATTGAAAAATACTGTTTCTCTTAGTAAAAAAAAAAGTGGGGGATACTATTGGGTAGGGAGCTGGCAATGTCTGTCCCCTCTATTTAGAAGTTGAAAAAAATAAACTTTCCTCATGTTCACAACGTGGATACATCTCGCAACTACAATTTGGGTGAAAAATCTAAGTAATAGAACAATATCCAGGTATGACACAATTTATATGGTTTTTAAAAAGCCACATACAAAATGAGAATATCTGTTATTTATGAATACCTATGTATGTATTTGTAAAGTAAAAGCATGTTTGGGAACACTATATACCTTGGGAGAGTAAGAGAGGGGAAAAAATTAGAGCTGGCTACAGAGAGTTTCAATTGTTTCTTTAATGTGTGATTGCTAAGAAAAAGTTCTGAGAGCAAATAAAAGAGAAATCATTATGAACCTATTTTATGAAATTATAGATAGACATATTTCCAGGTGTCTAGTTGCAATGGTTTTGTTTTCAGAATCTTTTCTGTTTCAAACTTCCTAAATATAAAAGAATGGACCCTGAGGTGACAATCTAATTAAATTGATATAATCATTTTCTGAGAATGAAATCTGTCATTTAAAACCCATAATAAATATTTTGAAGTGAAAAATAATAAGAAAACATAAATAGGGATTTGCTTTTGGCAATCTACTATATATTTAATTTTGAGTAAAAATGAGATAGTCAGTTCCTTATATTATCCAATGCCCCCTGAACTCTGAAATTCTTGTAGAGGAAATTATAAAGATGAAAAGTAAATGCGATTTGATACAAGAAGACAATTGGATTTTTTTTTTTACATAATATGTGCTGTGTTATAAAACTGTTATGAAAATGCATTGTTATTCAGAAATGATAGTTTGTAAAAATTTTTTTCCCATTCTTAGATCAAGCTAAAGCTAAAAGTATTCATTGGCAGCAATAATGGGATAAGATGGGCCAGTGTCACTGATAAAAACATTTATTTATGCTGAGAATTACCCTTATAATTTCTACCATTTGTTTATACATTTATTCAATAAACTTTTATTAAACACATTTTATATATGAGGTATTTGTCATGTATGGGGAGTTCAGATATTATACAATTATTACTCTGGTACTTAAGGAGGTGAAGAACACAGACAAGTAAAGGAAAATACAATAGCAAGAGATGAGCTAAATTTCTACAATGAAAAATTGTAACCTCTTTTTATGACACAACTTTAGCCAATTGTAGTCATTGTTAATTCTTACAATTGAATGCAAATCATTCCTTACTTCAGGAAATAGGCTGCAAAGATATTGTCTTCTATTAAATGTCATTACAAATGTGTTACTTTTGGAAAACTTTCTGTTGAAGTAAAACATAAAGTAAGATAAGTTTACATGTTGTTGAATTAGTCAGGGTTCTTCAGAGACACAGAATCAACAGAATTTGTTGATTATATATATAATATGATATATATAGATAATTATATATAATATATATATACAGAGAGAGATCTCATATGTCTTCTCTCATTCTGTGGGTTACATTTTGACTCTGCTAGTAAATCTTTTTGTAGACAAATATTCTTAAATTTAGTATAGTTCAATTTATCATTCTTTAAATTTATGGTTAGTACATTATATGTCTTCTTAACAAAATCTTTGTCTACGCCAAGACCATTAAGATGTTCTATATTTTCCTCTATGATTTTAACTTTTTATATTTAGTCCTGCAATCCATCTGGATTTTATTTTTGTACCTATTTTGAAGTAGATGACAAGATACACTTTTTCCATATGGATATCTAATTGTCCCAGAACAACAACAAAAAATCCCAAGTCTATCCCATGTGACCATAGAGGTCTATTTTTGAACTCTCTATTCTGTTCCATTGGTTATTTTGTCTACCCTTGTACTAATACCACTCTGTTTTAATTAAGCTTTACACTTGGCCTCCATAGACAGTAGTATAAATCCTCCAGCTTTGTTCTTTTCCTTTAAGATTTCTCAGATGTGCCTCTCTTTAAATCAGATAAAATTAAAAATTCTATTTTAGAAAACAATGCAATCTAGACCAGACATAACTATTTAGATGCAGAATTACATCAGCTGACAGATAATCATAGAGAATCCCTTATAGCACATGTAAGACAGAATCATTCTTGTTGACATCTTTAACTTGAATTGAGATAAAGTATAGTATAACGAGAAGCTCATAGGGTCTTAAATTCAAGTCTAGTGAAACATGTAGTACTAACTAGGTTTCCCTGATTCAGGTCCAGTAAATATTTACTTAGCACCTATTATTTGCCAGATGTTATTCTGTGTATTTCTGCAGTAGCATATTATTATTATTTTTGCATATTATTAACTTCATTAACTTCTGTGATCCTCATTCTCCCTTTTTGTAGGATAAATTATTATAGAGATATGTTCCAATATTCCACCAAACTATACTCCTGTCTGAAAAACCAATTATGGTTCCTTGGCTTTAAGCAACAGAAACTGACTCTGACCAAAATGGAATTTGTTAGAGAGACACTGGATGACTCATAAAATCAGTGAAAGTTTGAACAAAAGGGCATTAAGAAGGATGAGGATCAACATAGCTCAGGAGAAATACCCCAGGGAGAATCTGAGCTCCCTATAAACAGAATACAAAGCCAGATTTAAGTATTAATGATTTATTGGAAGTTCAAATCCAAGAGTAGAAAGTGAGAGAAAAAGGAAGCGAGGCAGAAAGGATTGGGAGCAGAGGTAGGTGATGCATTATCGCGTGGCTGTGGTTTCATGATGAGTTGTGGAAAAGCTCTGCTGGTTTCTTAGAACATATACCAGCTAAACTATGCAGAGGATAGCTGGACACACTGCAGAAAGCAACTGGGCTTCAGTCCAGTGCAATATGAAACTGGGAGAAAACTTACTTGCGAGCTCCATCCCATCCTGTTTTCTATTTCTCATTGATCAAAGGTTATCCCAGAGGGAGACAGCTACTCTACCCTTGTAGAGTGGGTCATTCAGTCCCTTCAGCAATCACATCCCATTCCCTGGGACTTGTGCCTTTTCTGTGAATCCAGAAAGATAGGGAGCAGTCAGAGCATGAAGCAGTGGGATTTGGTGGCCATGCATGGAGTTAAGGTCCCAGCAGCAACTGAAATGGAACGAAATAGCCAAGGACCTAGAAGACAGGTGAGGTGTAAAGCATGTAATGATGTACGTGTGATATGTCCCAAACTCATGAATTTGTGAAGCAGTAGTTCTTCAGAGTAATTTTTGCAGGGCAGATAAAAATCAAACCAAGGGGCCAGGGCATGGTCGTTCATGTCTGTAATACCAGCACCTTGGGAAGTCAAGGTGGGAGGATTGCTTAAGGTCAGGAGTTTGAGACCAGCTTGGGCAACATAGTGAGTAGATGGGCAGATGGCACGTGCCTGTAGTTCTGTTTACTCAGGAGGCTGAAGCAAGAGGATGGCTTGAGCCCTGGAGTTTAAGGTTATAGTGAGCTATTATTACACCATTGCATGCTAGCCTGGGTAACGGAGTGAGACCCTGTATGTAAACAGCAACAACAACAACAACAAGGAACAAAAACCAAAAAATAAACCAGGCAAAACAGACAAATAAACATACACACACACACACACACACACACACACACATGTATACATATTCTGTTCCATTGGTTACATATATACGTATATGTATATTCTGTTACACACACAGACATGTGTGTGTGTGTTTTAGTGCATCAAAGTACTGCTCTTAATGGCTAAAATGAAAATGACTGACAGTAATAATGGCAAAGGTGTGGGGCAGCTGAAACTCTCAAATTTTGCTGGTGTGATTATAAAATGGCAGTCACTTTGGAAAAGAGCTTGGCAGTTTTTTATTCAGTTAAATATATACCTATCATATGACCCACCAATTCTACTTCTTTGTATTTGCCCAAGAAAAGTGAAAACATGCTTATAAGATATTGCACATACATGTTCATAGCGGTTTTATTAACCACAGCCAAATCTGTAAAGAACCTAAATATCCATCAACAAGTGAATAGATGAATAATGACATCTTCGTTCAATGGAATACTCAACAATCTAGAGGAATAAACTACCGATTCTTTTAACAACATGGTGAATGTTAAACACATGGCAAGTGAAAGAAGCTAGGGACAAAAGAGTACACATTTTAGGATTCAACAAAGGCAAAACTAATCAATGGCAGTAGAAATTAGAATCAGTGATTCTTTGGTATGGGGAGAGAACTGATACACTGGGGCATGTGGGAACCTTTTGGGATGATGGACATGCTTTACACATAATGCGATTGGAGTGGTAGGTACATGGGAGTTTATCTGTGTCAAAACACATTGAACTGGGGATATATTTTACTTAGTGCAGATTAGACTTCAGTAAAGTTGATTTGAAAATATTGCTCTTAAACATGAGTCAGGACTCTCTACATTGTGGGACAATGTACTCAGCTTATCAACCACTAGCACCAACTGAAAAAGCATCTGCCTGGTTTTCCCATTTGCCTTCATCACAGATCGAGGGCAGGAGGGAGGCAAATGTGCATGGCTCTTGGCTGATTTCCATTGCCGCATGACCATTCGTTCATCTCCCGTAGCTTTGTTGAATTCAGACAAACATCTACTTATATGCCCCATATCTTAATGTTGGAATGCATGAAAAATTCTGAAAGGCTATAGCCTCTTCTATACGGTATTTTTAGGATTCTGATTTAGCCTTTACTTATTAATATTTCTATTTATGTCTTCATTCTATTCATTTCTATTCTGATCAACTTAAATTATTCTATCACCACCTGTCCTTCCTCTTTTTAGCCCTGGTGCTTTTCTTAGCTTTATGATCCTCCATTTTATTTCCAATGGGAGACATTTGGAAGGGGCTGAGGCAGAAACAGAAGAGAGTCCCCTAGGATTGGGGCGCTTGCCTCATTTTATAACTAAGCATGGTTCCTGAGTCATTGAATCAGAAGTAGATGATGAATGGAGACCCAAACTTCCTCCCAAGTGTCTTCTGGGTGGTGTGTGTGCTGTGAGATCATTTGCGAGTTGTCTCATTTCAGCTCTTGGCTTGTAATTGTTGGAATTTCCTAACAGATTCTGGCAATGGTTTAGCTGTCTGCTTCAGTTTTCAGGCTTCCTTTGAGTTCCATATCTTTCTGAGTCTTTGTAGGTATTTCAAGGGCACGTTTGGAGATGTTGATATGTGGATTGCTAACAAGATGCCATTTTATACAAGCAAATCCACTTCCATTAACATTGTAGGATTCTCTTTAAAGAGGGTTATATTCTTCAGCAAGATTTATTCTAGCCTAAATGTGTGCTGTTTAGTCCTGATTTTGTCAGTTCGGAAATCGCTACTTGTGCTTGCCAACTCTCTCACTGTCATTTCTAATCAACGTGGCACTTCCTTCCATGTCTGTATCTGTGTAATTACATTAATAGGATAGTGTCCCAGGGGATTTCATCTATTTTTTTATCTTGAAAGTGAAAAATCAAGGATCTTGTAAATCCCTATTTCTCATGAAACCACCTTCAAAGGACTGAGTACATGCCTATTTTCTTAGATTTTATCAGTGTATAAAATGCTGCTACAATGAAAGTGATACTACCTTTATTTTGCAGAGCAATAATTGGCTTTCTTTCAAAAACCTAACCCAATTCTTTCCAACTTGTTTTAGATAAAAGGGAAGTATATTTAGAAAGTGTATTTACAGGTAAATTTAGAAAGATTAGGTAAGGCTGAGTTTGAACATATGGCATGCAGCTTATTGAAAGTGAGCTTTTCACCAAATCCTCTGACCCCTAGAGAAATGTTCTCCAATTTTAGGATAGCAGGTTCAACCTCAGACCTAAAGGATTAGAGTGTGTATGTCTGGGAAGTGGGAATCTGAATTGCTAACAGCAACCCTACCTGTGAGTTTCTGATGCTCATGTGTTCAGTCCACAATTTCAACATTACCCCATCATTAAAAAACTCAATTCAAGTGAGTTTTCACATGTGCAAAATAGAAATGAAGTGCTGCATTTTTATACTTGATCCAGTCAACATTGCTGAAACTCTGTCTTTTTATTATGTAATAAAATAGCAACATACTTTCTCAGCAAGAACTTACTAAAGAGTTTCAAGAATTAGAAAGAGTAAAAGAATGCCATTCCATTAGGGGAAACATATCTGTCACAAAGTCTGTGCATTTTAAATTGGGAGAGAAACACAGCCATTAGCATTTCATTTTTGCTTTTACTCAAACTTTCATACTTAGCCAGAGTATTTATCTGTTTTCTCTTAGAAACTTTTTCTAGCTAAAAGTGGAATGTGATATAGAATCGTGTGCACTGGTGAAAGGTAACGGAGGGAAGGAGACTAGATCTAGTAACCAGAGAACTGAGAAGTGACACATTTTGAAGCATCATCAACAATAGATATACTATATTCAAGACATTTGGAGCTATATGGTTTAGGGAAAATATCACTAAGTTCCTAAGAAAATAGCTTCATAATATCAAAGCAAAAATTGGTTTGCATAAAATGGCCCAGCATCATAACAAAAAGTTAAAATTATGTTCAGGGCCATCTGGTAAAGACATTTTCATTTGCTTTATTACATTTTGGAAAAAGAAATCCTTCCTAAGTAGTTTCTGTTAAAGCTTAGATCTAAGACAGGGAAGAAAAAAATGCTAAATAGAAGGGAAGAAAAGAACCACATTTATGCAAAAGCAATGGGACTTTTGCTGCTTTTCTTTACAGAAGGGTAAAAGGTGTCATATGCCAGTTACCTACTTTGGGGAATCAAGTGAAGCAGATTCAGGTGAGGATGTGTTTTGGGGACCCTGCAGAGAGATTTTCAGTTGAATTTCTGCCAGTATTTGATATCAAATTTTAGAAACAAAATTTATGCAGGAACCTAAGAAGGTAATGCTCCAGTGACTGAGAATGATGTTTTTGGACAATTAAAAACCGTGATTGAGATTTTGCTGATGGAATTCTTAATTTTCATCTATGATACACTTAATTAATAGAGATATCATAATGTTAATGACTATCAGACATGAACTTGATTCTAGCCACTGGAATAAGCACTTAGTGCAAATTCTCCCATTTACTCATTGCACTAGTCCTACTGAGTATGTATTATTATAATTCCAGCTTTATAGGTGAGGAAGCAGAGATTTAAAGTGATTAGAAAACTTGCCTAAGGTAATATGACTAGTTAAAGAACAGATTTCAACTTCAAATCCCAACTTTAAACTGCCCCACTAAACTGCTACCACACATGTGTGTGTATTCATAATTATACCAACATTTATATTTATATCTATATATGTTTGTATTCACAGTTATTCAGAAACATTAAGTATGTCTCTTTCTATAATCTCGACAGAAAGCATAGTGTTTTTTTTCCCCTAGAAAAGTAGATATTCACAGTTAAGTTGAAGAGACTACAAAAATCTAAAGGGGAACTTTTGATAAATTTGGCTTAGAGTTTTCCTTCTGTCTGGCTGAAGTTACTTCAATATCGGTATCAATATAGACTATAAACTTGGTGAAAGCAGGGACTGGATTCCTTTCTTTCTTTTTCCTTTTGCTGGTCTCTTACTGCTGCTGCATAATTAACAGTGCCAACACAAATCAGACACTGCTTTATACATTTTTTTTAGTTAATGAGCAAATTAAACAATCAAATGACTCTCAATTTTTATCTCTCAGAGACTGGTCTCTTCAAGAGTAGTGAATGGAAGTCATTCTGACTTTGATGCTTTAAAAACCACGGGATTTTCTAGATTCAAAGAATGAATGACTTGGGGCTGAGTGTTCATTCCCATTCTCTCTTACTTCTCTAAGACTAGGATGATGGTCAGGACTGATTAGTTTTCCAAGTAAAACATCCAAATGCAGTCTGATCTCCTGGTATTGACAACAGGTGCTGGAATTGGGTTAAGGAACTGTTGTGAAATAAACATAAGAATTTTTGGAGATACTCTCTTTATTTCTAATTGCTTTAACTCATTATGAGTTGAAATTATTTTGGAAACAATTATTTTTAATAAATGAAATCAGTATCATAGTGCTGTCTGCTCCATTATAAAAAGTCTCTGGATCTCCAAAGGAAAAATAAAAACCATTGCATCAGAAGTTACCTAAAACGAGTCCTTGTCATTCAGAATAGCTTGAGGCTGCTCACATCACTTGTACCTTGGGCATATGCTGAAGAGAAAACAAAAAATCTTGCAGAGATTAATTTAGGTACATTATTCTGCTAATTCCTAGCAAAGGATAGCCACTTTTGTCTTCAGTGTCCTCTGAGCCTTTTTATGAACTTGTAGTTTGGAGCTGATGAAAACCAAGCTTTCAGATTTCCTGAGTCTCATTTAGACAGTCAGTAGACTGTCAGCCCAGAGAGAGACATCAGGTGCTTTCCAAAAACATTCTCTAAAATGAGGCTATGGATTTGACTATGTTAGAGAAATTGTGAAAATTGAATACAGGGATTTGCTTATTTATTTTATTAAAACATGTTTTTTGAGACAAGGTCTCACTATGCTGCTCAGGCTGGCTCAAACTCCTGACCTCAAATGATCCTCCTGCCTCGGCCTCCCGAGTAGCTAGAGGTGTGCGCCATGGCACCCAACTCTGGAATTCATTTTAAATCCAACTTTGCCACCTAATTGTGTGACCTTTGGCAAAATTCTGGCTTAGTTTAAGCCTTTGTACCTGTAAAACAGGAATAATGTATACTTTCATGAAGGTTAAATTAAATCTACACACGTACACACACACATAACATCTGTTACATGGCAGACACTGAGTTAATAATACAGTGGTTAATATTCCTGTTAATCGGAGTAGTATTACAGTTTCTTGTGTCTTGCTGGTATATTTTCCTCAGTGACATAAAAGATCCACAGAAAAGGTAATCCAGATAATTTTGACTACAGTGGATGTTTTATGCTATTTTAAACTACATCTTGTCATATCTAAGCAACATAGTCAATCATACAATATGATCCCTAAAATTTCCCATTAAGAATAATTACCTCTGCTCATATTTTTCCCACACTGCAACCAAATATATACAACTGCAATCCCCCATTACTACTGCCACTCACCACTGCCATCACCATCTCCCACACAACCTTCAACTACAACCACACTGCACACTACTACCACCACTGCCACTCACACTCACAACTACCGTCATCTCCTGCACAATGTTCAATGACAACCACACTCCACACAGCTACAGCCATCATCACGACCACCACTACCACTCACCACTGCCATCACCATTTCCCACACAACCCTCAATTAAAACCACACCCCACACAACTACCACCACCACCCACAACTACCACCACCATCTCCACACAATCCTCAACTACAACCACACCCCACACAGCTACCACCACCACAACCACTATCACTCACCACTCCCATCACCATTTCCCACACAACCCTCAATTGCAACCACACCCCATGCAGCTACCACCACCATCTCCCATGCAACCCTCAACTACAACCACACCCTATACAAATACTGCCACCACCACCACTACCACCCACAACTACCACCACCATCTCCCACACAACTGTCTACTACAACCACACTCCACACAGCTACCACCACGACCACCACTCACCACTACCATTTCCCATGAAACCCTCAATTACAACCACACTCCACACAGCTACCACTACCACCACTACCACCACTCATCCCTACCATCACCATTTCCCATACAACCCTCAGTTACAACCACACCCACACACAGCTACCACTACCACCACTACCACTACCACTCACAACTACCATCATCTTCTGCACAATGTTCAGTTACAACCACACCCCACACAGCTACCACCACCACCACCACCACTGATAACTACTATCACCATCTCCCACACAACCCTCAACTACAACCATATCCACACAGCTATCATGACAACAACCACTCCCACTCACAGCTACCACCCACATCATCACCATTACCTCCTACAGTTACTACCACTCACAACTGTCACCACTATCTTACCAAACTGCTATCTCCATCATCACCACCTCTCATAACTATCACATCCTCCATCACCACCGTATCCATAATGATTACCTCAAACTATCATCACCACTGCTACCGACAGCTACTGCTACCCACAAATATCACCATTATCTCTCCCATAACTACCACCTCTACTACCATCATCTCTACCTGCAGCTAGATAGCTTCCTCACCACTAAGGTGGCTTCCTCACCACTATTACCCATAACTATCACCACTGCCACCTCCCTCAACTACCACCACACAACCTACAACTACAACCACACTGTGTACAACTACCACCACCTACCAGAATCACTCACACTTGTCACTCCCACCACCCACAACTGCCACCAAGACCTCACCAGCTTTGCTAACACCACCACCACAATCGCTTTCCTTTCTTAAGGAAAAGTGCAAGTTATTGGTAGAAAAATCTTGTAAAAATCAACTGGAAAAAATATTCCAGAAAAGTAATTATTTCTTTTCTTTGCTTTCTTCTTTTTTTGAGACAGAGTCTCACTCTGTTGCCTACGCTGCAGTGCAGTGGTGTGATCTCAGCTTACTGCCGCCTCAACCTCCCAGACTCAGATGATTTCCTATCTTAGTCTCCCAAGTAGCTGGGACCACAGATATGCACCACCATGCCCGGCTAATTTTTTGCCATTTTTTTTTTTTTTTTTTGTAGAGACAAAGTCTAACTATGTTGCCCAGGTTGTTCTCAAACTTCTGGGCTCAAGTGATCTGCCAGCCTTGGCCTTCCAAAGTGCTATGATTATAGGCACGAGCTACCTCTTCTGGCAAGTAATTCTTTAAATTAATTCTTGACATAATTTTTCTACTTATAATCTTTTACAGTTAACATTTTCTATTGCTGAAAAAGTGATTTGTTATAAAACACTTCTCATAAAATTGCCAGAAGGATACTGTACCTCTGTTACATAAATTTTGGCTTTCTCAATAAGTTCAAAACAATAACTCTGCTGCTTTAAAAAATAATTTCAACTTTTATTTTAGATTCAGGGGGTATATGTGCAGGTTTGTTATGTGTGAATATTGTGTGATGCTGAGACTTGGGGTACTAAGTCTCATCACCTAGGTACTAGGCATAGTACCCAATAGTTTTTCAATGCTTGTCCCCTTCTCCTTTACTTCTTTAGTAGACAGCAGTGTCTGTTGTCTTCTTTGTGTCCATATGTATCAAATATTTAGCTCCCACTTATAAGTGAGAACATGCAGTATTTGGTTTTCTGTTCCTGTAATGGCCTCCAATTCCATCCATGCTTCTGCAAAAGAGATGATTTCATTCTTTTTTTTTATAGCTGTGTAGTATTCCATGGCATGTATGTACCACATTTTCTGTATCCAGTCCTCTGTCGATGGGCACCTAGTTTGATTCCATGTCTTTGTTATGGTGAAGAGTGCTGCACTGAACCTGCAAGTACATGTGTCTTGTTGGTAGAATGATTTGTTTTCTTCTGGATAGACACCCAATAGAGGGATTGCTGGGTCGACTGGTCTATTTTAAAGTTCTTTGAGAAATTTTCAAACTGCTTTCTGCAGAGGCTGAACTAATTTACATTCCCACCAACGGTGTATGGGCGTTCCCTTTTCCCCACAGCCTCACTGGCATCTGTTGTTTTCTGCCTTTTTAATAATAGACATTCCGGCGGCGCCCGAAAAAGACGTGGTAGGCAGCGTACAGGGAGAAGAAGCAGTGCAGAGCGATAAGAAACGAGCAGAGCCGGGCGCGGTGGCTCACACCTGTAATCCCAGCACTTTGGGAGGCCGAGGCGGGTGGATCACGAGGTCAAGAGATCGAGACCATCCTGGTCAACATGGTGAAACCCCGTCTCTACTAAAAATAGAAAAAATTAGCTGGGCATGGTGGCGCGTGCCTGTAATCCCAGCTACTCAGGAGGCTGAGGCAGGAGAATTGCCTGAACCCAGGAGGAGGAGGTTGCGGTGAGCCGAGATCGCGCCATTGCACTCCAGCCTGGGTAACAAGAGCGAAACTCTGTCTCAAAAAAAAAAAAAAGAAAGAAAGAAACGAGCAGAGCCGCTTCCGCGTCAGCCGCATCCCACTCCGGCTCCTAGTCAGGCCGCCACCGCCGTAGAGCGGACGGAAAGAGAAACTGCAGCACCAGGCTGCGGCCCCGGAGGCGTTCGGCGCAGGCCCAGAGAATGAGACTTTGTAAAGACAGAGAGACCATGCAGAGCAGAAACAATGGACCCAGGTTGACGGTCAGCACCAAAGCTCCAGATGGAGGAGCAAGACCATTTTGGACCCTCCAGCCCTAGTTGAGAGCCTCAGACAGCATCATGTGGAGTGGAGAAGAACCACCTCAACTGATTTTTGCTGGAATTTCTAACCCACAGAGTCGTGCTGAGAATACAGTAGTATGCAAAAGGGACAAATCTTTTCGACTTCGCGAAGCCTATGTTTTAATGGACGGAGAAAAACAAGTAGTTAAAACATGTAAGATGTCAGATGATGCAGCAGTTTGGAAAGTAAAGGTCACTGTCAAAATGGGCATTGTGAGAAGAGTTTAATTAACTTAATGTAGTTAACAGATAATAAAGAGCTTAATAAAGGTTAGTAATTAATAAAACAGTGCTTAAAGCACAAGGGATATGCTATGTCCTGGAGCTAGTAACAGGGAGAAACTCTTAACATCTGACACCTGAAAATAAGGACTGGGAGAAGTTACTCAGAGAGGAGAGCTGAAGGGAGAGAGCTACCTGATAGTGGATTGTGGTCCTCACAAAAGGGAGATAGCGGCCGGCTGTGGTGGCTCACGCCTGTAATTCCAGAACTTTGGGAGGCCAAGGCATGTAGATCACCTGAGGTTGGGAGTTCAAGACCAGCCTGGCCACTGGCCAACATGGTGAAACCCTGTCTCTATGGGGGTGGGGGGGGGGGTGGGGGGGAAGCACAGAAAAATTAGTTGGGCGTGGTGTGGCAGGTGCCTGTAGTCTCAGCTACTCAGGAGGCCGAGGCAGGAGAATTGCTTGAACCTGGGAGACAGAGGTTGCAGTGAGCCAAGATTGCACCACTGCACTCCAGCCTGGGTGACAGAGCAAGACTCCATCTCAAGAAAATAAAAAACAAACAACAACAACAACAAAAAAAAAACAAAAGGAGGCAGCCAACACACAGGGACTTGGCAGGAGCGGAGCTGGGAGAATAAATTCCCAGCCTCTTTCTATTCCCTCCTTGGATCTCCTTCTGCTGGCTTTTATTGGTCAGACCCGACAGGAAGCAGAAGGACAGCAGAGCTTGTTGATGGAGAGCATCGGGTCAGCCTCCTGGTGAACACGGCAGGGCTGAGAAGGTGCCAAGTGAATGTGGGGCTGGAACTGGAAGACATCCAGGGCAGACGACGATCACTGCTACATTAAGGAGCATGTGGTGGCTATTGGGAGCATGATTAAACAGTGGATAACTTGGTGGTCCTGAAGTCACGAAGAAGTCTGGGCCAGGAAATCGGCAATACACAGTGAGAAATGTGTATCCACCGAGGAGTTTTCCTCCTTACCTTCCCCAAGACCTGGATTTTTCCTCCCACCGCCACTCCAGAAGTGAGTTCTTTCAGGGTTGATTCCACCTTCAAATGAGCCTGCTACTGAACATCCAGGACCACTGCAAGAAACCTGACATTATTTTTGCTCTCTTCAAAAATAATTCTGACTGATCTGATTTTCAATTTAAAGTAACTGCGGTTATTGTATAACTTATACTTACTTTATTTATACTTAGGCTTTCACTAAAATTCAAGCTTAAAGGAATTATAAATCTCAGGCTAGTATTTTGTAAATAAAGATGATTTAAATATGAATCTTATAAGTAAATTATTTTCATTTTATTTTATTCTAGAGAGTATATTTTATGCAGTCAGAAAAGATCACTTAAAAAAAAGAGATGGTGTAACTATTTTAATTTGATTATCGAATTCACTATTATGTAAACAATAGTCAGAGTTTTATACATGAATCTTGCAGGTGGGGAGGCTTTGAATTCTAAAGGCTGTGTCTTTATGCCAAGAACTGTATTTACTGTGGTTTTCGGCAAATATGAAAGTAACTTTATGCTGAATTAAATAAATTTTAGTTAAAAAAAAATAGCCATTCCAACTGGTGTGAGATGGTATCTCATTGTGGTTTGGATTTGCATTTCTCTGTTGATGAGTGATGTTGAGCATTTTTGCATGTTTGTTGGGCAGTTGTATGTTTTCTTTTGAGAAGTGTCTGTTCATCTCCTTTGTAGTCTGCTGGTTCTCTTCAAAGTTCGACTCTTCTATCAGTCTTTATTACACATATTTATACCATACACTATAAATATTCTCCTAATTTGTGCTGACCCCATTCATATAAACACAGGGAAAGGTAAAGAGTTAAATTCTAATACATTTTAATGATATAATAGAAAACACATTCTCTTGGAAAAGTATGTTTATTTAAAACTGCTGGCCCATCTGCATATTAGTCAGGTATGTGAATCAGGATAAAAACATTTACTTTTGTTTAAAGGACACTTTAGGAGAAAGGGAGGTGCTGGTTACTATAATAGTTTAGTACACTTTTTTCTTTTTTTAAAGTCCATTTCATTTTAAAGTTTAAAAATGCCCACTCCCTTCTGCACAGGAGTGGGCATTTTTCCTTTGAGTTGAGGATTCGTTTTAAGAGCGGTTTTTCTAAAGAGATTCTGAGTTTCCCAAACAGTGTTAAGAAATGTAGGGTAGAGAGAGAGAGAGGGTTTTATTTCTAATCCCTGCTTGTCATGACTCTGTTTTATCATCCCAAAGTGTGAGTTTTCATTAAATTTACCAAGTGCGTTTTTTACTTTTTTTTTCTTTTTTAAAGAAGGCATGGACTACAACCAACTTTTACTTAATCATGAAGTTGAAAGTTTCAGCATTAATCATTAAAAAAGGCTTCCATCGAATAGTTTCATTGAGAAGTATTCTGAATTATTAGCTTGCATACAAACTAATAGAACTTCTAAGCTGGAGAGAAGAAAAAGAGGGGTGGCCTTTATAGTAAGGACAGGTTAGTGTGGTGACGCTCTGATAAGGAACAGAAGCTGGGAAAAATAAGTCCTTGCCAAATGTAGATGGTTTCCTGGGTACCTTTTGTGCATGTGGGGAATTCAGCTACCCATTACCTATTTATATATTCCTGCTGTGTTGTTAGTACCAAAGGAAATAACTTGCCCAGTTTTCTACCCACTAAACAATTATTTATTGCAAAATTAAATTAGCGAAAGGGAAATTTTTATATGTTTTTGTTGTTTTCAAGCATAGTTTATGCACGTAAATTACCTTGGAAATTGAATGCCCCTCTTGTGAAAGATAATGTTTATTTTGGAGATATACACAAAGCATACATAAAGGACATAATAGTGTAAGTTTCTCTAGAAGTTTTTAAAAACATCAAAGAATATGACAGCTACTGCTCAATGTCTTTCATCTGTGAATATGCTGGGCTGCCTCCCAAATGTCCATTTCTTTTTCTTTTCTTTTTGAGATGAAGTTTTGCTCTTGTTGCCCAGGCTGGAGTGCAATGGTGCAATCTTGGCTCACTGCAACCTCTGCCTCCTGGGTTCAAGTGATTCTCTTGCCTCAGCCTCTGGATTAGCTGGGATTATAGGCACACACCACCATACTTGGCTAATTTTGTATTTAAAAAAGTAGAGATGGGGTTTCCCCATGTTGGTCAGGCTGGTCTTGAACTCCTGACCTCAGATGATCTGCCCACCTCAGTCTCCCATAGTGCTGGGATTACAGGCATGAGCCACTGTGCCCTGCCCCAAATGTTCATTTCTATGTATACAAGTCAAATTATTTGCTCAAGCTAATCTGTCTGTTGTTTCCTCCAAAGATTAATGAACTTTTTCAAAAATACACAGTGAATGACAGTGACCTATAATTTCAGAGAATTACTACTTGAGCATAGTTTCATTAAAAACGCCTGCCAGAGTCCAGTTAAACAACTAGCTTGCAATGAACAAACCATGGTCAATTAGATATAGAAGGAAGACCCCTCTTCTAATTGGGAATCCATTGCTGCTATGAACCTGATTGTACAATGTCTCTTTGAGACCCTGCTTTCAACTCATTTGAGTATATACCCAGCAGTGAAATTGTTGAATCATATGGTAATTCTATTTTTAAGTTTTGAAAAACTGCCCTACTGTTTTCCACAGCAGCTGCAACATTTTACATTTCCACTGACAGTGTACAAGGGTTCCAATTTCTCTGCATCCTTAACATCCTAGTAGATGTGAGATGGTTGGTATTTCATTGTGGTTTTGATTTACCTCTTTCATGATCTGTTGAAAACAGAATTGGATAAAATTGTGCACAGCCACCTTATTCTAGGGTCCTGGCATGAACTTGAGCCCTGTTCCTCCTTCTGTCACAATATGTCAGAAGTCCTGTGGAGACTTTCCCTCCATAGATCTTTCAATAACTGACAGTTCAAAGATGAGTCAAATAATTAAGACAGCTCTATTTGACATAATCAAGAAACATTGCTCTGGGAGCTGGGGAAAAGATAGTATAGCTGCCCTCTTATATAGCAAGCCTGTTGAATTACAAATGAATGAACCAATGGCAAATGGAGAATTCAGAACTTAATGCTAAGTGCCCGGTCCACACTAGGCATTTTGCTAGATGATGTGAGAAATGTGGTTGTGAAATAGGATGTTATAATCAAGTGGACAGGAGAGACAGTTACTAAAAATGAAAGAAATATGTGTGGGGACAGAATGAATGATGAGAAGGCTGAGAATGGATGGGAATGGCTGAGGGAATTAGGGGAGGTTCAGTGAGGAGCTGGCATATTAAGTGTGTGTAGAGGAATGAGAATTTTGTAAGGGGAATTCTAGCAAATGCAGCACTATATTGTGCAGGTTAAGAGTGAAATCTGGGGCACCAGCAAACCTTAGCTCTAAATGGACTCTACCACGTTCTTAGCCATGTCACCTCTAAGTTTCAGCTTTCTTGTCTGTGCAATGGAGCGGGGTTTGAGAATAGGCTTGGTATAAAGATTAAATGAGATGATCCACCTCAGGGACTTGAACAGGCTTCAGATCTGGAAAGGACTCAATAAATATTAGCTACCATTGTTATTATTATTATTTTCCATTTTAACCAGATGCCAATTTTTGTGCAATGGTACAAGTCCAGAGAAGCCAGGCAGAACCTGGATGACAAGGAGCCCAGTGTGGATTTGAGTGTGAAGCTAAATTCTGCCCAGTAGGGGAGTTACAGAGGAATGAACACCCTCACGTTGAGCCCTCACAAGGCTGCAGGTGCTGCAGATTTTGGGGGGAAGTAGATGCAGCCCTACCTTCTAGGTACTTGGCTTAGTGAGAGTCAGGCAAGAACCCATGTCATTCTGAATGCAAGAAAGATTGTGATTAGGTTTGGTAAAAGGGGTGCAAAAATATGAGAGCATAAGTGGGAATCATCAATTGTACTTAAAATACTAAGAAGAGGTGACATTAAAATGCATCTTTAAAAAGGAGCTATTAAAAAATGAGTCCAAACCTGTTTCTGATTCTAGAAGTGCCACCACTTTCCTGGCTATGACATCTGGGTGAATTGCTAACCTCCCTAAGCCTCAGCTTTCTTATCTATTAAATAGGGATAATATAATGCCTATTGCTTAGAGCTATTGTGGGGTTTATGGAAGATAATCCATGTAAAGGGGCTTACCCAGGACTATGCCAGGAACTGGTTTAATAAATCACTGCTATATATTAGTATTATTTCAAGACTGTTTTATAGAATACAAAGCACTTTCTTACAGATTATCTCATTTGATCCTTAAAACATCCTTGTAACATTGGCAAAATGAACAACTGTCATTCTGCTTTAATTATCGAGGAAACTGAAGTTTAAAGAGATAAATTTATCAAATCACAAACAACTGGTATGGGTTCTAGTCAGGGCTCAATGCCAAATCTAATACTCTGAACATGTTTCTCCTCATTTCTCTCTGGCAAACACCCTCAGAAGATGTAATTGTTATATTGGCTTTAAAGCTATGGTTTCTTTTTTCAAAAATTTTTATCAGAATCATTTTATTTTATTGTTACTGGGATGTGGTCATTTCTTCAGTCAAATCTGCTTATGGAAGTAGGTAGGATCAGATTAAAATCTAAATAAAATGAATTTACAATAATTATTTGGAAAATTATAGCTAAAAGCATAATTTAGAAGATTGACTTGGTTCACTGCAGCAGTATTTACATTAGCTAAAACATGGAAGCAATGCAAGTACCCATTGACAGATGAAGGGATAAGCAAAATGTGGCATATGCCTACAGGGGAATATTACTCAGACTTAGAAGGGAAGACAATTCTGGCAATATGAATAAAGCTATGGTTTCTATATGACTTCAGTGCTTCTTTCATTCAAATGAAGCCTCATGGAAACCCCTAACTTAGGCAACAGTAAATAGAACTGCTCTGTTGAAAGACTGAAGACTGTATGATTCTCTCCTTTTCCCCTAATGGTTTCATAGAACCGAACTTGAGAAAAAAAAAAAAAGAAATAAACAGGCTTAAAGGAAAGTTCTGGATTTGGAGTGTGGAGAACAGCACAGGCAAGGGCTTTGTAACCTGAAATTTCATGGTCTTTTCACAAGCGCTCAGAGTCTGATGCTTCATTCTTGGCTGGATGAGCTTGCACAATTCAGTGTGGTTGTGTGTAAGTCTAGAGGCCTGGGCCTCATAGAGTCAGAGTCCATGATGTTTCCTAAATGTGGGACCCTGGGCATGCTGCTTTTTTTTTTTTTGAGATGGAATTTCACTCTGTCTCTGAGTCTGGAGTGCAGTGGCACGATCTCTGCCTGCTGCAACCTCCACCTCCTGGGTTCAAGCGATTCTCTTGCCTCAGCCTCCAAAGTAACTGTGACTACAGGCACACACCACTGCCCTCGGCTATTTTTTTTTGTATTTTTAATAGAGAAAATACAAAAAGACTGTACAGAAGTTCAAGACCAGCCTGTTGGCCAGGCTGGTCTTGAACTTCTGACCTCAGGTGACCCACCCACCTTAGCCTCTCAAAGTGTTGGGATTACAGGCATGAGCCACTGCGTTTGGCCTTGCTTCTTAAATTCTCTCTGGCTCATCCTCTCATTCACAACATGCGAGTAAAAATAACATCGACCTCATGGGTAATAACCCATGAGAGGTAAATTTGATAATAAACATAGCATTTTGAAATATGCTTTCCATATAGTAAGTGCTCAATAATCATTTATTGCAAATGCTTTTACCTTTTGAGGGCTCTCATTTCTGCAGAATAAAAGCAATAATTTGCCAAGAGAGTTTTTGTCAGACTTAAATAGGGTAATGCATACAAAATGCCTGGGATGGTGCCTGGCACAAGACTAACTAAAAAGAAATAATCATAATATGAAGAATAGTGAAAATGATAATTCTCTGGGTGACTTTGCTCTTGTCTCTGAATCCTAACTTTCCCCATTAAAACACATCCTGTCTTGTGTTCCTAGTTTTCTCTTCTCCCCACTGCCCCTGCTCACACATGAAGGATTTTTGCTGTTTCTGACGTCAGTCCCTGGACCCTTTCCACAGGAAAGGCTCGTGTCCTCCAATTAGACCAATACCATTGACCCAGGCCCTTTGGAAATCCTGGCACTTTCCACATTAATTTGACATCTGCACTTCACCTTGAAAATATGCTAATTGCAGCAGGGATCTGAAGACTGCACGAAACATGGGTTTGCAAGTCTATGGTGTGCTAGCGATAATTGCAAATTTAATTCCCTTTGAGAAGATGTACAAAAACCTGACCACTCCCATCAGCCCAGAAGAAATTAGAATCTCTGAAATCAAGTGAAATGAACCAAATGAAAGGAGAAAATATCATTTCTAAAGAAAAAAGCTCTGAACTTCATTATTTAAAATCTCCCTGAAAAAAGTTAGGTTCAGAAACAGTGAATTTTAGCCCATTCATTTACATTAGGCAATTAATTTTTCAGAATTAGTATTTTGAAAAAAAATCAATCTGATTTTACAGGGACAAGTTTAATTTAAAGTATAAGTAAATAAAAAGGAGAAATGTAGGCAAAAGTTCATTGTGTTTTATTATCATCAAAGGAACACTAATTTAAGCTAAGCCAGCAGTACCATTGAATAAGGAAAAATATAATCTCAAGTTTGGAAAACAACTTTATTGAGGTTTTTTTTATGTATTATAAAATTCTCCTATTTCACAAGAGCAACTCAATGAGTTTTAGTAAATTTACTGAGTAGTACAACCATCACCTTAAATCAGTTTTAGAGCATTTCACTCCCCTAACAAGATCATTTTTATTTACAATTAATCCTCATTCCTGCCCCGTGTCCCTGGCAACCACTAATTTACTTTCTGTCTCTATAAGTTTGCCCTTTCTGGGCATTTCATGTAAATGAGATCCTGTAATATGTGGCCTCTTGTGTGTGGCGTCTTTTGCTTGGCATAATGCTTTTGAGCTTCGTTCATAATGTACCATGTGTCAGTAGTTTCTTTTTATTGCTAGATAGTGTTTCATTGTATCAGACCATGTTTTGCCTATCCATAAACCAGATGATGGCATTTAGGTTGTTCCCAGTTTTTGTCTATTGTGATGTAATCTTATTTTTACAAGACCAAATGTTTTACAATCTGGTCCTCTGTTGGCTCTTCTCTCCTGAGTCCAAACAACATGGGAAGTTATGGAACAGAGTGGAAGGCAGCACCTATTACGACCCATGGCTTCTGAAGTGTCTATCTTCCTCAGCTTTTGTTGTCCCACTCTGTTTAACACACTACATTAGAAGATGAGCAGCATTTTCTGCATTTTTGAAGCCTAGTTGAGGTCCATAACTATAAGGAACCACAGATGATTTTAGTGGACAATGAGGAAGGCAGACTGCTGAATGTTCTCTGGTGCAGGTCAAATCTCCCACCCACATTTTGCAAAATTTCCCCTGTCAAAATTTTCTTCTTATCCCAATTGAGGCCATATGTCAAAAGTAAGTGGGTGAGCAACCCCCCAGCTGAAAGCATTCCTTTTGTCCTTTCTTGCCTACATTTTAAATATAAACGTGAACCTATCATGAAAGTGTCAAAAGCTCAGTTGGTTGTACTTTCATGATTTATGCTTTGCTGTAACAACATTATTCATCTTGCCCAGGATGGCATAAGAGAGTATTTAGAGCCCCGAGTATCTCCAAAGGATCTCAGGCAACAAAATGAGAGAGAGACAGATAGAGAGAGATAGAGAGAAGAAAATGAAAAATAGGAATGAATTCAGCTCTAGATATTTTCTTTTTTTTTTTTTATTGCATTTTAGGTTTTGGGGTACATGTGAAAAACATGCAAGGTTGTTGCATAGGTGCATACGTGGCAGTGTGATTTGCTGCCTTCCTCCCCTTCACCTATATCTGGCATTTCTCCCCATGCTATCTCTCCCCAACTCCCCACCCCCTCATTGTCCCCCCTACTCCCCCCCAACAGACCCCCGTGTATAGTGCTCCCCTCCCTGTGTTTCAATTGCACGGCCTGCATTTGACAGAATCCATTTACTTCTGAGCAGCCAACATTAACCAAGTGCCTATTACATGCAGAATGCAGAATCCTCAACCATTAGCTTGGGGTGCAAAGATAAAAATCTTTATTCATTTGATTGCTAATAATATTTATTGAGTAACAATTTTGTTCAATGCACTCTAGGTACTAGGCATTCAAAAGTGCAAACCAACTTGGTGCTTGTCCTCATGTACCTAGCAGCCAACTGGGGAGCAAGATAAAGAAGTATACAAAACAACTACATGCGATAAATGCTGTGAAGAGATAAGAAACCAGGCTATTGAGAAGGAGGGTAAGAAGAGGGTGACCTCTGAGAGGGTGGCATTTTAGCTGAGTCCCAAAGGAAGGGGGGAAATAGAGTGAGGGAAAGAACATTCAAGGCAGGTCAGCAACGAGGACAAGGGACCCTGGAGGAAAGGGACACAGCATGGTTCTTGCCCTCAAGGATTTCACATGCCCCTAGGGAAGATGGACAAAGCAGTATGTTTTTGGGAGTACTGTGAAAAAAAAAAAAAACATACATGGGTACTATGTGGACAAAAAGTAGCTCAGAATGATCTTTTGTGGGTCATCGAAAAATAAAAGAGTTTAATGACTGAACTGATGAATGAATATGTTACAGAATGGACAGATGGACAGATGGACAGATGACTGACTGAGAGACTGCCAACGCAAGGATGCATAAATACAAAGAAGTCTTTTTGATAGAAGGAGAGAGAATGATTTATTTCTAATCCAAGGATAGGACTGTGTAAGAGAGAAGGCATATAGGATGAATGGGAAGGAAGGGAGACAGAGAGAGTCAAGAGTATTTTCCAGCCTCATGCTTTTTTTTCCCCTTTAGGGGCTAGCTCTGAGTGGCTTCTTGCATTCTAATTTGAAGAACCCTTCTCTACACAATTTAGGCATGAAATGAGAGCATCTTCCACCTTTGTGACAGCTGTCTGGTGAGCAAAGGAAAATTAATTAACTGGCACGAATGGCCTGCAGGTCAGATTTTCCACATAAATGACGCATGAAACAGTTGTATCTTTTAAGATTGGATTCATTTTGAGAGAGTAGGGGAGGCAGGATATATGAACCCAGAGTAATTCAATGAAAAGGATCTTTATCTATGAAGCCACTTATACTTGAATTCACACACGACACACAAATATGTTTGTTGACCTTTTTTCTTTCTTAGCTTTAGAGCCTAGCCTTGTCTTAGAAGATTAACAAGAGAGGCAGTAGACGTTATCTCCAGTGCTGCTGGATTGCACCGCTCTGGGTTGCAACATCCGTCCGTGTTATGCCACATGGCCTTCCTGACAACTGTATATGTTATGTGATAGCCTCCATGGGCCAAGGTCAAATAGACTATCAGTATCAAAAATCATTTGAACCACTCACAGCTGGCCAGTTTCCAACCTGATGGATTCTGTACACATCTAGAGAATAAAAAAGGATGGTCCTTGGAAACCTGAACTTTTTGATTTCCCTCCAGAATTATTTGCTGTCATTCCAAGAGGAAATGAATATATTCCATCAACACAGGAACCCCAGAGTGCAAATTCAATTTCCCACAGCACAAGCAGCAACTCCAGAAAAGGCTTTTAAGCTTCCCACTCGTGGCCAGTAAAATTCTTTTTGTCTGATAGCATTAATAAAAATGACACATGGAGCATTTGCTCAAGTTGTAAAATGGGACATTTCTGGCTCTTACCTTTGTTTAAATTATCCTCTTATTATATTTCATCCTTTCAGATTAAGTTAAAATTAACATATGTGGAGGCCACTGGGTAGTGGTTATCATAACAGTCCACAGCCCCAAATAACTTCAATTTGCTCTCTGTAAGCAGAGAGCAATTGCTCTCTAACTGGCAGAGATTTCTGGGTGGACTGTGCTGATGCCCAGTCCTGAGATCAAAGAAGGGATAGAGGTGGGACATGGAGTCAGAGCATGGAGATTAACCTTGACTCCTTTGCATGGCTATTGCTTTCTAAACCTTATTTTTTCTTTCTCCTCACTTTCACCCACCTCACAATGACTTTTGATTTGTTTTCAAAGCACAGCATCTCTTCTTGCGCAAAGCGTTCTCGTGCCCACCCTTCCCTGCCCTAGGTATGTGCTGGGGTGTTTCTTCCTCTTTAGCATTTTTCACTTACTATCATTGCATATGAAAAATTTATATAAATTGAAATTATTTTGTTAATCTCTCATTTGGGCTCTGTATGTCACAAAAATAGGGGCTGATTGTGAAATCGCCTTTGCAAAAATTATAACAGTGAGAAAATTATGGCAATGACGGAGATCTGATCTCGCCAACCCTCATCTTACCTTTGGCCTTCAAGCTGCCTTAATGATTCCTGGGCTTAGACCCAGTTAACTTTGGGAGACATTTAGTTTATAGTTTAAATGTTACTAGCCCTTCCCCCAAACTCAACTGCCTTTAGTAAAGCCAGTGAGAGACCACCAGGCTAGGATGATAGATGAGCCTGAATTATACTGAAGTATGGACATAAATCATTGCCAGCCATTATTCTGGAAGTCACAAGATATGCAATTCCCTCAAATACTCCTGCAGGTAACGTCATGACTGTAGAACCTAAGATTGGCCTTTTGAGATATCTTTTCAGGTTTTTGGCATGTCTGATGACCATTGGCTCCACCTAGAAGCAACAGCCACTCCTGTGGTCACCCACCCAGAAGGAACTCAGTGCCCAAGAGAACCATTTCCCACATCCTTATGATTGCATCCCCAGTCAATCAGCAGCAAGCACTCATTGCCTAGCCACTCCCACCCCTTACCTCCAAATTACTTTGAAAAACCCCTAACCTCTGAGCCTTTGATGAGATTGATTGGAGTAACAACTTTGTCTCCCACGTGGCGTGGCCAGCCTCTTGTCAATCGAACTCTTTCTTTACTGCAATGCCATGGTCTCCATGAATTGAGTTTGTTTGTGCAGTGGGGCAGGAAGAACCCACATGGCAGCTACAATTGTGCTGATTGTTTTTTCCTGTTACACCTATCCAAATTGTAGCCACTTAGAAAATGAATTACCCAGAAATTTTTCCCCATTCTAGCAATTTTCACTGAATCTAAACTTTTTTTCTCCATCTTCATTTCCACTTAGTCTACACTAATTTTAACATGTTTTTGGTATTTTTTCAACTGATTTCCTAGGAAAATTAATTTTAATTTTGTTTAAGATTTAGGGGTATATGTGCATGTTTGTTATATGGGTAATTGTATATTAGTGGGGATTCGGCTTCTAATTTATTTCTGTTGCTTTAAAGAGAAAACATGGGCTGGGCATGGTGGCTCATGGTTATAATCCCAGCACTTTGGGAGGCTGAGGCAGGTGAATCACTTAAGTCCAGGAGTTTGAGAACAGCCTGGGCAACATGGTGAATCCCCGTCTCTACTAAAAATACAAAAATTAGCCAGGCATGGTGGCAGGCACCTGTAATCCCAGCTACTTGTTTGAGCCCATGAAATCAAGGCTGCAGTGAGCTGAGATCATGCCACCGCACTCCAGCCTGGATGACAGAGCGGGTCCCTGTCTCAAAAAAAAGAAGTATATATATATATATATATATATGGAGAGAGAGAGAGAGAGAGAGTGAGAGAGAGAGAGAGAGAAAACTTAAGGTTCAAAGATAGATAGTATGGGGATTGGGTCAGAATTCCAGTGCCATCCTAACTAGTTCCATAAATTATCAGCTGTATGAGCCTTGGACAAGCCATTGAGTTTATCCAAATCTTAGCTTATCCATCTGAAAAATGGGGATAATAATAGTAGCTATCTTTCAGATCAAATATGATGAAGCATGAAACATGCAGAACAGGGTTTATGTTTTTTAACAATAATTAATGTCTTGGGTAGCAACTATCTGGGGCTGGTGTAGTGTGCATGGTAAAAAGAATTTACCAAGTCATAGGTAAAGAAAGGCAGATTTATTAGAGAAAGTGGGAAAATACATTACAAGAAAGCAACAGGCAAGTCAGCAAGAGAGGAGCTGACTGTAAGGAAACAAAGGCTTGCTGGGGATTTTGTAGGACGGTACTTGTTCTGTGTGCTGAAGGGGGCTTTGTGCAGTACTGGTAATGCCAAGGTTGCAGTAAGCTCACTTGCATTTTTCTATCAGCCAAGGTGTCTGGTGATAGCTGGATGCAGGAAGATTGTTGGTTATTTGTGCAGGAGGACTGTGTCCTGGACCATGAAGAAAGGCAGACTTACCACTTAGGCTTTTTTCTGCTTTCCCTTGGTCCTGCCACCCGACTCCTTTTCCCTAACTGGGACTCCACAATTAATATGTAATCCTTCATTTCATTCCTTATTGTTTCTCTTCTTTCTGTCCTCATTTCTTCTTATTCTGTTCCTGCTCTCCCTTCTGTTTCAAATTCATTTGTTCACCTATTTCTTTCATTCAACAGCGGCAGTTACAGGATTAGTATATCAGAGACTTTTCCATGATGAAGAACTTTGAAAATGTTTCTCTGTAGAAATTCTACAGAAAACTGTTAGGCAGGATCTAAAAATACTGCTCTTGCTAATGACTGTGCTACCTGTGCAGAAAAACATTATAAACACTGGTAGGATTACAGGATCAGAAAGGACAGCAGATCGCCCTCAGATATCAGAAAAGATTGCTGGAAAGACACCTATGGTCTCACTCCTTGGAGAGGATGCTCTGATGTCAAAGGACCAAAGACTTGGCATGATAAGCTAGCATTATAGCCTTGCTATTTCTGCCTTCCTTTTGTGGGTTCATTCCCAAACTCAGAATATGCCATTTCATGCAAATGATCTTGCTTCCAGGTTTTGAGGCTCCATAAGTTTCCATTGTTTTATGCAAAACAATGAATTTTGTTCATTTCTTCTATCATTTATTCAACAAAGTATCATGTGCCCGCTGAGTGCCCAGGACTAGGAGTATAGAAAAATGAGATACATTTGTCTTGAGGGGGACAAGTGATGGGCGAAGGTTGTAATGTGGATGGAAAGCATATGCTTCATGCTTTTTCTTTTAGCACGATATGTATGCACCAGTTCCAAATCAGCTGACTCCCTCGGCAAAAATATCACATTTGTGTGCCAATGCAGCAATCTACCCACAACAACTTAAAATCATAAGTATTAATTATATGTTTGATCTCACATGAATCAAGAGGTATTAAGGTTTTCCTTTTCCTGGTTTTCATGCAATGTCCCCTGACCTCCCCCTGATTCTCTGTATATGGACATTGACATGGTTTGGATCTGTGTCTGCACCCAAATCTCATGTAGAACTGTAATCCCTGGTGTTGGAGGTGGGGCCTGGTGGGAGGTGATTGGATCACGGGGACAGTTTCTCATGAGTGGTTTAGCACCATCCCCATAGTGCTGTTCCTGTGATAAAGTTCTTAGAGATCTGGTTGTTTAAAAGTGTGTAGCATCCACACCCTCTCTCTCTTGCTCTTTCTCTGGCCATGTGAAGTGTTGCTCCCACTTTGCCTTCTGCCATGATTTTAAGGTTCCTGAGGCCTCCCCAGAAGCTGAGCAGATGCCTCTATGCTTTCTCTACAGCCTGCAGACCCGTGAGCCAATGAAACCTATTTTCTTTTAATATTTATTTATTTATTTTGAGACCGAGTTTTGTTTTTATTGCCCAGGCTATAGTGCAATGGCACAATCTCAGCTCACTGCAACCTCCACCTCCCTGATTGAAGTGATTCTCCTGTCTCAGCCTCCCAAGTAGCTGGGATTACAGATATGTGCCACCATGCCTGGCTAATTTTGTATTTTTATAGAGATGGGGTTTCTCTATGTTGGTCAGGATGGTCTTGAACTCCCAACCTCAGATGATCCTCCTACCTTGGCCTTCCAAAGGCTGGGACTATAGGCGTGAGCCACCGTGCCTGGTCGAAACCTATTTTCTTTATAAAGTACCTGGTCTCAGATATTTCTTTATAGCTGTGTGAGAATGGACTAATACAGACATGATGCCAATTATAATAATCACAGGCTAGATAAGTTAATGGAGGCAGAGCTGAGGCTCTAGAGCCAGAGGAACCTGGGTTCAAAATGAGTTCTAAACAATGTGCTGCTGGACAAGTTACTCAAACTATGTAGAAGATGTAGAATGGGTCTACCTTAGGGCATGTCGAGATGACTCACCTTTGCAGATCGAAACTCCTGAGATCTTAGTGTTTCATATCAATCACAGCCCTCACTCTGTCTTTTGACTTTATTTTTTCACATCCTAATAATAGAGCCATCAGGATCCCACTTTAGTCTTTGTATTGACTCACAAGCCCCAACTTTCATAACTTGCAAAAAGAATTACAGAGTTGGCAGCAATTAGAGATCTGTTTTTTAAAGCCCATAACAACTTAAATATATTTTCTCAGGGATAATATGTCACGTTAATTTGAGTGTCTGCACTGCCCACAACTTCATATTTGGCCCACACCAAAGTGCTTTATGCCTTAGCTGGGAGGGATTAATGTGGGATGTTTCTTTTTTATTTTATTTTCCTTTTATTATTATACTTTAAGTTCTGGGATACATGTGCAGAACGTGCAGCTTTGTTACATAGGTATACACGTGCCATAGTGGTTTGCTGCACCCATCAACCCATCATTTACATTAGGTATTTCTCCTAATGCTATCCCTCCCTCAGCCTCCCACCCCCTGATAGGCTCCAGTGTGTGATGTTCCCTTCACTGTGTTCATTTGTTCTAATTGTTCAATACCCACTTATGAGTGAGAACATGTGGTGTTTAGTTTTCTGTTCCTATGTTAGTTTGCTGAGAATGATGGTTTCCAGCTTCATCCATGTCCCTGCCAAAGACATGAATTCATCCTTTTTTATGGCTGCATAGTATTCCATAGTGTGTATGTGCCACATTTTCTTTATCTATTCTATCATTGATAGTCATTTGGGTTGACTCCAAGTCTTTGCTATTATGAATAGTGCTGCAATAAACATATAAGTGTATGTGTGTTTATAGTAGAATGATTTATAATCCTTTGGGCATATACTCAGTAATGAGATCGCTAGCTCAAATGGTATTTCTGGTTCTAGATCCTTGAGGAATTACCACACTCTTCCAAAATGACTGAACTAATTTACAAACCCACCAACAGTGTAAATGTGTTCCTATTTCTCCACATCCTCTCCAGCAACTGTTGTTTCTTTTTAATGATTTTTAATAATTGTCATTCTAGCTGGCATAGATGGTATTTCATTGTGATTTTGATTTGCATTTCTCTAATGATCAGGGTTGATGAGCTTTGTTTCATGTTTGTTGGTCACGTAGATGTCTTCTTTTGAGAAGTGTCTGTTCATATACTTTGCACACTTTTTGATGGGGTTGTTTTTTTCTTGTAAATTTGTTTAAATTCCTTGTAGATTCTTGATATTAGCCCTTTGTAGGATAGATAGAATGCAAAAATTTTCTCCCATTCTGTAGGTTGCTTGTTCACTCTAATGATAGTTTCTTCTGCTGTGCAGAAGTTCTTTAGTTTAATTCGATTCCATTTGTCAATTTTGGGTTTTGTTGCCATTGCTTTGGTGTTTTAGTCATGAAGTCTTTGCCTGTGCCTATGTCCTGAATGGTACTGCCTTGGTTTTCTTCTAGGGTTTTTTTTTTTTTTTATAGTTTTAGGTGTTAAGTTTAAGACTTTAATCCACCTTGAGTTAATTTTTGTATAAGGTGTAAGGAAGGAGTCCAGTTTTAGTTTTCTGCATATGGCTAGCCAGTTTTCCCAACACCATTTATTAAATAGGAGATCTTTTCCCCATTGCTTGTTTTTGTCAGGTTTGTCAAAGATCAAATTGTTGTAGAAGTGTGGCATTATTTCTGAGGCCTCCGTTCTGTTCTGTTGGTCTATATATCTGTTTTGGTACCAGTACCATGCTGTTTTGGTTACTTATTACCCACCTCTGAAGACTATTTCTGTCAATTCATCAAACTCATTTTCTGTCCAGTTTTGTTTCCTTGCTGGTGAGGAGTTGTGATCCTTTGGAGGAGAAGAGGTTCTGTTTTTTGGAATTTTCAGCCTTTTTGTGTTCGTTTTTCCTCATCTTCGTGGATTTATCTACCTTTGGTCTTTGATGCTGGTGACCTTTGGATGGGGTTCCCGTGTGGACATCCTTTTTGTTGATGTTGATGCCATTCCTTTCTGTTTGCTAGTTTTCCTTCTAACAGTCAGGCCCCTCTGCTGTAGGTCTGCTGGATTTTGCTGAAGGTCCATTCCAGACCCTGCTTGCCTGGGTATCACCAGTGGAGGCTGCAGAACAGCAAAGATTGCTGCCTGTTCCTTCCTCTGGAAGCTTTATCCCAGAGGGGCATCTGCCAGATGCCAGCCAGAGCTCTCCTGTATGAGATGTCTGTTGACCCCTGATGGGAGATGTCTCCCACTCAGAAGGCACAGGGTTCAGGAACCCACTTGAGGAGGCAGTCTGTCCTTTAGCAGAGCTTGAGCACTGTTCTGGGAGCTCCACTGCTCTCTTCAGAGCCAGCAGGCAGGAACATTTAAGTCTGCTGAAGCTGTGCCCACAGCTGCCTTTTCCCTCAGCTGCTCTGTCCCAGTGACATGGGAATTTTATCTATAAGCCCCTGACTGTGGCTGCTGCCTTTTCTTCAGAGATACCCTTCCCAGAGAGGAGAAATCTAGAGAGGCAGTCTGGCCATAGTGGCTTTGTGGTGCTGTGGTGGGCTCCACCCAGTTAGAACTTCCCCATGGCTTTGTTTACCTTGTGAGGAGAAAACTGCCAACTCGAGTCTCAGTAATGGTGAATGCCCCTCTCTCCACTGTGGCTGAGCATCCCAGGTCAATTTCAGACTGCTGCACTGGCAGTGAGAATTTCAAGCCAGTGGATCTTAACTTGCTGGGCTCCTTGGGGGCGGGATCTGCTGTGCTAGAACACTTAGCTCCCTGGCTTCAGCCCCCTTTCCAGGGGAGTGAACAATTCTGTCTTGCTGGCATTCCAAGCACCACCGGCGTATGAAAAAAAACTCTTGCAGCTAGCTTGGTGTCTGCCCAAATAGCCACCCAATTTTGTGCTGAAACCCAGGGCCCTGGTGGCATAGGCACCCAAGGGAATCTCCTGGTCTGTGGGATGCAAAGATTGTGGGAAAAGCATAGTATCTGGGCCAGAGTGCACCGTTCCTCACAGCACACTCCCTCACAGCTTCCCTTGGCTAGGGGGGAAAGTTCCCTGACCCCTTGTGCTTCCCAAGTGGGGTGATACCCCACCCTGCTTTAGCTCACCCTCCATGGGCTGCACCAACTAGGTCTAACCAGTCCCAGTGAGATGAGCTGGGTAACTCAGTTGGAAATGCAGATGTCACCCACCTTCTGCACTGATCTCACTGGGAGCTGCAGACTGGAGCTCTTCCTATTTGGCCATCTTGCCAGCCACCAATGTGGGATGTTTCTATCAATCTCCTTAAGGAGGCGTTTTTCCACAATATCACCACCATGCCCTATAGTAACTGTAGTGTATATCCTGTGTGATACCTTTCCATAAATCTTCCTTAACTGTACTGGGGATGGGGGAGAAATTTCATTCTTAGTTCCTGCAGCCTAATCATTGCACATGTGGCACCTAAATCTAGATTCATAATGAGGTGTGAGATCTTGTCCATCAGACTGAGATATCTGAGGGCCAGACTTAGACACATCTATCTTCAGTTCCTAAGCACTGTGCATTCTCTGCTGTAGAAGAAATGCTGGCCTTGGGAAGGAAGAAAGGTAAGAAGGGAGGGCTTAAAAATAATGATAGCCATCTCAATTATGTTTAACTCAGGGCCAGTCCCTCCAAATGCTTCATGTTATTACCTCACTTAATTTATTTATCAACCCTATTGAGTAGTTTCTATCACTCACCCCAAGTTATGGATGAAGAAACCGAGGCATGGTAGGGTCAAATGACTTTCCTGGCATCGCTCAACTTACTGAAGAGGCAGGCTTTGAACCCAGGAAGTCCACTCTAGATACCAACCTTTAATCATCCTAAATATTGCCTATCTAAGTTTTGCATCCTGCCCCAACAGATGTGTTGCTGCTTCTATGATGGGGGAGAGGAGACTTCAAATTCCATCCATGTCATTTGCCTGAATACATTTCCCTCCCCTCACTTTTTTAACTTTATATTAGTAAGTGTATTTTCTTGGTGGCAAATACTACATGTCAAATTTGATCTTGCTTAAGCTAAAAAGGAATATATTGGCTCATAAATAGTGTAGTTCAAGTGTAGGCTAGATTTCATGCATGATGGAAGTAGGCAGGACTTCGTAATGTTATTGGCAACCTGACTTTTTCCATCTTTAAGTTCTGCTTTCTTCTGTGGGTAATTCATGGTTATGCGGATGCGGCACAGTGGAGCAAAAATAGCTGCTAATGGCTCTAGGGCTATATGAGTAGAATTTAGCAATTCTAATGTAAAGTGGAAGGACTTTCTTTTCCTTGATGTTTACTAAAGAAGTCCTTGATACGGGTTTTCTTTTTCTTTTTTTTTTGAGACGGAGTCTTGCACTGTTGCCCGGGCTGGAGTGCAATGGTGTGATCTTGGCTCACTGCAACCTTCATTTCCTGGGTTCATATGATTCTCCTGCCTCAGCCTTCCGAGTAGCTGGAATTACAGGTGCACACCACCACGCCCGTCTAATTTTTTGTATTTTTAGTAGAGACAGGGTTTCATCATGTTGGCCAGGCTGGTCTCGAACTCCTGACCTTGTGATCCACCCACCTCAGCCTCCCAAAGTGCTGGGATTACAGTGGTGAGCCACCATGCCCGGCTGGTACTGGTCTTCCTTGGTTCAGTTTGGTTCATGTCCATCCTGTACCTATCACTGGGCAGGGTTGATGCTGTGTCCCTATTGGCAGGACCACCCGCTTCTGTGTCCCACAGGAATGGCAAGGGAGGGAGCTCCTCTGAAACTACAGGGGCTGAGGATAGGGAAAGAGTGTGTCCCATGGACACACCGAGCATGAGTGATAACACTGGTCCATCACTGTGTCTCTCCTGATCTCTCTCCCTGTCTTATCTCCTTCCATCAACCAACAGAAATGATTGTGGATCTGCAGTTATTCAGAAATATGTAGATATGCACTATTTCTAACCCTCTGGGGTCCAGGACATCACAGAGGAAAAAGCATTCTCATCAGATCCAGAGTTCTCATGTTATACCAGCCAATGTCTCCTCATAGTTAGAGTGGACCATGCTGGGGCAGAGATTGACAGATTCAATGACATATTTGCCCTACAAACAAAGGCCTATTTGAATTTGAAATGAGGATTAGCATTATAACTCTGAATACAATCAGAAGGACAAATGAATCTTTGGGGTCAAAGTAGATGTGACTGTATTCACAAGAGGAGATGATTCAGATTGTTTTTTTTTTAAAATAAGTTATTTACAACAGAAGAGTGAAGGAGCATTTATGTACCATGCTGTATTTCTAGACAATTATGGATCAAACAAAACTAACAGTGTGTTGGAAACATCATTCTCCCTACTCTCACTTTCCACACATGTACCTGAGGGAAGGTCCTAAAATTCACATGTGACTATGTCATTCTCTGGCTGAATGATTTCTCATTCCCTACAAGCTAAAATTCAAAGTCTGAGAAATAACAAAAGAGCTAGGCTAAAATCTTTGGAGACTATAAGGACTGAAAATATTATAGTACATACTTCATATGTAATAAAAGATGAAAACAATGCTAAACTGAAAAAGTTATCCTTTTTCCCATGGTGGCTACTTGTGGATTTTGTTTGTATTTGTAATATCAAAATTTTTTTCCATCTCCTCTCTGGAGTACCAGAGCATTTGTGGAGTCTCTATGTATATTGTTTATTATTACTTCCCTGCTTTTCAGTCTTAATGTGCATACAAATCACATGGGGATCTTGCTAAAATGCAGATTCTGATTCAGTAAGTGTAGGGTGGGGCCTGGGAATTTTTTATTTCTCAAAGTTTCCCAAGCCCCACCCTACACTTACTGGGAATACAGCATTCCCAGGTGATGCTGATGTTGCTGTTTGTATTAGTCCATTCTCACATTGTTATAAAGATACTACCTGAGACTGGGTAATTTATAAACAAAAGAGGTTTAATTGACTTGCAGTTCTGCATGGCTGGGGAGGCCTCAGGAAACTTACAATCATGGCAGAAGAGAAAGCAGGCACCTTCTTCACAAGGTGGCAGCAGAGGGTAGGAGGGTGTGAAACAGGAACTGTCAAAAGCTTATAAAACTGGAGGATCTCCTGAGAACTCACTCACTATCATGAGAACAACATGGAGGAACCACGCCCATGATCCCATCACCTCCCTCCCTCAACATGGGAATTATAATTGGAGATAAGATTTGGGTGGGGATACAGAGCCAAACCATGTCACTGTTGCAGCAAGAAAACAGATCTTTTCATCTTTCCAACTCTCCTCAGCATTTTCTGTCTACTATATGTCCTAATTCAATGTCTTGTTAATCCTGAATATATCAAATTGTTTCCTAAACCTTGCTTGGATAGTTTTCTCCTCTGGCACCTGCTTCCCTATTTGCGTTTCAAACTTGTCCTTTTACTACAAGGCCAAGTCAAAATGTTTCCTGTAAATTCTCTTTGAATTTCCTTTGGCAGACAGAGGGCCACCCTATCTTTGTTCCTTTATGATCTTAACCATATTAGGATGTGGAACTGAATAATCAGGAGTAATAAATCATGATAATCTATCCTATAGGATGAAAGGATTGGGTGGAAATTCAATTTGCTTTTTGTGTGCAAAAGGAACAAACTTGATTCTTTGAAAAAACAAATTCAGATTTCAGCTAATTATAAGGAAGAGCTCTCAGATATTGAGAGGTATTTAATAATGGGAATGGATGCCTGCCATTAGTAGTAAAAAACCCCCCATCTCTGGAAGTGTTCAAGTGGAGTCCAGTTAACTGTTTATTGGGGGTACCTCCAAAGGGAGGTGGAATACTGATATGGTTCTCAAAACCTAACATCAGAAGACGTCTCTCTGAAGCATCAGTTTTACTTCACAGGTTTTGGAAAGAAAAGGGAGGAAGTCAAGAAACCTAACTGAAAAATAATTAGAAACTTTAAAAAATAATATTATAGCAAATTCACAGATTTATTATGAAACAAAATATTGAATTTGAATAAATATTGAAGATGAAAGAGAAATTTTGATCAATTTCAAATTTGAAAATGGCTTATTCCAATTATGCCTATATGTCTTAGATAATTCAGTCCTTCTGCAAAGCTGTAGGATGCTTTAGTAAAAACAACTGGGGAGAGATGGGACTAACTGCATCATTAGTTCCCAAACCTGACTGATGATCAGGGAGACTTTCCAATCCCAAATTCCTGGAGATTCTTAATTACCAGGGGTCCAGGAATCTATATTTCACCAAACATTCTCAGCTGGGTTTGAAGATTCATTAAACATAAAAATCAATAAATGAAAGAATTTTTTTTTTTTTGATACCAGCTGCAGCAACAAATAACCCCACAATCAAGTATTGTAACACAGGGAGTTATTTCTTACTGTCAACCTGCTGTGGGTCAGCAGGATCAGAAGAAAGGGGAAATTCCTCCATGAAGTCAGCCAGGGACCAGGTTCTCTTAATGGTTCTGTGGACCCCTAAACTGTGGAGTCTCAGGCATCTCATTAGGAAACAGGGAAAGAAAGAATGTGTGCAGTGTCACGTGAAAGACCCTAGCAGTGACATGCTGGAGCTGGGTCTGCAGGCTTGTGAGAGCCAATTGCTAAATTTTTAGGAATTTTGTGAGCTGGTTTTAAAATATGACCATTATGGAAAATTAAATTATATAAATCTATAAATGATAAATCATATTAAAAAATAAAACTCATTGTTTCCTAATTCTACTACTATATTTTACTATTATCTATGGTCTTGAGGTTATTTACTGTATCTATTGTATCTGTAGGGCAGAAATACAATCATCCCTTGGTATCTGCCAGGAATTTGTTTCAGGACTCCCACAGATACCAAAATCCATAGATGCTCAAATCTCATATATAAAATGGCATAGTATTTGCATATAACCTACATGTATCCTCCTGTATGCTTTAAATCATCTGTAGATTATTGATAATACCTAATACAATGTAAATGCTATGTAAATTATTATAATGTATTTTTTTATTTATATTTTTTTGGGAGGGGGTTATTTATTTATTTTTCTGAGATAAACTCTTGTTCTGTTGCCCAGGCTTGAGTGAAGTGGTGTGATCTTGACTGCAACCTGTGCCTTTCAGGTTCCAGTGATTGTCCTCCCTCAGCCTCCCAAGTAGCTGGGATTGCAGGTGTATGCCACCATACCTGAATAATTTTTTGTATTTTTAGTAGAGACAAAATACAGGGTTTCGCCATGTTGCCAAGGCTGGTCTCGAACTCCTGAGCTTAGGCAATCTGCTCGCCTTGGCCTCCCAAAGTGTTAGGATTACTGATGTGAGCAACCATAACTGGCCTATTTTGGGGTTTAAAAAATATATAGTTTTGATTTTCAGTTGGTTGAATTTATGAATGTGGAATCCATAGATACAGAAGGTCAACTGCACTGCTTAATACATCTCTCCAAACTCCACAGTCAGTGATGTTACACTGGTACCTTGAAATTAGACATAGTGAAAGTATTTACATCACCAGGTTTTCTAGGTCTTTCCTCATTTTCTCTTACAAAGATATTTTCCCAGATGACATCCTTGAATATCTAACCTTGGATTAATACAATCTTTTAGAGTGATGGTTTTATGAAGAGTACCTTTAACCTGAGAATTTAAGAAGGACTTGCAAAAAGTTATTTCCATAATTTTATTTTAAAAATACATAATTTATGATGCCTTTAAGACAGACTAATAAAAATTGTCTAAGTTTTCCTTGTGGTCTTGCCTTATTATTCAGTTATAATTTCCACATTAAGGAAGTTGTTTCACTCAAAATCTGTTAAGTTTAATGAGTTGCCTTCAAGGACTGTTTAAGCTTTATTGGTTAAAAGTACATTTTCTCACAGGCCATTTTTTTCAAGAAATCATTGATTTGGAACAAACTGAACAATGGAATTTTCCACAGCTTACTTAGCTAGCCTACAGTGAAGTAGCTAAGAGTGTACTAGGCATGCTCAATCTATCTCTTGGTCAATATCTCTATCTATCTATCTATCTATCTATCTATCTATCTATCTATCTATCTATCTATCTATCTGTTAGTTTGTTATTTAAAAATATTGGTTGGTACAGTCTGGGAAATGCAATATCTTTAGTTGGATTATCTTAATTTGGGATAATAGTATAGATTGAGTTGCTAAAGTAAATCTGACTTATTTCAAGGAAGAAGTTCATACAACAATGAGAGTAGTTGTTGCTGTGGTAAAATCTTTTCTGCACAAATGGTTAACAGTGAATGCATACTTGGTTAAGAGTCCTGCTCTCAGGTGGTCTCTGTAGACATGCTTACCCTAGTTCTAATGAAGCTTGAAATTAACATGGCTCTGTCAGTTTAATTCCTGGTGTCTGCTGGAGTTCTAGCAACACTGTCTTGTCAGTCCTAAGCAAGGGACTAGGACATTTCTAGCAGTGTCTCTTGCTGCTGGAAATTTTGTTAGGAGAAAAGTAATATCAATACATGTAGTTACATGTAATTTTCTTCAGCCTGAGCAAAATTAATGTGTGTGTGTGTGTGTGTGTGTGTGTGTGTGTGTAGGATGGTTCTTAGAGCAGATACATCTCTATAAATATTAGGTGGTTGATGATGATGATAGTCTGTGCATAATACGTAAGAGTTCATTAATCTGCATAAGTCATGTATTTCAATCCTAATTGTAACTCTGAGAAGTAGATATAATTACCTATTTTACAAATGAAGAAACTGAGAATCAAAGAGCTTAAGTGAGTGAAAAAGATCCTACAGCTAATAAGAGAACATACACCAGGAAGACATGACTGTATTTCCAGCTTATCAAAAGACATCATTTCTCTGTTTTGATAGCTTTGATTGTGATTGCAAAGTATATTCACATAGACATTCTATGGTTTTGGATGGCCAATAATTGTTATAAAGTTTAAAGTTGAAAATGTTTTTGAGTGCTTATAATATGCTTTGCAATGATCAGTTATTTTTATGTATATGATCTCACTTGGTTTTTATGATAACAGTTTGAGAAGAAATCATTTCTATTTTTACAAAAATTAGGAGATTTTCTAAAAATGGTCTTCTCTTCAATGTTTTCAGAAAATGTCAAGTGTAAAGAACAAACTAGTGTGGAAGATTAGCTACATGTAAATATAGGTAATTTTATTATGTCATTGATCCCCTCAATCCCATGAGGTAAGCAGTACAGGTCATGATATCCCTAATTTTAGAGATGGAGTATAAAAGAGGTAACCTATCACTCAGAGTTCTTGAATGGGGATTCCAGGAAACAACTCTGGCTAACTTATGAAAAAGGGATCACTTACTGGCAGGATATTGGGCAGCTCTGTATTCCACTAAGACTCAAAAAGGGAGGGTTTTCTCCAAAATAGGAACAAGATTCACTCCTCAAATTAAAACTTATTGACAATCATGATATTTTGCTAGGGCATCATGCATAGAAGTGTATTAGATGGTCAGTTCTCCCTTTTACTTAAAAAAATTTAAACTCCAAAACTCATGTTTACCCAATTTTAAAGAGGAAAGTTTCTTTTCTTTTTTATTTTTTTTTGAGATAGAGTCTCACTCTATCACCCAGGTTGGAGTGCAGTGGTGCCATCTCAACTCACTGTAACCTCTGCCTTCCAGGTTCAGGTGATTCTCCTGCCTCAGCCTCCCTAGTAGCTGGGATTACAGGCACATGACACAATGCCCGGCTAATTTTTGTATTTTCAGTAGAGACGAGGTCTCATCATGTTGGCCAGGCTGGTTTCGAACTCCTGGCCTTAAGTAATCTGCTCACTTAGCCTCCCAAAGTGCTGGGATTACAGGCATGAGCCACCATGCCCTATTCCTGCCACCCCAACATCCCTGCCTTTTAAAAGCCCAACATACCTGCCTTTTAAAAGGAGAGCTCAAAAGATTGATAAGCCCATTATCAAGTATCTGTGAATACCTACAACTTGTGAAATGTTGCTTTAAGCTTTATGGTGAGTACAAACAAATAAAATATACCTTTGTTTAGCTTTCTTCAGGTTTCCCTTCACGAGTGCTGTGCTGAGCTGGGCAGGCAACACTGAAACCACTATAGTGGCTGAAACAGGTGTTGAGTGGCTGAGCATTTTGGCAGCTAGTCACGCACTAGATTGGAGAGGTAACTAAACAGAGATGAGGTTAAACTATTAAATCCCAAATGATATGAATGACTACACAGTTGAATTATTGACACAGAAAAATACCAAACTAACAAACCTATGATATATATTTAAGAGACACATTATGGAGACCTTGAGTGCCAGCCCAAGGATAAATAGATTCATGCTGTAAACCATGCTTATTTTCTTAAAACAAATTCTGTAATGGTTTGCTCTCTTGTGCCACAAAATCCTTTTTCATTAATAATAGACTTCATTATTTAAATTTACTGCTGTAAATTTCAAATATCAAGCCTCTTGTGAATTATTACCAGTCTCTAAATAATAAGAGCTAATACTTATTAATGAGGATTTAAGATAGGTAAACTATGTAATTTATTAATCTAATCCCAATACAATGCAATAAGTAATACACATGAGTCTACATCACTGTGATGATATTCTCAAAGCATTCCACTTCCTTGGTCTCTCTTCATTATTATGAAATAATTGATCAGTTTGTCATATGATATATAATAAAATTGATAGTGACCTTGCCTGACATCAAAAACTTATATTTTACTTTTCTGTTTTCTCCTTTCCCCCATATCTTCCAACATCAATGCTATGAAAATAAAATGCCATTCAAGATGAGATGCCATGTAGAATAGCATTATAGATTGTCATCTAGCTAAATATCTTATAAGGTAATAAATAAAACACTGCTGCCCTTTTACTCTTTCTTCTTTAATATTTATCCAACTCTGGATTTGAGTGTAAAATAGGCTGGTTGTAGTGCATACAATAAAAGAACTCAATCCTTAAAAAAAAAAAATAAGCTGGTTGTATATAGAGCTAAAAATTGGGATGTAAAAATTTCCAATAAAATTATAGCAGTTTTTTATATGGAGAAATATTTTAAATGTGGCCAAAGTCTCATCATATTGGCCAGACTGATTTTGAACTCCTGGCCTTAAGTAATCTGTCTGCTTAGCTTATGTTTATTTAAAAATAAACATATGTTATTTGATTTCAACATTGAACTACATCTGCTTGTGGCATATGATTCATGTGTACCGAATTCTGCTCTTGGCTTGGGTGATTGTATAAAAGAATTTTGCTTATGTAACAGGGATATCTATCCACTTAATAGGAGAATTATAAATGACTTTATCCAAGGAAAACACCTTAGAATGGAGAAGGAGTGGGCTTTAATAATGTGTGCACACATTTCTGCCAATGATATAAATGTCCTCTTTTTTGATGGAAGCTGGCCATGAGCAAAATTTGTTTCACATGACATTACATACCTTATTCAAATTTGCAGCCATAATCTTGTCAGAGTTGATTATCACATGATTGGAGCAGTAAAAAAAAAAAATGAATTGGGGTTTAAACTTTTATGAAAAAGCACTTATATTGTGGAATAAGACTTTTTAATGGAGTATAGACATTAAACAGACCTTATATTAGGCTCTGAAATTAATGGGTCACTGTATAACTTTCTAGTTTTCATAGCTTGATAAGATTAATGCTTGCTTATATAGCAAATTCAATGGCTCATTTAATTTCATATGAATGTTTAAAGTCAAATTGCTTTTGGATTAAGTCTAAATTCATTATTCATTTTAATGTCTGAAAGAACTTTCATTTTTCTTTCATTTTATTTAATCAAGTGCATCATCATTAAGTAAAGTCTAAGGACCTAGATAGCTAAAAATAATGTGAAAAGGAAATTTATTAATTTATACTGAAAAGGGACTTATTTATTATAAAATTTATTTAATACTATACCCTGCTTATGTATGGTGTTATTTCAGAGAAGATGAGATGTTTATAAGCTTTTTATCATGCTTTAAAGCCCCATATTGAAAAGCTGTCTGTTTTGCTGCCTATTATTCAATGTGCATTCCTTGAGCAAAAATTACCATTGACTTTTATTTACATATTTTTAAATTCATTCTCTTAGTCTACAAACATTTATTCAGAACCTACAATCTGTAAATCACTGACAAGTACTGTGAAGGATTCACTGATAAAAACCATTGCATATCTGATCTGAAAGAGCTAACCCATCCTAATACAAGGGAACATTACTTCAGAGGGATGTGAAGTTCTCCTCTGTATGATGAGGGGATTTTATTCAATGATGTCTAAAATCCCCTCCCATCCTCAAGTTCTGTAATCTCATGGCTATATCATCCTGTGGTTTATGGACAGAAAAGGGGTAAAAACAAATTGACCTTCAAATTTATAATATTGATCATATTAATACATCAATTATAAACATAGAAGCAACTGTAATTATTAATTTCAGTGTTCCTTTGAAATATAAAAAGCATATTGCCTTTGAGTTTATTATTTCTTGTTGTGCAAATAACCATTATGATCTTCAGTTTGGATAACAGCTGTAATATGCATTTATTGATCATGCACTATATTTTTAGGATTTTGCTGAGTCCTGTGAGAGCAGAAATGTGTTGGTCTGTCTTGGTCACTGTATTAGTCTGTTCTCATTATGCTAATAAAGACATATCTGAGACTGGGTAATTTATAAAGGAAAGACCCTTAATTGACTCACAGTTTCACATGACTTGGGAGGCCATAATCATGGCAGAAAATGAAGGAGGAGCAAAGTCATGTCTTACATGGTGGCAGGCAAGAGAGTGAGAGCCAAGCAAAAGGGGTTTCCCCTTATAAAATCACCAGATCTTGTGAGACTTATTCACTATCATCAGAACAGTATGGGGGAAACCGCCCCCATGATTCAATTATCTCCCACTAGGTCCCTCCCACAACATGTGGGAATTATGGGAGCTACAATTCAAAATGAGATTTGGGTGGAGACACAGCCAAACCATATCAGTCACTGTGCTGTCTATGTGGCCCATAATAGTGCTTGGCATGTGGTTGATATTTATATATCAATAAATATTTATAAAGTGGATGAATAAAATAATGAATGAAAGAGTAAAGGAGCAAGTGAATGAATGCTCTTATTTCCTCTACTCTTCATGAATAACTGAATGCAGTAGGTGTTTTATGATCATTTTATAGATAATGAAACTGAAATTTTGAAAGGTTAGGTGGCTTTCTCAATTAATACAGGTAGGACAATATGGCTGAGTTGGAACTTCAGTTATTCTTTGTTCTTTCCATCTTGATGCACACCAGAGATGCTGATTTTAAGATCATAGTGGTTCTCAACTTTGGCCATATATTTCAATCACCTAAACTACCAATACCCATGTCATGCCTGGATTCCACTGCAGACCAATAAAACTTTCTTGTAGTTCTAATGTCAGCTAGGGTTTGGTTCACTATGATCACAATCTCAACAGTTTTATGAATAAAGACTATAACATTTGTAAATCCATTAGCCTCCAAATCCCACTATTTAAAGACTGCAATTTGTTTCTCTATATAATGCATTTTAGTTGAGACACCATAGCACTGGGATGCAAAGATAGACAGCCAATGAAGTCTATTCACGAAGGCTGATTGGTCCCTCCTACTTACAGGTCTTGTGGCACAAGAGTTAAAATTACTAATTGGTATATGTTTTAGCCTGATTTTTGCCCTATCTCCTTTATTTCTTTCTTCTGTTAAAGAAGTAAGTTAAAAGAAGTAAGAAAGAATTTTTGAAGACTATTGCAATAGGGGAGAAATATCAAGCTTAATTCCAAATACAACAAGGATAAGTGAAGATTTATGGCCAATGAGCACAGCCAGAGGGTCGATGGATGGAAAATTCTCAAGGCGGGAGACATAGGGGGTAGTCAGATGCTTGCTAGACTGGACTAATAGGGTTCTTGCTAAAGAGAGGTCAAGGACTTTAGACATCAAGGGTGGAGGATGGAGTATGAGGGACTTGATCAGATATCAAGAATGGGGAATTCTCCCCAGATTGACTTAGTAGAATTCTTGCCAAGGGCAGGCCAAGATCAAGGCTAGTCGAGATAAGCAGCCTAACTAAAATATGGCCTCTTCCTTCCTTCTTTTCTCTCTGTATCTTTTTTCTCCTTTCCTTCCTTCCTCCCTGCACCCACTTTTTTCTCCTTTTCTTCCATTAGTCTTTTCTGTGCAAATCTAGGAGGAACATTGTAAAACTTTGCTCTCAAAGAATATAACTTAGTGCAGTTCCTTCTGAATAGTCAAATCTACAAAGGGTGAATCTGAGAACGCCAGAGATGTATTGTAGTAGATTTCTGACTGGCATTGACCATCTCTCCCTAAATTATAATTACACTAAAGCTGCTGGTTCAGAGTTAATCTTGGCTCTTGATATCTTAAAATCTCCAACACGCCTGTTTGTAATCAACACCTAGAGAGCTAGAGATTTGCTGAATGAGAATCTACAGGGAGTGGAGTCTAGAACTTTGTATTCTTTTTTCCAGGCACTCACAGGAGATTCTTAGGAACAGGTTGGTGTGGAAAACATTCATATAACCCTGGGGTTCTTAAAAATATGATTCCCAGAAGAGCAGCACCTGGGAACTTGTTATAAATGCACACATTTTCTGATCTCTTTCAGAACCACTGAATCAGAAACTCCAGGGTGGGGTTCAGAAGTCTGTATTTTAACAAGCCAGTAGGTGCACACAAACATTTGAGAATCACTGATAAAAGGAGGTAGTTTTGTATTGGGTCCTAAGGAGACAGGAGCATATCCCGTGCCCATGCTTTTCTGAGATTCAGAGGGTTAAAGCAAAAGCAAATCAGAATTGCAGTTGTAGCGGTGGGAAGTCAGAGCATGTACAGGAACAAAGAAACTGAACAGGAAGGAGATCTGTGGAACTTGTCTAGACATTCTTCCTCTGTGGGCAGGGAAAGAACCTGAGGCACCATCTACAGGAGCTGCCTAGCAAGTGTGCTCATGTCTGTGGCTAGGCTGAGTGTGGTAAGAGGATGTTGATTTAGAGATGGGTTGAAACCAAATAAGAAGATTATTTTAGAAGCAGGAGAGATCCAAAATATGGTGTGGAAATCAGCTAGGAATTGGTTACAGAGTGGAAAGGCCCATATATCTGTAATACAGAATTTCTTAAACAGAAGAAAAAGAAGGATTTTGTGACATTTCTTATGAGAATCCTAAATCCCTTCTTCTCTTCCCACATAAAGAGTGGCACAACTTGCTATTTTTTCCCTCAGGTATGTTGGCTTAGAGAAACATATTAGATAATGAATTATTCAGGGTGATTTCCTAGGCTGGTGGAGAGGTGCACCTGTCTGAAATGCTTATAGATTTGATTAGATAACATTTGTCAGCTGCATCAGCCGCAGGTAACTCCTGACGAGAAATGTATTTCCCTATAGGTAGTGGAACCAAGCGATGTTCCGAATTTCATGGGGTTGCTGAAGAGGCTTGCAGGAGTGTCATGCCTAAGAGACTGTATGGCAGTTGTCAAGATAATCAGACTATTTGCAATCACCATTTTCTTCTCTTTTTTTCTCCGTAAGTACCTAAATGGAAATGTAAGATAGCCAAGAAGAGAAAACACATGTGTGTGCTATAAATAGATGATTTCCAGTCAAAGTGTAATTGATTTATAGTTTAATTGATTTATAGTTTTGTTGGTAAATTCCTGAGTGCTTGTCCTCTTTTTCCCTCTCTTGTATGTCTTTGGGTGCAACTCTTGAATTATGAATACACAATGAGCCTTGCTTTTCCTGTCAAAAGCTTGTCTTCATACACCAAATCATAATACTTACACCCAGGAGATTTTCCATTTTGTGTAAAATGTCTTTTATTTTAGAAAGGTTTGCACCCTCTGAATATCTCTTTTGGAATTGCTTAGAAAATATATCCCCCAGAAAAGCCCAGCATTATTTATTGTGTTGGGTAGAAACATCTGTGGTTTTGCACTTAACATTGTCAATGAGAATATAGAGCTTAAATCATAGTATGTGAGAAAGTATTTGAGAGACAGAGTGCTTGGATTCAGATCCAGCTTCCCCACTGACAGGCTCTGGGAGACCTTAGTGAGGGTCCATGGCCTTCCCTAGATGGCACCAGTGGCTACTTAAAACCAGTGTTGTGGTATTAAATAGAGTAATACATGCAAAGTGTTCTGGCTCAGTGTTAATAGGTTTTCATAAATGATAGCTTATAACTTTGGTAAAAGGTAGCAACATAGAGTGGGAAAAGTGTGAGGTGTGGATTTGGAAAAGCTGGCTGTAAATCTTTGCAATTTCCCTTTAGTCTACAGTTTTATTATTTGTGCTGGGAGGGTTTGAATTCATTCGTTTCTAGGAGCTGCTCCAATGGTTGAATATCTCCATTCTATTAAAAGGACCTCAGGCCTATTTTAAGAAGAGAGAGAGAGAGCAAGAGCGAGAGAGAGAGAGAGAGAGAGCGCACACTTAACTAGCTGTTTCCTTCCTTCTCCCTTCTTACTTCTCTCCTTTACTTTCATTTTTCTTATTCCCTCTCCCCCACTACCTTCATATTACAATTGGCCCTTTGCATCCACAGATTTTGCATCAGAGGATTCTATCAACCTCAGATGAAAGTATCAAAACTACAACAATAGAAAATATAGTATTAATAATCATTTACATAGTATTTATATTGTATTAGGTATTCTAAGTAATCCAGAAATAATTTAAAGTATATGATAGGGTGTGCATAGGTTATATGCAAATATAACACCATCTCCTATCGGGGACTTGAGCATCTGGCCGATTTTGGTATCCTTGAGAGGTCCTTGAACCAACCCTTGCAGGGACTGACAGACAACTGTACATGTCTTTCCTTCTCTCCTTAATTTGTCACCCCAACATTTATGACATCAGAGAGAAGAGTCAATATAGAAAATTGACTTTCTTCCTAAAAGAACTTGTTCAGCAACCCCTTGTTACCAAGCCAGAAATTTCCACATCTTGCCTGGAACCATGTCACTGACAGACATTAAGATGACAGCAGCAACTACTTGGGTCCATGAAATCAGGGTTTGCTGGGACATTTGGATTTGCATCAGGGCTGAATGATAAGGTTGCTCAGTTTGGAAATTCAAGTGGGGCTCAAAATGCTGTGGTCAGTTTGGGCTGTCAAAATACAAAGCTTAGATCTCCAGCATCCTGAGAGAAGGAAAAAAAATCCTATCATTTATTTAATGGATTATTAATATTAAGCCACAGCGGTATTGTTTAGATAATTATATTTAAGTGTGTGTATTAGTCTGTTCTCACACTGCTATAAAGATACTACCAGAGACTGGGTAATTTATAAAAGAAAGAGGCTTAATTGACTCACAGTCTGCAGGCTTAACAGGAAGCATGACTGGGAGGCCTCAGGAAACTTAAGATCATAGTGGAGGGCAAAGGGGAAGTAAACATATCTTACATGGCTGCAGCTGAGAGAGAGTGTGTGAAGGAGGAACTGTCAAACACTTACAAAACCATCAGATCTCATGAGAACTCACTTGCTATCACCATAGCAGCATGGGTGAACCGCCCCCATGGTCTAATCACCTCCCACCAGTTCCCTCCCTCAACACATGGGGATTGTGTGGATTACAATGAAAGATGAAATTTGGGTGGGGACACAGAGGTGAACCATATCAGTGTGAGTGATTTGTAAACAAAAAATACTTGCACAACCACAGATGATTGGCTAAATAAAATACCAGAATTGTGGAGCCATTAAAAAATGTGCTGTACCATGGAATACTATGCAGCCAAAAAAAGGATGAGTTCATGTTCTTTGTGGGGACATGGATGAATCTGGAAATCATCATTCTCAGCAAACTGACACAAGAACAGAAAACCAAACACCGCATGGTATCACTCATAGGCGGGTGTTGAACAATGAGAACACATGGACACAGGGAGGGGAGCATCACACATTGAGGTCTGTTGGGGGGAACTAGGGGAGGGACAGTGGGGGCTGGGGAGGTTGGGGAGGGTTAACATGAGGAGAAATGCCAGATATAGGTGATGGGGAGGAAGGCAGCAAACCACATTGCCATGTATGTACCTATGCAACAATCCGGCATGATCTGCACATGTATCCCAGAACCTAAAGTGTAACAAAAAAAATTCAGTAGAAAGAAAACTAAGTGACTTTGAAGGATGATCAGGTAGCAAGTTAAATGGTATGTGCCACTTTCAATGTCAACTGAAAATGTGTCTGTATATAAGGCTGTAGGTGATGAAAAGTTAGTAGGAATTATCTCCAAATGCTGACAGCTTGCACAAATTGCTACACTTTCACTGTACAAACTTTTAACTTTAAAAAGAGGGGTGGAATTCTTAGCATTTATTACAAAGACAAAACAAATCCCAGACTCAGAGGCACTGAACTCACACTCATCAAGGAAATAATTTTGCAGATGAATCTGCACTGGATAAAAGGACATAGAAGGCAGCTCTGTTCTTCAGCTAGATATCGCCCTGTGATTGAACTGACTCACTCTCCTGGTTCCCCTACTCTGAGCTCTTTGTTCAGCACCCTGACCTTCTTTTATTTCTCTTGGTCAGAACTGAGCTACAGAATGGTGGATTCTGCCTTGAGCTTTGAAAGTGAGTTCTCAAGGAGAGAATTAAGTAGCAATTCTAAGAGATAAACACATTAAGAAATATTGCCTAAGACCAAAAAATTTGCCCCCAGATTTTTCTCAAGTGCTGCGGAAATGGAAGCAGAAAATTGCTCTGTGCCATTTCTGGGGCCCACTGCTATTAGAGACAGATGATAAACCTCACCAAATTGGCACACCAGGCAACGGCTGGAGCAGATAGACATAGCTTGCCCTTTTTAAACAGAGCGAACATGGCAACAAGCTGATTGCAGCTAAATCAAACCCTCCCTCTGAGCTCTTTCTGGAGGCCATCGTTGAGAGGAGTAAATATAAATACGTATGTGGACGCGTATCATGTTCCTTTACTTAGATCCCTTCAAAAAGGGCAGACAGGATCTAAACAGCTTAAGCTTCTTCCTTCCTGCTTCAGTGGGATATGGTCTCAAATTATGCTGACTTTTAGGCAGATTTGGGGCTTCAGAGTCTCCCAGGAAGGCTCAGCATGCCCTCAGAATTAAACCTGAGTTTTAATCTTAGCACCAATGTTTATTAGCTGAGTTATGCAAGCAGGTCCTCCCTTTCCTGGTCCTTATTTTGAGGGATAAGATGTATTGCATTTTTCCACGTTACTCTCTCACCATTCCTGTGAATGAAGTGATTTATGTTGCTTCTTTTGTTTTTGGTAGCTGGATTGCCTTTAGTAAATGTGAAAAAGGGATTGAGAGAGGGAGAGCAAGAGAGCCTGGAGAAAGAAGACAGGGAGAGCACAATTAAAAAAAAAACCTTGAAAAGGTGAAATCATAAAGAGGTGAAGGAAAAGGGGAAGGAGAAAGAGAGGTAATAACAGGGTTTGGGGAGTTTGAGAGTCCCATGAGAGGGTATGGAGTGACCACAAAATTCCCAAGAATAGGAATTGGTGGTGGAGAGTTTGGCGACACTAATGTTTCAAATCATAATGTATAAAGTTATATCTATGTGTGATATCCCTCAATTCCAGTGGTTCTGGCAGTACCACACAGGAATTGTATGTGCATAACTGGGCTTTCCTAGGAATAAAGGTGACAATTTCCCTCATTGGGCACACTCCACCCATTGTTATAAATCAAAATGTCTTAGATCAAATTTGTACCCCTACGGCATAATGTAAATGATGAAGGGAAGGGACCTTATTTTGTCATTTTCTTTCCAAATATCACATTGTATTAAAGAAAACATTTTTCTCAATCACAGATGCAGATGTGAAGGATGAGTGACATCTTGATGTCCTTTTTTGATAAGTTCCCTCCCTTGGCAGCTTCCAGTATACTTTTAGGAACAAGCTTCAATTTATCTTTTACAGAGTGGGTCTGTGTCTTGGAGCCAGCAAACCTGCATTTAAAAGTATGCTTCCAGCTTGGATTCTCAGAGGAGCAGGAAATCAAAGAACAGAACACTGTCCTGAATGTTTGGAGATCTCATGTGGGGGCTGAGCCATCAAATGTAACTGTTATCAACAGGATCCCTTGCATTTAAGTTTCCAAAACATTTTTCTTTTTTCTTTCTTTTTTTTTTTTTGAGAGTCTCGCTCTGCCACCCAGGCTGGTGTGCAATGGTGTGATCTTGGCTCACTGCAACCTCTGCCTCCTGGGTTCAAGTGATTCTTCTGCACCAGCCTCTTGAGTAGCTGAGACTACAGGCATGTGCCACCATGCTGGTCTAATTTTTGTATTTTCAGTAGAGATGGGGTTTCACTGTGTTGGCCAGGCTAGTCTTGAACTCCTGACTTCAGGTGATCCACCCGCCTTGGCCTCCCAAAGTGCTGGGATTACAAGTGTGAGCCACTGTGTCTGGCCCTAAAACACTTCTTATAATCACCCACTCATTTGATCTCCATAACAATCCAGTGTGATAATTCGGGCAGGAATATTTGCTCCAATCTTATTTACTGGTGAGTAAAGTGAGATTTAAAGAAGTGAAGTAAATTGCTGGAGATGAAGGCACACATGTGAGTTTGCTGACTTAAAACTATAAATGTAAAATTCTCAAAACACTGATAGGCACATAGTAGGTTCCCAATACTTCTAATCTTCTTACCCTATTGGCCATACCATACATATTTATGTATGAATTGTTGAGCTATCACTAGCCAATATTCAGTGACTTTATTTTCTGTTTCATTTATGTGTTTCAGACTCTGTGATAATTTCGGCAGCCCCTTGACAGAGAATTGACTTATGTTAGGGATGTTTCAACAGTGCCTGCTTTCCCAAGACCTTGTTGTTCTCTGGCTTTCCCATGGATGTATTTTATGTAGCAGTTCTTGAAATGAGGGTGCTTTTGGAAAGATAAAGCTGCCATCATGGAGAAACTCAGACAGGATTCCCGGCATTGCTGTGCTTCTCCAACACCCAGATCATTGAGAATCACAATGCTGGTTCTCCAAGTGCTAAAAAATACCAGAAACCCTTACAGAATCTCTGTATAGAATACATTTTCAACACTAAAATCGAACTTAAGATAGTTTAAACTCCATGTATGTTCTTGAAAAAAGGATTATTTAACCATACAGAAAACCCACAATTTCTTAGCAAACTAAAGAGTGCAAACACTTGTCGAAGTCTTGAGGCTGTTTGGAGCTATTTATTTTAATGGTAAGAGTGGAGTTCGAAAGTTTGAGGCCACCTAGAATTCAGGCTTTGTATCTGGAACGAGTTTTCTTTTTTTTATTGTTGAACTTTAGGTTCTGGGCTACATGTGCAGATCATGCAGGATTGTTGCATAGGTACATACATAGCAATGTGGTTTGCTCCCTCCATACTCCCATCACCTATATCTGGCATTTCTCCCCATGTTATCCCTCCCCAACCTCCCTATCCCCCACTGTCCCTTCCCTAGTTCCCCCTCAACAGACTGCAGTGTGTGATGCTCCCCTCCCTGTGTCCATGTGTTCTAATTGTTCAACACCCGCCTATGAGTGATACCATGTGGTATTTGGTTTTCTGTTCTTGTGTCAGTTTGCTGAGAATGATGGTTTCCAGATTCGTCCACATCCCTACAAGGGACATGAACTCATCATTTTTTATGGATGCATAGTATTCCATGGTGTATATGTGCCACATCAGCTTCCCTTTGAGGGTAACCTGACCTTTCTCTCTGGCTGCCCTTAGCATTTTTTCCTTCATTTCAACCCTGGTGAATCTGACCAATATGTGTCTTGGGGTTGCTATTCTTGGGGAATATCTCTGTGGTGTTCTCTGTATTTCCTGGACTTGAATGTTGGCCTGCCTTGCTAGGTTGGGAATTTCTCATGGATAATATCCTGAAGAGTGTTTTCCAGCTTGGATTCATTCTCTCTGTCACATTCAGGTACACCTATCAAATGTAGATTAGGTCTTTTCACATAATCCCATATTGCTTGGAGGCTTTGTTCATATCTTTTCACTTTTTTTTCTCTAATCTTGCCTTCTCATTTTATTTCATTGAGTTGATCTTCAATCTCTGATATCCTTTCTTCTGCTTGGTCTATTCAGCTATTGAAACTTGTGTATGCTTTGTGAAGTTCTCGTGTTGTGCTTTTCAGCTCCATCAAGTCATTTAAATTTTTCTCTAAGCTGTTTGTTCTCATTAGCATTTTGTCTAACCTCTTTTTCAAGGTTCTTAGTTTCTTTGCATTGGGTTAGAACACAAGGTTCTTAGTTTCTTTGCATTGGGTTAGAACACATTCTTTTAGCTCAGAGAAGTTTATTATTACCCATCTTCTGAAGCCTGTTTCCGTCAATTCATCAGACTCATTCTCGATCCATCTTTGTTCCCTTGTTGGTCAGGAGTTGTGATCCCTTGCAGGAGGAGAGGCATTCTGGTTTTTGGTGTTTTCATCATTTTTATACTGGTTTCTTCCCATCTTCATGGATTTATCTACCTGTGGTCTTTGTAGTTGGTGGCTTTTGGATGGGGTCTCTGAGTCAATGTCCTTTTTGTAGATGTTGAGATTATTTCTTTCTGGTTTTTAGCTTTCCTTCTAACAGTCAGGCCCCCCTGCTGTAGGACTGCTGGTGGTCCACTCCAGACCCTGCTTGCCTGGGGATCACTTGCAGCGGCAAAAAGGGTTGTTGCCGGTTTCTTCTTCTGTTATCTTCATCTCAGAAGGGTACCCACCAGATGTCAGCCTGAGCCCCCCTTATGATGTGTCTCTTTGGATATATGGGGGTCAGGGAGCTGCTTGAGGAGACAGTCTGTCCCTTATAGGAGCTGAAATGGTGAGCTGTGGGCTCCATTGTTTCGTTCAGAGCTGCTGGGCAGGTATGTTTAAGTCTGCTGTGGTGGAACTCATAAACACCTTTTTTCCCAGGTGCTCTGTCCTGGGAAGTTGGGGCTTTATTTATAAGTTCCTGACATGCTGCTGCCTTTTTTCAGAGATGCCCTGCCCAGCAAGGAGGTAGTCTAGTGACAGTCTGCCAGCAGAGGTGTTACTGAGCTGCTGTGGGCTCTGCGTAGGTGCTGTGTGAATGTCCTTGTGGTTTTGTTTACAGAGGTACAGTTAGAACTGCCTCAGTAATGGCGGTCTGCCTCAGTAATGGCAGACTGCCTCTGTAATGGTGGACTGCCTCAGTAAAGGTGGATTGCCTCTGTAATGGTGGACTGCCTCAGTAAAGGTGGACTGCCTTGGTAATGGCGGACTGCCTTGGTAATGGTGGACTGCCTCGGTAATGGCAGACTGCCTCAGTAATGTCTCGGTAGTGATGGACTGCCTCGCTAATGGCTGATGTCCATCCCTCCACCGAGCTGGAGCGTCCTGGGTCCAGCTGCACTTGCTGTGAAATTCTCAATCCAGAGCATTTCAGATTGCTGGTCTTTGTGGGGGTTGGGACCCACTGAGCCAGATCACCTGGCTCCCTGTTTCAGCCCCTTTTCTTTCAGTTGAAAGGGCACCTCTGTATCCCAGGCATTCCAGGCACCTGTTGAAAAGGCTGTCTGGATTTGTGTGAGTTTCTGTATGGAGACCCACAGCACTGGCTGAAACAGCCATGCTGGAAACTAGTGGTGCTTTTCAGCCTGGGAATCTCCCAGTCTGTGGGCAATAAAAACTCATTTGGAAATGTGGTGATCACTCACCCTCTGTGTTGTTTTCGCTGGGAACTGCACTCCAGAGCTGTTCCTATTTGGCCATCTTGGATCTCTTGCCTGGAACAAGTTTTCTATTATATATAATGTACTAGTGCCTCACATTTTAGAAACTAATGGTGTTTGGGAAAAAAGTAGGGGGAGACTGTTTCTTTCCTCATCTGAGCAACCAGGACACCATTTTATGGAATTTGTTATTAACAAGAATGTCATTGTCATGGTCATCTTCTGCCTCTTCTTCCTTTCCCACTTTCTCTTTCCCCTTCTAATCCTCCTTCTACTCCTCTTACTTCCACTTTCCTCCTCCCTCTTTTCTCCTCTCCAATCCTCCTTTTCTCTTGTTGCTTATATTAATGTTTTTAATTGATAAAAATTAACATTTTAAATTAAAAAATAAAACATGTATTATGTAGAAAAGTTGTTTTGAAATATGTATACATTATAGAATGGCTAAATCAAGCTAATTAGCATGTATATTACCTCACATACTTATCATTTTGTTGTGGTGAGAACACTTAAAATCTCACCACAAACTCTTAGCAATTTTCAGAAATGCAATACATTGTTATTAACTATAGTTACCTGTTGTACATTAGGTCTCTTGAACTTATTTCTCTTATCTAACTAAAATCTTATATTCTTTTGTTTGTTTGTTTTGAGACAGGTTCTCACTCTGGTATTCTTTAACTAACATCTCCCAACACCCCCTTACTGCTCCCTAGCCCCTGGTAACCACTATTCTAGTCCCTACTTCTTGGAGTTCAGCTTATTAAGATTCCATATACAAGTGAGATCATGCATTATTTGTCTTTCTGTGCCTAGCTTATTTCACTTAAAATAATGTCCTCCAGGTTTATCCATGTTGTAAATCAGGGGTCCCCAACCTGATTTACAACAGAACCGGTACTGGTCTGTGGCCTGTTAGGAACTGGGCCGCACAGCAGGAGGAGGGTGAGCGGCGGGTGAGCGAGTGAAGCTTCATCTGTATTTACAGCTACTCCACATTGCTCACATTACTGCCTGAGCTCTGCCTCCTGTCAGATCAGCAATGGTATTAGATTCTTACAGGAGTGTGAAACCTATTGTGAACTGCTCATGCCAGGGATCTAGGTTGCACACTTGTTATGAGAATCAAATGCTTGATGTTCTGTCACTGTCTCCCATTACCTTCAGATGGGACTGTCTAGTTGCAGGAATACAAGTTCAGGGCTCCCATTGATTCTACATTGTGGTGAGTTGTATAATTAATTTATTATATATTACAATGTAATAGTTATAGAAATAAAGTGCACAATAAATGTAATGTACTTGAATCATTTCCAAACCATCCCCTCCCCCCTTCGGTCCCCCTTCCCTGCCATACCTGTCCCTGGTACCAAAAAGTTTGGGGATTCCAGTTGAAAATAACAGGATTGTATTCCTTCCTTCCTTCCTTCATTCCTTCCTTCCTTCGTTCCTTCCTTCCTTCCTTCTCTCCCTCCCTCCCTTCTTTCTCTCTTCTTTCTTTCTTCTCTTTCTCTCTTTCTTTCTTTTCTTTTCTTTTTTAAAAGGCTATTATTCCATTGTTCATATATACTGCATTTTCTTTATCCATGCATCTGCTGATGGACACCTAGGTTGATTGTATAGCTTGGTTATTGTGAATAGTGCTGCAATAAACATGGGAGTACGGATGCATCTTTGACATACTGATTTCATTTCTTTGGATAAATACCCAATGGTGGGATTGTTGGATCATAAGGTAGTTCCATTTTTAATTTTCTGAGGAACCTCCATGTTATTTTTTATAGTACCTATACTAATTTACATTCCTACCAAGACTGTGCAAGCCTTCTCTTTTCTCTGCATCCCTGTCAACACTTCTTTTTTGTCGTTTTGGTAATAGCCATTCTAACAAGTGGGAGGTGATATTTCATTGTGGTTTTAATTTGCATTTCTCTGATAATGTGATGTTCAGTATTTTTTTATATACCCATTGGCCACTTGCATGTCATCTTTTGAAGAAATGTCTATTCAGGTCCTCTGTCCATTTTTAAATAATTGTGTTGTTTTCTTGCTATTGTTTGATTTTTTAATATATTTTGGATATTAACTTCTTATCAGATGTATGGTTTGCACATATTTTCTCTCATCCCTTAGATTGTGTCTTCATCTGATTGTTTCCTTTGCTATACAGAAGCTTTTCATTTCATGCAATCCTATTTTTGCTTTGGAGCTTTCCCAATGTTTTCTTCCAGCAGTTTCATAGTTCCATATCTATTTTTGTTGTTGTTGTTGTTTGTTTGTTTGTTTTTGAGATAGGGTCTCACTCTGTTGCCCAGGCTGGAGTGCAGTGCTGCAATCATGGCTCCATGCAAACTTGACCTCCTGGGCTCAAACAATCCTTCCACTTTAGTCTCCCAAGTAGCTGGGAGTGCAGGCACACCCCCTTACACCTAGCTAATTTTTTGTATATTTTTTGGAGACAGGACTTCCCTATATTGCCCATGCTGGTCTTGAACTCCTGAGCTCAAGTGATCTGCCTGCCTTGGTTTCCCAAAGTGTTTGGATTACAGGTATGAGCCACTGTGTCCATCCAGTTCCAGGTTTTACATTTAAGTCTTTAATCCATTTTGAGTTGTATATGGTATGAGATAAGGGTCTGTCTCATTACATTTTTCTGCATGTGGATATCCAGTTGTATCATCTTTTGTTTTTAATACTGAGAGACTTAGCAAAATAGTGAAGAATAGTTTAGAGACTCATTATTATGGTAGCAGTGTCAAGAGTCATTTGTAGTGGCATCAGCTGTCTGGTGACTGTTTTCGTTGCGTGTCAGTGGTGGACACGTCCTCAGACTATCCCTACCAAATGATCTTGGCTGTGTTTTATAGATAAGTGGCCTCCTTTGGTTCCTGCCCATTTTCTTAGTTTTATTCTCAACTTTCTGTTGATTCTATGAGGTGTAGTATATACTTACAATAAGTTCCTTTCTGTGTTTAAGTTAGAATTGATTCTTGTTGCATGTAATCAAGAAAACTGACAGGTAGAGTGACTAACAGCAATTTCTGTACTTTCCAATCTACCTATCCTTATTTGACTTACACTACAAAGACCGATTTACATTCCAGCTCTTGACTGTAGCCTTCCCAGACTAATTCATTTCCTCATTGATTTTGTGCTCTCTGAGTCTGTGTGGCCTTATACTACTTAACATTTTATCATGTGATAACTGGTAATTTTTTCTAACCGAATTAAAGTAATTTATTTCAAATTCCAAATTCCATCAAAAGCTCCTCAAGGGCAGCTTCTTTTTTTGTCCTTCCAACTTCCATTTTTCTCCTTTTCCTCTCTCCCTGGTGAAACATTTTGTGAGACTAAGCACAGCAAAAGTCAGGTCAGAAAATACTTTTTTTAAAAATTGATATGTATCATAGTGCTTTGTTTATTAACAAAACATTAAATCAAGCTTGTGTAGTCCTTTGTTGAAAACTCTTATGTTTGGGTTTATATTTAAACAAGGACAATATAAGAAACTGATGGGCTTGAGTATGAACTCTGAAGCCAATAGACTGGACTTCACCTTGGAGAGCTTTAACTTATTCTAGCTATATGGCCTTAGACCGGCTTTAATTTGCTCACCCATAACATAGTTTGCACATTTTTCTTGCAGTCCAGGATGGAAAGAGGATTAAGTAAGGTAATAATAATAAAGTCAAGCACCTGATGCATGTATCAAAAGCTTAGTAAATTATGGTCCTCTTCATTGACAAATGTATTTATCATCCATCTGATGTGGCTTATCAGAAAATGAATGACTTCACAGAATGAGTTAATAGAAGTAAAATACTAAAAGCAAGAGAGGTGAAAGTTCTATTGTCCATCAACCCTTCTTGTCTACCTACAGTGTGCATTTCTGGAGTCCTTTTGGTAAGATGTTGACAAACTAGAACATTTTCAGGGATGAGGAACCAGGATATTGGAGAATTGCCCTGTGGAGAATGAGTCTTGCTTTATGTTGGCCTAGAAGTAAGATCTGCAAACAGCTTTTTTTGTGGGGATATATGAGTGATTATCTTCTATTCTACCATCTTGGTGACATCACTTTTTATTTTATTTTATTTATTTTTTATATTTTTTGGCAACGGAGTCTTACTCTGCAGCCCAAGCTCCCTAGTAGCTGGGACTATAGGCATGTGCCACCGTGCCCAGCTAATTCTTTGTATTTTAGTAGAGATGGGGTTTCACCATGTTGCCCAGGGTGGGACATCACTCTTTAGATGCTTTATTGCTTCACCTTTCATGTTAGGTCTGTGACTCTTCTAGAATTAATATTGTCTATTGTATGAGGTAGGGAGTCAAGGTTCCATTTTTCTTATTTTCACAGAAACATCCAGTTGACGCAGCCACATGTTCAAAGGCCATTCTTTCCCTATAGAACTTCATTGGCATTTTTGTTTATATTTGTGTGGACTGGTTTCTTCGCTCTCTATTTTATTGAATTCGTCTTTTTTTTCTGGCCTTGAACTAATACCTCACTGGTAGGTCTAACATATATTTTAATATCTGGTAGTGTATGTAAGCTTATTCTTTCTGGAGTACCCAATAATCTTATAATAAAATGAATTTTTATGATTAAACTTGTATGCATCAATTTTGATTGCCACCAAGAACCTTGATATAGGAATCAAGTCCTCTTTAAACCAAAGCCTACACCTAATCGTCAGCTCAAATTCATCTCTTCTATTTGAGAACATTAATATTAGTAGATGAGTTACTGTACTTAGAAAGATCTTATGAAAGATACTCTGGTTCCCCAGGAACCTTGTGGGTCATGATTTGTAGGAGAAATAAGGTTGTGTGTGTGCGTGTGCATGTGTGTGTGTATGTGTGATTTGAAATATAAGTTTTGGCAGGGAGAGGTGGCTCACACCTGTAATCCCAGCACTTTGGGAGGCTGAGGTGGGTGGATTGTCTGAGGTTGGTAGTTCAAGACCAGCCTGACCAACATGGAGAAACCCTATCTCTACTAAAAATACAAAATTAGCCAGGCATGGTGGCACATGCCTGTGATCCCAGCTACTTGAGAGGCTGAGGCAGGAGAATCACTTGAACCCAGGAGGCGGAGGTTGTGGTAAGCTGAGATTGTGCCATTGTACCCTAGCCTGGGCAACAAGAGTGAAACTCCATCTAAAAAAAAAAAAAAAAAAAAAAAATATATATATATATATATATATATATATATATATATATATCATTCTTCTTTAACTGAGACTCAGAAAATTCTGTCAGCATGATCCTGGTTTAGTTTTCTCATGTGAATGATAGATGTAATACTCACAGTTGTATATGATAAAATTAGCCACTTATTTAGAATACTTTTCATAAGTAGACATGTAAAAATATTCACTAATGCTCATTAATTTTTTTTGAGGCAGAGTCTCACTTTGTCACCCAGGAAGGAGTCTAGCTCTGTCACCCAGGCTGGAGTGCAGTGGCATGATCTCGGCTCACTGCAACTTCCACCTCCTGGGTTCAAGCAATTCTCCTGTCTCAGCATCCGAGTTGCTGGGATTACAGGTGTGTGCCACCATACCCAGCTAATTTTTGTATTTTTAGTACAGATGGGGTTTCACTATGTTGGGCAGGTTGGTCTCAAACTCCTGACCTTAGGTGATCCACCTGCCTTGACCTCCCAAAGTGCTGGGATTACAGGCATGAGACACCATGCCTGGTCTGATGTTCATTTATTGCATCCACTTATGTGACTCTATGTACGAAATCTCTGATGTAACAATACAAAGTCAAACAAACCAGGGAATTAAGGCCAGGTGAAATCAATGCCCATAGTTTTTTTTGCTCTAAAACAAGTGGAAATCTCTTCAGCCAATTGGAATCAGTTACCCATTGCAGAGTCCAGTTAGGAGTGACGTAAAATTAAGTTTTTCAGGAATGTTGAAGTGTTAAGTACTGGTAACATTTATGTTCCAGATTAGTAATTTCCAAAATGCTCTAGAGAGCTCTAGCATTCTCTAGAAAGACTCGAAGATTGTCAAAGAGAGGAAGTAATAGAAGGGGCAAAGCAAGCCTGACTCTTGCTCTGTCTGAGCTCTTTATCATCTCTTTGAATTAATGCCTGAATTACATCATTCAAACCACACAGTGTGACTCATGACAATGAACTCAGTGACCAAAGTTGGTTTCTCTTCCTTCTCATTTGTGCAAAACCAAGGGTTGTGCTTCACTGAGTACTCACCTCTACTGTGTGTACCTTGAGAGGGTCTATGGTAGGTATAGTCTTTGGTACCTGGCATAGTGAGGTTCAGTCAAATGAGGATTTACTGCAGGCTGAATGACATCTTTTCCTTCAGTTCGATCTTTGTTGATTCACGAGGGCACCCTGTTCTCTTTTCCTACTTTGGCATTGACTTCCTCTCTCCACAGAGTTGGATGTTGGTGTCTCTTAGGAGCTCAGTATGTAATTCTAAATTCAGATGATCAGATAGCTAAGAAAGTGCTAATAGCTTATGCTTTCATGAAATATGCTTTTTTGTTTTCTGTACATAATTGCCTTTGTATTTTTCTCCCTTTATCCCCAACTGACAGCATTTTAATTAAAAGTTGAGGTGAGAGAACATAAGGAAATCTGTGGAGGAACATTCTTGCTTTTTGTTTAATCCTGTCCTGCCAAACAATGCTGTAAGGCTTCTGGTAAGCAAGCAGGGAGTCAAAAATGAGAAAAAACCCAAAACAGCGTTTTTTTAATAAAAGATTTTGCTTACTCTCATCTTTTAAGAAAAGACTTAGAATTCAAATGCTTTTGTTCTCTCAATTCTATTGCTTCAAGAAATGAATAGAAGCATTGAATCCTCTTATTCCTGAATCAAATAAAAATAGTCCAATCATATATGTTAACACACAAACATATGTAATGGCATTTATATTTATATATGTCACATATGTAATTTTTGAATTGCAGATTCAGAAGGAAACCTAATCTAAATCAAATATGAATTCCAAGCCTGAATCCAGTTGATTAAATTAAAAACAAAGGCAGATACCATAAACTAAAAGTTTAACAGTTCTACTAACTACCCAGTTACTTCTTGTGATTTTTCTCTTTCTTCTAAAATTCACAGTCTGCAAATTGTTTCCTAAATGGATACTTCTTTATATTACTCTTTATAGGAAGACACAAGGGAGGAATGCATCATTTTATTTCCTCCATTGGGTGGTTTTCCGTTTAATCTGCAGAAAAATAGAAGAAGCTGCGAGATAACTAGAAAAGAAATTTATTTCTATCTTCACTGTCATAAACTTATTCACTTTTAGCTCTTCTCTGCAAGTTATACACAATCTCTCTCTAGTGTGATCTTCTTCCTGACATTATTCCTGACCCTTGTTTTCAAGGATAGAAGGAGACATGCTCAGAAGCCATGTGCCTTCTCCTAGAAGTATATTAGCCTGACTTTTGTCATATCTTTCTTTTTATGATTCAGTTTCATTAAAGTCTTTTTTAGTCTAATGTTTATTTCACAAAGTTCAGTCAGTCCACAAATAGTCTTTGCAAATAATCAGACAAGAGATGGAAGAAATAAAAGCTGTTTTAAGAATTTCATCTTTTTATCGATACAGATATTATTATTTTTATTTATTTATTTATTTTTTTATTGTACTTTAAGTTCCGGGATACATGTGCAGATCTTGCAGGATTGTTGCATAGGTACACACATACCACGGTGGTTTGCTGTTTCCATTCCCCATCACTTACATCAGGCATTTCTCCCAGTGTTATCCCTCCCCAACCTCCCCACCCCCCACTCTCCCTCCCCTAGCCCCCCACCCCTCAACAGATCCCAGTGTGTGACGTTCCCCTCCCTGTGCCCATATGTTCTCTTTGTTCAACCATTGTTCAACACCCGCCTATGAGTGAGAACATGTGGTGTTTGGTTTTCTGTTCTTGTGTCAGTTTTCTGAGAATGATGGTTTCCAGATTCATCCATGTCCCTACAAAGGACATGAACTCATCATTTTATTATGGCTGTGTAGTATTCCGTGGTGGAATACAGATATTATTAAAGACTTCACCAGATTTCACCATCCTCTATTTTGAGGACTCTATTATTTGTATAGGAATTGTTCTTTTGACATCAATCCACTCTTGGTACAGTTAAGATACTCGGTGATCTTGCTACCAACATGAGAAGGCTATTTCTTTCATGCTCTAGGGAAAGTCAGTTTACTAGATAAAAAGAAAAGAAGTAGAGATTATGAATGGTTTCAGAATTTTTTTATTCTAAATGCTTATAAAATGACCTAGGATAAAAAAATTCTTGTTGAATTTCTCTATTGCCCAATGGTGTGGGAGGTAGAACTGAACTGGACATGGGGGTTCTCTTTAAAATTAATATTTCTGCAGGAATAGAAAGCCCTAAATCTCAGTCACTAAGCACAGATCTAAAAAACTGTTCCCAGGAAAAAAAAACTGTATTGAAAGAGATGAGGATATATCAAAAGGACTGACTGACAGTAAGGCTGAAAGTAAGGCTGAATTGAAGAAATTTGTCTCGGGGTCTCACCACCTTATTTCTGGGTTACATACTATACTGGTCATTTGTCTATTTGTCATAGATTGATTTCCTGATCAGTTCTGCCCTGCTGTGCTTTCTGCTTAACTTCATTTTTCATGATTCTTTTGCTCTTGGTTTCTAGGCTGTGGAGGCATGAGCACAGAGCCAGATGCCAAGAAGAGGGAGAAGCCAAAAGATTACTCTTCTCCTTGCTCTGACTTAGATGCTGTCTTTGGTACCAGGCACATCAGATTCATGATTCTGTGCAACCTCCATCTCCTGGGTTTGAGCAATTCTCCTGCCTCAGGCTTCTGAGTAGCTAGACTGCAGGCATTGGCCACTATGCCCAGCTAATTTATATATTTTTAGCAGAGACGGGGGTTTTACCATGTTGGCCAGGCTAGTCTCAAACTCTTGACCTCAAGTGATCCACCTGCCTCAGCCTCCCAAAGTGCTGGGATTATAGGTATGAACCTCCATGCTTGGACAGAACACATTTCTTAAGAACAAAACAGGTGAATAACATTAACTCCAGATGGATTAAAGATGTAAACATAAGACCTAACACCATAAAAACCCTAGAAGAAAATCTAGGCAATACCATTCAGGACATAGGTATAGGCAAGGACTTCATGACTAAAACACCAAAAGCAATGGCAACAGAAGCCAAAATGGACAAATGGGATCTAACTAAAGTTAAGAGCTTCTGCACAGCAAAAGAAGCAATCATTAGAGTGAACTGGCAATGAACAGAATGGGAAAAAATTTTTGCAAGCTACCCATCTGACAAAGGGCTAATATACAGAATGTGCAAAGAACTAAAACAAATTTACAAGAAAAAAACAACCCCATCAAAAAGTGGGCAAAGGATATGAACAGACCCTTTTCAAAAGAAGACATTTATGTGGCCAAAAAATGTGAAAAAATGCTCATCATCACTGGTCATTAGAGAAATGCAAATCAAAACCATCTCATGCCAGTTAGAATGGCGATCATTAAAAAATCTGGAGACAACAAATGCTGGAGAGGATGTAGAGAAACAGGAACGCTTTTACATTGTTGGTGGGAGTATAAATTAGTTCAACCATTGTGGAAGACAGTTTGGTGACTCCTAAGGATCTAGAAACCGAAATACCATTTGACACAGCAATCCCATTACTAGGTATATACCCAAAGGATTATAAATCATTCTATTATAAAGACACATGCACATGTATGTTCGTTGTGGCACTATTTACAATAGCAAAGACTTGGAACCAACCCAATTGCCCATCAATGATAGACTGGATAAAGAAAATGTGGCACATATACACCATGGAATACTATGCAGCCATAAAAATGGATAAGTTTATGTCCTTTGCAGGGACATGGATGAAGCTGGAAACCATCATTCTCAGCAAACTGGCACAAAAACAGAAAATCAAACACCACATGTTGTCACTCATAAGTGGTTGTTGAACAATGAGAACACATGGACACAGGGAGGGGAACATCACACACTGGGGTCTTTTGGGGGGTAAGGGGCTAGAGGAGAGATAGCAGGGGTGGGGAGATTGGGGAGGGATAACATTAGGAGAAATACCTCATGTAGGTGATGGAGGATAGAGGCAGCAAACCACCATGGCATGTGTATACCTATGTAACAATCCTGCAAGATCTGCCCATGTACCCCAGAACTTAAAGTATTAAAAAAATAAAAAAGAACATAGGATTCAGATCTCAATCCTAACAAGTGGCTGGACATGCCATTTACATGTGAGTCTCAATTTTCTCAGCTGAAAACTGTGAAAATTCCCATCAAGATTTTAGCTTACATTTTTGAAAGTGAGAAAAACATTGTTTTTTTTCAGATTAAATGGTAAATGCCACAAGCTTGGGAGTCCTTTGTTCATTCTTACTTAGTAGCATTATTAACTGTCTTAGTCCTAGTAGGTAATCATTTTAAGGTATAATTTGGGACAAAAATGCTATTCATGCAGATAAATATGTAAGCTGTCTCTGACTTTAGCTTTTGTTCTCTTTGAAGTGGGGGAGATTATGGGCCTTTTCCCTAAGTCTAATGGATTGATACTTCCTGCCTTGATTCTGGTCAGAAGCGTTTGAGGGGAAGGCAGTTGAAGCTCTTTTATCCTATTTTCAAGACTTTTGGGTAGCCATTGCCATACTGAAACCCTGGAAGGGACATTTAAAATGTAAAAAAAAAAAAAAAAAAAAAAGAAATATCCCTGTATGCATCCACTCCTTAATATCTTAGAGCCCCTAATTCCTGATTCTCCAACTTTAGTAACATCAAAATTATCTTGAAATAGTATGAAATATTCAGAATCTCAAGCTTCAATCACTGAGATTTAGATCTAAAAGTTCTAGGTGGGTCCTAGGAATCTGCATGTTTATGAATTCTCTGGGACTACAAATACAGATTTTCTGCAGATGACACTTAACCTCTCTGTACAGTAGGATTTAGTCATATTCCTATAGAAAATATGTCTCAGAAAATCAGGCCCAGATGCATTTGCTAGTAATTTACCTTTGATGTTGCTGTTTTTTAATAGTCTGCCTAACTTTCTATTCTCTCAGCAGCTCTAATTCTCACAATCATAGCCTCTTTTAAAGACATTCCTCTTTCTATATAGTGGTCATTTGAGGAGCTATGAGGCAACTGCTAAGGAAGTTAGCATTAGCTGAGCCCCTAAAACTTTGTATTATTCAAAGAATGGTCTGACTTATATGAAGAATATAAGACAATTTGGCCAGGCATGGTGGCTCATGCCTGTAATCCAGTGCCTTGGGAGGCTGAGATGAGAGGATTGCTTGAGGTCAGGAGTTTGAGACCACCCTTGGGAACATAGTGAGGCCCCATCTCTACATAAAATAAAACAATTAGTTGAGTATGGTAGTGGATGCCTATAACCCAGCTACTTGGGAGGCTGGGACAGGATGATAGCTTAAGCCCGGAAGTTGAGGTTACAGTAAGCTATGATTGTGTCACTGCACTCCAGTCTGGGCACAAAAGTGAGATCTTGTCTCTAAAACAAACAAACAAGAAAACAAGACAATTAGATTTTTTGAGAGTCCTAGAGTAAGGAATAAGACAAGAAAAGTAAACGAGCTGTATAAACATATAAAAGCAAGAAAAAATGATCATCTACAGATGATACAATTTATCAGTAAAATAGAGAATTAACTGAAAACTCTTATAAATAATGAATAAATAAATGAGGAAGGTGACCACCAAAAATATATTTACAGAAAATTTTACAATTATGATTGATGGACTTGGACTTAGTTGGCTGCATGTAATTTTTGCAATAATGTTTGCCATAATTATTGACACACTTGTAGTGATAAGTATTTGTTTCTTTTATTCATTTATCCATCCATCTATAAATTTATCACAGGTTTGTGCCAAAACAGATCCTGAGGTAGTGGTTAGTAGTGATGCAATCAGCATGCATTCCTTTGGCAGTTAAAGGGATAGGGAAAAAGGAAGTAAATGAGGTGTGGGTGGAGGGCATTCAAAGGAAAGTAGCCACTGATTTGCAATAAGCCACAGTGATACAGCCAACTGTTCAGCAGATTCAGCTGCTCATAATCACAGAATATTTTCAGAGAGAGAAACTGTGCTCTAGAATAATACTTTGGAGGAATAAAGGATAAGATAATTTATTTGTGGTCTCCTTCTTATATACTATCTCTCATTGGTCATTTTTTTAAAATTTACTTTTACTTTTTGTGGATACATAGCAGGTGTATTTATAGAGTACATGAAATGTTTTGATACAGGTATTCAGTGTGTAATAATCCCATGATGGAGAATGGGATACTCATCCCCTCAAGCATTTATCCTTTGTGGTACAAACAATCCAATTATACTCTTTTAGTTCTTTTAAAGTGTACAATTAAGTTATTGACTATAGTCACCCTGTTGTGCTATCAAATAGTAGGTCTTATTCATTCTTTCTATTTTTTGTACACATTAACCACCCCCACCTCCTCCCGCCACCCCACTTCTCCTCCCAACTACCCTTTCCAGCCTCTGGTAACCATCCTTCTACTCTCTGGGTCCTTGAGTTCAATTGTTCTGATTTTTAGATCCCACAAATACATGAGAACATGTGATGTTTGTCTTTCTGTGACTGGCTCATTTCACTTAGTGTAATGCTGTTCAGTTCCATTCATGTTGTTGCATATGACAGACTGTCATTCTTTTTGTGGCTGAATAGTATTCCATTGTGTATAAGTACTACATTTTCTTTATCCATTCATCTGATGATGGGCATTTAGGTTGCTTCCAAATCTTGGCTGGGTGAAGAGTGCTGTAACAAATGGAGTGCAGACATCTCTTCAATATACTAATTTCTCTTCCTTTGGATATATACCCAGCATTGGGATTGCTCTGCCATATGGTAGCTCTATTTTTAGTTTTTTGAGGAACATCCAAACTGTTCTCCATAGTGTACTAATTTACACTCCTACCAAGAGTGTATGAGGGTTCTCTTTTCTCTAATTTTTTGCCAGCATTTGTTGCTGCCTGTCTCTTGGAGGTAAGCCAACTGGGCTTTAACTGTGGTGAGATTATATCTCATTGTAGTTTTGATTTCTTTTTTTTTTTTTTGATGGAGTTTTGCTCTTGTTGCCCAGGCTGAAGAGCAATGACATCATTTTGGCTCACTGCAACCTCCAGCCCCTGGATTCAAGCGATTCTCCTGCCTCAGTCTCCTAGCTGGGATTACAGGTGCCTGCCACCATACCCAGGTAATTTTTTGTATTTTTTAGTAGAGATGGGGTTTCACTATGTTGGCCAGGCTTGTCTTGAACTCCAGACCTCAGATGATCCACCCGCCTCATCCACCCAAAGTGCTGGGATTACAGGCAAGAGCCACCGCAGCCTGGCATCACATGCCTGTTTGCCATTTCTTTGTCTTCTTTTGAGAAAGAGAAATGTCTTTTCAGATCTTGTGCCTAGTTTTTGATTGGATTATTAGCTTTTTTCCCTATAGAGTTGTCTGAGCTTTTAAAACATTTTAGTTATTAACCTCTTGTCAGATAGGTAGTTTGCAAATATTTTCTCCCATTCTGGAAAGTTTGTGTTATCAGGAATTAAATCCTTCAAACTTGCTTTATTTATCCCTGTTGGCAGGCAGTATAAAAGCCATATCCAGAATCCTCTGGTGTGGCAGTTTGAGTTCAAAGCAATATGATAAGGTAGAGATCACTTTTAAGACTAGCGATTTTGCATCTCATTTACAATATTTTTTGCCTAACCCAACACCATAAAGATATTCTTATTTTTTATGAACTTAATATTTGATCATTCACTCTTAGATCTACATTTTAGATAAAATTAACCTTTGTATTTGGTGGGAAGTAGGGGGTCAGTTTTAAAGTTTGCATATCCAACTGACCCAGCCAATTATTGGAAAGGCTATCTTTTTCTCATTGCACTGCAATTTCACTTCTGGACTTTTTAAAAGCACAATCTTTCACTGACATTTTTATGTACACAACCATATTATCTGTAAATAATGACATTTTTAGTTCTTATTTTCTTATTTGTCTCTGTTTTAAAAAAATCTTAAAGCCGTGGTTAAGCCTTTTTTCATTCTTAACTGTTGAATAGAATTGATAAGAACTGGCGTTTTTTAAATCATTTTTGATTGTCTTATTCCCTAAAACTATTCAGATTCCCTACTTCTTCCTGTATTTCTTTTAGTTTAAGTTGTATTTATCAAAAAAAATTTATTTCATCTACATTTTCAAATTTATTAGCATAAAGATGTTGATAATATAATCTTTTAAAAACAGCTTTATTACAATATAATTGATACACAAAGAAGTGTACATATTTAACATGTACAATTTGACGAGTTTGGACGTAGTGCAAATACCCATGATACCATCCCCACAATAGAGGTAATAGACATACCTAATGCCTCCCAAATTTTCCTTGTGCTTGTTTTTTAAAAATTTTTTGATACTATCATCTTATTATCTTGTTAATAACTTTAGGAACCATAGTGATATTCTCTTGTTCCTTACTAAAATTGATGGTCTGCGCACTCTTTTTCTCTCTTTTCACTAATCACTTCTGTTTGGAGGCTATCAATTTTATTATCTTTTCAAAGAAACAACTTTTATATTTGTCATCTTTTTCTTTGGTGTGTATGTTTGTCTTCTATATTAATTCTCCATTTGTTTTTGTTTGCTTCCTCCCCCAAGTCCTGATTTTCCTAGAGTTTGATTTTTTATTTCTTGTTTAAAATATTTTTTGAGATGTATACTCATCTATTACTCTTTAAAAATACACATATTTAAGCTGCATCCGAATGTTGATGGGTAAGGTACCCTGTTAGTGTGTGTGTGTGTGTGTGTGTGTAGGTGTGTGTATTTAATATCTAGTTCATTTATATTTAGCATTATATTAACTAAATTACTATTTGTTTTCTGTTTCTCTTACCTCAGCTTTCTTGCCTTTTATTGATTAGTCACTTTATAAATTATCCTTTCATTTTCATCACTTATGAAGTTGACGCCTTTACTGTTTTTTTTTGTGATTCCTCTAAAAATAAAAACACACATCCTTAACTTCTTCCAGTGTGATATAATTTAGTACTTTAACCACTTCTGAAAAATTCTAGGATTTTAGAACACTTTAGTTCTATTTATCTTCCTCGTCTGTATTATTGTTAACTTACATTTTTCTCTATATATTAAACACCACAATGTATTACTATTATTGTTTTGGACTGTGAATATTTATTTAGATTTCCCTACTTTTTTAAACCACTGTTTTGGTTCTTCCATCTTGAATTTCTTTGTTTCCATGTGGGATAATTTTCTTTATGCCTGACCAAAATCCTTTAGAAGGATGCTTATTATGTTTTACTTAGTGTTTCTAGTTTTTTAAGGAATTTTTTCAGGATAATCCACCATATTTCCAGAAATAGAAATTATTTCTCCCTTTTCATTGGACTTACATTTTCTGCTGCAGAATATGAGCTTAAACTGGATAAGTGCTTAGATTTTAAAAAAATCCTGCTATTACTTTCAATGAAAATTCAGTAACTTAGTAAAATTAATTATTTTGAACTAACAAGCTCAGTAAGACTTCACTTATTTTTTGTAGCATGTAGTGTTGCTTAAGTATGCAGGAAAATAATTTATTTAATAATTCTTGGAAACACATGGTTAAGTGAGGCTTGCCAAAACAGAATATACTAAAATCTAAAACACTTCTTTTCTTAATCAAACATAACATAAAGCATACTTTTTTATAGTTGTAAAGTTCTTTTCTCCTAATATCCTTATATCTGCTTTGAATTTTCACTTAATACACTATGCTGCTTCCTTCTGTTTGCTTTCGTATTTGATTAATTTTGTCTCCTGAAACATCACCTACTTTCTTGTCTGGCAGCTTGGTAATAGTAGCAGTTGTTGTTATTTTCTTTCTTTGTTCTGTTAGGGAGAAAAAGGAGAGCCCAGGAAATGTTACCTGATAAAACCCTGTTTTGAGTCTATAATAGCATCTATGCTGTTTCTTCTGAGATACTACGCACAGGGTCATAGTGCCAGAAATGATGTTAAAAGTCTCTATTAGCAAAAATCCCTTCCACAACCATAATATACTAACTTGGAGGATTGTTATGCTGTTTCTCCCCCTCAGGCTCCATTTGGCATGTGAAATTTATAAACATTGTTGCTGTCTTAGGTCTGCATGTTAGAAAAATAAGTGTCTTTGAAGAATCTGACTGACTGGCCAAAGCCAAATTTTATTTCTATTACAAAACAAGTCTTGTCTCTTTGGATTTATTATATACAGTTAGGAGCTTACTGGAGTCTAATGAAGGCTATCTGTATATCGCCACTGTTGCAAAAACGTATCTTTGACGATCAATAATTCACGTGTAGAATAGAATTTAATTTCGTGTGTTAGATATATTTTGGTATTCAGGGATCGTCAGACCTTTGGTTTAAGGAAGTTTGATGGGGTTACCGTGGACTCCATTGTTCAAATGAAAAGTTCAGAATAGAGAGTATAATGGAATTTGGAATCTATTCTGTCTGCTTTTGAATACAGCCCAGCTATTATATTAATACCAAGACAGATAGAACAGAGCTGGACCTATGTGCAATTTTTCTTACTTTGAGGCCAGCTACACGACGAATTTTTGTTTTGTTTTGGAAAAGCAGGTAGATTATATTCCTGGTTCATCTTTGTTTCGCAGAGGTAAAATTAGAGGCTTCAGCCTCCTGCTGGCAGAACAAGCTCTCAATTTCTCGCTGTCAAAATTCAATCTGATTTCTATCTTTTTCACTAAAAAGCTGTCAACAGCAAATAAGCATTCCTCATCAAAGAGTCACATTCATTTCTGAGGTATACAAATTCCTCTCCTGGGAGAGGATTCAAGTAATTTAAATTGTTTCTGACTTTTAATTTCTTTCTTAGGAAATGGGAAATGATATTAGCATAGACTCTAACTACAGGCCAAAATGGAAGAAGAAAAGGCATGTGTGGATACTCCCTAGTGTGACATCTCCAGGACCTTTAAGCCGCAGACTGCAGCATGTTTACAATGCATAAAACAGGATTTGTATCTGCATTCTCATTTGCAGCTAGTGATATAATCAGAGCTATTGCTGCATGCTCTTAAAATGCATCAACATAAACTCATTTTTTAGTTGCAGACTTGCTATAGGAATGTGTACTGCCAGTGTAATGGGAGGAAATGCTTTTGAAATTAAATATATTTTTCTTTCTTAGAATAATTCTTAGAGTTTAGTTTGGGAAACAGCCTTCTTTTTGGAAAAAGATGAAATTTTAGGTAACATACTCTGCCATATAAAGCCACTTGACACAGTGGCTTTCTTTCCTGTCTTTCCTGTTTTCTTATTTTTGCTTTTTTAAAAAATTTATTTAAGGTAAGGGTTTAATAATGTACATTGGTTTAGAGCTGTGCCTTTATGATCACCATACATATTGCTTTGGTTACAGAACTTCCTTAAATAGTCTTGTAAAAATGTGGGCTTTTTGGTTTTGAACTGTAAATTTCAATATCTTTTATTTTCTTCTGCCAGTTCATGAAAACACTCATAATCTAAAAATCTCATGATCGGGATAACAAGTGGTAGGCACGGTGTACACGTGCAAATGAATAAGCTACCTATCACAGTTAAAAAAACTCTCCCTCTGTACAAATGCATTTGATAGTATTTAGAGAAGAAGCAGCATTTAAGAAGATTTGGAGTGAACTAGAAGTCTACTGCAAAAGTTATCAGATGACTTCCAGGACTTTTAAAGTCCTTATACCCTTCTTAGGAGAACTATGATTAGTCAAGGTGCTGCTTAAGATGAAGATACCTAGAATTGAACAAAAATTGTAAATTGTATTTCATCACACAGGATAAAATGCAATCTAACTGTCTTATTTGATCCATGTAGGGTAGGTGTGTGTGTGTGTGCACATGCATGTGTATGCTGGGTTCATTTATTCAGTATGATTTTTGAAGACCTAGGAGGTTTCTAGTAGTGAGCTAAGCATTACATAGTATTGAACAACCATGAACAAGGCTGAATATTATAGTACTGAGTAGGGAGGACATAATTACACATGTGATGCATTTTAACTGTGGAGAAGTGAGGGCCATTAAAAGCAGCATGTAATAGGTATAGCTAATCCCCAGCTGGGGTTAGATGTGTAAACAATCTATTGATGAGGAAGCCTCAGGTGGAGAACTGTGAGAGCATTTGTTCAACAGGTACCTGCAAGACAGGCTGAGTGGAGGGACAGTGGTCGCAGTCCTGAGCCTCTTTCCTGTCCTGAGGGATTCAGCACTGGCCCTAACTTGCATGTCCCATTCAGTTTAATGGAAGTCTTGCAGTTAACCAAACACACCTTCTTAAAGGGTAGGTTAGCTACCGCCTGGTTTTAGATAATCCCTACTGTTGAATTTCGTATATACCACTAGTACCATATTAATACAGGAGTTATTAAGAAATTATTTTTAGGCAGTTGGAAAGGGTAAAAGATCTCAGTGGAATTTTCCTTTAATAAAAACAACCCCAAACCATTTCTCATCTAACTGAAAGCAGCCTGAAAAGTCAGGCATAGATATGCAAACCAGGAGCTTTTATATAATTATATAAATGAAGGCAACTGTACCTGGAAGCCAGGTACATTCAATATGGCATATCTAGCCCTCTTTTCCTTGTCACCAAGTGTGCTGGCATCATGGCAGCCTCCAGGTAAAACTGTATACAGGTATCATGGCCCCCGACAGGTGGAGGCCACATTTGCATAATAATAGACGAGGGTGGGAGGGCCAGTCTTTTCCCAGGCTGTGTAAATGACACACCTAGTCAAACCAATCCCCTTAGCCCTGTGTAAATCAATCACTGACTCCTCAAGCTTCTGTACAAAACTGATTGTGTTTTGCCACAAACTGGAAACGCTCTTAAGCAATCCACTTTCTCAGCATGAGGAAGCCTTTCCTCTCTTCTTTTGCTATTAAACTTTCCACTCCTAAACCCGCTCCTTGTCTATGTCCTGAATTCTTTTTTAACAATGAGAAAGAACCAGGGTATATACCCTAGACAACGGAGCCACTTCAATATGACATATGCATAAGGACTTGGTAAATCCAAATTGTCTTCATCTCATTCCATTTTAAGCAATGTTTCATTACCCTTTATAGATTAGGATTCTGAAATGTTAAGGTCTTCAGCATTCTCCCTGGGAAATGGTGTTTAAATGGGGCCTAAATGGGGAATGAGAAGCTATGCACATGAAGAGAGACTGGGAGAATAATTCAAGGAAGGTGGAACAGCATGTGCAAAGGCCCTGAGGTAGGAAAGGGCAGCTGCTTTACTCTTTTTTGTTCTATTTATTTATTTATCTATTCATTATTATTATATTGTTTATTTTTAAAATTCTATTTGTGCTGTATTCAAATAGGTCTAAGGAGGGACATAGACAGAGTGGGAAATTGGCTTGAGACGGAGCTAGAAGAATGGGCAAACTTCACTTCTTTTTGTTCATTTGTACCCCAAGTTGTATTCATCCATTTCTGCCTGCTCTGGGCTCTGCAAACTTGATCCTTGCAGACTACAACACCCAGACTCCTTTCCTGCCTGGTGGATTGTTGGATTTGGCTGCTAAGATGCAATGCATCTTAACTGAAGTTTGGAGGGAAAGTTGGGTTGAAGTATGTCTCTTCTGACTCCTTCCCTGCCTTGGTGCCCTTTTAAAATTTTTATTTTAATTAAAAAATAATTTCAACTTTATTTTAGATTCAGGGGGTACATAGGTAAGTTTGTTACCTGGAAATATTGTGTGATGCTGAGGTTTGGGGTATGATTGCCCCTGTCACCCAAGTACTGAGCATAGTACCCAACAGTTTTTCAACCCTTGTCCTTCCCCTCTTTTCTACCTCTAGTAGACCACAGCATGTATTGTTGCCATCTTTATGTCCATGAGTACCCACTGTTTAGCTCTCACTCTCACTTATAAGTGAGAGCATGTGATACATGGTTTTCTGTTCCTGCAATAATTTGCTTAGGATAATGGCCTCTAGTTGCATCCATGCTGCTGCAAAGGACTTAATTTCCTGCTTTGTTATGGCTATGTGGTATTCCATGGCATATATGTACCATGTTGTCTTTATTCAATCCACTTGGTCTCTGTTTTCAGGTAAGACTGCATCCTACCAGTTCCCTCTGGAGACCTCTCCTCCACGGCTTCAGCTGTCTTTGGGCTCCTGGAGCATCCTAGCTTTGGCTTTAGGGATATTAACATCTTCATATTATTGTCATTTCTCATTGCCCCACTATCTTCATTTTGTTCCCTAAACTATACTTATACTCCTGTAAGCAGTCCCTAAATCAAAATAACTACAATTGAATATATGTGATAAATTCTGTTTCATATGTGGAGCCCAATTCATTCAGATGGGTTTTAAGGCTTTACATCTGAGGGTATATCTCTGAAATTCAACAAAAGTACCATGTTTCTCAATTCACTCAAGATTTTTGACCCCCACCTGTTGTGGCCTATAGATGGAAGCTTAGAGGGTCTCATAATTGCTCTTATTCTCCTTTCTGGTATGATTCATATACAAGGCTGGCTGAAGGCAAATTGCAAGGTTAGAGGAAGAGTTTCCATGCCTCCTGATTCCCTCTTCTCCCTTCCTATCTGGAAGTCCATTTCTGACCTGTTACATTGCTATCATGTGCTAAGCTAAGGAATTTTAAAAATTTATACTGAAATCGACAGACATTTCCAGACTTGCAGCCAACACATATGATATACAGGTCCATAATAGAATATATATGGTTTATGATGAATTAGTAAGTGATTCCTTTCTTCAGGAGAGGAATCTTATAAGATTCTTGGTGCTAATAACTAGGTCCAGGATATAGTATCTCAAATGTACCTCACTTGTAAGGTGAGTCACAAAAAATTTGTTACCATTTCTAGTTAAACTATTGAAGCTGGCAAATAATTACCTACAAATTCATAGTTATGCTGTAATAATAGAACCTGTCTTGCATTCTGCAATCCTCTCTTGAGGCAGAGAAAAAGCAATTAAGATACAGCTAATGTGCAGGGAATTGTACAGAACCCCAACTTGCTTTGTCTGTGCCACAGCAGTGAATGGGAATGATGAGTTAGGTATTTAGCACTTTGGAATAAAAAGACCAAGAACTACTGCCTACATATTTAACTATAACTACAAGCGTAGTTTCTTATTTTGTGGGAAGTATGCAAAAAGGTCTTTATGTATTTTTGTGGGGCAGAGTAGATGGTAAGGAATAAAAATAATCCATAAACCATTAATGTTTACATTTAGAAGCTTCAGGAGGGTGGGGACCTTGTTTGTTTTCTTTACTGCTATGACCCCATTGAGTAGGCTAATATTTGGCATATATCAGAAGCACAATAAGTATCTATGGAAAGAAGGGAGAATTAGACAGCCTCCTTTTGTGGGACACACATAAGTTCTTCCTCCTCAGCCTTTCTGCCTGAGCTGCAAAATATGGGGCAAGAGAATAGATTTTAGAGGCCAATAAATCTGTTGGCATCCAGATCTTGCCTTTATTAGATGTACCATCTCATGTGATTTAATTTGGAGATCCTAAATTTTTTTCATTCATTCTTCTGTGAAATAAGCTACTAATATTTACTTTGCTGTGTTATAAGTCAAATAACATGAGGTATATGGAAATGCAAGTAAAAACATTAGGTAGATGACATCATTATTATTTATGTGACCATATGAGATTATTTATGAGCAAACTGTGTATTTGTAACCTCTGTAGTGGGAGAAACTGAGAGATATTTCCCAATATTGATAGGGTCATTGGGAAAGTGAAGATCTGAGAAATAGAGATTTATACCAAGACCAGAGCCTTTTTCCCCCCTAAATTTTACTGAATATGGGTTAAAGTTGGTTCTGATTAAAGGAAATAATACTTCTAAATAGTTTGGTTCAAGTAACTATTTCAGAGAAAAAAGTCAAATTATTTTCATGAGAAGATGTATAAGAGAATGGGGAGAGCCGTAAGAACTAGGAAGTCTAGTCTCAACTGCTTAAGTGCTTTGTTGGATCAAGTTTTTCATCTGTAAAATGGGTATAAAAATCACTGCCTGCAAAAGACATTAACTCATTCTTTTTTTATGGCTGCATAGTATTCTATGGTATATATGTGCCACATTTTCTTATTTCCAATCTTTCATTGATGGGCATTTTGGTTGGTTCCAAGTCTTTGCTATTGTGAAATGGGACATTGATGAAGCTGGAAACTATCGTTCTCAGCAAACTAACACAGGAACAGAAAACCAAACACTGCATGTTCTCACTCATAAATGGGAGTTGAACGATGAGAACATATGGGCACAGGGAAGGGAACATCACATACTAGGGCCTGTAGAGGGGTGGGAGACAAGGGGAGGGAGAGCATTAGGAAAAATATCTAAAGTAGATGATGGGTTGATGGGTGTAGCAAACCACCATGGCACATGTATACCTATGTAACAAACCTGCACGTTCTGCACATGTATCCTAGAACTTAAAGTATAATAAAAAACATTCCTGCCTTCTTCCCTATATAGGGTTGTTGGGAGGACAATATCAAAGAATGCTGGAATACCCTATTTAACCTTTGGATCCCTGTGCATATTTTAGAGGTTATCTTTCTCCCAAGCCTGAATTTGATCTAGTCAATTAGTGAATCAAATGGCTAATCCTGGTATAGTCTATAGCATGATGGTAGTTGAGCATATGAGATTCTGCAAACACATGACATCCTGCTTTCTTGCAGTATGGCCTTTCAGCTCATGAATGTTGTTTTCCACTGCAGAAACCATGAGGACAAACATCCTTGTCCAAGAGAAGGACAGATGCCTAACTCTGAAAAAATTCCTGGGGCTTCTGGGGCTCTTAGGTTGAAAGCACAAGAGTTAAACCCTGTTGCTCATGCAGAAATCAATACCCCGCCTTTGTTTTGTTCTAAGAATGAGACTGTTCTGTCTTGATTGGAGTGGGATGTGTGAAGCCTCTGATAGCCTGTGCCAGGCCTTGCCTGGCCAGCAATTGTGAAGGAAGCAACTTGATAACCCCAGGTGACTGTGACAACGAAACCCACTGGGGACTTGAAAATGAGAATGTCAGTACATTGCTTCTATTTATCTCTTTCTTAAAGACAGAAGTGGGAAAGGTTTAAAGCAAATATTATCTTGAAATGACAGAATGTTTTCAAAATCCTTTCTTTTTCTGATACCTAGCCCAAGGTCTGGGTCTGCCTTACACAGAGTGGTTTCAAACACTTTTTACAATAGGTTCATGTGTTGATTAAAAAATCTCAGTAAATGATACAGGTCAAAACGGCCCTGCTCCAGTTGAAGGGGAATGGAGACCACTGGTTTGGTTTCTGACTACATTATTCTCCCAGTGATTATCATCTCTAAGATGGAATCCTGTTAGCTCTGGCCACTCGGCTCAGGGTTTCCAGCCCACCTATTGGGTCATTCAAATGATTCCTTTTCCCGATGGGACCCTCAGGTACAGTTATGAGGGACCTGGAGGCTCACGACTGTAATGACCTCATCTCTTATCTCCACAGTGCATAGCACACTGCCTGGCAGACAGGGAAGTCAGTGAGCACTTACTGCATTTACCTGGGTTTTCCATCCTGTTTACCATTCTATTACCTGAGTTGTTTCCCATTCTTCTGTTCATCTCCAGCATGTGTCTGCTCTCTGAATTCTTGGCTCTTTTAGGTCTAGATTGTCCTGCTAATGTTGAGACTTGCAATAAAACACTAAGATATAATATCTGGGTGAAGAGTTTGAAACCACTGGGGATAGATGAATGCCAATCAGAACATGACTAGGTATTAAATAAGACCTCTGTCCATAGATTATCATTCATGCTTGTCTATATCCACTCAGTGAACATTTATTGAGCAGCTACTAGGTGTCTGGCACTCATTGTTCCAGCTGATGGAAACACATAACACAAACAACATCCCTACTCTTAAGAGCTTACTTTCAAGTAAAGGGAAACAAATATAAACAATGCCAAAAAAATAAACAAATAACAACAGATCGTAATGCATGCCACGGTGCTAATTAATACAGCGTGATGTAACAGGGCATCTGGGAGGCTCTTTAGATTGTGTGGACAGGAAAAGCCTCTTTGAGAGGGTAAAAGGCCAAGAACCAAGTGACAAGAAGGAATAAGTCATGCAGAGATTAAAGGAAGAGCATTGCAACAAGAGGAAGCAGGGCCTACTGATGCTTAAGAAGCAGGGTAGGAGTGTGGTAATGGATGAATGAGATCAGATAAATTGAAAGGGCTTTTTGTCATGTAGGGCTCTATAAACCAGGGCAAGCAATGCAATGCTATTCTTAATGTGATGAGAAGCCTTTAGGTGATTTTTGAAAAATCAAACTTGGCTGGCATGATGGCTCACACCTATAATCCCAGCATTTTGGGAGGCCAGGGTGGGAGCATTGCTTGAGGCCAGGAGTTTGAGGCCAGCTTGGGCAACACAGTGAGACTGCCATCTCTAATTTTTTTTTAATTAGCTGGTCATGGTGGTGCACACTAGCAGTACCAGCTACTTGGGAGGTTGAGATGGGAGGATCAATTGAGCCTGGGAAGTTGAGGCTGCAGTGAGCCAAGATTATGCCACTGCACTTCAGCCTGGGTGACAGAGCCAAACCCTGTCTCAAAAAAAAAAAAAAAAAAAAAAATCAATCAAACTTGTTATTTTGAAATAATTGTAAATTCACAAGCAGTTGTAAGAAATGAAGCAGAGAGATTCTGTATACCCCACACCCAATTTCCTCCAATGTTAACATTTTAAAATATTGCAATGTAGTATCACAACCACATGCATATTGACATTGATATAATCCACTGATCTTATTTAGATTTCCTGTTTTACTTGTATTCATCTGTGTGTGTGTGTTTGTGTGTGTATTCTATGCAATTTTGTCATAAGTGGAGAGTGGAAGGTCACGTATTCACCACCACAGTCAAGATACAGTTCTATCTCCCCAAGGGATTCTGTGTTGCCTTTTTAGAGTCACACCTATGTCCCTCCCACTGTCTTCCCCATCCTCAACACCTGGGAACCGCTAACCTGTTCTTCATTTCTATAACTTTGTCATTTCAAAAATGTTATATATAAGAAATTTTACAATATGTAACCTTTTTGGATTTGCTTTTTCAACATCCAAGTTGTTGCATGTATCAATAATTTGTTTCTTTTCCTTGCTGAGTAATGTTACATGGTGTGGATATACCACAGTTTATGTAATCATTCACCCACTGAGTTGTTTTCAGTTTTTGGTTATTGTGGATAAAGCTGCTTCGAATGCTGGTATGCAGGTTTATGTGTAAATATACATTTTCATTTCTTTTGGATGAATGCCTGAGTGCAATCACTGGGTTATATGGTAGTTGTGTGTTTTGTTTTTAAATAAACTGACAACTTAGTTTCCAGAGTCATTGGGAGATTTAAAGTAGGGGATGATTTGATGCATTATTGTTAGTTTTTGTTAAGACCATTCTAGATACTCTTTGGGATATAGAGTGTAAGGTTGTCAAATAGAAGCAGAGATACCAGTTCTGAGACCAGGAGGAAAAAGGTGATGGCTTGGACTAGGGAGGCATTAATGGAGATGAAGAGCAGTAGACTTGACTGCAGGCAAGCTGTTTACCTTCCCAGAGCCTTCGCTGACTCTTAGCATCCACATCTGTGAAAGGATAACAGAACATCCACCTCATAGGATGTAGAGTGATGAAAATCAAACACACAGATGGCTTGGCACATATTAGAAACCTGAAATTAGGAGCTATCATCTCTGAGTTCAGTTTCTATTTTAATATGTGCGGGTTCCCTATTGCCTTTTTTTTTTTTTTTTTTTTAAATCTTATGCCTGAATTGCTTAGGGTTTTCTTGTTTGTTTGTTTTCTGGCTAACTTATAAAAAAGGGGCCAAATCTGTGCCTTTATTAACAGATGCTTTGACTTTACAAAGCTCTCTGGAGAATGAGACTTGAGACAGAATTTCTTTCTTTTTTTTTCATCTTGCTGTGCTTTAACTGCTTCCAGCATTCTCTCTGCTGCAGAACCCCACACCCACACTATTTTTTTTTACACTTATGCTGATAAAAGGATTCCAGGTTTTATGGAGAATAAAATAATAACTACAGCTGGTGGGAGATGGTAATCTAGTTAGTCACACTGAGATTGGAACTCAAGTGATTGGAAAAATGAACGTGGAACTCGGTGTGTGAGCTGACAACCTCAAGGGCACAGTTATGGAGACCTTGTCTGATTCCCTTTCATTGCTGGGTTTCTGAGAGAAAATTGGCAATGCACAAAATAGTGTATGGAGCATCTACAATGTACAGCACTTCTCACATGCTTCATTTTATTTAATCCTCCATCTAATTCTACTTGGTAGTTAGATGTCTCCCCATTTTGCATATACAAATTTAAGGTTGAGAGAAATGAAATAATTTCCTTAACACTAGTTGTGTCAGTGGCAGTAAATCCATATAGGTCTATAGCAGCTTCAATTCTTGTCTTCTCAGAAGAAAGAATTCCACTGAGGGTATAAGGCAAAATAAGAGACCGAGGCAAGTTTTAGAGCAGGAGTGAAAGTTTATTAAAAAGCCTTAGAGTAGGAATGAAAGTGATGCAGGATTTTTCTTCTTGGTCACTTTGCAAGCTGGGACTCCTGGCCAGCAATGCCCCACCTGGGACTTGCTTGGCCTTGCTGGTGTGCCCCAGCCTGCCTGTGTTGTAGCTTGGACCTGTGTTTGGTGGTTCCTGACTTTTGTATGATGCCCAAGAAGAATGAGGATATGTGGGACATTGGAGGGTGAAGAGGACAAAGGAGAATTTTATTGAGCGATGAAAATGGTTTTCAGTGGAAAGGGGAGGGTGGGGAGAAGGATGGTTCCCTGGTGTTGCTGGGTCTGAGACTGTTTATGGACTCAGGATGGAGAGTGTGTACTGATTGGTTTGTGAGCACGCAAAAAAGGTTAAAGTGAAGACATCACTCAAATGTGGGCATGACGGTGTAGAAAAATGTAGATCTATGTAAAATAAGCGAAGGGTAGGGACCAATTAGAGGAAAGTGCACCAAATGGGAAGACAAGTTCTCAATCTTGTCTGGGGATTTAACTTGTAGCTTGGCTTTCAGGCTTTAAACTCTCTTCAGCTTGGAGATGGGGTTTGGTGGGGGATCCACCCCTATCTGTCTAGGCATTTGTTTGCCTCTATCAAAAGGAAGTAAAGTACATCTGGAACAAGGCCAAGTGGGCAATTTGAGAGACCAAGTGCATGGTTTGACCTTTGACTTGGAGTCTTACACATTGGCATTCCACATGCATAGTGGCCTGGCACCACTTGGGACGAGCTGCCTGTGTGGTGTGTTTACTGGAGTTGTGTGCATGCTTGCATTCTGCTCTTACAAGCCAGTGTTCCTTTAAGGTCTTATAGCAGTTAAAGTTCACCATCTTGCCTCTTAGTGCACATGCTTGAACCCAATTACCCAACCTCTGAGATCTTATCAGGAAGCTGATCACCAGTTTCAGGTTTTTCTATCTATTGGGAGACTGTCTTTCTCTGGTACTGGCTGCAACCAATTATTATTTTAAAGACTGTTTAATAACTGCTTGACCATCACCTGATGGTCACCTGACATTCCTGGTTGGCAGAGGGGAGCAGTCTCCAGCCCTGCTCATGTCTGCCTGACTAACTACTGTAACAGCTGCAGCACCAGTAATTTGTAGAGTCAAGATGTGAGTGAGTTCTGTCTGTGTTCAGTATTTGTTCTTTCGTTTGCTATGTGCAATGGTAGGTCTGAACTATCTGAGCCTCTTTCCTGCTTTCTGTAATTATGTTAATCAGGACTCTTTAGTCTTGGTGATAGAAACCCAATCCTAAATTGGCTTCAAATTAAAAGGGAATTTATGGGCTGACAATAAAAATTATTAGTTTCTGATGTAGCTAGATCTAGATGCTCAGATAGTGTCCTAAGAAGCTAGCTTTCCACATTTCTAGATTCTGCAAATTTCATTTTGCTTTCATTTTCAGGCAGGCTCTCAACTCAGGATGGTTTCAAAACACTGATGACTCATTTTTTTTTCACTTTTCAAGTGTGTGGAGAAGGCTCCTTGCCCAGTTGCTTTAGAAAAGTTATGAGATTGACTTTGAATTGATGTGGGCCTATGCCAATCCTGAAATAATCACTTTGGCCCAAAAATGGAACTAAATGATTGGTGAGACCTATGATCTGGACCCACCCCTGAATATAGGAAATGGATCAAACCATATAAACACAAAGTGAAAAAGAGGTGGCTTCTTGAGAAAAATACTGAGGTGTGATAATCATAAACATGGCAGATGGACATTGAGTAAATAGAAACAATGAAAGACCATTATAATGCTCTATTAATACCATCTTACCAAAATTTTCCCCCCTCCACCTCTTATTTCCCCCTTTCTTTTATTTTCTCATAAAGAGACATTTAATAGGGACTTAGGAACAAAAGCCTTATCTGTGTCTCCAGCAGCTGAGAGACTAGGTGGTGGATTATGCACCATTACCTGCCAGACCCAGGGGTTACACACCGTAAGGCAGAGGCACACATGCTTCAGAGGGGGTAGTTAGGAATTTGCCTTAAGAGCGGTAGTTAAGGTATGTATTAGGCCATTCTTGCATTGCTATAAAGGAATACTGGAGACTGGGTAATTTATAAAGAGAAGAGGTTTAATTGGCTATGGTTTTGCAGGCTTTATAGGAAGCATGGTGCTGGCATCTGCTTGGCTTTTAGGGTGACCTCAAGAAGTGTAGAATCATGGTTGAAGGTGAAGGGGAAGCAGGAACTTCACATGGCAAAAGCAGGAGCAACTGATGGGGGTGGTGGCTGGGAGGTGCAATACACATTTAAATGAACAGATTTTGAAGGGACTCACTATTGCGAAGATAGTACCAAGCCATAAGGGATCAGCTCTCATGACCCAAACACCTCCTACCAGGCCCCACTTCCAGCCTTAGGGATTATAATTCAACATGAGATCTGGGTAGGACAAATATCCAAACTATATCAAGGTAAGTAACTGTCCTTAAACAGGGAACAATAGATAAACTGGACATTTCAGAGACTTTCCTGGAACTGGGGTTAATCAAAAGCAAACATGGTGGATTAGCATTCAAGATGGAGATGGTTCAGCCTCCACACTCCTCCCACTAATCTGGTTCTTACAATCTCATGCACCCTCCTCTTTTGCCATGGTCTTTGAGACTTTAGGGAGGGTGTTTGATATTGTACAGCTTTAGCAGCAATGCACTGGCAATGGAAAACAGATCAGGCCCAGGGGGATTCCAAATGGGCTTCTGAATCATTTCTTGTCTTCAGAATACTATGACTTCGGTTTCCTCAGGAGAAGTAAAACAATGAGAGATACATAATGTTAATAATTTGATTAGTAGAAATACAATGCACACAAGGACTATAATCAAAAGAGAATTTGTTGCAAACACAACAACAACAACAACAAAGAACTTATTCCATTAAGGAGCCAACTAAAAGCATCATGAAGAAAATTAAAACCTGTTTCTACTTAGAGATTTTTTTGTAGTCAGGAAATAATTCAAGGTTAGTCCAAATTGTAGGCAAATAATAAAAAACTGAAACCATGGTCAGGGCTAGAATCTAAATTTTCTCTCTCTCTAGTTTCCCCATTTCTACTAAAAATGAATCATAGTAGGACCGATTTATTTGCAAAATAAATTTTGGTTTCATTATGCTTGGCCTGATTATTTGCATTGAGTGTATCAAGACTAGTGATCAGCCAGGCTCTTTTTAAGTAAGCTTTGCTGGAACTTTTACAGGAAATTTTGGATTCAACTTTTTAAAAGCCTCAAGGCCAGAATCCAAGACAAGGATTCACTATTAGCCTGTGCTTATAATACCTGTATGAATTCCTTTCCTCTTGGGGTCCTAAAATATCTTGAGCTTCCTGGGCCTGTTAGTAAGTGACATTCTTTATTTACTACAGGTCAGAAGACTTGTAAGGGAACAATTTAGATAAGGTACTAGGCCAGTCTTTCCAAGGGGCTTTTATTAGCTCTGTACAGCCAACCTCACTTCCTCAGTCTGGTCCTATCTGAAAGTATGTCATTCCAGTCAAAGCCTTGGTAACAGAATCAGTGTCTTCAATTTTGTCCTGTCACAAAAGAAAACAGATTCTTACTGAACTTGTGCAAATAACTACATTGCCATAAAATAACAATATTCACAAGTAGTTTCCAAAATTTGGAGAACTCAGGTACAGAGAAAAGTAAATTTTGCTCACAAAAGTATACTTTATCCAACTTCTCTAAGCTATAAATATCTCAGAATAGAAAGGTTTTCTTGACTCTTCTTCAATCAGAGAAGCAGTGTTCCAAACAGGATGTTGTCCATTCACCTTGGAACTGCCATCCCCAAGCCAAGTAGCTCTGTCAAGTGAGAGCTGTTTATAGGGCACTGTAGAAACCAGCAGTTTTTCACACAGTTCCGGAGTCAGTCCTGGGGAAAAAAAGGCTCCCTGCTTGTGAGTATCTCCTCCTTGCACTCTCCAGGGAGTAAGTTCCTATGTAAATGATTTCTACCTTATCATGGAACTCTTTTCTTCCTTTCCTTCTATGATGCTTACTAAGTGCACATACATTATCTTTTGGATCCTTCTTTGTACATTACAAAATAGATGAGAAGTGTTTATTGGCCAGGCATAGTTTCTCATGCCTGCAATCTCAGCACTTTGGGAGCTGAGGTGGGTGGATCACTTGAGATCAGGAGTTTGAGACCAGCCTGGCCAACATGGCAAAACCCTGTTTCTACTAAAAATACAAAAATTAGCCAGGTGTGGTGGTGCATGCCTAAAGTCCCAGCTACTTGGGAGACTGAGGTGGAAGAATGACTTGAATCCTGGAGGCAGAGGTTGCAATGAGCCAAAATCACACCACTGCATTTCAGCTTAGGCGACAGAGTGAGACACTGTCTCAAAAAACACTTTATCATTTTTATTCTCATCTTATACAGTAGGCCATGGAGACCTATACAACAAAATGATCTTTTTTTCCCCCACTAGAATTTATCCATGGAGGAAATATAGTAAGAACTGGCAACATTCTGTGATATTTATATGTCTAAACAAGAAAGGGATAATCATTTTCACCCATAAGAAATCAAACCTGGGACTTTGACCTCATTATCACTGAGCTACTAGCTCTCTGGAAATATAAGGGAGTGAATGGTTTAGAGAAATAATGCACATCCCAAATGTCTAATGTGTTACCAGATTGAGAAGGCCCAGGGGCAAATGTGCCTCATTCTGTAACTACTATATGAGTTATATGTCATTAGGAACCCTTAGAGAGGATTTATAAAGAAACACACTCTATGTAGTTAGAAGGGAATCCTGTTTTTTATACATTGTTGACTGTTTTTCACATTGAGGGAATTGATGCTTAGTCCAGAGAAGCTATAGGTGTGTGTGGGACATTAGTAGAATGGGATCTGTGGTTCTTCTGGAAGGGTGATAAATCACAGGCATCATTAGCCCAGCTCTCCTCGATCAAAAGGTGTGTCATGGTGAGCTGAGAAAATGAACCACCATTGCCTAGTGTGATTATGAATCTGGGGTTTAACAGGCTTTTTACTGAATCATCTACAGCGTTAAGAGATGTGTTCTTTTTTTCTGAGGCTTCTACTATAAAAAATGTAGAATCACATAAAAATATTGGAAATATTAGCTATTTTTTTCAATTTCTATTATAATTAACCTATCAAAAGGCAGCATACTCCTTGTGAACAGTCCTTCATTTAAGATACACTTCAAGAAATATTTGTTATTTACCTTGTGTCTGTTAAGAACTTAAGTTAAAATGGTAAATAAGACACATGCGGCCTTTAACCTCACGAAGTTTATAATCTAGATTGGGATGGATATAAGAATAGTGTAAGCATACAGGCAGTCATTAGGCTGAATCTGGAGTCTCTGACTTGAAAATGTTAGTCTTTGGCCTTAGTTTTCTCATCTTTAAGTAAATGTTTTTCTTATGAAAATAAAACTAAATAGACAATTTCTTCAGAGTGCCTGCTATGTGGCAATAATTAGGATATCAGATTTCTTAGCACTCTTCCTACTTTCTACCATTCTGTCTTTACAACTTATCTTTCTCTTCTTTCTCCCTTTCCATTGATCAAAAACTGAAAGCAAAACTTGCTCTCTCAGTTGGGAGCAGTCATCCTGCTCAGATTCTTCTACAGTCTTCCTATGCCAGGACGTAATGACTGAGTGAAAGATGCTGGGATGGAGCACAGACATGCCCATCTTAGAGGAAATATATATATATATATATATATATATATATATATATTCCCTCAAAAGAAAAGAATCAACTTAAATCTAGGGAGCATTAATACACATATGTTTAAAATCCAGGAGGAATCTTTATAATCACCTATCACAGATGTATATCAGAATTACCTTGAGGATCTGGTTAAAATACAAATAAAATGTCTGATGCAGTAAATCTGGGTTGGGCTTTTCTCTTTAAAAAATGTTTTCACCACCGTGATACATCCACACAATGGAATATTGTTCAGTGTCAAAAAGAAACAAGTTACCAAGACATGAAAAGACCTGGAGGAACTTAAAGTACATTTTACCAACTGAAAGAAGTCAATCTGAAAAGGCTACATACTGTATGTTTCCAACTATATGACATTCTGGAAAAGGCAAAACAATGGAGACAATAAAAGATCAGTGGTTTCCAGGGGTTTGGGTGGAGGGAGGAATGAATAGGTGGCGCACAGAGGATTTTTAGGACAGTGAAAATACTCTGTATGATACCATAATGATAGATTTGTGCCATTGTACATTTCCCCAAATGCATAGAATGTACAACAGAAAGAGTGAACTCTAATACTAACTACGGACTTGGGTTGATAGAAATATGTCAATGTTGGTTCATCAATGGTAACAAATGTACCACATTAGTGCAGGGTGTTGATGGCGGGGGAGTGTCTGCAGTTGCTATGTGGGAACTCTCTGTACTTTCCACTAAACCTTACTGTGAACCTAAAATTGCTTTAAAAGATAAAAATCCATTCATCGGCAAGATGACAGAATAGGTGTTCTCTAGCTTCACTCTCCACAACATAAATCCCACTAGCAACTATCCACTGGCAAGAATATCATTGTAAATATCCTGAAACTCAAGAGTGAGACTGAGACAGCCTCTTGAACTATAAATCTGAAAGAAGCCATGTTAAATGGTAAGAATGACTCTCTTTGACTGCATTGCCCCTCCTTCAAGCTGGCACAGTACCACACACAGAGCATTCTTCCAGACCCAAGGTTTTTACAGTGGAGTAAAAAAAAAGTTGGAGGCAGACATTCAGCTTTCCATTATTCCAAGACCTTTCATTGGAGGCTCTTCTTGTCTTACCCTATAGGAAACATTGGCAGTACCAGCCAGGCTGGACCACCTATGGTCTGTGAGAAACAAAGAACAAGGGTAGCCTTCTCAGTGGTCAGGGTGCGGATTTTGGCAGTTGCTTTGCATTTTGGCTGCTGAAGGTACCACACCAGACAAACCAGCCAGCAAAATCAGGCTGTAGGAAACATGGTCCATTGGTCTTCTGGGCTTGAATTCCTAGCCAGCTTCCCCATACAGCTCAGGTCTCTTGTTATGGCTTCCCCAGGTCAAGAGGGAAGTGCAGGTTAGAGATTACGCTTAGAGGGAACATCTGACCCTGTCCAACTCTGGTAGCATAGAGGTAATCCAAATAAGTCCTGGTACTCTCATTAAGTCTTCTCTAGACTGGCAGGTAACTTAGGTCTGAAGAGGGAACATCTGGCCCTACCCAACCTCAGCTGATGAGGTGACTCTATCAAATTTGGTGCTCTACTTGAGCTTATCCTCAGCTGGTATACAAGCCCAAGGCCACACATATGTGTGGAGCATAGCCTCTGGCCTGCCTTCCCATGTGGCTGAGCAGCAATCTCAGAAGCCTCACTCAGTCTCAAAGCCCAGGACATAGCCAACTATGGATTCCAAACAATAGTACTGCCTAGACAGAGAAGACAATCTGCCTGATTTGAGATGTTCACAGAGCCCAGTTATCAGTGTCACCTAATGGCAGAGTCAAGTCAGTGGGTCCACCAAACCACGGAGCACAACTAGAAGTTAATTCAAGCTCAGAATATAGAAAGTGACCCAGCCCAACTAGAGAACCTGACATCAAAGTCTGTAAGTAAAAACTTACTGTTCAGGATTGCTACTGGTGGCTTATTAAGAATGTCAGGGCAGATTAAATAGTAAAGGCATGTCACCACTAAAGCACACCTGCAAAGGCCAAGAGGTGGTCATAGCCTCAAATGTGCAGGCATTAATGTAAGGATACAAGGATTCTGAAAAATCAGGGAAATATGACATCACCCAAAGGAACTAATAAGACTCCAATAAAGGACCCAGAATAAATGGAGATCTATGAAATCACTGACAAAGAATTCAGAATGATCCTCTTAAAGAAGTTTCAGGACCTCCAAGAAAATATGAGTAAAAAAATTAAAAAAAATTGAGAAACAATTCATGAACAAATGAGAAGTTTGAAATGAGTAGCACTCCATGGTATATATACCACATTTTCTTTATCCATTTGTTGATTGATGGGCATTTGAACTGGTTCCATATTTTTGCAATTGCAAATTGTGCCGTTATAAACATGTGTGTGCAAGTATCTTTTTCATATAATGACTCATTTTCTTCTGGATAGGTACCCAGGAGTAGGAGTGCTGGATCAAATGGTAGATCTACTTTTAGTTCTTTAAGGAATCTCCACACTGTTTTCCATAGTGTGCTAGTTTGTATTCCAACCAACAGTGTGAAAACATTCCCTTTTCACAGCATCCATGACAACACCTATTATTTTTTGATTTTTTGATTATATGGGCCTGGCTTACTTCACTTAGCATAATGTACTCCAGATTCATCCTGATTGTCACAAATAGCAAAACTTCATTCTTTTTTAAGACTGCATAGCATTCCATTGTGTACATATGCCACATTTTCTTTACCCATTCATTTGTTGATGAACACTTAGGTTGATTCCATATCTTGGCTATTGGGAATAATTGGCAATGAACATAGTAGTGCACCTATCCCTTCAACATATTGATTTCAGTTCCTTTGCATAAATACCCAGAGGTGGCATTACTAAGTTATATTATAGATTTATTTTTAGTTTTTTGAGGAACTTCTATACTATATTCCCTAATGGCTATACTAATTTAAATTCCCACCAACAGTGTATAAGTGTTCCCTTTTCTTCATATTTTCTCCAACAGTTGTTGCCTTTCATCTTTTTCATAAGATGTGTGAGGTGATGTCTCATTGTGGTTTTAATTTGCATTTTTCTCATGAGTGGATAAAGAAAATGTGGTATATATACCATGGAATACTACTCAGTCATAAAAAGGAAAGCAATAATGGCATTTGCAGCAACCTGGATGGAATTGGAGACCATTATTCTAAATGAAGTAACTCAGGAATGGAAAACCAAACATAATATGTTCTTGCTTATAAGTGGGAGCTCAGCTGTGAGGATGCAAAGTCATAAGGATGCTACAGTGAACTCTGGGACCTCGGGAGAAAGGGTTGGGGGGGTGAGCGTTAAAAGACTACACAATGGGTACAGTGTATACTGCTCTGGTGATAGGTGCACCAAAATCTCAGAAAATCACCACTAGAGAAGTTATTCATGTACAAAAAAAATTAATTAAAAAAAGAAATAAGCCAGGAACAGAAAGACAAATACCACATGATCTCACTTGTATCTGGAATCTAAGAGCTAATCCCAGTAGGGAGTAGAATAATGATTACCAGCAGCTGGGGGTGAGGGATGATGAAGGAAGAATTGGGGAGTTGTTGAAGAATACAAAGGGTAAAAAGTTGAAGATAGACAGGAAAAATAAGTTCTGAGATCTATTGCATAACAGAGTACCATAGTCAATAATAATGTATTGTAGATTTCAAAATAACTAAGAGAATAAATTTCAAATGTCTCACCATAAAAAAGCATAGGTGAGGTGGTAAATAAATTGATTAGTTTGATTTTATTATTCCACATTGAATACACATATCAAAGCATCCCATTTTACCCCATAAATGTGTACAATTATAATTTGTCAATCAAAAATAATAATATCGATAAAAATAAAGTCTTTAAATTAAAAAATTCATCAGATGACTATGATGCAGAGCAAATTTGAGAACTGCTGCACTATTTTGTAGATGTGAAAGAGAGAAACAGAGGAAGAGAGAAAAGATGGAATCCATGATGAGTTAGTGGCAGAGGCAGCAACAGAACTCAAGCCTCTTGACTCCTTTCCCAGAACTCTTTCTCCTGTTCCCTACCTTATGTTGATGGACACTTGCAGCATCCCCCAGTGGCCCCTTGTTCTGGATAAGCAAAGAATATGTCTCAGCTTCGTAGTTGTCTGACTCCCCTGGGCACTAGGGAAGGAGTAAAACTGATTTCTACCACATATTCCTTCATTTCTAAATTTCATAGTGTGTTAAACATTGCATCTATGTTTCTACTCAGCCCTGTAGATACAGAAAGTGAAGAAAAACAAACTAAGTAAAAAGGAAATAAAATATGTACACACAAAATAGAACAGAAACTAAAACAGTACAGAAAAAGGGTCATGGGAATATAGCACCATTAATTGCATCTGAAGCCAGATTGGTGGAAAAAAAAATCCTGGAGTTGCGGGAAGAATTCAGGTGACCTGGCAAAATTAGAAAGTTTTGCTTCAACTTTCTGAAAGGCAGTTGGCATATTATTTTGCCTCCCCATATCTCAATTTCAGCAGCATTTGCAATGTGCTATGTCCTTTATATACTCCACGAAGTTGCTAGGAAGATGAAGGTAATACCTCTGTTTACAGAGGGGCTCGGTAGTTTTTGTACACAGACTGTATGTCCACTGCCATGAAGTTGCCTTTAGACATTATCTCACTGAATTACTGCCACGTTCTTCCACTGTAATTGTTCACTTACCTTATATAGGAAGAACCAGATGGTCAAGGAAAGTAAAGCACATTGCATAAGGTTGCAACTATAGTAGGTAGCAAGCTTAGACTTCAACCCAAATCTTTCTGACTCTAAACCCATGATGTTTTCTTTGAACTAGACTGCAAAAGAGTTTGTAGCCACAGAGGTCTTACCACTCCTCTTGCCTGTGGGCTCTAGGAGATAACCCTTCTAGAGGGGAGAGTGATGGTCTTCTCAGTTCACCTGAAAGGGCTATCCTGTGGGTCTACAGGAAGTTCTATGTATTTCTTGACAATTTTTTTTATTGCACTTTAAGTTCTGGGATACACATGCAGATCTTGCTGGATTGTTGCATAGGTACACACATGCCATGGTGGTTTGCTGTCTCCATCCCCCCGTCACCTACATCTGGCATTTCTCCCAATGTTATCCCTCCCCAACCTCCCCACTCCCCAGCTGTCCCTCCCCTAGCCCCCCACCAGTCAACAGATCCCAGTGTGTGATGTTCCCCCCCCTGTGTCCATGTGTTCTTATTGTTCAACACCACCTATGAATGGGAACATGTGGTATTTGGTTTTCTTGTGTCAGTTTGCTGAGAACGACGGTTTCCAGATTCATCCATGTCCCTACAAAGGACATGAACTCATCCTTTTTTATGGTTGCATAGTATTCCATGGTGTATATTTGCCACATTTTCTTTGTCCAGTCTATCATTGATGGGCATTTGGGTTGGTTCCAGGTCCTTGCTATTGTAAACAGTGCCACAATGAACATAGATGTGCATGTGTTTTTATAATAGAATGATTTATAATCCTTTGGGTATATACCTAGTAATGGGATTGCTGGGTCAAGTGGAATTTCTATTTATATATCCTTGAGGAATCGCCACACTGTCTTCCACAATGGTTGAACTAATTTACACTCTCACTCTCACCAACAGTATAAAAGTGTTGCTCTTTCTCCACATCCTCTCCTGCATCTGTTGCCTCCAGATTTTTTAATGATTGCCACTCTAACTGGCATGAGATGGTATCTCATTGTGGTTTTGATTTGCATTTCTCTAATTACCAGTGATGATGAGCATTTTTTCATATGTTTGTTGGCCTTATAAATGTCTTCTTTTCAAAAGTATCTGTTCATATCTTAGGAGTGTTCCTGGAGTCCATTTGGTAATTTATTTTAAGATGTCTGGCACTGGGAGCTCACAGGATGCATATAAAGCAGGAAGTCAGGCCTTGGACTGAATAAACAGCTGAAGATGGAAGTGGTGGATTGGCTTCAGTCAGGGCAGAGGTGACTTGGTATCAACCCAGCCAGTGTAGTTTTTTTCATTTCTGTTCATTTTCTTTTTTCTTTCTTTTTTTCTTTTGGTGTAGAAGAGGGATATTTATCTCATGATGGGGTTTGTGATAAGTAGAGAGTTTTAAAGCAGAGTTTCAGGTCTTGGATATCTAAATCCCGCTCCAGTATGAACACCACAAAATACATTATATTTTCATGTATGAGTGATTTAAAAACACACATACCAGACACCCAGACTTGAGAATGCAGGGCTAGGGAGCTATTTGTTTCCCAGTGCAATTCTTTATTTCACTGTGTACTTATGGTAGGCCAGAATGACATGGACTCCAGAGAAGAAATGGCCAGGTAAAGGGGGCCTGGCAGCTCACTGCAGAGAAATATTAATTAATATTAATATTGCACCACAAAAGTGCAATTCATAAATTAGCGTTGTCAGAAATGAAGGTTGTAGTCAGAATTGCCAGTGTCTAAATTCCAGCTCTTTCATCCACTAGTTTCAGCACTTTAGGGAGTTTCAGTTTCTCAGTATGTACAACTGGAACATACTGAGGATTGACTGGGGTAAGGCATGCAAAGTACTCAAATGCCGGAGAGTGTGATGCTGCTCGGAAAATGCTGGTTCACTTTCTCTTCATTTCTATCGTTCAGGGCTGATTTAGGTGGTAAATGCTAATGAGGAGGAAAAGGAGATTGCTGTTTCTACCTTTATATTTCATTTTGGAATTTTTAATTGGCAGGGAGATGTATGGGCTATACAGCTTAGGAGGGGAAGGATGAAATTTGTAGCTGAATAGCGTGGTAAGTAGAGAGTTAAGGAGATAAGAGGGTAGAGTGAAGTGTGAGGCAGAGGACAAAATGCAGAATATCTATTGGGGCCATCTTTTACGGGCTCTCATATAATTTTCTTTGGTGGGAATTGAAGAGCCACACTCAGAAAGATGAGAAAAAATAATGACCTGGCTTTATCTACCTTAGCTGTATTGAGTAATTACAGATATTTAACCGTCATTCCCCTCTCTTCATTTATTCTTACATTTACATAACTCTGGAGTATTGGTTCCTTTTCTATTCTCATCCTACACCTTTCCAGTGAGTAAAGCCACTGCTTGACTTTTCTCTGGTTTGCCATGGTTCTCCTTCCTGTATAAGGTTCAGTCCTTTCTTCTCCAGCTGCCTTATGTAACCCCTCAAATGAAGGAGCCCTGGCTTCTGAAACCAACCAAGCCTTGCTTGGCTTGACTGGGATCTGTTGCTGAAATTAAGTCAACACCTTGTAGAGGGGAAACTAAAAAACTTTTTTTCAGCCAGAGAATTTTGAAGTGGTCATGGAACTTTACGGTCAAAACAAATTTTAAGGACCTCGGCTTGTTTCCAGCAGTAATATATTTGAAAAGGCTTATTAAATTACAAATTTGTTTTTGCCTCTTTATCCAAGTATCAATGCAGAAGAGAAACAACCTAATGTAGAGAAAATAAAATGAAATAATTAAAAAGTTGCAGAATGTGAAACAACTAAGATAAAACCAAGCAGGCCTGTTGGAGATAATGGTTATCTGTTTGCAATAAACATGAAGTGAGAACAATTCATGACTTCTGATAACATTCAGCTGAAAGGAAGTAAATTAGATGTAGACAAGGCCAGGAGAGGATTACGAAAACATCCAGAGTCAGACAGTACAAAGGGAGAGCAGGGGCTGGATTTTATCTTTATCAGGTAATTGAAATAATGCTTTATATTAACAGGATGAGTTCAAAGTGGAAACTGGAGTCGGGAGGTCCTGGGGGTGACAGATACAATGCAAAGAGCATAGGAAACTCTCTGGGCTGGGAAACTAAAGAATCACTGAAGGCCTATTATGTGTCAAGTGCTTTTACATATACTGTCTCATGTAAGCCTACGGCAACCTTGCAAAGTGGGATTAGCGGTCCCATTCTTGACGGGGAATGTGAGACTCAGATACCTAACTCATCTAAGTCTTTACAGCAAGTAGGTGGTAGATTTGGGATAAAAACTCAGGTTGGCCTGACTTCAAAATCTTGTTCTAAATATGCCACACTATCTCACAACTGCTGAGTTATATTGTACTCTTGGATCACTTTGTAAAAGTGACTGTCATGCTCTAGCAGTTTTAACACTTTCACTATCAGCTGCCAGAGTATGGATGGGGCAATTATGGAGGTAGCCACTCTAGGTCTCTCTCTCTCTCTGTCACACACACACACACACACACACACACACACACACACACACACACAATTTAAACTCTGCATCAAGCTGCTAACTTCATATATTTATTTGGGTGTCCCACAAACAGGTCAGATTAAACTTTCCTAAAAGAAAATCACTACCTTAAGTGTCATATTTTATCTCTTCTGTCCATTTTCTCATCAGAGATTTGAGGTTTCCCTTGATCCCTTTCTCTTTATCAACCCCATGCTCAATGACTCTTCAAGTCTTGTCAATCCTACCCCCAAAATATCTCCACTTTCCTTCTTCTCTCCATTCTGTCTGAACTTTGGTTCAGACTAACATCTTCTGCCAAGAATGATACAGCAGCCTCTTACTAAGCCTTCTTGTCTTCTGTTTCCTTCTCCCCAACTCTACTTTTCCCATTTTAGGCACAGAGATATTTACAAAATACAAATGTATATCAGCCTTCCATTCCTCTCTTTTTCTTAAGCATAAAGTACAATGTCCTTAACATAATAAATTCTTTAAAAAACTATCCTTGCATGGGATTTCACCTCTTTCCTACCCCTACTCTATGAGCAATGGAAAAAACTTGCATTCTTTATAGTGTCGTTGTGCTTTCACAGTCACCCTGCTCTTTGAACTTGCTCTTCCTTCTTTGTGAAACACCTTTATGCCTTTCTTTTTATTTTTTTTCCAGACTAGTTAGCTCCTACTTGTCCTTTAGAAGCAGTGTAGATATCTCTTCCGTTACAAACACCTTTTTAACTGTCCAAAGATTCAGCAATAAATATCTCATTATGGCCTTCATAATGTTTACCCATCGTACCTGTTATTACTTTGTATTTTAATAGATACACTTCTGTCCTTCTAAATTGTAATCTTTTTGTGAACAAAGACCATGTCTTACTAATCAGTGATGATTCTGGTACCTCAAACATAACAGATATCTAATGAAAATTTTTCCTTGGGTATTGTCATAGATGGAGAATGATTTGCAAGGCAGTTGTCAGGGAGCCCTCCTGAAGTGGGGATTGAGTAGAAGAGGTTGAGCCTTGGAACAGCTTTGTGGAAGCTTCAGCTGACCTATGGGGAGCTCTGAAGCTTAGACAGTCCTTTAAAGTGATCTCACATGGGGCAAAGAGACCAGATATTTATGCACTTGTAAATTACTTGATTAGTAATTGGCTTTGAATATGACCTTGCATGAAGGGGCTCTTTCCCACCAAGGCACTCTCCAAAGGGAGCTGATGGCTGAGGACCATCTACCATTAGCATGTCCAATAGATGGGGAATGAATTTTTTATTTCTGAGGGTGTATGTTTTTCAGTATTTATAATCTTTGTTTTAATATAACATTTAATTGTGACTTTATATGCTTCAATTTTTAGTCACAGTGTTTAAGAGTCTGCTCCCAAAATTCCTGAAAATTTAACAATTGGCTCTTGCCAGTTAGTAATGAGCCAGCTCCAGCACACAAGGGAACACGTCTGTCAAATTACATTTGTATTGCAACCAGTTCTATTTCATTTATGACCCATAGGTTTCTTAATTTAGCTATAAAATCACTTTGACAATCATAATGTATTAGATCAAAATTTCTATTTGCAGTACTACTGCAAAAAACCCTTCTTCTTTAATGCTGAACTTTTACATTTACTATAAAACATCATCTTTCACCACAAAGAATGATTTGAGTCCATCATGGGTGTCACTCAACAAGTATTCATCCTAGCCCACCCACTCCAGGCTTGGATTATAAAGAATGTAGTTGTGGAAGCTACAGTAATATTCCCTCAGGGAGCTCTTGAGGAGTCACGCTTATGTGTTTTCTGGTGAAGAAATAATTGAAGAAATGGTTTCAGCTCTTCTAAAATTGGCTATCCTCTTCACACTCTCCGCAACTCCTAGTATAGAGTCTCCTTAACAAGACATTCAGACTCACAAGACCTGAATAGGTAACACACAGTACCAGTTTAATCAAATGGATATTGGGCCAAAAGCATAGCTCTTCAATTGGGAATTGGGCTGTGTCAGGCATTTCTTTTCAAAGGGAATAATTCTTATAGCAAAACACCTTCTGTTCTCCCCTGCACTGCCCCTGCCTCCTCCTCCATGAGAGTTTAGGTGTGAGAAAATAAGACTCAGGTTAGGCCGGGTATGGTGGCTCATCCTTGTAGTCCTGGCACTTTGAGAGACTGAAGTGGGTGGATCACTTGAGCCTAGGAGTTCAAGACCAGCCTGGGCAACATGGTAAAGCCCATCTCTACAAAAAATAAAAAAATTAGCTGGGTGTGATGGCGCATGTCTATAGTCCCAGCTTCTCTGGAGGCTGAGGTGGGAGGATCACTTGAGCCTAGGCGGTCAAGACTACAGTGAGCCAAGATCATGCCACTGCACTCCAGCCTAGGCAACAGAGTGAGATCCTGTCTCAATAATAATTAAAAAAAAGACTGATATTAAACAGGTATAGTAGTTGCCCTGGCATAGAAATATTATGCTGCATAGAGACTAATACCTCTTGTAATAGGCCTAGGCATAGCTTCTAGGTCCCTACAGGGATATGACCTGTTATGAGTCTCCGTATTCCGGAAATCCTAAAGCCATGGCTTGCCACCAGGCATTTATGCTTCATTCACACTTTTCCAGGTCAGGTGCAATTTATCTACTGTGGAGGGCCTTTCTATCCATAAATAATATTGCCTAGTAATACAAATGAGATCCTATCTTTATCAAGTTTTTAGAGCAAAGAGCAAGAAAGTTTACCTAAGGTCAGATGTGTCTTTAGAGAAGGAGGAAGGTTGTTAACCCTTCCCCAAGCCCCATCTGAACTTCACAGTATCACAGGGTACAGTCATGATACCAGTTGATATGAATGTCAGGGTAGATAAGCCTCTAATAAGTTGTTTTCTACCTGGTTCACTTCTTCTTTTCATGGTTCTGAATATGAAGGAAATTAATGTATCTTTCTGACCCTGGGGACTAGTATGGTGCCTTGAACTCAATAGAAAAATTCATTCAGTTAACAAAAAAATTAAATTGAGAAAAATCAGAAGAAACATTCCCATATTTCTACCACTAGACATAACAATGGTGAATATTTTAGTGAATTTCTTTCTAGTCTTTGTTATATGCATAGGTATATAGTAATACTACACTGCAAATTTCTTGCCTTTTTTATAGAGAGACTTTTTTTTTAAGAGTAAGATTAGGCTGGGTGTGGTGGCTCATGTCTGTAAGCCCAGCACTTTGGGAGGCCAAGGTGGGCAGATCACGAAGTCAGGGGTTTGAGATCAGCCTGGTCAACATAGTGAAACTCTGACTTTACTAAAAATACAAAAATTAGCCAGGCATGGTAGTGCGCACCTGTAATCCCAGCTACTGAGGAGGCTGAGGCAGGAGAATTGCTTGAACCCGGGAGGTGGAGGTTGCTGTGAGCTGAGATTGTACCACTGCATTCCAGCTGTGGACAACAGAGCAAGACTTCATCTCGGGGGAAAAACAAAGAATAAAGAAGATTATTACATTCCTAAAAGGTTGATTTTCTGCCTTAACCTAACCTTAACATGACATCTCTAAATGTAATCCATCTCTAAACACAATCATGTTTGGAGATGGTTGGATGATGGGCTAACATTTATTGAATTTACACCACTGCTGGACTATGTGGTAGTAGGTACATGAGGAGGGAAAGAACAAATGTTTAGTTCTACCCTCAAATTAACTAAATGTTCTTCATGGGGAAAGAAGTTTCTGATTTATATGTTATTTCTCATAACATGGCTGTCTAATGT